>NC_134094.1:132830689-134223189 GCF_000715075.1 Nicotiana tabacum | reverse complement strand
GGCCTCGAGTGTGTTTCGAGTGTGTTTCGGATCATTTTGGGCTACTTTGGATGCTGATTTTCTAATATATGGTGTTGTTCTTCGCATTCGCGAGGAGCCTATCGCGTTCGCAAAGAAAGATTTGGCTTCTGGGATTTTGTTCTTCGCATTCGCGAAGAAGGAAATCTTTGTTGCAATGGTCTGACTTTGGAGGCTCATATCTCGCAGTCTATAAGGAATTTGGAGATGATCCAAAAATGAAAGTTGTAGACCTTTGTATCTAGTTTTTATAAAGGTAAACCATTTGTCATTTGGAGTTATATACCAAAAGTTATGGTGGATACATTACAGGCTATCTGGGAAGAGTTTAGAAATCTCGGTTGCACAGGGCTGACTTTGGAAGCTTATATCTCCACATCTATAAGGAATGATGAGATGAGAAACAAATGAAAGTTATATCTCTTTGACTCTAGTTTCCAGAAAGTTAAACCATTTGTTATTTGGAGTTTTGTACAAACATTTATGACCATTATACTAGAGGCTGTCTGAGAATAGTTTGAAAATGGTTGTTGGAGAATTGGTTCATCGCGAACGCGAGGGAAGGGTCGCGAATGCGAAGTACAAATCTCTGGGCAGCTGAATAAAGTCCAAATCCATTTCATTCTTCCATTTTTGGACAAAGGAAGCTCGGGTGAGGCGATTTTTCGAGAGTGTTTCAAGGAAAACATTAGGGTAAGAATTCCTAACTTGATTTTGGTTAAATTACATAATTCTATTATTGTTTTTATCACTAAATTAGTGAATTGGGTTGAAAATGATAGAAATCCTCTAGACTCTAATTTATGATTTGAAGGGCGATCCGTTATCGGAATTTGATAATTTTGGTATGGTTGAACTCGTATCAGAATGGGTGTTCGGATTTCGTAAACATTTTGTCGTGGAACCCCTTATGCATAAGGTATTTATCCGAAATTATTTCCGATGAATTTTAATGAAGTGGTACAATTAATTTGGATATATTTGAGCTGTCCGAAGGTCAATTCAAGCAAGAAGGCTATTTTGGAATATCGGCATAACTTCAATAAGGTAAGTGTCTTGCTTAACCTCAAGTGGGGGAATTACTCCTTATGCATCGAGTCTTATGTGCCATTTGTGAAATGTGAAAAGCCATGTACGCGAGGTGACGAGTACGTACTTAGGCTTATATCTGCAAATTTTATTGGTTTAAAGTTTTAGGCATTCTTATGTATTAAATTAGATAATTGTTAGCATTAGTAAATCCTTGAATTATGACGCCTTGTTCCATAATTGTCAAGTTTGTATTTTATATAATAATTTGGTGTTATTTTCACTTGGATTTTATGTGAATTTCGTGTGTTTGTCGACCTGATATTTTTCTTGGAATTAAATTCATGATGGAATCCTTATCTGCAAATATTTATTAAATAAGTTTAAATTGAGGAGTTAATATAATTATCAAAAATTTGGATTAATGAAGGTGTTGCCCTATACTGAGTATTTTTCACCGCTGTTGATTGTTTTGAGATTTATTATATGTTGTGTGGAGCCTTGGGCTATTTGTTGAGAAATTTATTGATTCTGCTACATATTTGGAATTTGGTTGTGGTTAGTGGAAAATTATGATATGAATTGTTGTATCGTGTTGTGGTTTAAATACTCTCCTTGATGTTATTTATTCTTCCTACCTTGCTTGTTAATGATATACATGTGCTTGGTAAGGAAGAATGTAAAGCACGAAGGGTGATGCCATGCCATTTGAGAGTGTAAAGCACGAAGGGTGATGCCGTTCTATTTGAGAGTGTAAAGCATGAAGGGTGATGCCGTGCCATTTGAGAGTGTAAAGCACGAAGGGTGATGCCGTGCCATTGAAAGTGTAAAGCACGAAGGGTGATGCCATGCTATTTTATTTATATTATCATGTGAGGACGAGAGTAAAAGCATGAAGGGTGATGCCGTGCAATTATTTTTAAATTATCATATATTCATGGCACGAAGGGTGTTTCCGTTTAGGCGAGGACTAGAGATATACATTACATTGTGATATCGTTTGGTTGTGTATACATTCATGCCTGTATCTTGAGATATTATCGTGTACCTATGTTTACTACGTGACTTGTACTCGTTGTTGCTTCCTGTGTGCCTCCACTTTATTTCTTTTATTGTTATTGACATTTCTCCCACCTAGTTGGTACTGTTATATGTATGCACGGTGAGAAAGATATAAATGCACGAAGGGTGTTACCGTGCCAATTGATTTGATCTACATATATATATATTATGTGAGAATGAGACAAGTGCATGATCGTATTGCCGTGCCATTTGATGTGATACGCTGAATATACTTCTCACGCCAGGAAAGTTAAATGAGGTGTCATATGGTGACTTTTATTTGAAAGAATTATATATATTAGAAAGATATTTATTTGAAAGAATTATATTAGAAGAATATTAACTTGAAAGAATTATATATATTAGAAAGATATTTATTTGAAAGAATTATATTAGAAGAATATTTACTTGAAAGAATTATATATATTAGAAAGATATTTATTTGAAAGAATTATATTAGAAGAATATTTATTTGAAAGAATCTATATATTAATATAAAGCAGGGAATGAGAGAGCTGATGTGGCACTCTCTACCTCCAGTATCTCTATTTATCTTTTACCTCAGTTTTTTGCTCTTTTTTTTCACTTTTTAATTTTGAGATATTTTAAAAAGTCCAAAAGTCACCTAATTAACTATCTACATAATTGCACCTTTTAAGACTAAACCCTAAGCGTTACAACTGACAACTTCTCAAAATTCATTCATCTTCTTCGTTTTCCCTCTTCTCTTTGTTTTTCATTCTTCCATCCACAAATACTATTTATGATTGCAGAGTTAATGTTTTGTTGTCGGAAGAGACGTAGGCAACCAGATCTATGCTTTGTCTAAAATTTACTTTTGCTTTGAGTTTGTTTTTGTTCCTCGATTTATTTTTTCTTTTGGCCTATAGCCAATCAGTTTTTTATCAATCTTTTATGTCAAAACTTTTTTACATACTAAATATTTCATCATCTTTCTCGTACAGATTCAAGAGAAAACATTAAAATTCAATGGTGATTTAGCTTTAGAAGGTAATATTTCTTTCGATTTTTTTGTTTTTGTTATCTCTTAGTGATTAACTCTATATTTTCTTTCTTTTCTGCTTGGTCAGTACTGTTTTGCCGTAATCATAAAGTTTAATGCCTTTTTTTGTACCAAATATTGCTGTGTTGTAATTGGCATTTGATATACACATAGTAAAAATAATTTGAAGTGATGCACATTGCCGTTCTTTTGACTTTACAGGTTACTCATGCTGAAGAATGAATAGACTCGGGAGCAAGAGAATCAGGCGATACCATGAATTAATCATTTAATTGTTACATCAGAACTATTACAGGTACTACTATCAAATCTACTTACTCTATGAGATTATACTTTTGCTGGTGGGCTTGTGGTCTAATTATATAAGCTAATGGTTACTATCATAAATGGTATTCTAAAATGTTAACTTGGAGCCAGTCGGCCAGAAAATGGTAGATAAGACTAGGGTGCGACAGTAAAAGCTATTGAAATATGCCAATGAACTTATAGAAGAAAAATACATTTAAGGACTAAAAAGGCACATAACACAAAATAGAGCGAGTATTTTGAAACTAACCTATCGCTTTAATTTGTATTTTCTGTGCAATTAGCTATGCATCAAATTGAAAACCATTTTGCACTTCTACTTTGTCTTCTACATTTTCCCTAATTCAAAAAATAAATACTTTCTATCTCACCTTTCTTTTTTTTTGTTGCTCATTTGCTTAATTTTGATTTTTTTATGTACTATGTATCTGAAAGCCATTATACTTGATTTTTACTGTTAAAGTGAGACTATGAAGCGATTAGTGTATGCTTGTGTTTATTAATTCCACTTGCTGATGATGTTTATGGTATTAGGTGAATGATTCACCTATTAAAAATTCAGCGGCATTTATGATGGAGATGTGAACATATAGAAATACCTAGAGTTTATCTTGTACTTGGATGTAGCTCTATTTATCATCATTTGAGCAAAGGTGAAGTGAAATTATTCATTGTAGTTAGGAAAAAATTAATATATTGTCAAGTGTTCTATTACGTATTCACAAAGTTGTTTTTGCTATATTTTTTCATAATCTCATTTACTTTGAATACCAGGATTACCATTTAAGGTGTATTTGTTCGATCATGCTTTAATTCAATATAGTCAGTTAATATAGTTCCACAATATAGACCGTTGTTATAAACAGTGGTACTGTTATTGTTACTAGAGCATTCATGGTTTTCCTCGACAGTATTCTCTCCTTTTGGTTGATTCGAAGGTGTTTATATACTAGATAAAGTGCGAGCGCTGGAGGCCGAAATACTTCTCAGAATAAAGCAACAGCTTAACTTCAAGCCTAGAAATCCTTATTGTGAGTACATATATGTTATGAAAATGTATTCATCTTTTATCTCCTTTTACTTTTTTTTTCCTCCCATTTATGTGTTTAGGTCTTTTTAATGACTCTTTGCGCTCAATCTCACGTTTCATTCTCCCATCCTTTTTGATTCTTAAATTCAATTTTCAGTTGTGCACTGGATGATGCAATAAATCAAGATTTGGTGTGCAAAAGAATGGCTGCTTGCTGTGTATTAATTCCTTCCAAAAGGAAAATGACTTTTGGTCATTATGGAGTAATTTTGTATTTACTACCTATGTATGATATTCAATAAGAATGTAATAAAGTATCGAAAAAGAAAATTATTTTGTATAACAGTTAATCAGTTATAAGAAGTTATGAGCTAATTATTGGTACTTTTGTCTTTCTTTTCTTTTTTTCAACAAATAATTAATTATTAATTTCTCTGGCCGATCACGCAACCAGTTTCATCGTTTTTGCCTTCACGTAATTATGTTAAAGTTAAGACAAAGGAAGGCGAATTTGTGCATACTCATGACAAATATTTCATACCAGATTGGGAGTGTGTCTAACGATAGTGAGAAATTAGATATAAAAAATGTGAAGGAGAAAGATGTCTCAATATGACAAAACAGTGACATTAGAAAAGAGAATTATTCTATGGAATTAGTCTTTAACCCTACAATATTTAGTAACTTCCTGTATACACATTTAATAATCCTATATGCTTATAGTATTAGGTCGAAAACTCTATCTATCTATTTTTTCCAAAATTTTAAAAAACCTTTTATATTTTATAAAATTATACGGTACTTTAATTTTTCGTCCAAAAGACTTCCATAAAATTAAAATACTTATTTGAGGTTTTGAACATGTTTACTAACCGCTCATGTTCTTTTTTTAAGGACTTTGGTAGATTTCTGCCTTATTATTTGGTTATTCTCCCCTTCCTCTATAATTGAGTATTTGTTAAAATATAAAATTGATATGTACTAATGTCTATAAGTATTCATATTTTTAGTATATTTTGCATTAATTGATCAATGTAAGTATTTTTGAATTTTTTTCCTTAGTAGAATGTGAAACTCTGTCAATGTGAAAAGAAACAAGCACTCGGGTGAAGGTTGATAATTGGTGTTGTCGACTTCAAGAAGCAAATTGTTTAGTGTTGATGTTTGATAAGGAATTGCTTTGTTTTTATTATTTTTCTTTTGTATGGTTAGAGACTTCTTTTTGATAAGATTTGCATATTTTAAAAAAAAAGAGTTGTTTGTAAATTTATTAATTACCATGCGAGCGCGGATAAATTCACTAGTTATATATATTAGAAAGATATTTATTTGAAAGAATTATATTAGAAAGATATTTCATTAAAAGAATTATACTCGAAAGATACTTATGTGAAAGAATTTTAAGGGAAGGATATTTATTTGAAGAAAGTATATTAAAAATATATTTATTGAAAAGGATTATATTCTAGAGACTTTTATTGAAAAACTTATAGGTAAAAGATGTATATTTAAGGGACTTGATTAATTGGTTGTACCTGTGTTTATTATTCGTTTGAGTAATATTTATGGTGTTCCTGCTGCTTTGTTGTTTAAATCACTAGTTGATTGGTGTTGCTATTACTGCTATTTGTTTTCTATTATTTTGTATCTCATATTGCACAGGTTATCAGACTAGTGAGTGTCTTGACTGTACCTCATTACTACTCCACTAAGGTTAGTCTTGATACTTACTGGGTACCGACCGTGGTGTACTCATACTACACTTTTGCACATTTTTGTGCAGAGCCAGGTATTGGAGATATCGGACTTGGGAAGAGTAAAGCGGGATCGTAAGGATTCAAGTTAGAGCTACTTGGTCGTCGCAGTCCCTTGGAGTCTTTCCATTTTATTGTACTGTTAATTTCTTATTCGATCAGTACTGTATATTCGATCCTCGAGATGATTCCATGTATTCAGTTAGAGTTCGTGACTCAGTACTACCGGTCTTGGGAGGTTGTTATATTCATATTTGTTCCGCTGTTAGTTTCTATTTTTAAAAAAA
Source organism: Nicotiana tabacum (assembly GCF_000715075.1). Lineage (NCBI taxonomy): Eukaryota > Viridiplantae > Streptophyta > Magnoliopsida > Solanales > Solanaceae > Nicotiana > Nicotiana tabacum. Next base: position 134,216,679 of record NC_134094.1, on the reverse strand, counting down.
TGGCTTGAATTGTAATTAAAATCGGCTTACTTAGTCTTAGAGACTAAGTGCCATCACGACGCCTGAGGTGGGATTTTGGGCCGTGAAAAGTTGGTATCAGAGCCCTAGGTTCATAGGTTCTATGAGTTACGAACGAGTTTAATAGAGTCTTGCGGATCGGTACGGAGACGTCTGTACTTATCTTCGAGAGGCTACAGAGCTAGTAGGAAGAATTCACTTCTTTCATTCCTTATCGTGCGGTATTTATTCAGCTTGAAGAATATATCTTATGTTCTTTTGCATCCACTCATGTATGAAATTGCGCACTCAGCATCAACTATGCGCCAATGGTTTGTGATACTACAGAGGGGTTATAAGGGTGCCAGGTTTGTTCAACCATTATTACAACGTGTCATCCAGATCGAGGATGTGGAAGTATTTAGAGATCATTCAGTTGTGCACATGGGGGTGCAACAGGTTCTGATATCTGGTTGATTAGTATGATCTTAAGAAGGTTTAATTAATTTCCTAATCGTCACAATCGTGGTAGGGTAACGAGGTGGATGTAGATATGAAGATAGTTAGTGGTATTAGAGACTATATAGGTCGTATGGGATTTCTATTTAGCAAAAGGTACATACTGGCAGCCAAGGCACTGGAGAAAGCGAGTTTAACTGTCACGCGGGTGTCATGCGCAAAATAAATGGCTTGAGGTGTCTTATGACTGATGAAGGTTAGTATTGTGGATCATCGGCATGTGTCATATGGCTTCGCGCCAAGTAAGGGGAGTCCACTATCAACAATCAGATTGCGGGGTCATGTGTTATATCAGTTTTGGCCTGAAATATATTTATGTGGTAATGAAAGGTTCTCCGAAACTTTTATATGATTAAGGGGTGATTTTTGTATGGGATGATGTTGGGGCTTGCGGTATTCCTGCGTCCTTAATAATTCTACATTTCAGTACCAATGGGGTCACAACAACAATTTCAAAATATTTGAGGTGCTACAGTAAGTTCTTTTAATGCACCATCGGCATGAGGTTCTTAAAGTATTCCAGTTAATACTCCACGTGCATGGTCAGTTAGAGGTGGAGGACAAGCGGGTAAAGGGTGCCTAAGAGGTGGAGGCCCGACCCTTTGATATAATCGCTATGATTCTGGCTGAGGCCGATATGCCAGATAGTGTAGTTACAGGTACGATCCTGATTCTATTATAAAAGGATATTTTCCCTTAATTTAATTTGGTTCTGAATATCGAGATGAGTCCTCCTATTATGCTTCGCTTATGGGTGAGCTTCGTAATTGTGTGATCCACTTATATGTTTATCCCTGTTGGGAGATTTGAAGATGTGAGCCCGTGTCTATAATTTTTATTGTGTGCACTATTGAGGGCTATAAGTCCAAAAGTAATTTTTATTATTCACTACAATGGGTTTTATGTGTTTCGGAATAATTTATTCTAATTTTTTTTTTTTATGAATTTTGTGCCCTATCGGTATGAGGGTTCATTATGTGTTTACGAAATTTATTGAAAAGACGAAAGAAAGGAAATTGAAAATGTCAATTGGAACAATGTGCAAAATACTTGTGATTCGGAGTTGAGGACGAGATCCTTGCATTTTTATATGATGTAAAATATTTAAACCGGACTACAAGTCACGCTGGAGGTTATATAAGGACGAGGTCTTTGTGGTGAAATATTTAAGAGTTAAAATTCTCCCTTTGTGAAGTTTAATTTGTACTATAATACTAATAGGTAGTAATGCCTGATAGGCTTATGTGATAATTTTTATTATGTTTTTCTGTGCCATAATTGTGCTGTAATTATTGAGTTTTAGCCTATAACATGAGTACCCAGGTGACGTTAAATGTGACTCGTTAAGTCGGGTAAATAGTTATGAGGTCTTCATGCCTCACATTTTGCTGTCAGTGTTGTAAAAATGGGGTTTTGGTTAATATGAGGTTAATTGGAAATATTGTAATCGATTATGAACAACTATTAAGACTAGAGATGTGATGATTGGCATACATATGATGTGCTTCATGTCCTAATATCATTATGATAATGCGGTGATGGTAATGCTGAGATTAGTGTTATTGATATACATTGTGGTGCTTTGTTGGGTTGTGGATGTGTTGTTAGGAGTTGTTTTGGTGTTACTCTGGCAGGTGGATAGGCCCCATTTACAGGGGAGACTCTGCCAAAATTTCTGTAAAATTTGGGAGTTAGTAAAATTTGGGGGATTGAGACGTGCGAAAGAAGAGATAAGTTATGTTATGTGTTTGAGAGCGGACTCTACTTCTCATTCGAGGGCGAATGATACTAAGTGGGGGAGAATGTAACACCCCGAAAAAATTTTGAAGTACTTCAATACTATCAAGAAAATTGATGTGTGTGTAGGCACGAGTTTTTATAGCCAGCTGAGACTAATACCGTGTGTTGTTGTGAAAATCAGGCTTTTTGGAAATGTTTGGAGTGTAAGAAATTGGTCTTAAAGTTTACAAATATGGATAACAGAAATAATCTCAATTGAGATGGTGTTGTCAGGCTTATCTCAAATTCGGTAATGTGGGATCAACCAGGAGTATATGTGTAAAAGTAAAATCATCAATTTGGTAACCTCAGAATAATTCTTAGCACGTTCGAGGACGAACGTTTGTTTAAGAGGTGGAAAATGTAACGACCCGACTTATCATTTTAAAAATTAATGCCTCGTTCAGTGACTTAAGGTTTCGAGCCGCTTCGCAATATGTATTATGACCCGTGGGTGTGGTCAAGTTTGAATTACTGAAGATTCAGAATTAAATTAAAAGAACAATCCTTATTTATAAGCTTAAATGTAAAGAGTTGATCGGAGAGTTGACTTTTGAGCAAACGGCTCTGGAATGGAATTTTGATGATGTCAATAGCTCTGTATGGTTATTATGGACTTAGGAGCGTGTCCAGAAAAATTGTTGGAGGTCTGTAGTGGAATTAGGCTTGAAATGGCGAAAGATGAATTTTTGGAAAGTTTGACCGGGGAGTTGACTTTTTGATATCGGGGTCGGAATCCGATTCTGAAAATTGAAATAGCTTCGTTGTGCCATTTCTGACTTGTGTGCAAAATTTGAGGTCACTCGGACGTAGTTTGGGAGGTTTCGGCGTTGTTTGTGCAATTCAGAAATTTCTAAGTTCATTAGGCTTGAATCCGTGTGTAATTCGTGTTTTTGGTATTGTTGAAGGTGATTTGAAGGTTCGACTAAGTTCGTATGATGTTATGGGACGCGTTGGTATATTTGGTTGAGGTCCCTAGGGCCTTGGATGTGTTTTGGGTGTGTTTCAGATCATTTTGGGCTACTTTGGATGCTGATTTTCTGATATCTGGTATTGTTCTTCGCGTTCGCAAGGAGCCTCTCGCGTTCGTGAAGAAAGATTTGGCTTCTGGGATTTTGTTCTTCGCGTTCGCGAAGAAGGAAATCTCTGTTGCAATAGTCTGACTTTGGAGGCTCATATCTCGCAATCTCTAAGGAATTTAAGATGATCCAAAAATGAAAGTTATAGACCTTTGTGTCTAGTTTTCAGAAAGGTAAACCATTTGTCATTTGGAGTTATATACCAAACGTTATGGTGGATACACTACAGACTGTCTGGGAAGCGTTTGGAAATCTCTGTTGCACATGGCTGACTTTGGAAGCTTATATCTCGAAATCTATAAGGAATGAAGAGATGATAAACAAATGAAAGTTATATCCCTTTGAGTCTAATTTCCAGAAAGTTAAACCATTTGTCATTTGGAGTTTTGTATAAAGATTATGACCATTATATTAGAGGCTGTCTGAGAATAGTTTGAAAATGGTTGTTGGAGAATTTGTTCATCGCGAACGCGAGGGAAGGGTCGCGAACGCGAAGAACAAATCCCTGGGCAGCAGAATAAAGTCCAAATCCGTGTCATTCTTCCATTTTTGGACCAAGGAAGCTCGGGTGAGATGAATTTTCGAGAGTTTTTCAAGAAAAACATTGGGGTAAGAATTCCTAACTTGATTTTGATTAAATTACATGAATCTATTATTGTTTTTATCACTAAATTATTGAATTGGGTTGAAAATGGTAGAAATCCTCTAGACTTTAATTTACGATTTGAAGGGCGATCCGTTATCGGAATTTCATAATTTTGGTATGGTTGAACTCATATGAGAATGGGTGTTCGGATTTCATAAAAATTTTGTCAGGTTCCGAGGGGCGGGCCCCACGCTGACTTTTTAGAATAAAATTTTAAGTTGGTATTTTATTATCCGGTATTATTTACGATAAATGTTAATGAAGTGGTACAATTAATTTAGATAGATTTGAGTTGTCCGGAGGTCAATTCAAGCAAGAAGGCGATTTTGGAATATCGGCATAACGTCAATAAGGTAAGTGTCTTGCATAACCTCGAGTGGGGAAATTACCCATTATGCATCGAGTCTTATGTGCCATTTGTGAAATGTGAAAAGCCGTGTACGCGAGGTGACGAGTACGTACTCGGGCTTATATGTGCAAATTTTATTGATTTAAAGTTTTAGGCATTCTTATGTATTAAATTAGATAATTGTTAGCATTAGTAAATCCTTGAATTATGACGCCTTGTTCCATAATTGTCAAGTTTGTATTTTATATAATAATTTGGTGTTATTGTCACTTGGATTTTATGTGAATTCTGTGTGTTTGTTGACTTGATATTTTTCTTGGAATTAAATTCATGATGGAATCCTTATCTGAAAATATTTATTAAATAAGTTTAAATTGAGGATTTAATATAATTATCAAAAATTTGGATTAATGAAGGCGTTGACCTATACTGAGTATTTTTCACCTATGTTGATTGTTTTGAGGTTTATTATAAGTTGTGTGGAGCCTTGGGCTATTTATTGAGAAATTTATTGATTCTGCTACATATTTGGAATTTGGTTGTGGTCAGTGGAAAATTATGATATGAATTGTTGTATTGTGTTGTGGTTTAAACACTCTCCTTGATGTTATTTATGCTTCCTACCTTGCTTGTTAATGATATACATGTGCTTGGTAAGGAAGAGTGTAAAGCACGAAGGGTGATGCCGTGCCATTTGAGAGTGTAAAGCACGAAGGGTGATGTCGTGCCATTTGAGAGTGTAAAGCACGAAGGGTGATGCCATGCCATTTGAGAGTGTAAAGCACGAAGGGTGATGTCGTGCCATTGAGAGTGTAAAGCAAGAAGGGCTATGCCGTGCTATTTTATTTATATTATCAGGTGAGGACGAGAGTAAAAGCACGAAGGGTGATACCGTGCAATTATTTTTATATTATCATATATTCATGGCACGAAGGGTGTTTCTGTGCAGGCGAGGATGAGAGACATACATATTACATTGTGATATCGTTTTGTTGTGTATACATTCATGCCTTTATCTTGAGATATTATCGTGTACCTATGTTTACTATGTGACTTGTACTTGTTGTTGCTTCCTGTGTGCCTCCACTTTATTTCTTTTATTGTTATTGACATGTCACGACCCGATTTCTCCTCCGTGTGATGTCGTGATGGCACCTAGTCTCTACAACTAGGTAAGCCTAACATTAATTGAAACAACATTATTTAATTAACATCTAACAAAATAAATAGAAATCTCTTACAATTCCCAAAATCGGTAGTACAAGTCATAAGCTCTACAGAGTGTTTGCTAGAAAACTTTTAAATACAACTGTCCATAAATAAGAATAAACAGTGCAAAACAAAAACTTGAAGGTGACTCCGAAACTTGCGAACGCAGCGGCAGGTTTACCTTGATTCTCCGCATCGACAGTCCACACAGCTAGCTAACGAACAAATACCTGGGTCTGTACAAAAACAAAAATTGTGCAGAAGAGTAGAATGACCACACCACAGTGGTGCCCAGTAAGTATCAAGACTAACCTCGATGAAGTAGTGACGAGGACTAGTCAAGACACCCACTGGTCTAATAACTGAACAAGCATAAGTATAGGGATGACAGAACATGACATCTATCTAAGGACCCCGCAATATGGCTAATGACATAGCAACTGCAATAAGGAAGGAAAACATGAAGTAACAGCGGAACACCAGAATAAGACACAGAAGAATGAACGAAAACACAACCCAATTCCAAAAATCACAATACAGTAAAGGTAAGTAGTAACTCAGTAGCTGCAATAGTTCTCACATCAGGTCTCAGCCAACAACCCCAATAAATTAGCCAAATCCTTCAAGTGTAAACTTTCACCCGTAAGTTTTTAAATTGAGGTCTTTAGAATATAATCCTTTCCAATAAGATATTATTTTTGAAATATACTTCCTTCAAATAAATATCTTTGAAACATAGTTCTTTCAAGATAAAACCTTTCAAATATAAACTTTTCAAATAATTAGCCTTCAAACATAGTTCTTTCAAGATAAATACTTTTCAAGTATAACCCTTTCAAATAAATATCTTCAAACATAGTTCCTTCAAGATAAATACTTTTCAAATATAAACTTTTCAAATAATATCCTTCGAGTATAAGTCACCCTGTGACACCTAAGCATGGAAGATTAGCAGCTCCGAACACAGATATAACCACAGGGAAAATCTATCGGGATACCGTCCCGTAGTCCCAAATTAATTATGCAGCGTGGGGGGGGGGGGATCTCTCGGAATACGTCCGTAGTCCCAAAATAAATATGCAGTATTGGGGGATGTCCTGGAATACGTTCGTAGTCCCAAAGTAAATATGCAAGACAGGGGGATCTCCCGAAATACGTCCGTAGTCCCAATTTAAATATGCAGTGCTGGGGGATCTCCCGGAATACGTCCGTAGTCCTAAAATAAATATGCAGTGTTGGGGGATCTCCCGAAATACGTCTGTAGTCCCAAAATAAATATGCAGTGTTGGGAGATCTCCCGGTATGCGTCCGTAGTCCCAAAATAAATATGCAGTGCCGGGGGATCTCCCGAAATACATCTGTAGTCCCAATTTAAATATTCAGCGCAAACAACAGAGATAACAACTATAACACGACAGAAACCTCGTACATCACCACAACGAGTACAAAAGCAACAATGACAGAAATGCAAAGTACGACGAGCAAATCAACTCAAGAATTTAAATCACAAGAACGGTAGAACTCATTCACAAGGAATAACCACAGTAAAGAATGCTAGGCACAAGGAGAACAGATTAACAAGGGAAAACAAAACAAAAAATGTAGCAACGATTCCACAATATTCAAGTCAACAATAAGAAGCCAACACGAGTCAAATAGTTTCAAATAATGGCAAGTCAACTAAGATATAGGTTATCTAAACTCCTTTTTAGGTTGAGCAATTACGAGGAATATTCAACAATTCAAGTAAGGATAAGCAGCGAAAGATAATCATAACTCCAATTAAGACTAAACAATTATAGGATGACAAAATAATTATTTCAATTAAGATAAGCTGTTATGAAAAATATAGCACGACGATAAAAGAGGTAAAATCTTTGGTTAAGTCGAATAAGGGACAAATAGACAGTAAGAGTAAATCCTAAAGCAATTATCTCTAATCAAAGCATGTGGAGGTGAAACTAGCAAATAGGAATTCAAATGTATCAAAAACAACATCATACATGGTGAATATAAGGACATAAGAATCCTAAAAAGCCAACTTTCCATAAATACGTCCGAGCACGCACTCGTCACCTCGCGTACACAGACTACAATCAACATAGATGACTCAAATCCTAAGGGGTAGTTCCCCCACACAAGGTTAGGCAAGATACTTACCTCGAGTCAAGCTCAATCAAGCAGTAAGAATACCCTTTCCACAAATATCCGACTCTGAATGTCCCATATCTAGACAAAACAAATTACGTATCATAAATACAATAATAATAGACTCATCTAATTAACGAAATCAACATTTAACGAAAATTCCGAAATTTAACTCAAAAATCTCCCGTGGGGCCCACTTCTCGAAATCAGGTAAAATTCATAAAATACAAAAGCTCATTCACTCACGAATCTAACCATATCAAATTTACTAAAATCCGACACCAAAATCTCGGTCAAAACCCCAAAATTTGGCCTAAGAACTTTTCTCAATTTTTCACCCCAAATCCGAATTTAAATGATGAATTCAAGCATAGATTAGTGGAATATAACCATAAGGGAGTTAAGAATCATTACCCAACAACTTCCTCCGAAAATCTCTCCAAATTCCGCCTTCTACCGAGGTCTCAATCAAATTTGTGAAGTGAACTTCAAACCCTCAAATCTGCCCCTTTTCTGACCTTGGGTCGCACCTGCGATGCTGCACCTGTGAAATTTTCTTCGCAGGTGCGGAAATGACTTAAGAGGGTTGGGTCCACTTCTACGGAAAAAGGGCCGCACCTGCGAGTGCGCGCCTGCGGACTATTGTCCGCTTCTGCGATCTCCTCCACGCCTGCGTGTCCTTTAGCGCATCTGCAGGCATCGCAGATGCGGCATTTCCCTTCGCACCTGCGACCCCTGACCAACACATCCCAAATCTGCTTCTGTGCTTGCCTCTCTACACATGAGATCACGCACCTGCGGTCTCTCCACCGCAGGTGCGAAAATGACAGATGCCTGAAGACTTCAGCAGCAACACAATCCAACTTTTGATCCTTTACGCACTCGAAACTCACCCGAGGCCCCCGGGACCTCAACAAAACCTACCAACCAATTCTATAATACCATACGAAATTAGTCGAGCCTTCAAACCACATCGAACAACACCAAAAATCATGAATCACCCTCCAATTCAAACTTAAAGAACTTGAAACTTTAAATTCCTACAATCGATGTCGAAACCTATCAAACCACGTCCGAATGATCTCAAATTTTTCACACACGTCATATTCAACATTTCGGACCTACTCCAACTTCCGGAATCGCATTCCGACCCTGATATCAAAAACTCCACTACCGGTCAAAATCTCCAAAAATTTGACTTCCACCATTTCAAGCCTAAATGAGCTACAGACCTCCAAAACACAATCCGGACATGCCCCTAAGTCCAAAATCACCCAACGGAGCTAACGGAACCGACGAAATTTTATTCTGGAGTTGTCTTCACACAGTTCCGACTACGGTCAAAATCCTAAGACTTAAGCTTTCGTTTTAGGGACTAAGTGTCCCAAATCACTTCGAATCGCCCGATAATTGAATTCAACCTAGTTGGTACATGACATTTCTCCCACCTAGTTGGTACTGTTATATGTATGCACGGTGAGAAAGATATAAATGCACGAAGGGTGATGCCGTGCAATTGATTTGATCTACATATATATATTGGGTGAGAATGAGACAAGTGCATGAAGGTATTTCCGTGCCATTTGATGTGATATGTTGAATATATTTCTCACGCCAGGAAAGTTAAATGAGGTGTCACATGGTGACTGTTATTTGAAAGAATTATATATATTAGAAAGATATTTATTTGAAAGAATTATATTAGAAGAATATTTAGTTGAAAGAATTATATATATTAGAAAGATATTTATTTGAAAGAATTATATTATAAGAATATTTACTTGAAAGAATTATATATATTAGAAAGATATTTATTTGAAAGAATTATATTAGAAGAATATTTACTTGAAAGATTTATATATATTAGAAAGATATTTATTTGAAAGAATTATATTAGAAAGATATTTACTTGAAAGAATTATACTCGAAAGATACTTATGTGAAAGAATTTTAATGGAAGGATATTTATTTAAAGAAAGTATATTCGAAATATATTTATTGAAAAGGATTATATTCTAGAGACTTTTATTGAAAAACTTTATAGGTAAAAGATGTATATTGAAGGGACTTGATTAATTGGTTGTACCTGTGTTTATTATTCGTTTAAGTAATTTTTATGGTGTTCTTGTTGCTTTGCTGTTTAAATCACTAGCTGATTGGTGTTGCTATTACTGCTATTTATTTTCTATTATTTTGTATCTCATATTGCACAGGCTATCAGATTAGTGAGTGTCTTGACTGTACCTCGTCACTACTCCACTAAGGTTAGTCTTGATACTTACTGGGTACCGACCGTGGTGCACTCATACTACACTTCTGCACATTTTTGTGCAGAGCCAGGTATTGGAGATATCGGACTTGGGCAGAGTAAAGCAGAATCGTAAGGATTCAAGGTAGAGCTACTTGGTCGTCGCAGTCCCTTGGAGTCTTTCCATTCTATTGTACTGTTAATTTCTTGTTCGATCAGTACTGTATATTCGATCCTCGAGATAATTTCATGTATTCAGTTAGAGTTCGTGACTCAGTATTACCAGTCTTGGGAGGTTGTTATATTCATATTTGTTCCGTTGTTAGTTTCTATTTTTAAAAAAATGGCTTGAATTGTAATTAAAATCGGTTTACTTAGTCTTAGAGACTAAGTGCCATCACGACGCCTGAGGTGGAATTTTGGGTCGTGACATAAGGTTAGTGTACGCAGACCTTACCCCTACCTAGAAAGTAAAGAGGTTGTTTCTGATAAACCTTCGACTCAAGAAATGATGAAAAGAAAGTAAGAAAAAATAAATATATTCATCAGATAAATAAATATCAAATACAAAAATATAATAGGAGAAAATCGAACTTTTCTGTAAAAACCTATCAGAAAGATAACTAAATATCTTTCAAAAACCTATCCAAAAATTAATAACTAACCATGAAATCTTACAAATAGACAAAATATTGTAATAGCAATACATGTGTAGAGATAATTAAAAGTTTTAAACCGGAAAAGAGGAAAAATAGGCTTCTGAACGTGAAATCAATAGGTAATTTGTCCTGATGACTTCAATATCTTAAATAAATTATTGATATTGACTTCAATATACATATCAATAACTTTATGCATTGGAACTAATAAAAAGAATTATAACTAAAGTTTTAGTTAAGTGCAAAATCTTAAAATTTTAAGAAAAATAATTTAATATAATTTTGTCCAATATAAGTACTATTAAAAGCTGTTAAAAACGGAGAAAAAGATCCAATAAGAGCACAAAAAAATAGTAGAAGAAATAACTTGACAAAAGGTTAAAACATATACTCTAATGCAAAAAGGATACTATTCAACCAAGCTTTACAATCAAGAACATCAAAATAAGATGTGTCGGTTAAATACGTGCATGCAAAATTCAACTGCTAATACAAATACATGAATGCAAAATTTAACTACTAATATAAAAAAAATTGCTCAAAGAAAGAGAACCTGAAACCCTTAATTTTGTAGTTGTTACTCGAACAAGGCAAAATTATGATGATGAAAAGGTGAAATTGTAACTTGGAACAGAGAACCTGGAATTTTTTATTTTTTTCGGAATAAGTGTTGATTTAATATTTTAATAAAAATTTCTGAAATAAATAATTTATCCGGAATATTTTTACTTTTTTCGGAATAAGTGTTGATTTTGTATTTTAATAAAAAAAAATTGAAAAAATATTTTGTTACGACCCAAAATCTCACCACAAGCGTCGTGATGGCACCTAGTCTCTAAGACTAGGTAAGCCGATTTCTATTATATTTTGAAGCCATTTTTTTTTTCCAGCCCATTTTCATATTTCCACGGCACCTCGTGCCCATAATTAAATCATCATATTTGCCCGGCACCTCGTGCCCTCATTTCATATCACAACTGCACGGATAATTCACGTGCCAAATATCATTATCATTTCATCAGAGCACCTCATGCCCACATTTTATATTACAACTGCACGGACAATTCGCGTGCCAATATCCCCATTTTATATCACAATTCATGGCACCTCGTGCCCATATTTTATTTTATAAACCGCCTGGCAATAGCCACAGGCTCCCAATTTCAACAAAATCAGATTATTATCAATTTAGTAACAACAAGACAAGTTGCACAAGGTATAAAAATAAACACAAGAAAATCACAGCGTCACATGAAAATTTTCAACACCACAACCCCACATCATCACACATTGTCCCTGACAATAGCCACCCTTATCGCTCCTATTGCCACCCTTATCGCTCATATTGCCACCCTTATCGCTCATATAGCCACCCTTATCGCTCCGCCCAGACAATATCAATAGCCAACAACACAACAGTGAAATGCCACCCTTATCTCCCCAAAATAACAACTCACACAACACAACAATTTACACGGGAAATTATCACAATAACATAACAAAAATCAATTCATATCACAATTTGCCCAATGGCCACAACCAAATTTCAAAGCTACAACCAAGTCAATTAATTTCACAGCAAATAGCCAAATGCTCCACACAATGTGTACAACACCCATAAAAATCAATAGAGATAGAAATTACTCAACATAAAGCAAAGTCTTCATAAAAGATCAAATTTTCAATAATTATATAAACACCTCTTCTTAAGTTCATTTAATTAATTATTTGCAGAGGGAAAAATCCAATATGAAATTAAATTCCAATAATTATCAAGCCAGCAAATTCACGAAATTTCATATTTAATCAAATAACAATCACATCACATTGTCATATAACAACAGAGTCAACAACAAGGGTTTAGGCACGACAAGTAGATGATAAAATATATGCCAACAATTATCCAATTTACTACACAATATGCTCAAGACTTTAACTCAATAAAATTTTTACATATAAACCAAGTACGTACTCATCACCTCGCGTACATGGTTTTCAATTACCCAAGTTGACATAAGACTCAATGCCTAAGGGGAATTTCCCCCACTCGAGGTTAAGCAAGACACTTACCTTTTTGAAGTTAGGCTGATATTCCAAAATAGCCTTCTTGCTTGAATTGACCTCCGGACAGCCCAAATCTATCCAAATTAATTGTATAACTTCATTAAAATTCATCGGAAACAATTCCGGATAATAATACGTCGACTTAAAATTTTATTCCAAAAAGTCAATAAAAGTCAACGTGGGACCCGCCTCTCGTAACCCGACATAATTTTCATGAAATCTGAACGCCCATTCCGATACGAGTTCAACCATACCAATTTTATCGAATTCCAATAACAAATCGACCTCCAAATCTTAAATTTAAACCAAGAGGGTTTTCTAAATTTTTCAACCCAATTCACTAATTTAGTGATAAAAACAACAATAGATTCATGTAATTTAACCAAAATCAAGTTAGGAATTCTTACCCCCAATGATTTCCTTGAAAAACTCTCGAAAAATCGGCTCACCCGAGCTTCCTTGGTCCAAAAATAGAAGAATGACACGAATTTGGACTTTATTCTGCTGCCCAGAGGTTTGTTCTTCGCGTTCGCGAGACTCCCCTTGCGTTTGCGAAGAACAAATTCTTCAAAAATCATTTTCAAACTCTTCTCAGACAGCCTTTAGTATAATGGTCATAACTTTTCGTACAAAACTCCAAATGATGAATGACTTAATTTTCTGAAAACTAGACTCCAAGGACTATAACTTTTGTTTGTTTCTCATCTCCCAATTCCTTATAGATTACGAGATATAAGCTTCCAAAGTCAGCCCTGTGCAATAGAGATTTCCACACTCTTCTCGGATAGCCTATAGTATATCCACCATACCTTTTTGTACACAACTCCAAATGACAAATGGTTTACCTTTATGAAAACTAGACACAAAGGGCTACAACTTTCATTTTTAAATCATCTCCAAATTCCTTATAGATTGCGAGATATGAGCCTCTAAAGTCAGACGTCGAACAGCAAAATTTCCTTCTTCGCGAACGCGAGAAACTCTTCGCGAACGCGAAGAACAAAGTCCTAACAGCAAAATTCTTCTTCGCGAACGCAAAGAACAACACCAGAACCAGCAACCAGCAGCATCAAAACACCCAAACTTGGTCCGGAACCACCCCGAATAAAACCCGAGGCCCCCGGGACCCCGTCCAATCATACCAACCAGTCCCAATACATAACACGAACCTGCTCGAGGCCTCAAATCACATCAAATAGCATCAAATCCACGAATCATACCCCAATTCAAGCCTAATGAACTTTGAAATTTCAAATTCTATATCTTGTGCCGAAACACATCAAATCAATCTGGAATGACTTCAAATTTTGCACACAAGTCATAATTGACATAACGAAACTATTCCAATTTCCAGAATCGGATTTCGGCCCCGATATCAAAAAGTCAACCCCCCGGTCAAACTTCCCAAAAATTCATTTTTCACCATTTCAAGCCAAATTCCTCTACGGACCTCCAAATAATTTATTGGACACGCTCCTAAGTCCATAATCACCATACGGAGCTATTGACATCATCAAAATTCCATTCCGGAGTCGTCTTTACACAGTTCCGACTACGGTAAAAATCCTAAGACTTAAGCTTCCATCTCAGGGACTAAGTGTCCCAAATCTCTCTGAATCATCCGTAAATCAAACTCGACCACACACGCGGGTCAAAATACATATTGTGAGGCTGTTCAAGACCTTAAGTTATTGAACGGGGCGTAAATTCTTAAAACGACAAGTCGGGTCTTTACATATTTTTTCCGAAAAAATAATTTTGCCATGTTAGATTGCTTAGATAGATGGTCATGTAAGCAAATCTAGCCTAGTTGGACTGTCATGTCACCTTCAATAGCAAGACTAATGGTTTAAGGGCATTTGTGGTCCAAAACATAGACGGCAGGGATAATTTTGGTACCAAAAACAAACAGAGTGCATTTTTGAGCTATTTCAAATAGTTCAAGGGCATTTTTGGCCCTTTTCCGTTAAATTTATTATCACGATCCAAAATTCACACCTTCGGGACCGTGATGGCGCCTAACATTTCACTTGCTAGGCAAGACAACGTAAGAATAATCTTAACCATTTGTAAACAAATTAAATTAAACAGAAGTCAAGTACTGAAATAAAGTGCGGATGACCATAACTACCGAATCATCAAAATACATCCCCGAATCTTGTGTCACAAGTGCACGAGCTATTAGAATAATACAAATAAAGGTATGAATAAAATTCAAGCTATTTGAAAGATAATACACAACTAAGATAAGATAGAAGGGGACTTCGGAACTGCAGACGTTGTGCAGCTATACCTCAAGTCTCCTCTGGGTAGCTGAATCTGAGCAAGTGTATGGTATGCCGCTGGGACCAACTCCAAAATCTGCACAAGAAATGTAGAGTGTAGTATGAGTACAACCGACCCCATGTACTCCGTAAGTGTCGAGCCTAACCTCGACGAAGTAGTGACGAGGCTATAACAAGACACGTATGTAAACAACCTTTACAGGTATATACAAATATGAAGTAGCAATAACACAATAAATAACAATTTATAAATTTGGGAGGGAACATGCGAAGGGTGATGATATAATAATTTCAGCAGGACAAGTATCACGTAGCAGCAATTAATTCATCAACAATAAAATGAGCAGTTGATAATATGAAAAAGGCACGACACCACCCTTCGTGCTTTTACTCTCATGCTTCCCGTAAATTGATAAATAAATAATAAGACTGGCACGGCATCACCCTTCGTGCTTTAGCTCTCTTTCTTGTCATGAATTGATAAATAAATAATAATAATAATAATAATAATAATAATAATAATAATAATAATAATAATAATAATAATAATAATAATAATAATAATAATAATAATAATAATAATAATAATAATAATAATAATAATAATAAGAAGAAGAAGAAGAAGAAGTTACACTCTTTGAAAATGGCACGGCATCACCCTTCGTGCTTTTACACTCTTCCACAATATTCAACAATAATTAAATCAATAATAATTTCATGAATAATGATCAAATAATCAATAATAAACTTAAGATGGAATATCTTAATTAAATATGCAATTAATCACAATGAACAAATTCCTCCCACATGCTTTGACTCAACCACAATGCATAAGTACTTGTCACCTCACATATACGTTGTACCCGCACATTAAATCACGTAGTAAATAGACAAACAAGTCCTACTCCCTCAAGTCAAGGTTAACCACGACACTTACCTCGCTTTGCAACCAACTCGAGATTTCAATAAACCTTTGCCTCACGAATTCGTGCCTGAATGCCTCAGATCTAGTCACAAACAATTCAATATACTTAACACAAATTATAGAAACCAATTCTATATGAAAATACTAAATTTTCCAATTAAAATCCGAAATTCAATTCAAAAATTAACATGGGGGCCCACATCTCGAATCTCGGAAAAACTCACGAAATCCGAACACCCGTTCCAAGACAAGTCCAACCATATAAGAATTATCAAATTTCGACATCGGATTGTCTTTCGAATCCTAAATTCCGACCTGGTGCGATTACACCAGGTTCTGCCAAGAACCAACTTCTTTCAACATGCTCTACACAATCCGAATTTCGTCCGAAACTCACACGAGCCCCTAGCGACCTCGTCCGAATATTCCAACAAGTCCCGTAACATAATACAAACTTACTCGGGGTCTCAAATCACGTCAAATAACATTGAAATTACAATTCACTCCTCGATTCGGACTTATGAGTTTATGAAATTTTTACTTTACAAAACTCGTGTCGAAACGTATTAAATGAATCCGGAATGATTTCAAATTTGGCGCACAAGTCATAAATGACATAACGGAGCTATTCCAACTCTCAAAATTTCAATCCGAGTCCGATATCGATAAAGTCAAATTCACGGTCAAACTTGAGAATATTTAAGCTTTTAAACTTCTAGTTTTCAATAAATGGCAATAACTCGAGCTAGGGACCTCCAAATTAAATTTCGGGCATACGCCCAAGTCCCAAATTATGATACGGACCTACGGAATTGTCATAACACTGATCCGGGTCTTTTGGCTCAAAATATTGACCGAAGTCAACTTAAGTGAGTTTTAAAGTACAAATTCACATTTTTATCGATTTTTCACATAAAAGTGTCACGACCCAAAATCCCACCACAGGTGTCGTGATGTAACCTAGTCTCTAAGACTAGGAAAGCCGATTACAATTACCTTTTGAAGGCATTTTTTTTATATTAACCAACAGCGGAAATAATTACAATATACAACCTCCCAAGACTGGTAGTACTGAGTCACGAACTCTAACTGAATACAAGGAATGATCACGAGGACCGAATATACAATACTGTTTGATTACAAATTAACAGTACAATGAAATGAAAAGACTCCAAGGGACTGCGATCAACCAGCTCTACCTTGAATCCTTACGATCTCGCTTTAACTCTGCTCAAGTCTGATATCTCCAATACCTGGCTTTGCACAAAAATGTGCAGAAGTGTAGTATAAGTACACCACAGTCGGTACCCAGTAAGTATCAAGACTAACCTTAGTGGAGTAGAGACGAGGTACAATCAAGACACGCACAAGTCTAATAACCTATACAATATAATATACAAAATACTAGGAAACAGATAGAAATAAGGGCGGGATAAAACAACCAGTGGTATGCACGGCAAGACAACAAGAATACCATAAATATCACTCAACAATAAATAAATATATGTACGCCCAATTAATTCAAGTTTTTCAAATAAATATCCTTCACATATAATTCTTCCAAATAACTTTATTTCAAATGTAGTTTTCTCAAATAATTATTTTTCAAATATAATTCTTTTTGAATAAAAATCCTTCCAAATAAATATTTTGAATTTAATTCTTTCAATTAAAAAGTCACCATGTGACACCTCATTTCAAAATCATAAAAATACGGGTCTCAGCCCATTTTCATATTTTTTGTAAACACGGGTCTCAGCCCATTTTCATATTCCCACGACACCTCGTGCCCATAATTAAATCATCATATTTTTCCGGCACCTCGTGCCCTCATTTCATATCACAACTGCATGGACAATTCACGTATTAATTATTATTATCATTTCATCACAGCACCTCATGCCCACATTTCATATCATAACTGCACGGACAATTCACGTGCCAAATATCCTCATTATTTACTCACGGAACCTCGTGCCCACATTTCATTTTATAATCCACCTGGCAATGGTCACAGGCTCTTAATTTCAACATAAATCAGATTGTTATCAATTTACCAACAACAAGACAAATTGCACAAGGTATAAAAATAAACACAAGAAAATCATAACATCACATGAAAATTATCAACACCGCAACCCCACATCATCACATATCGTCCCTGACAATAGCCAGCTTTATCGCTCCTATTGCCACCCTTATCGCTCCTATTGCCGCCCTTATCACTCCTATAGCACCCTTATCGCTCCGCCCATACAATATCAATAGCCACCCTTATCGCTCATATTGCCACCCTTATCGATACGCCCAGTCAATATTCCAACAAACACAACAACAGTGAAATGCCACCCTTATACCCACATAATATCAAGGGTGAAATCCCACCCTTATCTCCCCAAAATAATAACTCATACAACACAACAATTTACACGGGAAATTAACATGGCAACATAATAAAAATTAATTCATATCACAATTTGCCCAATGGCTACAACCAAATTCCAAAGATATAACAAAATCAATTAATTTCACAACAAATAGCCCAAGGCTCCACACAATGTATATAACACACAAAAACAATCAATAGAGATAGAAATTACTCAGCATAAAGCAAAGCCTTCATTAATGCAAATTTAGATAATTATATTAACACTTCTTCTTAAGCTCGCTTAAATTAATTATTTGCATAAGAAAATTCACATTGGAATTAAATTCCAAGAAATATTACACGGAATTCACATAAATATACAAGTAATAATTTTATCAAATTGTCATATAAAAACAAATTCAACAACAAGGATTTAGGCATGGCAACCAGATGATTTAATAATTATCCACGATTACCCAATTTACTACACAATAATGCCTAAAACTTTAATCCAATAAAAATTTACACATATAAGCTCGAGTACGTACTCGTCACCTCGCGTACACGGCTTTTCACATTTCACAAATGGCACATAAGACTCAATGCCTAAGGGGTAATTCCCCTACTCGAGGTTAAGCAAGACATTTACCTTTTTGAAGTTATGCCGATATTCCTAAATCGTATTCTTGCTTGAATTGACCTACGGACCGCTCAAATCTAACCAAATTAATTGTATAACTTCATTAAAATTCATTGGAAATAATTCCGGATAATAATACGTCGACTTAAAAATTTATTCCAACAAAGTCAACAAAAGTCAACGCAGGGCATGCCCTCGGAACCCGACAAAATTTTCATGAAATCTGGACACTCATTCCGATACGAGTTCAACCATACCAATTTTATCGAATTCCAATAATAACTCGACCTCCAAATCTTAAATTTTCGTTTTCAAATCCCTAAGTTCAAACCCCCGATTTATACCTCAAAAACATGTAATCTAATCGGATTATTCGATGATAATTCAATATTATGGAGTAGAAATGATCACAAGGGACTTACCTCATGTTTTCCCGTGAAAACCTTGCTCAAAAATGCTTGAAATGCCCAAAAATGGCAAAAGCTCGGAACCCCTCTGTTTTTGTATTGCCTAGGGGTTTTCGCACCCGCGGTGATTTCTTCGCACCTGCAGCTTCGCACCCAGTGTAAAATTCTTCGCACCTGCGGCTTCGCACCCATGGTACAATTCTTCGCACCCGCGGTAAAATTCTCCGCACCCGCGGCAAAGTTTTTCACACCCGCGGCAAAAATTTTCGCACCCGCGGTGCCTGGCCTGCCGATGCATTTTCCGCTTCCGTGACTAATTCCTCACATCCGCGAGCTCGCTTCTGCGACAAGGCTTCTGCAGAAGCGAAAACAGCAGTAGTAGATTTCAAGCATTTCCTTCAAGTCAAAAAATCAGTCCGTTAATCATTTGGAATTTACCCGAAGCCACCGAAACCTCAACCAATTATACCAACATGTACCAAAATACAATACGAACTTAGTCGAGTCTTCAAACCATGTCAAACAATGCCAAAATTATGAATCGCGCATCGAATCAAATTGTTAAGTTTTCAAATCTTCCAACTTCTATATTTTGCGCCAAAATGTATCAAATCAATCCGGAATGACTTCAAATTTTGAACACAACTCATAATTGACATAATGGAGCTATTTCAATTTTCGAAATCGAAATCCGACCTCGTTATCAAAAATTCACCCTTCGGACGGACTTTCCAAAATCTTCTATTTTCCCAACTTTCGCCAAAATGCGTTGAATTGTCCTATGGACTTCCAAATCCAAATCCGAACATATGCCTAAATCCGAAATCATCATACGAAGCTATTGCCATCATCAAAATTCTATTCCGGGGTAGTTTGCTCAAAAGTCAACTCTCCGGTCAACTCTTTCCATTTAAGCTTCTAAATAAGAATTGTTCTTTTAATTAAATTTTGAATCTTCCGAAAATCAAACTCGACCACACCCACGGGTCATAATATATATTATTAAGCTTCTCGAGACGTTAAGCCACTGAACGGGGCATAAATTCTTAAAACGACAAGTCGGGTCATTACATTCACCACCTTTTAAAACAAACGTTCGTCCTCGAACGTTCTAGGAATTATTCGGCACCTAGTCTCTAAGACTAGGTAAGCCGATTACAATTACCTTTTGAAGCCATTTTTTTGTTATATAAACCAACATCGGAAATAATTATAATATACAACCTCCCAAGACTGGTAGTACTCAGTCACGAACTCTAACTGAATACATGAAATGATCACGAGGACCGAATATACAATATTGTTTGATTACAAATTAACAGTACAATGAAATGAAAAGACTTCAAGGGACTATGACGGCCAAGTGGCTCTACCTTGAATCCTTACGATCCCGCTTTAACTCTGCTCAAGTCCGATATCTCCAATACCTGGCTCTGCACAAAAATGTGCAGAAGTGTAGTATGAATACACCACGGTCGGTACCCAATAAATATCACGACTAACCTTAGTGGAGTAGAGACGAGGTACAGTCAAGACACTCACTAGTCTAATAATATGTGCAATATAATATACAAAATACTAGGAAACAAATAGCAATAAGGGCAGGATAAAACAACCAGTGGTATGCGCAGCAAGACAACAAGAATACCATAAATATCACTCAACAATTAATAAATATATGTACTCCCAATTAATTCAAGTTTTTCAAATAAATATCCTTCACATATAATTCTTCCAAATAACTCTATTTCAAATGTAGTTTTCTCAAATAATTATTTTTCAAATATAATTCTTTCATATAACTCTTTTTGAATAAAAACCCTTCCAAATAAATATTTTAAATATAATTTTTTCAATTAAAAAGTCACCATGTGAAACCTCATTTCATAATCATAAAAATACGGGTCTCAGCCCATTTTTATATTTTTCGTAAACACGGGTCTCAGCCCATTTTTATATTCCTACGGTACCTCGTGCCCATAATTAAATCATCATATTTTCCCAGCACCTCGTGCCCTCATTTCATATCACAACTGCACGGACAATTCACGTGCCAATTATCATTATCATTTCATCACAGCACCTCGTGCCCACATTTCATATCACAACTGTACGGACAATTCATGTGCCAAATATACTCATTATTTACTCACGGCACCTCGTGCCCACATTTCATTTTATAATCTGCCTGGCAATGGTCACAGGCTCTCAATTTCAACATAAATTAGATTGTTATAACAAATCAATTCATATCACAATTTGCCCAATGGCTACAACCAAATTCCAAAGATATAACAAAATTAATTAATTTCATAACAAATAGCCCAAGGCTCCACACAATGTATATAACACCCAAAAAAAATCAATAGAGATAGAAATTACTCAAAATAAAGCAAAGCCTTCATTAATGCAAATTTAGATAATTATATTAACACTTCTTCTTAAGCTCGCTTAAATTAATTATTTTTCTTACACTCAAAACATTTCAAAAGGTCTGATTTTCACAACAACGCACGGTATTAGTCTCAACTGGATATAGCAACTCGTGCCTACGCGCACATCAATTTTCTTGATAGTATTGAAGTACTTCAAATTTTTTTCGGAATGTTACATTCTCCCCCACTTAGGATCATTCGCCCTTGAATGAGAAATAGAGTCTGCCCTCAAACACATAACATAACTTTTCTCTTCTTTAGCACATATCAATCTCCCAAATTCTTCTAACTCCCAATTTTTTTCAGAAATTTCAGCAGAGTCTCTCCTGTAATTGGGCCTATCTACCTGCCAGAGTAACACCAAAATAACTCCTAACAACACATCCACATCCCAACAAAATACCACAAGGTATATATTAATAACACCAATCTCAGCATTACAAGCACTGCATTATCATAATGATATCAGGACATGAAGCACATCATATGTATGCTCATCACCACATCTCTGATCTTAAAAGTTGTTCATAATTAATTCCAGCATCATCAATTAATCTCATATTAACCACCACCTCATTTCGAATTTTCACAACACTGACAACAGAATATGAGGTATAAAGACCTCATGATTACTTACTCGGATTAATGAGTCACATTTAACGCCACCTGGGCACTCATCTCATAGGCTAAAACTCAATGTTTACAGCACGAAAATGGCCGAATATGCACATAAAATATACAAGAATTATCAGATAAGCCTAACATGCATGACTCCCTATTAATATTATTATACAAATTAAATTTCACAAAGGGAGAATTTTAAACTCATAAATATTTCACCACAAGGACCTCGTCCTTACATAACTTCCACCGCGGCTTGCAGCCCGGTTTAAATATTTCACATCATGTAAAAATGCGAGGATCTCGTCCTCAACTCCGAATCACAAGTATGTTGCACATTGTGCCAACTGAAATTTTCAATTTCCTTTCTTTCTTCTTATCAATATATTTCATAAATAATTTTCACAACATATAATGAACCCTCATACCGGTAGGGCTTATAATTCATAAAAATTAGAATCAATTATTCCAAAACACATTAAACCCACTGTAATGAATAATAAAAATTACTTTTGGACTTATAGCCCTCAATGATGTACAAAAATAAATGATAGACATAGGCTCACACCTTCAAATCTCCCACCAGGGATAAACATATAAGTGGTCACAAATTTACGAAGCTCACCCATAAGTTTAGAATAATAGGAGGACTCACCTCAATATTCAGAATCGAATCAAATTAAGGAAAATATCCTTTTATAATAAAAATCAGGATCGTACCTGTAACGACACCATCTGATGTATTGACCTCAGCCAAATCATAGTGATTAAATCAACGGGTCAGGACTCCACCTCTTAGGCACCCACTACCCGCATGTCCTCTACCTCTAGATGTATGTGCACGTGGAGTATCAACTGGAATAAAGCTTGTAGCTGGAGTGTTTAGATGAAATCCACCCCTCCCAAGTCTGGGACAATCTCTCATGATATGCCTAGTATCACCACACTCATACCAACCCCTCTGAGGTCGCGGCTTCTCGTACTGAGTCTGTGCTGGATAATTGGAATAACCACTGTAAGAATATTGTGTCGGTAGTGCACTGTAAACTGGAGCACTCTGAGTAATCTGATGTGCGGACTGAGCTGACCGACTGCTCGAGCCTCCGCTATAATGGGTTCTAGATGAAGAGTAAAATCCACTGAACCCTCCAGATCTTCGAGACCTTTTGGCCTCCTTAGACTCCCTTTCCTCGCGTAAAACACCCTCAATCTTCCTTACAATCTCCATAACTTATTGAAATGGAGTATCAGTTTGCAATTCTCGAGTGATGCATATTATAATATCATATTTGAGCCCCTCAATGAATCTGCGGACCCGCTCTCTGATAGTAGGAACCAAGATAAGTGCATGACGGGCTAACTCACTGAACCTGATAGCATATTCTGACACTGTCATAATGCCCTAATGCAACCGTTCAAACTCTATGCACCACACATCTCTGAGAGTCTGGGGAACAAACTCTTTCAAGAACATTTTCGAAAATTAAACACAATTTGGTGGTGTTGCATCGGTTGGTCTACCTTCTTTATAGATTTTCCACCACTGATACGCTGCGCCTGACAGTTGAAATATAGTAAAGGCAACTCCTCTCACTTCCACAATACCCATGGTGCGGAGAATACGGTGACAATTTTCTAGAAATCCTTGGGCATCCTCTGTAGCTGTGCCACTAAAAGTAGGAGGACTATACCTCTTAAACCTTTCAAGTCTCTTTTGTTCTTCTTCTAATGCCTCTGGCCTGACCTCAAGCCGAACCGGAATAACAGGTTGTATCGGTACTACACCCGAAACCTGACCAACGTGAACTTGCTGCTCTGGAGTTGTGGTAAGATTCTGAGCTACTCCTCCAATCTGCGAAATATTTGATGCAACAGAGATCAATCCCACCTACCAAACATATTCAGGAACTGTGTTAAAGTCTCCTGAAGTCCGGGGGTAACAACAGGTGTTTCTGATACCTGTCCCCCAACTGGAGTTACTAGTGGTTCCTCAACTGTTGTTCTGACAGGTGCTCTAGTCGCAGCATGTGCCCTTCCTCGACCTCTACCTCGGCCTCTACCTCGGCCCCAGCCTCTTGCAGCCCTAGCAGTATGTGTGGATGCCTGTTCAGCTGACCCGGTAGCACGTGTCCTCACCATCTGTGAGATAATAGAGATACAAAGGCTCAAATTCCAAATTCAACAAATTCTGCATGACAGGAATGAAAGAAATGGACATTTCCTAACAGTTCTGTAGCCTCTCGAATATAAGTACAGACGTCTCTGTACCGATCCGCAGGACTCTAGTAGACTCGTTTGTGACTCGTAGAACCTATGAACCTAGAGCTCTGATACCAACTGTCATGACCCAAAATCCCACCACAGGCGTCGTGATGGCACCTAGTCTCTAAGACTAGGTAAGCCGATTACAATTACCTTTTGAAGCCATTTTTTTGTTATATAAACCAACATCGGAAATAATTATAATATACAACCTCCCAAGACTGGTAGTACTCAGTCACGAACTCTAACTGAATACATGAAATGATCACGAGGACCGAATATACAATACTGTTTGATTACAAATTAACAGTACAATGAAATGAAAAGACTTCAAGGGACTATGACGGCCAAGTGGCTCTACCTTGAATCCTTACGATCCCGCTTTAACTCTGCTCAAGTCCGATATCTCCAATACCTGGCTCTGCACAAAAATATGCAGAAGTGTAGTATGAATACACCACGGTCGGTACCCAATAAATATCAAGACTAACCTTAGTGGAGTAGAGACGAGGTACAGTCAAGACACTCACTAGTCTAATAACATGTGCAATATAATATACAAAATACTAGGAAACAAATAGCAATAAGGGCAGGATAAAACAACCAGTGGTATGCGCAGCAAGACAACAAGAATACCATAAATATCACTCAACAATTAATAAATATATGTACTCCCAATTAATTCAAGTTTTTCAAATAAATATCCTTCACATATAATTCTTCCAAATAACTCTATTTCAAATGTAGTTTTCTCAAATAATTATTTTTCAAATATAATTCTTTCATATAACTCTTTTTGAATAAAAACCCTTCCAAATAAATATTTTAAATATAATTTTTTCAATTAAAAAGTCACCATGTGAAACCTCATTTCATAATCATAAAAATACGGGTCTCAGCCCATTTTTATATTTTTCGTAAACACGGGTCTCAGCCCATTTTTATATTCCTACGGTACCTCGTGCCCATAATTAAATCATCATATTTTTCCAGCACCTCGTGCCCTCATTTCATATCACAACTGCACGGACAATTCACGTGCCAATTATCATTATCATTTCATCACAGCACCTCGTGCCCACATTTCATATCACAACTGTACGGACAATTCATGTGCCAAATATCCTCATTATTTACTCACGGCACCTCGTGCCCACATTTCATTTTATAATCTGCCTGGCAATGGTCACAGGCTCTCAATTTCAACATAAATTAGATTGTTATAACAAATCAATTCATATCACAATTTGCCCAATGGCTACAACCAAATTCCAAAGATATAACAAAATTAATTAATTTCATAACAAATAGCCCAAGGCTCCACACAATGTATATAACACCCAAAAAAAACAATAGAGATAGAAATTACTCAAAATAAAGCAAAGCCTTCATTAATGCAAATTTAGATAATTATATTAACACTTCTTCTTAAGCTCGCTTAAATTAATTATTTTCTTAAGAAAATTCATATTGGAATTAAATTCCAAGAAATATTACACGGAATTCACATAAATATACAAGTAATAATTTCATCAAATTGTCATATAAAAACAAATTCAACAACAAGGATTTAGGCATGGCAACCAGATGATTTAATAATTATCCACGATTACCCAATTTACTACACAATAATGCCTAAGACTTTAATCCAATAAAAATTTACACATATAAGCTCGAGTTCATACTCGTCACCTCACGTACACGGCTTTTCACATTTCACAAATGCAATATAAGACTCAATGCCTAAGGGGTAATTCCCCCACTCGAGGTTAAGCAAGACACTTACCTTTTTGAAGTTATGCCGATATTCCAAAATCGTCTTCTTGCTTGAATTGACCTCCGGACCGCTCAAATCTAACCAAATTAATTGTATAACTTTATTAAAATTCATTGGAAATAATTCCGGATAATAATACGTCGACTTAAAAATTTATTCCAACAAAGTCAACAAAAGTCAACACGGGGACTGCCCCTTGGAACCCGATAAAATTTTTATGAAATCCAAAAATTCATTCCGATACGAGTTCAACCATACTAATTTTATCGAATTCCAATAATAACTCGACCTCCAAATCTTAAATTTTTGTTTTCAAATCCCTAAGTTCAAACCCCCCGATTTACACCTCAAAAACATGTAATCTAATCGGATTATTCAATGATAATTCAATATTATGGAGTATAAATAATCACAAGGGACTTACCTCAAGTTTTCCTGTGAAAACCTTGCTCAAAAATCGCCCAACCCGAGCTTGAAATGCCTAAATATGGCAAAAGCTCGGAACCCCTCTGTTTTTGTATTGCCCAGGGGTTTTCGCACCCGCGGTGATTTCTTCGCACCTGCGACTTCGCATCTGCGGTAAAAGTCTTTGCACCTGTGGCTTCGCACCCGCGGTACAATTCTTCGCACCCGCGGAAAAATATTTCGCACCCGTGGCTTTGCACCCGCGAGCTCGCTTCTGCGACGAGGCTTCCGCAGAAGCAAAAACAGCAACAGCCGATTTCAAGCAGTTCCTTCAAGTCAAAAAACCAGTCCGTTAATCATCCGGAATTCACCCGAGGCCCCTGGGACCTCAACCAATTATACCAACATGTCCCAAAATACAATACAAATTTATTCGAGGCTTCAAACCATGTCAAACAAAGCCGAAATTACGAATCGCGCATCGAATCAAATATTTGAGTTTTCAAATCTTCGAACTTCTATATTTTGCGCCGAAACATATCAAATCAATCTGGAATGACTTTAAATTTTGAACACATATCATAATTGACGTAATGGAGCTATTCCAATTTTCGGAATCAAAATCTGACCTCGTTATCAAAAATTCACCCTTCGGTCGGACTTTCCAAAATCTTCTATTTTTCCAACTTTCGCCAAAATGCGTCGAATTGTCCTACGGACTTCCAAATCCAAATCCGAACATACGCCTAAATCCGAAATTATCTTACGAAGCTATTTCCATCATCAAAATTCTATTCCGGGGTTGTTTGCTCAAAAGTCAACTCTCTGGTCAGCTCTTTCTATTTAAGCTTCAAAATAAGAATTGTTCTTTTAATTAAATTCGGAATCTTCCGAAAATCAAACTCGACCACACCCACGGGTCATAATACATATTATGAAGCTTTTCGATACCTTAAGCCACTGAACGGGGCATAAATTCTTAAAACGACAAGTCGGGTCGTTACAAAAAGCTTCCCAAAAAATTATACGGGCTGCGCACGCAAGTCGAGAAAAGCTTAATGGTGCTATTTGATGCCTCAGAACACAAAAGTGAATATTAAATTTAAAGATGACCTATCTGGTCATCACATTTATATTCTAAATCCACCCATTGACGTCTCTGATAGTGTACCTGAAGTATCATGGCATTCACTAAGCATTTATATCAATGGACGAAGTTAGTATAAATATATATTTCTTAATATATATATATATATATATATATATATATATATATATATATATATATATATATATATATATATATATATATATATAAAGGTCTGAACAAAAGCGTACATAATTACTTGACACCATGTTCATAGAATTGTGTCATATAAAATGTGAAGGAACACGTCAATCTAAACACATTAGATTAGTTCGTAAATCGTAAAACAAGAACTTACTTGTTCTTCGTAAAGCAGAAGCGAAAACGGATTGAACCGCGGCTGGAATTATTGGTCGGCGGTGGTTGTCACGGTGTGTTGGAGCAACCCCCAATTCCACAGTCTAAACCCTTGTTTGGATTGAGAGAGAGAGAAACAGCGCGTGGAACAATGCTGCTTAAAGTCTTTTTGTGTACACACACTAAGTGTACTTATATAGGGAATATAGGGTTAACTAATAACCCTATTGGGCCTTAGAGCACCCCTTATGGGTGGACCCAATATTTCCTACATCTCCCACTTACACATAATAGGAGTGCTCATCTAGTCTGAGAAACATATTCTCAGCTCATCTCCTCAATCATTCATACAGGGAAGTAGACCGTGTGACCAGCATACTGTGAGAGCTAAGTACTATACATCTGTTAGGAGTATATAGCCTCTCGTCGAGCGCAAACCTGCAAGCAGATCATAAAGTATGTAGTACCCTAGATCATATAAATCACATTTGATATAGCCTCAAAATCTCATATATCATTATTTCTTGTATTCACAATCATAACTCATAAGTTATAATTGGTGCACCAGTGAATACAAATAATTGGTGCAACCGCCTCATTATCTTAGTGATGTGAGGAGATAAGACATGATTTTAAGCAAAATTATCATAAGGGTAATTTGAGAGCTATTCGCTTACAATCAGAATATCGCTTAAACAATGGCATAAGGTCATTAGAGTGAAAAACGTTCACCAAGTCTACTTTGTGAGCCAGATGTGAGTTAAAAATGATATTGTAGATCAAAAAACTCAAATTTAGATACTTATGGTGTCTAAATATCATATGTACAACATTCTTTATGAGATAAAGACATACGCTCCTTGGAAAAAGGGAGAAAATGTTGTAGCACATGTTTCATACCATGTGTGCTAATGTCGACCAATTGGGTTAACATAAGTCCAATCTCAACTTATTGTTGTGTGATACCCAGAGCCTTTATGATGGCTCAAGACTTTGTACCCTCAGAGACTCCAATCAGATACTTGAGACTTAGTGTGATGTTAGCTATCTTAGTGCATTTCCAAAATACCATGTACACAGATTCGGTCTAGCGGAGCGTATCTAGAAAAACAGTCAAACTAACGTTAAGGGGATCGTGAGAAGAGGAAGATCATTGATGCAATCTCATTTATTTGTATTCACTGGTGTACCAATTATAGCTTATGAGTTATGATTATGAATACAAGAAATAATGATATACCAATTTCACAGTCTAAACCCTTGTTTGGATTGAGAGAGAAAAAGAACGCGGGGAAAAATACTGCTTAGAGACTTTTTTTTGTGTACACACTAAGTGTACTTATATAGAAAATATTAGGGTTAACTAGTAACCCTATTGGGCCTTAGAGCACCCCTTATGGGTGGACCCAATATTTCCTACATCTTCCACTCACACATAATGGGAGTGCTCATCTAGTCTGAGAAACATATTCTCAACTCTATCTCCTCAATCATTCATACAGGGAAGTAGACCGTGCGACCAACATACTGTGAGAGCTAAGTGCTATACATCTGTTAGGAGTATATAGCCTCTCGTAGAGCGCAAACCTTCAAGTAGATCATAAAGTATGCTGTACCCTAAATCATATAAATCACATTTGATATAGTCTTAAAATTTGCTCCAACACACCGTGACAACCACCATCGACCAGTAATTCCAGCCGCGGTTCAATCTGTTTTCGCTTCCGCTTTACAAAGAACAAGTAAGTTCGCATTTTACAATTTACAAACTAATCTAATGTGTTTAGATTAACATATTCCATCATATAAGAAATATTGGGTCCACCCATAAGGGGTGCTCTAAGGCCAAATAGGGTTATTAGTTAACCCTAATATTCTCTATATAAGTACACTTAGTGTGTACACAAAAAGAAGACTCTAAGCAGTATTTTTCCTCCTGCGCTCCTATAAGGAACTCGGCTCATTCTTTCTGTCTCTTCAGGAGTCTTAGGACACATCTGACTTCCCAAGGTGTGGCCTTTACTGATAGGAGTTTCAACTGGGCTACTATTTTGCATATTCAATCGTTCAAGAACTTTTCTAATATAATTCTCTTGTGAGAGATACAATAGTTTCTTTGGACGATCTCTTGAAATCTTAACTCCAAGAATATATGCAGCTTCACCCATATCTTTCATCTCAAATTGAGATAATAACCATGACTTTATCTCGGTTATAAACTCCTTATCATTTCCAGCTATAAGTATGTCATCTACATGCAATGTTAAAATCACACTTGTTTCTTGATCTCTTGGTATAAACACAATGGTCTTCATCCATCATGGTAAAACCATTGGATACAAGAACATTCTGAAAGCGTATATACCACTGCCTTGAAGATTGTTTGAGGTCATAAATTGACTTCAAAAGTCTACAAACCTTTTGTTCTTGGCCCTTTTCAATGAAACACTCAGGTTGTTCTATATAGATTTCTTCATCTAGCTCTCCATTGAGAAAGGTAGTCTTTACATCCATCTGATGTAATTCACGATCCAAGTTTGCAACAATAGCTAGAACCAGGCAAACTGAGGTAAATCGTACAGCAGGAGAGAAAGTCTCTTCGTAGTCTATTCCTTTCTGCTGTGTATACCCTTTCGCCACCAGTCGAGCCTTATATCTCTCAACTGTGCCATCAGCCTTGAGCTTAATTTTGAGAACCCATTTGCTCCCAATTGCTTTGCGTCCTTTAGGGAGGTCAACTAGTTCCCAAACTTTGTTGACTCTCATAGACTCCAATTCGTCTTCCATTGCTTTTGTCCATTTATCCTTAGAAGGGCATGAGAGTCTCTTTTACATTTTTAGGCTCGTTTTCTTCTTGTAGGAGCATCATAAATAGTTCGCCACCTTCAACATCCAATCGTCGGCGGGGAATCTTTTTACAAGAACCACATCTTATTTGTGATTCATCATTGTTCCTATTTGGATCAATGTTGCTCCCACTCGGATCAAGATCATTCACCCTGCTCCCACTTGGAACAAGATCTGTGACCATCTCGCTCCCACTTGGAACAAGATCCATTTGGTCACTTTCACTAAATGTAGAAGGATCACTTTATAGCTGGAAATGAAACACGTCAATCTAAACACATTAGATTAGTTTGTAAATCGTAAAACGAGAACTTACTTGTTCTTTGTAAAGCGGAAGTAAAAACGGATTGAACTGCAGCTGAAATTACTGGTCGGCAGTGGTTATCACGGTGTGTTGGAGCAACCCCTAATTCCATAGTCTAAATCCTTGTTTGGATTGAGAGAGAGTGTGTGTGTGTGGAACAATACTGCTTAGAATCTTTTGTGTACACACTAAGTAAACTTATATAGTAAACTTATATAGTCTTTTGGGCCTTAGAGCACCCTTATGGATGGACCCAATATTTCGTACAAAATGAAACAGCGTAAAGAACTTATCCGTGCTATAGAAAAGTCTAATAAAAAAATCATTTTTCTTGCTATATTGCAAGCCTCATAAGAAAGGATCAAACTCTTTTTCTACCGACAAAAGACAATCTTTCTATCAATTAATTAAGTAACTACTTAATTTTTTAAGTTTTAAGTTTGTCCATGCATATGGAAAAAAGAAACGAACACATGTACAAGTACTAAGAAAAATCCACTATTAGCCACCTGAAAAGGACACTAGTATAGATCAATATTTTTATTTCCATTTATCTACAACAAATATTTATTTATGCATAATATTGTAATTCTCATTTTCTCACAAATATTTATTTATGCATGATTTTTATTTCCATTCATCAGTTTTTTAGTCTACTCTAAAAGAAAAAGTTTTAAGCATACCACATGAAATCTTCTTGCTTTAGTAAAACGTATCGCAAGTGAACAAATATTATTTCTCGTTCAAAACTCCTTTTTCTAATTATTTAACCGTTAAAATTCATTTTACATAGTTAAAACCAAATTTAATTACCATTAACCTCACCACTTAAAATAATGATTTCATATCAGGTAGTTTAGATATGATAGGATTAAATTTTATATAAAGATTAACCCAAATCTTTATATAAACAATTTGTTGAAACAAAACCTGATCATATATTTCAAGTTGGACTCTTTCCGAGTGTCCTTCTCAAGCAAAACAATGGAGTCTGATAAGCAAATTCAGGCGAATTTCAAGGAATGTTAATTCTAGGACTGATCAAAACCCTAATATTGAAAAAACAAGAGCAAGAACAATAAAATCAATGCAATATTCGTTCGTCATGTAATACTAGTTTCTGCGTACGTGTTTTTGCAGGTAGACGTCTATGATTCTTTTGCTTTTCCACCGGGCTATCGCTTTTGTCCTCGGGACGATGAACTCATCGTTCATTATCTCAAGAAGAAAGTGATGAATGAACCTTTGCCTTCTACGAAGGTGAACCTCAGAAAGGTGAAAAAACCAATTGGATTATGCACGAATATAGAGTGAATGAATCTCGTGTTGAGAGAAAAGATGGAAATATCTGGCGGGTAAGATCAGTATTTCATTACTTTGTGTTAGATATGATATCTCGAAAGGAAGAGTTTTGTCTAAGATTCATATTTTCTGAAACTGTCGAGATTCATTTTATTGAACATTTAGTGTCTTTATTGTTTTATACAATAATGGGTTATTATTCTATATTTGTAACCGATGGACCATTACCCACCCCTTATACAACAACTTGATTCCACTCACCTATACATACACATATTCTTTACATACATACATTCTTTTTTGGTGTGGTAGATACTAAGTGTACAGAAAATACTCTCCTTCCTTCTGCTGGATTTTTTACCAAGAATAAATCTTTGTTAGTCTATGCTCCTAGTTTTATACCAGAATGGCTTGTTGAATCCTTGGGGATACACCCAAACCCAGGGGCGGATGTTTTAAAATTTTATGACATTTGCCATGACATAATATCCATTATAACAAATTTGTGGATCATGACATTTGCCATGACATAATATCCATTATTAGGCCAAGGATTTTTTGCTATAAATAGAGGAGTTTCTCCTCATTTGCAAACACACCAATTCAAGAGCTTTTCACTCTTGTCTTTCTTTCTCCTCCTTTATTTCATTATAGAGTATTTTGTAAGAGAGTGAGTGTTGGGAAACACTTGTGTGAACCCTTTCTTTGAAGTGATCTTGTGAGGTTATTCTCTTGGGGTATTTGGGATTAATTAGAGTATTTACTCTAATTTTGTACTCTCTTTTGTACTCTTGTTTGTATAGTGAAATTGCTCATCTCCGCTTGTGGACGTAGGTCACCTTGACCGAACCACGTTAAATTTGTGTCTTCTTTATATTCTTTAATTGCCGTTATTATCAACTTTCATTGTCTTTGTTATTGTCATTATATCGTTGTTTGGCTAAATTCCGCACTACCCGGATTCCCGATCCTAACAAGGTGCATGCTCTACCTCATCAACAGGAAACTCATTGTTCACAGAATGGTCACCATGCTGTACTTCATCCACATTTTTGTCATGGCCTTCCACCACATCCTGGTATAAATATATAACATAAGTACTAGATCAAGCAACAAAGAATAATCAAGAAATTATTTTTCCCTTCTACTCAAAAATTGTAATTACTTCCACTCAAAGATATATTTTTTTTTTTCTAAAAGATTGGTCGAATACTTTGACTTTGCAAAAATATTTTTGACAAAAAAAAAGTATTTTTAAAAGCTTCAAACAGGCTATTAGTCTCACAAATTGTGTGTCCGCTACTAGTTGTTGTTTTTGTGCACATACGCGAAGTCAGGATCTGAAATTTTTGGGTTGAAAATTTTAGTCCTTTTAAGTTATTGAGTTCTAAATTAATAATTTAAACATATTAAATATATTTCTTAAGACAAATATAGAGTTTGGACCAAAATTATTGTACCGCGCCTCGGTCTCTAAATCCGCCCCTGCTTGTGCACTGTGAAACTCTAATGCTTTGGAGTTTGGATGACAGGGGCAACAACGTAAAACTAAAACACTTGCTCGAGTTCATCAGCAGCTAAATCATTGAATAATGTAACATAAGATATGATTATTTATGTATATACACATACAGCTAGCTGGCGTTGATAATTTAAAATTCATAGTGGGCAATATTATATTTGACATGGCAATAATTCAGAGTTGTTAGTAGGCCTCATTCATTAATTAGTGTGTAATAAGAATCATTCTTTTCCTTCACTGACTAAACTTCCATTACCACAAAGCTCTCTGCTCCTGAAAGGCGGAAGATTCATTGCTTAAGAACTGTAGGTCAGTGTTTTTTCTGTTACTGATTGTAAATTCGTTGTTTCAATTATGTTGCTATATATGGGAATTTTAAATATAAATCATACAATGCGGAATTCTAAATTTTAGTAAGCTGGATTAATAGTGAATGAAATAAATAATAATTATAAATGTTCCATTGAACTGAGAATTTATAGATCTATGTAAAGGAATCTGAATCTGGAAACGGGAATATTTTGATCTAATTCGCACATAAGGGGAATTTTGCATTAGGTATTGATGATTAAAGAAACAATGAACATTAGAAGAAAAGACTCCATGAGTTCTTCTTTTGTAATTACAGGCAATTTACAAATCTCTGAGGTATTTTTTTTTTTTTTTTTTTTTGTTGTTGTTGTATGTCAGAGAATTAAGAGTTCCAAATGGTTCTTTTACAAAGTCTAACTGGATTGTTTGCACCCATTGTTTTTCACAAATCTATGTCGTTGCTCTTACTAATGTTAGGCATACTGCTCTTTGACATCAATAGATCAAGCTAATTAGTATGGAGGATGTCAACATTGATGAGAGTGCTCCAACTCCTAGACCAACTACTCAAGTAACTGAAGAGGAACCTGTGGGGCTTGAGGATGATGCTGAGGAGATAATTAAGCTACTGACCAGAGGAATAAGGGAACGGGATATTGTCTCGATTTTTGGCATGCCTGGTCTCGGAAAGACCACTTTGGCAAAAAAAATATTCAAAGATTCTTCTATTGTTTCTCACTTTGATATTCGAGCTTGGCTTACAATTTCGCAATCATATGATGTGAGAGAGCTGTTGAGGAATATCTATAAGCAAGTGGCAGGTGTTAAGTACAATGGAGATAAGGAGAGTGACATAGCCGATATGTTGCGCAAGTGTTTAATGGGCAAAAGATATCTCATTGTCTTGGATGATGTATGGGAAGTCGAGGCATGGGATGAGTTAAGATTATGTTTTCCAATTGGTAAACAAGGAAGCAGAATCATGTTAACAACTCGACTTAAACATGTGGCAATGGAAGTCAAGAACTGTACCGATTCTTATTCCCCTCGATTCCTAACCAGGGAAGCGAGCTGGAAATTGTTGGAGAAAAAAGCATTTCAAAAGGAAACTTGCCCTCCTGAATTCCAGGATGTTGGGGTACAAATTGCTGAATATTGTAAAGGACTGCCTCTTACAGTTGTTTTGATTGGTGGAATTCTGGCAAAGAAAGAAAGGAATGTCTCAGAGTGGTGTGAAGTTGCAAACAATTTAAAGTCTCATTTTGGAGCAGTTGAAAGTGAGAGCAACTTGGCAATACAATTAAGTTACTGCTATTTACCAGATCATTTGAGGCGTTGCCTTCTAACTATGGGAGTATTTAGGGAGGATGAAAAATTTGGAGCATCTAAATTGATGTTACTCTGGATGGCCGAAGGCCTCGTTCAATGTAGTGATGACAGAGGATTGGAGGAGGTAGCTGAAGGTTACTTGATCGATATAATTTCTAGTAGCCTACTAATGGTTTCAAAGACGACCTTTGATGGCAAGGTGAAGTACTTGCAAATTCATGATCTAGTGCGTGACTTTGTCTTAAACAAAGCTAAAGAAGAAAAGTTCATGCAAGTTATAGGGACACATAACCAATATCAACCTTCATATGATGAGGAACATCGAGTGTGCATTCACCTCGACCATAAGCTTCGTCATGATTTGGAGAGATTCAACAACAAAGTAGATAGATTCCTCACAAGAGGCTCCAAAAAAGGAACATCTTTTGGACAAGATCTTAAATCGTTCTTTGTTACTAATAACGCGGATGATTTTCTTGCTTATAAAGATTTTTGGAATAGTGAGTCTAGTTTTCACGGTACTGTTTCTAAAGAGTATTTATCTCGTTCCTATCATTTCTCGTCAGTTGGAGACTTAAGACTTCTTAGAGTGTTGGATTTCAAGAACTGCATTCCAGGGAATTATACGAATATAGTTGATATACTGCAATCACTAGTTTACCTGAGATACCTGGGAATGTGTTTCGAAAAGTTTTTTTTCGAGTGGGTATCACACATGTGCGACCTAGAAACTTTACTGGTGGATACTGAGAGAGTAGTAGAAGGGACACCTCATATTTGGAAGATGACGAAACTAAAGCATGTAGACCTAGCAACACGCTTACCTCGTGAGATATTTGCAGTTTCTGAAGAAGGTCCGTCTAAGTTGGAGAATTTAAGGGCATTTAAAGGCATGTGTTTATCTCGTGAGGATATAGAGTTAATTGAGAGGTTTCCCAATCTTCAAAAGCTTCTCCTCGTAATAACTGATGATATTGATGAAGCTAACTCTCTCGTTCTGAAATTGGATGTTCTTACACAGCTTCAATCCCTCGTGCTTGGTTCGATGTGTGATATCACCAAGTATTATTTACCTTCAAGTCTCAAAGAGCTGATCTTCCGCCAAGTTAATATACAAGCAAGTGCAACTTCCACAATCGCTGCGTTACCCAACCTTCAAAGACTGATATTTGAAGGGTGTAGATTCGAGCAAGAGGAGTGGGACGTGAGAGATATGGAGTTCCCGGTACTCAAAATCTTAAAATTTCGAAGCATTCATCTTAGGGATTGGCATGTCTCAGAATCATCATCATTTCCCATGCTTGAGAGTGTAGTGCTAAGATCTGTTGAATTGCTTGAGAAGATTCCCGACAGTTTTGTGGATATTGGAACGCTTACATCACTCAAGGTGATCTATTGTGATGATAATCTCAAGGCTTCAGCTTTGGAGATTAAGGAAGAAGTAGAAGAAACTACAGGATGTGACAACCTCAAGGTCTATATTTTTCCACATTACTCTCGGTATGTTTTTCTTGATGAACTAACTCAATTTATGAGTTTAATTCATTACGTTATTGTTGTTATAACTGCAGAATAGGTATATATTTTATGTATGTTACATTAATCTGAACACATTGTTATTGTTGTTAAAAAAAGGGAACAAAAAGAAAAAGAAGAGGAATATGAAGAGGAAGAGAAAACGGAAGAAGTAGAAGAAGAAGTAGAAGCAGCAGCGGCAGAAGTAGAAGTAGCAGCAGTGGCAGAAGTAGAAGCAGAAAAGAAAGAGGATGAGGAGGAGGAAGATGACAAAGTTACAGAACTTTTAGCGTCATCATTTAAGACTTTCAATCTTGGTTGCAGCAGCAGCAGCAGCAGTAGCGGCGGAAGTAGAAGCAGAAGAAAAACAGAAGGTAGAAGAAGAGGCAGCAACATCAAAAGTCGAAGCAGAAAAGAAAGAGGATG
The DNA here is from genome assembly GCF_000715075.1 of Nicotiana tabacum. Classification (NCBI taxonomy): domain Eukaryota; kingdom Viridiplantae; phylum Streptophyta; class Magnoliopsida; order Solanales; family Solanaceae; genus Nicotiana; species Nicotiana tabacum. The sequence continues at coordinate 134,178,856 of NC_134094.1, read as the reverse complement.
AAGAAGAGAGGAGAAGGAAGATGACAAAGTTACAGAGCTTTCAGCGTCATCATTTAAGACTTTCAATCTTGGTTACATGAAATGCAAGATAATGATGCGTACAATAGACTCTTATGGTCCGACCCTTCCCCGGATCCCACACATGCTTTTTCTTTTTCTTCTCTTATAAAAGCTGTTTGGACATTTTCACCATTCATGTTATTCTCTGTAAAGCCCTATAAGTTTTGGATAATATGTCTAGCTAATTTTGCAACGTGATTATAGTGACCCCAAGTATAGTGAACGTATTTACGGGATTACTTGATTATTAGGTTTGTATATATTGTATATATTCTAGGGAGGTGAATCATCGGTGGTCCACAGTATCCCGTTTGGCTTAACTGATTTAAAATAGCTGATAAGCATAAGTATTGAAAATCACTTTTAAATGTTGAAACTGTTTTTATAAACTAGTTTTAAGGTACGCGCAAGTACACCAAAACAATGATGTGAACTTACAATTTATTTTAAATTCTCTTTACGTGGAATGGTTTATTTTGTTGGGTTTCTGTAAAGTTGCTGTTCAACCAGATGATAAGAATTTCTTCCTCACAACCATTAAAAGAATACTTCTAATACTTATTTTGTGACAATGATAATTTCTCCAGTTGAGAAAAAAATATAACAATCAAATTCAACCATATACGTCCACCAAAACTGTAATAGCATTAAGTCCAACATAGAGGACAACTAATTAATTAATGGCAAAGAAAAAGAAGTTGCACCGAGGTAAAATATATATAGGAAGTGACACCGGGCTGGGCCCTAAACGGACCGGTCTCGTGGGCCGCGGTTTCGGGTCGGTCCCGGTTCTTAAATAAACGGGTTAAACAGTCCCGGGCTAAACATATTTTTTGTAGGAACCGGCACAGGACTGGGCCCACGAACTCATGATCCCGAGCTAAACGGGCCGGGCCCACGGTTTCCAACGGCTAAGCAGTAATTGTTTTTTAAAAAATTAAATAGAAATTAGAGACAAAAAGATGTTAAAAAACATCTAAGGCAATGCCTTGTAATTTTATTATAGAATAGTGACGTAATTTTTTAATTCAAATTTAAAGACAAAAATATTGTAAAAAGATATCCAAAGCAATGCCTTGTAATTTTATCATAGCAATAAAAAATATGGCAATATATTTCTTAGTCTTCCTCCCCCCATGGAATGAGCACAACAAGGTGCTAATACCACCATTGAGAAGAAAAAGGAACTAATCAAGAAGTGTCAAATAGTATTATAATTATTAGAATAGAGAGCATTCATTAATTTATGGTCTAAATGTTCACCGGGTGCAATATTATGGCAAAATTCAGTGTCGCTAAATTCAAAATTTAGAGTCAATATTGAAAATTACTTTTAAGTGTTGAAACTGTTTTTATAAACTAGTTTTAAGGTACCCAAATCAATGATGTGAATTCACAATTTATTTTAAATTCTCTTTACGTGGAATGGTTTATTTTGTTGTATTATTTGTTGGGTTTCTGTAAAGTTGCTGTTCAACCAGATGATAAGAATTTCTTCCTCACAACCATTAAAAAAATACTTCTAATACTTATTTTGTGACAATGATAATTTCTCCAGTTGAGAAAAAAATATAACAATCAAATTCAACCATGTACGTCCACCAAAACTGTAATAGCATTAAGTCCAACATAGAGGACAACTAATTAATTAATGGCAAAGAAAAAGAAGTTGCACCGAGGTAAAATATATATAGGAAGTGACACCGGGCTGGGCCCTAAACGGACCGGTCTCGTGGGCCGTGGTTCCGGTTCTTAAATAAACGGGTTAAACGGTCACGGGTTAAACATGTTTTTTGTAGGAACTGGCTCGGGACTGGGCCCACGAACTCATGATCCCAAGCTAAACAGGCCGGGCCCACGGTTCCCAACGGCTGAGCAGTAATTATTTTTTAAAAAATTAAATAGAAATTAGAGACAAAAAGATGTTAAAAAAACATCTAAGGTAATGCCTTATAATTTTATTATAGAATAGTGACATAATTTTTTAATTCAAATTTAAAGACAAAAATATTGTAAAAAGATATCCAAAATAATGCCTTGTAATTTTATCATAGCAATAAAAAATCTGGCAATATATTTCTTAGTCTTCCTCCCCAATGGAATGAGCACAACAAGGTGCTAATACCACCATTGAGAAGAAAAAGGAACTAATCAAGAAGTGTCAAATAGTATTATAATTATTAGAATAGAGAGCATTCATTAATTCATGGTCTAAATGTTCACCGGGTGCAATATTATGGCAAAATTCAGTGTAGCTAAATTATAATAAAATATTATCGGTATCAAGAATAGCATGTGTAAGACGGGTATGTGGTTTGGTTCAGGGAGCCGGGGCAGGGGAGGAGGAATAACAGTACCACTAGATTCGTCAGTATTGGATTTTCCCTTATTCTTACTTTTACCAAAAATATTTTTTAAGAAAGACATCTTAATTAATCAATTAATAGTAAATAAATAAAATAAACAAAACTATAATGCAATATAATTTTGACAAAACGTATTCTATACCATGTGAGTCTGATTGCGCAAAGCATGAGTTTGATTGGGGTTCGCACTCGAGAATTTGAAACCAAAAAGATTGAGGATTAGTATCTTAGATGAAGTTAGCTGAATTTTTTATAAAGTTTATGTTATTCCCGTCAATATTCCTGTATTTGTAAATATTAATTCTGCAAAATATAAGTTAACGTAATGAAACAATAATAATAAATTCGAGCCCACTGAATTCACAGTGTTTCCTTAAGGAATTTAATCCCCTCCTAGTACCCAAGGTAATGGATTATTTCCTCCCAGGATAGAACGAATAACACACTGGTGTAGCGGTACTTCAAACCCCAGTGTTTAGGCGAACACAAAGTTCGGTAGCAAATCACACTTACAGTTGCTTTGTTTGAAGTTAAAAAACAATGCAGAACGAAGGAGTATATACTCAGAAAAACGTATGGAAGTTCTGAGAGGAAGGAATGCAATGTATAGCCAATTTGTTGAGCGAATTGTATGTTGAGTTTTTTGTATCTCTTCAACATTTGCTGCTCATATATATAGCAGCCAAGAAGGAGTGCAAGACCAAACGTCCACCCTTCATGGTGGAGCAAGCATTACATGTTTGTGGAGCAAGCACTTCATGTTTGTGGAGCAAGCACTTCATGGTGGGAAGACCATTATCCGGCTGCCAAATTATCAATACACGGATTGGAAAATATCCGTTTACAAATACGGATAATCTTACGTTAATATTTACTATTAACAAATAAATTTGGTCCAAAAAATTAATCAATCAATCGATCATTTGACCAAATCCAAATCCAAATCCGAATCCGAATCCGAATCTGAATCCGAAGCCGAAGCCGAAGCCGAAGCCGAAGCCGTAGCCGTAGCCGAAGCCGAGCCGAGCGAGCGACGACGATGACGGTGCGAGGCTTGCTTTCTTCTTAACTCTTTAAGAGCTACAAGAAGAGCAATTATATATATACCCACCAAAAATGTCTTCCACTTCCAATATGGGACAATGTCTCATTGTTAAGAGGGGAAAACTTAAAATTTTACTCAAAATTTCATTTTCCCTCCATTTCCCATTCACCCTCATTTTAAGAATATTACATCTTAAAAAATAAAACCTCAACAATCCCCCACATGAATGGGGAATGGCTATATCACGGAAGTATGCATGAAAAAACTGTGTGATTTACAAGCAAGGATTAATTGCATCTGGATAAGTAGGTTTCCCTTTGAACTTTCCGTAGTAAACTTATGTCGGATATACTCGGTCAATCGGTAGATTTGATATCTTTGAACCGTCGATCTTTGGTGTATACCTAGACAACCATAAGTCACACAATCAACCCTTAACCGTCTTTGGTTCTCATTGTTGTGTTCGTTTCAGCCATGAACACCGCCTGGTTTCATAAGTGCGTAGAGAACTGGCCTTACAAAGTTCTCCTTGAAGCGGCTCACACTTCACACTTAAATAGGTGATTCCTAAACGTGTCATCCTGTAGATACACTATTTGATATACCCCGTATCAAATTTAGAAATCATTAAAAAGCCTTAATGCTTTATCCTTGGTACTGAACATTGTCTCATCACGAGAATGGACTAAAATTTTATTTGACAATGTTGAACCGTCATTAATGACTTTGTTTGATCTCTTTGAACCTAGATCTTGGGATCTCCAGTCTTCTAGGTAGAGTTACCGCCACAATGACTTGTTCTCGGCCATAGCCCCATTCCCCTTGATGATTTCTCAACTACCTCTCTAGTTAGGCCTTTTGTAAGTAGATCCGACACATTATCACTTGACTTTACATAGTCAATTGTGATAATTCCTCTAGAGAGTAATTGCCTAACGGTTTTATGTCTTCGTCGTATATGACGAGATTTACCGTTATACATGACGCTCCCAGCCCTTCTAATTGCCGCTTGACTATCACAATGTATGCATATTGGTGCCAACGGTTTGGGCCAAAATGGAATGTCTTCCAAGAAATTCCGGAGCCATTCAGCTTCTTCACCGGCTTTATCTAAGGCTATGAATTCAGCCTCCATTGTAGAGCGGGCAATACATGTTTGTTTGGACGACTTCCAAGATACCGCTCCTCCACCAATAGTGAATACATATCCACTCGTGGACTTAGAATCAGTTGAACCGGTGATCCAATTTGCATCACAGTATCCCTCAATCACCGCAGGGAAATTACTGTAGTGCAATTCAAAGTTCTGGGCATGTTCTAAATATCCCAAAACTCGTTTCATTGCCATCCAATGAGATTGGCCTGGATTACTCGTATATTGACTCAGTTTACTTATAGCACAAGCTATGTCTGGTCGTGTACAATTCATGATATACATTAAGCATCCCAATACACGAGCATAATCCAATTGTGATATGCTTTGGCCTTTGTTCTTTGCTAATGCAAGATTCACGTCAATTGGAGTCTTTGCAACTTTAAAGCCCAAGTGCTTGAATTTTTCAAGTACTGTCTTAATATAATGAGATTGTGACAATGCCAGACCTTGAGGAGTCTTATTGATCTTAATTCCCAGAATTAAATCAGCAACTCCCAAGTCTTTCATATCAAACTTGCTATTGAGCATACGCTTAGTAGCATTTATGTTGGCAATGTCATTACTCATTATCAACATATCATCCACATATAGGCAAACAATGACTATGTGATTTGGAACATTTTTAATGTACACGCATTTATCACATTCATTTATCTTAAAACCATTTGACAACATTGTTTGGTCAAATTTCGCATGCCATTGTTTGGGTGCTTGTTTTAGTCCGTAAAGAGACTTAACAAGTCTACATACCTTCTTTTCTTTACCTGGAACCACAAACCCTTCAGGTTGTTCCATGTAAATTTCTTCCTCCAACTCTCCATTTAAGAAGGCCGTCTTAACATCCATTTGATGAATTTCAAGACCATACACTGCAGCTAATGCTACTAACATCCGTATGGACTTAATTCTTGTAACTGGAGAGTATGTATCAAAGTAGTCTAGACCTTCTCGTTGTCTATACCCTTTGACTACGAGCCTTGCCTTGAATTTATCAATAGTGCCATCATCTTTGATTTTTCTCTTAAAAATCCATTTAGAACCCAAAGGTTTATTTCCAGGAGGAAGATCAACCAATTCCCATGTATGGTTGTTCAATATGGATTCTATTTCACTATTGACTGCCTCTTTCCAAAACAATGATTCCGAAGAAGTCATAGCTTCTTTAAATGTTTGAGGCTCATTCTCCAATAAGAAAGTCACAAAATCTGGTCCAAATGAAGTAGACGTTCTTTGACGTTTACTACGTCTTGGATTCTCCTGATTACATGTACTTTCTTTTGTTTCTTCCCGAGGTCGTTTAGATCCTTCACCAAACGACTCACATTCCTTTTTATACGGATATATATTTTCAAAAAACTCAGCATTATCTGATTCTATAACCGTATTATTATGAATGTCGGGATTTTCTGATTTATGAACCAGAAATCGATATGCTTTACTATTTGTCGCATATCCTATGAAAACACAATCAACGGTTTTCGGTCCTATCTTTACCCTTTTGGGTTTAGGAACTTGCACTTTTGCCAAACACCCCCACACTTTAAAATAATTCAAGTTGGGCTTCCTTCCTTTCCATTGTTCATAAGGAATGGATTGTGTTTTGCTATGGGGCACTCGATTTAATATTCGATTAGCCGTAAGAATGGCTTCCCCCCACAAGTTCTGTGGCAAACCAGAACTTATCAACAACGCATTCATCATCTCCTTTAATGTGCGATTCTTTCTTTCCGCAATCCCATTAGATTGGGGCGTGTAAGGGGCTGTTGTTTGATGAATAATTCCATATTCTAAACATATTTCTTCAAAAGGAGATTCATATTCACCACCCCTATCACTTCTTATCATTTTTACTTTCTTGTTAAGTTGCGTTTCAACTTCATTTTTGTATTGCCTGAATGCGTCTATTGCTTCATCTTTACTATTCAGTAAGTAAACATAGCAATATCGAGTACCATCGTCAATAAAAGTTATGAAATACTTCTTTCCACCGCGAGATGGTATTGACTTCATGTCACAAATATCTGTGTGAATTAAGTCTAAAGGATTTGAATTCCTTTCAACTGACTTATAAGGATGTTTAACATACTTAGATTCCACACATATTTGACATTTTAATTTTTCGCATTCAAACTTGAGCAGTACTTCCAAGTTAATCATTTTCCGCAAGGTTTTATAATTGACATGACCCAAACGTACATGCCATAAATCATTTGACTCAAGTAAGTAAGAAGAAGCTGAAATATTATTATTATTTTCAACAACCATTACATTTAGATTGAAAAGGCCCTCGGTGAGGTAACCTTTTCCCACAAATATTCCATTCTTACTAATTACAACCTTGTTGGATACAAAAACGCACTTAAAACCGTGCTTAACAAGAAGTCCAGTAGAGACTAAATTCTTTCTCATTTCGGGAACATGAAGGACATTGTTCAAAGTCATGACCTTGCCAGAAGTCATTTTTAGAAATACCTTCCCATATCCTTCAACTTTTGCTGTTGAAGCATTTCCCATATAAACTGTCTCTCCGGGTTCAGAAAGAGCAAAGGTAGCAAAAGCCTCTCTAACTGCACAAACATGGCGAGTGGCTCCTGAATCAAACCACCACAGTTTAGGATTTCCCACCAAGTTACATTCAGAGAGCATGGCACACAAGTTATCAACATCATCATGGTTTACTACCATGTTTGCTTGACCCCTTTTCTTGTCTTTCTTCGGAGCACGACACTCCGTAGATTTGTGTCCGGTTTTCCCACAGTTGTAGCAGTTTCCACTGAACCGCTTCTTGCTTGGGTTGTATTTCGGACCAGAAGCCTTCTTCCTCTTTTTGTTAGCTTCAACAATATTTGCTCCCATTATTGTTGAATTTCCACGGCCTCTCCTTTCAGCAGCTTTATTGTCCTCTTCGATTCTCAACCGAACAATGAGATCTTCAAGGGACATTTCCTTTCGTTTGTGTTTCAAATAATTTTTGAAGTCCTTCCACAACGGAGGCAACTTCTGAATCATTGCTGCTACTTGGAATGCTTCGTTGATTACAAGACCTTCAGCAAGTAGATCATGAATAATCACTTGCAATTCCTGGACTTGAGTAATAACAGACTTGCTATCTATCATTTTGTAGTCCAGAAATTTTGCGGCAACGAATTTCTTCATCCCGGCATCTTCAGTCTTATATTTCTTTTCAAGCGCATTCCACAATTCTTTGGATGTCTCCATGCTACTGTATACATTATACAGATTATCATCCAGTCCGCTAAGAATATAATTCTTGCATAAAAAATCAGAATGCTTCCACGCTTCACTCACGAGAAAGCGTTCATTATCTGGAGTTTTATCCGGCAGATCAGGAACATCTTCCTTGATGAACTTCTGTAGACATAACGTAGTTAAGTAGAAGAACATCTTCTGCTGCCAGCGTTTGAAATCAATCCCGAAAAATTTTTCGGGTTTTTCTGCCGGTGCCAACGCCGGTGTTCGGCTTGTCGTTGCGTTGGCAGTCGCCATCGGAACAGCTTGGTTTTCGTTTTCAGTCATCATCTTTTAGAAAAGAATGACACAAACAAACGTTTAATACACGTTTTCAAACTGGAGTAAAAATCACGTAGATTTTAATATCCAACAAAACGCCACGAAGGCTTAACTCTCCAAAACGGGAGTACAAAAACCACAAAGGTTTTAGTTTGCAGAATAATAAGAATAACACAAGTACAGAAATAAATATTAAATTCCTTAAGATTGTTATTCCCGTCAATATTCCTGTATTTGTAAATATTAATTCTGCAAAATATAAGTTAACGTAATGAAACAATAATAATAAATTCGAGCCCACTGAATTCACAGTGTTTCCTTAAGGAATTTAATCCCCTCCTAGTACCCAAGGTAATGGATTATTTCCTCCCAGGATAGAACGAATAACACACTGGTGTAGCGGTACTTCAAACCCCAGTGTTTAGGCGAACACAAAGTTCGGTAGCAAATCACACTTACAGTTGCTTTGTTTGAAGTTAAAAAACAATGCAGAACGAAGGAGTATATACTCAGAAAAACGTATGGAAGTTCTGAGAGGAAGGAATGCAATGTATAGCCAATTTGTTGAGCGAATTGTATGTTGAGTTTTTTGTATCTCTTCAACATTTGCTGCTCATATATATAGCAGCCAAGAAGGAGTGCAAGACCAAACGTCCACCCTTCATGGTGGAGCAAGCATTACATGTTTGTGGAGCAAGCACTTCATGTTTGTGGAGCAAGCACTTCATGGTGGGAAGACCATTATCCGGCTGCCAAATTATCAATACACGGATTGGAAAATATCCGTTTACAAATACGGATAATCTTACGTTAATATTTACTATTAACAAATAAATTTGGTCCAAAAAATTAATCAATCAATCGATCATTTGACCAAATCCAAATCCAAATCCGAATCCGAATCCGAATCCGAAGCCGAAGCCGAAGCCGAAGCCGTAGCCGTAGCCGAAGCCGAGCCGAGCGAGCGACGACGGCGCGAGGCTTGCTTTCTTCTTAACTCTTTAAGAGCTACAAGAAGAGCAATTATATATATACCCACCAAAAATGTCTTCCACTTCCAATATGGGACAATGTCTCATTGTTAAGAGGGGAAACTTAAAATTTTACTCAAAATTTCATTTTCCCTCCATTTCCCATTCACCCTCATTTTAAGAATATTACATCTTAAAAAATTAAAACCTCAACAATCCCCCACATGAATAGTTAAACTTTGAGTGTTCTAACATTTACGCTCTGGAAACTACTACTATAAATTTATCGCGTTGAGCTTTACAGCTTGTTTGGATGGTTGTTACCCATCATTTTATAATGTATTACGTTATATTGTATTGTATTGTATTGTATTGTATCGTTTTATAAATATAATGTTTGGATAAATATAAGACCCCTATTTATATGTAACGACCCGGCCGGTCGTTTCGAGAGTCATAGCACCCGTTTCTCCCATTTTTGCTTCCTTTTGTGCTTTTCAGCTATATCATGTTATACCGGGTTGGTTGGTTCGGGTCCGGAGTGATTTCGGAATGGAATGACACACTTAGTCTCTAAAGTAGAAGCTTAAGTTGGTAAAGATAACCGGATGTTGACATATGTGTAAACACTCTCAGAATTTAATTATGATGGTTCCATTAGTTTCGTTAGGTGATTTTGGACTTATGAGCGCGTCCGAAATGTGATTTGGAGGTCCGGAGTGGAATTAGCCTTGAATTGGCGAAAGTTGAAAATTTGATGATTTCGATCGACAGTGGAAAATTTGATATCGGGGTCGGAATAGAATTTCGGAAGCTTAAGTAGGTTTATAGTGTCATTTGTGACGTGTGTGCAAAATTTGAGGTCTTTCGGACGTGGTTTGGTTGGCTTCGGCATCGGTTGCCGAATTTGGAAATTTAGAAGTTCTTAGGCTTGAATCCGAGGGTAATTTGGTGCTTGGATGTTGTTTTGAGTGATTCGAAGGTTCGACTAAGTTTGTATGTTGATATATGACTTGTTGGTATTTTTGGTTGAGGTCCTGAGGGCCTCTAAGTGATTCCGGGTGGTTAACGGATTTGTCAAAGTTGAAAAATGCAGCTGAAGCTGCTGCTACTATTATTTCCGCACCTGCGGAAGGAGAAATCGCAGGTGCGAGGTCGCTGGTGCGCAAAGGGAGTCCGCAGGAGCGGGCAGTGCTGGTCTACGCAGGATGCGCAAGTGCAAGTTGGAGGTCGTATCTGCGAGCCCGCAAGTGCGAAACCTGGGGCGCAGATATGGAAAGGGGGGACGCTGGGCAGCTTTGCAGAAGCGGAAGGGTTTTGGGCCGCAGATGCGGAACCTGGGCTCCTAAGTGAGTTCCACACTTGTGATGGATTTTTCGCAGGTGCGGTGGCCCAGAAGCGTGAAATTTTCCGCATATGCAAAAAGCCTGGGCAGAAACCATAAATAGAACCCTTCGCAAATTTGGTTCATTTCCACCATTTTCAAGTCGGTTTTTGGAGCTTTTGGAGTGATATTTGAAGGGTGATTCAAGGGCTATCAGTGAGGTAAGTTGTTTGAGCCCTAATACTCATATATATGGTGATTTCCCGTTGTTTAATCATGTAATTAGTGAAAATGAGGGGTTAGGGCTCTGGATTTTTGGAGAGTAATTTAAGGATTTGAAGGACCAAACGATGTTGGATTTTGATAAATTTGGTATGGTTAGACTCGTGAGTGCGCTTTCGAGACGTGGTTAGAATCGTGAGTTTTGTAAATTTTGTCGAATTTCGAGACGTGGGCCTAGGAGCCGGGATTGAGCCAATTTCGGGGTTTGAGTCTAATTTAGTATTTTTCTTGTGGAATTCATTCCTTTAGCATAAATTGATGGTATTGTATTGATTGTGAATAGATTCGGAGTATTTGGAGACTGAATCGAGGGGTAAGAGCATTTCGGAGTAGGAGTTCTACGATGTTGAGGTAAGTAACCGTTTTAAATCTGGTCTTGAGGGTATGAAACCCGAAGTTTGGTATAATGTGACTGTTTGGAGGTGGTACCCGTGCTAGGTGACAGGCGTGTGGCTGTACACCATGGGGGATTTGGTCCATCCCGGGAGACTATGAAGTCTAATAGCCCTTATTTGTGTTTATATGCATTCCTGTTTTTACTAGAACTTGATTGTATTTCATGTTAGAAGTCATGCTTTGGCTATATTCCGTTCATGGTAGTTATACTCAGTCATAGTGATTCTTGTACATGTTTACCTTAGTCTCTGTAATTTATTTTCCCTCATGATATACTGTAACACTTTGATTTGGGTTGCTTTTCCTTTCTTTATTGAGAGCTATGAGACTAGAGAGGTTCATGACTGAGTAAGGCCGAAGGCCTGGTTGTAAGGTATTGTTATATGGCACGTGAGTTATCGGTGCAGTACGTGAGTTGTCCGTGCGGATCCTTATGTTTATACTATGGCACGTAAGTTGTTCGTGCAGCACGTGAGTTGTCCGTGCGGATTCAGATATGATATTATAGCATGTGAGTTTTTCGTGCAGCACGTGAGTTGTCCGAGCTTATAGCGCTTGGGCTGTAGGAGCCCCTCATAAGTCTAAACACCCCCAGTGAGCGTAGGTGCCTATTGAGAGTGTGTACTGAGGGCTGAGAGCCGAGAGTGTGAGGTTGAGATGGGTTGAGTGACTGCTGCCTTGAGAGGCTGTACCTGCTTTATTTATTATTGCACTTGGTTGTTATCTATTGTTGTTGTGAAATTTATGGAAGATTCATATCTGTTTTACATGAGTGCGAACGGTTTTGACTTATACCACAGGATTTGAAAGCACTTTCACTCTTTGCTCAAAACTTTTAAAATGAACTGTACTGTATAGCTCGTCACTGCTTCTCAGTTCCTTATTTATTTATGTTACTTGCTGAGTTGGTTGTACTCATGCTACACCTTGCACTTCATGTGTAGATCCAAGTGTGTTTGATTACGGAGGTCGTTGAGTCCAGGGGGATCGAGTATCGGAGGCTACGAGGTAGCTGCCAGCATCCGTATGGCCTTGTCTCTCCTTCTATATATTTCTTTATGTCTTGTATTGATACTTAGACACTGGTAGTATTAGTTGGGTTATCTAGATGCTCATAACTTAGTGATACCCCGATGTCGGGCTATTTTTCCGCACTTATGCTTTGATTTGGGTTTTACCCCGTATTTATGAAAAACTCCGGATATTTTAAATATTTTAATTCACTTCTCTTTAAATTTTGAAAGAGTCTTGGAAAGGTCGGCTTGCCTAGTACCACGATAGGCGCCATCACGATAGGGTTAGTTTGGGTCGTGACAGATTGGTATCAAAGCCTAGGTTACATAGGTCTCACGAGTCATGAGCGGGTTTAGTAGAGTCTTGCGGTTCGGTACAGAGACGTTTGTACTTATCTTCGAGAGGCTGCATAACCTTTAGGAAAAAAAAATCCACATTCTTGAATTCTTGTCATGCGAATTTGTTGATTCTAGTAACTAAACATCTGTTGTTTCATTCTCTTACAGATGGTGAGGACTCGTGTTACCGGTCAGGAGGGCCAGCAACCAGTACCGCCAGCCAGAGCCGCGAGAGACCGAGGCCGCGGTAGAGGCCGTGGTAGGGGCAGAGGTGCAACCCATACAACAGCTGGGGCAGTACCTGCAGATCCACCAGTTGTACCAGATTAGGACCAGGTTCCAGTTGTTGATGCACCAGCTCAGGCACAACATGTGCCTATTATGATTCCAGGCCTTCAGGAGGCCCTAACTCAGATTCTGACAGCGTGCACTGGCCTTTCTCAGGTGGTCTCTATCTCGATGGCCGCAACCACTTCTCAGGCCATGAGAGGCACTCAGACTCCCATCGCTCACACACCCGAGCAGGTTGTTCAGGGACTTTAGACACCGGAGGCACCACCAGCCCAGCCGGTTGCAGCTGCACAAGATTATGTGGTTCCTGTTATGCCTGAGGATGATCAGTGTATGTTGGAGAGGTTTGGGAGACTCCAGCCGCCACCTTTCAGTGGCACAGAGAGAGAGGATGCTCAGGACTTCTTGGATAGGTGTCAGGGGATACTCCGTACTGCTGGTATTCTAGAGACTTGTAGGGTCTTATTCACTACCTTTCAGTTTTCTGGGGCTGTACTCAGATGGTGGGAGACTTACGAGAGGCGTAGGATTATTGTCACAACACCCCTTACTTAGGAACAGTTCTCTGTAGTCTTTTTGGAGAAGTTCGTGCCTCAGTCCCGCAGAGAGGAGCTGCGCATGCAGTTTGAGCAGCTTCGCCAGGGCGACATGTCTATGACGCAGTATGATATGCGATTCTCGGAGTTGGCCCGTCATGCTATCTGGTTGGTTACCATAGACATGGAGAGGATCATGAGGTTTATAGATGGTCTCACTTTTCAGCTACGGTTGCTCATGACCAGAGAAAGGGTGTTTGGTGCTACCTTTGATGAAGTTGTCGACATTGCTCGGTAGATTGAGATGGTTCGCAATCAGGAGAGGATTGAGAGGGAGGCCAAGAGGCCTCGTGGTCCGGGTGGATTCAGCGGTGCTCCTTTTGGGGGTCACTTTCACCACGGTAGAGGTCGTCATTTCAAACAGGCTCGGACAGCTCGGCCATTTCACCGTGGTGCATCATCTGGCCATGGTTCTCACAGTCATCAGTAGGTCCAGTCATCATTCAGTGCACTACCAGCGCAGAGTTCTCATCATGCCCCGCCCGCTCAGGTATCCTCGGGTAGTTCTTTTGGGCATCAGGAGCAGCAGTTTCGTCAAATGAGGGGTTGTTTCGAGTGCGGAGATTTTGGTCGCATTATGGGAGATTGACCTAGGCTATTGGGTGGGACTCCACAACGGAGTACTCGGTCGATAGCACCAGCACCAATTCCTCTACCACCCGCGCAACCAGCTAAGGGCGGAGCCTAGTCAGCTAGGGGTCGCCCTAGGGGGGAGGCAGATTAGGGGGTGGCCAGGCCCGTTTCTATTCCCTCCCTGCCAGACCATATGCTATTGCTTCAGATGTTGTGATTACAGGTATTGTCTCAGTTTGTCACAAAGATGCCTCCGTATTATTTGACCCTGGTTCCACGTATTCATATGTTTCCTTGTATTTCGCCCATTTTCTGGATATGTCCCGTGAGTCTTTAGTTTCATCTGTACATATATCTACTCCTGTGGGCAATACTATTATTGTGGACCGTGTATATCGATCATGTGTGGTGACTATTGGGAGTCTGGATACCCCAATGGAACTATTGTTGCTCAGTATGGTTGAATTTGATGTGATATTGGGTATGGATTGGTTATGTCCATGTTATGTTGTTCTAGATTGTCACACAAAGACCGTGACGTTGGCTATGCCGGAATTTCTGAGGGTTGAGTGGAGAGGTTCTGTAGATTATGTACCAAGTAGGATGATTTCATATTTGAAGGCTCAGCGTATGGTAGAGAAGGGTTGCCCGTCTTATTTGGCTTTTATGAGGAATGTTAGTGCAGAGACTCCTGCCATTGATTCTATTCCGGTAGTACGTGATTTTCCGGATGTGTTTCCTGCAGACCCGTCGGGCATGCCGCCTGACAGGGATATTGACTTTGGTATTGATTTGGTGCCGGGCACTCAGCCCATTTCTATTCCACCGTATCGTATGGCACCGGAGGAGTTGAAGGAATTGAAAGAACAACTTCAGGAACACCTTGATAAGGGGTTTATTCGGCCTAGTGTGTCACCTTGGGGTGCACCAGTTCTATTTGTAAAAAAAAAGGATGGTTCCATGAGAATGTGTATTGATTACAGGCAGTTGAACAAGGTCACAGTCAAGAATAAGTATCATTTGCCTCGTATTGATGATTTATTTGACCAGCTTCAGGGACCGAGGGTGTTCTCCAAGATTGATTTGAGGTCCGGGTATCACCAGCTGAAGATTTGGGATACGGATATTCTTAAGACAGCTTTCAGGACCCGATATGGCCATTATGAGTTCTTGGTGATGTCTTTTGGGGTGACCAATGCCCCAACAACGTTCATGCATTTGATGAACAGTGTATTCCAGCCCTATTTGGACTCATTCGTTGTTGTATTCATTGAAGTCATCCTGGTGTACTCCCGTAGCGAGAAGGAGCACGCTCAACATTTGAAGATTGTATTACAGAGATTGAGGGAGGAGAAGTTGTATGCAAAGTTCTCCAAGTGTGAGTTTTGGCTTAGTTCAGTAGCATTCTTGGGGCACGTGGTGTCCATTGAGGGTATTCAGGTGGATCCGAAGAAGATAAAGGCGGTGCAGAGCTGGCCTAGACCATCCTTAGCCATGGAGATTAGGAGATTTCTTGGGTTGGCGGGTTATTACCGTCGCTTTGTGGAGGGATTTTCATTTATTGCTTCGCCCTTGACCAAATTGACCCAAAAAGGTGCTCCATTCAGGTGGTCGGACGAGTGTGAGGAGAGCTTTCAGAAGCTCAAGAGTGCTTTGACCACAACTCCAATGTTAGTTCTGCCATCAGCTTCAGGTTCTTACACCGTGTATTATGATGCCTCGAGGATATGCATTGGTTGTGTTTTGATGCAGGAGGGAAGGGTGATTGCCTATGCCTCATTAGCAGCCATTGTTCACACCTTGAAGATTTGGCATCACTATTTGTATGGGGTTCATTGTGAGATCTATACTGATCACCAGAGTCTGCAGCATCTGTTTAAGCAGAAGGATCTTAACTTGTGTCAGTGGAGATGGTTGGAGCTTCTTAAGGACTATGATATCACTATTCTGTACCATCCGGGGAAGGCCAATGTGGTGGCCAATGCTTTGAGCCGTCGGGCGGAGAGTTTGGGGAGTTTAGCATATCTTCCAGTAGCAGAGAGACCTTTGGCATTGGATGTTCAGGCCTTAGCGGGCCAGCTTGTGAGATTGGATATTTCGGAGCCTAGTCGAGTATTGGCTTGCGTGGTCTCCAGGTCTTCTCTTTATGACCGTATTAGGGAGCGTCAGTATGATGACCCTCACTTGCTTGTTCTTTAGGATAGAGTTCGGCGAGGTGATGCTAGAGATGTGACTATTGGCAGTGACGGTGTATTGAGGATGCAGGGCCGGATATGTGTGCCTAATGTAGATGGGCTTCGGGAGTTGATTTAGGGAGGCCTACAGCCCGCGATATTTCATCTATCCGGGTGCTGCAAAGATGTACCAGGATTTAAGACAACACTACTGGTGGAGGTAGATGAAGAAGGATATAGTTGGGTTTGTAGCTCGGTGTCTCAACTGTCAGCAAGTTAAGTATGAGCATCAGAGACCGGGTGGCTTGCTTCAGAGATTAGACATTCCGGAGTGGAAGTGGGAGTGGATCACCATGGACTTTGTATTTGGGCTCCCACGGACTTCGAGGAAGTTCGCTGCTATTTGGGTTATTGTGGATCGGCTGACTAAGTCCGCGCACTTCATTCCAGTTGGTACTACTTACACTTCAGAGCGGTTGGCTGAGATTTGCATCCGAGAGATTATTCGACTGCATGGTGTCCCAGTTTCCATCATTTTAGATAGGGGCACTCAGTTCACTTCACAGTTTTGGAGGGCCGTTCAGTGAGAGTTGGGTACTCAGGTTGAGTTGAGCACAACTTTTCACCCTCAGACGGACAGGCAGTCCGAGGGAACTATTTAGATATTTGAGGACATGTTGCGCTCTTGTGTCATTGACTTTGGGGGTTCATGGAACTAGTTTCTTCCACTCGTGGAGTTTGCATATAACAACAGTTACCAGTCGAGTATTCAGATGGCTCTATACGAGGCTTTATATGGGAGGAGGTGTAGATCTCCAGTAGGATAGTTCGAGCCAGGTGAGGCTAGGCTCTTGGTTACAGACTTGGTCCAGGATGCATTAGATAAGGTGAAATTAATTCAGGAGCGGCTTCGCATGACGCAATCTAGGCAGAAGAGCTACGCGGACAGGAGGGTCTGTGATGTATCTTTCTTGGTTGGGGAGAAGGTTTTGCTGAAGGTATCACCCATGAAGGGTGTTATGAGTGTTGGGAAGAGGGGCAAGTTGAGCCCCCGGTTCATTGGGCCTTTTAAGGTTCTTCAGATGATTGGGGAGGTGGCTTATAAGCTTGCCTTGCTACCGAGCTTGTCGAGTGTGCACCATGTGTTTCATGTTTCCATGCTCCAGAAGTATATTAGAGATCCGTCCTATATTTTGGATTTCAGCACGGTTCAGTTGGAGGGTGATATGACTTATGAGATGGAGACGGTGGCTATTTTGGATTGGCACGTTCGAAGGTTGAGGTCAAAGGATATAACTTCAGTAAAGGTGCAGTGGAGAGGTCTGCCTATGGAGGATGCCACCTGGGAGACCGGGCAGGAGATGCGAAGCAGATATCCACGCCTATTC
The DNA here is from genome assembly GCF_000715075.1 of Nicotiana tabacum. NCBI lineage: Eukaryota > Viridiplantae > Streptophyta > Magnoliopsida > Solanales > Solanaceae > Nicotiana > Nicotiana tabacum. Next base: position 134,161,351 of record NC_134094.1, on the reverse strand, counting down.
GAGACTCCAGGTATTTTTCTAGACTCGTTCGAGGAAGAACGGTTGTTTAAGAGGGGGAGGATGTAACGACTCGGCCGGTCGTTTCGAGAGTCATAGCCCCGTTTCCCTATGTCTTCTTCCTTTTATGCTTTTCAGCTATATTATGTTATACCGGGTTGGTTGGTTCGGGTCCAGAGTGGTTTCAGAGTGGAAACTTAAGTTGGAAAAGACAACCGGATGTTGACCTATGTGTAAAAGATCTCGAAATTTAATTCTGATGGTTCCATTACCTTTGTTAGGTGATTTTGGACTTAGGAGCGCGTCCGAAATATGATTTGGAGGTCCGGAGTGGAATTAGGCTTGAATTGGCGAAAGTTGGAAATTTGGCAATTTTGATCGATAGTGGAAAATTTAATATCGGGGTAATAATGTAATTTTGGAAGTTGAAGTAGGTTCGTAGTGTCATTTGTGATGTGTGTGCAAACTTTGAGGTCATTCGGACGTGTTTTGGTCAGTTTCGGCATCGGTTGCCAAATTTGGAAACTTAGAAGTTCTTAGGCTTGAATCTGAGGGTAATTTAGTATTTGGATGTTGTTTTGAGTGATTCGAAGGTTCGACTAAGTGACGGGAGTGTGACTGTACACCGTGGGGGATTGAGACTTGATCCGTCCCGGGAGACTGTGAAGTCTAATAGCCCTTATTTGTGTTTATGTGCATTCCTGTTTTTACTAGAACTTGACTTCCTTTCATGTTAGAAGTCATACTTAGGCTATATTCCGTTCATGGTAGTTATACTTAGTCATAGTGATTCTTGTACATGTCTACCTCAATCTCTGTTATTTGTTTTTCCCTAATGATATACTGTAACACTTTGATTTGGGTTGCTTTTTCTTTCTTTATTGAGAGCTATGAGACTAGAGAGGTTCATGACTGAGTAAGGCCGAAGGCCTGGTTGTGAGGTATTGTTCTATGGCACGTGAGTTGTCTGTGCGGATACTTATGTTTATACTATGGCACGTGAGTTGTCCGTGCAGAACGTGAGTTGTCCGTGAGGATTCAGATATGATTTTATAGCACGTGAGTTGTCCGTGCTTATAGAGCTTGGGCTGTAGGAGCCCCTCATGAGTCTGAACACCCCCAGTGAGCGCATGCACCTATTGAGAGTGTGTACTGAGGGCTGAGAGCCGAGAGTGTGAGGTTGAGATGGGTTGAGTGACTGCTGCCTTGGGAGGTTGTACCTTCATTATTTATTATTGCACTTGGTTGTTATCTGTTGTTGTTGTGAAATTTCTAGAAGATTCATATATGTTTTACATGAGCGCGAACTGTTTTGACTTATACCACAGGATTTGAAAGGACGTTCACTCTTTGCTGAAAACTTTTAAAATGAACTGTAATGTATAGCTCGTCACTGCTTCTCAGTTCCTTATTTATTTATGTTACTTGCTGAGTTGGTTGTACTCATGCTACACCATACACTTCATGTGCAGATCCAAGTGTGTTTGATTACGGAGGTCGTTGAGTCCGGAATGATTGAGTATCGGAGACTACGAGGTAGTTGCCAGCGTTCGCAGGGCCTTGTCTCTTCTTCTATATATTTCTTTGTGTCTTGTATTGATACTTAGACACTCGTTGTATTAGTTTGGTTATCTAGATGCTCATGACTTAGTGACACCCCGATGTCGGGCTATTTTTCCGCACTTATGTTTTGATTTGGGTTTTACCCCGTATTTATGAAAAACTCAGGATATTTTAAATATTTTAATTCACTTCTCTTTAAATTTTGAAAGAGTCTTGGAAAGGTCGGCTTGCCTAGTATCACGATAGGCGCCATCACGACAGGGTTAGTTTGGGTCGTGACCTTATAGTTGTGGGAGGGAAGAGTTCTGATAAGAACAAACTCTTTCTGACCAATCAAATTGAAGTGTGACATGACCGTATTTGATTGGCCAGAACATGTCACTTGCACATGTGGCGCAGTTTCATTGGCCTTTTGATTTGGCTTGGCATGCACTGTCATTTTGACACGTGGCATGATCATATTGGCACTTCAGTTTAACTTGGCGTTCCACGCCATTTGGCACGTGGCACCAAACTGGACCTCTAGGAAGAAGACATTTTTGGCTTAATGAAATGGGCCATGTTTTGTAACCAACTACATGGGCTAGCCCAATGGATTAAGGCTTATTTATTTAATCCATATATATGGGACTTATATAATTGATCCAATTATATTAGCTCATAATATTTATTTGAACTAGTATATTTAAAATAGGAAAAAAGTCCAAATATGCCCTTGTACTATACGAAATTGAGCACATTTTCCCTTCGTCAATACTTTATCTCAAGAATGCCCTTACCGTCACATAGTTGGTCTATAATGCCCTTAGAGTCACACAGTTGGCCCATATATGCCCTTTTTCGAAATAGAATCCACTCAAACTAATTAGCTCTTTCGTTAATTGTATTAAAGCGTATTACAAACACTATTTCCTTTTTATTAGTACATTTTTTTCTTTACTTCTCTCTTTTCTTTTCTTTTTTCTTTTCTTCTCTTTTTTTCCCTTTTTCTTTCTCCCTTATCCGACTTCCTCCATTGTTGATGTTTTCTCCATTTTCTTCACCAATTTCACTTACAAAACTCATGAATTCCAATTACTAAGAAAATTCTCCCATAAGGTAATCAAGTTCCAATTTCACTAGCTCTCTAAATAAACGAAATTAAATTATTTCAAAAATTATGGTTTAAACTTTAAACTAATAAAAATATCTCAACCTTTAACAATACTCAAAAGACCAAAATATTTAAATTATTTCAAGAAATATAATTTAATGATTAAAAGCCCAGAGTTCAAGTTCTAGTATTATAAATTTGAGTTGTTAGGCTTTTTTCATCTTTTTTCAGCTGAATATTTTCTATTTTTTTATTAACTATGTAAATTAGAGGTGTACATGGACCGGGTTGGTTCGATTTTTATCAAAACTAAACCAAACCAATTATATCGGTTTGGATTGGTTCGGTTTTGTTGGATTTTTCGGGTTTTTTGTTACATAAATATTATTTCAATCTTACTTTGTTTAATTTTTTATAATTAAATATATGTTTAGTAAAAATTAAAAAATTGACAAGCATATGATCTATTAAAATATTCTTATGAGAGAATTTTCTTAGTAATTGAAATTTATGAGTTTTGTCGAGTGAAATTGGTGACGAAAATGGAGAAGACATCAGCAATGGAGGAAATCAGATAAGGGAGAAAGAAAAGAAAAAAAAGAGAAGAATAGAAAGAAAAAAAAAGAGAAAGGTAAAGAAAAAAAAGTACTAGTATAAAGGAAATAGTGTTTGTAATACACTTTAATACAATTAACGAAAGAGCTAATTAGTTTGGGCGGATTCCGTTTCGAAAATGGAATATATGGGCCAACTGTGTAACTCTAAGGACATATATGGACCAACTATGTGACGGTAAAGGCATTCTTGAGCTAAATTATTAACGAAGGGCAAATGTGCTCAATTTCGTATAGTACAAGGGCATATTTGGACCTTTTCCGTTTAAAATATCATCCAGATTATTTATTGAATTTAAATCCAATAAATTTTATATGGCTACAAATATGATAGTGAGAAATGTCAAAAAGAATCTAAAATTTCAAGGCCAAGTGAACAAAGATGCTCAAAAAATTCTAAGCAAACAAAGGCAAATACCATGTTTTTCTTTTCTTTCTATTTTGCCTAAAACAAACATACTCCTCCCGTTTCAATTAATGTGAACCTATTTCTTTTTTAGTTCGTGCCAAAAGGAATGACTTATTTCCCTATTTGAAAATAATTTACCTTTATGCAATGATTTATAGCCACACAAAATAAATGTGCTTCATTTTACACCACAAGTTCAAAAGTTTTCTCTCTTTTCTTAAACTCCGTGTCCAGTCAAATAAGTTCACATAAATTGAAACGGAGGGAGTAATAATTAACAATAAAAAATTAAAAGTTGGTTTTTATGAAAAATAAACAAAACGTTCCCATTAGATTTTACATAGGGATGTCAATGATTCTCTGAAACTCAACTAATAACCAAATTAACCGAACCTTTCCAACCGATTATTAGGTTTTTCTTGATAAAGTTATAGGTCCGATAAAAATCTATGACCGCAACGAATAATTGGGAGTTCGATTAGGTATTTTTTAAATTAAATAAAAAATACCTAATCGAACCGAATAAATTTATACATACATAATATATTACATATACGAAGTTTAAAAATAATAAAGCATTAATATAATGTTAATGGAATTGCAACTAATTGTTTTCTAATATTTTTAATTTGAAATTTGTTATACAATTTATAATGGAATGTAATTGAAGACTCCATTTCAGCAACAAAAACAATCTTTACTGAATAAACCTCAAAATAAAGAGACATATACACGTTTATATCAAAAAAGAAAAGATGCACTTAGTTTTAGACCTATTTGCTTTTGAATATTAACCGTATAAACTAACTTTAAACTGTGATAATAATATTTTTTATCATTTTTATTAAACTTTTATTGACTTATAATTCTTCAAAAAAATTGAACTATAATATTTCAAAGATGAAATCTAAAAGTTTCTTTGAAATTGGAGTTTAAAGATGTCTTTATGCGTGCTATATCGTACCTCGTGCTAATCCTTTGAAAGCTTATATATGAATTCTTAGCTATAAAGCATAAAAATTTCAAAGTATATAAATTTATTGTATTCATAGGAACTTATAATTTTTCTTAATTTTTATTTATAATTCAAGCTAATTTCCAATAAAATATTATTTTCTGATATGGGGTACACGTGCAACGCGTGTATCTTAATACTAGTATATATAAATGTCTGAACAAAAACGTACACAATTTCACTTACATCCGTCCCTAAATTCTAGGTTTATAAAATTGTGTCATATAAAATGAAATAACGTAAGAACTTATCCTTGCTATAGGAAAGACCAATAAAAAAATTCATTTTTCGTGCTATATTACAAGCCTCATAAGAAAGGAAAAAACTCTTTCTCTACCGACAGAAGAAAATTTTTCTATCAATAAATTAAGTAGCTACTTCAATCACAAACTAATTAGTAAGTTATATGATATGAATCATTCATTCATCCCATTGGTAAGCAAAATTATTATACCAAATTAAGTGCACCAATAACTACTGAGATGGTATTATCCGTTCGTCCTTAACTAGAGTCTCGAGTTCTGTATATGAAGAATCCTAGAAACCGAACTCCAAAAGAAAAAGTAAACGGAATAAGCATTTATCGATTTACATACAATTAGGCAAATGGAGTTTCAAATCAATGGTACGTAACTCGTAGATTTTCATCTGAAGTGTTATTATTCTTCATCATTTTCTTATATAATTTTTTCTGCTCTTTAGCTATTATACCAATAAGTTTAGGACTAAAAACAAATGTCCTCCCACCCAAATTACATGTAAGTTTTAAGTATGTCCATGCATATGAAGAAGAAAAAAACACATGTACAAGTACTAAGAAAAATCCAGTATTAGCCACCTGAAAAAGACACTAGTATATGATCAATATTGTTATTTCCATCTAAGAAATATTTATTTATGCATAATATTGTAATTCTTCTTGTCACTAAGAAAAGTGGTAGCTATAGGACGTACTTATTTATATGGTAGCTATAGAAAGCTAATAACAACTAAACAATAGTGGTTTTTGAAAATTCCTCTATTAAATTTTGAAGCAATAAATTCAAAAGTATAGTGAGCTGAGGTTTTAGTGCAACGAACCCTCAAGTTAATTCCATTAAATTTATTGTCACGATCCGAAATTCCCACCTTCGGGACCGCGATGACGCCTAACATTTCACTTGCTAGGCAAGCCAACGTTAGAATAATCTTAACCATCTGTAAACAAATTAAATTAAACGGAAGTCAAGTACTGAAATAAAGTGCGGATGACCATAACTACCGAATCATCAAAATATATCCCCGAATCTGGTATCACAAGTGCACGAGCTACTAGAATAATACAAAGAAAGGTCTGAATAAAATGCAAGCTGTTTGAAAGATAATACACAACTAAGATAAGATAGAAGAGGATTTCGGAACTGCGGACGTTGTGCAGTTATACCTCAAATCTCCCCTGGGTAGCTGAATCCGAGCAAGTCTATGGTACGCCGCTGGGACCAACACCAAAATCTGCACAAGAAGTGCAGAGTGTAGTATAAGTACAACCGACCCCATATACTCCGTAAGTATCGAGCCTAACCTCGACGAAGTAGTGACGAGGCTATGACAAGACATGTACGTAAACAACCTTTACATGTATATACAAATACGAAGCAACAATAACACAATAAATAACAATTTATAAATTTGAGAGGGAAGATGCGAAGGGGCATGATATAATAATTTCAGCAGGAGAAGTGTCACGTAGCAGCCAATTAATTCATCAATAATAAAATGAGTTCGTGTTTTAACTCTCTTCTGGCACAGCATCACCCTTCATGCTTTTACACTCTTTGAAAATGGTACGGCATCACCCTTCGTGCTTTTATACTTTTTCTCACCATGAAAAGGATAATATAAATGGCACGGTATCACCCTTCGTGCTTTTACTCTCTTCCACAATATTCAACAATAATTAAATCAATAATAATTTCACGAATAATGATCAAATAATTAATAATAAACTTAAGATGGAATATCTTAATTAAATAGGCAATTAATCACAATGAACAAATTCCTCCCGCATGCTTTGACTCAACCACAATGCATAAGTACTCTTCACCTCACATATACGTTGTACCTGCACATTAAATCACGTAGCAAATAGACAAACAAGTCTTACTCCCTCAAGTCAAGGTTAACCACGACACTTACCTCTCTTTGCAACCAACTCAAGATTCCAATAAATTTTTGCCTTGCGAATTGGTGTCTAAATGACTCGAATCTAGTCACAAATAATTCAATATACTTAACACGAATTATAGAAACCAATTCTATATGAAAATACTAAATTTTTCAATTAAAATCCGAAATTCAATTCAAAAATCAACAGTAGTCGGGGCTCATGTCTCGAATCTCGAAAAAACTCACGAAATCAGAACACCCATTCTGAGACGAGTCCAACCATATAAAAATTATCAAATTCCGACATCGGATTGTCTTTCAAATCCTAAATTCCGACCTGGTGCGATTACATCAGGTTCTGCCAAGAACGAGCTTCAGCTTCTTTCAACATGCTCTACACGATCCGAATTTCACCCGAAACTCACCCGAGCTCTCGGGATCTCATCTGAATATTCCAACAAGTCCCGTAACATAATACAGACTTACTCGGGGTCTCAAATCACGTCGAATAATATCAAAATTGTAATTCACACCTCGATTCACATTTAAGAGTTTATGAAATTTTCACTTCACAAAACTCGTGCCGAAATGTATTAAATGAATCCAGAGTGATTTCACATTTGGCTCACAAGTCATAAATGACATAACGGAGCTATTCCAACTCTCGAAATTTTAACCCGAGTCCGATATTGATAAAGTCAAATTCACGGTCAAACTTGGGAATATTTAAGCTTTTAAACTTCTAATTTTCAATAAATGACGATAACTCGAGTTAGGGACCTCCAAATTAAATTCCGGGCATACACATAAGTCCGAAATTATGATACGGACCTACCGGAACTGTCATAACACTAATCCGGATCTGTTTGCTCAAAATGTTGACCGAAATCAACTTAAGTGAGTTTTAAAGCACAAATTCACATTTTTATCGATTTTTCACATAAAAGCTTTCCGAAAAATTATATGGGTTGCGCACACAAATCGCGAAAAGATGAATGGTGCTATTTGAGGCCTCAGAACACAAAAGTGAATATTAAATTTAAAGATGACATATCGGATCATTACATTTATATTCTGAATCCAACCATCGACGTCTCTGATAATGTACCTGAAGTATCATTGCATTCACTAAGCATTTCTATCAATGGACGAAGTTAGTATAAATATATATTTCTTAATCTTTATATATATAAAGGTCTGAACAAAAGCATATACAATTTCACTTACATCCGCCCCTAAATTACTTGACACCATGTTTATAGAATTGTGTCATATAAAATGAAACAGCGTAAGAACTTATCCGTGCTATAGAAAAGTCTAATAAAAAAAATCATTTTTCTTGCTATATTGCAAGCCTCATAAGAAAGGATCAAACTCTTTTTCTACCGACAAAAGACAATCTTTCTATCAATTAATTAACTACTTAATTTTTTAAGTTTTAAGTTTGTCCATGCATACGGAAAAAGAAACGAACACATGTACAAGTACTAAGAAAAATCCACTATTAGCCACCTGAAAAGGACACTAGTATAGATCAATATTTTTATTTCCATTTATCTACAACAAATATTTATTTATGCATAATATTGTAATTCTCATTTTCTCACAAATATTTATTTATGCATGATTTTTATTTCCATTCATCAGTTTTTTAGTCTACTCTAAAAGAAAAAGTTTTAAGCATACCACATGAAATCTTCTTGCTTTAGTAAAACGTATCGCAAGTGAACAAATATTATTTCTCGTTCAAAACTCTTTTTTCTAATTATTTAACCATTAAAATTCATTTTACATAGTTAAAACCAAATTTACCATTAACCTCACCACTTAAAATAATGATTTCATATCAGGTAGTTTAGATATGATAGGATTAAATTTTATATAAAGATTAACCCAAATCTTTATATAACCAATTTGTTGAAACAAAACCTGATCATATATTTCAAGTTGGACTCTTCCCGAGTGTCCTTCTCAAGCAAAACAATGGAGTCTGATAAGCAAATTCAGGCGAATTTCAAGGCATGTTAATTCTAGGACTGATCAAAACCCTAATATTGAAAAAACAAGAGCAAGAACAAGTTCTTTAAAAATCCATTGAATAAGTTCGACCCCATTTTTGTGATCCAAGTTCATGATCAATTGGCGTCTTCATACACTAGGCTCTTGAGTTTGTTCCTATATTAACCTTTTTTCCTATGGTGTTATCTTTTTCTTTGTCATTTTTGCAGCTCGACAGTTGGGTCTTGTGCAGAATCTATCAAAAAGTTGATAAGTCATTAAAAAGCATTCGAAGGGAACTGAACTCTCCTCTTTTTAGTAGTTCATTAGCTTTCTAGAAACTTATAGTTTTCGATCCAATAGTTTAGAGAAACTTGTTAGTCCCGCCAATATTGCTGTATTTGTAAATAATAATTTTGTAAAATATAAGTTATCGTAATGAAACAGTAATTAATTCGAGCCCACTGAATTCACAGTATTTCCTTAAGGAATTTAATCCCCTCCTAGTACCCAAGATAATGGATTATTTCCTCCCAGGATAGAACGAATCACACACTGGTGTAGCGGTACTTCAAACCCCAGTGTTTCAGCGAACACAAAGTTCGGTAGCAAATCACACTTACAGTTGCTTTGTTTGAAGTTAAAAATAATGCAGAACGAGGGAGTAGAATCTCAGAAAATCGTATGGAAATGCTGAGAGGAAGGAGTGCAATGTATAGCCAAATCTGTTGAGCGATTTCAGTTTGTGTCTTGTGTGTTGTGTGTCTTTCTTCAACAGCTGCTGCACATATATATAGCAGCCAATGTTAAAGAAGAACAATCGTCCACCCTCTATGGTGGAGCAAGCATTAGCTTGTTTGTGGAGCAAGCACAATCATGATGGGAAGAGCATTAGGCGGCTGCCTTGTGGTCAATACACGAATTGAAAAATATCCGTTATAAATGCGGATAATCTTACGTTAATATTTACTATTAACAAATAAATTTGGTCCAAAAAATTAATCAATCAATCGATCATTTGACCAAATCCAAATCCAAATCCAAATCTAAATCCGAAGCCGTAGCCGAAGCCGAGCCGAGAGAGCGACGACGACGACGGCGCGAGGCTTGCTTTCTTCTTAACTCTTTAAGAGCTACAAGAAGAGCAATTATATATATACCTACCAAAAATCTCTTCCTCTTCCAATATGGGACAATGTCTCATTGTCAAGAGGGGGAAACTTAAAATTTTACTCAAAAATTTCATTTTCCTTCTATTTCCCATTCACCCTCATTTTAAGACTATTTCATCTTAAAAACAAAAACCTCAACAATCCCCCACATGAATGGGGAATGGCTATATCACGGAAGTATGCATGGAAAAACTGTGTGATTTACAAGCAAGGATTAATCGCATCTGGATAAGTAGGTTTCCCTTTGAACTTTCCGTAGTAAACTTATGTCGGATATACTCGGTCAATCGGTAGATTTGATATCTTTGAACCGTCGATCTTTGGTGTATACCTAGACAACCATAAGTCACACAATCAACCCTTAACCGTCTTTGGTTCTCATTGTTGTATTCGTTTCAGCCATGAACACCGCCTGGTTTCATAAGTGCGTAGAGAACTGGCCTTACAAAGTTCTCCTTGAAGCGGCTAACACTTCACACTTACATAGGTGATTCCTAAACGTGTCATCCTGTAGATACACTATTTGATATACCCCGTATCAAATTTAGAAATCATTAAAAAGCCTTAATGCTTTATCCTTGGTACTGAACATTGTCTCATCACGAGAACGGACTAAAATTTTATTTGACAATGTTGAACCGTCATTAATGACTTTGTTTGATCTCCTTGAACCTAGATCTTGGGATCTCCAGTCTTCTAGGTAGAGTTACCGCCACAATGACTTGTTCTCGGCCATAGCCCCATTCCCCTTGATGATTTCTCAACTACCTCTCTAGTTAGGCCTTTTGTAAGTGGATCCGACACATTATCACTTGACTTTACATAGTCAATCGTGATAATTCCTCTAGAGAGTAATTGCCTAACGGTTTTATGTCTTCGTCGTATATGACGAGATTTACCGTTATACATAACGCTCCCAACCCTTCCAATTGCCGCTTGACTATCACAATGTATGCATATTGGTGCCAACGGTTTGGGCCAAAATGGAATGTCTTCCAAGAAATTTCGGAGCCATTCAGCTTCTTCACCGGCTTTATCTAAGGCTATGAATTCAGCCTCCATTGTAGAGCGGGCAATACATGTTTGTTTGGACGACTTCCAAGATACCGCTCCTCCACCAATAGTGAATACATATCCACTTGTGGACTTAGAATCAGTTGAACCGGTGATCCAATTTTCATCACAGTATCCCTCAATCACCGCAGGAAAATTACTGTAGTGCAATTCAAAGTTCTGGGTATATTCTAAATATCCCAAAACTCGTTTCATTGCCATCCAATGAGATTGGCCTGGATTGCTCGTATATCGACTCAGTTTACTTATAGCACAAGCTATATCTGGTCGTGTACAATTCATGATATACATTAAGCATCCCAACACACGAGCATAATCCAATTGTGATATGCTTTGGCCTTTATTCTTTGCTAATGCAAGATTCACGTCAATTGGAGTCTTTGCAACTTTAAAGCCCAAGTGCTTGAATTTTTCAAGTACTGTCTTAATATAATGAGATTGTGACAATGCCAGACCTTGAGAAGTCTTATGGATCTTAATTCCCAGAATTAAATCAGCAACTCCCAAGTCTTTCATATCAAACTTGCTATTGAGCATACGCTTAGTAGCATTTATGTTGGCAATGTCATTACTCATTATCAGCATATCATCCACATATAGGCAAACAATGACTATGTGATTTGGAACATTTTTAATGTACACATATTTATCACATTCATTTATCTTAAAACCATTTGACAATATTGTTTGGTCAAATTTCGCATGCCATTGTTTGGGTGCTTGTTTTAGTCCGTAAAGAGACTTAACAAGTCTACATACCTTCTTTTCTTTACCTGGAATCACAAACCCTTCAGGTTGTTCTATGTAAATTTCTTCCTCCAACTCTCCATTTAAGAAGGCCGTCTTAACATCCATTTGATGAATTTCAAGACCATATACTGCAGCTAATGCTACTAACATCCGTATGGACGTAATTCTTATAACTGGAGAGTATGTATCAAAGTAGTCTAGACCTTCTCGTTGTCTATACCCTTTGACTACGAGTCTTGCCTTGAATTTATCAATAGTGCCATCATCTTTGATTTTTCTCTTAAAAATCCATTTAGAACCCAAAGGTTTATTTCCAGGAGGAAGATCAACCAATTACCATGTATGGTTGTTTAATATGGATTCTATTTCACTATTGACTGCCTCTTTCCAAAATAATGATTCCGAAGAAGTCATAGCTTCTTTAAATGTTTGAGGATCATTTTCCAATAAGAAAGTTATAAAATCTGGTCCAAATGAAGTAGACGTTCTTTGACGTTTACTACGTCTTAGATCTTCCTGATTACATGTACTTTCTTTTGTTTCTTCCTGAGGTCGTTTAGATCCTTCACCAAACGACTCACATTCCTTTTTATACGGATATATATTTTCAAAAAACTCAGCATTATCTGATTCTATAACCGTATTATTATGAATGTCGGAATTTTCTGATTTATGAACCAGAAATCGATATGCTTTACTATTTGTCGCATATCCTATGAAAACACAATCAACGGTTTTCGGTCCTATCTTTACCCTTTTGGGTTTAGGAACTTGCACTTTTGCCAAACACCCCCACATTTTAAAATAATTCAAGTTGGGCTTCCTTCCTTTCCATTTTTCATATGGAATGGATTGTGTTTTGCTATGGGGCATTCGATTTAATATTCGATTAGCCGTAAGAATGGCTTCCCCCCACAAGTTCTGTGGCAATCCAGAACTTATCAACAACGCATTCATCATCTCCTTTAATGTGCGATTCTTTCTTTTCGCAATCCCATTAGATTGGGGCATGTAAGGGGCTGTTGTTTGATGAATAATTCCATATTCTAAACATATTTCTTCAAAAGGATATTCATATTCACCACCCCTATCACTTCTTATCATTTTTACTTTCTTGTTAAGTTGCGTTTCAACTTCATTTTTGTATTGCCTGAATGCGTCTATTGCTTTATCTTTACTATTCAGTAAGTAAACATAGCAATATCGAGTACCATCGTCAATAAAAGTTATGAAATACTTCTTTCCACCGCGAGATGGTATTGACTTCATGTCACAAATATCTGTGTGAATTAAGTCTAAAGGATTTGAATTCCTTTCAACTGACTTATAAGGATGTTTAACATACTTAGATTCCACACATGTTTGACATTTTAATTTTTCGCATTCAAACTTGGGCAGTACTTCCAAGTTAATCATTTTCCGTAAGGTTTTATAATTGACATGACCCAAACGTATATGCCATAAATCATTTGACTCAAGTAAGTAAGAAGAAGCTGAAATATTATTATTGTTTTCCACAACTATTACATTCAGATTGAAAAGGCCCTCAGTGAGGTAACCTTTTCCTACAAATATTTCATTCTTACTAATGACAACCTTGTTGGACACAAAAAGGCACTTAAAACCGTACTTAACAAGAAGTCCAGTAGAGACTAAATTCTTTCTCATTTCGGGAACATGAAGGACATTGTTCAAAGTCATGACCTTGCCAGAAGTCATTTTCAGAAATATCTTCCCATATCCTTCAACTTTTGCTGTTGAAGCATTTCCCATATAAACTGTCTCTCCGGGTCCAGCAGGAGAATAAGTAGCAAAAGCTTCTTTAACTGCACAAACATGGCGAGTGGCTCCTGAATCAAACCACCACAGTTTAGGATTTCCCACCAAGTTACATTCAGAAAGCATGGCACATAAGTTATCAACATCATTATGGTTTACTACCATGTTTGCTTGACCCCTTTTCTTGTCTTTCTTCGGAGCACGACACTCCGTAGATTTATGTCCGGTTTTTCCACAGTTGTAGCAGTTTCCACTGAACCGCTTCTTGCTTGGGTTGTATTTCGGACCAGAAGCCTTCTTCCTCTTTTTGTTATCTTCAACAATATTTGCTCCCATTATTGTTGAATTTCTACGGCCTCTCCTTTCAGCAGCTTTATTGTCCTCTTCGATTCTCAACCGAACAATGAGATCTTCAAGGGACATTTCCTTTCGTTTGTGTTTCAAATAATTTTTGAAGTCCTTCCACAACGGAGGCAACTTCTCAATCATTGCTGCTACTTGGAATGCTTCGTTGATGACAAGACCTTCAGCAAGTAGATCATGAATAATCATTTGCAATTCCTGGACTTGGGTAATAACAGACATGCTATCTACCATTTTGTAGTCCAAAAATTTTGCGGCAACGAATTTCTTCATCCCGGCATCTTCAGTTTTATATTTCTTTTCAAGCGCATTCCACAATTCTTTTGACGTCTCCACGCTACTGTATACATTATACAGATTATCATCCAGTCCGCTAAGAATATAATTCTTGCATAAAAAATCAGAATGCTTCCACGCTTCAATCACGAGAAAGCGTTCATTCTCTGGAGTTTTATCTAGCAGATCAGGAACATCTTCCTTGATGAACTTCTGTAGACATAACGTAGTTAAGTAGAAGAACATCTTCTGCTGCCAACGCTTGAAATCAATCCCGAAAAATTTTTCGGGTTTTTCTACCGGTGCCAATGCCGGTGTTCGGCTTGTCGATGCGTTGGCAGTCACCATCGGAACAGCTTGGTTTTCGCTTTCAGTCGTCATTTTTTTCTGTTAAAAAAAATGACACAAACAAACATTTAATACACGTTTTCAAACAGGAGTAAAAATCACGTAGATTTTAATCTCCAACAAATCGCCACAAAGGCTTTACTCTCCAAAACGGGAGTACACAAAACCACAAAGGTTTTAGTTTGCAGAATAATAAGAATAACACAAATACAGAAATAAATATTAAATTCCTTAAGATTGTTAGTCCCGCCAATATTGCTGTATTTGTAAATAATAATTCTGCAAAATATAAGTTATCGTAATGAAACAGTAATTAATTCGAGCCCACTGAATTCACAGTGTTTCCTTAAGGAATTTAATTCCCTCCTAGTACCCAAGGTAATGGATTATTTTCTCCCAGGATAGAACGAATCACACACTGGTGTAACGGTACTTCAAACCCCAGTGTTTCAGCGAACACAAAGTTCGGTAGCAAATCACACTTACAGTTGCTTTGTTTGAAGTTAAAAACAATGCAGAATGAGGGAGTAGAATCTCAGAAAATCGTATGGAAATGCTGAGAGGAAGGAGTGCAATGTATAGCCAAATCTGTTGAGCGATTTCAGTTTGTGTCTTGTGTGTTGTGTGTCTTTCTTCAACAGCTGCTGCACATATATATAGCAGCCAATGTTAAAGAAGAACAATCGTCCACCCTCTATGGTGGAGCAAGCATTAGCTTGTTTGTGGAGCAAGCACAATCATGGTGGGAAGAGCATTAGGCGGCTGCCTTGTGGTCAATACACGAATTGGAAAATATCCGTTACAAATGCGGATAATCTTACGTTAATATTTACTATTAACAAATAAATTTGGTCTAAAAAATTAATCAATCAATCGATCATTTGACCAAATCCAAATCCAAATCCGAAGCCGAAGCCGTAGCCGTAGCCGAAGCCGAGCCGAGCGAGCGAGCGACGACGACGGCGCGAGGCTTGCTTTCTTCTTAACTCTTTAAGAGCTACAAGAAGAGCAATTATATATATACCCACCAAAAATCTCTTCCTCTTCCAATATGGGACAATGTCTCATTGTCAAGAGGGAGAAACTTAAAATTTTACTCAAAAATTTCATTTTCCCTCCATTTCCCATTCACCCTCATTTTAAGACTATTTCATCTTAAAAAACAAAAACCTCAACAATCCCCCACATGAATGGGGAATGGCTATATCACGGAAGTATGTATGGAAAAACTGTGTGATTTACAAGCAAGAATTAATCGCATCTGGATAAGTAGGTTTCCCTTTGAACTTTCCGTAGTAAACTTATGTCGGATATACTCGGTCAATCGGTAGATTTGATATCTTTGAACCGTCGATCTTTGGTGTATACCTAGACAACTATAAGTCACACAATCAACCCTTCACCGTCTTTGGTTCTCATTGTTGTGTTCGTTTCAGCCATGAACACCGCCTGGTTTCATAAGTGCGTAGAGAACTGGCCTTACAAAGTTCTCCTTGAAGCGGCTAACACTTCACACTTACATAGGTGATTCCTAAACATGTCATCCTATAGATACACTATTTGATATACCCCGTATCAAATTTAGAAATCATTAAAAAGCCTTAATGCTTTATCCTTGGTACTGAACATTGTCTCATCACGAGAACGGACTAAAATTTTATTTGACAATGTTGAACCGTCATTAATGATTTTGTTTGATCTCCTTGAACCTAGATCTTGGGATCTCCAGTCTTCTAGCTAGAGTTACCGCCACAATGACTTGTTCTCGGCCATAGCCCCATTCCCCTTGATGATTTCTCAACTACCTCTCTAGTTAGGCCTTTTGTAAGTGGATCCGACACATTATCACTTGACTTTACATAGTCAATCGTGATAATTCCTCTAGAGAGTAATTGCCTAACAGTTTTATGTCTTCGTCGTATATGACGAGATTTACCATTATACATAACGCTCCCAGCCCTTCCAATTGCTGCTTGACTATCACAATGTATGCATATTGGTGCCAACGGTTTGGGCCAAAATGGAATGTCTTCCAAGAAATTCCGGAGCCATTCAGCTTCTTCACCGGCTTTATCTAAGGCTATGAATTCAGCCTCCATTGTAGAGCGGGCAATACATGTTTGTTTGGACGACTTCCAAGATACCGCTCCTCCACCAATAGTGAATACATATCCACTTGTGGACTTAGAATCAGTTGAACCGGTGATCCAATTTGCATCACAGTATCCCTCAATCACCGCAGGGAAATTACTGTAGTGCAATTCAAAGTTCTGGGTATGTTCTAAATATCCCAAAACTCGTTTCATTGCCATCCAATGAGATTGGCCTGGATTGCTCGTATATCGACTCAGTTTACTTATAGCACAAGCTATATCTGGTCGTGTACAATTCATGATATACATTAAGCATCCCAACACACGAGCATAATCCAATTGTGATATGCTTTGGCCTTTATTCTTTGCTAATGCAAGATTCACGTCAATTGGAGTCTTTGCAACTTTAAAGCCCAAGTGCTTGAATTTTTCAAGTACTGTCTTAATATAATGAGATTGTGACAATGCCAGACCTTGAGGAGTCTTATGGATCTTAATTCCCAAAATTAAATCAGCAACTCCCAAGTCTTTCATATCAAACTTGCTATTGAGCATACGCTTAGTAGCATTTATGTTGGCAATGTCATTACTCATTATCAGCATATCATCCACATATAGGCAAACAATGACTATGTGATTTGGAACATTTTTAATGTACACACATTTATCACATTCATTTATCTTAAAACCATTTGACAACATTGTTTGGTCAAATTTCGCATGCCATTGTTTGGGTGATTGTTTTAGTCCGTAAAGAGACTTAACAAGTCTACATACCTTCTTTTCTTTACCTGGAACCACAAACCCATCAGGTTGTTCTATGTAAATTTCTTCCTCCAACTCTCCATTTAAGAAAGCCGTCTTAACATCCATTTGATGAATTTCAAGACCATACACTGCAGCTAATGCTACTAACATCCATATGGACGTAATTCTTGTAACTGGAGAGTATGTATCAAAGTAGTCTAGACCTTCTCGTTGTCTATACCCTTTGACTACGAGTCTTGCCTTGAATTTATCAATAGTGCCATCATCTTTGATTTTTCTCTTAAAACTCCATTTAGAACCCAAAGGTTTATTTCCAGGAGGAAGATCAACCAATTCCCATATATGGTTGTTTAATATGGATTCTATTTCACTATTGACTGCCTCTTTCCAAAACAATGATTCCGAAGAAGTCATAACTTCTTTAAATGTTTGAGGATCATTTTCCAATAAGAAAGTTACAAAATCTGGTCCAAAAGAAGTTGACGTTCTTTGACGTTTAATACGTCTTGGATCCTCCTGATTACATGTACTTTCTTTTGTTTCTTCCTGAGGTCATTTAGATCCTTCACCAAACGACTCACATTCCTTTTTATACGGATATATGTTTTCAAAAAACTCAGCATTATCTGATTCTATAACCGTATTATTATGAATGTCGGGATTTTCTGATTTATGAACCAGAAATCGATATGCTTTACTATTTGTCGCATATCCTATGAAAACACAATCAATGGTTTTCGGTCCTATCTTTACCCTTTTGGGTTTAGGAACTTGCACTTTTGCCAAACACCCCCACACTTTAAAATAATTCAAGTTGGGCTTCCTTCCTTTCCATTTTTCATATGGAATGGATTGTGTTTTGCTATGGGGCACTCGATTTAATATTCGATTAGCCGTAAGAATGGCTTCCCCCACAAGTTCTGTGGCAATCCAGAACTTATCAACAACGCATTCATCATCTCCTTTAATGTGCGATTCTTTCTTTCCGCAATCCTATTAGATTGGGGCGTGTAAAGGGCTGTTGTTTGATGAATAATTCTATATTCTAAACATATTTCTTCAAAAGGAGATTCATATTCACCACCCCTATCACTTCTTATCATTTTTACTTTCTTGTTAAGTTGCGTTTCAACTTCATTTTTGTATTGCCTGAATGCGTCTATTGCTTCATCTTTACTATTCAGTAAGTAAACATAGCAATATCGAGTATCATCGTCAATAAAAGTTATGTAATACTTCTTTCCACCGCGAGATGGTATTGACTTCATGTCACAAATATCTGTGTGAATTAAGTCTAAAGGATTTGAATTCCTTTCAACTGACTTATAAGGATGTTTAACATACTTAGATTCCACACATGTTTGACATTTTAATTTTTCGCATTCAAACTTGGGCAGTACTTCCAAGTTAATCATTTTCCGCAAGGTTTTATAATTGACATGACCCAAACATACATGCCATAAATCATTTGACTCAAGTAAGTAAGAAGAAGCTGAAATATTATTATTGTTTTCCACAACCATTACATTCAGATTGAAAAGGCCCTCAGTGAGGTAACCTTTTCCTACAAATATTTCATTCTTACTAATGACAACCTTGTTGGACACAAAAACGCACTTAAAACCGTGCTTAACAAGAAGTCCAGTAGAGACTAAATTCTTTCTCATTTCGGGAACATGAAGGACATTGTTCAAAGTCATGACCTTGCCAGAAGTCATTTTCAGAAATATCTTCCCATATCCTTCAACTTTTGCTGTTGAAGCATTTTCCATATAAACTGTCTCTCCGGGTCCAGCAGGAGCATAAGTAGCAAAAGCTTCTTTAACTGCACAAACATGGCGAGTGGCTCCTGAATCAAACCACCACAGTTTAGGATTTCCCACCAAGTTACATTCAGAAAGCATGGCACACAAGTTATCAACATCATCATGGTTTACTATCATGTTTGCTTGACCCCTTTTCTTGTCTTTCTTCGGAGCACGACACTCCATAGATTTGTGTCCAGTTTTCCCACAGTTGTAGCACTTTCCACTGAACCGCTTCTTGCTTGGGTTGTATTTCGGACCAGAAGCCTTCTTCCTCTTTTTGTTATCTTCAACAATATTTGCTCCCATTATTGTTGAATTTCTACGGCCTCTCCTTTCAGCAGCTTTATTGTCCTCTTCGATTCTCAACCGAACAATGAGATCTTCAAGGGACATTTTCTTTCGTTTGTGTTTCAAATAATTTTTGAAGTCCTTCCACAACAGAGGCAACTTCTCAATCATTGCTGCTACTTGGAATGCTTCGTTGATGACAAGACCTTCAGCAAGTAGATCATGAATAATCACTTGCAATTCCTGGACTTGGGTAATAACAGACTTGCTATCTACCATTTTGTAGTCCAAAAATTTTGCGGCAACGAATTTCTTCATCCCGGCATCTTCAGTTTTATATTTCTTTTCAAGCGCATTCCACAATTCTTTTGACGTCTCCACGCTACTGTATACATTATACAGATTATCATCCAGTCCGCTAAGAATATAATTCTTGCATAAAAAATCAGAATGCTTCCACGCTTCAATCACGAGAAAGCGTTCATTCTCTGGAGTTTTATCTGGCAGATCAGGAACATCTTCCTTGATGAACTTCTGTAGACATAACGTAGTTAAGTAGAAGAACATCTTCTGCTGCCAGCGCTTGAAATCAATCCCGAAAATTTTTTCGGGTTTTTCTGCCGGTGCCAACGCCGGTGTTCGGCTTATCGATGCGTTGGCAATCACCATCGGAACAGCTTGGTTTTCGCTTTCAGTCGTCATTTTTTTCTGTTAAAAAAAATGACACAAACAAACGTTTAATACACGTTTTCAACCAGGAGTAAAAATCACGTAGATTATAATCTCTAACAAATCGCCACAAAGGCTTTACTCTCCAAAACGGGAGTACACAAAACCACAAAGGTTTTAGTTTGCAGAATAATAAGAATAACACAAATATAGAAATTAATATTAAATTCCTTAAGATTGTTAGTCCCGCCAATATTGCTGTATTTGTAAATAATAATTTTGCAAAATATAAGTTATCATAATGAAACAGTAATTAATTCGAGCCCACTGAATTCACAGTATTTTCTTAAGGAATTTAATCCCCTCCTAGTACTCAAGGTAATGGATTATTTCCTCCCAGGATAGAACGAATCACACACTGGTGTAGCGGTACTTCAAACCCCAGTGTTTTAGCGAACACAAAGTTCGGTAGCAAATCACACTTACAGTTGCTTTGTTTGAAGTTAAAAATAATGCAGAACGAGGGAGTAGAAACTCAGAAAATCGTATGGAAATGCTGAGATGAAGGAGTGTAATGTATAGCCAAATCTGTTGAGCGATTTCAGTTTGTGTCTTGTGTGTCTTTCTTCAACAGCTGCTGCACATATATATAGCAGCTAGTGTTGAAGAAGAACAATCGTCCACCCTCCATGGTGGAGCAAGCATTAGCTTGTTTGTGGAGCAAGCACAATCATGGTGGGAAGAGCATTAGGCGGCTGCCTTGTGGTCAATACACGAATTGGAAAATATCCGTTACAAATGCGGATAATCTTACGTTAATATTTACTATTAACAAATAAATTTGGTCCAAAAAATTAATCAATCAATCGATCATTTGACCAAATCCAAATCCAAATCCGAAGCCGAAGCCGTAGCCGAAGCCGAGCCGAGTGAGCGACGACGACGACGGCGCGAGGCTTGCTTTCTTCTTAACTCTTTAAGAGCTACAAGAAGTGCAATTATATATATACCCACCAAAAATCTCTTCCTCTTCCAATATGGTACAATGTCTCATTGTCAAGAGGGGAAAACTTAAAATTTTACTCAAAAATTTCATTTTCCCTCCATTTCCCATTCACCCTCATTTTAAGACTATTTCATCTTAAAAACAAAAACCTCAACAATCCCCACATGAATGGGGAATGGCTATATCACGGAAGTATGCATGGAAAAACTGTGTGATTTACAAGCAAGGATTAATCGCATCTGGATAAGTAGGTTTCCCTTTGAACTTTCCGTAGTAAACTTATGTCGGATATACTCAGTCAATCGGTAGATTTGATATCTTTGAACCGCCGATCTTTGGTGTATACCTAGACAACCATAAGTCACACAATCAACCCTTAACCGTCTTTGGTTCTCATTGTTGTGTTCGTTTCAGCCATGAACACCGCCTGGTTTCATAAGTGCGTAGAGAACTGGCCTTACAAAGTTCTCCTTGAAGCGGCTAACACTTCACACTTACATAGGTGATTCCTAAACGTGTCATCCTGTAGATACACTATTTGATATACCCCGTATCAAATTTAGAAATCATTAAAAAGCCTTAATGCTTTATCCTTGGTACTGAACATTGTCTCATCACGAGAACGGACTAAAATTTTATTTGACAATGTTGAACCTTACCTTAAGAGTTACGACTAGAATTCACCAATTGATCTCAAGATAGTAGTGTCACCAAAATTATGAGTTTACTCAAGGCAACAATAGTATGATCATTTAAATTTGTAAAAAACATTCAAGCTCAGCTCGTGAACTTGTTTTTATCATGTTTCAAGCCCTAGATTAATTTTTTTGGCTTTTCATTTGGTGTCCGCTATCCACTCCGGGATACGCCTAAGATCAAATTTGTGCCAAAAAGTTCCACTTAAGGGGGATAAAATATCTCCTACCAAATACAACTCCATACTCATATATCGAACGGTCGAACCCGAAATCTATAGTTAATGATGAAGTAGTACTTACCGCTCCATCATGATATTTGGTGGTCAAACCCTAGACTATAACCCCTTTCTGCGAAATTTCCTCCAAATGATCTCTTATGCCCAACAATGCATGCCTTTCTTCCATTCAGTTAATTCTTAAACTTTCTTTAATTAACCAATAATGTTATCAATGATTTCTATATTTTTCCTTAATCATATTTAGTTCATCTTCAAATCTCATAGGCTTATTTATTAGATTGTAGAATAAATTAGCTAATCTAATAACTAGTTAATTAGTAACTAGTTCCAAACAGTGTTGTGTAAGAACAACACTGTTTGCACTATCATCAGCAATAGTATGCGACAGATTACTCTAGAGGCCAATCACAATGGAAATAATTTCTGGATTACAGGGATCTATGCTAAATCTACTATCGAAAAAAGAAGGAAACTTTAGCGCAAAATCAGGTCTGTCCATCACTACATCAACGGGCCATGGACTATTCTGGGAGACTTCAATGTCATTACGAATGCTGCTGAAAAGAAAGGTGGTGCACCTTACTCCTTAAATGAGAACATAGATTTTCTTTCATTCATGGAGGATTGTGGGATGTGCGACCTAGGCTTCAATGGCTATCCTTTCACATGGTGCAATGGCAGGGGTAGAAGAAACAGAATAAGCGAGAGGCTGGATAGAGTCATGATTAATGAAGGCTGGTCAGATCTTTTTCATTCTAACAGGGTCGACCACAAAGGCAAGACTGGATCTGACCATAGTCTCATGATTTTCAAAGCCGGTAATGATAGTGCTGAATTCACCAGGTACTTCAGGTTCCTCAACTTTTGGACCTCTCAAAGTAGCTATCTCTCTACAGTGGAGGAAATTTGGAACATTGACGTTCAAGGCAACTATCTTTGGGTATTACAACAGAAACTTAAAGCTATTTCTAAAGGCCTGAGAAAATGGTCCAAAGATACCATTGGTGATATTTTTGAAACCATTAAAAAACTAGAGACTGATATCTGCCGACTAGAGGAAATCTATGATGCTAACGACACTGACAATAACAGGCAGACTCTTATGAAGGCCCATGCTGAATACACCAGATGGCTAATAATACAAAAGTCCATTTTCAAACAGAAAGCAAGAATCAAATGGGCAGAGGAAGGAGATGCCAACACCAAATACTTCTATAGTGTAGTGAAAGAGAAAAGAAGGAAAGCTCATATACATAAAATCAGAGATGCCAATGGATGATGGATTGAGGGTACTGAGGCTATCTCTAATGTTGTTGTGGACCACTTCTCTAAACTCTGAGCACAGCCCCAGTGACAATGATCTATCTATCTTACAATGTGTGGACTCATTCTGAACTGAATAACGATGTTTTTTCTATGAATTGCCATATGAAGAAGAGATAAGGGATACTGTCTTTTCCATGGATCCCAATAGTGTTGCTGGTCCTGATGGATTTAATGGGCACTTTTATCAAGCTACCTGGAATATTATTAAAAAGGAGGTGTGCCAATTTGTCCAAGCTTACTTCTCTGGGACCAGTATTACTAAATACTTCACTCACACTAGCCTCGTTCTAATTCCAAAAGTATCCTCACCTTCCACCTTAGACCAACTCAGACTTATTAGTCTGTGCAATGTGTCCAACAAGATTATCTCCAAAATCTTATCTACCAGATTATCCCAACTACTCCCCAAACTCATCTATGATAACCAAACAGGCTTCATCAAGGGTAGGCTTATTACTGAGAACATCCTTCTGGCCCAAGAGATTATCCATGATATTGGTAAGAATAACCAGGGAGGCAACATTGTCATTAAACTCGATATTTCCAAAGCCTATGACAAATTATCTTGGAGATTCCTTTCAGATATGCTTAGGAAATTAAACTTCTGTGAGGTTGTGATTGACATGATCTACAGGCAACTTGCTGACAATTGGTATTCTATCCTGATCAATGGTACAAGAAATGGTTTTTTTAAATCCTCCAGAGGTTTAAAACAAGGGGACCCCATATCCCTCTCTCTCTTTATTTTGGCTGCTGAAGCACTGTCTAGAGCTCTAAATAAGCTCCATGAGAATAGCCAGTTCATTGGCTTCTCTATGAGCACTAGTGGCCCCAAGATCAATCACTTGAGCTATGCTGATGACCTGGTCCTCTTCTCCCCAGGAGATAGGAATTCTATCAAACTCATCATGGAGGTCCTCAATGACTATCAACATATTTCAGGGCAGGAAGTTAACAGGGATAAAAGTTTCTTTCTCACTCAGAATTCAAGAACATAAGGGTGAACAGGAGGATCAAAAAGTGGATAGGTTTCAAACAAATGGAATTTCCCTTTACTTATCTAGGTTGCCCAATCTTTATTGGCAGGAAAAAAACTTCTACTTTTTTGATCTCGCCTCTAAGGTCCTTAATAAAGCAGGCGGTTGGCAAGGGAACTTGCTTTTATTTGGGGGTAGGGCTATCATAATCAAACACATTCTGCAATCCCAAATTCTCTATCTACTTGCTGCTATGGTACCACCAAAAGCTATTATTAGCCAAATTGTAATGTACCTCTCTAACTTCTTCTGGGGAGAAAATAAAGGCAAAAAGAGCTATGATTGGAGCTCCAGGGAGAATTTGAGCTACCTCCACAATAAAGGGGGAGTTGGTTTCAAGAAGCTTTAAGACATTTGTAACTCATTTGCTGCTAAAAGATGGTGGAGGTTTAGGGTAGAAAATAATTTATGGACCAGGTTCCTCAATGCAAAGTATTTCCCTAGATCTAATCCACTATCCAAAATTCTTGTGCCTAAGGACTCCAATTCCTGGAGGAACTTAATGAGTACTAGAGACATAATTGATTATCACATTTTCTGGAAGATACATGAAGGCAACATCTTATTTTGGTGGGACAAATTGACTCCTAGGGGTCCTATCAACATACACAACAACAACACTCAGAAACCTGGCAATACAAGGGTCTGTGAATTTATCCACAACCAGGGCTGGGATATGGAGAAATTACAAGACATTGTCAACCAATATATCTTAAGCGAAATTTCCCAGGTGGATATAGGCCAGCAGCATCGCAAAGACAGGGCTATTTGGACGCCTAATGTTCAAGAAAACTTCACATGTGTTTCTGCCTTCCATCTCCTAAAACAAAAAAGACAACCCACGTCTATGATGTCCAAGGTATGGATAAAGGAACTACCTTTCAAGATCTCCTTTAGTATCTGGAGAATTATTTACAAAAAGCTTCCCTTTGCTGACATACTTTAGAGATTTGGTGTTGCTTTACTACGCACTTGTTTTTGTTGTAGAGCCCCTAAAATTGAATCTCTGAACCATGTCTTTACCATTAGTGATATGGTCTCTAGTGTTTGGAATTATATCTCTTCTCCCTTTGGCTTCAATACTAGAGGAAGAAACATTCTCTCTATCCTTAATCACTGGTGGTCCATTCCCACCAAGAATCATGCTCAATTATTCCTCCTACAGATCACCCCTATGATTGTCTTGTGGGAATTATGGAAGGCTAGATGTAGCAAGAAGTATGGTACCAAATCAATATCTACCTATAATATTTGCCAATAAGTTCTATTACAGGTTAAGATATCCATGGGGCTTAAATTCAGTAAGATAGGTTGGGATTGGAACTGGTGGAAGGTGTGCCAGACTGTTGAATCCTACAAACCTACCCTCAAAAGTACCATGGTTATATGGTCCAAACCGGAAGGCAACTTCTGGAAGCTAAACACTGATGGGAGCTACATTGATAATCAAGGCAAGGTTGGAGTTGGGGGCATTGTTAGGAACAAAAATGGACATATGGTGATGGCCTTTGCATCACCAGTCCAATTCTTGACGAACAACTATTCAGAGGTCCAAGCAGCCTTACAAGGGATACAGTGGTGTTGTGCTCAAAATTGCTTCAACTTTACCTTGGAGATAGATTCGCTACTGGTTGTAAACATGGTCCTTGACCAATGCAAAATTCCATGGAAACTTCACAAAGACATCACCCTTATCCAAAAGATAGTAAGGCAGCACAATATCAAGGTCATGCACTGTTATAGAGAAGGGAATGGAGTCGCTGATCTTCTTTCCAAGCATGTTAATTATGTGACTCGCAGCGTTATTTACACTAATGAGAATGACCTCCCTCCTGAAATAAGAGGTGTTGTTAGAGTTGATAGAATACAAGTTCCAGCCTTCAGGTTAAAGGCAAAGAAACACTCAGGATGGTACTTTGAACCACCATAATCTATTGAGAAGGGCTGCTTTTGATTATCTTTACTAACAATGCAGCCCTTTTTGTAAGGTGTTATGCGTACCAGGTCCTAGACCATCAATAATCCATTTTAATATTTGTCTTCTGGAGGTTAGGTATTACGTCCCCCTCTAATGTACTTAATTTTACGATCTATATACGAGGTAGGGGATAATGCCAAACCCCCCATCATCTTGGGCCAGCATAGCCCGGATGAATGGTTTATAAAATAAATAAATTTAAAATAAAAAAAAACTAGTTCCACATAGACTCAAAACTTTCAGAGTAGTCAAACCTTTTAAAAATTTAAGACAAATGGAAAGAAAGCATATGCATGTGTCTGTTTAGTATTCTTTTCGTATTATATATTTCTTTCTTTTTTTAAAACTAGGAACATCCTTATATGGAGTATCTTTTATATGGTCTTAATAAGAGCAGGTTTTTGCAGTTAAGTGAAGAAAAATACCTTCTCTTTCTCTACCTCATGTCTCATCTGATTGAACAGAATATAGAACTAAAATTGGTGGATTTGATTTTTATCAATTTCTTTTTTAACTTTGTTTTTTTGATTGTTTGCAGAGAAGCTTAATGAGTACTATAGACATAATTGATTCTCACATTTTCTAGAAGATACATGAAGGCAACATCTTATTTTGGTGGGACAAATTGACTCCTAGGGGTCCTATCGACATACACAACTACAACACTCAGAAACCTGGCAATACAAGGGTCTGTGAATTTATCCACAACAAGGGCTGGGATATGGAGAAATTACAAGACATTGTCAACCAATATATCTTAAGCGAAATTTTCCAGGTGGATATAGACCAGCAGCATCGCAAAGACAGGGCTATTTGGACGCCTAATGTTCAAGGAAACCTCACATGTGCTTCTGCCTTCCATCTCCTAAGACAAAAAAGACAACCCATGTCTATGATGTCCAAGGTATGGATAAAGGAACTACCTTTCAAGATCTCCTTTAGTAGCTGGAGAATTATTTACAAAAAGCTTCCCTTTGCTGACATACTTTAGAGATTTGGTGTTGCTTTACTACCCACTTATTTTTGTTGTAGAGCCCTTAAAATTGAATCTCTGAACCATGTCTTTACCATTAGTGATATGGTATCTAGTGTTTGGAATTATATCTCTTCTCCCCTTGGCTTCAAGACTAGAGGAAGAAACATTCTCTCTATCCTTAATCACTGGTGGTCCATTCCCGCCAAGAATCATGCTCAATTATTCCTCCTACACATCACCCCTATGATTGTCTTGTGGGAATTATGGAAGGCTAGATGTAGCAAGAAGTATGGTACCAAATCAATATCTACTTTTAATATTTGCCAACAAGTTCTATTACAGGTTAAGATATCCATGGGGCTTAAATTCAGTAAGATGGGTTGGAATTGGAACTGGTGGAAGGTATGTTAGACTGTTGAATCCTACAAACCTACCCTCAAAAGTACCATGGTTATATAGTCCAAACCGGAAGGCAACTTCTGGAAGCTAAACACTGATGGGAGCTACATTGCTAATCAAGGCAAGGTTAAAGTTGGGGGCATTGATAGGAACAAAAATGGACATATGGTGATGGCCTTTGCGTCACTAGTCCAATTCTTGACGAACAACTATTCAGAGGTCCAAGCAGCCTTACAAGGGATATAGTGGTGTTGTGCTCAAAATTGCTTCAACTTTACCTTGGAGATAGATTCGCTACTGGTTGTAAACATGGTCCTTGACCAATGCAAAATTCCATGGAAACTTCACAAAGACATCACCCTTATCCAAAAGATAGTAAGGCAGCACAATATCAAGGTCATGCACTGTTATAGAGAAGGGAATGGAGTCGCTGATCTTCTTTCCAAGCATGCTAATTATGTGACTCGCAGCGTTATTTACACTAATGAGAATGACCTCCCTCCTGAAATTAGAGATGTTGTTAGAGTTGATAGAATACAAGTTCCAGCCTTCAGGTTAAAGGCAAAGAAACACTCAGGATGGTACTTTGAACCTCCATAATCTATTGAGAAGGATTGCTTTTGATTATCTTTACTAACAATGCAGCCCTTTTTGTAAGGTGTTATGCGTACCAGGTCCTAGACCATCAATAATCTATTTTAATATTTGTCTTCTGGAGGTTAGGTATTACGTCCCCCTCTATTGTACTTAATTTTACGATCTATATACGAGGTAGGGGATAATGCCAAACCCCCATCATCTTGGGCCAGCATAGCCCGGATGAATGGTTTATAAAATAAATAAATTAAAAAAAAAACTAGTTCCACATAGACTCAAAACTTTCAGAGTAGTCAAACCTTTTAAAAATTTAAGGCAAATGGAAAGAAAGCATATGCATGTGTCTGTTTAGTATTCTTTTCGTATTATATATTTCTTTCTTTTTTTAAAACTAGGAACATCCTTATATGGAGTATCTTTTATATGGTATTAATAAGAGCAGGTTTTTGCAGTTAAGTGAAGAAAAATACCTTCTCTTTCTCTGCCTCATGTCTCATCTGATTGAACAGAATATAGAACTAAAATTGGTGGATTTGATTTTTATCAATTTCTTTTTTAACTTTGTTTTTTCGATTGTTTGCAGACAAACTTAATGAGTACTAGAGACATAATTGATTCTCACATTTTCTAGAAGATACATGAAGGCAACATCTTATTTTGGTGGGACAAATTGACTCCTAGGGGTCCTATCGACATACACAACAACAACACTCAGAAACCTAGTAATACAAGGGTCTGTGAATTTATCCACAACCAGGGCTGGGATATGGAGAAATTACAAGACATTGTCAACCAATATATCTTAAGCAAAATTTTTCAGGTGGATATAGACCAGCAGCATCGCAAAGACAGGGCTATTTGGACGCCTAATGTTCAAGAAAACCTCACATGTGCTTCTGCCTTCCATCTCCTAAGACAAAAAAGACAACCCATGTCTATGATGTCCAAGGTATGGATAAAGGAACTACCTTTCAAGATCTCCTTTAGTAGCTGGAGAATTATTTACAAAAAGCTTCCCTTTGCTGACATACTTTAGAGATTTGGTGTTGCTTTACTACCCACTTATTTTTGTTGTAGAGCCCTTAAAATTGAATCTCTGAACCATGTCTTTACCATTAGTGATATAGTATCTAGTGTTTGGAATTATATCTCTTCTCCCCTTGGCTTCAAGACTAGAGGAAGAAACATTCTCTCTATCCTTAATCACTGGTGGTCCATTCCCACCAAGAATCATGCTCAATTATTCCTCCTACACATCACCCCTATGATTGTCTTGTGGGAATTATGGAAGGTTAGATGTAGCAAGAAGTATGGTACCAAATCAATATCTACTTTTAATATTTGCCAGCAAGTTCTATTACAGGTTAAGATATCCATGGGGCTTAAATTCAGTAAGATGGGTTGGAATTGGAACTGGTGGAAGGTATGTTAGACTGTTGAATCCTACAAACCTACCCTCAAAAGTACCATGGTTATATGGTCCAAACCGGAAGGCAACTTCTGGAAGCTAAACACTGATGGGAGCTACATTGCTAATCAAGGCAAGGTTAAAGTTGGGGACATTGATAGGAACAAAAATGGACATATGGTGATGGCCTTTGCGTCACCAGTCCAATTCTTGACGAACAACTATTCAGAGGTCCAAGCAGCCTTACAAGAAATACAGTGGTGTTGTGCTCGAAATTGCTTCAACTTTACCTTGGAGATAGATTCGCTACTGGTTGTAAATATGGTCCTTGACCAATGCAAAATTCCATGGAAACTTCACAAAGACATCACCCTTATCCAAAAGATAGTAAGGCAGCACAATATCAAGGTCATGCACTATTATAGAGAAGGGAATGGAGTCGCTGATATTCTTTCCAAGCATGCTAATTCTGTAACTCGCAGCGTTATTTACACTAATGAGAATGACCTCCCTCCTGAAATTAGAGGTGTTGTTAGAGTTAATAGAATACAAGTTCCAGCCTTCAGGTTAAAGGCAAAGAAACACTCAGGATGGTACTTTGAACCTCCATAATCTATTGAGAAGGGCTGCTTTTGATTATCTTTACTAACAATGCAGCCTCTTTTGTAAGGTGTTATGCGCACCAGGTCCTAGACCATCAATAATCTATTTTAATATTTGTCTTCTGGAGGTTAGGTATTATGTCCCCCTCTATTGTACTTAATTTTACGATCTATATACGAGGTAGGGGATAATGCCAAATCCACCATCACCTCGGGCCAGCATAGCCCGGATGAATGGTTTATAAAATAAATAAATTAAAAAAAAAAATAGCTCCACATAGACTCAAAACTTTCAGAGTAGTCAAACC
This sequence comes from Nicotiana tabacum, assembly GCF_000715075.1. Classification (NCBI taxonomy): domain Eukaryota; kingdom Viridiplantae; phylum Streptophyta; class Magnoliopsida; order Solanales; family Solanaceae; genus Nicotiana; species Nicotiana tabacum. The sequence continues at coordinate 134,130,555 of NC_134094.1, read as the reverse complement.
TTTTAAAAATTTAAGACAAATGGAAAGAAAGCATATGCATGTGTCTGTTTAGTATTCTTTTCGTATTATATATTTCTTTCCTTTTTTAAAACTAAGAACATCCTTATATGGAGTATCTTTTATATGGTCTTAATAAGAGCAGGTTTTTGCAGTTAAGTGAAGAAAAATATCTTCTCTTTCTCTGCCTCATGTCTCAGCTGATTGAACGGAATATAGAACTAAAATTGGTGAATTTGATTTTTATCAATTTCTTTTTTAACTTTGTTTTTTTGATTGTTTGCAGAGAAAGAAAAAGAAATCATCTCATGGAGAGTAGATTGGACATGCATGAGATTGAATGAATTTTCATCAAGGTATTTTCACTACGGAGTACTAAAATAATGAACCTTTCTTAATACTTTTTTTCTTTTTTACGATTTAAAAAACGTAACAATTACCGATCACTATAATTAGTTGTTACACAAAGCCCTATCACGGCAAATTTTCTTAAGAAGTAGGCTCGAAAGTGGATGTAGCCAGTAGGATTTGAAGCTTACGAGTTTGGGATTTTTGTCTTTTTAAATTATAATTGAGTTCTAATTAAGTAATAACTATATATATATATATATATATATATATATATATATATATATTTTAAAAACAAAAACATACGCTTTGGACTAAACGTATTGGTTTAGGCTAATTTAAACTATAGAAGCTACTGGTTTTATTTTTTTTAAATAATTTGATTGTAACTGAAACAAATTTTGTTTTTGCGACGCTTTGAAATCTTTTTTACAGAAACAAAACACAGAATTTTCTTTTTATCTGACCATGAATAATGGTGACGCTTATGAAACAGTACATAGCTTCTTCTTTTTTGTGACAATACTAGTAAGCTAATTTTTGTACAATTCTAATGCAAGACAAAAAAAACTATATATATTTAAATTTACTATATTCTTCATCTTGCATCAGTTTTTCAAAATGGCATATGTCTTTACATAGATTGTTATCTACTACTTAAATATCAAAGTTAAATAATAGAACGTCTCGCCTATCACTAATTAACTGTAGTAGTATACTAAGTAAATATTTTTCTTGGCATATATATTTTCTGAGGGACCAAAATTATTGTGCATTTATAAAAAAGGAAAAGAAATATATTTTGGCATATAAAATCACATCTTTTCTTTTATTTTATTTTCCTTCCTTTTTTGTCACCTCTTCTTTTTTTACCTAAGTTATTCAATAAAAACCCTAAAATTCTCAATATTTGAACAGCTGTTTTCCAGCTTCATTATTATGTACTATATGTGTTCTATGTCCAATCTGGTAGTCTTAATTCCATTTGGGGTAGTAAATTTATTATCTTCTTTAAAAAAAACATGAGTTTTTAAAAAATACTACTGTAAAATGGAAAAAACATTAAGAAAATGGCCGTTCCATCCATTCTTGTATATTTTACCTTTTAAGAAGCTCATTTCTTGATTTTCTTTGCCATATATATATGTATATATATATATATATATATATATATATATATGATAATGACATACCCAATAAAATTAACTTGAGTAAACGAGTTGAGGTAAGTTGTATTTGTACATGATCATGCTTACATTAATTTACCATGTTAAAGCTTATTAAAATTCGCCCATGTGAGCTTGCTCACATTACAGGTCTCAAGCCGGATAAACAAGGAGGGTTACGGTAGGTTGGCAGCCAACGTAGAACTTGTCAATTCATGATAAATCCTCATAATTCAGGACATGAATTGAGCTTAAATAAAGAAGCGATGATTCATATTACCGACCTCAACTTGTTTGGGACCGAGGCGTAATTGTTATTGTTGTTATTTTGAGCTTATTAAAATCAATTCCTCCAGTTTTGAATTTATTAATTGCTCTATGTTGTATTATGACTAGTGTTTAAAGTTTTCTAATCACCATGAAGGAACTCCAACATATCAAGCCATGAAGCTAAGCTCATTTAAAGTGCCAAAGCCAGTTTGTTTCTGCTTGGTTCTGGTAAGTTTAAAGTACATAACGCTCTCTTTTGGGTGCGGTCCTTTCTCGAATTCTGGCATCGCCGGATGTTTCGTGAAGCAGGATACCTTTTTAATATTTAACAAAAAAAAATCTAATTAGCTGACTCTAAAGTGTTTTTTCTTGATGCAGGCAGTCATAATGCTATTAGTGCCCACTGTATTGATACCTTTTTGGGTCAATAAGGTCAAAAAAATTGAAGACGAAATTAAGGTAATGCCTCACATTTATCTTTTTTACTCTGTAAGTGCATAAAACTTAAATGAAAACGCAAGAATAATAAGAATTGCACCTTTGCCTAGACTGTAGCATTAACAGCCAATGCAGTAGATGAAAATTATGGTAGACCAGAATTCAACTCATATATATATATATATATATATATATATATAAAATCTTTAAATCATCAAGTTGTTGACCTATAACAATATATAACTCTTCAAAACAAGCCTAAAATGCACGGTAACCTAGAAAAAACAGTGATAACATATTATACCACATTATACTTTGTTTACACCATTAGTTGAGAAAAAATAAAAAACAGTTCGATGCACAAAGCATTCCACACTCACGCAGGATCCGAAGAAGAGTCGCACCCCTAAGGAGTGTGATATAGACAGTCTCTATCCTAATGCATTTATTATATGCTGCTTCCACGACTCAAACCCGTGAGACAACTTTACCGTTTCTCCAAGTTTTACACTATTAGTGTATATAACTTTAATTTGCACATCAATGAATTAACTAACACTCGTTTTTGAATCATTCTAAGTTATTGTATGGTTTAATTTCAGGTGTATATATCAGGCAATACACAAGACATATTGCAAAGCCATTTTCACAAGAACATTAAATTTGGATTCATGCTTATAATCCTAATGATGGTTTCAATGGCTATCTCCATATTTACTTTTGTGGTTCTAACAATAAGAGCAGCAAGAAGAGAAATGTATTTGTGTGCAGCACTTATAAAGCAAATGGAAGCAACTCAACAAGCAGAAAGGAAAAGTATGAACAAAAGCACTGCATTTGTTCTTGCAAATCATGATATTAGAGCTTCTCTTGCTGGAATTAGTGGATTAATTGAGATGTGTCGTGCCAATGCTTCGCCAAAATCCGAATTGCAGAAGAATTTGAATCATATGGAAACTTGCACAAATAATCTTTTAGGTCAGTGTTTTAGTTGACTCTTTCATATCATCAGATTTAACTTATATACACTGACATTATCGTTAGTATCAATGTATTTTAACATGTTGTAGTAGGTAACTGTCTTATTTTATACGTTACTAATCTCACCTTTATTGGACGGTTACTCGTTTATGGAAGCTTGCACAAATAATCTTTTAGGCCAGTGTTTTAGTTGCCCGGTTTATTGCTTTTGGCCTGTTTTAAGCAGTTTTAAACTTATTTTAAGCACACTTTTTGACTTTGCCAAACATTGAAAAAATACTTTAAAAAAAAACTTAAAAGCTGATTTGTCCAGCTTAAAAGCCAATCCAAATACCTTCTTAACTTATACAGTGACAGTTTAAAGAATTTCGTCAGTATCAATATATTTTAACACAATAAGTGTCCGGTTTAATTCTCACTTTCCTCTTCTGTTTTCCCTTTTCTAATCTCCTATAGATGTTATATAGAAAATATTTAACTAAAATATCTCTCTCTCTCTATATATATATATATATATATATATATATATATATATATATATATATATATATATATATATATATATATATAATAATTTTAACTAAAATATACCTCTCAAACACACGAACAGTATTTCAAACACATACACACATATATATAGTGTGTGTGAGATTGTGACTCGGAGGTCACGTGAAAACAGCCTCTTGCAGAAATGCAAGGTAAAGCTGCGTACAATAGACCCTTGTGGTCCAGCCCTTCCCCGGACCCCGCACATTGCAGGAGCTTAGTGCACCGGGCTGGCCTTTTTTTGTTTGTGTGTGTGTGATGAAGTGTCTGTAATGACAAAGTTATGATCTTTTTTCTTCAGCAATATTGAATTCTATTCTTGATCAAAGCAAGATTGAAGAAGGGAAGAAGCAACTTGAGCAAAAAGAATTCAACATGGAAGATCTACTAGAATATGTTGTCAACTTATTTTATCCAAAAGGAGCAATGAATAATGTAGATGTGATACTAGATCCATGTGATGGCTCTATCAAAAGATTTTCTCGCGTTAAAGGAGATAAGACAGAACTAGAACGGATCTTGACTAACTTGTTGAGTAATGCAGTTAAATTTACCTCAGAGGGGCACATTACTCTTCGAGTTTGGGCTCGAAAACCTGGTTTTGATCAAAGCTCCATTAGTTCTGCTCCAAATACAAGTAATTCTGGTATTGGTTGTATGTTATGTTTACTTTTGCACAATAATAATGAAGTTTCTGCTGAATTTCAAGTACATAAAAAAGTCGAGAACGATCCCAACTGCGTGGAATTCATATTCGAGGTGGAAGATACAGGGAAAGGAATACCTAAAGAGAAACATAAGTCTGTATTTGAGAATTATGTTCAAGTGAATGAGACGACTTCTAACCACGAACAACCAGGCACTGGCTTAGGCCTCAGCATTACTCAGTCTTTGGTACGTGTATCTTTTACTATAAACTACATACAGTAGCGAATTCAAAATTTAGAGTCAGTGTGTTCTGCTCTTTATATATACGATACAATTACACGTGCATATGACAAACCTGCTGTGTCTAATCTAGATCTGTTACTGCCTACATATGTATTCGTCAATCATATTAATAGCCATCTATTTTATAGATACTGTACAAAGCCAGCAAATCCCTTAGCCTTGTATAAGAGTGATGATAAAATAGAATAAAATTTACAGCAGTAAAGGTTAAAAAAAATTCCTGTTGGTCAAGTTTCTTGTGTTATCAGTGGCTACTGAAGTTTCTGTTTGGTACTAATCTTTTTATATATATAATGGAACTAAATTATGTGTGATATAACAAGAAAGATATTTATGGAAACACTATAAAACACAAGAATTTGTGAACAGCAAAAAGCGTTGCCTTCTGTATGTTTCCGAGTTGTCTCCTCTCCCATATGCATTACTTCATACCTATGACCTCCTGGCCATGTGACCAGAAGGTCAAGGGTTCGAGCTGTGGAAACACCTTCTTGCAGAAATGCAGGGTAAGACTGCGTACAATAGACCATTGTGGTCCGGCCCTTCCCCGGACCCGTGCATAGCAGGAGCTTAGTGCACCGGGTTGTCCTTTTTTTTTTCATTACTTCATATTTCATGTTTCTTTCTTGTTTTGATTCAATCTGTAGGTACATTTGATGGGAGGCGAAATAAGTATCGTCGACAAGAATATTGGTGCAAAGGGCACTTGCTTTAGATTCAACATTTTCCTGATATCATGTGATCAGCCTCAACAACATCAAGCATTTAGTGTTAATAATGCAAGAGAAGATTTGGAGTCACATTTTGGAGGTTATATATCTAGTGATCACTCCTATCATTATTCAGTAGCAAGTAGTAATAGTATCACTAGCCATCAGAAACCAGAAAGTTCTAGTACTGTCATTCTTTTCATCAGGGAGGAGGAAAGAAGCCGAGTTCTTCGTAGATTCGTGACGCGGATCATAGGCTTAGAGGTACATGTGGCGAGGCAACACGAGCAATTTTCACATAAGCTCAAGAAGGTAAAAAAGGAAATTATCAACTTTTCATCATACAACTCTGCCTCCTCCTCCTCAGGGAAATCAAAGGAAATTCCTCTCGGTGCTTTAGAAGGAACATATGATGATCATATCCCGTCGTTTCATAGGAGGGAAAGAGGACTTAATTCTAAGAGCGCGCTTATAAGATTCATCGTGATTATAATTGACACAAGTGCTGGCCCCATTCGAGAAATAACTCGAGCTATGGCTGAATTTCGAAAGGACTTTCCCAAGAATGTTTCCCTTCGAGTTGTTTGGCTCGATAAACCAGGGCTAGATGATGATAAGCTACCTTCAACAGATATAATCCTGACAAAACCACTACATGGTTCTTGTTTATATCATGTGCTCGGATTTGTACCAGAGTTCGGAGATAAGATTTTACCAACTGTCACACAAGAAACAAAGGATGAAACAACTTCAAGAATGAGGATTCAGCAACCTCCAATGAGGTCCAGAAGTCCACCCTTAGAAGCGAAAAGAGAGGATGTTTCTGTTGATGTTAATGGAAGTTCTAATAACAACTTACCTTTAACAGGAAAGAGAATTTTGGTGGTTGAGGATAACGCGATATTACTTATGGTTTGCAAAAGAATGGTTTCTCAGCTTGGTGCAACCATTTACACATGTAAAAATGGTGAACAAGCTCTAGCTCATATTCGCACAGGCCTTAGTGATCAACGCGATATAGGACCGTCTACTCCTTCACCACCATTTGATTATATTCTGATGGATTGTGAGGTAAGATGTGATTCATATTCATTTCTTCTGGTTGAAAACTTAGTTGCTTATATACTCCAAAAATGTTGTTGCACCGATGTCAGAACCTCCAAAAATGCATAATATTTGGAGGATCCGACATGGGTGTGGCAACACTTTTGGATGATTTGAGAAATATAGGTTAAATAGGACTTAAGAAGGGGAGCCTTGGAGCAACGATAAAGTTGTCTCTATGTGACCTATAGGTCACGCGTTCAAGCCGTAGAAGCAGCCATTAATGCTTGTATTAGGATAGGTTGTCTGCGTCACGCCCATTGCGGTGCGGTCCTTCCCCCGACCCTTGCGTGAATGCGGGATGCTTTGTGCATCGGGCTGCCCTTTTTTAGGTCAAAGAGGACTTAAGTTAACATTTTTGTTGCATGGTTCATAAATGGAAAGCTTAAAATGTTGTATTATTAGACTTTTACATATTACCATAAGAAGAAGTAATTTTGCCAGTGTATAATTTTTTTAGATTGTTAGGTTAAGTTGCCTACAATAACAGGTAACTACTTATACCAAGCCAAATCGAGTAACCTGAAAAATAGAATAGATAACAAGTTAACTACATCGATAGTATAAAATTTATTACATTGTCAGTATATATAACTTATATCGTTGTTTGTTTTGTTTATTGAAAGATGCCATTGATGGATGGATTTGAAGCAACCAGATGCATTAGGGAAGAAGAAGCGCGATATGGTATTCGAATTCCTATTATAGCTTTAACAGCTCATTCAGCAGAAGAAGAGATCATAGCTAAGATATTTCAAGTTGGAATGGATTATTACTTACCTGATAAACGAATCGACCGTGATGAGCTTTTGAAAGCCATAGATTATATAGAGCATAGAAATGTTTAAAAAATGCTCTATTTCGTCGAGCATTAATAAGTTTGTTACGTGAGACATAAAGTAAAATTTCTCTTCTTGCATGCAGAGGGATGTCCCCGCGGATAGCAGGAGCTTAGTGCTCCACACTACCCTTTTATTCTTATATGCACGGGGTCGCGAGAAACAGCCCTCAACTGTCTTTCTCATAGTTTTATCGTCTTTCTAAAGTTGAGTATCTTGTTTTTTTACTCTCATGTAAATGTTTTCGTGATATTTACAACTTGAAATGAAGAAACAAATTCTTAAATCTTACCAGATGGAGATGGAGCTCATGTCTTCCGTACATCTGAATTTATGATTTTGTGCCGACATTGTAAAGAATTTTTACACTATCAGGTTAAGCTCGCAAGTAAACTCTCTATATCAAGCTTGATATGATAACTTGAAAAATATAGTACAATAATTTGCTATAACCATGACCATCTGAGCACCAGCCATGGCCTCAGTGGTCATCTTTCCTAACCCAATGAACATCGTATTGTAAGTCCGAACGAGTCGAAGATATAAGTCCTTAAAAGGGATAACTGTGTCCTAATCCTGGCCACAGTCATCCAAGAAAATCTCAAAAAAAGCCTCAAGCCATCTCTCTCCTACATTCTTGCTTGAAGCAGTGTTGGCAACTACATAAGGAAGTGAGATCCAGAGCAAAAAAATGTAAAGAGATACGACTTCATATCGTTAATACTCTTCTTGAGACAATACGTCTACTTCGCCAGTTTTTGCATCCCTCGAGGTCAATGGTGGCATTCCCATACGTCTACTTCGCCAGTTTTTGCATCCCTTGAGGTCAATGGTGGCATTCCCACAGCATACTGGAGGGGTCACAGTTCATCATGACCATGTGGTTGTTCCCTGTTCATCGTTTCTAGTTTATCTTGTATTTCCTATCACATTTCGATATTTCACCATTAGAAGTTTTACGATAAGTAGTTAATGTAATAAGAGGAGATTATATATACAGTGTTAGAAGAAGCTTTTGTAGGGGGTGCCGGGGTGGGCAGCCGATATAGTGGTTAAGAAGAGCACCTTCAATTTTTCTTCCAGACAAAGTGCCGGTGTAGACAAAAAGGATAAATATCTGCCATAACAAACTACACGTCAGATTAAAGTGCACAAAAAATTCACTAAGCACATAAATCATGCAAGATTCTGCTTATATAAACATAGATAAATGCTTACTCGCAGCGGCTAGGTTCATCTACATCAGTAAGCTCATTTTTCAAACCACACCTTAATTTGACCTGTACAAATCAAAAACAATTTAGAAGGCAATAATGGATCTTAAGAAGAATGCTTAAGAGTGAATGCCGATCATCAAATTAGTAAGGTATCCTCACCTTTAAACTTCTATTTGGCCCATTCCAGCAATGGTCACCATTTGAAAATTGCATGGTTTTATAGGAATCCTCAAATTTATCCCAGTTTCTTGATGAAGCAAGGGAGAAAGAAAAAAGGAGTATGATGAGTTCTGAGCTTATAACATTCAGGCAGAAAGATAAAGATCTCGAAAAGGAATTCCAGATCATAATTATACACGTCAAACCTAAAATCAAGTAAAGCTGTCTCTCTCTTTTTTATGAATGAGAAATCCCCGAGGGACAGTGGCGCATGGTTCAAAACTCGATGGATAATATCCCCCTCTACCCTTCTTCGCTTTTGTCTGCAGCAGGATTCGAACCCATGACATGCGCCTACCCCACACATCACGCGTGCTGCGTTCTTATCATAGAAATAAGATGGCTAGCTATCAAACGGTTTTATCATTTCTATGATAGGTCTGCCATCAATATCTAAACTAAAGAGAGGATAACAAAGTGCAGAAAGTACTCCAGAATCGTGAAAGGATATTTGCAGTACTAGTCATGCTTGTCTTCTACTTCAGAGACAATCAACTAAAATTTGCTGCACAGAACGACGCAGATAATGCATATACTTGAGATGTTAAAGAACCTACCCCAAACGAGTTGTACTGTAGCCCTCAACTTGGCTAGCTTCTTTGAAAGGGCAAATCTTGTACGTGTACCTTAAGTAAAAAAAAAAAGTTAGTGCCTGCTAAAGAATAACTTAGTAATATATTACTAAAAATAAAACTAAGACTTAGGTTAACAAGACAATGAAAGATTCATCACTTGTTCTCCTTGCTCTCGAAACATTGACCATGGAATGAGTAGAATTCCTTCTCCGGTCCTGCAATAGAACTAGTGGTTCAGCATATGCAAAATTATTCGCCTTCTTCTTATAGAAGGAAAGTTATGAAAATATCCACAAGGAAGAAGAACATTAATAAACAAAAATACATGAATTTCCATACCAAAATCTTGTTTCAACTTTTCCGTCAAGCTAGATATCCTCGATTGGATTTTTGTCAACTTAGAACTTGACTCATCATACTCTTTGCGTATCTGGTCAGCATCTACGAGAGCAAAAACAAAACATCATCCATCATTTTCCTTCTCAGACTATTCTTTTTCTCCTCATTAGACTACAAGAGCAGAAAAATGGATGAAACCTCAATTACTACCAGAAATGTTCGCTGGAGTTTGGAACAAATTGACAGCTCGAAAAATGCTCTTTACAGTTTGTTGCATCTTCTCCATCCACGAAGGACTACTTGTGGCTGTAATATCTGGATAATTAAAAAATAACAAATTAAATAGGTACTAGCTGTAGGCATCAAATGCAATAGATTGCTGTCCTGCGTACCTGCGAAATCAGAATCATCATCAGACTCGGACTTATGTGAAGAACTTGAATCATGGTCCTCTCCAACAAAATCTTCAACTTGGTCCTCACTGTCATCATCGTCATACTTGTGTTCATCAACCTCAGAATCATATCCGTTATACTCCTCTTCATGGGTATCAGGTAGCACCTCCTCATGGTTATCATAGTTAATATCTGTACCAGCACCAACCTCCTCAATTTCCTGCTCGCTCTTTTTTCCTAACCAACGAGAACCAACAACACGACCTAACTCTTCCTTTGACAGTGACTCTGTATTTTCAGAAGCATCTTTCTCCTAAAAACATAAAAATGAATCACAAAATTAAGAATGTTAACATCGTTGATCAAAATCCCTGACCACAGGAGAATAATATATGTCATATAGTGACAAATTCCATATGCTTTGATTAGAAAAGTAAATCAATTGTTCACCCAGGAGAAGACGCAAAAGACATCAGAGGACCACTACTTAGGACTTTCTCTGATTCTCCAAAATATTACTTAACACCGTACAGAAGAGCAGAAGAGAGAGGGGTTATGCCCTTCGCTGACATTAAGCTTAAGGAGATAAAAAGTATTCGGTATATCATCCACTAAAACACGGTACTTTAAAATCAATAGCTATACCTCATTTCGGCTACTAACATCAGCTTTATCATTGATGATGGACGCCTCCTCTTTCTTTTCAGGATGCTATACAAAACGAGATTCTGGTTAGTCATGATAAACCAAATACTTTTACAGGATCACATGTGAAGAAACCTGGGCTTCTCTAAGACAACAACCCGGATTCCCGATCCTAACAAGGTGCATGCTCTACCTCATCAACAGGAAACTCATTGTTCACAGAATGGTCACCATGCTGTACTTCATCCACATTTTTGTCATGGCCTTCCACCACATCCTGGTATAAATATATAACATAAGTACTAGATCAAGCAACAAAGAATAATCAAGGAGACTTGTTTACCAAAAAGCACATACAAGTTTTACAGCAACTATTTGGAGATAATAGATAATGTTGCAATACGAACATCTAGAGTCAGTTCTACATTTACTAAATGACCCATTAGCTATTATGCTCAACAGCATTATTATCTCCAGAGTGTGCACAGTCGTAAATCTCTTAGAAAGTGAAAAGTTCTACTTCTAAACAAAAGGAGTACCCCAGCCTGCAGCCAAATTTGCACATCTCACAATGTTTACAGAACTTTATCATAAAGAAAAATGCTAAGCATAATGGGACATAACACATCTGTCACAAAAACCAAATTAGGTATCCTGCATATCCTTGTGAAAGAGCAATGTAAAATAGATTCACCACTAAAAATAAGGAAACTTCAGGATTTTGGAACCATAAAACATCCTTTGTCAGTAGTTCTACACTTTGTGGAGCCACGATTAGGTAAATCCTTAGCATTTTCCAACAGGGTTAAGGAAAGGAAGAGGTGGGAGTAGAAAGAATCGCAAGCACGAAGCCCAACTCCAAATATGAAGATCTCATGAAGCCGCAAATTGTAAATTGTTAAAAGAAGCCTCCTTTGAAATGTGAATAGAGTACCTTATTATTGATATTGGAGCTAATGAAGCAGTGCGAAGCTACATAATCATTCATAGAAAAGAAAAGATGTGGCATCTCTAGGCCAAAATCTTCACTAAACACACAGCATTGACTTTCACTTCCAAGGACACAAGGAATGAAAGAATAGCATATTGAGGAGATACTTATATTCATTTAAGTCATACTTGCTTCAGATTACTTAAAAAGATATACCATTGCCTTTAGTTTTTAAGGACACAAGGAATGAATAAATGACTAATCGAGGAAGTAAGTTAAATTCCCTCAAGTCAAACGTAATCCAGATCACCTTCTCCCATAAAGTTCAGAAGGACGGGGAGATAGATGAGGATGTCACACACCGTATCGGAGCAGGGTGGATGAAGTGGAGGCTCGCTTCCGGTGTCTTGTGTAATAAGGATGTGCCGTTGAGACTTAAGGGTAAGTTCTACAAGGTAGTGGTTAGACCGGCTATGTTGTATGGGCCAGAGTGCTAGCCAATCAAGAACTCCCATGTCCAGCAGATGAAAGTAGCTGAAATGAGGATGTTGAGATGGATGTATGGGCATACTAGGTTGGATAGAATTAGGAATGAAGTTATTCGGGACAAGGTAGGAGTGGCCCCTGTGGAGGAAAAGATGCATGAGGTGAGGCTGAGATGGTTCGGGCATGTTAAGAGGAGAAGCACAGATGCCCCAAACAGGATGTGTGAGAGGTTGGCCTTGGGGGGTAAGAGGAGGGGTAGAGGTAGGCCAAAGAAGTCTTGGGGAGAGGTGATCAGGCGGGACATGGCGCAGCTTGAGCTAACCGAGGACATGACCCTGGATAGAACGGTATGGAGGTTGAAGATTAGGGTAGAAGGTTAGTAGGTAGTCGTGTGTTTCCCTTTTGTCTTCTCTAGTTCGATAGTATTAGACAAGAGTGGGTTGCTCTAGTGGTAAGCACCCTTCACTTCCAACCAAGAGGTTGTGAGCTCGAGTCACCCCAAGAGCAAGGTGGGGAGTTCTTGGAGGGAGGGAGCCGAGGGTCTATCGGAAACAGCCTCTCTACCCCAGGGTAGGGGTAAGGTCTGCGTACACACTACCCTCCCCAGACCCCACTAGTGGGATTGTTGTTGTTGTTGTTGTTGTAGTTCGATAGTATTAGTGTTAGTACGGTACGCATTTATCCTTAGTTTGCTATTATCACATTTCTTGTTCTGTTATTGCTTGCCATTGGTAATTCCATAGTTTGCTAGCAGTACTTCGTTCATATTCTCGTTTGCTACCTTGGATTTAGTTTTCTAAATATATTGTTTTGCTATTACTTGTGATCGATACCTCTTTCATATTTTCTGTTGATATCTTCGATTTAGTTTTCTAATTATATTGTCTTGCTATTACTTGCTATCAGGGCTTCTTTCACCTTTTTTAGCCGATGGTCTATCGGAAACAGTCTCTCTGCCCTTCCAGGGTAGGGGTAAGGTTGCGTACATCCTACCCTCCCCATACCCCACTTGTGGATTACACTGGGTTGTTGTTGTTGTTGTTGTTGTTTGCTTCTCCCATAAAGACTTCAGAACTTGGTGGAAATTATCACAAAGTTTCCCAACAAGCTAAATGTTCGCAATGTCTAGTCTTGTTATGGTTGACACAAGACTTCCTCACATCGTCCCTTCTTTTTCAGGCATTTAATGCCCACAATTAAAGAGCTAACAGCCCAGCGAGGAACCATAAAAAATTAACAGTAAAAACCTCCACACCTAGAAGTTTGTTAATGATTGTATTTCTTCTTTTATGGTAATTTTGTAGATGCGGCCCTTTGTCTATATCTATTTTGTAATCCTTCTTTTAAGCATGGGACAAATTGCAAGCCTCCTCCTTCTGATAGACATTTCTGTGGATGAATCAAGTAAGGATACCAAGTTTTATACCCGTGAAAGAAAATTTTACTTTCTAAAATCATAAATAGGTTTTGATAGCTTGGATATCTAAAAACTGCAAAATAAAAAGTAGATAGGGACTAGGGTGCAACAGAGATGTGGAAAATCAAATGTCTTAAACATGTGGAGGGAAAAAAATCAGTCAGCAGACCATAGGTATTTTCCCAAGTTCCACTATCTACTTCCATGAGATATTCTGATATCCTTACTTAATTTGGCACATGTTTAACATCATCTAATAGTGTAACTACTATAAATATAAAATAACTAACCTTTATGGAAGGAGAGTCTTCTAGGAGGCCAATCTTATCATGGATGTCACTCTTCACGGCTTCTTCGTGAACTTCAGTTTCCTTCTCAGCTTTGCTTGCGTCTAGATTAGCATCATCAGCTTCCTTTCGATCCTTCTCTTCCTTTTCTCTCTTTAACCGTTCTTTCTCCTCAACCTTCTCTATTTGTTCTTTTTTCTCTAAATCAAGAGAAGTGAACTTATAAGAAATGATTAAAAGCAAATTATTGAACTGTTTATAAGATATCAAGGTTGTTTCTCCTCAGCCTTCTTTATTTGTTCTTTTCTCTCTAGATCGGGAGCAGTGAACTTATAAGAAATGACAAAAAGCAAATTATTGAACTGTTTATGAGCTATCACCTTGCTAGGAGAAAAAGAGATATTAGTGCGTGAGAATTCAATAATACACAAAAAAATTGGACTTTTCTCATGTCATCTGTGGAAAATGGACAACAAGAAAAGTGACAATGATATCATTAATAAGTTTTGAAGCTTGCTCTACTTGGCATAGGTGTAAATACTACTCCACAAGGTCTAAGATCAGGGAACTATTAGGTAGGGGTGTACATAGGTCGGGTTGGTTCGGATTTTTCAATTATCAAACCAAACCAATGGTGTTGGGTTTTTAAATTTATAAACCAAACCAAACCAACAAAGTCGGGTTTTTCAATCTCGGTTTTTCTCGGGGTTTTCGGGTTTTTTCGGGTTTTCGGATTTTTTTTCCGGTAAAGTCTTCATAGCATAAAATATGTAACTTGTGCTCCAAATATTTCTTAAGTCCTAGTAAAATACAACTATATAATGTGTTTTCCAAGAAACTAACACAATAATATGAGATAAATCATAGCATTATACTAAAATATTCAATAACAAAGATAAAATAATAAAATTACATAAAATAAATATTGCTAATTAATAAGCCATAATGAAAATTAACATAATCTAAAAATACTATATAGGTTATGCTAAAATAAGTATAGCTAATAAGTACTAATATTAATTACATAACTAAGCACTAAAGAAAAAGATAAATTAAGTTATGCATTTTCATTATAAACCAATGTAAAACTAAAATAATTATCCAACACTATCGTCATTCCTAGTATTGAATTGAATTTCTTTTGTTAGCATTAGTATTAATTTGAACTTTATTTGAGTTACTACATTTATGGGCTATAAAATTTATTTACCATTCAAGAATGTTAAGTCTAAACTTGAAATAATGCGTTAAAAAATAAAACTGTGAAAAAGTTTAAGAAAAATTTATAAATTACATTACAATAAATATTTATATGTATAAAATATTTTTAAAAATTATATAAATGTACTATCGGGTTGGTTTGGTTTCGGTTTGACTTTTTTTAGTTAAAACCAAACCAAACCAATTATGGTCGGGTTTTATTTTCCAATACCAAACCACATCGGGTTTTTTTTCCGGTTTGACTCGGATTATCGGTTTGATGCGGTTTATCGGTTTTCTTTGTACACCCCTACTATTAGGTATCTACTCAGAATTTTCCCTATAAATTAACAAAATATGTATAACGAACAGTTTATAGTCTTTTCTAGAATAGTTTTCTATGGTCAAATCAGTATCTGCTTTTAAGTGCTGGATTAGCCTTACGGAGAGGTACCGTATAGGAACCAGTTGTTATTTATACAGGGAGCAGAGAGCATGAGCTGTATGGCACCTCGTATTCAGGAAAAAATTGAAAGATTGGAACATGGTATATCTTCAAAGCTTGCTTGGGCTCTTATACAGGGAAAAGATCTCAATGACGTGCAGAGACTATTGAAAGAGGCAGGAAAGAATGGTTTCTTCACAGTAAGATTGTGCTATTAGAGAGTTTTGAGGAGGGGAAGTGACGACCTTCCTTATTCTTTTTTTTGTGGATTCCTGAAGCACCAGAGAAGGTGCATTTCTTTGCTAGCTGGCAGTATAGAGGCCATTCTTTTAGTATGGATTCCTAAAAGACTTGCTTACATGCAAAAAAAAAAATTGATTCTCCAAATTAGGAGGGTCATACATAAAAATGAGGAAATGTAGGAAATGAGGTCCATTCTCTTTTCTATTTAGGCTTGTTGCATTTGTACCATAACGTAGAAAAGATCAATATCAGAAAGAACCATTTTCCAGAGATATGCAAACCGGCCCCAATCTGGAGTGATAGTAACATAACAAAGAAATGTAGGTGGCATTCATCAAGCTAGGATAGTAATCCTCTCAAGTACAATCTTACTTGTGGGAAGAGAAAATTACCCTTAAGCTCATTCTCAAAAAAAAAAAAAATTACCCTTAAGCTGCTCAACTGTCTCTTTAAGTATCTTCTCCTCATTTTTCAGCTTAGATAGTTCATCTTCCTCCTTTGCTATTGCAAGTTTAGCTTCTCCAACCTCCTTCCTCCTTAGAGTTATACCTTCCTGATACGTTGCAATCTTTTTCTTCAATTTTTCTCTAGCTACTTTGCCGAACTCCCAACATGTATTTGGGCACTTAACTTTACCATCATACTCATCACTTCCGTCGCAACAATCTGCTCAATTGTGCCATTATGATAGTTAATAGGATTTAAATTTTGAGAAACATGAATATACACAAAAATATGATTTAATTGACAGGAAGAGATTGCCAAAGATAGTCCAAAGGCAATAAAAATCATTCTACAATGGTTATTTATGTAAGAAGTAATATCCTATACTAACAATGAATTCTTCAAAAACCGAAAATTTATGAAACTTTGCTTGTCCTGGATTTGAAAGATAGGTGATGTGCAACCGTCCTTTTTCTTTTTATTCATAAGCACTTCTGTATTGATCGTCATTCAAACATCTTTGCAGTTACTAAAAATGCACTATTGCAAATCACACAAAGCACTGTGACGTAGAAATAAAAAGATGCTAATCAAACACTATACAGAAAGGCAAGAGCGCAATGATTCATACCGCAAATGCCATCATTAACCCTAGATGAGTATATGAAGATAGGAACATGTCCTGTATTTTTGCAATAAAACTTCCCAGTAGGGCATGCCGAAGTCCCTGCAAAACCAATCATCAAGCACAAACAACATTCAACGACATGCACATATTAGAGCCAAAAAAGGTAAAGCAAACATCTTTGAACCCAAAAGAAATTCTAACATACTTTTGCCTCTGAAATGCTATGCAAATAAATCCTTAATTTTCTAAAAAGACGAATTATTTAGTATTTGAATGAAATAAGCCAATAAGCCGAAATATATATAGAGGATCATATAGTCAAACTCAACTATGTTCTTACTGACCTCCAATATTAAATAAATAAATAAACAAATGCAAGTGTCCATTTTTGGACAAGATGGTTCAAGCAATTTTATTTTGCTATCAGGGCATGCAGAGATCCCAGTGGTTCGAGTCCCAACAACACCACAAACGAAAAATTTTCACATGCTTGGACCGAGATAAAAAATCAGGCTCCGCATGAGGGGCACTTTGCAAACCTAATATAAATAAGGGAAATGGAAGTGCCTTTCTGTAGTGGTCTACATAGTTCGATATTTAAAATGGATGCATAGTTGATTGATTGAATGCACAAGAAATGCATATTTTTGCACAAACAAAGGAGCGAGTGAAAAAAGAGGGATCATTGGGGGGGAGGGGGGGGCGCACACATGGCTCGTCAGAACATAATATTGCCTCTGAAATGTACAGCAAATAAATCCTCAATTTTCTAAAATAACAAATTATTTAGTATTTGCATGAAATGAGCCCCAGTATGTGAAATGCATATAGAGGATTCGTATAGTCAAACCCAACTATGGTGTTGCTGACCTAAAATAAATAAGGGAAGATGTCCATTTTTAGATACTGTGGTTAAAGCAACTTATATTGCTATCAGAGCATGTAGAGATCCTAGTGGTTTGAGTCTCAACAACTGCACAAGCAAAACCTTTTCACATGCTAGGACCGAGATAAACAATCAGGCTCCCACATGAGAGGCACTATAAAGGGCAGCCCGGTGCACTTAGCTCCTCTTATCTATGGGTTCCGGTGAAGGGCCGTACCACATTGGATCTATATCGTACGTATCTGTTTCCACAGCTTGAACCAGTGACCTCTTGGTCACACGACAGCAGCTATTACCGTTGTGCTAAGGTTCCATGAGGGGCAGTTTACAAACCTAAACTAAATACATGGAAGTTTTTCTCTAGTGATCTACATAGTTCAGCATTTGAAATTGACACGATAGATTGAAATGCACTACAAATGCATATTTTTTGCATAAACAAAGGAACAAGTGATAAGAGGGAAAGTAGGGAAAACACACACACACTCACACAAACACACACCTGGCTCGTCGGACCCATCAGGGCAGTCACAAAAATCATCATTGAACTGAGACTTGGTGAATTTCTTGGACCCATCTTTGCATTTTATAGCACCCAATGATAAACCCTTGTAATAATTCTCATCTGTACTTCAACAGTAAAAAATAACGAATATTTTCACCGGAAAATTATAAAATCACGAAATGGATCATCAGTAATCCCATTAAAAAGCAAAGATTGAATATTTATATTATTTTTAAGGAAAATAAATTGAAACAAAAAAATGAGTGTATGACAAATTAATGGGAAAACCTTGAGGGGAAATTCCGAGACTGTCAATTGAAGGAAGAGATACGGATCTGTCAATTGAATAAATTATAAAAGAAAGTAATAAGATGAATTGAAATTTTATTTTCATCATTTTCACCAAAATTATGCAATTGGAGCTCTCTTATCTTATGTATATTTGTAAATCACCATTACGGACAGCCCAATCAAAAGAGTTTTTTCTTCAGTTTAGAATTGAAAGATCGACCTCCATTGGTGGGTACTTTAAAACGGTGACGTTTTAGCAGTCTTCTCTACTATTTTATTTTTTGAGTAAATTCCACATAACCCCATTAGCATTTAAGGGCTTGTTTGGCACGAGAGATAAGGGATAATTAATCCCGATATTAAATTTGAGATGAATTTAATTGTGGTATAACTACTCCGGGATTAGTTATCCCAGGATTATAGTATTTTTTATCCCTATGAGAGGGTAGAATAACTAATTTCTGGATAACCAATCTCAGAATACTTAATTATAGGATAACTTGTTTCCCAACTAAACGGCCCTAAGGATTGGGAAATAACACCCGTTTACTTTTGGAATGGGACTGATAATCCCCTTAAACAACGTTTTTCAGTGAGCTATAAATTTAATACAAGGAAAAAATATTTTATATATAAAATGAAAAACTTATTTCCATTAGTACTCTCATTCTTTTTCGGCTATAATAATATGAGTTGAGAGTGAGAATTTATATCGTGAACCCGAATTTTGGTTGAAACTAAGGCGTAAGTTTTGTTATTGTTGTTGGTTGTGACATATTGTCCAATACCCAACATGAAAAACTTTTCTTTATATTTATCGAGAGTCCATTATTCAAATGATCACTTAACTATCTAAATTACTAGTAAGACGGTTGAGTTATTTATGAATGTCTTCGCGCTGGACTTGATTTTACCAAAAATGAAGAAACATTCTTTTGTTTGTAACAGAAAAATCACTTAACTATTTTTATAACACTCAGAAGGTCATTTAACTAAAATTCTCAAACTTTCACTGGCCAAATATATTTTACCTCTAAATTTCAACCTTTATCTTTTTTTGATATCATAAATTTTTTTTAACTCTATATTATGAACTTACCTATGGAATAAATAAATCTTATTTATAAAGTAAAAAAGGGAAACATAATTTCCAGGCATATATAATGTTGGAACAAAATAATTGAACAAAGTTTTCAAGCATACATAATGTATATTATAAATATACCTCTATTTTAAATAATAATTATTTTGTATTACAATTATTTTTGTGAGGTGATGCCAGGGGAAAGGGGCCGTTTTGTTTCCTCAAGCACTTTGCCACTTCAAAACTTAATTTTCAGACTTTATGATACCAACAATGGCATGAATCATGATAATTGAATGTCTTTTTTTTTTTCTATATCGTTTACTTTTCCTTTGACTTTCTTTTTTATTTATGTTCTAGTTCTATATTGAGGATGAAGTCAATTAATTACAATAATTAATGAAAAAAATAATTCAAATATTACAAAAGTACTGTTAGCAAAGTTAACTAGAGTTTTAATTTATTTTTCAACGAACTACAGGATAGTTTTTAGGAAGTTGGAGTTTTTTAACATTTTTTCAACCAACCAAAAAACAATTCTATATTAAAAAAAAAATTGTTTTACACCTAATGTTCTATACACTCATTAGGCCGCGACTAACCTGGATTCGCCCCCTAATTATTAGTTAAAATCCTAAAAGGAATAAAACTTAATTTCTTGCTTCCTACTCCTTGTTGGCATGGGATTTATCATATAAATGTTGGTTATAACACCTATTATATATATTTTGGTTCTTTCCTCTTATACTTCTTGTTTTCATCTTCAATTAATTAATCTCTTTCTTCTTCACCAATAAGAATTAAGAACAAACTTTTTCTTCATTACCAATTTTCATGGCAACGTATACTTTCGAACAAAGTGAATACCTTGAAGATGTAATTGAGAGTCAGGTAATCTTCATCTAAGTTTTCAGTTTTTTTTTGTTAAATTTTACCTATAAAATTTTCGTCAATTACGTGAACCGTTTGTTGTGTTATATGTGTTATTCTTGTTGTTATTGTTATTCTAAGCTAGTATAATACTTTTTTCGCGAATGTTAATCTGTTATAACTGCCTTTATATCCTAGGATGGAGCTAGCCTTATTTAAGAGAAGTCAATTCACATCGAAAAATTACATTATGTAGTTTTAATTATTTTTTTTACATATATATACTAGCTTTATGTTGAATCCTTGCCTTCTTCATGTATTTATTACTTTATATTTTGAATTTTTTTAGTAAAAAATTTGGGTCCGCCACTGTTTATATCTACTCATCCCTAACCCCTTATCACATATTAGCACGCTTATGATGCATCATATATAATCAATAGACAGTAATTTTTTCCCCTTTCTTGCTATCCAACAAGTACGATTTTTCTTTGCTTTTTTAGTAATTTCACTTTTATTAGTATTATGTTTTAGTTGTAGCTATATGGTCTCTAAGGTTTTGATATTGTTTACTTCAATTTTCTTCTTTATTTCCTTGGCTGTTGAATACTTTTTAATTTCTTCCTCTTTTTGATAATTTTTTTTTTAAATGAAAATATGTAGGGTTTCTATGTGATGAACGATTTTGGTTGGAAAACATCTTGTGGAATAGTGAAAATTGGCCAAGATTCTGAAGCTTTTGAAAAAGCAAAGAAAGCTACAACTTTTGCAGTAGATAAATACAATGAGAAATCAGAGAATTCAAAGTTGGAATTATTGAGAATTATGAATGTTAATTTTGAACCTACTGCTGGTGCAATTTATTATATTACTTTGGAAGTCGTGGATTTATCTTCTAGGAAAATTCTTCATTATCAAGCTAAGGTCTGGGAAAAAATCAACACTGGTTATAAAGTTGAGATTTTTCGACTTGCCCCTTATGCGCCGAAACTCTCAGGTAACTTATATTCTTTATTATCAAAAATAATTTAACTTATATATACTGACGACGATGTACGAATCACTACTAAAAAATGGAAATTTTCTATCGACAGCCGATTCCAAGGGATTTCCGACGGAATGTCCATCGGAAATTTTCGTTATTTTAGTAGTGAATTTCTTACAAAAATAATGTATTTTAACTTGCTATAGTATGTTATTTATGTTATTTTTTTTAAATTAATAAATTAGATTATTATTATAGTGAATAACATGCTATTGTAGGTCACCTAAACATGATAGTATGTACAATATTGATACATAAAAGTCAAACTCTACTAAAAATAACACTCCATTTTCTTATTCAGTTTATGAGTAGAAATTCTTGTAAAATTGTTTAGGAGATTAAAAAAATAAAATTATTTTTCATATTTCTTAAAACTCTTAGTATTTTTCCTTCAAAAGATACTAATTTGATAAAATTGACTTGAGAAAGTGAAAGGCTATTATTGTTTAAACGTATGGAATAATTTTTATGTTTTTAAACAATATTCACCTAAAATTTAGTTGGTCACCTTATATTTTATTTTTTTTCTTTTGATATGGGGTTATTTATTGCAGAATGTGAAGAAGAGAAGCATTGCTGTGTTAAGGTTAATAATTTGCAGGACTGGATGGATGAGAATTATCTTTATTACAAGTGTTGTTACACATTCAAAAAGGTAATTAATTTTTAAGCATAATTTACTGTTTATCTTTCTTCATAGTATAATTTTCAGACTGGTAAGTATTTTAAAAGGCTTTTTTGAGATTGCCCGAGGCTCGCCCTTAGGCGGAACACTCGCAAAACGTTCGGAGGATCATACGTGAGACTTATTTTTATGAGGCTTACGCCCTAAGCACCCGACTCTAAACACATCTAATGCTTAACACTTTGGAATCGCCCAACAGTTTCTATACAAATCATGTGTCAATTATCTAATTTCATATTTTTATGTTCTTTAACATGAAGTAAATTTTGATTAGTTAGTTGATTTGTTATTTTCAGCTTGTTTCTGTGGAGGTGATTAGAAATAAAGAAACTGGCAAATCTATGGGCTATGGTTTTCTTTGGTTCAAAACTCACTCAAAAGCAATGGAATTTTTAAAGAAAAATGAAGGAAAGCAAATGCCAAATTCCAGCCAGAATTACTCATTGGTGTTTGGAAAATTTTGAAGGCCTGTGTTTTTATACATAGTCTATTATCCTTTTAAAGATTATGTTATTTTATGTATTACTCATTTACATAGTTTAATGTAATACTTACAATTGGTTTTTATGGTATTTAGATGATGGTCTTTTCTTAAGTAGTTTCCAATAAAAACTTTTACTTCCACCACACCTCCTCGCATGATCTCGTTATTGATTAATTTCAAACTATTATATAATTTGAGAAAACGAACGGTCTCATTATTCGCTGAGTTTCTAATCGTGCACTACCTCGCTCTCGAATTTGATTATTAGTTTATACACATATGTACAATGTAGTACATATATATTAGAAAAGTAAAAAAGCAATTTAATAGTAGAAGGGTAATTGAAATACTAAATTTGCACGAGAAAGCTTTAACAATGTCTTATTTAATTTTTTTTCCTTTTTACATTAACAAAAAACGCATAATAACAAGAATAAAGACAACACTTCCCCTCTCTTAATTTGCGTTGCGGCAAATTCTAGCAGTTGGATTTGTAACACAAACTTGATAGTACTTCTTCTTGGCTTCCGGGGAGCCGCGCTTCGGCTCCTCGTCGGCCATGGCGGCCTTTGCCACTGAGCTAGCGGCAACAGCCGCCATGGCGAAGAACAACTCTCTCCGGCCACTGTTGTTGCTCTCTTTCTTGTAGCTCATTACAACATTTTCTCCCTCAAATGGCACCTTTGAGCTTGCCTTCGCCATGACAACCCCGCGGCGGTTCGCGGCCGGGACTTTGGTCAAGGCCGCGACGGAGCCGCCTGCCAAGGAGGTTGTCATTGTCATTGAAGCCATTTGATCAACTCAAAAATTTTCCTAGTTTGATTGCTTATTACTTGCTTTCAGTTTTGTGCAAAGGAATGGTTTGGCTTTGGTGTTAGTTAAAAATATGTATACATGTAAGAAACAAAAAGGAAATAGTGATTTCCATAAGGTATGTTATCCATTTTCTTATCTAAACAAAGGTTTCAGAGCCAATGATTTTTTGCCATGTGGACAGCTCAATCTTGGAAAGAAAATTTGTGGTTATTGAGCTCCTATTATAGGTACCAATTTTGAGGACGATTTTGTTTCAAATTGTCTTTTCATGTTTTTTGGCTTTTGTTTTTATCTTTCTTTTCTTGACCGTTTTATGGTTCCCTTAGCTTTTCCAAAATATTTATTTAAACTCTAATATTAGTAACCAATGAACACTTTCATCCCACCCCATTTTTATTTTTTTCCAACTAGTCAGTTGATTTGCCTAAAGAGTGAAAACAGTCAGCAAAATAATCTCAATATTTGCAATCATTTTACTCCAACTACCATAAAAGAATTCAACGCCTCCCCTAAGAACTTCCAATTATCAAATGTTAACTAACCAACCTCAACTGGTAATAACAATAACAAGCAAAGGGGAATCTGGAATAAAGGGCAGACCGGTGCACTAAGTTCCCGCTATGCGCGGGGTCCGGAGAAGGGCCGGACTATAAGGGTCTATTGTACGCAAACTTATCCTGCATTTCTGCCAGAGGCTGTTTCCACGGCTTGAACCCGTGACCTCCTGGTCACATGGCAGCAACTTTACCAGTTACGCCAAGGCTCAAGGGGAATTGGAATGAGCAACAAAAATAGACACAAAGATAGTCCAAGCTAGCTAGGCATTTGCCATTAACAAGTTTTTCAAGACATAACAAACTAACAAAGTTTGAATGAATCAAATTATAAAGAGAGAAAATAAGACTATCCAAATTCTATTCTAATCTTGATCATCCCATCTAACTGTCTTTTTCTTCCTCCTCCATACTCATTAATGAGGAAGAAAATAAAAGGGTAAAAGGAAAGCACTTCGAGTCGTTGACTAACTGTGTAGTCAAGTTTTCACATTCTCCCTGATGAACTGCTCCAACTGAGAGATTTCACCAGTCAAACCAGAAGCTTCGGCAACAATTACTTTGTTACAGCACTGAGAAAATCCAAATGGTTCTCCGGATACTCCAAGCGTAAACTCGTTAGAAATGTCTGCCTCAGATACTGCAGTTCTTGATGTACGAAGCTTGTCGCTGAATAACAATGGCAAAACAACCGCGGAACACATTCAGAAAACAGAAAACTCCGAGTTCAACATAAAGTTAAAGCAGTTTTAGATAAGTCCATTGACATAAGGAAAAGTTTGCTATAAAGAAAAACGGAAATAAAAGGAAAACAAACGTGACAGGATAAAATGCAGAACTATTGAGTTAGCTTTCCCATGAGGCAGTCCTGGTAGAGGACGCGCTTTTTTTATCAAATATAATCCTATATTTACACCTAACATTAGTCAACTGACATTAGTTTTTATTTTTTGAAATAATCAACTGATATTGTTTCAGAAACTCTAAGAACACGGACTTGAGTAGCTTGCTGATGCAAATAGCAGCTAACGATATCGCTACTATTGACTAAAATGGGAGTATAGAGTTATCTTACATTTCCTTCTCCAGCTGTTTCCTTATGAACTCCTTTGTATGTGCAGTTATTTTATCAACCTTGTTGCACAGGAGAAGTACTGGAATCTTTTTCTTGACCACAGTTGCTTTTGTCAATATTTCATACAGGTACCTTTTGTGAGACGGCATTAAAATGTCAGAATCAGTTATCAAGCAAATAATCCATATGAAGATTAATAGTTAAAAGTAAGTACTCTGCAGCAGTACGGCTATTTGGTAAAAATTCCACTGAATCCACCACAAACACAATGCCAGCTGCTTGAGGCAAAAACTCATCTAGTTTCGGACGCAAACGAGAATGCCCTGGAACATCAACAATATGAACAGGTCTTGTTTTCCCCTTCTGCAGCCAAACAAAAACAGGTCTGAAAATTTGAATTGTGAAGTCCATTTGCGGACAAATATAATAAATGGCACTTCCGCACATCAATTAAGCAAAAAACTAAGTACAGCCAAGGTAGACTACTAGCACTTGACAAAATCCACCCTTATTGAAGGTTGAAAGAATGATAATCTAGTTACATGGCAGGAAAAGGGAAAGAAAAACATACGGTCATCACTACCTTTTCTCTCTCAGAGTGTAGTATAAAACTGTCTTCATTTGGTTCCATCGATGTCACAGTACCCTGATGGGCTGAGCCATCTCTAAGCTATAACAGACATCATAAAAAGATAAAGTCACATAACCTTTTATAAAAAGCTTATATCAGGTCCTGCATTCGTTCATTCAACAGCACTTACCTGGTAGAAGAGGAAAGTTTTGCCACTTCCACTCAGTCCAGTGAGTAAAATTGTATTAGATGTTGTACGTTTAAAAAGGCAAACTGCAAAAAGACACTAAGAATTTCTAATTTCAGCTTTTGATGAGAAAAAATTCAGCAGGTAACATGGAGCATTTAAGGACAGAAGAGAGACATAAAAGTTTAGGGGAAGGGACCAAGAAGGAAGTAGATTTTAAAAAAAGACTTAATCTATAAGTTCCTTACAGAGAGAAAGAAAAATGTTTTGGGAGAAAATAACAGAAAGACCGAGCGAGGCATGTAATTTAAGGACAATTTTAATTCAACGGCATGTGGTTCATTTCTATATTCACTTCTCCATGAATCATTTATTACAATCACGTGACTCAGTTTATTAACTATATATTGTTCCCAGCAGCTGATACCAGGAGACATACTACTGTTGCTAAGAGTTAATATCGGCATCACAATTTTTTGCCTCTTCGTGTTTCCACTAACACAATCCACTACACACCCAAGCCAACTCTTAGTGTTCCCACTGACATATTCCACTTCACACCCACAACCAGACAACATCTACTCATCGAACATATGTAACAAATGATCGTACTGTCAGAACTATTATGACTTGTCTTTACAGAGGAAAAGAAAGAACAGAGTTCACATATTGATTACAACACCTACATCAACTTTAATCAATCTGCATTGCTTTTGTGGCTACATCAATATCCTCTACAAGCATCACTACTACAACTCCTTTCTTCTGTTATCACATTATCACCCAGCATGGATCCAGCATATGTAAAGCAATTTCAAAACGCATCAAACGTTTGATAACACTTAAAAAATTATAGATTACAACAGCAGAGACAATAGTGGCCATTGATGAACTTGTTGGTTCAGTTGTCTTCATTGGTCATACACATCCTTAAGGAAGAACACTAGTAAGTCAAAAATATTTCATTAAGGTTAGGAAGAAGCAGCACCATGAAGTCAGAAGCAAAGCACCTAGCGACTTAAGAAGAAGATATGCTGGACAGTAGCACTATGAACTACAGGAGACACTATATAAGGGACTCTGGGGCTTTGACAAGAGCAATTAGATCTGATTTATATATAAATGATCTGCTGAACAATGGACAGCGTTGGGTGCTTTAAATTGACTTAAGAAGAAGATATGCTAGACAGTAGCACTATGAACTACAGGAGATATTATATTGGGACTCTGGGGCTTTGCGTCAAGAGAAATTAGATCTGATACAGATATAAATGATATGCTGAAAATGGACAGCATTGGTTGCTTTAAATTGGCAATGACAGTGATGATAGATAGGTTGAAATTCCAATAGAGTCACTAAGACTCCTTTAACCTATTGACCATCCAGTACAAGAAGATGAGAATTTTCAATTATCCAGAATAATTAGGAATCTTCTGCCAAGTCTTGGCTCAAAAGCTAATTCAGACTTGGAAGGAAGGCAATAATGTGGTAGAGTCATCTCGCCTCTATTCTGTACCTCCTAAAATACTTATCCTTCTAGATCCTTCTCCAAGTTTGAGGTACTTCCTTTTCACAATATGCAAATTAAGTTGCATTACAGAGATTTCTTGAACAGTAAGATAATTTCCAAGTTACAAAAGAGGACATAGCTGATGGTTTTACTGCTTGAATTACGTAAATAACTGGATGTAGTATGCCGACGTACGCATTAATAGTCCGCAGGATTTGGAAAATCTCGAACACTTAAAGGTACAACCACAATGTAGTTCTACCCAATTCTCCTTCTGTTTATAGTGGTTACTTTTTTGCCCCAACAGAATGGATTGTCAAACACGGAGGACGATACATTTAATATAAGAGTAAATCGCACATGAGATGAGCTCAAAAGGAAAGGATATATAGCCATTTGAACACACCCAAGAAAGACTTTAAA
Source organism: Nicotiana tabacum (assembly GCF_000715075.1). Taxonomy (NCBI): domain Eukaryota; kingdom Viridiplantae; phylum Streptophyta; class Magnoliopsida; order Solanales; family Solanaceae; genus Nicotiana; species Nicotiana tabacum. Next base: position 134,102,747 of record NC_134094.1, on the reverse strand, counting down.
GTGCAAAATGTGTCAAGGAATACAGTAACAGCTTACTTATTAGAAACAAAATCATGGTAAATAAGACGACCCCGACTGCAGCATAAAGTTGAGTAGGAGGTATATGGTGAACATATTCTTCAACTTCATATAACCACTGCTGCATTTGAATCTGCAACTGCTCAATTTTCTCCTTATCCATTACTTTGAACTCACTTCACTGAGTTTGAATCTTTCCTTACATAACAACATTTACAGAAACGTGTCAGTCTATAGCACACAAATGCAATATATACACCCAGAGAGACAAAAGAAAGCATTCAAGTATTTGACAAAGAATACATCATAAGTTTATCAACCAAATATTTCATTCAAGGTGGGGCAAAACCCTTGTTAGAAACCAGAGACGGATCCAAGATTCGAACTTTATGAGTTCGAGATTCTACCACAGCCTATTTGACTAACTGGGTTCGAAATCTATTATACATAGTCAATCTTTAATATATATATACAGGGTATGAGCCAAAGCTACTGGGTTCAGATGAACCCATGACAATGCACTACATCTGCCACTATTAGAAACCCCCCAAAAGATTTCTTTTTCCAATATAGGCTAAGGTAGTATATGTGCAACAGGCAGAGGCGGATCCAGGATTTCAATTTTATGGGTTAAACATTTCCGGTTCTTAGTATTGAACCTATTATATTTTTAAAGTTATGGGTTCAGACCCACTATATGTTACAATTTTGGTGAATTTTTATACTAATTTATACTCCGTGTCGAAAGTACTAGGTTCAGATGAACCCGGTACTATAACAATACATACGCCTCTGGCAACAGGTGCCCATTACTTTCGACTCGACCTATATATAGTTGAGCAATTTAATATACAAATGTGTATGTGTATACATACATAGTTGAGCAATGTAAATATACAAATGTGTACACACACACACGTTGCTAATGGGTTCAGCAATTATGAGCATTCGCTGACTTAAAATTTTGGATTCCTCTCAAACAGATCATAAACTCAATAAGAATAACATTTTTCAACAAATAATTCTGTCTAAAAAGGCCACAGTAAGCAAATTACAGAAAAAGTACAATTGGACCTGCAAAATTCAGAATACAGAGAAATGCAAATACGAAATGAGCACAGATTTTTGCCGAACTATTCAAAGAGAATTAGAGTTTTGGATTTGATGTCGAAACAAGAAAAAAAGCAAAATGACAGAATGTATCGAAGAAAGGGTAAGAGGGAAACCTGTAATTCAAGTAATTGACTGCAGCAATGAGGTAGAATTCAAAAGTGAAGACAAAATCTGTGGAAATTCGGGTCAAGATGTAGAATTACAATGAAAATGAGGATTTGGGCCTGTGGTTAATCCACTCAAATGGGCCTTTTAGGATGTACTAATTCTCTAGAAATAGCATGGTATAGCCACTTTTTTAAGTGGTATTTACTTTTTAGCCAGTATTTTTAATATTGAGCAAATATAGCCACTACTCTATTAAAATTGATACGAAAAGTTTTTTTTACCCTTTCTTCATGAGTGATGTTAAATATTAAGGACACTATGTTATTAACATTTACACTGCATACATGAAGTTAAGGACACCATGTCCTTAACATTTACAATGCACATATGAAGTTAACGACATAATGTCCTAAAGTTTAACAAACAAATACAAGTTAATGATATTATGTCCTTAACATTTATATTGCACACATGAAATTAAGTACACCATGTCCTTAAAATTTACGCTGCACACATGAAGTTAAGGACACCATGTCCTTAATATTTACACTGCACACATGAAGTTAAGGACACCATGTCCTTAATATTTACATTGCACATATGAAGTTAAGGACATGATGTCCTAAAGTTTAACAACAGAAGTTGCAAATACAAGTTAATGATATTTTGTCCTTAACATTTACATTGCACACATGAAGTTAAGGATACCATGTCCTTAATATTTACACTGCACACATGAAGTTAAGGACACCATGTCTATAATATTTATATTGCACATATGAAGTTAAGGACATGATGTCCTAAAGTTTAACAACAAAAGTTGCAAATACAAGTAAATGATATTATGTCCTTAACATTTACATTGCATATATGAAGTTAAGGACACCATGTCCTTAACATTTACACTGCACACATGAAGTTAAGGACACAATGTCCTTAATATTTATATTGCACATATGAAGTTAAGGACATGATGTCCTAAAGTTTAACAACAGAAGTTGCAAATACAAGTTAATGTTATTATGTCCTTAACATTTACATTGCACACATGAAGTTAAGGACATCATGTCCTTAACATTTACACAACATGTCTGAAGCTAAGGACACCATGTCATTAATATTTACACATCACTCATGAAATTAAGGACATTATGTCCTTAACATTTACATTGCACACATGAAGTTAAGGACATTATGTCCTTAACATTTGCATTGTACACATGAAGTTAAGGACATTATGTCCTTAACATTTACACTACACACATGAAGTTAAGGACATGATGTCCTAAAGTTTAACAACAGAATTTACAAATACAAGTTAAGGACATTATGTCTTTAACATTTACATTGCATACATGAAGTTAAGGACTACATGTCCTTAACATTTACACTATATATATGAAGTTAAGGACATGATGTCTTAGAGTTTAACAACCGAAGTTGCAAATACAAGTTAATGATATTATGTCCTTAATATTTATATTGCACACATGAAGTTAAGGACATCATGTCCTTAACATTTACAATGCACATATGAAGTTAAGGACATGATGTCCTAAAGTTTAGCAGCAGAAGGTGCAAATACAGGACACTTTGTCCTAAATATTTATACAACATTCATGAAGTTAAGGGCATCATGTCCTTAATATTTACACCACCTACGTCTAGCACAGGGGTAGTTTTGTCCGCCGGGTAAAAATTTATTAAGCACTGGCTAAAGAGTAAATACTTTTAAAATAGTGGCTAAAAAATAAAGATATCTCTAATCAGTGGCTATCTGTGCACTTTCCCTTGTAATTCTAGTGAAAATAGCACGGACTAGCCAGTTTTCAGACTGGTAATTGAAAAATAGTCAGCATTTATAAAGTCATTGAAAAGTTTCACCATAATATGCTGCATTATGGAGTTTCTGCATATAAACTTCCAGCATATTATGTTGGAATTCTAATACATTATGAAATTCCAGCACATTATGCTGGAATCTCATGTAAAAAATTGAACTCTAACATATTATGCTGAAATTTTTCCGGATTTTAAGGATATTTTTGTTCATTTTTATCTTTACATGAAAAAATGGCTAAATTTCGATTACATTTGAAATTGTGAATTATTTTTCAATTACCAATTGTAAATCTGGCTATTTCCGATTTCCCTCCTAATTTTGTGGTCCATTTTTCAAAACATTAGGCCCATTACTGCTTCTCCTCTACCAAATGTTGTTATTGTTGTTAAATATTATTGAGATCTCTATGGAAATAGCCTGCCTGATTTACTATTAATTTTTTCTAGCTCTCTCTCTCTCTCTCTCTCTCTCTCTCTCTCTATATATATATATATATATATATATATATATATATATATACACACACACACACACATCAATTGATAGTCAGTCACTTAGTACTAGTGGCGGCTATTTAGGTTAGCTCTTCAATATTTTATTTTTCTAATTTATCCCAAATTATGTGACACTATTTTCTTTTTAATCAGTTCCAAAAAAAAAAAACGACACACTTGTATATTTAGTAAATATTTATAATCATATAAATATTTATGACTTATTTTAGATCACAAATTTAAAAGTCTTTTTTTTTAATTATCTGCAGAAATAAACATCGTTACATAAGTTAGGACATAAGGAGTACATTTGGTATTTATTGAAATATTAGTAAGTTGTCAAATACATATCTATGCTCCACATAAAAAATACGAAGTTCAGATGAATCTCGTAGCTAAAAAATTACACTGTCCCCGGAAAGAACTTTATCATATAAGTACATATTTATTGCACCGGCGGTGACACAAAACTTAAACCCCTTAATTTCTACCATCTATTACTATTACAAATCATTAAATACCTTCAAAATACAAGTTATGGTAATTTGTTGATTTGGCAATCCTTCAGTTCCCATGTTGAAAAAAAAATCTTTCAGTTCCCATAAATTCCGCGTTTGATTTTCCTTTTCCGACCTATCCATATTTGGCAAGTAAACATTATTTTTTTCAGAATATAATTTATGGTTTCGTTTCCATAATTAGATGCTTTTTTGAACCAAAAAACAACTTTTGGCTTGTTATAGCGTAATATTTTTCAAAATATAACTTATGGTAATTTTAATTTCTGTTTTCATAATCCTTAAGTTTCCATATATTAATTCCGTGTCTTAATTATTCTCCTTTCCCACATGACTATCTAATTATGGCAAGTAAACATTACAACTACGTACTCCTATATATAGTTGCATTGCATGAACAACTTTATTCTTCCTCATCACAGCCCGTTAACCCGAACTCTAAACCCTGAACCCTGATCGCTCTCTCGACATGGACGAGACCGCGTTATTCGTCGGTGGTTTCGGGGTTTTGTTTTTGGTAGCAGTTTTTATTAAATCAATGACTCCATCACCAGCAACAGTTGCAGCAGCAGCAACTTCTACTTCAAATCCTATGCCACTAATTTGTATTGGTTTGCTTATTATTGTCATTATTGCTTCTTTTGCTAGAATGCCACCAAGTGGTGGTGCCTAATAAATTTTTTTTTTTTCATAATAGTTTTTTTTTTTCTTCAAAATTGTCTAGTTTATCTGCATGCATGTAGTGCAGACTAGTATTATTTGGTGTTAGATTAATGTTTTGTTTTTTTAATAAAAATAATGTTAATTTTATGTTTTGGTATTTAGATACTGCAAAGTCATGTTTATATTTGTTGTTTAGTTGTGTGGAATGGTTCGTTGCAGATTTAAGATTTGGATGTTAAATTCGGAATTATATTTTATCACAACTCATTAGTTTACTAGGATCGAAATTTGTACTTATTTAATGAATTTTAAACGCATACAATATTCGATACTAGTACTAGAATACCAAAAACAATAATCAAAACATTCTCCATACAAATATATTTCAAAATGTTAACGACAATTTTTTTGCTGGGTGATTTTCCAAAAATATATATAGAGGAGAGTTAGTATGAATAATAAGTTCATGAAAAAAAATCTGTCACTAAGTGACAATTATTATATCTGCTATCTAAATGTTTGAATCAACTCCGAGATATTGTCTATTACAATCTTAAATATTATGAAATCAATAAAGCTGAAATTTAATATTTAAGGATAACGATAATAGAAAGAACATATGGAAGCCATTATTATATCTTCTATAACTTGCATACGTTGAATGTGGTTTATGAGTCTCATATGGCACATGAGATTTATAAGTCGTATTTGTAGAATAAATTTATAAGTAGTAATTACATAAGTCACATTTATTGATGCGATTTATATATTCAATAACCGACACACCTCAGTTTTTTTCCATTCTTAGATTCCTGCTTTGATTCTGTTTGTCACATAAAAAATTTCTTTTTAAAGTGCTAGTTCTTCATTTATAAATAAAAACTATTTTTTAAAAATAAGATTTCTCCTATAAAGAGTAAGAAGTTATTCTTTAGTGTAGTATAATTGAGTACAAATATACATCAATAAATTACTACATTTATCAAATAATTGACGATCATTGATTATATAAAAGAGCTACCATTAGAGAGAAATCTTTTTCTTTCTTCTAAAAGTCACTTTCTTGTGGAGAATTATAGATAAAGAGTTAAATTTTAAAAAGAAAGTTTAATGTAATTAAGAAGAAAGTCCAAAGTCAAAATCCAGAATGGGAAAAAACTTTTAGAAAAAGGGGAGAAACGTAAATCGCAGTGGAAAGCATAAATCGCACTAAATAGAATTCGACTTGTAAATCTCATTCCACTATTGCAATTTTAAGGGTGTGTTTGGTACAACTAAAAATATTTTCTATGAAAAATATTTTTCAAGAAAATATTTTCTTGGAAAATAAGTACTAATCTTACTCATTTTTCGGTGTTTGGTATGCAAATTAAGGAAAATAGTTTCTCAATAGTATTCATAAATAATTTAGATACAATAAACATAAAGCCATAAACTTTCGAACCAACAACTTTCCGAACCCACAAATTTCATAAACTTCTGAATCACTAAACTTTCGAACCCGCAAATTCTCGAACCCCTAAACTCTATAATTTCTAAACCTGCAAACCTCCAAGCACATAAACCTCTGAACTCATAACTTTGAAACTCGTAAAATTTAGAACTTGTAAACTGAAAAATGAAAAACCCAGAACTGAAAATATAAAATAAAATAAAAAAAAAAATTGTCGCGGGGGAGGGGGTGGGTGGTGCAGAAAAATAAAAAAAAACATAAAACAGAAATTAAAAATACAAATAAATAAATAATTTTTTTTATGAGGGGGGGAGGGGGTGTTTAGCAAGGTGGGTGGTAACGAAAAAGAAAAAAAACTGAAATTTGAAAAAAAACCTTTTTGGAGAGAGGGGCGGGAGAGGTGGGGTAGGGGAGAAAAGGAGGAGGGGGTTGGGTTTAGATGTGAGGGTAGGTGAAATTTTTGGAAAATGTTTTCCTATTTTTTTCTAGGGAGGTCATTTTTCTCCAATTTTAGCAAAATGTAGGAAAATATTTTTCAAACTATTTTTTGCAACCAAACAGTGAAAAATAGGAAAACATTTTCCGAAAAATATTTTCCGCCAAACCAAACACACCCTAAAACAACACACCACTGGCCACATTTTTGGAAAAAAATTCCCTGCTTCTCTATACGCAACGACTATTAAAATAGTCTCACTACGATACTAATCTAATCTTTGGTTCTATTTCTAATGGATGAGAACTTAGTATGATTATTTATTTTAGTTTTCTGAAATTTTGAATACTGGGTTTCTGAAAGTTTAAAACTTCATGTGTAATTTTAATTCCAGTGGCATCATATTGAAGTTTCTTTTAGTTAAAAGCGATAGTTGGTTTGTGTTGATAAAGATTCTTTTCAAAAAAATTACTTAGTTTCAATTAGTTTATTTCATCTTCTATTCCTAGTATCGTCTCTTAACATACAACACTGCCTTTATCCAACTGCTTTTATCCATCTACTTTTACCTGAACATGAGAGATAAAAAGTATGAAACTGTAGCACAATATCAATATAACAAGAAGTATTTCTCAATTCCAAGAAAGTCGTGATTGCCTACATGAATCTTCATTGTCCATGTTATTTATCAAAAAAACGGTACAGTTAAATTTATAGCGTGGTTTATAGACAGGTGGATTAAATTAATCCGATAAGGTAAAACAACAAAGTGAAAACATGGTAAATAAGGATACACTACTAGAAATTCGCTAAAAATCGACCAAAAAAATCGACCAACGTTGGTCGGTTATGGAAAATTACCGACCAAAACGCGACCATTACGGTGTAGACGATGTTTTGATGGTCGGAATGGCTTACCGACCAAAGTTGATCGGAAATTACCGACCAACTTTGGTCGGTATATTAAAACGACCATCTGACAAGTTTAATTACTTACCAACCAACTTTGGTCGGAAACATATTTTATTAATTTAATTTTACCGACCAAAGTTGGTCGGTTTAACTAAATTATATTTTTTTTATTAATTATTAAAATTTAAAAAAATCGACCAACTTTGGTCGGTAATTGAAAATATATATTTTTTAAAAATAATTAAAATTAAACATTACCGACCAACTATGGTCGGTAATCTCAACAATGCAAGCAAAATACCGACCAAAATTGGACGGTAATGTTGAATTCTGGGAATTCAATGTTCATTAACCGACCAACTTTGGTCGGTATTTTGGAATAATTTATTTTTTTTATTAAAAACCCACCAACTTTGGTCGGTTTTTTTGGGTTTAATTTTGGCATAAAATGCCTGTTTTGGCAGCTACACCACCTGCCAGCATACCAATACAACAACACAACAACAACAACAACAACAACAAAAACACAACAACAACAACAACAACAACAACAACAACACAACAACAACAACAACAACAACACAACAACAACAACCAAAACATTCAATAAATACTTTAAAACTAACAAATTAAAGTTCAATTGAACATAAAAATTCAAAACCAAGTTAAAACTAATTATAACTAGTTTAAAACTGGTTCTATTTGTCTAGTTCAAAGTATATAAAATTCAAGGGGTGTTTTCTACAACATCAGCATCATCGTCTGATGAACTTTCATTTATAAGACGATATAGAGAACGGTCTTATGGAGGACGGGAAGCACGATCACGGGAAGGACGGGAGGAACGATCACGAGCAGGACGGGAGGAACGATCACGTGGAGGTCGGCCCTCTGGAAATGACTCACGAGATCGGGGCAACGAAAAAGCTCCACTAGATAGGAGAGTTCTGATCTGAGCTTGCATGCCAAGGAATTGAGCATCTCTAAGCCTTTCTCTTTCCTTGGCCTCTTCTAGCTCTGATGTGAGCTTTGTCACTGTCTCCCGCATAGCGGAGAGGCTCTCCCTATTAAGTTGCTCGCCTTGCGAGGAAGTCCCTATTCCTCGCATTCCACACTTATAGCGATGAAAGTTTTTAGTAGGAAGCCCGTATACCTTCCCCCATTTTGGACCGCCAACAGACTCCAACCATATTTTTTCAGCATCCTCGTCCGAAGGTTGGGTTGGCTCACCCGATTCACCAGCTGGATGACTATGGATGAATTCCTCCACGTTACTTTGGTAGCGACCCTATATTATTTTAAATTATATCTTTTTTAGTTAATTCAAGATAATTATTTTTTCCTAATTACACCAATTTATATCCTAAAAGTTCAATTCATATCCAAAAGGTCCAATTCATATCTTAAAAGTTCAATTCATATCCTAAAAGTTCAATTCACAAGAACAAATCCTAAAAACTAAAATTTCATTTCATATCCTACGAGTTTAAACATAAACTAACTAAACTAAAGAAATTCAACCCATACCCTAAAAGTTCGATTCACAAGAACAAATTAATTTATTCTACAATTATAAATTAATTATATCTTTTTTAGTTAATTCAAGATAATTATTTTTTCCTAATTACACCAATTTATATCCTAAAAGTTCAATTCATGTCCAAAAGGTCCAATTCATATCTTAAAAGTTCAATTCATATCCTAAAAGTTCAATTCACAAGAACAAATCCTAAAAACTAAAATTTTAATTCATATCCTACGAGTTTAAACATAAACTAACTAAACTAAAGAAATTCAACACATACCCTAAACTAAACTAATTCATAACGAATTGACTAATTAACAAAACTAATTAGTTAATAAAACTAATTAACAAAACTAATTAAAACAAGACCTAAACCCTAATCCTCAATAAAATACAATGTTCAAATAATTGAAACACTAGTCAATTGAAACTAATTCATAACTAATTAAAAAAACCTATAAATAATAAATAAATGGATTATAATTCAAACCTAGAATTTTTAGGAGATGGAGAATGAGAGGGGCGGCAGTGGCAGTGGCAGCGGTGACAGCGACGGCGAGGGCTGGGAGAAGGAGAGAGGGGAAGGTTTTGAGTGAAGAGGGGAAAATTTCAGAGAAATGGGGGTTTCCCCCGTTTTTCAATTCTCTGATTTTAGAATTACCGACCAAAGTTGGTCGGTACATTAAGTGTTGACCGTTTGACCAAAAACCGACCAACTTTGGTCGTTTTTTTTTTAAAAAAATAAATTCTTTTTTGTGTATTTTTTTTCTTAAAATATTATAAACTATAAAAAAATATTATAAACTACAAGCATTTATTTTATTTAACTATGCAATTATTATAAATAATTATAAACTATAAGCATAATCTTTATAAATAATTATATTAACTATTTAATTTTAATAAATTATAATAGCATCTATCTAAGTAAATTTTCTAAGTTATAATTAAGTATGTGAGTAATTTCTCACTCACATACATACACTATATTGTAATTGATGCTAATAACTTCTTTTTTCATTCGTTCATCACTAATAATGCATGACATAGATTAATCGATATATAGGTCGAGACGTTTTGATGAATTATCGATTAATATTCATCAATACATCTAAGTAAGTTATAAGTCGATGAATCAATTTACAAATAGATATATTTGATGATAAAGTATATATACTAATTAGTATCTTCCCAAGTCTATCCCTAAAAGAACCCGACCATGTGGTCCTAGCGCTTCGTGTTCTTATATATATATATATATATGTATGTATGTATGTATGTATCGTGTTCTTATATATATATATACACATACAAACACACTTCACTGTAATACTTTAACTATATATATAGCTTGTTATAGTATATGTTAGTGTGTATATATATAGCTTGTTAAAGTTTGACCATGTTTGACCTATTAATTTAACTCGTTTACTTAATACTAATATCTTCTTTCGTTTATTTAATTTGTGATCTATATATATATATATATATATTTACTTAATACTAATATATATATATATATATATGTCAAAGATGTTTAGTATTAATTCTTTTATTTTTCATTCATTCATCACTAATAATGCATGGCATAGCTAGATTAATCGATATAAGTCGAGACGTTTTGTTTTTACTATTAGTCGATATAGGTCAAACGTTTTGTTTTTAATATTCATCGATGCATCTAAGTAAGTTATAAGTCGATGAATCAATTTACAAATAGCATGTTATATATAGTATATGTTAGTGTATTCATTATTTGTATTACAAAAGTGTTAACGAATTACATTTATATTATTTAGATAGTAAATATAAAAGTAATTCGAAAGTTTGATCAATGTTGACGTAATAACCGACCAACTTTGGTCGGTTATTTTGCAGAAAATAACAATTACCGACCAAAGTTGGTCGGTAAATGCTTCCCCTACATTAACCGACCAACGTTGGTCGGTAATTTTAAATATAAATTCTTAAATATTATAAAATATTTTAAATAATAAAATAATTATTATAATTTAAAAAATTAGATCCAGATTACCGACCAACGTTGGTCGGTAATTCAAAATTTTCTTGTTTGACCAGCTGGGTCAATTCGTTGACCAATTTACCGACCAATGTTGGTCGGTATTTAGTCAGTTTCCGTCCAACCTGGACGGTTTTTGGTCGCTTTTTTTGACCGACCAACATTGGTCGAAAATAGTTGGTCGATTTTTAGCAGATTTTTAGTAGTGATAATTGAAGAAGAAACAAGCCTGGGCTTTAGAATATTCCACTTGGATCAAGAATAATTGAAAGATCATGACAACACTTTGTATGAAACTTGAGAGAAAGAATATAGTCTTTTGCTAAGGGTATTTCTTGTTGTCTTACAATAGAATGGAAGTCCTTATTTATATTAGAGCTATGAGGTGTATGGTCTACCAACTATGTTCCCATTAATCATCGATATTAATACTACAATAAAAGGTAATAAAAAGGTGATAAAGAAGAATAAAGGGTAATAAAGCCTAATAAATGCTGGAGGCATCTTGGAGTCTTCTGTAATATTTCTGTAACGGCCATATCTTTATTTAATGATCTGGCTGGTCGTTTTGAATATTACAACCATGTTCCCCATTTACAGCTCAATTTATGCTTTATTGTTGTTGTATGACTTGCCGGGATAATTGGTTCGGGTCCGAAGAGATTTCGGAATGAATTGAGACACTTAGTGTCTTAATGGAAAGTTTAAGTTGGAAAAGTCGACCGGATATCGATTTATGTGTACACGACCTCGGATTCATATTGTGATGATTCCAATAGCTATGTATGATGATTTTGGACTTAGAAGCGTGTCTGAAAAATTATTTGGAGGTCTGTAGTGGAATTAGGCTTGAAATGGCAAAAGTCAAATTTTTTGGGAAGTTTGACCGGGGGGTTAACTTTTTGATATCAGGGTCGGAATTCGATTCTGAAAATTTTAATAGGTTCGTTATGTAATTTATGACTTGTGTGCAAAATTTGAGGTCAATCGAACTTGACTTGATAGGTTTCGTCGTCGTTTGTAGAAATTTGAAATTTCAAAGTTCATTAGGCTTGAATTGGGGTATGATTCGTGATTTTAGCGTTGTTTGAGGTGATTTGAGAGTTCGACTAAGTTCGTATGATGTTTTGGGACTTGATGGTATATTTGGTTGAGGTGTCCCCGGAGGGGCTCGGGTGAGTTCCGGGATGGGTTCGGATCATTTTTCCTTATTTTGCAACTGCTGGAACTGATGTCTGGTATTGTTCTTCGCGAACGCAAAAGGTCTCACGCGTTCGCGAAGAAGAATTTTGGGCTGCTGGGATTTTCCCATCGCGAACGCGATGAAGGAGATGCGAACGTGAAGAAGGGAACTGGGGAAAGCCTACGCGAACGCGAGTAGGTGGACGTGAACGAGAAGAGGAAAGGGAGTTGGGGGCCTGCCTGGCGTTAAGCCTTCGCGAATGCGGCTCGTGTCTCGCGAACGCGAAGGGCAGAGGTCGGAAGGCATCGCGAACGCGATGAGGAGATCGCAAACGCGATGAAGGAATCTTGGCAGCACATTTTTGTGCTTCGCGAACGCGAAGCTATAGTTGCGAACGCGATGAAGCCATTTCTGGGTAGAATTAAAAGTTCCAAAATAAGAGTTTTGAGTTCATAACACATAATCAAATTGGGAGCTAGGTAAAAGGCGATTTTTGGAGAGATTCTTGCGTGGGTGTTTGGGGTAAGCGATTCTCATCTAGTTTTGATTAATTTCCATGATTATGCCTTTGAATCCATCATTTAATGGGTAAATTAAGTTGAAAAATTTAGAAAAACCCTCTTGGTTTAATTTGGAGATTTGAGGGTCGAGTTGGTGTAGGAATTTGGTAAAATTTGTATGGTTAGACTCGTGGTTAGATGGGCGTTCATATTTTATAACTTTTGTCGGGTTTCGAGACGTGGGCCCCACGGGCGATTTTTGAGTGTAATTTCGGATTTTGTTGGAAAATTAGTATTTTCATATGGAATTAATTCTTATAATTTGAATTGATTAAATCGAATTAATTGTGACTAGATTTGAGCTGTTCGGAAGTTGATACGCGCAAAATGGAATTTTTGGAGCATTATTTAGCTTGCTCGACATTGGATTCAGCTTGTTCGAGGTAAGTAACTTTTCTAATCTTGGAGCTGAGGGTATGAACCCTGCATATATGTATTATGTGAATTATTGAGAGGTGATACACATGCTAGGTGACGGGCGTGTGGGTGTGCACCATGAAAATTGTGACATAATTGTTTCCGTAGAATTTTGTAGTCAAATAATCTTGGCATTTTCTATGTAGTTTTATGTGATAAAGAAATTGAGCTGAGAATCATATTAAAAATCATGTTGAGGCTATGTGCCAGTATTATTGGGACCCACATAGGTCATATTGCTGTAAATTATTTATTTTAAATTAAAAATTCATACTCAGTCATATTCATGTCATTACATATCATATCTCAGTCTCTGTTGTTATTTATTTATACATCATATCATTATTTTTGGGCTATTTTCATGACATTGTGAGTCCATGAGAGAGAAACTGGAGAGATTGATGACTGAGTGAGGTCGAGGGCCTAATTGTGAGGATAATTATGGGATCGGGCTGCACGCCGCACTAGGTCATATTGGCTTTATATACTTTATTATTATGGGATCGTGATGCACGCCGCAGCGGGACAGATTGGCTTATTATAGCACATGAGTTGTCTGTGCGGATACAGATATTGATACTATAGCACGTGAGTTGTCCGTGCAGCACGTGAGTTGTCCGTGCAGATTATAGCGTTTGGGCTGAAGGAGTCCCTCCGGAGTCTGTACACACCCCCAGTAAGTGCAGGTACCTACTGAGAGCGAGTGCCGAGTGTCGAGCGATTAGGAGGATTGAGTGACTGTGAGGACTGAGTGATGGGGAGGACTGAGTGAATTGATACTCTGAGAGTATGCATATGAGTTCATCTCTGAGATACATTGCATTGACATGCACACATGACATACATGCATAGAGATGTATTTTTTTTCATGTTGTACGATATTACATCATTCATGATTTCTCACACATGTTGGCAGATGTGCATAGTGATGCATTTATTTTACATTGGTTATCTGGAAAAAAAATAAAATATCTTAATTATTATTGAAAGGATTTTGGAAAAATTATTGTTTTCAAACTTATTCATATTTTTGGCAATTCCGGTAAATGATTTGGGGTTTTCATTGATGTACTTGAAAGGCAGAACTATTTTCAGAAATCATATTTTTGCTGAGCATTTGATTGTTGAGTTACTTCTGGTATTACTTGTTTAAGTTGTTATGAACTATTGTTGGTTATTGAAGTTGGGACCCGACCTTGGTACAAGCTCGTCACTACTTTCAACCTAAGGTTAGGTTTGTTACTTATTGAATACATATGGTCGGTTGTACTCATACTACACTTCTGCACCTTGCATGCAGATATTGGATGTTGATGTTGCTGTGCTCGACGGGAGACAGAATTGAAGACGTACCTGCATTCCGGTGGTAGCTGCCTCTTGTTCATGGTAGCCTTGGATTTATAAAACTCTGTTTATGTACTTTTCAAACAGATGATGTATTTACTTCATACCAGCTTTGTAAACTCTATTCTTAGAAACTCATAATTTGTACTACCAGTCCTTGGGGAATGTATAAGATTTAGATATTTTCTTTTACTTAATTATCTTGTTAAATTACATTGAAATTGGATAGTGGATGGTTAGCTTATCTAACGGGTTGGGTTAGGTGTCATCATGACTAGTTGGATTTTGGGTCGTGACACTTTAATTGTTTCTTATTTGGCCACAAGTTTATATTCGGTGTCAACATCTTATCCGGCCACAGGTTTGTATCCGGTGTGAACATAGTTGAATCACTATTGCTTTCTAATTCACCCATCTTTTGAGACATATTTTTACCGTATATATATGTCGCTCCATTTAAGTCAAGCCTAATATATTCCACTCCAATATTATAACAAGTAGTTTATCTAGCACAAGAAGCTGTCTATATTTTCTATTAGCAAATAAGACTCCCTAAGTAATTAAAAACCTGCAACAATTTATTAAAAGCACAAAAAATCTATAGCCATATACCCTTTGTCGTATCTAATCTATACAGCTAAAGCAAGTCCAATAACCAAATGCAAGAAACATATTGTATACGGTATAAATCGAGCTCGCTTATTGCATGACAAATCGGGGGAGAAATATAATGGGTTGAAGATCAACCCCGGATTCCGTCGAACCTAAGTATGAGGTTAGAACACGCGCCTTCAAAGATTACCGAGTTTGTGATCCCGGAACTGATCCGACTCCGAATTAGCTCGAGAGAACATCATCGAACCAAAATAACGGAAGGCCAAAATATTCCTAACCGGTCGCGCATCACGGCGAGAATCTCGGCACGTATCAATGAAACCGTTTAATTAGAAAATTATGAATTTTTTTACCTTATATAGAGTTGCATCTAAAGTAGGACTCCCCTACTATATAAAGGGGATCTGATTTTTTATAAATCACATGGTAAGACGCATCATAAAAATAATATAATATTATTTTCTTTCTGCAAGCTACCGTTCTTATGTATTTGACATTATTTGGATCATATTCAATTCGAGTGAGGTCTATTTCTCAAGGTTATAATTGTTCAAATCGCACAGTTTGAATTTACTTTATTATTGTTTGCTTTACTTATAGTTCAATCTATCGCTTTGTGTCAAATTAATCTACGTATCCTTAAAATCACTTATAAATTCAATTATTATCCGATTTTGAGGGTAAACAGTTTGGCTCCCACTGTAGGGCTAAAGATAATAGTGGTTATTTGATACTAATTTTCATAACACACGCTATTTTTCACTTATTCTTTGAAGTGTTTTTTATTCTAGGCTAAAATACAAAAATGTCAAACTTTCAATCAGTACCTCTGCATGTTGACAACGAGTCCGGTCATCAAGGTGAAAATAATAACATAGCACCCGGTAACGAGATACCGCATGCTGATCCCGCTGGAATTCCGATCGCAGACTCGATCGCCGCTAATTCTCATATGGCTATCGATGCAAATTTGCCTACCGACCCCGAAAATAGCGTTCGTAGTGGAGCCTGATCGGCAACTCGGAACACACAAAACGTTGACCTTAGACTCGAGGGCCTGTCTCCAAACCTCCAACCACTCGTTAATACCGTCCCGCGTCTCATCAATTTGAACTATGTCATCTGCAAATAACAAACACCATGGCATACCCCCTTGAATATGGTGTGTCAGTGCATCCATCACCAAGGCAAATAAGAACGGGCTAAGCGCAGAGCCTTGGTGTAATCCCATAACAACCGAAAAATGCTTTGAGTCGCCTCCTACAGTCCTAAACTTAGTCTTAGCTTCATCATACGTGACCTTGATCACTCGGATGTAAGTTACCGGCACACCTTTTGCGTGTGTTTTAGTGGACAGTTTGCTAGTGTTCTTTAGTGGGTGAATTGATTTCTGTATGTCGCGACTTCTTATGTTCTTTTTTGAAAAATTGCATTATAATAAAGTTTATTTAAATTTTCTAATCACAATAGGCTCGTTTAGTGTGGAAGCCATATTATGGGTTTTGTTTATTTTAAATAGTGTTGATTGCATCATAAAAAACTTCATTATTAATGATTATCCTGAAATTATACCAGGTTCAAGTCGTCTTTTGGATTTGATAATGCTTTAATCTTCGTTGATTTTTTAAGTGATGAAAGTTGCATTTTATTGGGATTTTAGTCAGTTATTAGACTAGAACCGTGTCTTTTTTAAAGTAGTAGTTATTCTGGCTTTGTCATATGATGAATTTGGATCAATGTGTTTGTATGTAAAATGATCTGTTAGGATGTATGTCTTGAGTAATAGGTGTTAGATCATGATTCTCTAATCTTTAATGCTATTTAAATTTATGCCGTAAACTAATACGCATTGGTGCTATAAAAAAGGATGGGATACAACACCGTTATTGATTTGCTTTTGTAGAGTAATTTTATCTCTTATTTTGTCTGCTTCTTTCATTGATTCACTAAGAATTCTCCTCCTTTTTACTAATTATTTTTTTCTCTTACAGTAATTGCAGAAAAGAAAAGAATATCTTGAATATTATGGACATTCCTAAAAATAAAAGATGGATATACTGTGACAGAGTTAGTAAAGAATACTTGGGCGGAGTAGAGGATTTTACAAACTCTGTCTTCTCTGGAAAACAAGATGGGGAAAAAATTACATGTCCTTGTGTAAAATGTGTGCTTATTGATCAAGTAAATAGGGTTAAAGCATATGATCATCTTGTGATTAATGGTATTATGCCGTCATATGATATTTGGTATTGTCATAGGGAGTCTCTAAAGGGGTCAAATAATACTTAAGTAAATAATCACACCAAGTCAACTTTAAGGAGTGATGACATGAGAGGAATGATACATGATGCCTTTGGAGGCATTACACGGTTCATGTGAGGAAAAAAGAAATTGGTGAATTTTGTGAAGGTATGGAGTATTTATTATTATTATTATTGTTATATTATTATTATTATAAAAAGCTCATAATTTTATAGATGCTATTTTCTTCTAATGTTGGCTTTTATTTTTTCAGAAGAAGTTCTCTATCCCAAAACGTGGAGAAGCGTGGGTCTTAAAGTCATTAGGAAAAAAATGGAAAGATTACAAGTACGATTTAAAGGTGAGTATATGCGAAAATATAAGACTAAAGAGGCTTTGCTAAAAAATAGACCAAGTCGCATAATGCGGGACCAATGGAGTGGTCTTGTCTTTTATTGGTATTCTGATAAAGCTAAGGTATCAACTAATCTTGAAAATACCCCTAGTTGCTTATTTGCATAGTATTTTCATTTTAGTTATATTTAGTTTGTATTTATAATTTATAAGATATCGTTTTAATGTTTCAATGACAGAGACGTACACAAGCAAATAGAAATAATAGGGCCAATCAAAAGATGCCTCACACGGGAGGATCCAAAAGTATTGCCACCTTGATGGATGAGCAGGCAAACCTATGAAAATTACTAACTATAATATTTTAAAAGCTTTTTTTGTCATGCATATCTGACATCAATTTATTGTGTTAGGCTGTAAATGGGATAGAGCCTACATGAGCAGAAATATTTTTATTAACTCATAAAAAACGTAAGGATGGTAGACCACTGGTAGGGGTGTACAAAAAAAATTGATAAACCACACCAAACCGATAATCCGAGTCAAACCGGAAAAAAAATCGATATAGTTTGGTTTGATTTGGTTTGGTATTGGAAAATAAAACCCGACCATAATTGGTTTAGTTTGGTTTTAACTAAAAAAAGTCAAATTGAAACCAAACCAACCCGATAGTACATTTATATAATTTTTAAAAATATTTTATATATATAAATATTTATTGTAATGTAATTCAAATATTTCTTAAACTTTTTCACAGTTTTATCTTTTAACGTATTATTTCAAGTTTAGACTTAACATTCTTGAATGATAAATAAATTTTAAAGCCCATAAATATAGTAACTCAAACAAAATTCAAATCAATACTAATACTAACAAAAGAAATCCAATTCAATACTAGGAATGACGATAGTGTTGGATAATTATTTTAGTTTTACATTAGTTTATAATGAAAATGCATAGCTTAGTATATCTTTTTTTTTAGTGCTTAGTTATGTAATTAATATTAGTACTTATTAGCTATACTTATTTTAGCATGACCTATATAGTATTTTTAGATTATGTTAATTTTCATTATCGCTTATTAATTAGCAATATTTATTTTATGTAATTTTATTATTTTATCTTTGTTATTGAATATTTTAGTATAATGTTATGACTTATCTCATATTATTGTGTTAGTTTTATGGAAAATATATTATATAGTTGTATTTTACTAGTACTTAAGAAATATTTAGAGCGCAAGTTACATATTTTATGCTATGAAGACTTTACCGGAAAACCCCCCCGAAAAGACCCAAAAAACCCGAGAAAAACCGAGATTGAAAAACCCGACTTTGTAGGTTTGGTTTGGCTTGGTTTATAAATTTAAAAACCCAATACCATTGGTTTGATTTGATAATTGAAAAATCTGAACCAAGCCGATCTATGTAGACCCCTAACCACTGGATGATGATTCTGCCAAGGCATTCGTAAGAGCATTTCTTTCTTTTATTTTCTAAATTAGGAAACAGTTAGAAAAAAACTTAGAAGAGAATAAATGAATTTTAAAATTGAATTTATTCTGTATTCTATGTTTAGGATATGATAAATGAAAGGATGAGCAATGATGAAAGATCTACTAACCAACCTCCTTGTAGTGTTTTTTGGTAAGACGATGTGTATTAGTGTTGGGAAATGAAAAAAGTGGGTATGTTCATGGTTTAGGACTTGGTCCAACTCCTTCTGTTCTATGGGGTAGTAGATCTTCCTTAAAAAAATATTGGTGCAGAAGATTCGTCTAGTGAGACTGTACAAAGGTTAGAATAGGAGATAACCGAGTTAAAGGAGAAACACAATGAAGAAATGAAGCTGATGAAACAAAATCAGGAGATGATGCAATCAGAATTACTCCAAGTGAGACAATTCATGCGCAAATATGCTCCTAATGAACCTATGCGTCAAAATATCAATGGCACCTCAACTGAACAGGTAACTCGATTTTATAAGTTTTATATATTTTTACAAAAATTTAATCCTATAAAAGTATTGTTAACCAGTGTGTTAATATTTATCAGGTTCTTGATGCCAACAATGGCCATGAACGAGTACCACAAATATCAAGGATACCTAGTGTTGCTGAAAATACTTAATATTCTCACAGTAATACTCATCTTTATCCTTCGGCGCTACTGTTTGTGTTTTCTACTGTTTGAGTTTATCTCCTTGATTTTTATTAATTTGTTGTTGTATTTATGCTTTCCTTGGATGCTTCTTACTTTTATATATTTCCTTTTATATATGTCCTTTTTCCACGATTGTTGATGTCGTAAGGTTGTGATAATAGTGAATACTGTCAGATACCATTATCACCTATTGCATCTTTACCATCCAACTTTCTGTTGTAATTTGTAGTAACATTTTACTCAAGCATAAGTTAATATTACTACAAAAATGTGTTTTTTCCTTTGCTATGCCAGTGAACTTCTCAGTTATATGTACTCCTCCTCCAACTGAATAACACATTTGCATTTCTTGAGAGTAGATGTTGGTAAATATCGATTAAGGAAGGAGCTTGAGTAGAAAAGAATTCTCTAGACACATGGTTTACCAATAGAAAGAATAAAGAAAGTGAACCTTAGTAAACTATCAAACTTGTTTTGATAAGTAAGTTACACATAGAAAGAATCCATGATGTAGATATATCCTTTAATTCAAACAGGTCTTTTACTCTCATATGGACTATGTCAAGGGAGGTGAATTTTTAAGATATTGTATCTCTTTTGCAATTGAAAGAATCTGTACTAGTCATATACTAGTGTAACTCTTCCCTTTGTTGTGTAGATTTTGCTTGATTTTAGAATGACTTACATGAGTATCAGAATGATATGTAGTAAACTTGTCCTTGCTTCTTGTGGCTATTTTTTCATAGTATATAATGTGATTACTTAAAGCAAAATTTCAAGGAGAACATGACCTGCTGATATACTAGAAACTAATATGGAAAGCCTTATAATTTAATAAATTCTCGTACGTAGCTAAAAAATAAAGGCATCATCTCATTTGTTGGAATTAAAGCGTTTTTTGTTTCCAAGGAACTTTATACAAAATTTATATTGATATAGAAGATTCATGTGGCTCATCTCTACTAGCTAAAAGGTTTTATGTCGTGCGGTAGGTATTATATTTGGACATAACTTCATATCAGTCGTGTGAAGGTTTTATGAGTATTGTACTGGTCCATAGAACTTAGTCTTGGAATTGTAGTTATGTTTAAGTTCCTATCAGAAACAATTATTCTTAAGTTGACTATAGTTTCTAGAGTAATTTCAACTATTTGTGACACATACCATATGACTATGCCTAAGGTTTTGCCGAAGTTATTGTGCATGTAAGCAAAAAGAACTTGTTTAAGGAAGCATATTCTAGTATCTATGTTTAAGGAAAAGAACTTGGCGACTATAACATTTGCTAATAAACTTTGGCATGCAGCTTCCTTTCACTTCTCCAAGCTAATATTCTGCTTTTGATTTTTTTTTGTTCCCCTCGATTATAACAAAGAAAGAATCTCTCTTTCATTATTTGCACATCCATTTTGCTCGCCTATTAATCGATCTAGTTGTTTCTGCTAATAAATGTTAGGTGAGGAGTTGGCTGAAAAAGAATATACACAGTGATGAAGTCTTCAATATGTTTTTTCACATTATATTTTATATTTTGACACAAATATTTTATAATTTCAGGTCACACACTCTGATGTTTAATAATTTAGATGGTGAAAGATTTAAATATGATGAAAAGTTGCGGAAATTATTTGAAGACTATCATTCGTTAGGATTAATTATATAATAGCATTAGTTATTCAGTTCAAACAATATAAGTTTATTCTTTAAGTTAATGTGACATTGATTTTTTTTATTAGCACTTCCTTTTGTTTGTTAAGATTTAGTAAGATATATTATATTTTTGAATTAATATTAATACATTTTGTTGTTTGGAACATATTCTGGACGAATGTAGTAACTATTATTAATGGTGCCTAAATTATTTCCATTACAGCTTGTGACTTTTAGTGCTAAAAATAATTGTTGTTAAAGATAGACTTTTAGCGACAATTTAGTTGAATATATCAGCCATTGAAATGGACGTTAAAAGGGCAAACTAAGATATTTTCAGAAGGGATACTATTGCAATTCTAATTGCCACAAAATAATTGCCGTTAATGATACGAACTTTTAGCGGCAATTATTTTAAATTTAGTAGCTATATAAAAGGACGCTAAATGAGCATAATTAGCCGTTTTTATATTGGGTTTAGCAGCCATCATAATTGCCGCAAATAATTACCGTTAAAGTTAATTGTTTTTAGCTGAAACAAATCATATATTTTACCATCTTTTATCAGAAAGGCCACTAAAGGATTTGCCGACCCCAACATCAACGGCTAAATGCCAATTGTTGGTAAAAGATATAGCGACTAAAGGCCCTTTTTTGTTGTAGTGGCTCCGAAGACGATCCCCAAAAAATTCC
Organism: Nicotiana tabacum; assembly: GCF_000715075.1. NCBI lineage: Eukaryota > Viridiplantae > Streptophyta > Magnoliopsida > Solanales > Solanaceae > Nicotiana > Nicotiana tabacum. The sequence goes on along the minus strand of NC_134094.1, from coordinate 134,080,425 downwards.
GCATGCCTGAGATTCCTAAGTACAATGGAACGACTGACCCAAACGAGCACGTCACTTCATACACATGCGCCATCAAAGGAAACGACTTGGAGGATGATGAGATCGAGTCTGTCTTACTGAAAAAAAGTGGAGAAACCTTGTCAAAGGGAGCCATGATATGGTATCGCAACTTACCCCCTAATTCTATTGACTCATTTGCTATGCTTGCAGACTCTTTTGTGAAAGCACACGTTGGGGCTATCAAGGCCGAAACCAGAAAATCAGACCTCTTCAAAGTGAGGTAAAAGGATAATGAAATGCTCAGAGAATTTATATATCGATTTCAAATGGAACGGATGGACATGTCACCGGTCGCTGATGATTGGGCTGTTCGAGCTTTTACTCAGGAACTTAATATTCGAAGCTCGGTGGCTTCACAGCAGCTCAAGTAGAACTTGATAGAATATCCGGCTGTTACATGGGCCGACGTGCATAACCGGTATCAGTCAAAAATCAGAGTCGAAGATGATCAACTCGGGGGCCCTTCGGGGTTTGTTTATCTAGTCAAAACCTTCGACAGAATCAAGAGAGAGATCGATCATGAACCGAGGCCAAATAGGGATAGGTATCAACCATATAACAGAGATCAGAGAAGCAGCGGGTCCGGGCAAAACCCCATGGGAAACAAAAGGAGGAACGACCGAGGTCAAAGTAGTCGGGGACTTATGACCAAAAATGGCCTCGACAGGTCTAAAGACGCACCAAGGCTATCAGAATACAACTTTAATGTCGATGTTGCCGCCATTGTATCGGCTATCGGGCGCATCAAAGATACCAAATGGCCTCGACCCCTACAGTCTGATCCAACCCAAAGGGATCCTAATCAGATGTGTAAATATCACGACACTCATGGTCATAGAACGGAGGATTGTCGACAGCTGAGAGAGGAAGTAGCTCGTCTATTCAACAATGGGCACCTTCGGGAGTTCTTAAGCGACCGAGCCAAGAATCATTTTAGAAACAGGGATTCTAACAAACATGCAGAACAAGAAGAACCTCAACACGTCATTAACATGATCATCAAAGGAGTTGATATCCCACATGGGCCGATATTGAAATGCACCAAAGTATCCATCACTAGGGAGAAACAAATTCGGGACTACATACCAGAAGGAACTTTATCTTTCAACGATGAAGATGCGAAAGGAATCGTGCAACCCCACAGTGATGCACTGGTAATATCTGTACTCGTAAATAAAATTCGGGTTAAACGTGTGTTAATTGATTCAGGTAGCTCGGCCAACATCATTCGATCGAGGGTCGTGGAACAACTCGGTTTGCAAGACCAAGTCGTGCCTGCAGTTCAATTTCTAAAAAGATTCAGCATGGCTTGCGAGACCACTAAAGGCAAAATAACATTACCAGTAAACACTGTCAGGACCATCCAGGAGACCAAATTTTATGTGATCAAAGGGGATATGAGATACAATGCTCTATTGGGAAGGCCATGGATCCACAATACGAGGGCGGTGCCTTCGACGCTGCACCAAGAATTGAAATTCCCAACACTTGACGGAGTTAAAACAGTCTACGGGGAATAACCGGCTACAAAAGAAATACTCGCAGTTGAAGAGGCGACACAGACATCTACAATTTCAAATCGAAGGGCCCAAACCAGGTGGTCAAAAATAGAGAAAAATAGCAATCATTGATACCATCTTCGGCAGATTCGGACAAACAAGGGGAAGTCGAGGATGATGATTATGGGATTCTCAGATCTTTTATAGCCCCCGATGATTTCGACGCCACTAAATCGACGGTCGAGGAACTAGAACAAATCATATTATGAGAAAACTTGCCGGATCGAAAGGTATACCTGGGCACGAGGCTAAGCTCCGAGCTCAGGGAAAAGCTCATTCAATTTCTTATAACTAACGAAGACTGTTTCGCTTGGTCCCACCTCGATATGACAGGTATCCCACCGGAGATAACCACTCACAAGCTGAGCCTGGACCCGAAGTTTCATCCGGTTAAACAAAAGAGGAGACCCCAGTCCGAGATCAAGCATGATTTCATCAAGGATGAGGTATCTAAACTTCTTAAAATAGGGTATATTCAGGAGGTCAAATACCCAGATTGGTTAGCAAAAGTAGTGGTAGTCCCTAAAAAAGGGAATAAATTAAGAATGTGTGTAAACTATAAAAATTTGAATAAAGTATGCCCTAAAGACTATTTTTCTTTGCCCAACATCGACCGTATGATCGATGTCACGGCCGGCCACGAGACCCTTAGTTTTTTCGACACCTATTTCGGGTACAACCAAATACGGATGGACTCGGGTGATCAGGAAAAAACTTCCTTCATCACTAAGTATGGCACGTACTATTATAACGTAATGTCGTTTGGATTAAAAAGTGTTGGTGCCACATACCAACGCTTAGTAAATCGGATGTTCGAGAAACAAATAGGAAAATTAATGGAGGTTTACATTGATGATATATTAGTTAAGTCCCTGCGAGTAAAGGACCATTTAAGACATTTACAGGAAACATTCAGTATACTGAAGCAGTACAACATGAAGCTGAACCCCGGAAAATGTGCGTTTGGAGTAGGGTCGGGTAAGTTCCTCAGATTTATGGTATCCAATCGGGGAATCGAGTTCAATCATGATAAGATCAAATCCATCGAAGATATCACAGTTGTGGACAACGTAAAGGCCGTGCAAAGGTTAACCGGGCGAATAGCCGCCCTGGAGCAATTTATTTCGAGGTCATCCGACAAAAGCCACCGATTCTTACCACTGTTGAAGAATAAGAACGACTTTTCGTGGACCTTGGAATGCCAACAAGATTTGGAGGAACTCAAAAGGTATTTATCGAGCCCGCCCCTACTTCACACACCGAAGGCAGACGAACAACTGTACTTGTACTTGGCGGTCTCGGAGATAGCGGTAAGTGGAGTCATAGTTCGAGAAGAGCAAGGTACGTAATTTCCAATTTACTATGTTAGTAGAACCTTAGGTGAGGCCGAAACTAGGTACCCTCACCTGGAAAAACTGGCGCCCACTTTGTTAAGTGCCTCTAGGAAGCTAAAACTGTACTTCCAATATCATCCCATATGTGTCGTAACTACTTACCCATTGAGGAACGTTATGCATAATCCTGAACTCTCGGGCCAACTGGCCAAATGGGCCATAGAAATAAGTGGATATGATATTGAGTATCGACCTCGGACCACGATTAAGTCTCATATTTTGGCAGACTTTGTGGCCGACTTTACACCGACCCTAATACCCGAGGTCGAAAGAGAGTTGTTGATTAACTCAGGAACTTCCTTGGAAATCTGGAACCTCTTCACGGACGGTGCCTCAAACGCAAAAGGGTCCGGACTTGGCATCGTATTAAAGCCACCAACAGGTAATATAATTAGACAATCTATTAAGACTATGAAATTGACTAACAACGAGGCCGAATATGAGGCCATGATTACAGGCCTTGAACTAGCCAAGAGCTTGGGGGTAGAAGTGATCGAAGCCAAGTGCGACTCCCTCCTTGTGGTAAACCAAGTCAATGGAACATTCGAGGTCAGAGAGGAATGAATGCAAAGATACTTGGACAAATTACAGGTGACATTACATCGGTTCAAAGAATGGACTTTGCAACATGTACCTCGGGATCAAAACAGCGAGGCCGATGCCCTCGCTAACTTGGGGTCATCGGTCGAAGACGACAAGTTAAACTTGGGAGAAGTCGTACAACTTATAAAATCAGTAGTGGAAGAAGGCCACGCCGAGATTAACTCGACGAGCCTAACTTAGGACTGGAGGAATAAGTACGTAGAATATCTCAGATCCGGTAAACTTCCATCGGATCCAAAAGAGTCAAGGGCCCTACGTACAAAGGCGGCCCGATTTAGCTTGTCCGAAGATGGAACCTTGTTCAGAAAAACATTTGATGACCCACTTGCAATATGTCTAGGGCCGGGCGATACCGAGTATGTTTTGAGGGAAATCCACGAAGGTACCTGTGGAAATCATTCAGGTGCTGAATCGCTAGTTCGAAAAATAATCAGAGCCGATTATTATTAGATCTAAATGGAAAAAGATGCAAAGGAGTTCATTCGAAAATGTGATGAATGCCAAAGACACGCTCCGATAATCCATCAACTCGGGGAGCTTCTCCATTCGGTTTTATCATCAAGGCCGTTCATAAAGTAGGGAATGGACATTGTTGGCCCTCTTCCATGGGCACGCGGTAAGGCTCAATTTATATTATTTATGACTGACTATATTTCTAAGTGGGTTGAAGCACTGGCATACGAGAAGGTTAGGGAGAAGGAAGTCATCGACTTCATTTGGGACCACATCATATGTTGGTTCGGAATGCCATCCGAAATCGTATGTGACAATGGGAAACAATTTATCGGCAGCAAAGTGACCAAGCTTCTCGAGGATCATAAGATCAAACGGATCCTGTCAATACCTTATCACCCTAGTGGGAACGGACAAGCCGAATCGACCAACAAAATCATACTCCAAAACCTCAAAAAGAGGTTAACCGATGCCAATGGAAAGTAGAAGGAAATCCTACCCGAAGTCCTATGGGCATACCGTATGACCTCAAAGTCCAGTATCGGGGCCACCCTGTTCTCATTGGTTTACGGCGCCGAAGCTCTAATACCGGTCGAAGTCGGAGAGACAAGTATTAGATTCCGATATGCAATAAAGGAATCAAATGACGAGGCAATGAATACGAGCTTGGAACTGTTGGATGAAATGCGCGAAGCCGCCCTTGTCCGGTTGGCCACCTAAAAGCAACGAATCGAGAGATACTATAACAGAAGGGCCAACCTTCGATACTTCAACGATGGGGACTTAGTGCTAAGAAAGGTCACACTGAACACCCGAAACCCGAGCGAGGTAAAGTTGGGGTCGAACTGGGAAGGACCGTATCATATTGTCGAAATCACCGGAAAAGGATCCTACAAGCTCGGAACGATGAAGGGTGAACAACTACCCAGCAATTAGAATATAACTCACCTAAAACAATATTACTGGTATGGTACGACCCCATTCATTTTCTTTTATTTATATTTCGGACTAACACTTGCAGGTGACCGACAAGGAGAAGTACAAAGTTTTAGGTCTGAAAGCACGCGTTGCACTCTTTTTCCCTTGAACCGGTTTTGTCCCAAATAGGATTTTTGGCAAGGTTTTAAACGAGGCAACAGTGGATCGTGCTAGCTTAGAAACAAAGACCGATCACGAATCAGTGTCGTAGATCACATTAAAAGTATCAAAAACTTCTATCTATGATCAACTTCGAATACTGGGGGGCATTACCCTCATATATCGACTTTAGCAAGGAAATTACTTCGTAATGGAAGGTTCTCGATAGGTACGATTTATTGTAAGGGCCAAACGGTCAAACGAACCGTGCCCACATAGATTGCTCGAGCCCTAGCATAAAGCATGCACACATGTATGACTGTTTTACACAAGAATAAAGAGAAGTTTCTTCCTTGCAATCATTTTGTCTTTTAAAAATTTCTTATTTATATTTCTTAACGAATTCCCTGCTTCCAATCCCCTAAAGGTAACGAGCCCAAGGGCCGCTTTAACCTGAGATCGAACAATCACTCTCTCACTCGAGGATTGCCGTCCGAAAACAAACTCGAACGGTCCAAGCTATTAGACCTCGAGAGCATAAGACCTATTAGGCAACCCCCAAATTTTAAAGGCCACGGCCATCCCCATTCGGGGATTGTTATCTTAGGAAAGCCCAGATAACTCGGGAAAGCAAGCCCACTGGGCGACACCCGAACTAAAAGGCTACGACCATATTAATAAGGCTCTGAGACATCCGAGACCCGTAATAAAAACAAGGCCTTCGAAAAGAAAATTTTCATAACCTGTTCTAAAGGCTACCCTCGGCGAACTATAATCTCAACTACTTACTTTGGGAGGAAGTTTCCGGTAACACCGAACCCCCAAAATGCCTTAAAACAGAATAATGTAAAGGCAAGGTTTATTTGAATCTTCGAACATAACCTAATTATTTCGTGCTAAGGCATTTCGGTCTTTGTGAATATAAATAATAAAGCAAAGGGAAAAATTCGAAAGCCGTGAAAGGGAAAGAAAGACTTATATATTTATACAAAATTCTTTTTACAAGGGCCAAACAGCCCGATAAAATTTTTTACAAAGGCCGAACGGCCTCAACAAAAATGCACAAAACAAAAAACAAAAATATCTAAAGACCTAAGTGGCCTGGTCCTCATCGGGGGCAGCGGCTTCACCCTCGGGATCTTCCCCGCTTTCGGACTCGCTTAAACCCTTGGAGTCATTATCATCCTCGGCATAAGGCAACCTTTTAGCCTCAACTTTGAGCTCCTTGGCGTTCCCGATCTCAGCTAATAGGTCGAAACCCCAAGCATGGATTTCCTCGAGGGCCTCCCTTCGAGATTGCCATTTAGCATGCTCAGTGATGTCTTTTTATTAAACCAAAGCAGCCTCAACATCGGCCTTATAAATGGCCACCATCTCATCGACATTGGCCTTAACTACTTTGGCCTCCGACTTGGCCGCTTCGAGATCCGTGGCCAGATGTTCTCTATCAGAGATAGCTGAATTCAACTGGGATTGGAGTTACTTGATCTTCTTGGCCTGCACCAAGGTCATCACCTTTATACCTCGGAGCTGGATTTCAGCCGAAGCCAGTTGGGCCCGAGTGGTCTCCTTTTTGAGGCCAGACGGTCCATGTTCTTTCTCCATTCTTCGGCCTGAGCCTTTACCGCATCTACCTCTTCTCGAAGCTGTCCGATCTCATTGATCTTCTGCTGGACCTGCGGGTTCGGACCGTTAGTCACCGTGACCGATTCGTCGTCACTAACTTCAAATATTCTTCTTACCTGCTCAGCCAGGTCTGAATGCTCTTTCCGAACCACCTCTAACTCAGCCCGGAGGCCCTTAGCCTCGCCTTCTCTTTGCTCACTGAGAAGTTTGTAAGTATATCTTTTCTCAGTGAGCCCTCGGATCTCGGCCTCGTACTGGTTTAGTTCTTCCCGGTATCGGATTTTATGGTGGAGTACTGAAGCCTACAAACACAGAAGGAGGAGTTACGATCATTCACAAAATAATCTAAGTACACCCTAGAAGTTTTTAGGAGGTATCTGAGGTTACCCGATTTAATGCATGTTGGGCTTCGTTGAATAAACAAGGCACTTCCACCTCATTTATCTTGGCTTGATCCTCTTCGGTCACAAGCATCGAAGGTAACTGGCCACCCCCATAGGGGCAGAAAGAACCCGGGCATCCTCCGGAATGGACATAACAATTGATCTCTTCCGGTCAGGATTCAAACTCGGGGCTGGGAATCGGTTGACTAGTTTCAGGCTCGAGGCAGGTCCACTTGTCCCCGATGATGGACTCTTCTTCGGCACTGGTATATCACCCAACCCGATGATGTCCTCCGTAGCGGTAGAGTCTACACCATCAAAGAAGTTTTAAAAAGAGTCTACCGCCCCTTTTGGCTCTTCGTTGGGTCGTTCTTTCAGCGCCTAAGCATTAGCGATCATAAACTCAGTAAATAATGGCGAACCGTAGAGGTCTATCACTCCGGGTATACCCTTCGGAACACTATTCACTGTTCGGGAAGAACTGGCTATGATCTCGTTATCGGCCTCCCTATCTCGAGGCAAAGCAGCCTCGCCTCGTTCTGGGTCAGAAGCTTCGGCTAAAACTCCCTCATCGACCTCCCTGAGTCGAGGAAATTCAGTTTCAGCTCTCACCGGTTCGGGGGCTCCTCGTACCTCAAGCCCTAATCGCACACGGGCCACCAGTTCAGAGTTTTCTTCTTTTTCTTCTTCTTCTGACTCATACCTGAGCCGGTGGAGTGAGTCCGAAGAGGGAACCCGAGCACTGGTGCAACCCTTAGTTTTACGCACCAGACTTCTTTTTTGTTTTCTTTTTTTTTCCGAGCTCGGAGAACTCGGGGCCCTCTTCCTTTTCTTCTCATCACCCTGCCTCGAAGCAGGGGACTCGAGAGGCACATCCTCGTCACCGGATGGAGGCCTCATAGAAACATCCTTGGGAAGACCTGCAAAAGAAAACGGAAATAATAAGAACTCAACTGCACGAGGAAAAAATCAAATATTATTAAATCGGAAAAGGAAAATTACCATGGGAACGGGCCTCTCACCGGCCCTTCGATAGTTCGCACCACGCGCGCTCGGAATAGGGTTTCTGTGACACGAGGTCCTCGACCCACTTTTTGAGTCGAGGAACTGCATTCGGCATTTGAGCAACAGCTTCACCACAAAACGTCGATAAGAAGGGAGGAAAAAGAAAAAACAATAAACGAAGTCTTTAAGGCAAAGTTATACTTACGTTTCATGTTCCATTTATCGAGAAATGGCATGTCCTCGGCCGGGATTAAATCTGAGGTCTTCACCCGAACAAATCGGCCCAACCAGACTCGGTCTTGATCCTCGTCTATACTCGAGAATGGGGCCTTACTGGCCCAGCGGGCAAGCTTTATTAATTCCCCTGGATAGAGTCGGGGACTGTACAGGCGCATGAGATGATCGAGGGTGAAGGGACACCCCTCGATTTTGTTTACAAAGAAGCGGAGGAGAATTACTATCCTCTAGAAAGAGGGATGGATTTGACCAAGGGTCACTTCGTACCTCTTACAGAAGGCGATGATGACAGGGTCCAAGGGGCCCAACGTGAAGGGATAAGTGTAAACACTTAAAAAACCTTCCACGTGGGTAGTAATCACTTCCTCACGCGTGGGCACCACCACGTGTTTATCGACCCAGTTGCAATCCTCTTTGACCTTGGGAAGGAGACCGTTGGTGATCGAGCATATATATCTCGAGACCGGCTCGCATCGACCCGGTACCGAGGAAGTATTTTCAACCTTGAAGTCAGCACCAGTCGAGTACCTACTAGGAACAAACACTTCAGGGTGAGGTTCCGCCGTTGTTTCCTTGCCGCCGGCCGTGATGAAGAGGCAGTTTCTTTTTGTGAAACTGTCTTAGAAGTTTTTGCCATTTTTTCTAAATAGAGATGAAGAAGAGGAAGTTAAAAGGTTACGCTAATGTTTTGGAATGAAGACAAATGAAGATTCTAGCAAAAACCTCAAGAAATCTGGTACAAGTATTAGAGAATGCGAAGATTTTTTAAAGAACAAAAGTAGAAGAGGTTTAAACGTAAAGTTTGAATGAATGAAGGATGAAGTATATATAGTATGCAAACGACGGTTCAAAGTCTATAGCGGCCGACTAGCGACTGAAGAACATTTAATGTCATTAAGATGTGACTAACGAGGCGTTTGGTCTATTTTTATCGTTTTTGAAGCGAAGTATTGAGATCAAGATCAGGGGCTCATATAGTTTCTCGTTGTTTACACTCTGAAAAACGAGAAGACTATCTGTATACGGTATAAACCGAGCTCGCCTATTGCATGACAGACCGAGGGTGAAACATAATGGGTTGAGTATCAACCCCGGATTCCGTCGAACCTAGGTACGAGGTTAGAACATGCGCCTTCAAATATTATCGAGTCCGTGACCCCGGAACTGACTCCAACTCCGAATTAGCTCGAGATAACATCATCGAACCAAAATAACGGAAGGCCGAAATATCCGTAATCGGTTGCGCATCACGGCGGAAATCTCGGCACGTATCAATGAAACCGCTTAATTAGCAAATCATGAGATTGTTTTACTTTATATAGAGTTGCACCTAAAATAAGACTCCCCAACTATATAAAGAGGGTCTGATTATTTGTAAATCACATGGTAACACGCATCCTAAAAGCATTATAATATCATTTTCTTTCTGCAAGCTACTGTTCTTATGTATTTGACATTATTTGGATCGTATTCAGTTCGAGTAAGGTCTATTTCTCAAGGTTATAACTGTTCAAATCGCATGATTTGAATTTACTTTATTATTGTTTGCTTTACTTATAGTTCAATTTATCGCTTTGTGTTAAATTAATTCATGTATCCTTAAAACCACTTATGAATTTAATTGTTATTCAATTTTGAGGGTAAAGACATATAGCGTGATCTTTTAACAAGTAACTCGGGGGCAAAGTTGGTAGTAGCTAGTATTGAAGATGCTGATCTAACTCTAGACCACAACTGATTTTATAGAGAAATGAGTGAGATTACCGGTGAAGATTGGAGTTGTTTCTATTTCTTTTTTGCCTTTATAATTAGTTTTTTCTTGTAGTCTTTGCTGCTGCTAGTGCTAGTGCTAGTTCGTGATTTTGGAGTATAAGAGAACGATTACTCCAAAAATAACGACAGCCAATTTCTATTTTAGTGAAGTTGAGAAACTTGAACAACCAACCACACCCTCTTTATAAATCTGAAGTTTTAAACCATGATTCAGATGGTGGTAAAAGCATAAGCATAAAAGTAAAACCAAAACGCCGTTGCCGGGGATCGAACCCGGGTCACCCGGTGACAGGCGGGAATACTCACCACTATACTACAACGACTTTGTTGCATGTTTGAAGGCACATTTACATCAATATTCATTTCTGTATAGCTGTTGTTTCTAGTTCTTTGTTTTCATAAAATAAGTAAACAAGTAATAAGATTCAGAAATAAAAGAAGTAACTATGCGAAGAAATTAAGGGGCCGGATTCAACATATATACATGAAAAAAAGTTAACCTTATATAATAATGTAATTTTCAACGAAGGGGGTTCGGATAAATCAACTAGTGTACTCCAACCTCTGCTAGCCGGAAACGACACGAATTGATCAAGAAGATCTTATGATGTGTATACATGTTAAATTTCTTTTATACTAATATACATAATTCAAGCCTATAAAAGTAATTAGTTTGTTGGACCTATAGAATTCACCCTAAATTGTCTTTGGTTATCCATTTTTTAAGTGGATAATATGGTTCTTTATTCATATTTGATTCATTTTTAAATAGTTCATTATTCGACCCATTTTTTAATGGATAATATGAGTGGATAACTGTTTTCTTTTTTAACCATTTTGCCACCACTACTCATGCGTGTCAGAAACATCGACGTGAACATTACATTCCAAACACTTGTATATTATATGCAAACATCAAAATTTAGGGTAAAAATGTAAGCGTAAGAATCAACATATTGTTGTATCAGTAGTGCATGAACTAGTTACTAGTGCTAATGTAATTTCACTAGACAAATTTTAATTATATAATCATTCCATGCAATGCACACAATACCAGTGCCAGAAATAATGGCCTAAAAATTCAAAAAGGCCACACTTGAGATTTCTACCTATATTTCTCTTATGTTTAGAAAATCAGATTCAAAATTTTATACATGTATAAAAAATATTATTTTTATCTTATTTACATAGTATTCGGAAACAACCTCTCTACTCCTCGAGGTAGGGATAAGGTGTGCGTATTCACTACCCTTCCCAGACCCCACTTGTGGGATTACACTGAATTGTTGTTGTTGTTATTTACATAGTATATCTTTCCAACGAATTGAATCCCATTCATGGTAGGGGCGTATCTAGTCTTATGGTACCGGGTTTATCTAAATCCGGTACTTTTGATGAGGAGCATAATTTATGTGTAAAAATTTATTAATATTGCAATAAATAGTAATTATGAACCCATAACTTTAAAAATATAATGGGTTCAATGCTAAAAAACTCATATATTGAATCCATTAAATTTAAATCTTGAATCCGCCTTTAATTTATTGCATGGCATGCATGTCCAACTAGTTTGTTTACAAATTACAACTTGATTGCAGTCTCAAAAAACGTGGCTTAATCAGCTAAGGATTTCCTAGTCGAACTAGAGGAACCTGCATTAATTGATGTGATTATAACAAAGATGTCTGGCCCGTTAATTATCAATTTCTATAATCTCTAAAATCAACCTTAATTTGTGAAGGACGATTAAATTAATTTTAATTTTGAAAGAAAAACATTTTGAACATATATATATATATATATATATATATATATATATATATATATATATATATATATATATATATATATATACACACACACACACTTTATGTGATCTTATTTGGTGTTCAGTTTAAGAAGGAAAATAAGATTTTTGAAATATATGGTGCCAATTTTTGTGGCTATAAAAACTTGTAACCCTTTTTTTTTTTTTACGGTCTCATTTTCAAATCTCTATGTTGTTCGGGGTTTTCCATTTTCATTCAACTTTCCCCCGTGGGAAGTTTAAGGTTAACTTACTTTTAAAGTTATAAAAGAGTCATTTTTATTTTAAAATAGACTAAAAAAATATAGAGTCACATAAATTGAATGGGAGGACTATAATTGAAGAATTTTAACTATGATGGAACTCAATTAAAACTCTATGGCTTTCCTACAACAATAAGCATCACAAGGGTTTTAGGAGGGGTTTTCAGGATTACGGCTTTTAACGGTTGTTTCTTTCCCATGTTTACCCGCCGTCTAATTCCTCCTAAAACCCTCTACACAGTCCCCTTACACCGGCAGTGGTTGGCACAAAATCTCCGTTCATTTCACAATGCACGCCAAGTGTTTGATAAAAGTCTTAAACCAGCTCTTGTTTCCATTCACCAATCCATGCTCAATTGGATACACCAAAACTGTAAAATTGAAGCTCTTAAGCTATTCAAGAATCAGCTCCAAATGGGTATCTCAGAAATCGATGAAGTTGCAATAGCCTTAGCTCTAAAGGGTTGTCGTGAAAATGTAAATCTTGGGTCTCAAATCCACAGCTTGGCCATTACCAGTGGGTTCATTTCATTTACAACAGTCCCAAATTCATTAATGAGCATGTACTGTAAAAATGGGCATTTCAATAAGGCATTGTGTGTGTTTAATGCCCTTGATTTTCCTGATAGAGTTTCTTATAATACCCTGCTTTCGGGTTTTGAAAATGGTAAAGAGGCATTGAGTTTTGCACTTTGGATGCATTCCATTGGGTTTCTGTTTGATGCTGTGAGTTATACTACTGCTCTTAGTCATTGCACGAACGAAGAGGAATTTCGTTTTGGTATCCAATTGCATTCTCCTGTTTTGAAGTTCGGATTGGAGAATGACGTTTTCGTTGGGAATGCACTTGTGACTATGTATTCGAAGTGGGGTAGTAATATGGCCGAAGCTGAAAGAGTGTTTTATGAAATGTTGCATAAAGATTTGGTTTCGTGGAACGCATTGCTCTCAGGCTATGCACAGGAAGGGAGTTACTCGTGCCAAGCCACTTTGGGGTTTAGGGAAATGATGAAGGCAGGAGTGAAACCTGATCATGTGTCGTTCACCAGTGCTGTATCTGCTTGTGGACAGGAAAGATCTTTGGATCTTGCGAAGCAGATACATGGTTTGGTTATTAAGATGGCGTATGGTACTCACATTTCAGTGTGTAATGTTTTGATATCATTGTACTATAAGTGTGATGTCACCGAAGATGCAAATAAGGTTTTCCAAAGTATGACCGAACGTAACGTAGTGTCTTGGACGACAATGCTTTCTATGAATGATGAAAGTGCTGTATCTGTTTTTAATGGGATGCGGAGAGATGGGGTTTACCCTAATCACGTTACTTTTGTTGGATTAATTCATTCTATAACTGTCAAGAGTTCGTTACCAGAGGGCCAAATGATTCACGGATTTTGTTTAAAAATGAACTTCTTCTCCGAACTAAATGTTGCTAATAGCTTCATTAGCATGTATGCTAAGTTTGAATTAATGGAAGACGTGTTTAAAGTTTTTGAAGAGCTCGACCAGAGAGATCTCATATCGTGGAACGCATTGATTTCTGCATATGCTCAAAATGGAATGTCTCGGGAAGCTTTACAAACATTCTTGTCAGCATCAATGGAGTTGCCACCTAATGAATACACGTTTGGCAGTGTCTTGAGCGCAATCGCCTCATCTGAGTGCATTTCTTTAAAGCATGGCCAGCGATGCCATGCTTGTTTGATTAAGCGAGGTTTCAACAGGAATCCAATTGTTTCAGGTGCTCTTCTTGACATGTATGCTAAACGTGGGAGTATCGCTGAATCTCGAGGAGTTTTCTATGAGATAGCTGACAGGAGCCAAGTTTCGTGGACTGCTATTATTTCTGCTCATTCGAGGCATGGAGATTATGAATCGGTAATGGCTTTGTTTAAGGAGATGAAGAACAAAGGCGTGAGTCCAGACTCAATAACTTTTCTTTCTATACTAACAGCATGTGGTCGAAAAGGGATGGTTGATATGGGAGTAGATATTTTCAATTCCATGGTTAGAGATTACTCCATTGAACCATCTTCAGAGCACTATTCTTGTATGGTGGATATGTTTGGTCGGGCGGGGAGGTTAAAGGAGGCTGAAATATTTTTGGCTCAAATTCCAGGAGGACCTGGATTGTCTGTGTTGCAAAGCTTACTTGGTGCATGTAGGATTTATGGAAATGTGGAGATGGCAACAAAAGTAGCCAATACTTTGATTGCATTAGAACCAGAGCAGTCAGGTTCATATGTCTTGATGTCGAATTTGTTTGCAGAGAAGGGGCAATGGGAAAAGGTTGCAAACATCAGAAAAGGAATGAGAGACAAGGGAGTGAGGAAAGAGATAGGATTCAGCTGGGTAGATGTAATAGGTAGTATTGATTGTTCTTTAAATTTGCATGGATTTTCATCGGATGACAAGTCTCACCCCCAGACCGAGGAGATATATAGGATGGCAGAATGGATTGGTTCAGAGCTGAAGTATTTGGAGCACGAAGAAGAAGAGAGCGAGTCTGTGGCATTAGCGTGTATAATATGAGTTCCTTAAAAAACTTGCTGGAACCTATTAAGCTGCTGCAGTTGAGAACCATGCTGATTTTCTTGGTCACATTGTGGTTGATGTTGGTGCTGGTAGTTGCATTTTGTCATTATTTGCAGCTCAGGTGATCTACTTGTAGCAATGCATTTTGTGCTTTTCGGTGAACGATATCAACATCTGCTGATATACTTATCTTTTCTTTTCCCAACTATCTTTCAAACCAAAAAACCCTCTCAGGCCGGTACAAAGCACGTTTATGTCATATAGGCCTCTGAAATGGCTGAATATGCCAGGAAACTTATTGCTGGAAATCCATCACTGAGTAAAAAGTTACTGTAAGTGTTCTTTTTACTTGTTTAAGCTGACCCCAACTAGTATGCGATTGAGGTGTTGTTGATTGATTGATTGATTGTTCTTTTGCCTTATTTGGGTGTCTTTTCCATTGCTATTCTACATATTCATATAGTATCTTGGTTGTCTTCTTATTCTTTTTTGTATGTCTTCTATTCATGATGTTTAGGTAGTCAAAAGAAAGGTTGAAGAGGTAGAATTACCTGAGAAAGCTGATATTTTGATCTCTGAGCCAATGTGTAAGCTTATCTAGTTAGTCTTGTTCTTAATATTTGATAGATCGATCATGTTAACTTCCTAGATAGAGCATTGTGTTGGTATACTTTGGTCATGCTGCGAGCTTGTTAAAGTTACTCTCTTGGAGTGACGACTAAAGTTCTTTATGAAACTTATCTACAGCTATGTGAGTGATACAGTGCTCATACCTTACAGGTACTTGATTAGTTAATGAAAGAATGCTGGAGTCTTATGGGGGCTTTGGTCCAGTTTTAAGAGCATAGCACGTACATGTGTGGGTTAGGCGCACGTCACAGGTTCGAACCCTTCTGCATACAAAAGTCTGGTATTTAAGTGGAGTAGTATAGAAGGGTGGGCTCATTATTGGCCGAGTTCTGAACCGTGCACCATTGACCCGCAAGGATTTCTCAAGAATTCTGGAGTCTTGTATGATTGCAAGACCAATTTTTTTGTTCAAAATCTTTAATTTGATTGTATACGGCTTGTATACAGGGTTTTCCATCAGTAATAAAAATTGTTTACCTTATAAATTTGTCTTCCTACACTAATCAATATGGATCCCAAGGGCACTTACAGAGGTCTGTATGGTTGGCGGCTAGAGGAGCGATTTTGACTGCCAAAAATTTGAGTAAGAGGAGGATCTCCTATGTTAGTTGGTGTTTCACGTGCACGAATTTGAGAGGATGTGGGTCACCTTCTATTGTGAGATGAATCCTGATTATGGTGGGAGATTTTGAGATGGTTTGGGTTAGTGTGGACCTTGCCGAGCATAATGAAGGATGCTCAATTCAGCTAGGCATTTAGAAGGCGGAAGAGAAGACATAGAGTGCAGGATATTGCTCCATTGGCTTTTAATGTGAGCTGTACGGAATGAAAGAGAAATAAGAGAGCGTTTGAGGCAAGTGAGCTTGATTTTGTGCATTTGAAGAACATTTCTTATCTTTAATATCTCTTTGGTACACCCATAAGGTTCCTATTTAAACTGAAGAACCATTCATTTTTGTAGGTTCTCTACATTTTGGTATACTTCTATAGGGGAGTTTATCCCCCATTATTAATGAATTTCTTCCTTGTTCAAGAAAAATTCTCATTATTCAGCATTTGCTAATGTTTTGTTTCCTTAGTGTAGAATATAATGTCCTGAATTTCTGCAGACAGCTCAAGTCTTTTTTGCCAAAAAAGACTTCATTTTAAGATGCATTCAATAGAATCATGAAAGGATTTTTTGATCGGCATGAAAGATTCTTTTTTTTTTTTTCTTCTCCTCCTTTTTGTAATACAAGAGTTCTCTTTTCGATTTCAAGCGGAGAATAAAATTGCAATCTTTAGAAATAAGTGATTTTTCGCATCTGTCTAAGCTTTGATAGCAGAATTATCTAGTACCCGTACTAGTGCTATAACAGATATCCGATGGAATGGTCGAGGTGCGTGCAATTTGGTCCAAACACTACCGTCACTAAAAATTTCTCCAGTTTCGTCTATACCTGCTACCTTCTACGAGTAAAAGTACCGAGTAATTTTGCCCATAAAGACTTGGGCGTATGGAAAGAAATCACAAACATTTTTTTAGCGCACTTGGGCACATCCTTTCAGAATTTAAAAGAAAAACAATAATAAAAGGGAAAACGAAGTGAACGAACTTCATTCAAAGGAGAAACCAACTAGGAATATCATTACTTGGCTTTAGTTTGCGTACCTTAATTCTCATTTTCACTTTGTTAGTGACACAATCAAGGGGTCATTATCACTGGGATTAGAGAATGTAAGGGATGAGACAATTTCTCTCCGTTGTTTTAATTATGTTAAATTTATCAAAGGAAATGATCCTTCATTACTAGATGTATATTACTTTATTCTCAATGTATGTAATTGGTGTAATCCATCAAATTAACTTTTTAAAATTTGATTTTGGGGGAATAAACGTAAACAAACCAATTCAATCTCTTTTAACTTTTTACATTCCCAAGTTTGTTTTAAAGATCAAACTCATCCTCCAACTTTGAACAACTATCATTCTGCTCCTTATATTAAAGGTGACTTCTTAAAATGTCTATTTTACTTGTTACAAATTTTATCTCTTATTTTAATTCTTTAATATAATAAAATTTTCTTACTTTAATTTATGTTATCGACTTACAGATAGACAAATTAAAAAAACTTTTTCGAAATCAAAAAAAGTGAGAAGTAATAGTCAAGAATATAAGTTAATGATGTTCAATGGTGGAATAAATGAGAAAAATAAGAAATTACAATAAATAATTTACTCATATCAGTAATTTTATTAATAGAAATCAAAACTCAATCTATTTACAAAATTGAGAATAAAAGAGAGTGAAAATTTTATAAATTATACAAGGAAAATTTTATAAATTATACAATGCAAGTAATAAAAATATAATGGGCAAAAAATAGATGTAAATTTTATAATAAATTTGTAGAAATTATCTATTTACATTTTACAAGAACTTTAATTATAATTTAGAAAAAATCAAGTAATAACAATCAGAACACAAAAACTCATATACACATATAAAATAATAAAAATAGTAGAACTTAAAATCACACACACACCGACATAAATTATATGCATTTTAATATACATAATATTAAAATAATAATAATAATAATAAAATAGCAATATATTTTGTAATAAATTTTTAATATGAATATTTATTTATAATGTTAGTGAACTTAGATTAAATATATAATAAGATATAATATTTTTAACATAAAAATAAATACCTGCATTAAAATATATCTAAATAATATAAAAAAGGTATTATATGTATGGAGATTTGATATATATGGGGAGTCGAAAATATCGAGGGTAATATAGAGATTGCGTAGGATGAAAGGATGAAAATGACAAATGTTCAAAATTGAAGGATGAGTTTAATTTTTAGAGTAAACTTGGGGGATGTAAATGATTTTTACCCTAGCTTATTCCCTTTTATAGCCAAACATACACTAACTTGTGAAGGAAAAATCCCAATCAAATTCTTACGAACCTTTTAAAAAAACTCTCACTTTTTGAATATCAAATGAGATTTATACAGTATAATATGGAGAATAGATTCACTACTAATTTAAGTTGAAGAATACGATTAAGAAAGACTGTTGATGCTTATTAATGTCACTTTATTAGAGAAAATTCCATTCGTTAAATAAACAAACATATATGTATAGCTGGCGAAGAAAAAGTACAACTAAGGGATCATAAAATTGTATTTACCCATTGAAAAAGTAATAGGCTTGTGAATCAAGCTTTCTAATTTATGAGATTAGAGTATGTAATCATCATCTAATTATGAGATGCCTTTAAATCTTTATACGCAAGAATCATTTTGCTGATATATATCTTAATCGTACGTGAAAAATATTGAAAATTTGTTTTTTTTTTCCTCTTCTTTTGGCAGTTGTCTAGTGAGTACACCACTTTTAAAAAGATAAAGTTCTGCCAACTTTGCATGCATATAATTTTCAGGAGCACACCAAAAATAAACTTTTTTCTTTGATTAAGATGGATCACTACTTGTTTTGCTTTGTAGAAGATAAGGTTTATATAAATCTCCAATGAATAAGGAGAAGTAATCAAATTGTTAAGGAAATTTAAGAACTCGTTTTTATACCTTGAGAATAAGATAAAACGTCAAAACAAAGTGATTACGTTGCAGTAACGGAACAATATATTTACCCAAGAAAGATTGTGGTGGAATAGATAGGATTTCGTTCTCCATCGATCATTTGGGTTCGAGCCTTTAAAATGGAATTTTATTTTTATGAAGAGCGCTTTCCCTTTTAATAAATCTTATTAGATTAGTTAGAGTCCCGGTTAATGATATAAGACACTATAAGTGGGAAACATATATATATTTGTCACTTGTTTTACATCATTGAATGCGTAATGTAAACATTGTGCAGGAATATTCTGTTGTTTCGTGTGGCTTTAACATTTGGCTTTGCTTTATTTTAGGGGGGACAGATTGGAATTTGTATGCAGATCGATAAGCCAAATTCTTCCTTCTTTCTTACAAGTCCGTATGTTCAATAAATTATGAATTTAACTTATATCCGTTAAAAGTATAATCTGCTATTATATATATATATCCGTGCAATTTAATCTGCTATTGAAGATGCTTTCAATTTTCAAGTTATTAATATTACTACTCCTTCCGTCTCATATTAATAGTCATTATTACTAAAAATAGTTGTCTCAAATTATTTGTCATTTTAGAAGTACAAGACAAAATCGTTTGTTTTTTTTTTCATTTTTAACCCTTAGTAATAATTGTTCCTGAAGATAGAGATAACACATAAATTGAATAAATAAACAATGAAGAGAAATTATATCTTAAGATATAAATAAGGGTAGAATAGTCTAATCCCTTTTATAATATTAATATTTCTTAAGGGGCGTGTAAAAGAGAAACACAACATATAATATAAGTCGAGAGAGTAATTGTTATGAGTAACTAACTATACAAAGTAGATATAAAGACACAAAGGATCTCCAAGGTGGCAATGATATTGATAGTTGGGGAAGCTAAACCAACTCAAATTTAACATAATATCGAAGCAACTGTAGATTTTGGTTTGAATCTCATCATTTATTGTCAACAAAATATTTCACGTATTTGACCAAGAAGTCAATAAAAAATTAAAAGTATATATACCATAAATTCAACCATTTTTGTGAGTTAATTTCCTCATGATTTTACTTGTACATATTCGACATCACAAACAACTTCCTTTTTGTTTTGTGATTTTCATCATCAAATTTCCAACCATTTTTTTGGGGCGAATCTAGGCTTAATTAAGCTTATGGGTTTTCGTCAACTTAAAAATTTTTGCTTAAATTTTGTATTTGTATTAAGAAGTTTACTGTAAATCCATTTATTATTATATATATGACTCAAAATTGCAATAAAAATCTATAAACTTTAAATTTTGGATCGGTATCCGCTGACTTGAAGCCATGCAATTGCATGAAAGTTGTTTTCTATTGGTCTTTTTGTAGAAAAGTCTGAGACAATTCCAATGTTTCCTCTCCAATCAAAGATTAATTCCCTTTGGTGGGGTTAAGGATTTGGATGGATAAAGTAAACAGGATTCTCCACAACTAATTAATCCAATTATTCCTTTTCTAGAATTTTACATTCTTTCTTCTAGACTTTTAGTTATATGGTCACATACTACATTTTCATGGTCTTACATCATTGTATAGGAATTTACTTATGAAATACGTACGTGTCGATAGTATATCTGTATAACGAGAAACGTAGAGCATTTGAAGAATTCAATATTCTTAATGTAGACATTTGTCTTTTATGCAGAGACAGACAGATTTAAGATTTGAGCTTTATAAATTAGAATTCGTAATTCTATCTTAACTCATTTGATTTATTGAGTTCGAATCCAATTATTTGCACTTGTTTATGAACATTTTAAACAAATATATTAGATTCGAGTCAGAAATACTGAGTTTGTATGAAGCCATAACTTACTATCTATATTCGCGTTCATGTATATATATATCGATGCACATAACCAAAACTTATATGTTATAGAGTAATTTTTTTTAATTATAGTGTACAACTTTTACACCATCAGGTTAAGATGGTCTATAACAGTAGATAATAATTATTATAGTTGTCCTAATTTGATAATCTACAAATACAACAACTAATCGGCTAAAATATATTGATAATGTAAAAGTTTTTTACTCTATCAATATATCAGTTAATTTCTTGAAAACAACTTCTCTATCTGAGAGCAACCTCTCTACATGCACAGTGTAGGAGTAAGGTCCACGTAAACATAATCCTCCACAGACCCAACATGTAGGAATATATTAGGTGTATTGCTGTTGTTATTGTTGTTGTAATGTATCAGTTAATTCTATATTATATGTAGCCAAGTTATCTATATAAACCCTGCACACTTATATATATATTCCCAAGCTGCACACTTATATATATATTCCCAAGCTGCACACTTATAGATATATTCCCATATTATTCTCCTTTCTTCTACAAATTTTTTTGTATTTATTAACTCCACACATACTAAGAAGAAGATGTCTGGTGTTTGGGTATTCAAAAATGGAGTACTCAGACTAGTAGAAAATCCAGGAGATCATTTCCAAGGTTCTAGGAAAGTGTTGGTTCATGTTCCTACAAATGAAGTTATTACATCCTATGCAATTCTTGAAACTAAACTATATAACCTTGGTTGGGAAAGGTACTATGATGATCCAGAATTACTTCAATACCATAAGAGATCTACAACTCATCTTATTACTCTACCAAAAGATTTCAACAAGTTTAAAACCATGCATATGTATGATATTGTTGTCAAGAATCGCAATGAGTTTGAAGTTAGAGACATGTGAGAAGAAAGACATTAAAAAAAAAGTTTATGTTTTGCCTCATTTTTCCAGGTGTGATTAGGCTTCTTGAAATCATGTTGTATTTTGTTTTGGTTGGTTTTCACAGTGTTGCAATTTTGTTATGGCAAGGTTTTGTTTCATGGTGCTTGAAAGTCAATGTTGTGTATTTAGGGATATTATCACTTTTAAGCCGCGCTATAAACTATTTACATCTGGTAGCCGAAAAAGTGTATAAAACTTGTATAATTTTTCTATATAACATACAGAATATATATATATATATATATATATATATATATATATACAAATTTTATACATTTTTCGGCTATTATTTTTACAGCGGCTATACAGTGTCATTTTTTCGTGTATGTATTTATAGGAGTTGTTTGCATGTACAAATTCAGAATTTGAGTTTATGGGTTTAGATTCTAGAAAAGGAAGCTTACTATATTCTAAATAAATTATTTTTATATATTAAATAGATTTCTTAAGATAAATACATGATTTTGTCCAAAATTACTGGGTTCTGCCGAATCCGTAAACAGAACTCTAGCTCCGTCCCTAATTGTTTGAATAGTTTGTCTTAAAGTAAATGAATTCACAAATGAACTGCAAACTGATCTTGTCTAAACGATTATTGTATTGCTACTACAAGTAGAAACAACTAGAGAGGGAGAGCTTCTCAAGTGTAGAAATCAGAGCTAATTAAGCCGTTCATGTCTTGAGAAATTGTATTATACATGCATATGGTTATTTATTTGAATTTAATTTGTTGTTGGATTAATTATATGAAGTATTAATTACTTACTACTAGATTGATTGGTATTCATTATTAGCTACAGAGAAGTGGATGCCAAAAAATAAATGTGCTTCAAGAGTTGTGGGAGGTAGGGTTGGGTATTCGGGCGATTCGGATTGGATATGAAAATTTCGGTTTGGATTTTCGATTTTGGGATTGAAGAAATGACAATCCAAATCCAATTCAAATAAACTTGTCAGTTTAAGGCCAATCCATCAATTTATGGTCAGTTTTGACTTCACCTTCCTACACTGAGATGGTGATATAGGATCACAAAGGATTGTGGTGCGATGAATTACACAGTTTTTAACTTAACATTCCTACACTTAAATGGTAGTATAAGATCACCTAGGATTGCGGTGCGATGGATAGGATTTCTCTCACTCTTAATTAGAAGTTTCGAATTCGAGTCATTGGTATGTAGTTTTTTTGATAAAAAGCGTTTTTCTATTTAATGAATCTTACGTGGTATGAATACAAATTGCTACGTACTTTGGGTATATATATGGTAGGGGTCTTGTCACGCCGCAAAACCGATGAGCGCGACCGGCGCTCAACCGAGTGAACCCGGCCGAGCAAGCCTATTAGATTTCCTTCTACCCAAACTCATTCATGAATAAAGAGAATATATATATTCGTTAATCAAACAATAAAGTGATCATGTCTGTAATACCAATTTTTTTTTACCATTAGTCACTTCATTTCAAAGTCTCAATTTCCCACACATTTTTCAAAATCTTAAGTGGAAATAGTAATTCAAACACAACATAACGCATTTAACTTCTCGAGCACCAATATACAACTCACACTATGTCTACAGAGCCTCTATAGATAAAGAAGAGTACAATGATAATGTCGGCAACAAGGCCCCGACAATACCTCAAACAGAATATACAAAGTACAATAGATACATGACCCCAGGATGAAGTGGGGCTCACCAAGTCAGGTGGGAAGAAGGTGTATTGCTATCACTGATCAATATCTCCTGCTGTGGAACCACCTGCATCCATTTAAAGATGCAGCGCCCCCGATAAAAGGGACGTTAGTACTGTCGAATAGCACTAGGATGTATAACTAAACGCCCTCTCAATAGAACAAATAATATTACAAGGAGGAATAATCATAAAATCAATGAAAGTCTCGAACAATACCAAAACATTAAGTTTTACGTAAATTCCCATATTTTCAAATTGGTGATTCTTAGCACCGATATACCATTGTTCACAATATCATTATTCACAACACCACCAATACCACCGTACTCTTAGCACGGAGTCCGATCACGACCCGATCGGTTAGGCTGTCTTATTCGAGACATCAACCCCTTTGTTTTTTTTCTTTTATCAAAGCATTTCGTATTTCTTTCATTAAAGTACATCATAAGACTACAAAATATTGTGTAGGTTCAAATATCAAGCCTTATTATACTTGCATCATTCTAAACTTCTTTTAGGGTCAACCGAGCCATATAATCTATACTCAGAACACATAATATAATGTAATTCAAACAACATGTACAAACGAGGACAACGAGGGTGGAACCTATTGTCTGCATTAATAATGCGTCTCATTAGACTGTCCTTTGTGTTCATATATCATATTATACACTTATGTGTTTCATAGACCGTCCATAGTGTTTATTCATACAGTATACATATACATCTCATATACAATGCACCTATGCATTTCATAGACCGTCCACAGGATTTCATAACACAATATACCTATATGTTTCATAGACCGTCCACAGGATTTCATAACACGATATACCTTGTGTTTCATAGACTGTCCACATGATTTCATAATACAATATACCTATGCGTTTCATAGACCATCCATAGAATTTTATAACACGATATACCTATGCGTTTCATAGACCGTCCACAGGATTTCATAACACGATATACCTATGCGTTTCATAGACTATCCATGGGATTTCCTAACACAATATACTTATGCGTTTCATAGACCGTCCACATAATTTCATAATATAATATACCTATGCGTTTCATTATTCGTGTTTTGGCAAACTACCACAATTCATGTTCATACTATCGCTTACTTGCACTAGCCACGGGTGATCATAGGACATTAATGACATTATTATGTAAATGAACTAAAACTCATTTTATAATGTTCATGTATTCTTTCACTTCATTGGCACTATTGGCCACATATTTAATTCTCATTCTGGGCACGATGGCCATATTATTATTCCATACTCACCCATTTCACTTTCAAGCATCATCATCATCAACAACAACAACAACAAGGCATTATAAATCAATGTTTTTAGTGCACATGTGAACAATTAAGAGTCTTAGGCACATAGAGGGTTTTCACAAAATTTGGCTTAATATCCTTTGTTGAACTTGACTTGAAGTCGCAATATTATTTACGCATAACCCAATGACCCATACTTTGAACATATTCTCAAATACCTATACATATTATAGACCGTCCATAGGATTTCATAACACGATATACCTATACGTTTCATAGACCGTCCACAGAATTTCATAACACGATATACCTATGCATTTCATAGACCGTTCACAGAATTTTAAAACACGATATACCTATGTGTTTCATAGACCGTCCACTTGATTTTATAACACATTATACCTATGCGTTTCATAGACCGTTCACAGGATTTCATAACACAATATACATATGCGTTTCATAGACCGTCCACAGGATTTCATAACACGATATACTTATGCGTCCTATGCGTTTCATAGACCGTCCACAAGATTTCATAACACAATATACCTATGTGTTTCATAGACCGTCCATAGGATTTCATAACATGATATACCTATGCGTTTCATTATTCGTGTTTTGGAAAACTGCCACAATTCATTTTCATATTATCGCTTACTTGCACTAGCCACGGGTGATCATAGGACATTAATGACATTATTATGTAAAGGACCTAAAACTCATCTCATAATGTTCACGCATTCTTTCATTTCATTGGCACTATTGACCACATATGTAATTCTCATTCTGGGCACGATGGCCACATTTAGTATTCCATACTCACTCTTTTCACTTTCAAGCATCATCACCATCATCAATAACAATAAGGCATTACAAATCAATATTTTTAGTACACATGTGAGCAATTAAGAGTCTTAGGAACATAGAGGGTTTTCACAAAATTTGGCTTAATATACTTCGTTGAACTTGACTCAAAGTCGCAATATTATTTACGCACAACCCATACTTTGAACATATTCTCAAATGATAGCATAATATAGTAAAATCATCTTGGGATACATATTGTACATATATCTTTCATCACAAGCTTATTCGGAATAGCCGCTTTCATAATGAACAATTCGGGACTTTACATAAATTGCATGGATACCGTGGGATTTAGTTCTAGGAGAGGAGTTTAGCCAACATACTTCAAATTCATCCCTTAATGATACTACAACGATGCACTACACTAATCAACTTCAATCTATAATTACAATATCCAATGAGACCAATATTAGTAACAAATCTCATAGGTTCATTGTATTCATAAATTTCATCGCCAAGATTACCATTCATCTTCTCTCTTATTTTTTTCAAAAGTACTATTCATGCCATGAACTAGAGTTTTATAATCCAATCTTTCAACCATTAAAACTTGTAACAAATGCTTCAAATACTTCTAACTACTCATAATAAATGAGTTTGAAGCATTAGAATTACCTATAGTAGATCAATCTTGAAAAATCACAACTTTGGTGATTTTTGTGTTCTTGAGGATTTGATGATAAAATCTAGTATTTGGATCTAAGAATGATGTTAGAACTCATGTATATTGAGTAATAATCAACCCAAAATATCATTAACAACTTACCTTGGTTGATTGGACTTGATTTGAGCTCAAAATCGCCCATTCACCTCAAGAACCCTAACCCCACAATACTCAAAATACCCCTCTTCCCCGACCTTGTATTTATAGGCCCAGATTTTTGGGTTTTGGATGCGGCCCTGGATGCTTCGCATCCCCACTTCACTCCTCTTTGAAGCTCGGATGCGGACCCGGACGCTATGGCAGCACTTCACTGCCAGCCTCTCTTTCAGACGCGGCATCGGATGTTTCGCATCTGGAGGCTCCTCCGCTAGCCTTTGGTAATTTGGTCATAACTTCTTATAGGAATGTTAAAATGATGAACGGTTTGAAGGTTAGAAATTAGACTCGAAGACCTTTAATTTGATAGGTAATACATCACATAAATCCTTATATATATGTAGATATTCCCATCAAAAATTTAGTCTTATGCGCACTCATTTGGAACTTTAGTCTATCATGAAATTTCCAACTTGACTTGGACTTAGGGCTCTCCCTAGACCCCACATCACTTATAATGTGATTTGTACACTTATTATCATATTCAATTGATATCCATCCTAGTAATAGTCCTCATCTTCACACAAAATAATATAATTAGCGCACATCGACTTTCTTAATAGCGCTTAAGTACTTCGAAATCTTTCGGGGTGTTACGGGTCTAGCCAAACTCCCCACAACCTAAGGCACACCCCCGAAGGTTAATGGCTTAATTATTAAAAAAAATACGAATTAGTCGGGATCCCAATATAAATATCGGATACCTGGTACGAAAAGAGAAAATAGGGAAAGGGAGATGTATTTTGTATTTCTTTATTTTTTTCTCTCTCATTTTCTTCCCATAAATAATGAATCCTATCCAATCCAATTATATACACAAAGTATGGGACATGATAGATCTTTATCTCTGTGTCATGAGTTTGATTTTGATGGCTTCCCGTGCATTTAAAGGGCAACCCGGTGCACTAAGCTCACGCTATGTGCGGGGTCGAAAAAAAGGCCGGACTACAAAGGTCTATTGTACGCAGTCTTACCATACATTTAGTGTACCATGTACAGCTTTTGGAATATATAATCTTTGATTTCTATTTATGAATCTTTTCGTATAACCAAACAATATTTTTATGCCATTTAATTACTTTTCTTTTCTCAAAGGCAAATCAAGAAGTTTAACTTTTATACATGGACAATATAAAATTATTTGTACTTATCCATAATAAATGAGATCAATGACATATATAGCTTATTAAGCTACTAGTTCAACGAAATCCAGTATTTTGACACGTACATAAATATATATGTGTAAAAAAACAATAAATGCTATATTTAATTTAGAAAATCCTTATAAATTCAATTTTAAGACTTTAAAAGTTGAACCTGTCAAGTTTAAATTTTAAGTCTTCCTCTGCCAAGCTGCATCCATTCTCATTATTTTTGAAAAATAAGTTAATTTGAGTGAGAAAGACAATTGTTTTTTAAAAAAGTATACTTATTTAATTAATAGCATGCCCCCAATCAGAAACCAACCTCTTTGTTATGCCCCTAATTCTTAAAATACTTCTCATCATGAGCACTAGTTATATTATTATAATATTACACATCAACCCCTATAAAAAAAACCCACCCATTATCTAATTTCAGTTGACATATATTGGATGAGTTAATATATTAAAAACACCAACCGAAGTGTAACAACAAAGTCATTGTAGTATAGTGGTGAGTATTCCCGCCTGTCACCCGAGTGACACGGGTTCGATCCCCGGCAATGGCGCTTCAGTTTTTTGTTACTTTATGCCACCAATATTCTTCACAGCTGAGTCATAGCTTCTAACTCCCTCTAACCCCTGTTCGATCCCTGCTCTTAGCTCAGGCAGAATTAGAATATTTTGGTTTTTTATTCGGTGTTTGATTTCTCCATTCCTCCGTTTAATGGATAACCATTTGTTACCAATGGAGAATTTCTTATCATCTTAAATTCAGGTGATTAAATTTATACTAATGGAAACCATAAATTTCGTACACAATAGAGGGATATGATTAGTTTTTTTTTAATAATGAACGGAGTTCCTTCTTCCATCCTATCCTATTCACCAATACTAATCATTGGTACTGTAAAAGTCATTTTCTTGCTTTTGTGCCTGCTCGTGATATAAACGAGTCGCACATACACCTTAGTATATGATCCTCAACGTTAAGGGCACCCCTGAAGAGAGGAGGATCACCGATTAATCTATATTTACATAACATATTCAATTTCAGGGTTAGAACCCGAAATTTTTAATTAAGAATGAAAGATTCCTATCCTTCCCCCAGCAAACTCTTGGTGATAGCAGAATTAGAATATGAGATTAAAGAAATGCTTAGAAAGGGCCAAAGGACTAGAGGCAATTTCACTTTTAGCCACTCGGCTGAAACTTTTAACAAGTTTTAGCCCACAAATCTATTATGCAATTTGAAACCAAAAACTAATTATAACAGCTAGCCTAAGGCTGGCAAGTGGGCCGGTCCAAGCCCGGGACCGCGGGCCAAACGAGCCAGGGCCGATAGGACCGGTTTTAGTGGCCCTGGGCCGCTCCTATATTTTGGGCCCGCCAGGACCGAACCGGTCCCCTCGCGGGCCAAACGGTCCCAACGGTCAAATTTTTAAATTAAAAAAAAATTAAATTTAAAAAGTAGTCGTTGGGCTGTCATAGCCATTGGCTATTTACAAAATAGCCATTTAACCCCCCAACTTTGTTTTAACCCCAAACTTTTTATAATCACACTTTTTTCCTATTTTCAACTATAAATACCCCCTCATTCTTTTATTTTTCTTACAAAATCATCAATCTATCACAATCTCTCTCTAATTTTATTCTATAATTGCTACTATTGCTTACTTTATTGTTACAATTTGTGAAAAATTTGTGAAGTTGGTGAATTAAATTCTTCAAGTCTTCAACGATAATCAATTTTCAACAAGTTGTTCGTCAATTCGGTAAACTCGTTCCAACTCTTAAGTTTTAATATATACATCTTATATAACTTATATAAGATGTTTACTTTATTGTTACTAAGTGTATAATATATAAGCTATATTCGATATATATATATATATATATATATATATATATATATATATATATATATAAGCTATATTCGATATTAAATATTGAATATAAAACTACAAGGCATTGCTTTGAATATCTCTTTATAATATTTTTGTCGTTAGACTTTCAATTTGAAATAAAAAATTTAGGTCACAATTCTATAATAAAATTTACAAGGCATTGCCTTAGATATTTTTTTAACATCCTTTTGTCTCTAATTTCTATTTAATTTTTTTTTAAAAATCTGTTGGGCCCATTTAGCCCGCGGGCCGGGACCGTTTAGCCCGGGACCAAACGGTCCCGATCCCGGGCCGGTCCCTACAAAAAGACCATTTGGCCTGTTTAATTTGGGACCGGCCCACTTGACTCGTTTAGGCCCGGGACCGGCCTACTTGCCACCCCTAAGCTAGCCAGTGAAATAAAAATTCCAGTAGTCGTATTCTAATACCATGTCAAGTATTTCAAGTCATTTTTTATCTTAGAAATCTCATTTACAGTAATAAAAAATATATCTTCGTCCAAAGCAATTTAAAGTATAAAACTATTTCTGGCAAATAAGTTTTCAATTACACAAATAAAATAATTCGGTCAAAAGTCCAAAAAGCTGGTGAATTCAAAAAAATAAAATATTTTTCAAAAGAGAAAAACTTACTTAAAAACTCAACTCAAGAAGAAAAAATACACACAGATAAAGAGATTATATGTGTGTGTGTGTGAGAGAGAGAAAGAGATGTACATTTCACAATGTATACAAGATATACTTTAGATACACAAACACACTCGGATACACTCAATATACACAAATGACACACCGTCAAACTTAGTATACATTGCATATATAGTTTTAACATTGCATAACAATGTCTTTACAACTTCTATATAAAATTAATATACAAGTACCATGTATATATAAATTTATGAGTGTATATACAATTTTTATACAAAACTACAAGTTTATACAACTTTTAAGAATTAACTAAAAGAGAAAAAAGTGAAAGATTGAGAATTCATACAAAAGATTTATTACAAAAAAGAAGAAGAAACCCAACTGTCTTCTCCACAATCACCAAACTACTTCCTATTATACACAAATTACAATCCCATTTTTATCTTTTACGAAAAAAGAATTAAATTTTTAGTGATCCAATCTAGAAAAATATAATATTGCATAAGCAAAAATATCCACGATATAAGAAAAAGAGGAAGAAGGTGATGTATTGAGTACACGTACTATACATATTATACACTAGTACAGTGTGTATAGACACTTTTTTATATATTGTTGAACAATATATGTTTTTTATACACTTAAAATATATAATATGCTCGAAATACACTAAGAATACATTATCAAACTCGAAAAATACTGTATATAAAAATTTTAAATATTGTATAACTGTAAATATACATCTTATATACACACACAACAGTTTATATAATAATATTATATAGTTTACATACATGATATATTCTTATTGTGTAATATATATACACTATATATTCATGTATAAAAAGCTCAATATACGCTTTGGATATACAAACACGTTCAGAATACACTCAATATACACAAAGTGCATTGCCAAACCTAGGATACAATGTATATACAAAGTATTTTTTAATTAATTAATATTTATAGCATTTTTTCTCTAAAAGACCAAACTAGATAATTTTCTCTTTCTATCGGGGTGTTATCACTTTTAGGCCAAAAACTAATTACATCTGGTAGTCGAAAAAGTGTATAAAACGGTATAATTTTTGTATATAACATAAATAATGTATATATATACAAAAATATAAAGTTTTTATATATTTTTTGGCTATTATTTTTACAGTGACTATACAGTGTCATTTTTCTCCATCGGATACTTACTGTAAAATATCTTCACTCACAAAATACTATTATGACCCGAAGAAGAAGAAGAAGAAGCTTGACTAGAAAAACACACGGCTTTTGCTACCACTCTTGTATCATGCATTGTAATTAAGTAAATCTTTTTTAGAATTGAATTAAAAAATTTATGATCTTTCTAGGTACTCAAACAAGCTTTTTCAATGTGAGGTAATAAATAAAGAGAAAAAAATATAGATCTGAAATGGGAGACAGAGAAGGGAAGGAAAATGATAAAAAAACAAATAAAGAAAAAAGGAAGACGAAGAAGACACAGAGAAAGAAAGAGGTGAGAAGGAGGGTGAGAAAGAAAGAGGATGGGATTGAAAGTGGTAATGGGAAGAAAGATATGTGCATTGGATAGAATAAAAGAAAGATAAAAAGGCTGGGAATAAATGTGGTCTTGGGAAGATAAATGCATTGTAAATAGACAATGGCTACAAATTACAAATAAATTGAGCCGGAAGGCTATTTTGGGTCAGTGATGAAAATATGGGTTAATAAAATCTTTGAGTGCCCATACAATGTTATTTTCTCAAAGGACTATTGTTTCTAAGTTTTGGAAAAATCTTAGCTCTTGTCCAAGTACCATTAAATTAATGGAGTTTTACATATATACTTGTCACATCAAAATAAATTTAAGTCACACTTTCTATAATATTATACAGCCTCTCCAGGACTGACACACACCCACAAAAAAAAATACCTACATAAAATGTTTATAATTATAAGTAGAGGAAGAAATATGGTGAACACCATGATTTTTATATTAAATGAAAACAATCTTCACACATTAAAACTAACATAATTTTTTGCCTATTATTTTAGTACATAATTTTTTTATTTGATAATTATAGTATTCAGATCAGTTTACGTGTATTTTGACTAATTCCATAATAATATCTTTTTAGATTCAGTTTAGCTAGAAGTACAATGGGGCATATTTGAAAATGTTATAAATATATTATATTATGGATGTTTATTTAATACTCCGTTGTAAATAAGCTTCCTGAAGAAACTTATTTATATGAGATTCCGCCATAAATATGTTTATTTATTTAGTACTCTATTGGAAATAAGCCTCCTAAAGAAACTTATCCTTTCGGTACCCCGTTATGGATAAACATCACCCTCGGTAGAAGATTATCTATATCTGGTACAATAAGCTTATCTTTTCGGTACCCCATTATGGATAAATATCATCCCCGGTAGAATATAATCTATATTTGGTACAGTAGCAACTTACAAGCAGCTTACACAACAGCTTGTAGAAGCAGCTGACAACAACTTCCTTTCTTCTATAAATAGAGGAGATTTCATTTCATTATGTACACAAGTTTGAAGTTTGAATAATATATCAGTTTCTTTCTATACTTGTCTTTACTTTACAGTCTTTATTTCATAATACGTTATAAGCACGAGACTCTGCCATCTCGAGCAAATACTTTGAAAGTATCAGATGTACGAACTTTCTTTATCTAAATAATGTCAAATCTTTCTAAACTTGAATTTGTAGCCATGGATATATCGGGAAAAAGCTACATGTCTTGGGTGCTTGATGCTGAAATTCATCTTGATGTGATGGGTCTGGAAGACACCATCAAGGACAAAAATCAAGCATCAAACCAAGACTGTGCCAAAGCAATGATATTCGTACGACATCACCTTGATGAAGGCTTGAAAATGGAATATATCACTATTAAAGATCCAGTCATACTGTGGAATAATTTGAAAGATAGATATGGCCACTTGAAGATGGTCATTTTTTCACAAGCACGTTATGATTGGACTCCTCTAAGGGTACAAGAATTTAAATCTATCAGTGAGTATAATTCTGCTATGTTCAGAATTATTTCCCAATTGAAATTATATAGTGATAATATTACTGATCATGATATGTTGGAAAAAACTTTCACCACTTTTCATGCCTCGAATATGCTCCTGCAGCAGCAATATCGAGAGATGGGATTCAAAAAGTATTCTGAACTTTTCTCACATCTTCTTGTAGCCGAGCAACATAATGAGCTATTAATGAAAAACCATGAAAGCCGACCTACTGATTCTTGTCCATTCCCTGAAGTGAATGAGACGAACTTCCACCAAGCTAAGCGTGGAAGAGGACGTGGCCCCAGTCGTGGTCATGGTCATGGTCGGAAAAGAAACTCTAATCATGGTAATAATAATGCACCAAAAAACCCTCCTCACTACCAGCAGTGAAAAAGAAAGGAACAAAAGTATGAAGCGGTGCAAGCAGCAAAGGCAGAAAATGCATGTTATAGATGTGGAGGAAAAGGGTACTTGTCACGTACATGTCGTACGCCAAAGCACCTGGCTGAGCTTTATCAAGCCTCCCTGAAGAAGACAGAGAAAAATATTGAAGCAAATTTTATTTCTGAAGATAATTTAGACTTCATGCATTTGGATGTAGTTGATTACTTTGCACTCTCGGAAGGAGAATCAAGTCATGTGATCAGTGATAAATATGTAGAAATATAAATATTTTATTTTTTGTTGATTGTAGTAGATAGTATATTTATGTAATTGTTGTACATAATAAAAGTTGTGCTTTGATAATGATGTTTACTATCATATTTATTTTGTTTATGTCATTTTGAAGAATATGGATAATCCTCAAATTATGTTTGGATCAAAGTCCAATCATGAAGATATTTGTGTAAATGATAGTGGAACAACTCATGCCATATTCAAATATCATAAATACTTTTCTATTTGCATAAGGAAAAAGCAAATATTTCAACAATTTTTGGTAATATAAGTTTGATTGAAGGTTCCGTAAGAGCCACTATATTTTTCTGTCTAAGGAAACAAAATTTATTATAGACAATGCATTATTCTCCTCCAAGTCCCAAAGAAACTTGTTGAGGTTTATAGATATCCGCCGAAATGGATATCATGGTGAGACGATAAATAAAATAAATATGGAATATCTTTGTATTACAAAGAATGTTTCTGGCCAGAAGTGCATTGTAGAAAAGTTACCAACTTTATCTTATAGCTTATACTATTCAAAGATTAGTACAGTTGAAGCACACTCTATCGTAAATCAGAAGTTTACTGATTCAAATATTTGTGTGCTTTGGCATGGCTGTTTGGGCCATCCTGGATCAATAATGATGAGACGAATTACTGAAAATTCGAGTGGGCATCCATTAAAGAACCTGAAGATTCTTACAAATAATGAATTTTCTTGTGATGCTTGTTATCAAGGTAAAATGATCACTAGACCATCACCAATTAAGGTTGGCATTGAATCCCCTACCTTTTTAGAACGTATACATGAGGATATATGCGGACCTATTCACCCACCAAGTGGGTTGTTTATATATTTTATGATCCTAATATATGCATCTTCAAAATGGTCTCATGTGTGCCTACTATCATCTCGCAACCTAGCATTTGCAAAGCTATTAGCCCAAATAATTCGATTAAGGTTACAATTCCCAGATTATCCTATAAAGGCTATTCGCCTTGATAATGCTGGAGAATTCTCATCTCAAGCTTTTGATGATTATTGTATATCAGTTGGAATAAAAGTTGAACATCCTGTAGCTTATGTGCATACTCAAAATGACCTTGCAGAGTCATTTATTAAACGCCTGCAATTGATAGCAAGACCACTACTTATGAAAACAAAATTACCCACTACTATTTGGAGCCATGCTATCTTGCATGCAACATGACTTATCTATCTCAAACTGACACATTATAATAAATATTCTCCGTCATAATTAGTTTTTGGTCATGAACCAAATACTGCCCATCTACGAATTTTTGGATGTGTTGTATATGTGCTAGTAGCACCACCACAATGCAGTAAGATGGGCACGCAGAGAAGGTTAGGAATATATGTTGGGTTTGAATCACCCTCTATTATTCGCTATCTTGAACCATTGACGGGAGATTTATTTATTGCTCGATTTGCAGATTGTCGATTTGATGAAACAAATTTCCCACAATTAGGGGGAGAGAAAAAGGAAATCAAAAGAGAAATTGTGTGAAATATTTCATCATTATCTCATTTTGATCCACGTACCCATATATGTAATCAGGAGGTCCAGAAGATCATCCATTTACAAAATATAGCAAATCAAATGCCAGACGCATTTACTGATTTGAAAAGGATAATTAAGTCACATATCCCTGCATAGAATGTGCATATCCGAATTGATGTCCCAGCAGGACCATCTACTAGCATGGGAGCTAACGAACCTGAAGCACGCCTGAAGCGTGGTAGGTTTGGGTTCTAAGGATCGAAATCCTCGAAAAAGAAAATTGACAAATGATAACTATACTACGAAGGGATCTCCTGAAGAGACCCAAGATCTTATAAGTTCTGAGATTTCTGAAGAAATCAATGAACCCGGGACTCAAATGAGTGAGAAGCTTTTAATAAGTTCTACTGGTGAAGGGATTAATTTAAATCGATCTGAAATAGTGGTGGATAATATTTTTGCATATAATGTTGCAATTAACATTATGTAAGATAGTGAGGATCTTGAACCCCGATCTGTCGAAGAATGTTGACAAAGATTTGATTGGCCAAAATGATAAGAGGCAATTCAATTAGAATTGAACGCACTTGCTAAAAGAGAGGTCTTTGGACCAGTAGTCCAAACATCTGTTGGTATAAAACCTGTTGGTCATAAATGGGTTTTTGTGCGAAAAAGGAATAATAAAAATGAAATTGAAAGATACAAAGCTCGCCTTGTCGCACAAGGATTCTCACAACGACCTGGAGTCGATTTTGATGAAACATATTCACCTGTTATAGATGCTATAATATTTCGATATCTCATCAGTTTAGCACTACATGAAAAGCTTGAAATACATCTAATGAATGTAGTTACAACTTATCTGTACGGTTCACTTGATAATGAAATTTATATGAAAATCCCTGAAGGATTTAAAATGCCTGAAGCAAATCCAAAATCTCGGGAAATGTATTCAATCATATTACAAAGATCTTTGTACGGTTTAAAGCAATCTGGGCGTATGTGGTATAATCGCCTTAGTGAATATTTTCTGAAAGAGGATTACATAAATGATGTTATTTGTTCATGTATTTTTATAAAGAAAATGGCATTAGAATTTGTTATACTTGTTATTTGTGTTGATGACATAAATCTTGTTGGAACAGTAGAAGAGTTCCAAAAGGCAATTGAATATCTTAAGAAAGAATTTGAGATGAAAGATCTTGGAAAGACAAAACTTTGTCTTGGTCTGCAAATTGAACATTTAGCAGACGGGATCTTTATCCATCAATCTACCTATACAAAAAGGGTCTTAAAACGCTTTTATATGGACAAAGCGCACCCATTGAGTACACCAATGGTTGTTCGATCACTTGAAGTGAATAAGGATTTGTTCCGACCTCCAAAAGAGGATGAGGAACTCCTTGGTCCCGAAATACCTTATCGTAGTGCAATTGGTGCACTTATGTATCTTGCTAATGTTACAAGGCCTGACATAGCATTTTCTGTTAATCTACTAGCAAGATATAGCTCTTCCCCTACACAGAGACACTGGAACGGGATTAAGCATATATTGCGATACTTAAAGGGAATACTTGATATGGATTTATTTTATTCTAACAAAGGTAGTGCAGATCTTTTTGGTTATGCAAATGCAGGTTATTTATCTGATCCACATAAAGCTCGATCTCAAACCGAGTACGTGTTTACATGTGGAGGTACTGTCATATCATGGCGCTACACAAAGCAATATATTGTTGCTACTTCTTCAAATAATGCTGAGATAATAGTTATTCATGAAGAAAGTACGGAATGTGTATGGTTGAGATCAGTGATTCATTTTATTCAAGAAAAATGTGGTTTGGAATGTGATAAAAGATTCACAATTTTATACGAAGACAATGTTGCATACATAGCCCAATTAAAGGGAGGATTTATAAAAGGAGATAGAACGAAGCACATTTCATTAAAATTATTCTATACACATGATCTTTCAGAAAAATGGTGACATTGATGTGCAACAAATCCGTTCAAGTGACAATCTGACAGATTTATTCATTAAATCTTTGCCAACTTCAACTTTTGAGAAGATGGTATACAAGATTGGAATGCGGAAACTCAAATATTTGAAATAATATTTTTATCAGGGGGAGTAAAATATACGCTATACTATTTTTCTCTTACTAAGGTTTTTCCCATAGGGTTTTTCTTTTTAAGGTTTTTAATGAGACAACTAGTTATGCGTATTACTAAATATGTGTACTCTTTTTCCTTCACTATGATTTTTTTTCCACGGAATTTTTCCTAGTAAGGTTTTAATGAGGCACATTATATTTTAATGAACATCCAAGAGGGAGTGTTATAAATATATTATATTATGGATGTTCATTTAATACTTCATTGTAAATAAGTTTCCTGAAGAAGCTTATCTATATGAGACTTCGCCGTAAATATGTTTATCTATTTAGTACACTACTGGAAATAAGCTTCATAAAGAAGCTTATCCTTTCGGTACCCCGTTATGGACAAACATCACCCCGGTAGAAGATTATCTATATCTCGTACAATGAACTTATCCTATCGGTACCCCGTTATGGATAAACATCACCCCGATAAAAGATTATCTATATCTGGTACAGTAGCAGCTTACACATCAGCTTGCAGAAGAAGCTTACACAACATCTTCCTTTCTTCTATAAATAGAGGAGATTTAGTTCATTATGTACATAAGTTTGAAGTTTGAATAATATATCAGTTTCTCTCTATACTTGTCGGTCTTTATTTCATAACAGAAAAGGCATAAACTCAATGGCTGACCAGACCAAATCTTTTGATATATAACCTTCGGGGGCTCGAAAAGTCAAGAATCATTTCAGATTTTTAAAAAAAGGCCAAATCTAGATGAGTCTTCTTCAGCCATTGGTTATAACTCTAAGCAGTAAGATTCTTCTTGTTACCTTAAAAACAGAATCAAAGCATTTTATATTATAGCTTAATATTTGACGACTGTGATGTTCGGATTAGCTTGTCCGCATCTCATTCGATTACCTACTACTTTCCACCAATACAGGCGGTAGCATATGTAGTTAGGGTACAGGTTCAACTGAACCTATGCATTTTTTATACTGAGTAATAAGCATGTGAAAATTCACTATAAATTAATAAATTCTGAACCCATAATTATATTCTACAAGTGCAATGAGTTCAATTGTAACAAAATAAAGATTGAACCAGTCAAATTTATTCATAGATTCGCCTAAGTGTCGGATAACTTTGTTTACCAAAACTTAGAAGGAAAAAAGGCATGAAAATGATAACCAAACTATACAATAGATTACAAATGAAGTGAAGGTCTTTTAACAAGTTCAAACAAATCCAAAAATGGTGAATAACATAACACTCATTTCTAACATAAGCAAAAGAACCCCCTCCTCTCCTCCCTATCCCGGACCGTGGTTCCCTTACTTCGTGATCAAAATATAAAAATAAATGAAATAGAATAGACAAAATTGTTCTTCAGAATTAACAAACTCATAGGCGAGTCGATGCTTTTGAGGTGCGTTTGTTCATTCCAAGAATTATCACAATTACTGTCACATCGTCGTGATATTTCCTCCTCCTCCCAGCTGGTATGCTCATCAACTCTTCCTTACTAAAGCCTGCAAATTCATATAATTAACTCAAACTTTTGGCGGGTATATCGACAATGCAGTTGATAGCCGATACAACCTTCTATTCTTTTGCTGATCTCACTGTGTTAGCTACTTAAACTAAAAAATGCTTTTCAGTATGTGATAGGTTGTGTGGTTGTCATATAATGTGGTTTCATTGATTTTGTTATACCATAAGGAAGCAAGATTGTGCTGACAGTAGAAATAGTAGTCTAATAGGTATTGTTTGATTAAATTTAATACTCCCTCCATTTCAATTTATGTGACGGTATTTGACTGAGCACGTAATTTAAGAAACAAAGAAAGACTTTTGAAACTTGTGATCTAAAATAAGCCATAGATAAACTGTAAGGCTATAAATCATCTCATTAAGGGTAAAATAGTCATTTTAAAGTTAAACTGTTACAAAATATAGAAAGGTATATCATTCTTTTTGGGACTAGCTGAAAAGGAAAGAGTATCACATCAATTGGAACGGAGTGAGTATAGAACATTCACAGATAAAAAAAGAGTTGATGTGGTCGAATGGAGAGAATATTGATGCAGATGTCATACCTGCACAATCTGCTGCTCGAATTACAAGCTGCTCCAGCAGAAATTTGGCTGGATCACCTAAAGGGTAACGTTGAATATAAGAATGGACAAGCTTTACAACCTCATCATTGTTGAAGAAGTCAAATAGACCGTCGCTTCCAAGTACAACGAAGTGATCAGAACTTGATATTTCATGTACAGTAAGAGACGGTTGTACAGAAATATATGGAGGGCTGATTAGATTTCGGACGCGAAGAATTCCCATCAAAGCATCATTCATACTCTTCTGCAATAAGTAAATGAAGTGTTATCTTTCCTAATAGGTAAGAACCAAAAATTTAAAAGATTACATCAGTGCTGACACCAACACGATGCCAAAAACGATAATCGTCTAGTGTCTATAAACATTAATTGGCTACAAAAATGAAAATTTCAAGATTCTAGGTCATTTAAAGAAACAAAAATGCAGTTTGAGATAAGGTGCGCCAAAGTATAAGGTAACTATAAGGTGCACCAAAGTAAAAGAAATAGAAGTTGCACCTTTTTCAAGTAACCAACTCCAAGTGCCCGAGTAACCTTTAGCTTTCCCTTGACTTTCCCACCCACGATCGTGGAGTGATCTTCAGGATGATTCTTTAATAGTTGGATTCTTTCAGATTCATTATCGACAGTATGACTAACTGTAAGCTGCACAGCTTGCAATCGTCCATCACTATTAGTAACGATGGCTTCACCATAAGTTGCCAATACAGCTCGACTATCTCCTGCATTTAGCACATACAAGTTCTTCCCGAGTAGAAGCACAACTAATACACAGGATCCAATCGATACTAAGTCAGGACGGTCATCCATTTCCTGTTCAACCATGTGAAGGAAATCGTTCTCAGCTTGAGTAAGAGCCTGTTCCAGGCTATTAAGTACCTTTTGCTTAAAAGAGCTACACGACTTTTCTGCCTCTAAATAAGGAAGGCCATTAGCGAAGCAATCAACATATGAGCCCTTATTAACTTTAGACTCTCGTTCAAGTTCCCAATTCAATAAACTAAGGTAATGTCTAATTGTTTCATACAATGTTCCAGCCAGAAAGTCAGCTGCATCTCTTCCATTAAATCCATCATATATGGCACAGAAAAGTGAGTCGTTCTCTTCTGAACAGACAGCCTGTACTCTGTCTTCACCCGCTGCACCACCCGCTATTTGAACTTCTGTTGCATTAAGGAAGCTTTCACTCCAAGAAGGAGCACTTATCGACTTCAATGAAGATGAATTGTCTTCAGCTAGCTCACTCGGAGAGGACGGACTACAACTTAAGTTTGACAAACTACTCTGAAAAGAAGATGACAATAAATCCAACTTTGAAAAGGATGGAGAAGAGGGTATCCGGCGGAATGAAGTAGGTGAATCCAGTGCGGGCAGTATCTCAGCCCCAAACAATCCATTGCAAATATTTGTGTTAGCTAGAGTGGCATTGGCACTTAGAGCAGCACCAGAAAGGCAAGAGAAGGAACTGTTGGCTCTTCGAAGTTTAGTTCCAGGACGCATGTCAATACCATCTGATTCGTCGCCAGAATCATCGGTGTTGGAATTACAGTGATATCCAAAACTTATTTTGATTTCCGCTCCTGGATCAGTTATTGCTTGTCCACCCATCATTTGTGCCTACAAACAAGTCAACAATCTTCGTTAATTCCAATACCGTTTGGAGAAACTTCTTCCTGCCAAGGACAATACTATGCTACGTAGTATTTTACAGCAAATACAATTTTCATTTTGATGTGAATATGTATTCTCAATAATCTTGATGATGCTATTACCAGACACTCTCAAATCTCAACTACTTTAAAACGATTAGACAAATGACTGCACACTGGACGGACAAAGAAGCTAGTCAATAAAAAAGAATCTCCAGTTTCTTCTCCTTCCCGAGGAGGGAATTCAGATAATGGCTCGTAAACTAGAAATTAATTAGGTAGAAAATTGCCATAAACAAATGTTCAAATAACCCTGCTTGGCTTATCCTTGATTGTGTGATGGAAAAATTATTAATCGTTAGATGTTTTCATTTCTAGAATCTATTTATTCCAAACAACACAGTTCTGCAGTACCCTAGACCAAACCTTGAACATCACCCTAGATCAAACCAAAACTGTGAAAGCGCAAAATTGTACGTGCCCAATTGAGATTGGATATGATTGTATCACTATTTTAATCCTTATTGAATATAAAAGTTTAGCATGCTAGATGAAGTTGAATAGAAATTGGATCCATATAGCCAACTCAATCCAAAGAAAATAAGGCTGGATATCTAGTATCTGGTACCCACTAGTCCGACAAATCCAGAATTCACGCCATATAGAGCTCATTAAAGAAGACATTCTCATTCGCTCTCTCTTCTTGTTCTTTTTCAGATTTTAATTGGTAATACTAGCTTCTTTGGATATATTGTGCACTACCTTCCTATTGCATTTCAGAGGTTGTTTTTACGACTTGAACCAGTGAGCATAATGTCAAGACTCCCCACTAGTAAGTAATACTATTGCATTTCAGATAAGAGGTTGTTTTCACGTCTTGAACCTAGTGACCAGCATATTACTAAAGGAGCATTCTTCGCTGCAATCGCTTCGATCCACCCCCTAGGTGAAAAACCGTAATACGCCGTGAGGAATTCCTACCAGCATGTTCTCAAAGTGAATTGTCTAAGTGCTCTCCTTTGTCTCATAAGGCTCCCCACTAATAAGCAATACTAAATATCATAAATAACAAAATCTTTTTCAGAGAATTTATCCATTTTCAAGATTATATATCCCAAGATACTGTTAACAATCCAAAATTTCCTATTTGAAAATAAAATCATGGCACATACAGATTACAACAACAATATCCGTATTGTGAGGATTAATCATGAAAATGACTATTTTCTCATGAAAAAAACAAAACAAGCAAATCCACACCAACCCCATTAACTGAAATAACTGAAAAACAGAAGAAGAAAAAATTGATAAAAAGCAAATCTTTTACAAAGAATTTCACCATTTTCAAGATTATACATCCCAATATACTATTAACAATCCAAAATCTCCCATATGAAAATAAAATCATAGAACATGCAGATTACAATAACAATATCAGTATTACAAACAAAAAAAAAAAAAAAAAACTGGTAATTAATTCACACCAACCCCATCAACTAAAATAACTGGTAATTTGCCAATATATGAGTTAAAATTGTAACCAAAAACTGACCTTTTCTTGGATTTGATGTCAACCCCAAATGACAAAAACACCCAAGATGCTGAAAATGCTCTATCTTTCTGCTTAGTTTAAATTGTTTACAGAAGCAAAGTGTTAAAGAACAGAAGGAACAAAGAGAAAGATAAAAGTTTGTGATAAAATTGGATGGCGTTTATTAAATGGAAGAAACAAAATAAGGGGCGGCTCAGTTGGAGAAAATTTCTATGGATGACGTTTAGGGGAAAGAGAGAAAGAAGTCAAATTTTCTGTACAAAGATTCACTTCACACCAATGGTGGTAATTTTGTTATACAGTAATTGAGAAAAAAAAAAGTGCAGCCTTTTTATTATTGTCTTATTTTGGGAGGTTTCCTAATTGGCTTGGGACTCTTTAATTTATCTATTTGAAAAGTAATGAAACAAATTTTATTTTTATTTTTTTTACATTCCAAATTATAACAGTGTCAATCTTCTAGAAAAAGGAAAATTTCAATGCATAGGATCCGAGGAAGAGCCGCATCCAAGAGGATGATGTAGGCAGCTTATCGTGATGCAAGCATTTGTGACTTATTTCACGGCTTGAACTCGTGACCTATAAGTCACACGAAGATAATTTTAACTTTGCCCCAAGGTTCCCCCTTCAAGTGTCAATCCTTTAGAGAAAGAGCAGTCTAGTGTACGAAGCATCTCGCGTTCACGCAAGGTCCGAAAAAGCGCCACACTCCAAGGCAGTGACGAATCTAGAATTTTTA
The DNA here is from genome assembly GCF_000715075.1 of Nicotiana tabacum. Lineage (NCBI taxonomy): Eukaryota > Viridiplantae > Streptophyta > Magnoliopsida > Solanales > Solanaceae > Nicotiana > Nicotiana tabacum. The sequence goes on along the minus strand of NC_134094.1, from coordinate 134,036,869 downwards.
AATCATGGGTGCTCAATTATATTTAATCTGAAAATTAGTACTGGAACTGTAATATATTTGTATAATTTACTAGTTTTTTCTGCTCCAAAAGTAATGGGTGCCCAAGCACCCATAACCCATAACGTTCATGTCACTGCCCTAAGGGGATGTGACGTAAACAATTGTAATACAAGTACAATGGTTGATTCTACGGCTTGAACTCGTGACTTGTAGGCTACACGAAAATAATTTTACCTTTGTTCTGAGGCTCCCCTTCAAGTGTCAATCCTTTAGAAATGGAGTAGAATGTGTTTTTTGTGTGGTTTTTTATATGATGCTTTTTATATTTGCATTTTAATTTCGTGTGAGTATTATGTCATCACACCGTTCTAAGTAAGTAAAAATAACATATTTCAAAGATTTAAATTCATCATTTTAAATTTTATAGTAAGAATTTCAAGAAAGATAACTAAAGAGAATTAGTTCATTTATAATTAAATTAATTTAATTTGGTGTAATTTCAAGTGTGAGTAATTTTTTTTCCCTATATAGCCACATATCAGCTTCCCCAGCACAATAATAGTCAGATTTATAGTCCCCACATAATTATGGGGGAAGATTTTATGCCTATGCCTTCAGTCTCCACCCATCCTTCTCAACACCTTTTGGAAGATATGAGATATTTATTGTAGCTTTCTATCTCCACCTTTTGTTTTTTTTCTTTTTATTATTGTGATGTCCGTGTCAGTTTACGTGTACTCGACTAATTTCATATGATACCTATTATTTTCCACTAGTATAATAAATATCGGATAACTTTGTCCATCAAAATTTGAATAAATAAAAAAAATCACCTAACGCTTTTGCTTTCTTTGGGATATTTGTTTTTCCCTTTCAAGAATTTATATTTCAAAAGAAACTACAACTTCAAAATTTAACATCTATTTCATGTTGAAAACTGTGACCAAACTTCTTCAAGGTATGTAAAAGTTCCAATAATTGTATTAGCAATCAGATCACACGCTGAAACTTCAACAAATGGCATAATTATTAGGCTACTAGCTCTATAGCTTCAACGTTTCTCAAATTAGAATTGGTTTAATTAATTTTCTATTTTTTTTCAAAAATAACATTACAATTTTATTATTATTATTATTATTATTATTATTAAGATGATGTCATTTTCCAAATTAATATACGAAAAATGGCATTCCTGATTTTTTAATTGTATAAGTCTAAATAATTTGAGACGATAAATTCCAGTTAAATTCACAGAACTCGTCCTAAATTGTTTTTCGAGGAAATGTTATTGGACTATAAGGGGATCTATGCAGCCCAATTGGCCCAACTTAACAGTTTGCGAATATAGCCATGAAACAGTGGAAGTTTTGTTAAATGACCAGTCCCTTTTTGTGAAAATGATAACTTCATCATTGCTGCAGTGCAGCCCATCATTTTATTAAAGTTTAGGCACATGTCAGCTTGAGAGCCCATTTGGATTAGCTTAATTTAAGTAGTTTTTAAGCATAAGTATTTTAAAATATTTTTTAAGTGTTGGAGATGATTTATTAATAAACAATTTTGAATATAAGTGCTAAAGAATAAAATAGTTAATGTGGTGTTTGGCAAATAAGTCCTCATAAGCACTTTTGCAATTATGTATTTAGATAAAAGTGTTGAGTCGACTATTTTAGGTAGTCAATGACCATTTCATCTGGTTTAGATTTTTTTTTCTTATTGTTTTTTTGGGAAAATTGTCTTGTGTCATGTGTAAATCAGTAAATATGGGCAAAGGAATTTGGATAAAGTAATTTTTTTCCTTTCTATACAATATTTAAAACTTATTTACTAAAATTATTCTAATTTTATTTATTACCAGTCCTAAACAAGGATTACTTACAAATTATATACAATCAATTATTAGTACCTTAAATTAGGGTATTTATAGCCTGTTTGGCCAAGCTTCTCAAGAATCCAAAAGTACTTTTTTTCTCAAAAATACTTATTTTCCTAACTTTAGGTATTTGGCCAAGTTTTTTGGGGGAAAAAAGTGCTTTTGGGAAGAAGCAGAAGCAGTTTCTGAGAAGCAGAAAAAGTAGCTTCTTCCCAAAAGTAGAAGCAGAAGCAGTTTTGACTTTTGTTCTTACCAAAAATACCTTTAACAAAATATAGTATATACCAAAATAACCGTTAAACCTAATACTTAGGATATTAATGTATAAATATTTCTTATTATTTTTAGGATAACTTTCTAATATATAGTGACTTTAGGGGTGAATGCTTTTATATTTGTTGAATAATTTTTAATATATTTAACTTATATTAAAAGAATTAAGTACTTTAAATTTTATATTCATATTTTACTTAAATAAAATGATAAGATTTAATTATTGCATGTAATAATAAATTTTTAATATTATTTATTTACTATAATATTAACTATTAAGTAAATCTATTCATGTCTTTGTTAATAATTTGATACTTAAAAGCACTTTCTGAAAAGTTTGGCCAAACATAAATTATTGCTCAAAGTGTTTTTCAGAGTGATTAGCCAAACACAACTTGCTTCTCTCCAAAAGTACTTTTTTCAAAAGCACTTTTAAAAAAAATACTTCTCAAAGTATTTGTGTTTGAGACATCTTAGTTGATTGATGATTTCTTTTATGATGTCATTATTTGTGTTTTCTGTACTTTTTTCCTCTGTGAGTTATTTATTTATCAAAGTATAGTGCACATGAGTCGATTTGAATGCATTCTCTACTTTTCTTTTCTTAATAAATCAATATATTTCGTACAAATTAAAAATAAATTTCATACAAATTTAATGCAAATTAAATATCTACAACAACATACATAATAAAAATAAATTTCATACAACTAATTATATAGTATACAACTTATCTACAACTTTCATATATTATTTCTACTCAGTTAAATACAACTATAACATCATACAACTTAAATACAATTTTTATACAATATGTCTTTTGTATATAATTTGTAAATATTTTGTAAGTGGCGTGTTCTTCTTTTTCTCTGAAATTCTAGTCAAAACTTCCTCTCTTAAAATAATTTTGATACATATCAACAACTTTATGTAAAAAAGATAGTATTTATAACTTAAATAAAAATTTCATACAATTATTTTTTAACTTTCATATAATATTCAAATAAAAAATATATATAATTACAACAGAATACAATTTACATACAACTTTAATACAATTTCGTAAGTATATTGTATGTCATGTGTTCTTCTTCTTCATTTTCGAGTTTCAATATAAAATTCGGTCAAAATTAAGTCTAATCTTCACCAAACACTCTCAAAATTGAGATACAAACTCCAAAGAATATTTTCAATTGTTTGTAACAATACCCAATCCAAACAAACAATAGTTTTTGAAAACCTAAATTCGAATTCAAAGTTTCAGAGTTTTTTAATGGCTGTCAATGGTGGAGAATCAAATATCTTCAAAATTTATTGATTGACAATTTCAATTCGAACACCAATTGTGCAATATGAAAGAAAATTGTTAAGTTAAAACTCTATATTATAACAATTGAAATTCATTGATGAATTTCCTGGAAAAAAAAAGGGATGAAAACCAGAGAAAAACGAATGAAGAAAATTGGGGAAAGAACAGAGAGAGAGAGAGAGAGAGAGAGAGAGAGAGAGAGAGAGAGAGAGAGAGAGAGAGAGAGAGAGAGAGAGAGAGAGAGAGAGGATTCCCTATTCAATTTCTAATATAAAGGGATACTCATTTAAACTAATTTGTATATAGTTGGTAAATTGTATATGCCCATATAATTAAGTTAAAACTTGATTAGGGAGGGTAATAAAATTTCATATAGTATAGGAAGGTAAAACTAGATTGACATCATTCACCTTTAGAAATATAGTTACTAAATTTTACCCATTATAACAATGAGGCAGAATATACAGTTTGCTTCTGACCGTGAGGTCAAATCCCTGTGACCACTCATAATTAAAGAAAGACAATTAAAAACATTAATATTATGAGAATTAAATCAATATAAATCAATTTAATATGCTATCAAATAAAATTATTTTTAACTGTAAAATTTACAGAATGTCAAAACACTAACGTGGTGAGCGACTTATCATAACCTATAACCTGTTACTGAAAATTTGACTTTTTCATTGATTTGTATTTTTTGAGCAATTCACACGTAATTCCATTACGTGTATGTGAAAAAACTAATATTATAAAGTTACTATTATAATGGTTAAAAGTTCTAAGATCATACATGAATTTAATTCATTGACTCGTGAACCATTCTAAATTCCCATTTTGGAACTTGAGAATGGAAAAAAATTCTAGCTTTTCTTTTTTCCCCATGAAGAATTAGTGGAGTAGTTGTTAAGTAAAAAGGTTGGTAAGTTGTGTCAAAGGCATACAAAATTAGCAACCAATAATATAAAGCTAATAAAGATGCTAAAGCAACCAAATCAGCACAATCTCCTCAAAACTGTGTAGGTACCACAGTCTTACTGTGTTAGCATCAGCGTTTGTTCTTAAAATCTATGTTGTCGGGATTCTTTAAAAATATTATCGCACTCGTATCGGATCCTCCAAAAATGCATTATTTTTAGAGGATCTGACACGCATCCAGCTATATTTTTTAAGTGGCTGAGCAATATAGTCTAAAATTGATCTCATAAGATTGCCTCATGAGTCATGACCCTATTCATGTGAATAAATCCTTTTCAAGTCAAGGAACAAACCCTTTCCTTCCTTTTATTTCATCTAGAGTTAAACCTCTCTGTAACAACCTCATTTGTTCTGAATATTTTTGGATGTTATAGTGAAGTGTTGTTATAGTGAACATATATTATAACATAACATAAAAATTGGTTCTGAAAAAGCTTGGCTTTTATAGTGAAGTGTTGTTATATAGTGACGCTATTATAGAGAGGTCTGACTGTATTTATAGAAAATAATCAACTAGGGAAAAAACTTTACACTCATTGTTTACGCTATACCACATCAACTTACCATGGTTAAGCGACAAACTGAAGTAAAAATACTTTGTTAGGTCTCATGGTTAAGAAATAAAAGTATATATGGAAGACACATGACATGTTATTATTAATTGAGAAATTTTCAGAAACGACTATTGTTTAGTGGCTATTAACTTGCTGTAGCTACCATTTACTTAATTACTTTCTATAGCTATGTTTTCACCTGTTATAGAGTGTATTCGATGTATTCAAGCTACTGTATTCATGAATACAGTAGCAAAATTCGGCGAAAAACAAGTATGTCCAGCTAAACATAGATTGTATTCATATGTATTCGCGAACTGTATTCGTGAATACAGTAATGGAAATCTGCGAAAAAAAGGTCTTCAGCTGTTTAAAAACGGTAAGTGAATCAATCAACGCGATAGACTCCTAATATAACTCAACAAACTCAATTATAACACGCAAAATTTATATTTTCACGAGACAATGGAGATGAATTAGTGGAGAATGATAGGGAGAAGCAAAAACAAGCCGACAATGATATCAAGAACATGTTGTCTGTATTTCCTGGTGTTCATTTGGATATAACTGATTATATGGAACATGACCAAAAGCCAACGCTATTAGGACATGGAAAGAAGAAAGGAAAGAATAAAGTAAGGGGAACCTCTAAACATGACCACTATTTGGTACATTCAGACTAAGGCAATACCAAAGGCGGATTCAGAATTTAAATTTTTTTATAGGTTCAAACATTCTAAGTTCTTTGAGATAATGAGTTCATAACATAATATTTGTACTAATTTTTAAAGTTTTCACATATGTATGTGTGGTCTAAATAACAAAGCAAAAAAAGAAGGAAGCTGCTAAAAGTTCATTACATGTTCCATAGGAATAAGTTTCATATTGTACTTGGAGCATTAGAATGGGTGTCTTGGCGTAGCTGGTAAAGTTGCTACCATGTGACCAGGAGGTCAAGGGTTCGAGCCGTAGAAACAGCCTCTTGTAGAAATGCAGGGTAAGGCTGCGTACAATAGACCTTTGTAGTCCGGCCCTTCCACGGACCCGCGCATAGCGGGAGCTTAGTGCATCGAGCTGCCCTTTAGTGTACTGTTGCATTGTTTCTTTTACTGTTTCCATGTTTTCCTAATTTCTCTTTCTTGATATCTTTGTAATGAGAAGTTCTTCCATTGAAGTTTATAGTCAAATATTTCCCTTGAGCTAAAAACCATTACTATATTATTGCTGTTTTCATTCTACTAAGCTTCATTGAGTTTAACATAACAAGTATAACAAATGCAGAATATTGTGATTTGTATTTTCAAAATGATAATTACAACTTGCTACTATAGTTCTTTCTTCTATATTATCATCCTTGGATTTTTCTTTCTTGTTACTTTTACAGTGGCAATAATCTCTCATGTTCATCCAATTAAGGTATAGACTTGATTCTTACACGTTAATGGCTTGAACGGTTCTTTGAAGTTGGTTCTTGAAAATATAACAAAATTTAGTTCATAGTTACTACATGTTTAGGAAAAAAACTTAGTTCAAAGAAATAGTGAAATACTTCAAGGAATCCTGGATTCATCATTGGATTCATGAACTTGAAAAGTTAGCTCCTTGTCCTTTTTCTCTGCAGTTTCTTGAGGAACTTTCTGAATTTCTTTAGTCTTGCCCCAAAGTAGAAAGTATAGCCCGACGATTACAATAACTGATCCCATCACACTGATCATGTTCAATTTTTGAAAGAAATGTGTCAGCTGTATATAATATTATGAATTGAAATATAGTCTTAGGTAAAAATTAGCAGCATTGAAAGTGTTGAATTACCTTCCAAGATTGAGTTGCTCGTGTAGAAAGGGAACGTCTAACATGGCTGCCATAACTTGGACAAGAGGACTGAATGCTGCAGTAAATACAGGTCCCCTCTTCTTAACACACCATGACATTCCAACATAGCACAAGCCAGAACCTATTAACCCCTGTCGCAAGTAGAATAAAGTCAGACCTCTCGATATAACAGTCATTCACTATAAAAGTCAAGCTTTTTATGGAACCAATTTCCATGCTATGTTATACTATATATTCTATATAACAGCACTTCGCTATAACATCCAAAAAAATTCGAAACAAATGTGGTTGTTATAGAGAGGTTTGACTTTACATTATTGTTATTTTAGACTCCAAAATAAGATGAAGTTTAAGTGTACTTACAGTATAAATGACACTCAGCATATCGATCATTTCCTTTGGAATCCAAATAGAAAGTCTTCTATTAATGGAAAAAGTTAAGATAGCTGATTGTATGGCACTGAAGAAGGTCATAATAACAGTGCTAGAGTATTGACATGGATATTTCTTTCCAATATTTGATTGAAGAAGGAACCACGAGGACCACAAAAGCGTTCCAGCAAATAAGATCAACGACCCAAAAATCCATCTTTCTTTTCTTTTAGAGGAACTAATGTGCTCTTCCATTGATTGAGATTCAGTTTGTTGGTCTGAAAAATGGATTAAAGGAATGCCTTTGTAAAATGTCAATAACAAGGCGCCCCCGAGGCATATTAATGTACCAATCACTTTTGCTCTTCCACTTCTATCTTTTATGTTAATTGTCTCTAACCTGCATTACAATCATACGATATCCTTAGATTGGATCAGTAGATTAAGAAAAGGGGAGACTTGTAACTTTTTAAGTTATTTTTACTTGTTGAAACAAGAGAGAACGAATTCTCATACCCAAAAGGTAATGCCATAAGGAATGTTGTCACTGGAACCATGTTGACAAAGGCACATGCAAAAGTTGCAGAAGTGTATTGTATGCCAAGAAGGAATAAGTATTGTGTAAGAGATGCCCTACGAAAAAGGCGTCTTAGTTATGCTGCTAAAATTTTAGCAGAGAAACACAGAGTAAAACAAAAGGACTTAGCAACAAGAAAGCTATTTAAAAGACAATCTTACCCAACAATTGCACTCAAGAAAAGGTAGCACAAGATTTGAGGGGTGAGTTTAGGTCTAGTATTTCTGCAAAACAAGAAGATTATCATATGAAAAGTAGTATCATAACTTCAGATTAGTGAAAAGTAGGAAGAATGATTCATACCTTTCAAGAAAGAAAGCAATAGGGGCTAAAAATATAGTCGAAATGGACTGTCGATAAGTGATGAAAACCAAATGGTTCATTCCATCCATGATAATCTTCTTAAGAAGTATATTACTTATTGCAAAAGCAAAATCAATTGCCAACATAACAATAATTGGATACCATTCCACATATCTCTTCATCTTAGTTAGTCTTTACTTCCTTTCTGTTGTGTGCTTCTTTTTTTGTGAATTACTCTGTGGTTTTTAAGATGAAGCTGAGGCAGAAGGCAGATATTTAAAGTCTGTTAAGACTGTTGTTTGTTCCACTACATTATGGCAATCACATCAATGCTTTAAAGCTTCAATAGATTTAGACATTTGTTTAACATAAGTATACTCTTGCCTTTTACTTTTCTTTTACTTGAAAGATTGCAACTATTTCCCTTTTCCTTACTTTCTATTGATATTTTTGGCGTAACTGGTAAAGTTGTTGTCATGTGACCAGGAGGTCACGTATTAAAGCCGTGAAAATAACCTTTTGCAGAATGCATGGTAAGGCTGCGTATAATAGACTCTTGTGGTCCGCCCTTCACCAAACCCCGCGCATAGCGGGAGCTTAGTGCACCGGCCTTTTTTTTTTTTTTTTTTTTTTTTACTTTTGATTGATATGTTTGGCGTAACTGGTAAAGGTGTTGCCATGTGATCAGGAGGTCACGGGTTCGAGCTGTGTAAACAGCCTCTTGCATAAATACAGGGTAAGATTGCGTACAATAGACCTTTGTGGACCGGCCCTTCCCCAGACCCGCGCATAGCGAGAGCTTAATACTCTAACAGATGTTAACTGTATGTGAATCGTTTACCGCAACAACAGGTTCATCAACATACACAGTATAGAGAATCTTATTTTGGGAAATTTAGTTTTCTTGGACTTAAATTAGATAGGATATTGAACATTTTTAACATGTGAGTCAACTAATGCTTCTTTTCAATCTTTCTCTGTTGGTATATAAATAAATAAACAGTTTATGGCATCTTGTGGGTGGGGTTCAATTAAATATGATTCTATTTGTCAAAATTTCCTATGGCATCTAATGCATTCTCTCTCCTTAGTTCTCATGTGTAAGTGTAGGAGGCATCTAATGCTGCTTTTAAAAAACTTGTAGTATAGAATCTTGAGATTACAACATTGAACAGAAAAATTTACTGTCAATACATCATATTCCTTGAATGGATAAGCTTACGAATTCTTTAAGTCAGAAAGCATACACCTTTGTCAAACCAAATACAATTCTGTCGATAGGAATCGAGTGAGGGAAGATATGGTTTCCAAGTTAACCAAAAGATAACGCAAGCGTCCTAAGATGAGCTCAATGAGAACAGAAATCTCGTGTGAAACAGAAGGGTAATAGCTCGTTTGATTCTGATTTTCAATACGAATATGAACGGGTTGGCCTAAGAGTCCTTCTGAACTTGATCAGTGACTAAAAACTTGTTTGAGTTTAGTTCTTGAGATAAGTTGGCCAAGTTCTAACCAAGAAAAACTAAGCTAGCTCAAGATCAAATTTAAGATCATGACCACTTGACTCATCAGTGGCCTTAGGCAAAAAGAGAAATAGAGAGTGTCAGACCATTTGAACAATGCTAGGTACAGTTTGGTCAACTATTATTCCAACAATGAGTTCGCGGGTTTGGTAGAACTATAGTGTTTCAAGGTCGAATCCTATATATATGTGCCAAAAAAAAGTGTAAAGACAACCGAGTGCACAAGACATCCCGTGTTCACACTGGGTCCGGAAAAGGGTCGCACCCGAAGGGGTGCGATGTAGACAACCTAGATTCTGAACACGCCACTGATGGGATATAACATAGTATTAGCAACCTAAAGGTCTTGACTACTAGGAAAATCATTGGGAACTATGTAAGAATTTCACTTGTGTAAGCCTTAGAAAAATTCAGAATTATGCTTGTATCAGGGTAGGCTGCCTACATCACAATTACTTGGGGTGCGGCCTTTCCCCGAACCCTGTGTAAACGCTGGATGATTTGTGCAATGGGTTGCCTTTTTAAGTCATTAGTCATTTGGTTAATGAAAACATGGCAAGTGCTAAATGATGGATCAAATGTTGAAATTCTTGTACAAATTTAAAAGCTTTAAATAGAAAAATTCCACTTTCTTAGCAAAAATGAGGACCACCAAGAAGTAGTTTTGGCAACAAATCATATCAGTGCTTTTAAGTAACATCAAATTCTTTTTCAATGTAAAGTAGGAGGTACACAATAGAAATGATTTTTCATGCCCTTGTCTTAATCCATATTCTTTTGTTCCTTAACCATGATTTGAGCTGGAACCCTACATCTTTAGTAACAAAAAATCCAGAATTATATGCTTTTACTTTTAGTTTTTTCATGAGTAAGGAACCTCTAAAAGTCCAAGCATTATCACCCTAATAAATGGTCAAGAATTAATCAAGATTACTAGTACCTTTAGAGGGCATAATCCTTCTTCAATATAGGGGCGGATATAGGACTGTGTTCTATAGGTTTAACTGAACACACTATTTTTGGTTCACATACAACACAACTATTATTACGCCTCAATCCCAAGTAACTTGGGGTCGGCAATATGAATCCTCATTGACTATCTCGCTTCATTTAAGTTCATCTCATATCAATATTAGACTAAAAAGGGTACTAGAAGTTCTCTGTATTTCTAATTGACAAATAAATCTCCATCATAAATTAACTAGTTTTATGCAAGTTGTCAGTCTGGCTACCGCAACTTTCTCCTTTATCAGAGCTTGGCACCAGCAATTTGAGCAAGCTCACTATAAGGAAATAGCTTTTTTCCGACTACCAAAATAGCTGGAAAGTAGTCGGAAAAGTATATGTTCCGACTACTCTCCGACTGTTTTCATGTAGTCGGGAAATGGTACGTCGGAAAAACATGTCCCTACTGTAGTAGTAAATTTCTGACTACTGTAGTCGGAAAATTTATTTTGCCAAAGATCCAAAAAAGTTGGTATTTCCCGATTGAAGTAGTAAGAATATTAATTAAATAGTTATAGTCGACAAGCTATATATACATTATGCAAAAAAAAAAAAAAAAGTATTAAAACATAAAACATATACTATTAAGACCAGACTTCCAAACTCACTGAATATAAATTTTGGATTCGCCTCTGCTTCGATTCTTATAGTCGGCATCATATATTCTTTTACTCATGTTTAACCCTTTTCAGAATTTTTCTATTTTTTCCCCATCTTCCATCTAAACAGATTTCTGCGAGTAGTATGCAGTAAATCATTCGACGCTTTACAATAGAAAGTTTTGGTTCTTCGAATAATCTGCTTTAATAACAGCCTAATCACTATTAATACCTTATTTTGTGCACTTTAACCTGATTCATTACATGTTTATCTTACAAAATGTGTCGACACAACAAGTTCATATTCAGTTCCCTTTTTTGGAAAATACAGAACTTAAAAGGCATGATGACTTGAATAATTAAGATACTTAAAAATCCCATTTGATATAATTCAAAAATAATTACACTTTAATTTGTTGTTCAATAATATATATAGAAGTGGTCAATTCTACATAAATGGTCAATGGTAAGTTAATGTGTATACAGTTAGCTCCATGGCTTGGTTCATTGGTAAGGATGCAACATATGATGTGCGATTTAGTTACATGTCACGAATCTTGTGCAAACAAAATTTGGTATTTTTTCCGGTCCATTTTAGTCGTCATGTTTCATTTTTAGATGTCTCTTAGAAAATTATATTATTTTGGACCAGTTATTTTTAGTAACCACGACAACTAAAATGGATCAGCGAACGTGTTTATTTAAGTTAGGAGAAGCATAGAGGGATGTGCCCATATACTCTCCCACAAGTGGGGTTTGAGAATGGTAGATTGTAGGCAGGCCTTACCTCTACCTTTAAGAAGGCTGATAGGACCCTCGGCTCAGGAAAGATAAACACCCTTGTGTGTGCACTAAATGTAGAATTAGATAGGCACAGTTGAACCATCAACTAACTATATGCCAAATTTGTTTCTTTTCCCACAAACCATGTGAATTTAAAGGACAGTTCGGTGCACAAGACATCTTATGTTCACACTGATTCGGGAAAGGCCTGCAGTCCAAGGGATGCGATATAGATAATCTATCCTAATGCAAGCATTAGTGGCACAAACTATGTGAATTTCACGCATAAAATTAGAAAAAAAATTATCGTGGCTTCAGAAAATTCATATATCGTACAGATTTAAGTATGCAAATAATTAACTTATTGATGCAAAATTTTAAGTGGTTGTATTTGAACATTATTACACAAAAAATTCATCTCTAGAAAAGGTACATTAACTATGTTTACTGAGACATGGAAGAAAAGATTCTTTATAGCTTTATTTAGTTAAAGAGATGATCACTTCAGTATATGGAAAAATGAATCATCCTTCAATAATTCAAAATAGATAAGACAACACATAGTAGGTTTTGTATAACTAACAAATTTCTAAATTTGGATCTATCTCCTAAGTTTTACCTACTAAGTTGACCGTTAAGCTATACCCTTAAGTGCAGTATCGCCGGATCTAATGAAAGAGCTACGAGTTCATCCGAACTCATCAACTTTGATTTAGACTCTATAGTGTGTTTAAAATCCATACATAAGCACAAATAATAGATTTCGAATATTCCTAAATGAGAGTAACGAAGCTAATGTCTTGTTTTGTTAAAGTAGTTAAAGTAGTCAATTACTTGTGTTAAAAGTCGAGTTAAGGCATGTCCTTCAACCCTTTTGTACCTGCATTCTTGAGTCATTATCCACCCACAAAAATATAAATGTCATTGTAAACCAGTGGCGGCTCCAATTACGGGTTTGCAGCGAAGCGGTGTCGCGCGACACCGTTTTTCCGGAAATTCTACTCTATATATATATAATTGTGAGGAAACAGATAACTAAAAAAAAATAATACCACTAGACAAAAAGATTGTCTCCTGGCGTGTTGCTCATATGCCTAACTTTGTTCTAAAGAGGTTCGAACCTCAACTAGCTCGTATTTTTTACAAATATTTGAGAAGCCTTTATGGTAAAAAATCGTGAATCAATAGAATTGAAATCAAGACTTTTTTCTAACTTAAGACTCAACAAACCAATGGACTAAAGGCTAGTTTTTGTCTAGAAATATGATAATGAAAGTTATTTATATTGTTCTTCTATAAATTTCGACTACGATTACAAAAATTTCTGCGTTCACACATGTTTGCAAGTTCAACAGAATTCAGTATTTTAATACGTGACAGTCGGCCAAGTAACGACAATAAGAAAGACTAAGACATAGTTAAATCTCGGGCAAAATAATCTAATATAAAATTGTATAAGACCTTAATGATTAACCCAATGTATGGAATCCCAACTTGCGTAATAAAATTATTATCTTTAAAAAGGATAAAATTAAGGATATTATGTAGCTATCATGTGTTTCTTGGCCGAACTTTATATATATGTGAGAAAATTAAGCATATATAAATAAAATTAGATATACATCTTACAATAGTGTCTCTCAACTCAGAATTCATAGCATAAAAATTATAGATCCGTCAATGCCACTATCTTTGCAAGATCTAGATTCTAGTCTATCCATACACAGCCACGTAAAACGTAACTAGTATTATATGCTGTCTCAGTTACTTAGAATAGGCCATGAAAAAGGACTTACCAAATGGAAATGGGGTGAAATTCAAAAATAGTCAAATTTACAAGTGATAATTAAAAAATAGATATAGTTTCAAAAGTAATCAAAATTTATTCACTTTTCATGTAAAGATAAATCTGAACGAAAATACAGCTCAAAATCCGGAAAATATTCCAGTATAATATACTGGAGTTCGAATTTTTTACATGTGAACTTCCAGCAAAATATACTGGAGTTCCAGCATATTAAGCTGGAATCCCAGTATAAATATACTCAAACTCCATCATAATATACTGGAGTTCCAGTATAATATACTGGTCCAGCATAATATGCTGGAAGTTCATACACAGGTGCTCCAATCGCCAGTATATTATACTGGAACTTTCTGTGTGATGGAGTTCCAGCATAATATGCTTGAAGTCCATACACAGGTGCATCAATCTCCAGTATATTATGCTGGAACTTTTCGTGTTGCAGCAAAATAGTGGCTATTTTTCAATGACTTTGCAAACGCTGGCTATTTTTTAATTACCAGCCCGAAAAATGGCTAGTCCGTGCTATTTAAACTACTAAATGAGACAGAAGCAACTAATATTGACCATCCATTATTTGGTACCCTTTTCTTTTTGCTAAGTATACTTTTTTTCCATTTTGACTAGTGTTTACCCGAAAATGGATAGAGTTGAATTTATACGCAATTCCGAGGATATGTGGCGTAACTTAACACAAAATGTAAGGATAAATAGAAATATAAATATAGATTGCAGAGAATGCGAAATAGATAAGGTTGTTAGGAATAATGAATCTTAGGATTCAACAAATAGAATCAATCTAAGAAATCTGAAAGAATGATTCTTTACTGTAGAAGAATATAGCGCTTTTATTACAATGTAAGCCTGAGAAAAAACTTGTTTTACAGAAATGGTAACCAAGCCCTTTTACAGTAGACAGATTTGGTTCTAAGCATAATAAAATAAACATTCAGTGGGAGACCCATAATAAGTCAGCTTTTCCACCATTTCTGCCAAGATTCTCTCTAGTGGGATTGCAACGGCTTTTGTCTGCAAGCTCGATCTTGCTTAGAACCCTCGATTTTGGTTTGAGCTTGATTTCGACTCGAGCTCTTGATCTTGGTTCGAGCCCGATCCTGGCTCGAGCCCTCGAATTGATTCGAGGTTAATGTTGGTTGGTCTCTGGATTATCAGCATAATAGATCTACTCTGCATCATGGTTCGATTTAGATTCGAGCTTGATAATTATATCGACCTCGACATGGATCGGCCTCCCCGGGTTCGAGGTTAGTTTGTTCTACCTTCGAGATCTTACTTCGATAAATCATTGTTCGAACACGATCGGACGTGCTAAGGCCGAAAACTATTTCGACCGTATACAGATAGTCCCCTCATTTCTCAAAAAGAATATGGTGAGAAACGATATGATTTTTTAACGGCTCGATCGGATTATAACCTGACGTTTCCATCGGGTTCGACCATAACGCATCTGGTAGTTGTCCCGTCAGTTTAGTCTTTCAAGGCATTTAATGCATGCCATTCGGCCACCGCTGATACTGAACCGCCATCACCTGAACCTATAAATAACCCTTTCTTTTATCTTTTACCACTTTTACATCTTCTATCTTCCAAATTTCCCAAGTTCTTCTTCATACTCTCCAACTTACCAGTAAATCTGTGATTTCTTTCTGCAAAAGCCCCTCCTCAATTTTACCAAATCTTTGTCATTTTTCTCTATTCCTTGCTTCTGACCTCGAAAATGGCAAAAACGTCACAAACCATCCCTCAGAAAGAGAAAACTTCATCTTCACAGTGTGCCGCTGATGATACGCCGGCAGAACCATGGCCTGAGGAGTGCGTTCCTGGGGTGTGCGTCCTTACTTCTGATTTCAAGATCGATAAAGGATCATCGGTGCCGGTCGATGTGAACCGGTATCGAGGTATATATGTTCGATAACCGAAAAGTACCTCCAACAGCTAAAGAAAGATTGCAATTAGGATAAAAAAGAAATAATGATTCCTTCTTCTGACGAAGATATCACTTCGCACGTGAAAGGGTTTTTGAATGTATATTCTTGTCCTTTCACGTTGGGTCCCCTCGATTCTATTATCATTGATTTCTGTCGTCAATACCAAATAACCCTAGGCCAGGTCCACCCTTCTTTTTGGTGGATCGTTATCCTGATCCGATATTTCATAAGCAAAATCGAGGGGATGTCGTTCACCCTCGACCATCTTATCCGATTATATCGTCCTCGACTTTTTCGAGGAGGGTTAATAAAACTTCAGCGTCGGGCTACCAAGGCCCTGTTCTCGAGTATTGACGAGGACAGGGATCGGGGCTGGATGGGCAGGTTCGTTCGAGTGAGGACTTCGGACCTGATTCCGACTGAAAAGATGCCCTTTTCCCGAGGAGTGGAATATGAAATATAAGTGTGATCTTGCCGTTACTTCTACTTTGTTCTTTCATTTATTCTCTCATCGACACTCTTCTTTTTGTGATGTAGTGGTTCCCTGGATGCTCGGAGCAGTTTTCGATCTCAAGAACTGGGTACGAGCCCTTGTTTCAACCTCCACATACGCCAAGCGCTCATGGCGTGATTTGTCAAAGGGTCGGTGGGAGGCCAAAAATCACGGTAAGCTCATTTCTCGTACTCTTTGATGATCCGAACGAGGTGGTTTTCAAAATATTTTATTAAGGTTTTCTATATGCAGGTTTGGATAAAGACGCGGTTTTGAGGCCCTTGTCCAATGAGGAGGAAATTTCGGCCTCTGTTCCAAAGCCGGTGAAGGAAAATAAAAGGAAAAGAGCCTCCGTTCCCGAAGATCCAAAACCGAAGAAGAGGATGGCTCATAAGCCGAATAAGAATGTCATTCCTTTGACCGTGGAATCCGTTCTGCGTCTAAGGGATGAAGATGAAGAAGAAGAAGAAAAAGAAAACGATGAGTCCGCGCCGGTGGTCCGAATGAAGAGAACCACTGATGCCTCATCAGCGGCTGGATCGATGATGCTCCATGAGGCTCCGCCTTGAACTGAGGATATACCGGAGAGATATTCGTGTAGAGTCCCCGAACTATAGGATATCGAATACACATCTCATCAGAGTCAACGGGCAGGGGATATGACCGAAGGGCCCTCGAACCCCTTCGAACCGAGGAGAATGCTCCAGGCAATTCATTTGGGGAAGCATCAACCGAGGATTCGCCTACCTTTCCCATTTTTTTCCACAGGGGTGATTCGGGAAGCCCAAGCTCTGGGAGCCCTCGATCTAGACAGGCCTCACGATGAAGAAGATCCCTTTCGTGACCTGTTTATCGGCATTGAGGACGTTGCCGGTGCTGGTGATGAATCGGATATTTTTCACGGATTGCGGCAGGCTTTGAATCAGGTGAGATTTTTAAAATTATTTTGTCGGTACTATCTTTATGTTCATTTTTCGTTAACTTCGCTTCTTGTTTCTTTGTAGGCAGCGATAGTTCATCGAGAATAATGTTCTCGATCCCAAAATGAGTTGCATCGATACGAGGCCGACCTACAACGGGCTACTGACGAGAGAAACTCCCTTAGACTTTCCTTAGGGCAGAGAGAAGAAGAAATAAAAGACCTCCGAGCTGAGCTGGCCAAGGCTTATCGAGATTAGACCGATTTGTCTGAGCAGGTAATGATGCTTTTGAAAGCCTATGGGCTTGATACCGGAACGATAGCTAACATTTCGGTCTTACAGCTACAGCAAAAAATCGAGATGATCGGGAAGCTTTGTGAGGAGGTCGACGTGATTCTTTGCGGTAGAAAGAAGGTATGGACCGCTTTGCTGCAGAAAAAGAGACTGCTCGAGTCCAGTTATCATCGTCCGAAACCCAACTTCAGAAAATGAAGGAAAAAGGCCTGGTTCAAGCAAGAAAAATTGAGGAGCTTGAGGCTCGGTTGGCCTCTGTACTTGCCAAGTCCGAATCTGATGCCGAAAAGGCAAAGACCGATGCGGATGTGCTCGTGGTCGTCTATCGGGCCGATGCTGAAGCTGCCCAAGTCCAGGCAAGAGAGGCAGCCGAGTCCACCGATACTTGAGCACATTGGGTCGCCGAACTTGCTAAGTGCCGATCCCGAAGGGAAACTCTCTAGGAGATCCATGCTCGTAGTTTCGATCTTGCTGAAGAGATAAAAAGGGCCAAAGAACTCGAAGCCGATGCTGAAGCTCTGGTTTCTGATGGCGATGATGATGATGATGGGAGCAAGAGCAGATCCGAGAAAGGGAGGGAGCCTGATAAAGAAGAGACTGCTCCTGACCGAGAAGTTTAGTTCTTAGTTTTTATGTTGTAATCACCCATGCGAATAAATTTGTATATAGATATATCCCTTTTTTTGCCGACTTGCTTCTGTTTTTGTTTCCTGTCTTGTGAGGACTTTATTCATGCCTTATGAATATTTTCACAATGATTTAAACAACTTAATCAAATTTGGACTTCGTAGCCTCTATAACCGAGCGAGCGCTTACTCAAACTTGGAGCGATGTAGCCCTTAGGCTTATTAGTTGAGTCAATGATTCGAGCTTGAAGAAATATAGCCCGTAGGCATAATGGTCGAGTGAGTGCTTGCTCGAAATCGAAATAAAAGTAGCTCGTAGGCTTAGTAGTCGAGTGAATGATTCGAACTCGAAGCAATGTAGCCTGTAGGCGTAATGATCGAGTGAGCGCTTGCTCGAACTCGAAATAAAAGTAGCTCGTAGGCTTAGTCGAGTGAATGATTCGAACTCGAAGCAATGTAGCCCGTAGGCATAATGATTGAGTGAGCGCTTGCTCAAACTCGAAATAAAAGTAGCCCGTAGGCTTAGTCGAGTGAATGATTCGAACTCGAAGTAATGTAGCCCGTAGGCGTAATGGTCGAGTGAGTGTTTGCTCGAACTCGAAATAAAAGTAGCCCGTAGGCTTAGTCGAGTGAATGATTCGAACTCGAAGTAATGTAGCCCGCATGGATAATGGTCGAGTGAGCATTTGCTCGAACTAGAAATGAAAGTAGCATGTAGGCTTAGTAGAGTGAATGATTCGAACTCGAAGTAATGTAGCCCGTAGGCGTAATGGTTGATTGAGTGTTTGCTCGAACTCAAAATAAAAGTAGCCCGTAGGCTTAGTCAAGTGAATGATTCGAACTCGAAGTAATGTAGCTCGTAGGCGTAATGGTCGAGTGAGTGTTTGCTCGAACTCGAAATAAAAGTAGCACGTAGGCTTAGTCGAGTGAATGATTTGAACTCGAAGTAATGTAGCCTGTAGGCATAATGGTCGAGTGAGTGTTTGCTCGAACTCGAAATAAAAGTAGCACGTAGGCTTAGTCGAGTGAATGACTCGAACTCGAAGTAATGTAGCCCGTAGGCGTAATGGTCAAGTGAGTGTTTGCTCGAACTCGAAATAAAAGTAGCCCGTTGGCTTAGTGGTCGAGTTTATCTTAATTCAGATTGCATAATAAATCTCAAAATAGAGGAATTTTCCTTGGATATAAGATGCCGATAAAGAAGAGAACTTTCTTCGCACGTTATTACACGCCTGGGTTCGGGCCAATCTATATGAGCATGGTTCGCTTCGACCATTTGGCTCTTTTAAAAATTTTCCTATTGGAACCCTGTTGTTGTGAAATAACTTTCTTGCGAGGCCTCGGATATTGTTGTAAATGCTGCACGATCAATGGTTGCCTCTTTAAAAACCTTGCCGAAAAACCCATTTGGGATAAAAATGGTCTAAGAGAAAAAGAGTGCAACGCGTGCCTTCAAGTGAGAGATCCATCTTAGCCCTTGTTCAGACTTCTGCAGGGGTCAGTTTTGAAATATAAACGAATATGGAAAGGTCGTACCTTAGCAGTAGTACCGTTTTAGATGTGATACATTCCAGCTGCTTGATAGTTGTTTGCCGTTTATAATGCCGAGCCTGTACGATCCCTTTCTGATGTACTCGAGCACCTGATATGGTCCTTCTCAATTCGGTCCTAGTTTTCCTTCATTCGGATTTCGGGTATTGATGGTAATTTTTCTTAACACTAAGTCCCCAGGCTTAAAATGGCGGAGCTTGGTTCTTCGATTATAATATCTTTCGATTCGCTGCTTTTGGGCGGCCAATTGGACGAGAGAAGCTTCTCGTCTTTCGTCTGATAGTTCGAGGCTGGCATTCATAGCCTTGTTGTTTGATTCTTCCATCGCGAATCAAAATCTGGCACTGGGTTCACCAACTTCGACTGGTATCAATGCTTCAGACCCATATACTAAGGAGAATAGGGTCGCCCCCGTACTGGATTTTGACGTCGTCCGATATGCCCAAAGGACTTCGGGCAGGATTTCTCTCCATTTCCCTTTAGCGTCGTTCAACCTCTTCTTTAAGTTTTGAATGACAGTTTTGTTCGTTGATTCGGCCTGTCCGTTCCTATTAGGGTGGTATGGCGTCGATAGTATCCTTCTTATCTTGTGGTCTTCGAAGAATCTTGTTACTTTGCTGCCAACGAATTGTTTTCCATTGTCATACACTATTTCGGCGGGTATCCCGAATCGGCATATGATATGATCCCAAATAAAGTCTATAACTTCTTTCTCTCTTATTTTCTCGAACGCTTGCGCTTCAACCCATTTAGAAAAATTGTCAGTCATAAATAAAATGAATTTGGCTTTACCTGGGGTCGATGGCAGAAGGCCAACGATATCCATTCCCCACTTCATGAACGGCCATGGGGATAGGACTGAGTGGAGTTGCTCTCCGAGTTGGTGGATTATCGGTGCAAACCTTTGACATTTGTCACATTTACGAACAAATTCCTTCGCATCTTTGCCCATATCGATCCAATAATACCCTGCTCTGATTATTTTTTGAACTAGTGTATCGGCTCCAGAGTGATTCCCGCAAGTACCCTTGTGCACTTCCTGTAGGATGTAATCGGTATCTCCCGGACCCAAGCATACTGCCAACGGTCCATCGAATGTTCTTCGGTACAGCGTTCCGTCCAAAGCCAATGTGAATCGAGCAGCTTTTGTCTGTAGGGTCCTGGAATCTTTAAGGTCCGATGGGAGTTTTTCGCTCTTCAAATATTCAATATACTTGTTTCTCCAATCCCAGGTTAAGCTTGTAGAATTTATTTCGGCGTGACCTTCTTCGATTACCGATCTCGAAAGTTGAACAACATTCCCCAAGCCCGAGTCATCTACCTCGACCGACGACCCCAAATTCACAAGCGCATCGACCTCATTATTCAGTTCCCATGGTACATGTCGTAAAGTCCATTGTTTGAAACAGTGCAAAGTGACAAGCAGATTATCTAAATACCTTTGCATTCTACCTTCTCGAACTTTGAAGGTTTTGTTTACTTAACTCACCACCAGCAAGGAGTCGCAATTGGCTTCAATGACTTCTGCTCCCAAGTTTCTAGCTAGCTCGAGACCTGCAATCATGGCTTCATACTCGGCCTCGTTGTTAGTCAACCTGATAGTTTTAATAGATTGCCTAATAGTGTTACCCATGGGTGGTTTCAAAACTATGCCAAGCTTGGACCCTTTCACGTTCGAAGCCCCATCCGTAAAAAGGATCCATACCCCCAATGATGTACCTGATTTCAACAAAAGTTCTTTTTCGACTTTGGGTATGAGGGTTGGCGTGAAATCGGCCACGAAGTCTGCTAAAATTTGAGACTTGATGGCCGTATGGGGTTGATATTCGATATCGTACCCACTGAGTTCGACGGCTCATTTGGCCAGTCGGCCTGATAACTCGGGTTTGTGCAAAATATTATGAAGCGGGAAAGTGGTTAACATACATATAAGATGACATTGAATGTACGGCCTTAACTTCCTAGAGGCGCTTATCAGTGCAAGTGCCAATTTTTCTAGGAGCGGATATCTAATTTCCGCTTCTCCTAAGGTTCGACTTATATAATAAACGGGGAATTGCGTACCTTGCCCTTCTCGAACTAGGACACCGCTTACGGCGACTTCCGATACTGCCAGGTACAAACAAAGTTTTTCGTCTGTTTTTGGAGTGTGAAGTAGTGGTGGGCTTGATAGATATCGCTTTAGTTCCTCTAATGCTTGTTGGCACTCGGGGGTCCAAGCGAAATCGGTTTTCTTTATTAGTAAAGAGAAAAATTTGTGACTTTGATTTGATGATCTCGAAATGAATCGGCCTAAGGCTGCAATCCGTCCCGTTAGCCTTTGTACAACTTTCACGATGTCCACAATGGTGATGTCTTCGATGGCCTTGATTTTATCGGGGTTAATCTCGATTCCCCGATTTGACACCATGAAGCCGAGGAACTTGCCCGAACCGACCCCGAAAGCACATTTTTCGGGGTTGAGCTTCATGTTGTATTTCCTCAAAATTTTGAACGTTTCCTGCAAATAGGTCAAATGGTCCTCTGCGCGCAGGGATTTAACTAGCATGTCATCAATATAAACTTTCACTGATTTTCCTATTTGTTCTTCGAATATTTTATTTACTAGGCATTGGTAAGTAGCCCCTGCATTCTTTAGCCCGAAGGGCATCACATTATAACAATACGTTCCATATTTAGTCACAAATGAAGTTTTTTCCTAGTCCTCCGGGTTCATCCGGATTTGATTATACCCGGAATAGGCATCGAGAAAAGTGAGGATCTCGTGGTTGGCCGTGGCATCGATCATGCGATCGATGTTGGGCAGCGGAAGGAATCTTTGGGGCATGCTTTGTTTAAATCCTTATAGTCCACACACATTATAAGTTTGTTCCCTTTTTTAGGGACTACAACTACGTTGGCTAACCATTCGAGATATTTTACCGCCTGAATGGACCCTGCTTTGAGAAGCTTGGTTACCTAGTCCTTTATGAATGTGTGCTTTCCTTCGGGCGGGGGTCTTCTCTTTTGCTTCACCGGTCTAAACCTGGGGTCCAAACTTAGCCGATGCGTCGTTATGTCCGGCGGGATCCCTGTTATATCTAAATGGGACCAGGAAAAACAATCGATGTTATCGATAAGAAATTGAACGAGTTTCTTCCTGAGTTCGGGGCTCAACCCCGTTCCCAAGTATACCTTTCGCTCGGGCCAGTGCTCGATTGATGTGACTTGCTCTAGTTCCTCGATTGTTGATTTGGTGGCGTCGGAGTCCTCGGGAATCACGAAAGATCGAGGGACCCTTTGATCATCATCCTCTTCGATTTTCTAGTTGTCTGGCTGGGTCGAAGCCGATGTCTGTGATTGCTATTTGGTGTCCCGTTCTCCTTCCGAGCCCGATCCTTTTATCGGCGAAGGTGAGGACATTGGTTTAGCTCCCTCGACGGCGAACATTTCCTTCACGGCTGGTTGTTCACCATACATTATTTTGACACCTCTTGATGTCGGGAATTTGAGGGCCTGGTGTAGGTTCGAAGGTACAGCTCTCATGTTGTGGATCCATGGTCTTCCGAAAAGGGCGTTGTATCTCATATCGCCTTCGATCACGTGAAACTTTATTTCCTGGATGGTTCCAGCCACGTTTAGTGGTAGGATTATCTCGCCTTTGGTGGTTTCACATGCCATATTGAACCCGTTTAGAACCAGAGTTGCGGGTACGATCTGATCCTGTAGGCCGAGCTACTCTACTACCTTCAATCGGATGATGTTGGCCGAGCTACTTAGATCGATTAACACACACTTAATTTTAGTTTTATTCATGAGTACGGATATTACCAGTGCATTGTTATGAGGTTGGATGACCCATTCTGCATCTTCATCATCAAAGGACAAAGTCCTCGTGGGTACGTAATCTTGAGTCTGAGATCGTTTTCCCCTTACAATCTATGTTTTAGTACGTTTAAGCACTGGTCCCTGAGGGGTATCGATGCCGCCGATGATCATGTAGATAACGTGCTGCGGTTCTTCTTGCTCGTTTTGCTTGCTGAAATCTCTGTTTTTTAAATGGTCCTTCGCCCCATCACTCAGAAATTCCCGAAGGTGCCCTTTGTTAAATAAGTGTGCTATTTCCTCTCTTAGTTGCTTGCAATCTTCCATTATGTAGCCATGGGTACCATGATATTCGCACGTTTGATTGGGATTTCTTCGGGCAGGATCGGTCTGCATGGGTCGAGGCCATTTAGTGTCTTTGATGCGTCCGATGGCCGACACGATAGCGGATGCACCAACGCTGAAGTTATATTCTGATAATCGAGGTGCTTCTATAGGATCGGCATATTTATCGAAGCCGCTCTTACTCATAAGTCCCCGAGAATTTTGCCCTCGATCAATCCTTCGATTGTTCCGAACTGCATTACGTGTTGAACCGTTATTTACCCGACCTGCGACGTACGGTCGATATCGGTCTCTGTTTGACCTTTGTTCTCTGTCGATCTTCTTTTGGTTTTTAGTAACTGTCCTGTTCTGATGCACGGGTCCGTACGGAGCTCCCAACTGATCATCCTCGACCCTAATTTTTGATTGGTATCGGTTGTGTACATCTGCACAAGTTATCGCTGGATACTCGATCAAATTTTATTTCAGCCGATGTGATGCTGTCGAGCTTAGCTCGTTCAACCCTTGGGTGAAAGCTTGTACGGCCCAATCGTCTGTGACCGGTGGTAATTCCATGTGTTCCATTTGAAATTGGGATACGAATTCCCTTAGCATTTCATTCTCCCTTTGCTTTACTTTAAAGAGGTCTGATTTCCTTGTTGCAACCTTTATGGCACCAGCATGTGCCTTTACGAACGAATCTGTTAACATGGCAAAAGAATCGATGGAATTCGCTGGTAAATTGTGATACCAAATCATCGCTCCCTTCAAGAGGGTCTCCCCGAACTTTTTCAACAACACGGATTCGATCCCATCGTCCTCCAAATCGTTGCCTTTTATGGCACATGTGTAAGAGGTGACATGTTCGTTAGGATCGGTCGTACCATTATATTTGGGATTTCCCGGCATACAAAATTTTTTGGGGATTGGCTTCGGCGCTGCACTCGATGGAAAAGGCTTTTGTATGATTTTTTTACAATGAAACCCCTTTTATCATTGGTGGAGCCCCCGGGATTTGATCGACCCTGGCATTGTACGTTTCCACCCTCTTGTCGTTGGCTTCGACTCGTTTTGTGAGTTCCTCGAGCAATTTAGTAATTCCGGGAGTAGTGCCCGATTCTTGCTCGTTAGATTTCACTATGGCAGTCTCTGTTCTGAGGGTGACTTCTCGAAGTGGATTGGAATCCGGCCTGCTTTGTGCGCGAGTTTGGGTCTGTAGCTGAGCTATCGCTACTTGTTGGACTTGTAGCATCCCGAAGATCATACGTAAGCTGGCCCCGATTTTTTCCGCATTTTAGGTATCTCGGGCTACGGATCGAGTACCGCCCTGAATGCTTCTTTCCGGTTCGGAACGCTAATTCGCCTCCAAAGCTATTTGTGAATTGACATCCAATGGTATTTCGGCTCGAATTTCTGGTACTTCGATTCGAGCCTCGGTGCCATCGTTAATTGACCTTCCGGCCCCGGGTGCCAAGTTGTTGGTTTCATCTTGAAGGCCGGCTTTGTTATCCATCAGTGAAGCCATTTGATTGGTGGTTATTCGTAGCTGATCCGAAATTCAAGATATTTTCGGAAATAAGCGCAAAGCACAATGGCGTGTTTTTTCAGATTTGTATCAAATAACCACTATTATCCTCGGCCCCACGGTGGGCGCCAAACTGTTTACCCGAAAAATGGATAGAGTTAAATTTATACGCAGTTCCGAGGATATGTGGCGTAACTTAACACAAAATGTAAGGATAAATAGAAATATAAATATAGATTGCAGAGAATGCGAAATAGATAAGGTTGTTAGGAACAATGAATCTTAGGATTCAACAAATAGAATCAATCTAAGAAATCTGAAAGAACGATTCTTTACTGTAGAAGAATATAGCGCTTTTATTACAATATAAGCCTAAGAAAAAACTTATTTTACAGAAATGATAACCAAGCCCTTTTATAGTAGAGGGATTTGGCTCTAAGCATAATAAAATAAACATTCAGTGGGAGACCCATAGTAAGTCAGCTTTTCACCATTTCTGCCAAGATTCTCTCTAGTGGGATTGCAACGGCTTTTGTCTGTGAGCTCGATCTTGCTTAGAACCCTCGATTTTGGTTTGAGCTTGATTTCGACTCGAGCTCTTGATCTTGGTTCGAGCCAGATCCTGGCTCGAGCCCTCGAATTGATTCGAGGTCAATGTTGGTTGGTCTTTGGATTATCAGCATGATAGATCTACTCTGCATCATGGTTCGATTTAGATTCGAGCTTGATAATTATATCGACCTCGACACGAATCGGCCTCCCCGGGTTCGAGGTTAGTTTGTTCCACCTTCGGGATCTTACTTCGATAGATCATCGTTCGAACTCGATCGGACGTGCTAAGGCCGAAATCTATTTCGACCGTATACAACTAGTTTCACCGAATAAACTGGAGCATCATTTTGTATACATGTTAAATGCTAAGTACTTCAAATCACAAAAAATCATAATAATGAGAACAAAACTTGCATTATTCAACATTCTGCCTTCTTCCAAATCAAATTGCTGAAACTTTTCTAGTCATAAAATGAATCTGAAAATTTCCTTAAACTAAGGGACTGCTTTTACACTAGAAATAGAGATTATACAAATACTTATTAACAATTCGATATGATTTCTATGCCCTTCTAAGCATGCCTTGCTCCTCTAATTAAAATATTTCATTCCCTTGAAAGATCTGCACATATATTATTTTTTTATATTTTATAACATTAAAAAAAAACAAAAAAGTGATTTATTGGATAATTTTAACTATAACAGTCAAATAACATTTGAATATCAAAAAAGTTATAACAGCCAATCGCTATAAAAACCAAAAAAATATCAGGACAACCAAAGCAATTGTAGAAAGATTTGACGGTGTAAACAATCTTTCAAGTACTGGATATATTTGGTCCGAAATCTAAAAGAAGATACAAAGAAGGATTATACAAAAGCAAGTAGAAAAAAGAGAAAATGTGTAGATATTCAAATTTAGCACCTCTCAACAAATAACTAGTTGACGAAAATGTATAAATTATACTGTCTAAAATGAATCCAATGGTAATAGCATATTTCGATAACCTCAACAATGACCAACACAAGTCAATATCTTTCAACCCAAGAAGCCATGTACACACTATATGTATCACATTACAAACCAAATGTCATAGTAGACAAAATGAGACAAGACCTTCAAAGCTAAACAATTGTAACAAACATAGCCAACTGGCTCCAAAACAAACGTGAAGTATCATCACTTGCTTATGCACTATCATCCGGTGTCTTGGGTTCCTCTCTTGGTTTCAAAGACGCTGAAGGCGATGGAGCACCATCTTGACCCATTTCAGCTCTCAAATCGTTGATGCTTTGTTCAAGTTCATCAATCCGGTTTCCCATCTCGTCAAGTGCAGCCTTGTCAAGGACTAAACGTACTTTGTTCAAGCTTGATCTAATAAAACTATAAAAGAGAGGTAGATGCCCTGTACAATATAAAGACGTATTTGGAACAGTTTGATATGCAAACCATCCAATATGAGAACTCTCACCAGTATGAAAGAGGATTGGAAGCAAGAGCGACAGACTAAAAAATTGTAGTTGATGACAGTAATGAAACCCCTTTTAAATTTTTCTAAGAGACTAAAGAAGGTTAGATTATGTTGACGGATTACCAGAACCCCTACCGACCTAAAAAGTTGAAAGACAGCGAGCTGGAAACCATGAGCCACTCAAGAGCCTAAGAACCAAGAAGGCAGTTAACACATTCTTGAATTCACAGTTCTATGTAATGCTATACATAACTAAATGCATTTTAGATGACACTAATGTAAGCAACAACTGGATCAGATAGGGAACATCAAATTTGAAAAGGATATTTTTCGAGATGATTGATTCAGACATTGTCTGAAATCTGGTTTGCTGCAAAGAGAAAATATCAGTTAGATAACTCTAATTCATACATGTGAAGAATCCAAGGGGTTGCAGAGTGACCGGACTCACCATTTGCTGAAGAAGATTCTGGACCTGGAAGAGAAGGAAGGGCGGTAGTAAGAGTTAGATAGCATAAATGCATGTTCTCGTTTCTGTCAAATGATGTGCTAGTGAAAGCTATCAGAGACCAAAAAAAGGGACAGCGATACCAAATATGTTATACTTATATGTCAAGTGCACAACATTGATCCAAATGTCATGGTATTAGCATCATGATAAAGCCATATTTATGAATAAAGCTAACTCTTTAAAGGGCCAAGGTTGTATGTTAGAATTTTAATTTGATTATGAAAAAGAAAGTAACTTTTGACTCCAAATTCCAAAGTAATCACGCTTGATAACTCAGTGTGGTGAACAGATTGAGATGATTAGAAATTTTAGAGATTGTTAGCAAGCTAAGCGCAGGAGAGTGAGCCTTAAGCTAATCAATTAAAGAAATTAGAGTTGTCTTTGCCAGAAAACTTACAAACACAGTCATATCAGCAGTGCTTTGTTTTGAATTATCTCCATCATGCCCATCCTGCCAGAAAATTGTGATAGCTACGTTTAGAATAGTGCCAATACAGCAGCTCAGACGCAGGAAAACACGCATTTGAATAAAACATACTATTGATTGAAACCACACTTCTCTAATCTTTTTTTTTTTTTTTGGGGGGGGGGGGGGGGATGGTCTTATTTTGATTTGATGACTTTGATGACTGGTTCCACATGGACTACTTTCAGCAAGAAAAAGATTTGGAAATATTAGAATTGAATAATCCATAACTGCCCTCCCCCATCCCACACGCAAACATATGCTAACAAGGTACACTGCAAAGTCAAGGATTAACATGAAAACTGATTCACTTAAGAGTCTGAATTAAAGTTCCCACGATGAAAGATGATATTGTTGGCAATAGTAGTACTAGGAAAGTTTCATAAGAGATCTCAGAATTAGAACACATTGTGCTTTACAACGTCACTGGCAACTTTTCCAAACATGTTTAGGGTATCAACTCTATTAAACTAAATGCCCTAAACAGCATTGAACAAATATATTTATCTTGAATTGCTAAGTTTAATTCATCAAGGCAACTGATTGGATATAAAAAATAAAGTATCTCACAGAGTTCGCGACAATAATCCTTTCCCAAGTATTCAAAACGTGGGATTGTTATTGAAATTATAACCATCAACTAAAAAAGAATGCTAAGCAAAGATATACACAGTAACAGAGTACATGGTAGCCTCGGGACAACCAACACATGACAAGAAAGCTGCAATGTATGCAGGTTCCCAAAATGAATGCAAGTACCATATTTCTGACTTCATTAAGAACAAGGTGATGCAGAATGCACCTCAGTAACCCTTTTCACACACTTCTAACAGCAATCTATACCCCTAATTCATACATTATACAGAAGTGGTAGAAATTTTTCATTTATAAAAACAAAATATAGAGTCTACTAACTTCAGAGGCAGATGCAGCAAACGGCTCATCTGAACCCAGTACTTTAGGCGCGGAGCATAAACTTATGAGTAAAAATTACTCCCTCCGTTCACTTTTACCTGGCACGTTTTGACTTTTCACGCCCATTAAGAAATAATAAATGAAGTGCATAATTTACCATGATACCCATATTAATTGATGCATACTTTATTGGATTTGAGAAAATGATTTGAAGTGAGTAATAAATACGGTGGGTATAACAGGAAAAAAAAAATTGTCATTCTCTTGATATTAAAGTGACAAGTAAAAATGAAAATCTATTTTTAGTATACATGTCAAGTAAAAGTGAACGGAGGGAGTATCTAATTTTTGCAACAAATAGCAGTTCCGAACCCATAATTTTATAAAAACAAATGAGCTCAACGCTAAACACCTTAAAGGTTGAACGCATCGAGTTATTTCCTAGATCCGCCTCCGCTAACCACCAATGGTTGTGGTGGGATGGATATTATCCCTTCACCCTTAACTAGAGTTCTCGGGTTCGAGTACCTTGAGAACTCTAGAGATTTGTGCTTCAGTGATCAGTATTATTAAGTGCAAAATCTAGAGCACCTCGAAAGAGCCTCTAATTTGTCTTATAATTGAAAATATTGCAAATAGAACAATATGGATATAAACAATTCGCGTAACCAGTCTCAACTTTGGGAGCCCTAATTGTTTTTGTTGGTTAATTTATTGTGCTCACTCAAATCAATAATCACAAATTTGCTTCAACTCCAGTCCTCCTTTAGCTAAAGAAAACAAAATACAACAAAAAAATGACATTTTTAATGAAAAGAGGAAGTTTTACGGGTTAAAATTTTAATCTTCGTAATTGCTAAAATTTCAGCTCGATTGAATCAAATCTCCGAAACAACTGCAGCAATTCCGTTAATAATATTCAGTCCGATTACAAAATAAATCACAACGCAAACAGAAACGGAGTCAATATAATGCCTAAATCTGAAAGCAGAAAAGGTGCAAAAAGGTAACATTTTTTTTTGGATTACTTCATTACATGTAGAAAACCTGAAAATTAGAATTGATAGAGAAAATGAGCTTACCATTTTGTTCAGAATTCGATAGTAGCGCCACGAGACAGACAGAAATTGGGATACCAAAAATGGTGAAATTTGGGGGGTCTAAAATGAAAGATAATTTGAATTTGAAATGACCAAAATGGGTGCTTTCGCAGTGACCCGACCCGACACTCGGCAATAAAGCAAAGTAAAATTCACTTATTTTAACCTTTTGAATCAATAATAATTAGATTTCAATTATCGAGTTTCATTTCAATTATTAAAAACATGAAATGTGTTTTTCTTTTCTTGTTAGTCTTAGTGTACACGCTTTGCGTGTGTACCTAACTCAATAAAAAATTTATTTAAAATTTTTCTTTGAGATATAAAATAAAAATATAAGTTCTTGAAAATAATGAATGTTGGTCGTATATAACTAATAAAAAATAAAATTGCTCCACGAAAATACTCAATCATCAGTCAAATAATTCAACTTAAAATGCATTTCAAAGAATGACTGAAGTTAGAATGGGAAATGTATATTTAGTTTGGAAGTATCATTTTTCAAGTGAGATTAGTATTTAAATAATACTAATTAGCTAGTTCATACCAAATTTTAAGTATTTAATTGCAATTATATTTTTATTTGATAACAATTTTTTTTCAAATAGTAAAAAGTCGATTAGGTAAAAAATCATCCACGGAAAAAAGAAATGATAATTCATTGTAAATCTCAAAAATTTAAGAATCACTTTATACCATAAATAAAATCTACAATTAAAATATCCTTTTAAAAGACATAATTATAGTCAAGAAACTCGATTATATTCAGCTAAATTTAATACTATCTAGAGAAATTAAAAGATCTCATAAATTATTTTGTTGAAATAATTGATACTTTTGGAGTTTGTTATTAATTTATGTTCAATATTCCAAATAATTGTAATAACTAATTTAAAAACTTTGAAAACTAATATAATATAGAATACTATTATTAGTGGATTAGTCTTCTATATATTGTAAGTATTCTAATATAGAAGAGTTTCAAAGAAATTAGAACGTAAACAAGTTTTAAAGAAATTTAAAGAAACTTCCATATTATCCAAAGCCAAACGTACTTCCTCTTTCTTTAATGTTTTTATTCTATCCTTTATTTATTTTATTTATTATTTATATATAATTTAAGTGTAAAATTTATATAAAGTAAAATATTAATGATTTTAAAGTTTTAAATGTCAGAATATTTAATACAATTCAAATAAGAAAAAAGTTTATTATACAAACTCCTAAATGTTAGGGAATTAATTAAATGACTATTTTTAAATATTAAAAAAAATAATCAAATGACTATTTTATCCAGTGTTAGTTTTATTTTTAAAGGGTTAAAAAGGCTAACGATATTTCGCTAAAGGCTTTCGTGCTTTTAATATAATATAGATATAGATTATGCTTTTGTCATTATTTATGGACAATTAACATGTGTTTTGCACTAATGTCTATCCACTTACTTTTATACACTAGCTTCAAACATTTATAAGCATTAAACCGAAATAAATTAAACACTTTTTGAGCAAGATAATAAATGAACTCGCCTTTAACACAAAAAAGAGTAAAATTTAGGATTAGAGATATCTTAACATTAACACTCTACCCAAATAAGTTCTTAGAGTTCATAGTCCATGGTCATTCTAAAGGATTATATAAAAGTAAATCTTTTGTAAAATTATATTTTTAGTCTTTCTAAAAAATATATATATATATATATATATATATATATATATATATATATATTATAAATTTTTAAGCCTAGTTATATAATTAGTTTTGGCCGACCGGCTAATTTTTTTGCGTTTTTTTTTAAACTCCTAATAATAAGAAATACTTGACTTTGACTGAAGAAGTAAAAAAGAAGTAATCATGTGTTATAAAATAAAGACTGTAAAGTAAAGACAAGTATAGAGAGAAGCTAGTATATTATTCAAACTTCAAATTTATGTACATAATGAACTGAAATCTCCTCTATTTATAGAAAAAAGGAAGTTATTATGTAAGCTATTTTTGCAAGATGTCGTGTAAGCTGTTATTGTACCAGATATAGGTAATCTTCTACCGGGGTAATGTTTATCCATAACGGAGTACCGAAAGGATAAGTTCATTGTACCATATATATATAATCTTCTACCGGGTGTGATGTTTATCCATGATGGGGTACTGAAAGGATAAGCTCATTGTACCAGATATAGATAATCTTCTACCGGGTGTGATATTTATCCATAACGAGGTACTGAAAGGATAAGTTTTTTCAAGAGACTTATTTTCAATAGAGCACTAAATAGATAAATATATTTACGGCAAAGTCTCACATAGATAAGCTTCTTCAGAAGCTTATTTTCAACTAAGTACTAAATGAACATCCATAATATAATATATTTATAACACTCCCCCTTGGATGTTCAATAAAAGACAATGTGCCTCATTAAAACCTTATTAGGAAAACCCCTGTGGGAAAAAAATCTTAGTGAAGGAAAAAGAATACACATATTTAGTAATACGCATAACTAGTTGTCTCATCAAAAACCTTATAAGGAAAACCTCATGGGAAAAACCTTAGTAAGGAAAAAATAGTATAGTGCGTATTTTACTCCCCCTAATAAAAACCTTATTTCAAATATTCGAGTCTCCGCATTCCAATCTTGTATACCATCTTCTCAGAAGTTAAAGTTGGCAAAGATTTAGTGAATAAATCTGTCGGATTGTCACTTGAACGGATTTGTTGCACATCAATGTCACTATTTTTCTGAAGATCATGTGTGTAGAATAATTTTGGGGAAATGTGCTTCGTTCTATCTCCTTTTATAAAACCTCCCTTTAATTGGGCTATGCATGCAGCATTGTCTTTGTATAAAATTATGGATCTTTTTATCACATTCCAAACTACATTTTTCTTGAATAAAATGAATCACTAATCTCAACCACACGCATTCCCTACTTGCTTCATGAATAGCTATTAGCTCAACATGATTTGAAGACGTAGCAACAATAGATTGCTTTGTGGAGCGCCATGATATGACAGTACCTCCACATGTAAACACGTACCCGATTTGAGATCGAGCTTTATGTGGATCAGATAAATAACCTGCATCTGCATAACCAACGAGATTTGCACTACCTTTGTTAGAATAAAACAAACCCATATCAAGTATTCCCTTTAAATATCGCAATATATGCTTAATCTCGTTCCAATGTCTTTATGTAGGAGAAGAACTATATCTTGCTAGTAAATTAACAGAGAATGCTATGTCAAGCCTTGTAGCATTAGCAAGATACATAAGTGCACAAATTGCACTAAGACAAGGTATTTTGGGACCAAGGAGATCCTCATCCTCTTATGGAGGTCGGAATAAATCCTTATTCACTTCAAGTAATCGAACAACCATTGGTGTACTCAATGGGTACGCTTTGTCCATGTAAAGGCTTTTTTTAAGACCCTTTATGTATAGACAGATTGATGGATAAAATTTCCGTCTGCTAAATATTCAATTTGCAGACCAAGACAAAGTTTTGTCTTTCCAAGATCTTTCATCTCAAATTTTTTCTTAAGATATTCAATTGTCTTTTGGAGTTCCAACAAGATTTATGTTATCAGCATAAACAACAAGTATAACAAATTCTCATGCCATTTTCTTTATAAAAATATATGGACAAATAATATCATTTATGTAACATTCTTTAAGCAAATATTCACTGAAACGATTATACCACATACGCTCAGATTGCTTTAAACCATACAAAGATCTTTGTAATCTGATTGAATATATTTTTCGAGATTTTAGATTTGCTTCAGGTATTTTAAGTCCTTCAGGGATTTTTATATAAATTTCATTATCAAGTGAACCGTACAGATAAGCTGTAACTACATTCATTAGATGTATTTCAAGCTTTTCATGTAGTACTAAATTGATTAGATATCGAAATATTATGGCATCCATAATAGGTGAATATGTTTCATCAAAATCGACTTCAGGTTGTTGTGAGAATCCTTGTGCGACAATGCGAGCTTTGTATCTTTCAATTTTATTTTTATCATTCCTTTTTCGCACAAAAACCCATTTATGACCAACTGGTTTTATATCAGCAAGTGTTTGGACTACTGGTCCAAAGACCTCTCTTTTAGCAAGTGCGTTCAATTCTGATTGAATTGCATCTTGCCATTTTAGCCAATCAGATCTTTGTCGACATTCTTCGATAGATCGGGGTTCGAGATCCTCACTATCTTGCATAATGTTAAGTGCAACATTGTATGCAAAAATACTATCCACCACTATTTCAGATTGATTTAAATTAATCCCTTCACCTATAGAACTTATTAAAACCTTCACACTCACTTGAGTCTCGGTTAATTGATTTCTTCAGGAATCTCAAAACTAATCAGATCTTGGGTCTCTTCAGGGGATCCCTTCATAGTATCGTTTTGATCATTTGTTGTTTTTCTTTTTCGAGGATTTCGATCCTTAGAATCCAAAGGTCTACCAAGCTTCAGGCGTGCTTTAGGTTCACTAGCTCTCATGCTAGTAAATGGTCATGTTGGGACATCAATTCGGATAGGCATATTCTCTACAGAGATATATGACTTAGTTATCCTTTTCAAATATGTAAACGCGCCTGACATTTGATTTGCTATATTTTTATAAATGATTGATCTTCTGGACCTCCTGATTACATATAGGGGTATGTGGATCAAAACTGGATAATGATAAAACTTTTCACACAATTTCTCTTTTGATTTCCTTTTTTTCTCCCCCTAATTGTGGAAAATTTGTTTCATCAAACCGACAATCTGCAAATCGAGCAGTAAATAAATCTCCCGTCAATTGTTCAAGATAGCGAATAATAGAGGGTGATTCAAACCCAACATATATTCCTAATCTTCTCTGCGGGCCCATCTTACTGCGTTGTGGTGGTGCTACTGGCACATATACAGCACATCCAAAAATTCGTAGATGGGCAATATTTGGTTCATGACCAAAAACTAATTGTGACGGAGAATATTTATTATAATATGTCGATCTGAGAAGGATAAGTGATGTTGCATGCAAGATAGCATGGTGTTGCGACCAAACACACTCACGCAAGTATACGCGGTCGTCAAGTAATAAAGTGACTAAAAGTCGGATGTCGAACCCACGAGGACTTATGATTAACTATTGACTAAATTAGACTATCCTAATTATCTAAACAAGAATTAAATCTAAAAATATTTTATTCCAACTGATTAAATAAGAAAAATATAAATAATAAACTTTGAACAGAGAAAGAGCAGATTTTAATGATATCAATGTAATGAAAATGATCTAGGGTTATGGTCTATCTAACAATCCTATTGTATTCTTCAATTGAATTGACCGACTAATTTATCTAGCTTATTGGTTCACAGGGTTAATATTGCTCATAAGAATCTGTCGAGTTCTTACTCGCCTATTCCAGCTAACTTAACGCCTATATGTCTATGGAGTGAGAATCAACAAGAACGCATTTATAATTCCTGTAAATCAACCAAGCAAGGCAATTAGGTATATGTCTATCCTAACAACGAATCCGTTCCCCGATGCCCGAGTTCAAGAACTTGCCCTACTCAATCCTATATGCAATATAGAATTCCCACTTCCGAGTTCAATTCTAGATTCATAGATAATATTCAATTGGTGATCAAGCAATTAAATAATTAAGTGCAAGATTGAATAAATAAACTAATATGATAAATCAAGAAGTCAAAATCAATATCCGAATAACAATAGTCATGGAAGAATCACAACCCTAGAACGTGAAGTTTAGCTCCACATAGATATGGTAGCCAAACAACAAATCATATAAAGAAACATAAAAATTACTAAGTTTGGTGGGAGAAAGATGAAACTTGATGAATTCCGGCCTCCACAGCTTTGTCGTGGCTTTTTTTCCTCTTCCCAATATGTTCGATCCCCTAAAAGAGGCGTTTTTAGCTTATATATTGCGTACAAAAGTCGTGGGCCAAAGCTCTCCTATTCCTAGTCCAATTCGGCTTCAGGGATTGATGCTAAGGTGGATGCGACGCATCCACCTCGTCCTCCATTTCAATTTTGCCTGCGAAGGTGGATGCGACGCATCCACCTTGTCCTCTATTTCTCAACTTTGCACGCGATGGCGGACGCTATGGCCCAACTTCACTGCTAAGGTTGCATGCAGGATGATGTTTTCCTAGCTTGGATGCGACGCATCCAACCCTTCTTCCTCTGGCTAAATCACCTTTTCTTCATATTTTGCACTCCGAACACCTTAAATCGTCACACATAACTTAATTAGTCATCAAACCAATAATTACACCATGTTGGGTGTTTTAAAGATTAAATAACATCAAAAAGTGATTAAAACATGGGCAAAGTAACATCAACACATATCAAAATATGCCAAACATCACTACCCCACACTTAAACCTTTGTTCGTCCTCGAACAAACCATCCTATAGTAGACGAAACAAAATTAAGCTCTTATCATTCAAAGCACACTGCACCTATGACCGTGGTTATTTGCAACAATTAGGCTCTAGGCTATGCATCACATACCCTTCCCTTTACTTATGCCATTCTTTAAAAATATTCGAACAAAGACAACATGCTCACAACAATCCTAACCTCAAAAACCGACTCAATGTCACAATGCACTAATGGCTTGAACAACCAACATCATAGAGAAATCTAATAACGTTACCTATCCCTAGTGAAACCATGTGCCCTCACAACAAAAGCAGAGAGAGTAGAATCAATCCACACATTCGAATCTCATGCTCACAAAGAAAATCGCTCACTCTCACAAAAGAAGTCACATGCATGTAGTTGGTACCATAGGCTTGCCCTTAATGTAAATCTCTACTAATGTAAGCTCGCTCGATCTAAAATCAATTAGGACTTTTTCATGGTTGTAATGTGGGCTAAGGGACGGGTAGGATATATTTTAGGAATAGTGACTCAACCTCCTAAGCACTTTAATATATCACAAAATTACTTTAAGCATTTTTTTTTTCTCAACCCCACTTCAATTTCACAAACAATATCACCCCCAAAACAGTCCCTTTTTCTTTAAGCACTACTTTAGTTCATACCCACTAGCAAGAACAAGATAATAATTTATTTATTTCTATTTTTTCTTTTTCTCTTTTTTTTTTTTTCAATTTCCGCTAGTGGTGTATTATTTTACAAAATAAGTGCAGCCTTCTTTCTTTCATTGGTTCCACTCAAAAGTCACCCCACACTTAGTCCCTTCTTACTTCTTTTAGCGCTCATCTAACAATTAAAGTGCTTTAAGAGGTAAAAGGATCAAAATAATGTCAATTAAGAATAAAAAGGGTGTAGGCTTGTAATGTGGGTACCAAATAAAAGGTCTACAGGCTCAAAAAGTTTAATTAGGGATAGATTTTATTTGTGATAAGCAATAAGCTCAAAAAGATCAAAGAAAGCCTAAAATCATTTTTCAAACCGAGCATCACCTAAAATTTCGCTTCAACTCACATACCGGGCAAGTTCTAAACACAAGTACAATACATGGACAACACAAAAAAACCTCACCACACATGGTACATGACTCACTAAGGACGGTCACATTCTGACTCTCAAGCAATGCAAGTATTCACGGAGCCACGAGATATTAAGTATTAAACACAAGGTGAACATAAGTCATGTAAACGAGACATAGGCGCCACAAAACATGCTATCCAATTTAACAAGGCATCATCAAGGGCGCCTAGGTTCATCATTCTTGCTCCTTTTATTCTCTAAATTCCTAATCTACTCGGAAAGAAAAAAACTACCCGGTTCAAACTACATCCCATGGAAAAGAACCGAGGCACAAAGAAAAACCACAGGGGATTATTACTACCTAAAGAAAGCTAAAAGACATATTTTTGGATTTTTGTTTAGACTTTAATCCCTCAAGAAAACTGTCTAGGAGATCAATCGTCGGGAAAAGTCTAATTTTTCTAATTTTTCATTTTTTTTCCACAAAAGCTACTACACTTAAGAATGAGTACTACAAATAAGCTAACATAGCACAGAAACTCATCCAAACGATCTCCTCACCCCACACTTAAAATTTTGCAATGTCCTCAATGCACATTATAAATAATAAGAGGGTAAACGAGACTCCCTGGTAGGCCAAAGGCTGAAGCAATAGCGGCTCACGAGGTACTCAGACTTCCCCCAGGCATCGTCCTTTGTGTGGGCACCCCACACTTAGTCCTCACCATCTAGCTCGCTTTTGCACTCTTCTAATGGCTTTGCTTCCTATGCTCATAATCCTAGAAAACAAAAATAAATACTACAAAATAATAAAAATAAAATAAAATAAAAAGTAAACAAAAATAAAAGAAAGCAGTAACGCTGGGTTGCCTCCCAACAAGCGCCTGATTTAACGTAGCGGCACGACGTGAACCACTTTTTGCCTCCACCTCGAACTTATGAATTGAGCCCCTAACATGGCATCCAGTTTGCGGCTATGCTCCAGTGGTGGGGCTACAAAGATAACCAGGCCAAGTAATAAATTTTTCACTCTACACTTCTCGGCCTTTAGATGAGGAATGTATTTTTTGCTTTTTGGCATGACAAATTCAAAAATATAGGCATCATGTTCCTCTTCCATTGACTCCTCCAAAGGCTTAGATGACTCGATTTCCATGTCATCATCCAAATACAATGTCGAAAAATGTTTAGAATGAGGACCAACACGCCCCAACTTTAGAATTATATTACTATTTATATCCTCATATGTGCACACATTAGAGTCTTCAAATATAACATTATCTGCTACCTCGCATGGCTCTAGTGTACTTTTCTCAACATGGGCATCATCAACAGAAATATGCTCGAATGATTGGCTCTCCACTTTTAGCTCCTCAATTTGGCGTATAAGCTCCTTTTCAGCTTCTGACAACTCGTTATTATTTTGTTGGGCGATAGACGCAACAACCTTTGCATTTAATTTATCTTGCAAGTCGTGAATAGTAGTGACAAATTTATAGATCCCTTGTCCCAGTTTAGATCTTCCCTCTATAAAGTGTCTCATCCCATCAGTAAGTTCCTCATGTTGAGCTTCATATATTTCTAACTTTTCAGCCTGTTCTGCCAGCCACGTTTGGCTCAAAATCTCCTCTTTTTCAAAAAATTTCTCTTGCTGGTACTCGCTCTCTTCATTCAATTCTTCCATATTGGCCTTCATTCTTGTGATTGCTGCCCTCATTCTTTTCATATCTTTTTTGAGTTCATCCTGTTGCTCTGCTACTTGCCTCAGAATATCCCTAATATATGCATCAGGCTCCATATCCTGCACTTCATTGCCCCTATCAAACTCAGAAATATCATTAGAAAGATCATAATAAAGGGCTCAGAGAAGGATGAACAAAATTAGGACAACCATCCCAATGGCCATCTTGACCACCACACATATTACAAATATTCCACTCAAAGGATTGAGATTGTGCGCACAACTCGCTCCTAGGAACATTCTGACAATTTTTCCACCAGTGGGGTCCTCCACAATATGGACAAGGATCATCAAAATAAGAATAACCATCATTCGAACAATTTTTATTCCAAGATGCCATGCTAAAATAAATAAAAAATACTAACTAAAATAAAATAATAAAAAAACATGAATAGATAAAAAAATGTCTAATCTAGAAAAATAGCAAATTTCTAAGTCCCCGGCAACGGCGCCAAAAACTTGTTGCGACCAAACACACTCACGCAAGTATACGCGGTCGTCAAGTAATAAAGTGACTAAAAGTCGGATGTCGAACCCACGAGGACTTATGATTAACTATTGACTAAATTAGACTATCCTAATTATCTAAACAAGAATTAAATCTAAAAATATTTTATTCCAACTGATTAAATAAGAAAAATATAAATAATAAACTTTGAACAGAGAAAGAGCAGATTTTAATGATATCAATGTAATGAAAACGATCTAGGGTTATGGTCTATCTAACAATCCTATTGTATTCTTCAATTGAATTGACCGACTAATTTATCTAGCTTATTGGTTGACAGGGTTAATATTGCTCATAAGAATCTGTCGAGTTTTTACTCGCCTATTCCAGCTAACTTAACGCCTATATGTCTATGGAGTGAGAATCAACAAGAACGCATTTATAATTTCTGTAAATCAACCAAGCAAGGCAATTAGGTATATGTCTATCCTAACTACGAATCCGTTCCCCGATGCCCGAGTTCAAGAACTTGCCCTACTCAATCCTATATGCAATATAGAATTCCCACTTCCGAGTTCAATTCTAGATTCATAGATAATATTCAATTGGTGATCAAGCAATTAAATAATTAAGTGCAAGATTGAATAAATAAACTAATATGATAAATCAAGAAAGTCAAAATCAATATCCGAATAACAATAGTCATGGAAGAACCACAACCCTAGAACGTGAAGTTTAGCTCCACATAGACATGGTAGCCAAACAACAAATCATATAAAGAAACATAAAAATTACTAAGTTTGGTGGGAGAAAGATGAAACTTGATGAATTCCGGCCTCCACAGCTTTGTCGTGGCTTTTTTCCTCTTCCCAATATGTTCGATCCCCTAAAAGAGGCGTTTTTAGCTTATATATTGCGTACAAAAGTCGTGGGCCAAAGCTCTCCTATTCCTAGTCCAATTCGGCTTCAGGGATTGATGCTAAGGTGGATGCGACGCATCCACCTCGTCTTCCATTTCAATTTTGCCTGCGAAGTCCTCTATTTCTCAGCTTTGCATGCAATGGCGGACGCTATGGCCCAACTTCACTGCTAAGGTTGCATGCAGGATGATGTTTTCCTAGCTTGGATGCGATGCATCCAACCATTCTTCCTCTGGCTAAACCACCTTTTCTTCATATTGATGATCCTTGTCCATATTGTGGAGGACCCCACTGGTGGAAAAATTGTCAGAATGTTCCCAGGAGCGAGTTGTGCGCACAATCTCAATCCTTTGAGTGGAATATTTGTAATATGTGTGGTGGTCAAGATGGCCATTGGGATGGTTGTCCTAATTTTGTTCATCCTTCTCTGAGCCCTTATTATGATCTTTCTAATGATATTTCTGAGTTTGATAGGGGCAATGAAGTGCAGGATATGGAGCCTGATGCATATATTAGGGATATTCTGAGGCAAGTAGCAGAGCAACAGGATGAACTCAAAAAAGATATGAAAAGAATGAGGGCAGCAATCACAAGAATGAAGGCTAATATGGAAGAATTGAATGAAGAGAGCGAGTACCAGCAAGAGAAAATTTTTGAAAAAGAGGAGATTTTGAGCCAAACTTGGCTGGCAGAACAGGCTGAAAAGTTAGAAATATATGAAGCTCAACATGAGGAACTTACTGATGGGATGAGACACTTTATAGAGGGAAGATCTAAACTGGGACAAGGGATCTATAAATTTGTCACTACTATTCACGACTTGCAAGATAAATTAAATGCAAAGGTTGTTGCGTCTATCGCCCAACAAAATAGTAATGAGTTGTCAGAAGCTGAAAAGGAGCTTATACGCCAAATTGAGGAGCTAAAAGTGGAGAGCCAATCATTCGAGCATATTTCTGTTGATGATTCCCATGTTGAGAAAAGTACACTAGAGCCATGCGAGGTAGCAGATAATGTTATATTTGAAGACTCTAATGTGTGCACATATGAGGATATAAATAGTAATACAATTCTAAAGTTGGGGCGTGTTGGTCCTCATTCTAAACATTTTTCGACATTGTATTTGGATGATGACATGGAAATTGAGTCATCTAAGCCTTTGGAGGAGTCAATGGAAGAGGAACATGATGCCTATATTTTTGAATTTGTCATGCCAAAAAGCAAAAAATACATTCCTCATCTAAAGGCCGAGAAGTGTAGAGTGAAAAATTTATTACTTGGCCTGGTTATCTTTGTAGCCCCACCACTGGAGCATAGCCGCAAACTGGATGCCATGTTAGGGGCTCAATTCATAAGTTCGAGGTGGAGGCAAAAAGTGGTTCACGTCGTGCCGCTACGTTAAATCAGGCGCTTGTTGGGAGGCAACCCAGCGTTACTGCTTTCTTTTATTTTTGTTTACTTTTTATTTTATTTTATTTTTATTATTTTGTAGTATTTATTTTTGTTTTGTAGGATTATGAGCATAGGAAGCAAAGCCATTAGAAGAGTGCAAAAGCGAGCTAGATGGTGAGGACTAAGTGTGGGGTGCCCACACAAAGGACGATGCCTGGGGAAGTCTGAGTACCTCGTGAGCCGCTATTGCTTCGGCCTTTGGCCTACCAGGGAGTCTCGTTTACCCTCTTATTATTTATAATGTGCATTGAGGACATTGCAAAATTTTAAGTGTGGGGTGAGGAGATCGTTTGGATGAGTTTCTGTGCTATGTTAGCTTATTTGTAGTACTCATTCTTAAGTGTAGTAGCTTTTGTGGAAAAAAAATGAAAAATTAGAAAAATTAGACTTTTCCCGACGATTGATCTCCTAGACAATTTTCTTAAGGGATTAAAGTCTAAACAAAAATCCAAAAATATGTCTTTTAGCTTTCTTTAGGTAGTAATAATCCCCTGTGGTTTTTCTTTGTGCCTCGGTTCTTTTCCATGGGATGTAGTTTGAACCGGGTAGTTTTTTTCTTTCCGAGTAGATTAGGAATTTAGAGAATAAAAGGAGCAAGAATGATGAACCTAGGCGCCCTTGATGATGCCTTGTTAAATTGGATAGCATGTTTTGTGGCGCCTATGTCTCGTTTACATGACTTATGTTCACCTTGTGCTTAATGCTTAATATCTCGTTGCTCCGTGAATACTTGCATTATTTGAGAGTCGGAATGTGACCGTCCTTAGCGAGTCATGTGCCATGTGTGGTGAGGTTTTTGTGTAGTCCATGTAGTGTACTTGTGTCTAGAACTTGCCCGGTATGTGAGTTGAAGCGAAATTTTAGGTGATGCTCGGTTTGAAAAATGATTTTAGGCTTTCTTTGATCTTTTTGAGCTTATTGCTTATCACAAATAAAATCTATCCCTAGTTAACCCTTTTGAGCCTGTAGACCTTTTATTTGGTACCCACATTACAAGCATATACCCTTTTTATTCTTAATTGACATTGTTTTGATCCTTTTACCTCTTAAAGCACTTTAATTGTTAGATGAGTGCTAAAAGAAGTAAGAAGGGACTAAGTGTGGGGTGACTTTTGAGTGGAACCAATGAAAGAAAGAAGGGTGCACTTATTTTGTAAAATAATACGCCACTAGCGAAAAAAAAGAAAAAAAAAGAAAAATAAAAATAAAAAGATGAAAAAAGAAGAAAAAAAGTAGTGCTTATTCTTGCTAGTGGGTATGAATTAAAGTAGTGCTTAAAGAAAGAGGAAATATTGTTGGGGTGATATTATTTGTGAAATTGAAGTGGTGTTGAAGAATTTGCGCTTAAGTTATTTGATGATGTGTTAAAGTGCTTAGGAGGTTGAGTCACTATTCCTAAAATATATCCTACCCGTCCCTTAGCCCACATTACAACCATGAAAAAGTCCTAATTGATTTTAGATCGAGCGAGCTTACATTAGTAGAGATTTACATTAAGGGCAAGCCTATGGTACCAACTACATGCATGTGACTTCTTTTGTGAGAGTGAGCGATTTTCTTTGTGAGCATGAGATTCGAATGTGTGGATTGATTCTACTCTCTCTGCTTTTGTTGTGAGGGCACATGGTTTCACTAGGGATAGGTAACGTTATTAGATTTCTCTATGATGTTGGTTGTTCAAGCCATTAGTGCATTGTGACATTGAGTCGGTTTTTGAGGTTAGGATTGTTGTGAGCATGTTGTCTTTGTTCGAATATTTTTAAAGAATGGCATAAGTAAAGGGAAGGGTATGTGATGCATAGCCTAGAGCCTAATTGTTGCAAATAACCACGGTCATAGGTGCAGTGTGCTTTGAATGATAAGAGCTTAATTTTGTTTCGTCTACTATAGGATGGTTTGTTCGAGGACGAACAAAGGTTTAAGTGTGGGGTAGTGATGTTTGGCATATTTTGATATGTGTTGATGTTACTTTGCCCATGTTTTAATCACTTTTTGATGTTATTTAATCTTTAAAACACCCAACATGGTGTAATTATTGGTTTGATGACTAATTAAGTTATGTGTGACGATTTAAGGTGTTCGGAGTGCAAAATATGAAGAAAAGGTGGTTTAGCCAGAGGAAGAAGGGTTGGATGCGTCGCATCCAAGCTAGGAAAACATCATCCTGCATGCAACCTTAGCAGTGAAGTTGGGTCATAGCATCCGCCATCGCGTGCAAAGCTGAGAAATAGATGACAAGGTGGATGCGTCGCATCCACCTTCGCAGGCAAAATTGAAATGGAGGACGAGGTGGATGCGTCGCATCCACCTTAGCATCAATCCCTGAAGCCGAATTGGACTAGGAATAGGAGAGCTTTGGCCCACGACTTTTGTACGCAATATATAAGCTAAAAACGC
Source organism: Nicotiana tabacum (assembly GCF_000715075.1). Classification (NCBI taxonomy): domain Eukaryota; kingdom Viridiplantae; phylum Streptophyta; class Magnoliopsida; order Solanales; family Solanaceae; genus Nicotiana; species Nicotiana tabacum. The sequence continues at coordinate 133,992,139 of NC_134094.1, read as the reverse complement.
CTCTTTTAGGGGATCGAACATATTGGGAAGAGGAAAAAAAGCCACGACAAAGCTGTGGAGGCCGGAATTCATCAAGTTTCATCTTTCTCCCACCAAACTTAGTAATTTTTATGTTTCTTTATATGATTTGTTGTTTGGCTACCATGTCTATGTGGAGCTAAACTTCACGTTCTAGGGTTGTGGTTCTTCCATGACTATTGTTATTCGGATATTGATTTTGACTACTTGATTTATCATATTAGTTTATTTATTCAATCTTGCACTTAATTATTTAATTGCTTGATCACCAATTGAAATATTATCTACGAATCTAGAATTGAACTCGAAAGTGGAAATTCTATATTGCATACAGGATTGAGTAGGGCAAGTTCTTGAACTCGGGCATCGGGGAACGGATTCGTGGTTAGGATAGACATATACCTAATTGCCTTGCTTGGTTGATTTACAGGAAATATAAATGCGTTCTTGTTGATTCTCACTCCATAGACATATAGGCGTTAAGTTAGCTGGAATAGGCGAGTAAGAACTCGACAGATTCTTATGAGCAATATTAACCCTGTCAACCAATAAGCTAGATAAATTAGTCGGTCAATTCAATTGAAGAATACAATAGGATTGTTAGATAGACCATAACCCTAGATCGTTTTCATTACATTGATATCATTAAACTCTGCTCTTTCTCTGTTCAAAGTTTATTATTTATATTTTTCTTATTTAATTAGTTAGAATAAAATATTTTTAGATTTAATTCTTGTTTAGATAATTAAGATAGGCTAATTTAGTTAATAGCTAATCATAAGTCCTCGTGGGTTCGACATCCGACTTTTATGGTCTATCTAACAATCCTATTGTATTCTTCAATTGAATTGACCGACTAATTTATCTAGCTTATTGGTTGACAGGGTTAATATTGCTCATAAGAATCTGTCGAGTTCTTACTCGCCTATTCCAGCTAACTTAACGCCTATATGTCTATGGAGTGAGAATCAACAAGAACGCATTTATAATTTCTGTAAATCAACCAAGCAAGGCAATTAGGTATATGTCTATCCTAACCACGAATCCGTTCCCCGATGCCCGAGTTCAAGAACTTGCCCTACTCAATCCTATATGCAATATAGAATTCCCACTTCCGAGTTCAATTCTAGATTCATAGATAATATTCAATTGGTGATCAAGCAATTAAATAATTAAGTGCAAGATTGAATAAATAAACTAATATGATAAATCAAGAAGTCAAAATCAATATCCGAATAACAATAGTCATGGAAGAACCACAACCCTAGAACGTGAAGTTTAGCTCCACATAGACATGGTATCCAAACAACAAATCATATAAAGAAACATAAAAATTACTAAGTTTGGTGGGAGAAAGATGAAACTTGATGAATTCCGGCCTCCACAGCTTTGTCGTGGCTTTTTTTCCTCTTCCCAATATGTTCGATCCCCTAAAAGAGGCGTTTTTAGCTTATATATTGCGTACAAAAGTCGTGGGCCAAAGCTCTCCTATTCCTAGTCCAATTCGGATTCAAGGATTGATGCTAAGGTGGATGCGACGCATCCACCTCGTCCTCCATTTCAATTTTGCCTGCGAAGGTGGATGCGACGCATCCACCTTGTCCTCTATTTCTCAGCTTTGCACGCGATGGCGGACGCTATGGCCCAACTTCACTGCTAAGGTTGCATGCAGGATGATGTTTTCCTAGCTTGGATGCGACGCATCCAACCCTTCTTCCTCTGGCTAAACCACCTTTTCTTCATATTTTGCACTCCGAACACCTTAAATCGTCACACATAACTTAATTAGTCATCAAACCAATAATTACACCATGTTGGGTATTTTAAAGATTAAATAACATCAAAAAGTGGTTAAAACATGGGCAAAGTAACATCAACACATATCGAAATATGCCAAACATCACATGGCTCCAAACAGTAGTGGGCAATTTTATTTTCATAAATAGTGGTCTTGCTATCAATTGCAGGCGTTTAATAAGTGACTCTGCAAGGCCATTTTGAGTATGAACATAAGCTATAGGATGTTCAACTTTTATCCCAACTGATAGACAATAATTATCAAAAGCTTGAGATGAGAATTCTCCGGCATTATCAAGGCGAATAACCTTTATAGGATAATCTCGGAATTGTGCCCTTAATTGAATTATTTGGGCTAATAGCTTTGCAAACGCCAGGTTGCGAGATGATAAAAGGCACACATGAGACCATCTTGAAGATGCATCTATTAGGACCCTAAAATATCTAAACAACTCACTTGATGGGTGAATAGGTCCACATATATCCCCACGTATACGTTCTAAAAAGGCAGGGGATTCAATGCCAACCTTTATTAGTGATGGTCTAGTGATCATTTTGCCTTGATAACAAGCATCACAAGAAAATTCATTATTTGTAATAATCTTCACGTTCTTTAATTGGTGCCCACTCGAATTTTCAGTAATTTATCTCATCATTATTGATCCAGGATGGCCCAAACGGCCATGCCAAAGCACACAAATATTTGAATCAGTGAACTTCTGGTTTACGATAGAGTGTGCTTCAACTGTATTAATCTTTGAATAGTATAAAGCGGAAGATAAAGTTGGTAACTTTTTTACAATGCACTTCTGGCCAGAAACATTCTTTGTAATACAAATATATTCCATATTTATTTCATATGAGACCCATTTCGGCGGATATCTATAAACCTCAACAAGTTTCTTTGGGACTTGGAGGAGAATAATACATTGTCTATAATAAGTTTTGTTCCCTTAGACAGAAATATAGTGGCTCTTACGGAACCTTCAATCAAACTTATATTACCAAAAATTGTTGAAACATTTGCTTTTTCCTTATGCAAATAAGAAAAGTATTTCTGATCTTTGAATATGGCATGAGTTGCTCCACTTTAATTACACAAATATCTACATGATTGGTTTTTGATCCAAACATAATTTGAGAATTATTCATATTCTTCAAAATGACATAAACAAAATAAATATGATAGTAAACATCACTATCAAAACATAACTTTTATTTATGTACAACAATTACATAACCATACTATCTACTACAAACAACAAAAATTAAAATATTTACATCTCTACAAATTCATCACCGATCACATGACTTGTTTCTCATTCCAGGAGTGCAAAGTAATCAGCTACATCAAAATGCATGAAGTCTAAATTATCTTCAGAAATAAAATTTGCTTTAGCATTTTTCTCTGTCTTCTTCAGGGAGGCTTGATACAACTCAACCAGGTGCTTTGGCATACGACATGTACGTGACCAATGCCTTTTTCCTCCACATCTATATTATGTATTTTTTGGCTTTGCTGCTTGCACCGCTTCATGCTTTTGTTTCTTCATTTTCCATTACTGGTGGTGAGGAGGGTTCGTTGGTGCATTATTATTACCATGATTAGAGTTTCTTTTCCGACCACGACCATGACCACGACTGGGGCCACGTACTCTTCTACGCTTAGCTTGGTGGAAGTTCGTCTCATTCACTTTAGGGAATGGACAAGAACTAGTAGGCCGGCTTTCGTGATTTTTTATTAATAGCCCATTATGTTGCTTGGCTACAAGAAGACGTGAGATAAGTTCAGAATATTTTTTGAATCCCATATCTCGATATTGCTGCTGCACGAGCATATTCGAGGCATGAAAAATGGTGAAAGTTTTCTTCAACATATCATGATGAGTAATATTATCACAACATAGTTTCAATTGGAAAATAATTCCGAACATAGCAGAATTATACTCACTGATAGATTTAAAATCTTGTAGCCTTAGATGAGTCCAATCATAACGTGCCTGTGGAAGAACGACCATCTTCAGGTGGTCATTTTTATCTTTAAAATTATTCCACGGTATGACTGGATCTTTAATAGTGAGATATTCCATTTTCAAGCTTTCATCAAGGTGATGGCGTATGAATATCATTGCTTTGGCACGGTCTTGGGTTGATGTTTGATTTTTGTCCATGATGGTGTCTGCCATACCCATCGCATCAAGATGAATTTCAGCATCAAGCACCCAAGACATGTAGCTTTTGCCCGATATATCTAGGGTTACAAACTCAAGTTTAGAAAGATTTGACATTATTTAGAAAAAGAAAGTTCGTACCTCTGATACTTTCAAAGTATTTGCTCGAGATGGCAGAGTCTCGTGCTGATAATATGTTATAAAATAAAGGCTGTAAAGTAAAGACAAGTATAGAGAGAAACTGATATATTATTCAAACTTCAGACTTATGTATATAATGAACTGAAATCTCCTCTATTTATAGAAGAAAGCAAGCTGATGTGTAAGCTGCTTTTGCAAGCTGCCGTGTAAGCTGCTACTGTACCAGATATAGATAATCTTCTATCGGTGGTAATATTTATCCATAACGGAGTACCAAAAGGATAAACTCATTGTACTAGATATAAATAATCTTCTACCGGTGGTAATATTTATTCATAACAGAGTACCAAAAGGATAAACTAATTGTACCAGATATAGATAATCTTCTATCGGCTGTGATGTTTATCCATAACGGGTACTAAAAGGATAAGCTCATTCTACAAGATATAGATAATCTTCTACCGGTATGATATTTATCCATAATAGGGTACTGAAATGATAAGCTCCTTCAAGGGATTTATTTCTAATAGAGTACTAAATAGATAAATATATTTACGGCGGAGTCTCATATAAAAGGTTTATTTTCAACGGAATAATAAATAAACATACATAATATAATATATTTATAACATGATGTACTTAATTCTCCTTAATTATGTTTTTATTACCTCTTCGTATATTCCTATATAAAAAAAAAACAAGAAGAAAGAAAGAAAAGATTGCGGCGCCATAAACACACTCCCTCTCAGTCCCACACCACCTTTTACACCTTCACTCTCCACTCAAAACCCTAACATCGATTCATATGCTATTTTCTATTAATTCTTCGTAATTTTTGTCGAATATCTTTCCCAACAGTTTGTATTAATGGAGCAAAAACAGAAAGAGCAGAAATTTTTAGTTTCATCTGTATCAGAGGTTTTACGTTCTTCGTATTCTATAGTTTTGGAAACCGAACCGGTTTTTTCTCGGTTCACTTTACAGTCCGGTTCACCTGAGCTTCGATTTGGTCAAGGCTCAACTGACGCCATTGTGCTTAATCTTCAATCTTCCCAGGCAAGTTTTTATATATTTTGTATATATAATTCATTTTTGTTCATGTATGAATATTGAGGATTTAGATAAAAACTATTTTTTATTAGAAACTACGCAAACACTACAAATCACAAAATTTCTTAATTTCTTATCGATAAATTTACCGTATGTTTTAGAAACTTCATAGAATCTTATAAAGAACAAAACATTTTAATTTTAAAAAGGCCATTTGAACCAACAAATCATGTTACTCCGTCAGTCACAATTTACCGTGATGCAATTTGACGACTGGGCATGTAGTTAAGAAAGGAAGAGACATTTTTAGAACTTGTGCTCTAAAACAAGTAAGTCAGTGATATTTGTGTTGTTATAAATCATCTTATTAAGGGTAATAGAAAGTTTAAAATTAAATTTAAATATAAAAAGTAAAGAGTATCACGTAAATTGGGATGAAGGGAGTAATTTTTTAAAACTAGTAAAAATACTATAAACTCATAAATTTCTTTTAGATAAATCTACTATATATTCGGAAACTACGTTAATATACTATAAAGAACAAAACTTTAAAAGTTGAAAAAGCCATTTGAATAACCAAACCATGTTAATATTATATTTGGGATGGATGGGAAGTATGAAGTAATAATAATGATGGTGATCTTTTGGCTCACATTTTCTGCATTTTCTTATACATGAATAACCTTATTGAATTAGTTAAAGTTGTGGTGGGGCTTTCACATTTAGTACATTTTCTCACGTTTTCTAGTCAGTAATCAACAGTCAAACAGAATGACCAGTGTTTTTTAGCAGAGAAGTGCAGAAAATGGAGAATAAAACTGAAAACGTGATAATTTTAACTGATGCTTGTTCGTTAGGATTTGTCTTTAGCTATGTGTTTGAGGGGCATTATCTTAGCCTTGGTTCTTCTTTCATTTTTCCAGTTATTCAAGCTAGGCCCTGCTGACTCTCTATGCATATCTGAAGCTTCTGAAGCCAATAAAGAGGTATGATATATAGAGCATAAGGTCGTATTAAATTGTGATACTGGACCGGTTAGTTGTTTTTTACCTGCAAATCAATTTAGAATCCTGTTCAGTCCGGTAAGGATTTCTAGAAATGTTGTGATGTTGCGATACCTTTTGTCAATGATGATTTTTCTAGTGAATGTTATACCATCAATGGAATCAACAGACTATTAGGAATGCTTCCACTTCATTTGATTTTGATTAGCAAGAACAAAATCTGGTTATTACCTATCATAATTGCAGAAGCATTAAAAGATTATCTATTAGAATATGCTGCCTGTACGAGTCTCATGCTCACATATTTGTTTGTAGATGACCAAGCACTACTCTGCAATCTGCATAATGCCGAAAACATGCAATACTGCAAACTTGTGTTCGACATATTATTAATTTAACATGTTGCATTAGGATTACACAGTTATGTATGTGTAAAATATGTGTGTTTGTCAATTGGTATACATCACTTATCTTGTCCTGGAAAATAAGTCAAATGTACTTACTTTAAATTTAAATTGGAATATGTTTGTGAAATATGATGTTGTCATATTAATGTTATGCATTAACTTTGGTCTTTTGAACCAGAAAACATATTCAAGGGGAATCTCCATTCAATTTAGAAACGAGGAGGAAAGTAGGGCCTTCCATTGTGCATTTGAGCAATGGAAGAAGGAAGTGGTTGTTCAAGGTCTGTTTTGATGTATGTCTGCAATTGCTCTGTAACAAGTTTCCATGCTACCTTGTGGAGTAGCCACATTCTCCTTTCCAACAACTGCTGCAGCTTTTCATGTTTGTTCAAGATTTATTTGATTCTTTGCAGTTGTCTAGATATTGTTGTTACTGAGATGCTAGTCTCATGATTCTGTGTGGTGAAATAACACTTGTTTTTTATAGCATTCTCTACGTGACATTTACTTAGATACCAAATTGTGAATGTTTGAAGTGTTGTGGAAAGAATATTTACTTTTACTGGACTTTGTTTATGGCTTCTTTTTTTTTTTTCCGATTGATAAAGGTATTCTATTAAAGTGCAGCAAAGTGCTATTAATCCATTGTCAGTGTTGAGATGGAAGCATAGTTATTGAATTAGATAAATTAGATAGTTACTTTCCTAACATGTCCTGAGGTATTAAGAGCCTCATAATCTGCCAAGTGTTATCAACATTTGATTGGTTATTGTCATCCATTCTACTATGGGTTGCCTTGGATTACTAATTCCTTTGTTGAGTTTTTCTAAAGCACTTGCTTTTATTCCCCACAAAAACTACAGTTTAGATACTTGACTTCCTAATAAGAAAAAGCTGGTTTTAGATATTTGATTATGTTTATCTTATCAAAAAAGACAAAAGAAGATACCGACTATGTTTAGCTTAATTACGTAAGATCAATGCATTTAAGGACATCTATAGTACTGTTCTACTCAGTGAAGCTAACTGTAATTACTTAATGAAAATGAATCTGCGATGTAACTGCTTTTCAATCTCTTAAGATATTAAACTTTTGTTTCTTACACCACAAAAGCACCACAATGGGCTAATGAAATTTTTGATATAAGAATAAATAATGCTGACTTGTGTAACTGTAACTTGTTCTTGTCTTTCTTTCAGAATGTCCTTTGACAAATGGAGCAATATCAACTTCGAAAAGCAAATTTGATGACAAAATAGAGTCATCTTCTGCCAAAATGTACTTTCACTACTATGGGCAGCTATTGCATCAGCAGAATATGTTGCAGGATTTTGTAAGGACAGGTAGTATTCTGAACTTTAATATTTTCTATGTTTTTCCTCTGGTCATGACCTGGGAATTTCTTTATAGAGGTTCATAGTGTGTCATGAGATGATGTGCTCCCTTTTGTTGCTCCTAGAATATTACGGAACTCTTCCCCTTTTGCATTTCTAAGGGATCATACAGTTAAATCGCACTATGGAGAGTTTGACTTGGCAAGTATGAAAACTTGCAGGAACCTATTATTCTGCTGTAATTGAGAACCGTGCCGATTTTCTTGGTCGCATAGTGGTTGATGTTGGTGCTGGTAGTGGCATTTTGTCATTATTTGCTGCTCAGGTGATCTGTTTGTACCAATGCATCTTGTGTATTTCGATAAATGATATCAACCATGGCACAGCCAGTTATGCTGATATCTCTACTCCAAATCTTTTCTTTTTCCCACCTCTCTACACCCAAAAATCCTCATAGGCTGGTGCAAAGCATGTTTATGCCATAGAGGCTTCTGAAATGGCCGAATATGCAAGAAAACTTATTGCTGGAAATCCATCACTGAATGAAAGAATTACAGTAAGTGTTCTTTTATTTGTTTAAGCTGATCCCTCTTAGTATGGTATTGAGGTGCTGTTTATGGATTGATTGTTCTTTTGTCTTTTCGATGTCTTTTCCAATGCTATCCGACATATTCAAATAGTATCTTGGTAGTGCTTCTTATGCTTTTTTGTAATGTTTCATCCATGGATGTTTAGGTAATCAAAGGAAAGGTTGAAGATGTAGAGTTACCTGAGAAAGCTGATATTTTGATCTCTGAGCCAATGGGTAAGCTTGTCTAGTTAGTCTCATTTTTAATTCATTATAGATCATGTTAACTTCTAAGATGAAGCATTGTGTATACTTTGGTCGTGCTGCAAGTTTGTTAGAACTTTAGGTTATTCCTCTGGATTGACGGCTAAGTTCTTTATGAAACATCACTAAAACTATATCAGTGTTAATTATTTGATTAATTATTTGCAAAGCGAGTAAAGATAAGCTTGCTGTTAGAGTATGTTTCAAGAACCTATACTATTAAAGACGGAGAGTATATGAAAGATTAAGACAATGGCAACATCTGATCTGATGAATGCTTGTGCAATCTATGGACCAAACAAAAATGAAGAGAAGGTCCATTTTTCCTATGTGCTAGGAACAATTCCGATTGTCTATAAAAGCTGAGAGCAATAAACACAAATATACATGTCCAGTAGCCAATACACATCCTAAAAACCAACTTTCATACATACTACAAGTTGAGTTGCATTTAAATTTGTATTGCCTGATTGTCCACTATTTTCCTTATAGGGTGAAGAATTCCTAGTATTCAGCATTTGCTATATTTGTTTTCATATTGTAGAATCTAAAGTCCTATTTTACTACAGACAGCTGCAGCTTTTGCCAGAAACTTCATTCTCAGATGCATCAATCATGAAAGAATTTTTTTTCCTTTTTTGTAATATTTGCATCTGCATCTTATAGCTAACTAAAACAATAGGGTTCTTTGGGCCTTTAAAAATGAGCACTTCTTTTTTAAGTCCAAGAAATAATTTTCTGTTATTTTCTTTCAATTCTGGTTTTCATTTTAGTTATCTGAACAACATAATTTTGGTTCTGTCACTTATCTCTGTCTTTTTCTTTATAATGAAATGGGAGGTCAAAGTTATAGAGGACTTCAGGAGAGGCTGCTTTGTTCATTACGAGTCAAATGCAGTCCAGCATTTTGCAAAAAAAAGCTGTGTGTGTGTGTGTGTGTGTGTGTGTAGGTGGAGACAGTGTTATCAAAAACGAAAAGCTCTAAAAAGCGATGTAGGTCTATTAGGGTCTTAAGCGCAAAGCACGCTTAAAATGTGGGCTTTGGTAAAAAAAGGCGCGACTATGGGAAAAAATAAAATATATATATTATTCAAGAACAAAGTAACCAATTCATTTATAATGTTTTCCTTTACACCTAATACATTTATTTTCTGATTATATTTGTTGTTTGGTGCCACTTGATTCCCAATACAACTCATGGGCAATGAGGCGCATGTCTTACTGCCTTGCCTTACACTGAAGCGCAACTTAAGAGAAACGCCCTCCTTGAGCTTTTCTAAGCTTAAACGCGCCTTAAATGAGCCTTTGGCAACACTGGGCGGAGAAGAAGAAAAGAAGGGCTATCATCTATTTAACTGGACATTCTTGCTTTGCTTGTGATATGAATTTTGTTCAGTTCTCTTTTCAGTTCAAGCAAAAAATAGGATTGTAATCTTCCAAGATATGGTAGAACGTGTTAATCCAGAATAACCAGAATGCAATTAATAAAATATTCAAAAGAGACATGCTTAAACCTGCTGAGTGTGTGACACAGTGCTTATACCTTACAGGTACTTTGTTGGTTAATGAAAGAATGTTGGAGTCCTATGTGATTGCAAGAGACCGATTTCTTGTTCAAAATGGAAAAATGTTTCCTGGTGTCGGAAGGTAATTTTATTTCTTGTCAGCACATTGAGGAGCCTTGCCTTGTCAAATCAATGATGATGTCTGCAATTTTCTTGTAAAATTTTGTTCTCATAGTCATTTCGCGCAACTGTTTGTTTTTATCCCTTCAAACGTCTCTGTCATGCCAAATAATTTGAAGCTAATATTCTTCATTAAATTGTTATTTTACTGTCTTATCTTTCTGGCATATTGAGTGTGCTGCTAATTTAGAAATGAAATGTGAAATTAATATTAGTGTTAGATATAATATCTCAACTTTTGCTTGTGAGTTGCATTGGTAATGATTATTTGCTTCATCTTGAGTAGCGCAGCTTGTTCCTTAAATGGATTAGTTTAGGAGATTGGAGTATGTTGATATAACTAATTGACCCACAGTTTCAACTATCCGCTCTAGTTTTGTTTTCTCAGGGTATTATATGAACTTTCAAGCTTAATTCTCAGTCTCGTCCGGTGTGTGTATATGTTGGCTGCCAGTTCCCCCTTTTTTCTTTCTAAAGATCTTCTTTCCCCTTTTGCACATGTTTGCCTGATTACTCATAGCATTTGGGCTGAATCTAATGCATATTTCCTACCTTTCTTTAATGGTTGCATTTACATATTTCTGCACGAATTCCATCAAGTGTCTTAGCGTGCATTACATAAACCAGCATGTAACCGTTTTATTATTTTCCTTCATTTGTTTTGTCTTGGATATGATGTTATCACCATTTTTAGCTTATGTTTCCTTTTACTCTTGTAGAATACACATGGCACCATTTAGTGACGAATATTTGTATATGGAAATAGCAAATAAGGTACACACTGGATCATATCACCTTTTTTTCTTGATCTTGGAGTAGTTCTGTTCTAAAAAATTTTCCTTTCTTCTCTGGATGCCCTTCATGTTTCCCTCCTCCAACCAAGAGAAAGAGAGGAAAGAAAACCGCAGCTCCTTCTCTTCAGGGAAGGAAGATTGATGGATACTATGTGTTTTTCCATATTAAGTGTTTTGATTGATTTAAGAGGTTTGTTGAGGCGTAGAAGTAGTTGTTGAGGTGGATAGTGTTCATTTGTAATTGTGGGGTTCCCAGAGAAGAATCTGAAACTTTTCTTGAATGCACTGTATACCTCCTGTAAAAGTTCTTTTGCAGTTTTGCCAATGAAAAGTACTGAAATATTGTTCATCTTGTGCTCTCAAGAGAATAAGACCTCGATTGCTAACGGAATATCTTATGAATCTGTGGCTGGGAAGCAAACTGAATGCCATCTAAATTCAGTGTGACAAATAGAATTTTTGTTATTCAAGCTTCAACATCACCGTGGCTGTCTATTAAATCTTCATTTTCTTTCCTTTTTCTTTTTAACAAGTTTGAATGATTCAGGCAAAGTTTATTGGCAAAAATCTCATTGTCCAAAACCATTTTCCAATTACTACTAGCATTTACCACTAGCTTCTACAAATGTCTGATAGTCTGCACTTTGGCTTTCTTTTGTTTTTATACGCTTTATTTCTTCCTTTTGGATGATATGATTTAGTTACCATTGTTTTCATTATCTTTTTGAACTGCCAGACAATGTCTTGATATTACTTTTATTCCTCGTCATCCAGGCGACCTTTTGGCAGCAACAAAACTACTTTGGGGTTGACTTGACACCTTTGCACGGATCTGCTTACCAAGGATACTTTTCTCAGGTCAATATCCTATAGATTAGGAACTTTTGACTTGGACTGGCTTTAATGACTATACTTGTCTGATCTCTGAATACTTCACTTTGACTTGGCAGCATTTTTAGGGCTTTCTTAAATGTTTCATTTTCCTGCTGTATGGAATCTCTTATTGATTAGTTACTTGTACTTCTAAATGTGCAATCTATGCTAGAATATCCAATTTGTATTATGGAAACTTCAGAAATAAGGGTGTTTTAGAAGTGTCACTTTTGTTTGACTTCTATGTATCTAGAATTATCCCTACATGTACTTGGTGGTCAGTTTGGAAGGAGAAAAACTGTAGTCTTTAGATGTCTTGGGGGTAAAAAAAACAAGTCTGGATTACACAAGTCTCACTTATCAAAGAAAAAAATAGAAAAGGAAATTAAAAAACATTCGTCTGGAATATGTCTACATATTAATGGTCACTGCATTACTTGCTTAGGTGCTGAAAAGGGGGGGGGGGGGGGGGGGGGTTCATATTTGTTTTGAAAGCTTGCGCCAGTGTTAAATCCATCCATTCGTTTTTTGGCATGTGTGAGAGCGTTGTATTTTGTAATGACTTTTCAGATATTTTCTTGGGTTTTAGCTAGCGTTTGGCCATAGATTCCCAAATTTATTCTGAAAAATCTGATTTGGGTGAAGTTTTGTTTGAAGATGAAAATGTGTTTGGACATCTGTTTTGGGTGAATTTTGGTTTGGAAAAACATGAAACATGACTTATACCCACAAGTTCTAAAAATTATCACAAATACCCAACAGTACCATTATCAATAACATTCATTATATTATCCCAAATCATAGTCCTGAACATAAATAAATTTGATACAAAATTATCATTTTTATAATGAACTACATGATACACTATCATATAACCGAGAAGACGAAGCAAAATCGTTATAAAATAATAAATGGTGGGATCTTTTATAAAATATAAAAGTTTGGGGCAATTTTTAAAAAATATAATAGAGATATTTTGGCCCAAAACCAGCTATTGAGCTGGTTTTGGGATTTGGGATTTGGCCAAAATGTAGGCAAAATCTATGGCCAAACATGTGTTTGCCAAATAAAACCCAAGTTTATTTTGGCAAAATCTATGGCCAAACGGGTCCTTAGAAACTCCCAAAAATGCTTAGAAACTCCCAAAAATGCTCCTTGAAAGTTCATTATACTAACACATTATGTATTCTTTTTTTCCCCCTCCTCGAGTGTGTGGAGGCTTGGGCTTATTCAAAGTCAATGTTTTAAGAAGAAACTATTTTGATTGGCTGTGTTAATCATATAAAAGTTTATTTATTATAGAGGGTAATTAAAAGATGCCCCTTCACGTGAGGGATAGATTCGCTCTCACTCTCTCGTCAAGCATGTGAAAATGTTTTTTTGTTGATGTGTAGATGTGATACCAAACTCAAGACCTCTGCCTGATTTAACACCATGTCAAATTGCTTCAAACGCCTCATCATTGGAGAGGGGACATTTCTATTTATTGTGTTATGTCTTTAACATTTTCTAATGGGAGGTTGATTGAAGGAACTTGAAAGATCCAGATGCTATAAAGTATACTAGGTTACTAGTTTGATCAAGGGAATAGTCCTACCAAATCTTACTTAACGCTTAAAATGTGTGTAACCAATCAATATGCCACATAAGACATAAGAAAAAGCGTTAATGAGGGGTATTATCTTAGTTCAATATGAATATATGATAGGAGGGGCTACTTGTTTTTTTCTGTCCAAGATATTGAACTGGTGAATGAATCAATTGGTTTCTTATTCAAATGCAATAAACCAGCTACTTTTAATTTAATAATTTGGCTTCTAAGATGCAATAGATGTAATTTATTCAGGAAAAAAAAATGCAATAGATGTACTTGTTAGCCAAAGATTTTGTGTATTTGTGATTTATAGTCCAAGCTTAAATACTAGATAATGTTTTGGTTGAGGTATGCATGCTTCTGACTCATACTCTTTTTCCATTTTCTTTGGATATTCTTGTCCTTTTGCAGCCAGTTGTTGATGCTTTTGATCCTAGGTTATTGGTAGCTCCTGCAGTGTCCCATGTGATAAACTTCAATTCTGTAAAGGTATTATCAATCAACATTTTATTCTGTATGGCGTGCAAAAGAAGTGACGATGCATTCTGAATTCTGAGTAGGCCTACTATTCCTTTTCTTTCCTTCTAATACAGGAAAAATACTATTAGATAAAGTATGGCAATGTTTGAATTAGAAAACAATTTACTGACTTGGGGGTCTCTTGGTTAAAATGTAAAGGAAATGAACGGGGAGGAAACTATACAGATACTGTTTCCTAATGCGTAGTTCTGACTAAAAATGCACTGCAGGTTAGGTCTTTATCTGTCCGTGGGTTATTTTAAAAAGATCTTTAAAGTAAAAGATACACTCTTTGTTCTTTATATGAAAATTGAATAAAGGCTTCACAGAGATTCAATTTCAGGGTTCAAGATAGTGAAATTAACATTTGATGGATAATCATGAAAAGAAATAAACTTAACATAAACACAAGGTAGCGGTAACTTTTAGGTGTAAAGTATGCTTTTCCAAATCTACTACTGATATGCTTTCCATTTATATTTATTCTTTATGATATTCTTGAAATGAACAAAAAATGTATTTACCGTGTAGTGGGAGGTGTTAATTAAGGGAAGATTTAGCTGAAGTGATATTGCTCTTTTAACTGAGAGTTATCAGATTTACTGAATAAGTAACACAGATTGTGGGCATTCTATCCAGAAATTGTTGAAACATGATATTTCCCGCATCTATATTACAGGAAGAAGATTTATATGAAATTGACATCCCGTTGAGATTTCTCTCTTCTGTTAGCACTAGAATTCATGGGCTGGCTTGCTGGTTTGATGTACTTTTTAATGGAAGGTAAACTTTTTCATCCCCTGGGTTCTGGCACTTGGTCTTTTTACTTTTGCTGCTAAATCATTTCCTCTTTTCTGCAGCACTGTGCAAAGGTGGCTGACCACTGCTCCGGGTGCAGCAACAACTCATTGGTATCAGCTTCGGTGTGTCTTACCACAACCACTTTATGTCATGCCGGGACAGGAGATAACTGGTCGGCTTCACCTAGTTGCCCATAAGGCACAAAGTTATACCATTTACTTAACATTGTCAGGTAGGTCTTTATTATGGTTATTTGCAACATGTCCATCATGTTTGGTTATCTCTAACTCCTATCCAGTCAAGATTTGCTGATGTTTCTTCAAGAATCTAACATGTCATTAATTTGAATAGCTCTTGTTGGAGATATGCTCCAAACGTCATCTGTTAAACTTGATCTGAAGGAACCGTATTACCGGATGTCCCAGCCCCAGGCATATTCATTAGCACAAGATCAACAACCTAATCAGCTATTACAAACACAGGTATTGCAGATTTCATAATCACAATTTTCGCTGTCATGCCCTACTCTGCCCCCCTCCCCCTATCCAAATTTTCTAGGTGTACCTAAGCTTTTGGTGATTTTGAATATATTTGAGGTGTTGAGATTCGTGCTAAATTCTTTTGAGCCACACCTGTACAGTGGTAGTTTTAGGCTCCAGTTTTTTATAATAGCAAATGATGGCTTCAGTTGGGCCTGTTTACACTTTGCTTGATCTAATTCATTTTTCTTAAACTTGCTTTCTCTTATGAGCCTCATCTAAGGGACTAAAAGTTCAAGTTGTTAAGTAGAGAGGTAGAGGAACGGACTCATTATCCACCAAGTTTTGAACCATGTGCCCATAGCCCTCGAGATTTCTTGATTATGAAAAAAAAAGGTTTTAAGTTGTTCAAGAGCAGCCACCTTATTTACTTTAGTCTGCAACACGCCACATCATGTGCGATCCCAACTATTTTTCTTGGCAAAGCACCTCTGCATGTTTTATCACCATGTTAAAGTTTGTAACTGTCTTCTCTAAAAGCTTAAAGTGTTAAAGAGAGCACAAATTAGTTTAATTGTAAATTTGCAACAAAAGTTCTAATACATGTTCTTTACTTTTATAGAGCATGATATCCTGTATTTGTAGGCTGGCTTACAAGCAGGGTTTATTTGTTACTCCCTTCCGTTCCAATTTATGTGAACCTGTTTGACTGGGTACGGAGTTTAAGAAAAAATGAAGACTTTTGGATTTGTGGTCCTAAACAAGTCAAAAAGGGGCCCATAGTATTTGTGTGGTTATAAAAGCTTCTCAGTAAGGATAGAATTGTAAGTTTAAGCTAAATTGTTTCCAAATTTAGAAAGGGTTCATTCTTTTTGAAACGGACCAAAAAGGAAATAGGTTCACATAAACTGGAACTGAGGGAGTACCTTTTATTGCTGTTAGTGAGCTCAAGTTTTACCTTTTCTATCTTGAACAGGACATAGAATTACCATCTCGAGATGAAGATGGCTCAATCCTGATGCAACCACCCTCCCCAAATTCAGGCGCTGAGCTACATTCACTCTGATATTAAAATCCAACTATGTGGATATGCATGTCGACGCTCTCTTGTATGTGTAACATTATAAATGTCTTGGCTAAGCTATGGTCCAAGTTCTAACTTGAATAATTTACCATTTACATCTTCAATTGACATTACAGACTGCATGTTGAATGCTTCCATATTAAACTTCATATATGTGGCTATTTGAGCTGTGCAGTAGTATATACTCACCAGTTTTACTGGTACAGTTTTTTCAATTTCCTTCTTTCCTTGTGGCGTTTGGACATTCAAATGCCATTTACGTGACCTTTTGTTCGGGTTTGGCATCGTTGTTAGCTATGTTGCTCGGATCCCCGCCAAAATGTTGCCACTCTTATGTGGATCTTTGAAAATTAATGCATATTTAGAGGATTTGATACCGACACAGTAGCATTTTTGGAGGATCCAAGCAACATATATTGTTAGGGGTCGTTTGGTACAATGCCCCAATCAAATACACCAAGAAGTCTTAAAACATCATACGAACTTATTCGAAACCTCAAATTACATCAAACAACGCTAAAACCACGAATCATACCTCAATTCAAGCTTACGGAACTTAAGAATTTTCAACTTCTACATTCGATGTTGAAATCTATCAAATCAAGTCCGATTGACATCAAATTTTGCACACAAGCCATAAATGACATAACAGACTTATTTCAACTTTCTGAATCGAAATTCGAGCCCGATATCAATAAAAATCAATTTGTGATCAAACTTTGAAATCTTTAAGCTTTCAAACTTTTAATTTTTTATAATTGGCTATAACTCGAGCTAGGGACCTCCAAATTAAATTACGGGTATACGCCCAAGTTTCAAATCACGATATGGACCTATCGGAACTGTCAAAATACTAATCAGGGTCCGTTTGTTCAAAGTGTTCCTAAGTCACTCAAATGAGTTTTGAAGATCTATTTCACATTTTTTAATCAAATTTTTACATAAAAACTTTTCGGTAAAATTTACGAACTGCGCATGCAAGTCGAGGAATGCTGAAAGGTGCTATTCAAGGTCTCAGAACACAGAAATGAACATTAAATTTAAAGATAACCTTTCTGGTCATCATATAATACAACCATCCAAACAAGCTGTTAAGCAAAAACTAGATCTTCACATTTATTTTTGGCCAAATACATAGGTGGCCCTTAAAGTTGTAACTAATTTTCATTTTTACACTTAACTAAACCTTGTTTCCATTAGACACTTTAATTATATTCAAAGTGTGCCTAGTGAACAAGTTTTCACTAGCCAGTTAGGAAAATATAGCGTGTGAAGTTCACACGCGATGACGTGGAATATATGACAAATGAAAAAATGCCATGTGGCTTTTTTAGTTAAAATTAATCAAAAGTCAACAAAAAGATTAGAAAAAGGAAAAAAAACTCATGGTATTCTTCCCAACTGCCTCGCCTTTTCCCCCAAATGCAGCAGCCCCATAGTCAATTATGATCACTATTCTTTTGTTCTCCGTCCAACACCAACCAGCCGTCTTTCTCCATTGACCCATTCTAAACACCACCACCTAAAATTCTTATCAAACATTTCCGTTCTCTTCAAGGTTCCATGTTCCTTTTTGAGCTTTAAGATTTGGGATTTCTGAAATCATTTCTTAAAGTTTCTTAATTCTGATTTTTCGGATTTATGAGGGTTCTTGTTGAAATGGATTACAGTTGAGATTGTGGTTGAGTTGTGATTTTCTGATTTGAGAAATCATTCTCAAGTTCTCGTTTCGTTTGATTTCCGATCGCCGTCGCCATCTCTGTTTATTACGACTCTGAAACAATTTTTTGTGATCGGCAATCTAGCGTAGCCTTTGATTTAAATCTTAAAGATGGTATGCATCTCTACTTAAAAATTCTTCTTCTGTTTGGTTTGCCGCCGGAGACTTGGAGAGCACATAACAGCTCTTTTAGGGTATATATAGAACCCTTCTTCATTCATTAGGATAAAGATTCAGACCCTAAAAACACCCAAAAAGTTCTTGGAGGGAGGTAACCGAGGGTCTATTGGAAATAACATTCTTTACCCAAACCTGGGTAAGGTCTGCGTACACACCATTCTCACCGGATCCCACTAATGAAATTATATTGTGTTGTCGTTGTAACCCTTACTCTTTCTCTTGATGTGAAGAGTAACTATAAAAATAACTTGAGAAGAAAGACAAATATTTACATAGGAGAAGAAACTAATCTGTGAAGAAGAAGGACAATAGCCAGGTGGCTGCTGTATCATGCCGATCTTGGTGAGGAAACTGCAGGCAGGTGGATAGAAAAATTCAACATGGGAAAAAAAGAAAAAATATAATTTTTATCAACTCACGCGCCTAATGAAAGTGACCAACACTTATTTTACCTTGTCACTATGTTGTGTTTAGTAGACACACTTTGAACGTAGTTGAAGTGCCTAATAGGAATAAAGCTAAAATTGATGACAACTTTAACAGGTTGCTTATGTATTTGGACTTTTTTTTTATTAAATAAAAACATGGCAACCTCCTAACAATGCCGTTGTTGACTAGATTTTAATGACAACAACGTTCTCTTTTTGAACGAACTTCAGACATTGATCTAGCTATAAGAACACAATACATACATCGCGCACACACGTCAGAACTAACTACAGTTTGTTTGGATTGTTGTTACATGTCGTTTAATAATGTATCGTATTGTATTGTATTGTATTGTTTTATAAATACAATATTTGGATATGTTGTAACGTTTGTCGTCGTTTATCATGTCATGTACCAACAATATGAAAAATAAACTTGCTACATTACTAAGAAAAGATAGGATACGGAGTAGAATTATTATATAAAAAAGTAGGGTAAAAGATAAAATATAATTATTTAATAATAAGTAAGGACATATGTAAGAAAAAAGCAAGGTATAACGGCGTTGTCACACCATACGTCGTTCCATAAAGTGACACTTTTCGTCATTACGTTACGATGGACGATACAATAAAATTTAAGTAACAGTCAAAATAAATATTGTATTTAAAGTAACAATACGATACCATACAATATGTAATAACCATGTAAACAAGTTGTTAGAACCATACCGTAGACAAAAGCCTAGTATTTAAGTAAAGAAAAGTTGAGATACCAAATAGTCAAACACCGTTGACACTCCAAAATTTAGCTATTCTAAAGAACAATGCCATGACCAGCAGGAGGATTGAGCAGCCCAATATAGAGGATATGACTTCTTTGCTTCCTTAATAAATTGAAAAACAAGATTCTGAATTGGCATTTTGCTACCAATTAGTTCATGTTTTAACCCTAATCATTCAACCAATTTCAACAACTTATTTTCCTCTGATATCACTTCATACAACGTACGTAAATAGATCCCAAGTGATATAATTGTTGCCTTACCAACAATATCAAATGCAAAAGGAGAACTCCATACTATTAAAGAAATAAATGCTCCAATATTAATGAAAATTATCAATACTTTCATCGATGCTGACAACATCTTCGTTGCTCTACTGAATTCCTCAAGCGTTATATTATAAAGCTCTTTGGGTAATATATAGATCGAGAAGCATTCTATGAAATAATGTGAATTTATCGCACGTATTCGTCTCAGATTTAAACTGGCGAAATACATAAAACGCCTCTTTAAGTTGTCCCCGCCGATCATTTGAACACCTCAACTGAGGCCTTTTTCATTTAAACGTTTCACATGACTAAAAAGTGAACTCAATAAACACCCGACCTCACCAGCCCCCGTCGCGTGTATTACACCTCCAGATCTGCGCGTGTGTAAGTAATCCCAACGATAATGTAGCGGAATTTTTGTGAAATTCCAAAAAAAAAAAACTTAATGAAGTCCCTAATTTAAATTCCCAAACCCAACCCTAAAAATTTATTTCACTTCTCTCACCTCTCCAGCCACATATATCTTCTTCCTCCCTAGCAAAGCAGCAAAATTTCTTTTCTTCTCTCTCTCTACTTCTTCTATTTCAATGGAATTTGTTGTTAATTGCAAATGTGGCCAAATTTCTCCTTTAAAACTTTCGTGGTCACCATTTAATCCGGGTAGAAGATTTTATGGCTCTAGATTTGGGAAAACTGCCGATGGTGGATGCGATTTTTTTCGTTGGTATGATGTTAAATTGTCCTAACACTATTCCAAAGTCATGTATGGATTATTAAAGAGGGTAAAAAATCATGAAGAAGAAAAGTCGAAGTTGATGAAGAAACAGGGGATTTTGGTGTGGTTGCTTGTAATTGTAATTGAGGGAATCTTCTATTATTTAAGTGTATAGTATATGTATATGGGCATGTAACCCTATTTATTTTACTGCAATGTTGTTTTTGATTTATGGCCAATATTTCCTATTCAATGTAATTAAAATTTACAATGTGTATGATAAAGTTTTCAATGATCAAATGTGTTTTAGTTTCTGTAAGAAAACTAGACTACTGAAGCAAAGGTGGACTAATCCGATCTCATAATAGCAAAAAACTATACTGCCAATATCATAATAGCAAAGGTTGAATAATCTGAAAAATTGAACTAACAAAAGCAGGTTTATATACATCCCATGCAAAAGTAAGGTTCATACATATGACCAAATGACCAACATAAGTAGGTTCAAAATACTTCACAAAATATGGTTCATGCACATGACCGACAAAATACAAGAAACTTCTTCATAAATTTGATTTTGACAAGAGTCAACTGGTGTGGATGAAGTAGAGGTTTCGACTTTCATCTTTTTGTTGGAAACTACAACATCCCTTTGCTTTTGAAGTTGATTCCCTTTCTACTTGAGACCATTTGATCTAAATTCAAGATCTACATTAGTTTGTGCAGCCTTCATCAAGTTTGCACCGGTTGAAATAAGTCTTTCAACTTGGCCTACCAGGCTACAAAATACACTTAGTCAGTAATGAATCATGCAGAAGCATAATGATAGAAAATACAGTTAACTAATATTGAATAATACTTCTCACACTCACATTAAGGATACTAGTTCCTGTTTGTGTGTCTGTGTACAAACCAAAACCAGAATTTCTGGTTCTTTTCTTTCCAACAGAAGCAGCAAGTGTTTTGGCAGTAGCAGAAATAGATGCACCAGATGTAACAGAAGCACCAACTGATCTTCCACCTCTTCCCCTACCATATCCTCCACATCTTCCCCTACCACCACTTCCTACAGTTCCTCTATCTCTTACTGATGGTGTGTTCCTTCTTATCTTTGATGTTTCAGCACACATGGAAGATGGGGCCCTTGAAGTTTGGGTTGTGGTAGTTGATGTACCTGCAGCTTGGGTTGTATTACTTTGACTACCAACTTGTGTGCTTGATTGTGTTGTTCCATTTGACCTTCTCGATTGTGTGCTTGTTTGTCCCTAGTATATGATTGCTAAGTCATTAATCAAGTACTATGAAAACAATGAAAATAAATTGAATTGGAAGTGATAAAACTTACCCTTAAACTGCATACTAACTTGTTATGACCAACTTGATGGCAAATTGAACATGACATCTTAGCACCCTTCTTTGACAGTTTTTCCCACTTCTTTGGTTCATCCTTGTCCTTTCTTCTGTATTTTTTTGGCTTACCAGGCATTGGTTTAACTCCAGGAGGCTCAATTGATGGATTGGCAGACTCAGTCCACATTTGCATGCTTGGAATTGGCTGAATATAGTATTGGTAAGTAGCCAGGAAAGTGTCTTTCTTATACCAGTGCTCAACATAGTCTTCTGCTACCTTCCCAAGCTTATAAAAGGCACATATTGCATGTTGACATAGTATACCTCTTAACTGCCATAATCTGCAGCTGCATTCGCTTTTTTGTATATCAACAGTGTGTCTATACATGCCTTCATTCACTGCAAATCCAGTGTCAGCATTCCACTGTACTTTCAACTTCCTTCCTATTTCCTTATTTTCTCCTCTAAGACTAGCCTTACCATAGGTGATATATCAAAGCCCATATTTCAGCAAACTTGATCATATCAACTTGCCTACTCATCATTTTGTGCCTAATTTCTTCAAGCATAGTGATGACAGATTTATGCCTAGGACTTAATATCCAGGAATTAAATATTTCACACATGTTATTTTCTACAATATCACATCTAACCTTCTTATTGAAATATGCCCTACACCAGTATTCTTTATCATAGGACAGTAAACTTTCACAAATACCAGTTCCTAATTCATCCAATTTTTTTATTTTTTCTCTTAACTTTACCTGAAAAGGAGCCTTAGCACATCTCCAAAACTGCTTCCTTCTCTCCTCTCCCTTCCAAGATTTTTGCCAGTTTGCCTAAATGTGTCTTGCACACATTCTTCTTTCAGCAAGAGGTAGCAAATCAACAACAACAAATGACATTCCCTAATAACAACAACATCAACATGCAATATTAGTGAGATACAACATCAAGTGATCTGGCGATAATAATGATAAAAAACAAACAACATAATAAATGGATTGCAGTACCTTTTGCATGTCAGTCATGACTGTTAAATCTTCACCATTCCTCAACTCTAAGTCTATTTTGAGATAGTTGATGAACCAACTCCATGAATGTGTAGTCTCTTGATCTACCAAAGCCCAAGCAATGGAATACATCTGATTATTTTTATTTTTCCCAACATCCACTAATAATTCACCTATGCAAGCTCCCTTTAGGAAACAACCATCAAAATCTATGATTCTTCTACAACCTGCCATCCATCCCTTCTTCATAGCCTCAAAGCATACATAAAAATATTTAAACAGATGTTTCCCAGGAACTGTTTATGTATCAGTTCTCACCCAACATGAACTTCCAGGATTGGTGGACTTAATCATGTCAGCATAGTCCAACAACCTTGAAAATTTAAGGTACTAGTCACCCATAAACTGACTAATTACCTTCATCTTGGCTCTATATACAAGTGATCTTCCTACATTCAAACCCCATTTAACCCTTATAACCTTTTACAACTCATGCACTGTAATGTTTGGAGTTGGAATGATTCTATCTTGGAGCTTTCTTGCAATGTACTTGGTTGTGCAAAGTTTGTTCTTGTTCTTTGTTGGGCACTTATGGACAGGTATATAAGTTTTCACAGTGAAGTTCATTGAATCCTTATCCTTACTAGAAAATATTTGTCACTTTCACTTTTCATGCTTACACTTAACTCTTACTCTATCTTTCTCATTAGGTCTAAGCTTTAAAGACATTTTATATTGAATAGCATAGTTAGCAATAACTTTCCTAAAATCTTCTGCATTATCAAAGATCATGCCCAACTCAAACAGAGGAATTTTAGCATCCAAGTCATACTTGATCTTTTGACTTCTTCTTCTAGGAGGAAGATCAACACCAGGTTCAGCAAGTGGGTCTACACTCCCAACATCTGAGCCGTCCAAATACTCTTCATCCCCACCTAGCTTTCCAATATATTTATCCTTCTTTTTTATCCCTATATCTTCAAACCCCTTATCAATTCCAGCCTTACCAAGAATTACCTCTTCTATAAAAATAAGTTTTTTCCTCTGTTTCCTCTTACTTTGTGATCCAGCATCATTCACATACTTTTTCTGCACGTTTCCCTTTACTTCCCTAGCAGCATTCCTCACACATCTTAACTCATCATCTATCTCGCTGTCATCTTCTTCTGGAATATCTTCAAGGTCATCTTCACCAAAATTTTCATCTTCAGACAGATTTGTATCTGTTTTATTTGTGTTGTCATGCTCTGCAGCTGCACTCTCATCAACATTTATATCCTCATCTGAAAATGTAGCCCTAGTTTGTTCTGCATTTACAACACTACCCTCAGTAGTATTTACTTCTATATCCTCAACCACACTTATACCAATACCCTCATCAACATTTACTCCAATACCCTCATCAACATTTACATTAATACCATTATCAGTATTTACTTGAATACTCTTATCACCATTTACACCAATGCCCTCATCAGCATTTACACCAATGCCCTCACCAACATGTACACTAACCCCTGGACCACTACCCTCAGTAGTATTTACTTCTATATCCTCAACCACACTTATACCAATACCCTCATCAACATTTACTCCAATACCCTCATCAACATTTACATTAATACCATCATCAATATTTACTTGAATACTCTCATCACCATTTACACCAATGCCCTCATCAGCATTTACACCAATGCCCTCACCAATATGTACACTAACCCATAACATCGAAACCACGAATCGCACCACGATTCAAGCCTAACAACATTTACTCCAATACCCTCATCAACATTTACTCCAATACCCTCATCAACATTTACATTAATACCATCATCAATATTTACTTGAATACTCTCATCACCATTTACACCAATGCCCTCATCAGCATTTACACCAATGCCCTCACCAATATGTACACTAACCCATAACATCGAAACCACGAATCGCACCACGATTCAAGCCTCCACCACACTTATACCAATACCCTCATCAACATTTACTCCAATACCCTCATCAACATTTACTCCAATACCCTCATCAACATTTACATTAATACCATCATCAATATTTACTTGAATACTCTCATCACCATTTACACCAATGCCCTCATCAGCATTTACACCAATGCCCTCACCAATATGTACACTAACCCATAACATCGAAACCACGAATCGCACCACGATTCAAGCCTAATGAACTTCCAACTTCCAACTTCCAAAACTCACACCGAATCACATCAAACCAACTCGGAATAATCTTAAATTTTGCATATAAGTCACAAATGACATAACAATCTTATTCCAACTCCTGGGACCAATATCCGAACCCGATATCAACAAAGTCAACTCTCGATCAGACCTATAAGCCTTCAAAACCTTCAGCTTTCCAACTTTCGCCAAAAATACCAACCCAACCTACGGACCTCTAAATCCAAATCCGGACACATGTCAAAGTCAAAAATCACAGTACCAAGCTATTGGAATCATCAAAATACCATTAATATAATAGTATAATGTTGAATGAAGAACACAAGATATTATTTTGATATATTGTAGAACTGTATACTTTATTGGTATAATTATATGTCATATTGATATCATATGGTAGTTGGAATATATTTTGGTTGTTTTAGTTGCATTTTTAAGTGAATTCTATTCTGAAATAATTTATATGACAATGTTTTGTTGTGTTGGATTTTCTTGTACATATGGATAATTTTTATGTATTATGTAATAGTTTTTATAGTTATATGCAGTTGTTGGAACGACCTCGTACAACTATATACCATATTAGTATAGTTATATACTATATTGGTATCATATGCTAGTTGATTCATTTTTTTGTTGTATTAGATGCATTTAATTGGTATACTATTTGATTTTCTTTTAATAATAATAATATAGTACAATATCTTGAAATATTCTATTATATTAATATGTGGTACACTATTTTTTTATTTTTCTCTTTATGCATGTGTGTTATGTAATAGTAGTATAGTCATATAGTTGGCAGGAATTAACAAGTAACCACTGTATACCATGTTGGTATAGTTATATGCCATATTGGTATCATATGGTTGTTTGAATATTTTTTTGGTTGTTTTAGCTGCATTTTTAAGTAAATTCTATTCTGAAATTATTTATATGAACATGATTTGCAGTGCTGGAATTATTTTGTGCTGATGGACATAGATTATGTGTATTATGTAATACTTTTATAGTTACATGCAATTGTTGGAACGACCCCATATAACTATAGACCCTGTTAGTATACGAAATTGGCAAGTTGCTTTGCGAATATTTAGCTTGCAATGCGAGCATGCAATTTTCTCGTGCTTTTATTGCAACCTTTAATGTTTTGGTACAGTAGTATAGTCGCAGATAGTTGTAGCAATATTCTAGAGCAATCATATACTCTGTTGACATATATATACCATATTGGTATCATATGGTACTACAAGTCTTTTTTGCTACTTATACTTTATTGCATTTTCCAATATTTTATTATTATTTCTATTCTAATTAGTATATATAGAGATTTGGCGGCCGTAGATTATATTTTTTTGCTCCAAAACTAGATGTGTTACCGCTAATGGTAGAGTGTGTACTGATATTTGTAGGGAGGGAGATCAAGGTTTGCATGACAATCACGTGATGATTCTTAGAATCTGATTATGTAATTTTTGATTCTCAATAGCAGTCAGTGTGATATTCAGTGAATCAGATCAAGTGACAATTGATATTATTTTAGTTTAATAACTGAATTTAAAAAATGAGAAAAAAGACAAAATGTATATTATACTAGTTATATTTTAAAAAAAGGTGAACAAATATTTATTATATCAGTTATTTTTTATTATTGTATAAAAATAAGAATAATAAAAAATAGTGAAAACAATAAATGAAATTAGATTATGAAGAGAAAAAGAATATAAAAAAAAAAGAAGTTAAATGAAATTAGAAAAGGAAGAAGAAATAAAGAAAAAAGGAGTTAAATGGAATTAGAAAAGGAACAAGAAATAAAGAAAAAAAAATAAAAATAAAAATAATAAAGAAGGAGTCAAAATTGAGTGTGAAATAAGTTATGGTAAAAATAATAATAATACGATTTGGGAAAAAATAAATGAATAAAAAAAGAGAAAAAAGAAAAAAATAAGAAGAAAACGAGAAAAAAGAAAAGGAGAAAAGAAAGAAAAAAAGGCAAAAAGAAAAGAAGCATAGAAATAAAAAAGAATTTGAGAAAAAAGAGAAAATTTCCCACAAAAACTACTACGGGTAGGAAATGTAATTAGTTTGATGGGTAGGAAAAGATAAATAGTTTTATTTTTGTGGGTAACTGTGTCATTCTCCCGAAAAAAATATCATTTTCTATTATTGGCATTATTATTATTATCATTCCTTTGGCCAACAAATTAAATTCACGAGATTTGTTTTATACTATTAGTTTAAGTGAAAACAACAATTCCGTTTTTGACTACTATATATATTGGAAAAACAAGAAGATGCTGCCTAAAGCAGTTTTCTAAAGTTTTTACCAAATTTCAATTCGAAAATTTTAAAAAGAAATCTTGAGATAAAGTCATTTAAAGAGGTAGACCAACGAAGGGTGTGGTACGGTATAAATTCCTTCGACCTTAATTAGAGGGAGGTATCAGGTTTTGCTTAGCAGTACTATTTTGAATCTTCATGTTTTATATTGTATACAAGAAGCACTTGTATATTTTTCCTGGTTTTTATATTGTTTGATACTATATATTAATCAATGATGCATCAATATCAAATTACTTGGTATTATTGGGAGGGGGCAGCAGGTAATGGAAAATGTTCTCGCACCCGAGCATACAATACAACAAGTACAACAATAACAATAAAAACAACAATAACATACTCAATGTAATTGAAGTGGGGAATGGGGAGAATAGTGCGTACCCATACCTTATTCCTACCTTATGAAGGTAGAAAAGTTATTTTCAATAGACTTTCGGCTCAATGAAAGCTACGAAAAGAGAAACAACAACATATAATGGATATGTCAAATTCTTCTGTCCAAGTAATTGAATTGAAACTTTGATCATAAAGTGCCTATTGTTTTCTCACCATTTGGTACAAGAAATACATCACTAAATGACTAAATTGGGGTTTCACAATTTTCGTGAGAGACTCAAAGTGATGAAAAATGTCTTGTAAATACGAAGCAATAAGGTTCTATTTCTAATTATTAATCTGCTATTGGGGCACTTATATTTTGAATTTGGAGAAAAAGTAGTGAGTTATTCTAATAAAACATGAAAAGAAAAGGCATTGTTACATGTCGTTTCATAATGTATTGTATTGTATTGTATTGTATTATTTGTATTGTATTATACTGTATTATTTGATGAATACAACGTTTGGATAGATGTATCGTTTGTCGTCGTATGATATCACACACTAACAATATGAAGAATAAACTTGCAATATTAGACGAAGTAGAATTATTATATAAAAGAGTGGTGTAAAGTGCAAAATGTGATTATTTAATAATAAGGAAGGGCAAGATGAGGGAAAAAAGCAAGGTAACGACGCCACCACACCAAATTCGTCGTTTCATAAAATGATATTTTTCGTCGTTACGTGACGACGGATTTAACGATACGATACAATAAAATTTAAATAACAATCAAAATAAATATTGTATTTAAAATAACAATACGATATGATACAATATGTAGATGCTAAAATTTAAAGCCCGTAAAGAAGAACATTTTACGAGACATACTGATATATACAGCTCATTTGAACCTTGTTTTGCATTTCTGCATATACTGTAATACCTGCGGCTATTTAATGTAAATTCCGTTTTTTTGAGACTGATTCAGGGACTCTAAAGATGTCATCGCACTATGTCCTCTCCTAGTGTATGTGATAGGTTCGGCCGAACCCAGTAATTTTGACCCAATAGTCTTAAGAAATTCGTAAAATATGTACGAATAATTAATTCAGAACTCATTTAAGCTTAAAAAGATCAGATTCCCGAACCAGTAAACTTTAAATCCTGACTTCGCTTATGCATTCTCAAAACTGGTGATCCATTAGATTTTGAAGGTCCGTGAATAATGTGCTTTCTCTTGGGAGACTTTAATGGCTCCCTTGACTCAGTTCCGCCGGTGTTGGATCGAACAATGCGTTCGCAATTTTGACAAAATGCAGTGTAATAGGGTTAAATCCTATATATTTTTAAAAGTTGTAAATATATTTCTAGATATAAATATATTTGGTACTGCCTGAAATTCCGCATTCTAAGAAACTTACACGTACCTTGGTACAATTTGAGTATACAAACAAAACCCCACATTAGAAATTTTATTTGAAAAAAAGTTATGCATAAGGCTGAGGTTTTTT
This sequence comes from Nicotiana tabacum, assembly GCF_000715075.1. Lineage (NCBI taxonomy): Eukaryota > Viridiplantae > Streptophyta > Magnoliopsida > Solanales > Solanaceae > Nicotiana > Nicotiana tabacum. The sequence goes on along the minus strand of NC_134094.1, from coordinate 133,962,715 downwards.
TTGGAAAAAATAGTACAAAATTAATCTAAAGCCAATAATATCAGATAGTGGCGAAGCAAAAAATTTTTTCAAGGATATTTAGATTTGAAAGAAGTAAAAAAAATTTCGACAAATGGTGTTCAATATATGTTATGCACATCTAAAATCTAATATTTACTCATATATACAGTGTAATTTTTCGTAATATTTCGACGAAGGGTGGTCAATTAAAAGGTGGTTTCGCCCTTGATATCAAACCATGTTAAGAGTTTTTATTGACTGAGTTAACATAATAAATTAATTTACTGCCAAGCTGATGGTTCGATTTGATAAGAGTTGCAAGCGTCTAAGAGTAATCCTCGACGAAAATTAAACCTTCTAAAAATAAATTTCAACAAGTTATTTTAGATCACACGGATACATCTTGACCTAGTCTCTCCTTCACTCATTTAAATTATAGGCGATAATATAAAAATTCTTTCCCTATTCAATACTAATAACTTAAAATCCAAATTTAAAACGTGTATGTAATTTTGTTTTTTTTTTCCCATGCATTTACGTACTCCTTAATTTGTTTGCTGGACCCCACTCTTAAAAAGACAAATCAAAACCGCAAAAAACCAAAAACCTTCCCCCCAAAGTCTGGTATTTTACTGATCTTTTCATCTCTGTTCAAACTCTGGCAATTATTTACTGATTTTCTATTCAATTTTCTGAGCAAAATCTGGTACTTCTACTGATTTTATTTTCAATTTCCGTTCAAGGTTAGTCAAATTGAACCCAGATTTTTTCACTCAAATGCACAAACTAATCTTATCTGATGATTTCTGAGCATTCTTTACAAATTTCTACTTCCTTCAATGGGGGCGTTAACGTTCAATAGGAAGCGAGGTAACGATTTTTTCTCTTCAAATTACAAAACCCAATTTTCAAATCCTTCCAATTTCGACCACATTTCAAAAAAACCCAAACTTTCTATATATCAAACCCTAAATCCACCAAAATCAACTGTGCAACGGTTTTTGAAGTACCCGGATCCAATTAACCCGATCCGAAGACAAGTTCATGCTCCATGTAGGAAATCAAGATTTGGGTCTAAGTGTATTTCAGCAAATTCAGCTCCTGAAATGGGTAATTTTGTATCAAGAGTGTACGATGAAGCTAAGAAAAGTGCTTTTTATAGTTTAAGATGTTTGAAAAAAGTTAAGGAAGTGATATTTATTGATGATGATGATGCTAAAAAGGGTGATTTAGAAGCTGGGGTTTATGAAAAGAGTGGTTTTTATGGTAATTTAGAAGCTGGGGTTTGTGAAAAAAATAATTTTTTTGGTAATTTGGAAGGTGGGGTTGGTGAAAAAAGTGTAATTTTGAGCCAAGAGGGGAAGGAGACTAATGGGGCTGTAGAAATTTTGGATGGTGTTGATGGTAAGGATTCGTCGGTGGTAACTGCGGGTTTGGATGATGGAAATTTGAAGGAAGAGAGTGTAGGGAAGATGTTAGACACACTAGCGTTGAACCCCACGTCTGATTCTGCTTTCTATGTCCCTTTGTATAAGAAATTGCTTGGTTCAGTGGGGAAAATGAATGATAAGTTGAAAAGACTGCAGTTTCAGATTGGATATAATGAGAAGTGTCTCGAAACGTATAGTTTGTTGCGGCCTCAGAAGAAAGGAGAACATGTTAAACAGGTACTATGATAGAATCCGCTTTATGATTTGGTTTTTAGTGTGCTTGTAGTTTAATTTCCTTATATTGATGCTTTTAACTTGCAGGATGTGATTTCAGAACCATTTGTGCCTCTCACTGAGGAGGACGAGGCTGAGGTATTGCGTGCTCTATCTAAATCCAATCGGTATGGTTTATACACATCTCATTTTGTATGAGGCTCAATTCTCTATTTTCTATTTGCATTCTCGTTATATGTTTGTATTTGTCTTATTATGTGCAGAAGACGGGTTTTGGTGACCCATCAAAACTCCAATATTGATATTACTGGAGAAATATTGCAATGTTTAAGACCTAGGGAATGGTTGAATGATGAGGTGATATTTTATGCTCAGTTTTCTACCCCGGTTTTTTTTTGTGTGGGGGGGGGGGGGATTTAATGGCGGTGAATATGGAAAAGAAGAAAAAGAATATAATTAGTTTTAATGTCATGGATGACTTGTCCTTTGCAGGTTATCAATGTGTATCTTGAACTGTTAAAAGAGAGAGAGAAAAGGGAGCCCCAAAAGTTCTTGAAATGTCATTTCTTTAACACATTCTTTTACAAGAAGGTCAGTTCTATGATTTTGAGCTCAAAATTTCAGTTCTACAACTACTGTGTTGATATATGGGTTTGGTTTATAATCTATGTTGCTCGGACTCTCCAAACATATCGCCGGGTGCGTGTCGGATTCTCCAAAAGCAGTGTATTTTTGGAGAATCCGACACGGGTGCGGCAGTATTTTGGAGAGTCCGCACAACGTAGTCTATAATAGTTATCTGAAAGTAAAAGTGCGGCCTTGCTGATCATTTCTGTTGGCTGCTTTATGGATGTCCAAGAACAAGATAGTAAAATAAGTATTTTGAAGTCATTAATATAAATAGAAGAGTTTTTGTCGAAATTGTGGAACTATAAGATGGATTTAATTACTCATGTTTATATATGTGTGTATACATAGAAGTTACTATTCATGTTTGTATGCCTCTAACATTGTGCTCGTAGAGAAGATTTTTTTTTGATAAGGTAAATTGTATTAATCAAAAGGGAGAAAACTCCCGTATACAAGAAGTATACCAAAAAGTAGAGAATTTACATCATAACATGATTCTCTACAAATGACGCCCAATCTTCTATACAAGTAGGGGCTATATGAGTGCACCAAAAAACTATCAAAGATAAGAGACTATTCTTAAGATGTGAAAAAGGAGACTCAATCTCCTCAAAAGCTCTCCTATTTCTCTCCCCCCAAACTATCCACATGAGAGATAACGGGGCGAACTTCCACGCCTTTAGCTTTCTTCTTCTACGGAAACCCACCCAGCTATATAACATTTCCTTTACAGTGCTTGGCATCACCCATTGAACACCAAAAAGATTCAGGATTGCCCTCCACAAACCCGAGAACACAGCGCAATGCAACAAAAGATGATCAACTTCTTCCCCTGAGCTTTTACATATGTAGCACCAACTAACAAGTGTAATTCCTCTCTTTCGCAAATTTTCAGCAGTCAAGATCACTCCCCTCACCGCTAGCCATGCAAAAAGCACACCTTCGTGGGCGCCTTAGGAATCCAGATCGAGGAGTATGGAAAAGTGGCCTCCTCTCTCACTAACATACTCTGGTAAAAGGACTTTACGGTGAACAAACCATCGCCATGCAACCCCCATCTCCAAGAATCACAAGATGGTTGGGGCCTGCCTTGCCCATATGGCAGTGCCAACAAATCTTGGAGCTCCGCAATCTCCCAATCTTGCATGTTCCTTCTAAATGAGAGGTCCCATACTACCTCCTTCATGCTCCTTGCGAATTTGTTGAACCATCAATTCCTTCCGTTTTGAAACTCTGAAGACGTGGGGGAAAGAGACCCTCAGAGTATCCTCTCCACACCACCTATGATTCCAAAAGCTGATTCTCCTTCCATCTCCCATCCTTGCTCGTAGAGAAGATACGTGGCAGTTTTTTGTCTTTCTTTATAACAGACTCGTCTCATCAAACCTATGGTTGGCAATGGTTTACAATATGCTGTTAGTACTTTTCCTGGTTTCTGCAGTTGATTTAGATGATGTATGGAATGTACTGACCAGTGCTTGCTCCAGTATGCACTCTGTTAGCATAAGCTTAGGCCAAGAGTAGAGTATGAAGTTTTTGTATTCTCTATCACACACTCCTTACCTGATCCATAACTACCATCGTCGGTAGTTCTCTCATTACCATTTTTTTTCCTAGACCTAATATATTCATGAAATATTTTGTTCATATACTGATCTGATTCTGCCTCTTAGTTCATGCTCTACAATGAATGATCTATTGTTATTGACACCATTTAGTTTCTCTTTCTAAAGTGGTCAACTTGTTATTAGGTTTAACAAAAAAATTATATGATCTAGTTTGCTCACTTTACAAGGTTGCAACGTCAATCACTGATTATTATCACCTTACTGGAAACTATGTGTTGAGATTTTGAATGAAAATCTGCTCATTTTCGTGTAAATACTTCTACATTTTCAGTTGATAAGTGGCAGGGGAGGCTATAACTATCAATCTGTGAGAAGATGGACATCCCAAAGAAAGCTGGGATACTGCCTACTCGAATGCGATAAAGTAAAATGTTCTATCATTTGTTTTCCTTTTCTTAATATGTTTTGCTATATTCTATGTACTAATTTGATTCTCCTAATTAGATATTTGTCCCTATCCACAAAGAAATACATTGGTGTTTAGCTGTTATCAATAAGAAGGATGAAAAGTTCCAATATCTTGATTCACTCAGAGGAAGGGATACTCAAGTGTTGAAAGTGCTGGTAAGTTTGGTATCTTTACAAAGGAAAACTTGTCGAGACATGCTACCTTTTTTATTCTTAAAATTAATATCTTTTGAAATTTTCCTATTCTCTTCTTTCTTGACTGTAATATGCAACAAAGAAGAATCTAGGTAATTTGTGACTGAGAAAATGGCGTTGAGGAAAGAGCAGATCTCATGTTTCTTGAGGTTTTGCTCTAGCTTGAGTGATGTTACAGTCTGTTGATATCTTTGTGCAGGCTAGGTACTTTGTTGATGAGGTGAAGGACAAAAGTGGGAAAGACATTGATGTTAGTTCATGGAAGCAAGAGTTTGTGGAGGACCTTCCGGAGCAAAAGAATGGGTGTGTAACACTTTGGTCTAATGATTCTTAAGATTTGTGAACTTATGTTTTATACTCATTTTTTCCCAATTCTTGAGGCAGTTGCTAGATTTTCTTTTTATGCTAGCAATTTGAGTCACTTCAGATTTTCTATCACTTTTTGTGTGTTATCATTTGATTAAACTGGTGAACTTTCATTGTGAACAGATTTGACTGCGGTGTGTTCATGATAAAAAATGCTGATTTCTACAGCAGAGATATAGGCCTCTGTTTTAATCAGGTAAACCGTGTGCTGCATTGTTATCTGATGCTTTCTTACCCTTGACACGTTACACATACCAACTCTGAGTGAGAAGACAAAGAAAAGCTTGCTTTTGAGTAGGGATGGGAATTTAAGAGTCATAGTTGGAATTAATTTGTACCACTGACACATTGATTTCGTATGCCGAAATATTTTTAATCTTTTATTGCAATCTGCTCACAAAAATAAAACCTTTTCTGCAAACTATGTTTTATCGCCATTCTAAATTGTGCGGCTACGTTAACTCTTCACAAAAGTTTGAGAAAAGCTTGTGCAGATAGTATGTTTGCACTTGGTAAAGATAAGTCAGTATATGTAGTTGTAAGATATGAAATGGGTATGAAGGCAGTACATCGACACCGAAATAATACAAACTCACTCTGTTTCAATTTAGATGACATATTTTCCTTATTAGTCCGTTCCAAAAAGAATGACACATTTCTACAATTGAAAATAATTCAACTTTAAACTTTTCATTTTACCCATTTTACCCATTTTACCCTTAATGAGAAACTTTTATAACCACACAAATATCATGGCCCCACAAAACCCCTTAAGCTTTTAAGACCACAAGTTTCAACTGTCCTTTTTTTTCCCTTTAACTCCGTGCCGAGTCAAACTACCTCATCTAAATTGAAACGAAGGGAGTAGTATTTATACTAACATACTCATTGACTTTTTAAAGGTGGTAGAATTTTCCATATGGAAAGGAGGTCATTATCTCTGGAGTAGGCTAAATAAGAAAGTTGTTCAAACAGGATGAGACCAAGAGTATTGTAAAATGACATTTTTCCTTTCTATCAACATGTTTCTTTCTTCTCTCCTTGAAGACCATTTTGGTTTATCATTTCACGAATATTGACTTGAGTCTCTCGTCCTTGATAATTTACATGGTTTCTTATCCATCTCTTTCTTCCTCATGGATTAGTATTTCACATCTGTTACTACCTATTGAAGGCTTTGATCATCGTCATGGCATTAGATAGAGGTGGCTGAATTTCTTTACTCTAGCAATTTGTTTGCAACAACTGGACTACTCCCCCGCCTCCCCCAAAAGAGAATAAAAATACTCCATTTGTTCAATTTTATGTGATATATTTTCCTTTTTAGTCTGTTCCAAAAAGAATGATGCCGTTCTATTTCTTGAAACAATTTATCTGTGAGCTTCCCATTTCACCCTTAATGACGTGATGCTATGTTGAAGACTACAAGTTTCAAAAGTCCGTTCTTAAATTTTGTACCAAGTCAAACACCTTCATATATGAAATGAAAGGGAAGGAGTAGTTTGCTTGCACCATTCAGCAAGTTGTATACTTTGGAAACTCTCAGCTTGGATTAAATTGAAGACTTTTCTTCCCTTTCCTTTTCTTGTACTTTAATTTCTTTATTGTCTGCTTTTGGGGGTTGTGGTTGGGAGAGGGGCGGGATTGAGTGTTTTCTGCAAAAAAAAAAAATGCTAATCAAAAGTTTAAACGTTTTTTCTTCTTCCTCGTAGGAAGACATGCCGTATTTTAGGTTGAGGACTGCGAAGGAGATCTTGAGGTTGAAAGCAGATTAAACAATCCTGAGCATGCTCCTTTTTTGTCATGTAGTATATCCTGTTTCAACAAAGGAATGATTATGTAGCTCAAATGTTGTGTGATTGATGCGAGGCTAACTATTCCTTGAAGACCTTTAGTGTGATTAGTCAAAAGTGTTATTTCAATCTTTAGCTGGTTAGTATCCAAGAAAGGCTTGATTTTGTAAGTTGAGTTTGAAAGTGCTTCTTTAGGTTAATTTTTTAATTCAGTCTTTTTGGTCCCCAGAGAGCATTCAAATTTCACTTTAGATGAAATTCAGAGTTGTATTTGTTTTGTGTAACTAATATTCATGTATGGCACATGCAGAGGTATCGCGTGTTTGGATTGTGTTATCTTATTTTTCCCCCATAGCCAAAATCTTATCATCAAAGATCAGTAAAGTTTATTCTGTAGCTAGTTAGTTACTCCATCTCTTTTGTATAGAAGTTGGGTGATGGGAAGTGATTTTTTGAACTCCTGCTGTTACAAGAAAGGCTTGATTTTATAAGTTTGGCATGGTTTAATTCAAGAGATAACAGGATCAAGAATCTTGATAATCAGATAAAATATGATGGTGTGATCGAGTTTAGTCTATACATTGAAAATCTTGTTTCCCCAAATTCTCTAGAGGAAGTTTGAAGTAAGCTACAAATCACTGGAGTGAAAGGAATGAAATTTGTGCTATGGTTGTTGAGTTGCTTGTGCATAATGATGATCTAACAAAAATGGTATGGGTAAATGATTCCCAAGGTTTAGCAAAAAGGAGCACAAAATTGTGGCATGAAGATCTTGCTTTGGTCGCACAACCCCCCCCCCCCCCCAAACACTTCCACACCCCACCCCACCCAAACAACAACAAACAACAACAAAGTATAATTCCACTAGTGGGGTCTGAGAAGGGTAATGTGTATGCAGACCTTACCCCTACCCTGAGGTACAGAGGCTGTTTCCGATAGACTCTCGGTTCCCTCCCTCCAAGAACTCCCCTCCTTGCTCTTGGGGTGACTCGAACTCACAACCTCTTGGTTGGAAGTGAAGGGTGCTCACCACTAGAGCAACCCCAAACAAAAATGAAAAGTGATTTATAGGAAAGAATACTACGATGAATAGTTTTACTGCACGTTTCAACAATCTTTTTCATAAAAACAGCATTAAAACATATGCATTACTTATTTTTAGATCATGGAGTTGAAGTAAAATGATGAAGTCGCCAGAAAATGTCCTTAGGGGACTCAAGTGAGAGCATAGTATTAAACAAGTAAAGCTATGATTCAAGATCAAACAGTTCTGAGCATATTGGTTTTGGACTGTTAACATATTGGTTTTGGTTTTATTTAGGTCAACATAACATTCAGAATGAGCTTCCAATGGTCAGAATACTTTGCACTAGTTGCAAATATATAAATGAAATACTAGCTGTAAGCATAAATTAAAAACATTCATGATTGAATTACTTCATAATAAACACATGCAAATAATGCATTCGAGCAAAACTGTACACATGCTTTCACTAAACAGGCTATTATTAGCTCTAGATAAAACCACAGCTTCTTTATTCACAATGGAGGTATCAAATCAGTTTCGTTGCTGCAAAACAACAAACAACAACATACTTAGTGTAATCCCACAAGTGGAGTCTGGAAAGGGTAGAGTGTACGCAGACATTATCCCGACCTTGTGAGGGTAGAGATGCGGTTTCCAATAGACCCTCGGCTCAAGAAAAGATAAAAAAAAGCAATAGCAATAGCTGCAAGCAGTAAACAACACAACGATAATATAATCTTAGAAGTTTTTTCAGATGTAATCAAACATCTAATACGTAGGAAATACATCCCTGATCCCTATAAATTGGACCGATCAATCTTCAGAAGTCCGTATAATTATGATCATAGTGAATTTACAAGTTCTGCGATGCCTTTCTTGCTTCTTCTGAGTACTCATATCTAGAGGAGCACGGAGAATACGAGAGTAAACATTAACATCTGGTAGTTTCAGCAGGTTCAAGCTCATGAGAGGACAACACTGTTTTCTTTCTTCTATTTAGTAAAAAATCTGCACAGTGATTCTTCACCTGATTTATCATTTGTTTACAACAATTTTATGGAAGAGAGAATTAACCTATCTTGCAGGGATTACAAAGGGGAGAGTAAATACAAGTAAATTGATGCCACATATGTTGTAAAGATTCATGCCTAACGCGGTACCCTCTTTCTACTCAGTATTTCCTGCTCTTTCAGTCGATGCTGGAACCTTGCAAGGCGAGCCTGAAGGCTGACCAGACTTGCTGCTTTGCGAGATAGCACAAAGCTTAGCTGTGTCACATAATTGTCAATGCGACTTCCAGGTTGATCAACTTCTGCCAACAGTTTCATTTCCTGATAGCGAAAGAATTAATTAATTATCACGAGTATATGGCTAATGCAATCTCATTTTTGTTTGGCCTAAACTTGTCCTTCTCATTGCTCTGTTAATAGGAACTCAGAGGATATAATAACAAATTCACAACATGCAGCTATCATCACCAAAAGAAAATGGACAAAATATTGGAACTAAGACGTGTTCTTTTAAATAAATAAACTGTGTGTGTGTGTGCGAGAGAGAGAGAGAGAGAGAGAGAGAGAGAGAGAGGTGACAAGTAATGAAATGGTAATCGCAGCAATACTAACATATTAGAATTATCCTACTATCCACCACCTCTTTAAATCCCTATTTAAAAAGCCAAAACACATACAGGTAGTGAAATTGTAGATAACTAAGACAATGGGAGGCAACAGACAAAACAAAAAGAAAAAGAAAACAATGGTGAATTCCATTACAAGCAAGCATGAACTCCATAGCCACAAATGATCAGTCAAAGAGTCGTGTAGGTTCTCAGACAAAAGCATCCAACTGTTAGGTGAGGAAGCAGTACATCCAAGGAAAACATTAAAGAAAATTCAAAAATTAAGAAACACTCAAGAGAAAACAATTTACAGCTGCATTTTGGCAACGGCAATGCATAACACAGAAATGCAGAACCCTCCCTGGGAACACACTTATAATATTTCTGCATTTTGCAGGGAGGTAAAATATTAATTAACAGACTACAAATTAACATAGGATTAAACTTACTTCACTAACAATCTCCATTGTATCTACAATTTCTTTCCTATGGGCAGCTATTAGGGCCTCTTCTTCCTGTGCATAGAAAGAGGAAAATTACACCGATATCATTGGAGAAGTTTATAACAGTTATTAAAGAAAAAATAATTCACAAAATGAAAAGCAAAAGGCAAATAAAAGACTAACAACCTCTAGTATTTCATTGATATTTTCATCACGAGGGGGTGAAGAAGCTTCATTTTGTCTTGATCCATTACTTTTTGTGGGGATACTCGTAGGTTGTTGTCTATAACTTGTAGAAGATGAATCAGCGCTTAAGAAATCTTTTCTTGACCAATTTCCTGGCCGTTCTAGCTTTTCAGGTTTCTCATCCCTATATACTTTCCTCCCAGGTGGCGACACTTTCGGCACCTTTTCTTCTACATCAGAACTTTGCAAGCTGGTTGTAGAATACAGTTTTTGACCAGCTGAAATACCATAGGCATTCTTCACCTCAAACCTGTCCCTGTCCCTGTCCATACCACCAGAATTTGCCCCACTTTCCTCCCAACCAGTGACGGTAAGATTTGAACCAACACTAGAGGGTTGTTTATCAAAACCTGTCCTTCTGCTTACTTCTGATAGTATAGACTCTTGAGGTTGCTCATAAGCATCTCTTGCTCCAGCAGAAACAGCCGAAGTTGGCACTGAGTACATTTCCTTGAATGTAGGGGGTATTAAAATTGCACTCTGATCTTTCTTTGCGTTACCACTTTTGGATAGACTTTTTACCCTGTTAGTCTCATGTTAGTATAATCCCATGCTTAATAAAACGAAAAAATAAAATCAACCGACGCTTAAAGAATTTTTTTTACCTGTCAGCATATCTCAATGTATTGAGTGTATGTTCACATGATCCTGCATTAGGAGAAATGCAGGAAATCATAACAGTTCTTGAGTTTCCGACAAAGGAGTCACGAAGCACCTCAGTAAGTTTGCTGCCACGGAATGGAATATGAATCTGGTCATTGTCGAGAGCACGGATACACTCTTTAAGAGCCAACAAACTCTTGTTAATTTCTGCTCCTTCAATCCTGAAAAGAAACCATTATGTAGATTTCAAATATGCTACTCGAACAAATTGGCAGCAATGCAGTGTGCTTGGAAGAGAAGGGGGTGGGGGAGGAGAGAGAAAAGCAGGCACGATCTGGAGCCTTTAAGTAAAATTTTAAGAAGCAAAACAGCTTCTAAGTGCTGAATACTCATGTGAAATTACTCAAACTGGCAAAAGTGGAAACTCAAAGATTTGTTACAGTAGAAAGTAAGGTACTTGACACAGCCAAGTTCTTTGTTTCCAGTGTTTGGAAGATTATCCCTTGAGCATAAAATTCAGAATAATAACACCAAACTTTCTTCATGACCTCGTACTTTTAATCCTTACTAGAATAAGATCATGAAACAGCATAGACGTCCCAGCTAGAACTTCCCTAGACCTTATGTTAAGGTGGTTCAACGAAATGACTTTTAAAACAGATACACAACATCCGAGGAAAAACATGCCAAAGGGAAAAAAGCAAAATAAAACACCATATCAGAAGAAATTCCAGAGAAGCATAACAAGATGCAGCAACAAGTGTGCCATGAGAACTTACCTTGTTTGTCGGTCATTATCAGTTGTGTCTGCACCTCTCTCACTACCAGCAAGATCAATAAAAGAAATCTTGCCGACAACTTTCCCACCCTTGGACTCATTTCCTTCATTATTTCTTCTAGATTCCTTGACCTCATTATGTTTCTTGACAACAAGCTGCAATATCGCATGTGATCTTGACGATTCCTCATTTGCACCAGTTGATCCAGTACTTCTTGCAGCATTTCCCCTCTCAATATACTCTTTTACAATCTGCACATCTGAAACTTCAAATTCCTGGAGTCCAACAATGCAAACCTGTTGCCGCCCGTCTTCCCTCATACAAAGTTTCCTACATAATAATTATGAACTAGCTGGTAAGAAATGGCGAAGAATAAATGATTCAGAAATGAAGCATTATAATCATGAACGGAAGTATAAGCAGTTTTTACAATGATTTAATCATCTATTAGTTGGACAACCAAGACAACATGCTCCCAACCACGGCATTGGCATAGCCACATGGCCACAAACCATTTAGGACACTACATGTCTTCAGATTTCTTACTTTCAGTTTTTACTTTCCTGTATTTTGAGAAATTATTGGAAGAAGTACCACTACTCTCCTGACACCATAGAGTAAATTATGGGGACCCAGTGCCCGGTTCTAGGTTATGCAAGTTTTTGATTTGTATCACGTATGACATTACCTAGTTGTCATTTGAGCATGTAGAATATCCCTTAAAGAAGGTAAAACGAAATTTTCGAAGCATTATAAGGATACCAACCTCCGATCACCAAGAAGATCGAACAGTTTTCCACCATATATTTCAAAAAAGCTGAGCCACAGCTTGAACTTCTGATTACGATAAATTGGCTGATGCAACAATCTAACAAGATCCTCTGCAGCTCTAAGAGGCAATGGTTGCATCGTGTATGTCTTACCGCTCCCTAAATCATCAAAGAGAAAAAAGGAAAAGGAAAAGAAAAAACAATGAAAAGATAACCAATTACAAAAGCAGTTGAAGCAAGTTTAACATTGCTAAAAACAGCATTGACAAATTGACTAGCTTTTAAATCCATCGCCAAATTACTGCTCCTCTATTTGGGAAGCACAACTATGAACTCTCTGTGCCAAAAGAGTATATGAATCTTCAGTTATACCAAAAGAGTATACTTGCTAAAACTTAAAGGGGGAATGATCAAAGATGGAACCAGAAGATTTGAAATTACAGAACATGCAGAGAGCAACATCTTTTTTCTTTTTTGGATAAGGTAAGATATTAATAAAGCAGTACCAAGAGGGTACTAGCACATGTCGAAGCAGAAATCAGCTAAGTGCCAGAAGATAATAGTAAGCAGCCTCTGGAACAAAATGAATCAAGCATGTGAAGAAATGCAGCAGACCTGTCTGGCCATAAGCGAAGCATGTAGCTTTTGTGCGCTGAAAGATGGTTGGGATAATTGGTTCCACGGTGGCTCGATAAACCTGCAAAGCAGTGGATATGCAGAAAGTGGGTGGTAAATAACCTACTATTGAAAAGAAAAAAAAGATGAAGGTAGTCCAAATCAGTTATGAAAAAATTCTGCACATCCTTTATGTAAAGCAGCAGTCTTTGTAACTAAATCTTCTATGTAGGTGATGAAAAGATACCTGATCATTTGTAACATGCTCATCTAGAACAGCGTCAAAACAGAACTCATGCTTCTCAACATAAGCAGTCAAGTCCACCTTCCATAATACAACCAAACATCAGTTCCTCCCAAATATTTTAAGGGTTAAATGAGATTTATCCACCAAAAAAAGAGATTGATAAAGGTTTTGCAAAGTAAGTCACTATAAAAGCAAACATCAGCCCCTGAATCATGTGATGCAAATCAAACTCTACATGAAAACGACATTTTAAACCTTAAGTTTGGGTTCATGGACTGTGAGGAAAGCATTGTCAGATACAGTGACAACGTCATCCTCTTTCCGAGCAACTTCCTTCCTGTTTAAAGGTCTCTTACGCACCTGCCAAACGCTAACGTCAGCTTTAGAAATTGAAAAGAGAAAGAATAAACAAATCATCTGAACAACCATGAAACGCATGAAGAAGGGGGGTTAAAGCACAAAAAAATAGCAAAAGCAGTAAGAAAAAAGTCTTATCAAACTAGAAGGCATATTTTAATCACTGGAAAGAAACATATAAGGACAATAAAAATATGACTTAAAATTCATTTTCCAGTACTCCCAAGTTTTCTGTAAAAGCGGCATTCATTGAGAAAGTGGCTAAAGAATGAATGTAACATCTAGCAAACGTCTAGACAATAGTCATGCAGTTGATTACCAAATACTAAAGCAATATTATTTCAAGCTGCATATCAATTTCAAGTTAGTGGAGGCTGCGATAACCTCAGAATTTTTTGCAGGACGTGGATCCTCAAATAACATCTTTTCACTAATGCGAAGCATGTGAACACTTAATTTGGTTCTATAGGCAGCTCAAACATGATCTTTAAGTAAAGGCGCATTTTGTTGGCATAATAGAGCAAATTACCATCTTAGAAATGAATAAAAACAATGGTAATTAAATGGTAGGAGTTAGAATTAGGATCCAATAGGAAAATATGCCCCAAAATCCAATTTTCTTGCCGAAATAAACACAACAAAGATATCACCATCTCATTTCCTATCTACCAAAGAAAAAAAAATATTCGTATTACTAATAGGGTCACAGATGCATTTGAACCCTCCCATTCCCAGATACAGGCCAATCAAAGAGACCTTTCCTCAATGGTGTCTCACAATTATGACATAACTTGCATCCTCTATAGAACAATAAGTCGATAATACGCATGCACAATTGACATACCACTACTTTAATCTTCGCCACATTGTTTTCTCTTGCATTATTTTCTTTTTCAATTGTGGATAATCCAGCTGCAGCATCCGTCTCTGGTTGTGCTTTTTGCTGTTGATCGTTGTCACTATCAAATGCTTTATTTACCCCCGACATGAAAGGTGACACCTCGAAGGGTTCTGAAATTACATGCTAAAATGACAAAAAGGCCAGAATTAGTAAGCAGAAATTCCTTTCTTTATGACAATAGAGTCAGAAACATTACAAGACACATGGCCTGGTATTTACAAATGAGAAAGATTTGGATCACCAGTAAGCCAACATTTACCAGTCTAACCATTAAGAAAGGATCTTGATTCTTAATAAGACTGATGATTATGAAAGAAAGAACATGGCCTACAACCTATTTAAATTCAAGCACAATGGAGCAATATCCACTAATAAGGATATTCACAATATATGACTAGTTATCCCATCAGACTTGTAAAAGAAAGAGACTAATTATCCCGCAGAAGGCAACGCATATTTCAATGGATATAAACGACAAAATCATTCATTTGGTTCCCTCAAAATGCAGAAAACCATGACATGTGAGTTATTCCACGATTAGTGCAAGGAAAGCCAAGCTTTTAAATTCCCCCTCTATCTCGGAAAAGGGTTCCAATTCCAGACATAAATTTGGTATTTCTTGCCTCATAGTCTCCACAATCTAAAAACCAAAACACTTTACTATTAAATATAATAAGATAATTACAGCTCTCAGTCTAGCTTAACATGTTAACCCAGTGACATCTGTTTGTACAATTGGTAACAAAGAGAATGCTAAGTAGTTACTGTTAAACACCTTTCTAACTGGACAAAACTGTCAGTTTCTTCAATGAACCCATATTCAGTAACCCTACACATTCCTTTCTGTTTTCACTTCCTTCTTGGGAGGGTGTAGGGCAGGAGGGCCAGACTGAGACTAGTATGGCAGAATGTGTTATCAAATTATAAATATATTATTAATTTATAAATCAGCTAAAAAATGAGGCGAAAACGGAGGTTCCCGGCAAAACAATGTACATTCTTGCACAAGAACTGGCAAAGTAGAGAAGGAAACTAGGTACTAGATAGGTCCAGACTTTTAAAAATGATCCTTACCTCAGTTAAAAGCTCCGTGTCATCCATGGAATGAAGATCCAACAGCCCAGCTCCGAAGTCTCCTCTGAACTCAGGAGAATAAAAGCCATCCGATGCTCCAAACCCTCCTGGACTTTGGGCTGTTGGAGTATATGGATCAGAAGCAAATTCGCCATTTAGGTTGAGGTTTCTCATCAATTTGAAAAGCCTCTGTTTTTCTTCCATAGACTGTGCTCCATATCCCTTCAAACAATATCCAGGCTTCAAAATCATTAACGAACTCAAAATGGCAACATCCAAACAAACAAAGATTGACATACTAAACCCCCATGGTAAAGAACCAAAAGAAAGAGAATACAGCGAGTTCGAAAGAAGAGGATCAATATCACTCTGCAGATAAAACTCCATGATCTAGATACTCAGCTGCCGGAATTGCGTTTAAGGCTAACAGAGTTCCGTAGGAGTCAGTGGTCTAAAATGAAGAATACAAAACGATGTGACATGCTTGTGTATGAGTGCATTCTATATAACCACATTTGCGGAGGGGTAAACCAAATAACAATAAAAAGGCCCCTAGGTACTATAGCAGCAGGACATACAAAGACTTCAATTTAACTAATACAACAACGTAAGATTTAAAGACAATGAGGGTACATCTGAATATATAATATACAATATCTTTAAGGTTTTACTTCAAATCTTCTATATACATATATACTGTCCCAGTCTGAGCAAGGGCAATTATAGAGTTACAGGTACGGGTTTATCTAAACTCAGTAGCTTTGGCTCGAATCATATATATGTGTTAAAAATATTCACTAAATAAGTGCAAATAAAATGATTTTTGAGCCTAGTAAATCAAATGAGTTGTGGTACAATTCGAAATTGAACCCATAAAATTCAAATCATGAATCCGCCTCTAATTCAGTGGTGAACATACACCTCCTGCTAATATGCTAGATCTCTCTTTAGTGCAATGCATTGTGACAACTACTATTCTGTCAAGTTATTCAGACAGAAATGTAAACAATATTGATCTTGTACTTAAAAACTACTACTAGTAGATAAAGCACAAGTGAATTATAAAGTAAGGTATTATACCTGCATAAGTAGGTTCGGAAGCAGACGTTGATCGACACCGGTAGTGGCCAAATGCTGCAACCCGGCAGACTGAAGCCATCGCGCCATGACAGCATCTCCCGCATCACCAGTGGGGCTCGCATTGCCCGGAGGATGATCGTATAGAGCAGTACCCGCTGCCGCATTGCTCTGCTGCATTTGGCCGCCCATATGGCGCTGTGATCGGCGTTGCGGAGCCAATTTTTCAAAATCTATTACTCAATTCTTCAACAATAACAACAAAAATTCAAAATATCAATAATTTGCAATTACATACATCATAAACGCGCACACACCCCAAATGAAAACAAAGCGAAAAAAAGTTGTAAATTATGATCCAGATGCTTACTGAGAGGGAAAACGTCGAAATCAAAGCGGCAAAATCACGTGCATATCACGTGTAAATCCAGCAAAGTTGAAAGGAACCGTAAACCAATCAATTTCAACCTTTAATTCAAACAACAACAAAAAAAAAAACGATTAGAAAGTACAACACCGTATGCCTACAGTACAACAGTTCACAACATAAGAAATGAACAAATCCACGCGAAGAAGAAAAAAATCAAACGCATTGAATCATAAACATTTCGCAGTACCTAAAAAATTGAATAGAAATTTCTAGAAACAGATCTGAGAGAAATGTAGTTTTGAAAAAATGAAAAAACAAAATTCATGAATTTGCTTTGAAGCAATTGATAAAAGAAGCGAAAGCGTTAGCGTAAGACTTATGATCATACAAAAAAAAAAATCAATTTCCACCTTTTTTGATTTAGAAATTATATCTGACTGTATTTTATATAAATGTGTGTCTGTAAATGTGTCCTTTTATATAATGTTGACAGGTATGATGTTTTGAAAAAAAAGGATTAAACGGCTAAATTTTGACAATTTGTAATGTTGGATTGACTAATATACCCTTTAAATGATGACAAATTCCTGATATATCACTTTTGTAGTTTGGTACGTAGCTTATTACGCAATTAATTAAAAAACATTTAGTGTGAAATATAAGAATGTGATCCAAATGTTTTTTCTTCCTCTCTTTTGTTTTCAATGATGAGATTCATGTATTTTGAGTCGTGATCTCTTCCTAATTATCTTCTTATGAATTTTGAGGATTAAGTAAAATTTTTTGTGTTAAAATTGCTAACTACAGATTAAGAAATGCATTCATGCTAATGAGAAATTCTAGATGTATGGAATTCTGGTTCTTGAACTTTTATTTAGTGAATTTAGTGATTAATTTTTTAATAATTAAAAATACGAAAAATAATTATATACGGGAACATTGAATAATTCGGCTATGAGAGCAGAGGGAGATCTTTTTGCCTATGAGTATTTTACAAGAATATATCGTACAAAAGGTTGAAAAAACTTGTATCTTATTTCAAGTTGATTAGTGTGTATCTGTCCCTTTTTAAAGTGGTTCTCTTGTTGAAATGTAATACATCAATATTTATTACATATGTTGTATATTTAGGAAAAGAGAAAGTCGAAATTGTGAGAACTATCACGATTACATTGCACCATTTGTTAATGTATTATTTTTAAAATTTCATTTATCCTCGTATAATTATCCTGTTTATGTAAAACATTCTTTCAAAATCTATATAATTCAGCATGTCTTTGTAATGTCCTTCAAATTATGAGTAATAGAGTTTAGTATATCAATTTGTTTTACATAAATTGTAAAATACATATCCACTGTTTATGTTGTCTTACTAGTTTCTGAATCTTTTAACATACTACTCGTTTGTAAAAATTACTCAAACACAGGGCTACTATCAATGGAATATTGTGGTAAAATAGGGATATTTTATTTATTTGTAAGTAGTTGGAGCAATAATTATTCAGTTTTTATTTATTTTTTATTTATTTTGCCCCTACAGACTTGGTAGAACTAAGAAGGCATTTCTGCACAAAATCTTGTTCTAAAAGGTGAAGGTAATCTTAATTCTCTTGTGACTATAACATTTTTTTTTGTTGTTATTATTATTATTATTATTATTATTATTATTATTATTATTATTGAGCTGCTAAACTTATTATTTATTAAGGAGGAAATGTGAAATAACACAAAATACTCTGTGTATCAAATTTAACATGAATACTATTTGAAAACCAATTAGTATGTTTAAATTTAAAGTATATCTTAATACTTTAATTATAAATTGATTAAATAGTACTATACTAGTTTTTATGTAATTCCTAAACATATAAAAAAAAAATTCTGACAGAAAATCAAAGAGTCGATTTCTTTTTGGACAAAAAGAGAATTTTATTTTTTTCGCTTTGGGAAAATTGTCAAAAATATCAATCTACCATATAAAATATCTTTATTTTACCTTGTCTAAAGTATGCTGAGGGATAATTTTAAACTATATCATAAAATAAATGAGAGGTCAATTTAGATTATTTTTTATGTAATTTGACATATGAAACCCATTTGACGGTAGAGTTTTGCTAAAATCAAAGCGCAATCAAATAATTTGCTAACGATAAAGATACTTCGTTTAATATATAGGGTAGATTTAGACATTTACTCTTTCTTCTTCTTAAAACGACATGAGCTCATGAATTAAGGGAGAATCAAAAGTAGAAGTTAGATGACAGAATTTGACTCTTACACCTAATCAATAATCAATGTAAATAAAATTATAGTAATAATTAAATAGTAATCCATTCACAGTTGAAACCTATTTTTATATTATTTGAGAAAGAATTTTTTGTTAAAGAAACTGAACAGACCAAAACTGAAGTTTAATTAGTTTATGGGGGCACAAAGTACCATGAATTCTGTGTTCTGTACGGCTAGTCAGTGGCCTAAATTTACTCCAAAATTGTACGAGAGTCAGTAATAAATTATCCAACAAAAGAAATAAATAGAGGGGACAGTAAATAAATAAAAGAAGTGAACTGAGTTTTCTGATCCCATTGAAGCACAAATTTAATAATTTCCTCCACGTACCACTCCAATTTGTCCCCGCTTTAATAATTTTTATTTTACAATAAAATGTTCGGTTACATAAAAAATAATTCGTTTTTATAAACAGAATCTGTTTCAAAATTCAATTTTTTCCGAGCCCTGAGTATTGCTAGGGAGCGTTTTAACTCAGGGATTTTCTGACACGAATCTGAAAATAGTCTGATTCAATTGTGGTACTGAATATTGAGTGGGAAAAAAATACAAAGTTTTAGAAAAAATAAAACAATTCCAAGGTGTTGTACTAATCAAAGCATAAAGAAAGTGCGAAGTCAATTAAATTAGTTGGTGGCTATAATCTAATGATTAGTTTTACAAGCAATTGTTTAGGTTTCTATTCATTTGATTATGAGTTTGATACCTCAACATGAAATCAAATCATGTAAAATGACAAACATCCTAAAATCAAAAGGATACCAACAACTTATTTATTTATTTATTTTTGAAAAGAAAAGGAGAAGAGAAAATATTGTGTAATTCACATGTATTGTCAATTAAGGTTTTTCTTTATATAACACACTGATAAAACTAATCTAAATTTGTATCACGGAAAATTTATTTAAGAGAAAATATTTCCTATATTAATGATTTATTTAATGACATGTTTATTATTTTATCATTTTGACCTATGTCTAGGTTTTTGGAACTGTTAACGATTAATATAATCTGTAACACGTGAACTGGTCGCTTTAGCTGACCTCAACAAACATAAGAATAGTTAGCAAATCCTTAATTTAATTGTTCTAAAATATATAAAACCAGATTTAAAGACAAAGGTTTGGTTTTGACATTTGACGAGATGAATACCTGTTAAATGTTAATTGAAAACATGAGTTAAGACGGCTAAATTTCACAAAATGGTTATATAACTATCATTTTCTTCATCAAAATCATATAACTTTATTTTCTCACACAAAAATCATATAACTATGACTTTTTTTCATCAAAGTCACATAACTATGTTTTCTCACACGAAAATTATAAAACTTTTACTAGCTCACACAAAAATCATAGTGATCGAAAAATATAATTTTTAGTAATATTTTCTTATTTTGTAATTTTTTATTTTTTATTTTCAGTCTAATATATAATAATCCAATAAAAATAGGAATGATTCAACCCGACCTGGCCCACCCGACCCAATATTCATACATACAAATTAAAATAATACTAAACGTGAATAGTAAATTCTTCAAAAGATGATACTTTTATCTTTTATTTTTCTTTTCAATATTTTTATTCAAATTGATAGCATTTTTATTTCAAGTGCTCTCTAATTATATCTTTTATTTCTTTGTTTTTTTGTCGGAATCTCATGCATTCCGAACTAATTTTTTTATGGGGGAGAAATTCACTTTTAGTATTATTTTAACTTACATATATGGGTATTGGGTCAGGTTGGGTTGGGTCATTCCTATTTTAAGGAAAAAATATAAAATTAACCATCCGGCCGAAACTAATTGTATTTGCTAGCCAATATATATATATATATATATATGTGTGTGTGTGTGTGTGTGTGTGTGTGTGTATTATAATATATGTGTGTGTGTGTGTGTGTATTATAATATAATAAAAACACATTATATATATATATATATATATATATATATATATATATATATATATATATATATATATATATCGGCTATTATTTTTACAATGACTATACATTGTCATTTTCTCAAATGTTAATTTGTGTGAAATTATTTATTAGACTGCAAATAGAAAATTAAAAAAACATAAAATTAAAAAAATACTATCAGAAAATTTATTTTCCGATCACTATGATTCTTTTGTGAATTAGTGAAAGTTTTATGATTTTTGTGTGAGAAAATAAAGTTATATGACTTTGGTGAAAACAAATCATATATTTTTGTGTGAGAAAACAAAGTTATATAACTTTGGTGAAAAAAGTCATAGTTATATGACCATTTGTGAAATTTTACCCCCGGAGTTAGACACGATGAATATAGACACGTTGCTTTGCCTTCTGACATGCAAGGGGTGAAGCTACATATCTAATCCTAAGGGGTCGTTTGGTTGGAAAGAAGTTATCTCAGGACTAATTATACCGGAATTAGTTATTCTGAAATTAGTTATTCCACCCTCTCATGGGGATAAAAAAATACTACAATTCCGGGATAACTAATCCCGTAATTAATTATACTACACTTTTCTACCAACCAAACATGGGATAAACTCTTCTTAAATTTAATTCCGAGATTAATTATTCCTTATCCCTCATACTAAACGAGCCCTAAAGGATGGTCAACTGATCACTTTTTCTCGAAGAATGACACTGCGTATTGATGAATATAAAATATTTACTTATTATATACTTTTAATATCCTACTTTAAATAATATACTTAAATTATATTTCGAATACATTGTGCAATTTTCTTAGAAAAAATATTTTTACTAGAATTGGTACACCACGAGTCATAATTAGTGACCAAGGCACCCATTTCAAGAATAGACAATTTTCTGCTTTGCTATCAAAATATGACGTGTGTCACAATCCAATTTCTCCTATGGGCCGTGATGACGCTCAATATTATCGCTAGGCAAGACGACAGTGAACTAACTCTGTGATCCTTTCTTTTAAAGATTTTAAATACTTGATTATTTTTTGTTTTGTGCATAATTAAAAAGTAAGCATTTAATAAAAATGAGATATCAAGATTTTTAAATAGTGAGATAAATAAGATAACCCTAAAATCATCATGTGTCTACTAGCTTAAACTACCAAGACCTCGTGTCACAAGTGTACGAGCAACTAGTAGAATATACAAAAGAGTTCTACGCTACTGTCTGAAATGAAGTAGACAGAAAATACAAGCAAAAGAAAAGACTTCGATTGCTGCGGATCGGCTCAGAAGGCATCTCACTGGGTAGTCTCGTAGAAGCGATCAAGTATGCGCGCCGGACTGATATTCAGATGCACCTGCCTCAGGTCCTGCACATTAAGTGCAGAAGTGTAGCGTGAGTACATAAATAACATGTACCCAGTAAGTATCCAGTCTAACCTCGAAGAAGTAGTGACGAGGGGTCGACTTTGACACTTACTATGAGCTAACAATAAAAGGTTAAGACAATAACTAAGCATGGATTACAGAAATATATATATTTAAAACTCAATAACAGGAATAGTAAACATTCCCTTCGCTAATCGTATATCCCAAGTTCAATTTCCATCGTTTAATAATTTATATCTCAAGTCAACAAAACAATATCAATTATAATTGATTCCAAAGATTTATCATGCGCAATTTATGCCGAAGTCGTACGGCCGAATCCAACATAAGAATATTTAAATTGTGCACTGCCGAGAGTCGAACGACATGAACCATAGATGCATCTATCTGCTACCGAGGAGTTCGACCCGCTCTACGAAAAGAGAAAATACTTTATAATAGCCAATTCAAGATTTATTTAGGAGACATTTATTTTAAGAAACACTAATTATCAATAACAGTCAAGGGGCCCGTTCAAGAATTTAAGTAAGTTAAATTTAGCCTTATACCATTCCTCTATCAAGTTCCAACATGATTTAAACAATTAAGTTAACAAGTAGGGTACAAACATCGTATATATAGCATGGTATAAGCCCTAGACTACCCGAACAATAGCATAATCAGTAGCTGTGTACGGAGTCTCGTCACCCCATGGGTACGTAGCCCCCACAAATAGGAGCACATATTAATCAATTCACCTATGGGGTTAATTCCCTCTTACAAGGTTAGAAAAGAGACTTACCTCGTCTCAAAGCCTACTTTCCGGTCCAAGATTGTGCTCAGACCTTCAATTCGGTGCCAAACGACTCGAAACTAGTCAAATGTTATTTAAAATGATCAATACATGTTCAAAAGTTCATATTCTAACTATTAAAGTGATTACCCCAACCCCAAATGTAGGATTCCTAAAATTCAGCCCGGGCACACGTGCCTGGATTCCGAAAATCTTTGAAGAAAGTTGTTACCCATAACCTCATGAACTCAAATATATGATTTTCACTAAATTCCGTAACAAATTTCGTGGTTAAATCTCATTTTTATCAAAAACCTAGGTTTTCACCTAAACCAATCATTTTTACTAATTTACATATTATAATCTACCTATAAACTCTGTATTTAACTCACGTTGTATAGAAATTACTTACCTCAAAGTGCTAGGTGAAATCCCCTCTCTAAGAGCTCAAAGAATAGCCCAAACAAATGAAATAAGTGAGCTAAAATGTCTAAGTCCCGCATTAAATTGGGGTTTGTCTCCAGCGATTATTGCACCTGCGGTGCCTTGGCCGCATTTACGGTGCGTGGTCCGCTTCTACGGAGGTCTTCAAGCCCAGCAAGGGCCTCTTCTGCGAACGGGATCCCGCTTCTGCGGCAAGCGTGCCGCTTCTGCGGTTGGGTCCGCTTATGCGCCCTTCCTCATCGCACATGCACGTTCGCGGGTGCGCACGATAATCCGCATCTGCGGTCCATGGCCAAACGCTCCAGAACCGCTTCTGCAGTGCAACCCTCGCACCTGCGACCCAAATCTCGCAGGTGCGGGCACACCAGAACTGGTGCACCAGCAACCCTCTTGAGTTTCAAACTCAATTCGTGCATCGTCCGAATGGCATTCGGGGTCCCCGAGGCCCCGTCCAAACATACCAACAAGTTTATAAATATAATACGGACTTTCTCGATCTCTCAAAATGCGTAAAATAATAATAAAAACCAAGAATCACACTCCAAAACCAAATTGAATCAAAATATGAACTTCAAGTTCTTCAATTTACTTCCAACACGCCGAAACATACTTAAACTACTCAGAATGACACCAAATTTTGTGTGCAAGTCTTAAATCACCATACGGAACTATTCCCGATCTCGGAATCCCATTTGGACCTCGATAACACCAAAACCTACTCTAAACCAAATTTAAAGAACTTCAAAACCTTCAAAGAACCAACTTTTACTATTAGGCGCCGAAACACTCCAGGTTCATCCAAAACCCGATCCGAACATACGTCCAAATCCAAAATTATCATACAAACCTATTGGAACCATCAAATCCCGATTCCTATGTCGTTTACTCAAAACGTTGACCGAAGTCAAACTTAGCATTTTTTTACCACTTTAAGGAACCAAATGTTCTGATTTCAACCTGAACCCTTCTAAATCCCGGACTAACCATCCCTGCAAGTCATAAAATAGTAAAAGCACATACGGGGAGTCTTATTTAGGGGAACGAGGTTCTAAAAAGTAAAATGACAGGTCGGGTCGTTACATTCTCCACCTCTTAAACAAACGTTCGTCCTCGAACGAGTCTAGAATCATACTTGGAGTACTGAATAAGTGTGGATATCTGCCCCGCATGTCCTCCTCGGACTCCCAAGTCGTCTTCTCGACTGGTTGGCTGCCCTCCACTGAACCTTTACCGCGGAAATCCTTTTGGACCTCAACTGGCAAACCTGCCTATCAATAATGGAAACTGGCTCCTTCCTCATAACCCATGCTCTCATCTAATTGGATCGTGCTGAAGTCTAACTCATGTGACAGGTTGGCATGATACATCCGGAGCATAGACACGTGGAAAATCGAATGAACTCTCGATAGACTGGGAGGCAAAGCAAGCTCATAAGCAACCTCTCCAACTCGTCTCAACACCTCAAATGGGCCTATAAACCTTGGGCTCAACTTTCCCTTCTTCTCGAACCTCATAATCCCCTTTATCGGCGAGAATTTCAAGAGAACCTTCTCGCCCACCATAAATGATACATCACGCGCCTTCTGATCCGCGTAGCTCTTCTGTCTGGACTGTACTGTGCGGAGTCGCTCCTGAATTAACTTTACCTTTTCCAAGGCATCCTTCACCAAATCAGTACCATATAATTTAGCCTCGCCGGGCTCAAACCACCCGATGGGAGAACGATATCACCGACCATATAAAGCCTCAAATAGAGCCATCTCGATGCTAGACTGATAACTATTGTTGTAAGAAAACTCGGCCAAAGTCAAGAATCGATCCCACTGCCCTCCAAATTCAATTACACATGCTCTGAGCATGTCCTCCAAGATCTGAACTGTCCGCTCTGACTGCCCGTCGGTCTGTGGATAGAATGTCGTACTGAGCTTTACACGGGTCCCCAACTCACTTTATACTGCTCTCCAGAAATGCGAATTAAACTGAGGTCCTCTGTCTGATATGATGGAAGCAGGCACACCATGTAACTGAACTATCTCCTGAATATAAATCTGGGCCAACCTCTCTGAAGTATACGTAGTCACCACCGGAATGAAGTGTGCCGACTTGGTCAACCTGTCGACAATGACCCAAACTGCATCAAACTTCCGCAAGGTCCGCGGCAACCCAACTACGAAGTCCATAGTAATGCGCTCCCATTTCTACTCCGATATAGTCATCTGCTGGAGTAGGCCACCTGGCCTTTGGTGCTCACACTTAACCTGCTGGCAATTTAGGCATCTAGCTACATACTCGACTATGTCTTTCTTCATCCGCTGCCACCAATAGTGCTGCCTCAAGTCACGATACATCTTCGTAGCACCTGTATGAATGGAATACTGAGAACTTTGTGCCTCCTCTAGAATCCTCTCCCTCAATCCATCTACATTAGGAACACATAGACGACCCTGGAGTCGCAGAACACCATCCTTGCCGATATTAACCTCCTTGGCACCACCCTGTAGTACCATCTCTCTGAGGACTAACAAGTGCGGATCATCAAACTGTCGAGCCTTGATTTGCTCCAACAGTGAAGACTGGGCAACGACGCATGGAAGAATTCGACTGGGCTCTGAAATATCCAACCTCACAAGTTTGTTAGCCAAGGACTGAATGTCTAAGGCTAGTGGCCGCTCCTCTGCTGAAATGAATGCCAAGCTACCCATACTCTCTGCCTTTCTGCTCAAGGCATCCGCGACTACATTCTCCTTGCCCGGATGATAAATAATGGTGATGTCATAATGCTTCAGTAACTCAAGCCATCTACGCTGCCTCAAATTGAGATCCCTTTGCTTGAACAAATGCTGCAAGCTGCGATGATCAGTGTAAACCTCACAGGACACCCCATAAAGGTAATGCCTCCAGATCTTAAGAGCATGAACAATCATGGCCAACTCCAAATCATGTACATGATAATTTCTCTCATGGGGCTTCGGCTGACGTGAAGCATATGCAATGACTCGCCTTTCTGCATCAATACACAACCCAAACCAACATGTGAAGCATCGCAATACATAGTATACATCCCCGAACTGGAAGGTAACACTAGAACTGGTGCTGCGGTCAAAGCTGTCTTGAGCTGCTGGAAGCTCGCTTCGCAATTATCGGCCAACGAATGGAGCACCCTTCTGGTTCAATCTAGTCAAAGGCGCTGCAACGGATGAGAAGCCCTCCACAAACTGGCGATAATAACCTGCTAACCCCAAGAAGCTCCTGATCTTAGTCGCCGTAGTAGGACGAGGCCAACTCTGAACTGCCTCAATCTTCTTGGGATCTACCTTAATACCCTCGCTTGATATAACATGCCCCAAGAATGCTACAAAATCTAACCAAAACTCACACTTGGAGAACTTAGCATATAGCTTTTGTTCCAGCAAGGTCTGAAGCACCAACCTCAAATGTTGCTCGTGCTCCTCTATGCTGCGCGAGTAGATCAAAATGTCATCAATAAAGACAATGAAGAATGAATCAATATATGGCCGGAATACCCTGTTCATCAAATCCATAAACGCCGTTGGGGCGTTAGTCAAACCGAAGGACATCACTAGAAACTCATAATGTCCATCCGGGGGCCCGTCGTGGCCCATCGGTTTGGGTCGTGACAAAAAATTTGCCATTTGCCCCTTGAATTAGAACACAAAGCTTAATGGGCATTAAAAGCACTGGATTTTGATCTGACCTCCGCTGGTAAAAGCAGATTTTTTCGAGTGAATGAATTGGAAGAACTGAGATTAGTAGCTTATGAAAAAGCAAGAATTTTTAAAGAAAAAAAAACTTTGCATGACAATTTGATTCAACAGAAAAGTTTTCAAGTTGGAGATCAGATACTTCTTTACAATAGCCGACTTAGGCTATTCCCAGAAAAGTTAAAATCGAGGTGGATATGTCCTTACAATGTTACATATGTAACTCCATATGGTACAATTAAAATTCATCAGAATAATGGAGGAGACAAGTTTAAGGTAAATGGTCACATACTAAAAATGTACTTTGGAGGACATTTCGAGCAAAATTCGTCGGTCACGCTTGATAGACTGATGAATCTCAAAATTAATAAGTCGAGTTGACGATGTTAAACTCAGAACTATGATACTCTACCCGTTTCCATTTAGGGGGTGAAGCAATGGAACCTCATAAGTCTGATATAGATTTGGGTAATCTCATGAAGGCCTTTACAAAAACAGCGTCACCTACACAAGAGTAACTCCATGGTGATCGGTATGCCTAAGTAACTGGGTGGTTAGCCATTTAATAATTCAAATCGAATGTTGACACAGGTAAATTTTCTGGTTTATATTCATGACCAACACTTTATGACTGTTAAAGTGTTAAATTAATTCAGTCTATTACACATAGAACATGTGTGGTCACAGTTTCTTTCAAGCTTTCTTCAGTGATTGTAAATTTGAAAGTTAAAAAGATTTTATTTTATTTATATGTATACATTCTTAATTTCAGCCTAAAAAAATATAAAAAAAGAGTTTTTAATATATTTATATATGCACAACTAATTTTCTTTAGTTTATAATCATCCTTTATATGTAATTACTGCTCTTGTACGATTTTAAAGTGTTAAGATAAAATTTTACATACCTTCGAACATAATATTTTTCATTTATGCCATCTAACTTTCAAGTTTGTGGTTTTTGTTTTTATGAAGACAAAGGATGAGTATCTCCAAATATGAGAAATTGTTGAAATTGAGAAGTATTATGATCACAAACAAGTAGAATCAATATAATTTAGCTAGAATTTGCCCCAAATATCTATCGAGGTGAAATTTCAGACAACTCTGACTTTTAAAAATTAGGCTTTCTTTATTTCACTTTTTAGCCTCTTTATTCCGTAAAGAAAAAAAAAGTGTACACATATATCCTTTTAGCACCCAAATTTGAGCCTTCAATTTCATTGATTCACCATCAACTAAAAAAAAAGTAAGAAAGAACATAAAAGTAATATTATTTTTTGGTAAATAAAGAAATTTTATTACCAAGTTGTAAAACTGTACAACACAAAACTAAACTGGCTATCTGGAAGATTGGACGAAACACCAATTCCCAGTAAGTTACTCAACTACTAACAACCAAATTTAGCTAATACAAAGAATACCAGTTCAACGCTCTTAGCCTATTCTCAAATTTGCATTTTCTACTTCCTCTACAAAAAATGTCCTGCACCAGGAGTCTAATTATGACATCCACAGTTCTCCTCTTGTTCTGAAAGATTCTAAAATTTCTTTCTTGCCAAATATAATATACGCACCCAGCAAATGTCATTCCAAACACTTTAGCAGTAGGGTTGTTGCTTCTCATCTCAGTGTTTGTCCATTCTATTTCCTCTTGCCACAACTTCAGTTGTCTATGAATGCCTTGCCACTTCAATATTCTACTCTAGATTTCCTTATAAAAATCGCATTCAAAGAACAGATGGTCAATACATTCTTGTTCTCTGCTACATAGCATG
This sequence comes from Nicotiana tabacum, assembly GCF_000715075.1. Lineage (NCBI taxonomy): Eukaryota > Viridiplantae > Streptophyta > Magnoliopsida > Solanales > Solanaceae > Nicotiana > Nicotiana tabacum. The sequence continues at coordinate 133,933,579 of NC_134094.1, read as the reverse complement.
CAAGTCTGGTCAACTGTTATCCCCTATTTTGCTAGTCTTTCCTTTGTACTTATCCTGCCCTGTATAGCCAGGTTCAGGATAAATAACCATCTAGGCACAACAAAGTTGTTACACATTAGTTTCCTCCATGGTACTTTAGTAAATTTCCCTCTCATTGCCTGATAAGTTTTCTTTATAGAGAAGATCTTCATTTAAGTTACATCAACGATCCTTATTCCAGCCGAATCTAAGTACTTTTTAGCTTTAGGGATCTTATTCAGAATCCATGAGCCTTCTTTGTCTCTACTTCCCATATTTGCCTTCCCTTTACATAATAAATGTGAACCCATCTCACTCACAGTTTGTCCATCTTAGTGCATAAGTTCCACAAGAGTTTACAGATTGCTGCCTTATTCCATGTTTCAATGTGGAAAACATTAAAGCCGCCAGCTGATCTGGGCCAACATATTTTTTCCCCAGGATATAGGTGCTTTCTTTGTCAATTCCACCCCACCAGACCATAAGAACATTGTACATGTTGCCTCAATCAGATGTACAATCTTCTTTGGGAGAACAAAAACTTGTGACCAGAACACTTGAATTGAGAATAGGACATTTTTTATCAGCTGCAACCTCCCAACATAAGAGAGAAACTTTGAAGTCTAAGAGGTTATTTTTCCCAGCATCTTTTCTACTAACGGGTAGCATTGCACCACAAAGAGTCTTTTAGAGTTCAATGGCACCCTAAGGTAATAGGTAGTTCTCCTTTTGCAAACCCCAATATCTTAATAATCTCTTCTTGTACCATAGTATCAACCGCCCCCAAAAATATAGAGCTCTTTTCACTGTTTGCCTCCAGACCAGAGCAATTAGAAAAATTTAAGAAGCAATCAAATAATAGTTGTACTGATATTGCATCTCCTCTACTGAATAACAATAGGTCATCAGCAAAATCCAGCTGAATTATCTGCAATTTAGAACACTTTGGGTGGTAGTTGAAATTAGGATTATGCCTCAAAGTTCTCAATTGTCTATTCAAGTACTCCATTACAAGCACAAAAATGAATGGAGATAAACGATCTCCTTGTCTCAAGCCTTTCTTTGCCGGAAAAGGAGGATTGGGCTTCCCATTTATCAATATAGAATAAGAAACACTGCTCACACAAGTCATTATCCAATTAACAAATTTGACCGAGAAGTTTAGGCTGACTAGAATTTGATTTAAGAAAGAAAGTTCCACATAATCATAGGCTTTCTGCATGTCAACTTTAAGCATAAAAGTAATATTCTTACTCTTTCTAGCTATCTATAATTGAGTGGAAATGGTTATAAAAAAAGGATGAAGAATTATGAAAAAAATATATGAAAAAATGGACGTTCTGAAGAAATGTGCTTCATGTATATATGAATGTCTCATACAAAAAAAGGTGAACAATAATTTGTATATTATTGTTGTCACGACTCGAAATTTCCACCTTCAGAATCGTGATGGCGCCTAACATTTCAGCCAACGTTAGAATAATTTTAATAATTTTTAACAATTCATCTTAATTAAATAGTAATAAAATCAATAACTGGAATAATATCTAAATTTAGGTGAACAAATCAAAATAAATACGATGTCTAAATATCATCCCAGAACTGGAATCACAAGTGCACGAGCTTCTAGAATACATGATCATAGGCTTTCTGCATGTCAACTTTAAGCATAAAAGTAATATTCTTACTCTTTCTAGCTATCTATAATTGAGTGGAAATGGTTATAAAAAAAAGGATGAAGAATTATGGAAAACAAATATGAAAAAATGGACGTTCTGAAGAAATGTGCTTCATGTATATATGAATGTCTCATACAAAAAAAGGTGAACAATAATTTGTATATTATTGTTGTCATGACCCGAAATTCCCACCTTCAGAATCGTGATGGTGCCTAACATTTCACTTGCTAGGCAAGCCAACGTTAGAATAATTTTAATAATTTTTAACAATTCATCTTAATTAAATAGTAATAAAATCAATAACTGGAATAATATCTAAATTTAGGTGAACAAATCAAAATAAATACGATGTCTAAATATCATCCCAGAACTGGAATCACAAGTGCACGAGCTTCTAGAATAATACAAACAAGGGTCTGAATAAAAATAAAGTTGTCTGAAAGAAAGCACGCATCTAAGATAAAGTAGAAGAGAACTTCAGAGCTGCGAAGGTTGTGCAGCTATACCTGAAGTCTCCTATGATAGTTGAATCCAAGAAAATCTACAGTATGCCATTGGGACTAACTCCGGTATCTGCACAAGAAGTGTAGAGTATAGTAGAGTACAACCGACCCCATGTACTCTGTAAGTGCAAAGCCTAACCCCGACGACGTAGTGACGAGGCTAAGGAAGGTCGCTTATATTAACCTTTACGCAATAATAATAATAATAACAAGATCCATTTTTACTCAATTAATTTCCGTTGCGGCGTGCAACCCGCTCCAACAATATAAATTTAGAATAAAATATGTTGCGGCATGCAATCCGATCCAACAATATAATCTTTCAATTAAACTCCGTTGCGGCGTGTAACCCGCTCTAACAATATAATTTAACAACTCTTAAATGTAAAAATACTCCAGTAAATACCACATTCAATAAGAATTTATTAGACAACAAGGCATACAATGATTATGATTTATTTAGGAAATAAGTAATGACAACTAGCAATTTATTGTGGAAATCAGGGAGAAAATAGGCAATTTAATATTTAATATGCTAAATGTCAAGTAGCAATTAAGACACATAAGTCAAATAAGCATGTAGCAATTATAACCTCTGGTAGCACATGTCCTTACTATCTGTGAGAGAATGAAAGACAGAGGTTTAGAATTGTGATGTCAAAATATCGCACGACTTTTAGATAAATATGCAAACAGTCACTTTGACAACGTATAGGCACTCGTCACCTCGCCTATACGTCGTTACACATGAAATTCACGTAACAAATAATACAATGATTCTATTCGCTCAAGTCAAGGTTAACCACGTCACTTACCTTGTTTTGAAATTTCAAGTGATCACTCGACCACATTTTTTTCTTTTGAATTAATCTCCAAACCAATCAAACCTATCAAATTATTGGTCAACAATTTAATTGGAGCTTTAGAAATTATTCACAATTCAAAAGAGACAATTTAAGTCATTTTCGAAAAAAGCAACCAAAAGTCAATGTGGGCCCACTTTTCGGAACCCGACAAAAAATTACGAAATCCGGATACCTGTTCCAATACGAGTTCAACCATATCAAAATTACCGGATTCCGATATCGGATTGTCTTTCAAATCCTAAATTTTTGTTTTTAGAAAGTTTTACAAAAATTTCAATTTTTTCCATCTAAATCCAAAATAAACGATAAATATAAACATGGATTTATGAAATATAATAACTTTCAGGTATAGAACACTTACCCAAGTCGAAATCATGAAAAACCCTTTGGAATCGCCCAAATCTGAGACTCAAAACTCAAAATTGAGTAAAAATGGCTAACACCTGATTTTTAAACATTCTGTCCAGCATTTTCGCATCTACGGACATTATTTTCGCATTTGCGAGAAAAATATCTCATTTGCAAAATGGGCTTGCTAGGCAAAATTCCGCATCTGCGGACTTCAATGTCGCACTTGCAACATCGCAGAAGCGTTTCAGCCTTCGCAGAATCGGTCGCGCATATGCGCCTCATTTCTCCGTAGAAACGAAGGAGCTCCCCAAGGCCTAAGTCGAAGAAGCGACACTGCCTCCGCAGAAGCGATCACGCACTTGCGGCCTAAGTTGCGCAGGTGCGACACACCAGAACCAGACCTGCAAATTCTTACCAAAATGGTCCGAAACACGTCTGAAACTTATCCGAGCCACTCGAGACCTCGTCCAATTATGCGAACCAGTCCCGTAATATAACGCAGACTTACTAGAGGTCTCAAATCACGTCAAATAACATTAAAATTATAATTCACACCTCGATTCGGACTTATGAGTTTATGGAATTTTCACTTCACAAAACTCGTGCCGAAACGTATTAAATGAATTCGAATAATTTTAAATTTGGCACACAAGTCATAAATGACATAACAGAACTATTTCAACTTTCGAAATCGAAATCCTAGCTCGATATCAATAAAAGTCATGAAGTAGAAGATCTATGCTAGTGTCAAGACTCCCAATAGTAACCTGACGAGTCCAATGCGTATAAGATTTTGCTACTCGTACTCTGTCAAATTCTAGTATAGTTTATGATATCGTCCCATAGAGATTGGAGAATCTAGCTACAAACTTATAATATTATTACTACTATTTGAGAGAATCAAATTGATGAAGTTTTGTTTGTTGAAAATTTAAATTGCGTAAGTTGAAACAAAATAACTTTCGGAAGATTTATATTTAAAAAAAATTGGGAATCATTGAATTCACTCGATAACATGATAATAATAAAATCTTAGCTTCTACATGTATTTCTCTTAGGAATGGTTGCTTATTTCTAAAATAATTATATTTTGCTCACCAAGAAATAATCAATTAATAACACTCCGCGAGGTTATATAAATTATTTTATATATGACTCGTGACGATTAAACTGAAATAATTTTCTTGCCTGAATTGTGCTAATAGATAGCAAAAATCTCTTGCGATTACTTTGTACTAAAAATCAATAATCTTGCGAACTATAACTCCTCAGTGAGAATTAGAATGGAAGTAAGCAAGATTACAGACTTGGAATGACAGCTTAATAAGAATTACTCACTCTATTATTTTACCCAATAGTTATCATATATTAATTTTTCTTAGTAAGAATTACAAAATTGATAACTTTGGAGAATAAATAGATAGAAGTGATAATAATTAATTAAAGCTAATATTTCAGCACAATATAGAAATATAAGTAAAAAATTTCAGGTCATGCATGTAGTAAAATTGAGATTAATATTATAACGATATCGAACTTCATCAATTATCCCAACAAAAGAGATTACTCCATTATAGAGTATTTAAATCTCACAAAGAAAGAAATTCTTAAAATACTATCAACATTCTTAGAAAATTCAAAAACTACAAGAGGAAAGTGAAATAGATAAAGAAAGAAGCAAAGACCAAAGCTAGAGAAAAATTTGCTAATTAGGCACATATGATCTCTCTCCTTCAAAACAAATATGATATACTATTTATAGAAATCAAATCCCATAAGATGCCATGTTGCCTCACGCTTCTTTTGCCATGATGCCTCGTGCTTCTTTTGCCATGATGCCTCGTGATCTCTTTTTTATTTCCTTTATTTACTTTATCATGATATTTTTATTTCCTGCAAAATACTATTAGAAAATACAGAGAATTGACATATTTATATATATATTATTTAAAATAATTTATTTTTAAGTATATATATTATTTATTTTTAAGTATATACAACAACAACGACCCAGTGAGATCCCACTAGTGGGGTCTGGGGAGGGTAGTATGTACGCAGACCTTACCCCTACCCTGAGAAAGTAGAGAGGCTGTTTTCGAAAGATTCTCGGCTCAAGAAGACGAAAAGAGACAATATCAGTATCACCAATAGAAACCATAGAAAAAATAACATCATGAAAATGAGAAAGTAGATGCAAAACAAACGCGATAGACAATACATAGACCCGACACTATGAAAAATAAAAGCGTAGTAAGACACAACCTTGCCACTAGTTGACATCGACAAAAACCCTACCAGACTAGCCTCACAAAGGAATGAAGTGAGGGAGACTCAACTATGTACCTCCTAACCTACAACTCTAATACTCGACCTCCACAACTTCCTATTTTTAAGTATATAATATATGAATATTTTATAATCATCAAACTCTCCCGCACTTGAATCCTTGCTCATCCTCGAGGCAGTAATTGTATTAATAATTGTTATTTCTTGTAGAGTAGAAAAGTAAAAAAAATAAAATTTCACACAAAATTCAAAACTTATAAGTTTTTCAACTCTCCAAATCTATACCTTGTTTCTGCTTCTGCTTTTGTTTTCCAAAAACTTTCAACTCCTCTTTTGATGAACCTTTTGAGATTGATAACATTATGATCACAATTTCGAGTTTCTCAAATTTTTGTCCATAAACTTATCCTTCATGTCAGTCTCCACTAATGTAGAATCAATACTAATTTCTAAAATTATTTTAGGACTTTTTCAGGCTTGTAATGATAGGCTTAATGCTGGTAAGGTAAAAGGATATATTTGTAGTGACTTTGTTCCATCCAGCTTTATTATGAGGGCCGATTATTTTACCAAAGTAACTATGTACAACTCAACACAAAGAAATTAACTCTAGATATTGGGCTAAAGGTCCTGGTCTCCAATTCTATAATTAATAACACTTAAGTCACCATTTCTCTCAATAGATTCCTTAAATTCAAGCTTCTTGAACCAAGAATTTATTCTACAGATATATACACCTTGTTTTCCTCTTTCTCTTTTTTTAGGAGTGAAATAGAACATTTACTCCGCAAATATTCCTTCATCGCTTGCTTTAATGATTATTTTTGCTCAACTATAGCCGGAAGGAGTAGTATGGATCTTTTTGTAGGATAAACCAATATGGTGTATCAATAAAAATTGATTTATCCCCCCCCACCCCCCCCACGTTTGGCTCAAAGTTGGGTGCTAAAAGGGAAAATATAAATATTTGTAGTTAAAAATAGATATGCTAATAAGTGTATCAAATGAAGCCTAATTTTATTCTAAAAATAGTATTATCTAGAATTTCGCCTTGATAGACATTTGGGGCAAGTTCTAGCAGAAATTTATTGATTCTACCTGTTGAGATCATAATGATTCTCAATTCCAACAATTTCTCAAATTTGGAGATACTCATTCTTGCCTTCACAAAAATAAAATCACAAACTTGGAAGTTATATGGCATAAATGAAAAAAATTATGTTTGAAAATATGCAAACATTTACTTTAAAACTTTAATATTGTACAAGAACAACAATTAAGAATAAAATAAAAGATGGATATATATATATATAAAGAGAGAGAAGAAAAAACTTGAAAGAGTGTGTGACTACACATGTTTTCATATGTAATAGACCGACTAATTTAAGACCATATCAGTCATTTGGTCATGGTTTAAATATAAACCAACAAATTTACATGTGCCAACATTTGAATTAATTCATTAAATGGTTAATCAACCAGTTACTTAGGCATACCGATCACCATGGAGTTACTCCTATACATGTGACTCTGTTTTGGTAGAGGCCTTCATGAAATATTCTGGTTGTACAGTAACCTGGATATTGACCAGATTAATTAATTAAGCATTTAATTACCCAAATCTATGTCGGGATTATGAGTCTCCATTGCTTCTCCCTCAATGGCTACGGGTCTTGTATCTTAGTTCTGAGTTTAACGTCGTCAGCTCGACTTATTAATTGCATAATTCATCAGTCTATCAAAGTAACCGATGGATGTTGTTCAAAGTGTCCTCCAAAATACAATTGTAGCCTGTGACCATTTACCTTAAACTTGTCTCCTCTATTTTTCTGAATTTCAATTGTCCCGTATGGAGTAACACTTATAACATTATAAGGACCTATCCACCTGGATTTTAATTTTTCTGGGAATAACCTGAGTCGGCTATTGTAAAGAAGTACCTGATCTCCAATTTTGAAACTCTTTGGTCGGATCAACTTGTCATGCCATATTTTTGTTTTTTCTTTGAAAATTTTAGCATTTTCATAGGCTCCCAATCTCAGTTCTTCCAATTCATTAACTTGAATAAATCACGTTTTACCAGCGGAGGTTAAATCAAAGTTCAGTGCTTTCAATGCCCAAAAAGCTCTGTGTTCTAATTCTACGGGAAAATGACAAGCTTTTTTAAAGACTAATCTATATGGAGATGTTTCAATTGGCGTTTTGAAAGCCTTCGGTACGCCCATAATGTATCATCTAATTTTAAAGCCCAATCTTTTCTTGAGATTCCAACCGTTTTTTCAAGAATTCTTTTTAACTCGCGGTTGGAAACCTCAACTTGTTCTTGAGTTTGAGCATGATATGGTGCTCCTATTTTGTGAGTCACATTATATTTTGACAATAAAGCAGAAAATTGCCTATTGATGAAATGAGTTCCTTGGTCACTAATAATGACTCGCGGTATGCCAAATCTGGTAAAAATATTTTTTCTAAGAAAATTGCACACTGTACGAGCATCATTATTTCTTGTGGGGATGGCTTCAACCCATCTTGACACGTAATACACAGCCACAAGGATATATTCAAAAGAGTGAGAAGAAGGAAAAGGACCCATAAAATCTATTCCTCAAACATCAAATATTTCACACACATGTACTGATTGTAATGGTATCTCATCTCTCTTGGTGATATTACATGTTCTCTGACACCTGTCACATAGTGCTACATATGATCGGGCATCTTTAAAGAGTGTGGGCCAGAAGAATCCGGTTTCTAAAACTTTAAAAGCCGTTCGATTTGCTGCATAATATCCTCCAATTGCTCCATCATGACAGTGATATAGAATTTTATTCATCTCTTCTTCAGGTACACACCTTCTAATGATATTATCTGCACAATATTTAAATAAGTAAGGTTCATCCCACAGATAATACTTTGCATCAAATATAAGCTTTTTTATTTGCTGGTAAGAGAAATCTTGCGGTATCCACTTTTCAACCAAGTAGTTTGCGATATCTGCAAACCAGGGTGGTTGAGTCACAATTGTGTCAACTGAAAAAATATGTTCATCATGAAATTCTTCTTTTATCTCATTAAACTCAATGGGAGGGTTTTCTAATCTAGACAAATGGTCAGCTACTTGGTTCTCTGTCCCTTTTTTGTCCTTTATCTCAAGGTCAAATTCTTGCAGAAGTAAAATCCATCTTAATAATCTAGGCCGGGCATATTTCTTAGCTAGGAGGTATTTTAAAGCTGCATGATCAGTAAAACCAGTAACCTTGGTTCCTATCAAATAGGAGCGAAACTTATCAAAAGCAAACACTACTGCTAGTAACTCTTTTTCTGTCGTGGCATAATTCACTTGAGTCTCACTCAATGTCCTACTAGCATAGTACATGGGGTGGAAAACCTTATCCTTTCTTTGGCCTAAAATAGCTCCAACTGATGTATCATTAGCATCACACATGACCTCAAAAGGTTGGTTCCAATTAGGGGACACAACTACAGGTGCAGTTGATAACTTTTTCTTAAGGGCTTCAAACTCCTTCACACAGTCACCTGAAAAATCAACTTAACGTCTTTAATCAAGAGGTTAGTCAGCGGTTTTGAAATCTTTGAGAAATCTTTTATGAATCATCTATAAAAACCCGCATGACCTAGAAAGGTTCTAATGCCTTTCATAGTTGTGTGAGGGGGTAATCCTGCTATAAGATTAATTTTAGCCTTATTAACTTCTATCTCTTTAGCAACGATTTTATATCCTAAAAGAATTCCTTCTGTAAAAATAAAATGACAATTTTCTCAATTAAGAACTAAGTTTGTTTCTTCACATATTTTAAGAACTAAAGTCAAGTGGTTAAGACAATCCTTATATGTTTTTCCAAAGAGTGTAAAATCATCCATAAAAATTTCAAGAAATTTGTCAGTCATGTCAGCAAAAATTGCCGACATGCAATGCTGAAATGTAGCAGGGGCATTGCACAGACCAAATGGCATTCTCCTATAGGCATATGTTCCATGAGTACATGTGAAGGTAGTCTTATCTTGATCTTCTGGTGCAATTAGTATCTGATTATTGTAATAACCCGGCCGGTCATTTTGAGAATAATAGCCCCGATCCCCTATTTACTGCTTTCCCCGTATCTTTTTCTGCTTATGTGACTTGTCGGGAGGTTGTTGTTGTGGGTTCGGATGGGACACTTAGTCCATAAAACGGAAGCTTAAGTCTTAAGATTTTGATCGAAGTTGGAACTGTGTAAATGCGACTCTGGAATGGAGTTTCGTCGGTTCTGTTAGCTCCGTTGGGTGATTTTGGACTTAGGAGCGTGTCCGGAATGTGAAATAGAGGTCTGTAGCTAAATTAGGCTTAAAATGGCGAAAGTTGAATTTTTGAAAAGTTTAACCGGTAGTAGACTTTTTGAAATCAGGGTCGGATTCCAATTCCGGAAGTTGGAGTAGGTTCGTAATGTCGAATATGACTTCTATGCAAAATTTGAGGTCAATCAGACGTGATTTGATAGGTTTCGGCATCAGTTGTAGAAATTTAATGTTTCAAGTTTATTAAGTTTGAATCGGAGGGTGATTTGTATTTTTAGCGTTGTTTGATGTGATTTGAGGGCCCGACTAAGTTCGTATGGTATTTTAGGAGTTGTTGGTATATTTGGTTGAGGTTCCTGGGGCCTCGAGTGAGTTTCGTATGCTTAATGGATCGAAATTTGGACTTGTGTAATTACTGAAGCTTTCAAGCTTCTGGTGTAATCGCACCTGCGGTGGGGTGGCTGCAGGTGCGGACATGCACCTGTGAGAGGCCAAGCGCAGAAGTGGGATTGAGGAGATGGCTGGGGGTCGTAGGTGTGAGGGAATTTCCATATCTGCGAGCCCGCAAATGCGCTTGAAGTTTCGCAGATGCGGAGAGTGAGTTGGAAGGGGAGACAGCAGAAGCGGACCACTGTCCGCATGTGCAACCACCTGATCACAGAAGCAATCCCAGTCACTTTGAGCCATTTCAGCACCTGCGATGGAAATTCCGCAGGTGCGGTATCGCAGGTGCGGCTGGTGGTCCGCAGGTGCAAGATCGTTGGGCAGAAAAGAGGAAATTCCGAGGGTTTGGTCTCATTTCCAATTTTGGGACTTTGAAATCTCGGATTGGGCGATTATTTGAGGGATTTTCAGAAAAAGCTTTTGGGTAACGATTCTTAAATCCTTTATAGTTATATTCCACTAATCTCTGGTTGATTTCATCATTTAATTTCGGATTTGGGTTGAAATTTTGGGGAAAATGGGAAGAATTTCTTCAACGGAATATCAAATGAAAGTATTGGTTGAGGCTTATTATACCCACTAACTTGAGAGTGTGGAAAGAATTCAAGAAAAGTCCAACTTCGAGGAAGAAAGTGAGCTTTATTTCGAGGAATTAAGAATTGAACATCTTCTAACGGACTCCATGATCGCTGGTGATGCCATGAAAAAATTGGAATTAGAGTCAACCGGTTTAGTTGAAAAGATGGTTGAAAATAACTCTAGTTCAGGAGAAAAGGAGGATGTCAAAATCCGGAAAAAGTTGCATGTGGGGAGGCAATTATCTCATTCCAAGCACTTTTCAACTTTGGACTTGTATGGTGATATGGGAATCGAACCATGTGAATCCATGTGGGAGTGCAAAGAAGAAATACAAGAGTCATACATCTTGCAATTTGAAAATTCAAGAACGCACAATGAGATGCCTCAAAAGAAAGCCAAGAAATGCAAAACGAGAAAATTAAAGTTTGGCTTGATTATCTACTTACCACCCCTACCGCTCGTGGTCATAAGCTTGATTCCAAGTTAGGTGCCCAATTCATATCTTCCAAGTGGAGAGAAAAGTGGTAAAGTTAATTCACGTCGTGCCGCGACGTTAAATCGGGTGCTCGTTGAGAGGTAACCCAATTTGTAGTTTATTTTAGCTTAACTAGAATTTTCTCTTTGTTTTTAGTCACCAACAAGTTTTAGTTAAGTCTTGGTGTTTGAACAGGTAATGGAGTACGTTGGGAAGTCATTGTGCTTGGAGTCGGGAACAACAAGGAATAAAAATTACATGAGTACGCTACAAACATCGTTGCGTACCTCGTATTGCCCAACCCAATGCACAACGGACATGGAAGTATAGTTCGCGTTGCCAATCCTCCACCTCAAACCAGACCTCGCGTCGCCAGCCTTCCAACGCGATGTATACCTCGGGTCACGAGGGATGTAATGAGGCCCACCTCGTGGCAAACCTCGCGTCACCTACTCTCACTCTCGATGTATTACTCACGGCGCCAGGTAAGCTTTACGTTTAATTTCTTTTCCTTTGTTTACTTTTAACTTCTTTCTATTAAAACACCACACAAACACACACACACCTTAGTTAAAACATAACACTGCCATCCTATTTTCCGCTCTCTCTCACACACAAGCACCATTGAAGACATTCATTCATCCACTCATTCTCTCAATAGCAACATTAATTGAAGAGTAAATCCCCCTCCTAAGCATCTAAGGTATGTTTCTAACTTTTCTTTGTCAAAAATTCGAATTGAGTTAAGTAATGCAATTCCACAACTTTTGGGTATATCTTCATAGCAACAATGTGCTTGCTTGCCCTAATCCCATAAACCCCGTAGGATCGGTATTGTTATTATGTACAAGGGTGATAACATGAAATCCTCATGCCGATTTTGGGAGAGTGAGGCAACCCCTCATAACTACAAGCACTTCCATGGCATTAGTACTCACTATGTGTTTGTCAAAATGCCTCAAAAGCATTCTTTGTCCTCAATGGAGTTCTAGCCTCCAGGATTGTAATACTAGTGCTATGTTGCCTATCACCACTCCAAATTGCAAGTTTAGGTGGGCTCACCGGTATTCTCATCATTTTGAGTTAGTACTTGTTTCAAGTCCTCGAGTGCCAAGTTGTGCTTCTCCTCATTTTCAAGAATGGCCTCCAACATGAGCATCATCCTCTCATTGCATTTGAGAGTTCTTCTTGATTTTGATCAAGTGCCGGAGAAGGATTTTCGACTTCAACCTCTAAGGAAGGTTCTTGGCTATCATCCACTTTCGAGGCTTTTTGGACCTCTAACACTTCAAGCATTTCTCCCATTTGTAAGTTCAAACTTTCAAGCGCCAAATCATTTTGGAAACTATTTTCCAAAATCTCTTCCAAGGCCTTTTGCTCTTTGTTTCCTCCTTCAAGTAGGCATTCCATCATGAGCTTGAACTCTCCATTTTGACCATGCTCAATTTTTTCTACTTTCATATCCCTATAATTATCATAAAAAAAAAAAGAAGAATCATCATAGCGGGGGTTCGGAGAAGGGAAGGACATATAAGCACAATTAGTCCAATGACCATTTTGACCACCACACTTATCACATATGCTCTACTCATGGGTTTGAGATTGTGCGCACAATCCGCCCCGGGGAGAATTCAAACAATTTTGCCATGAGTGTGGTCCTCCGCAATAAGGACAAGGGTCATCAAAGTATGAACAACTACCATCAGACTAATTTTCATTATGCAATTCCATTTTTTTAAACTAAGAACATAAATAAGAAAACAATTAAGAAGATAAACAAAGATAAGAAAATAATTACACAAATATTCACAAGTTTGACCAAACTAAGAATTCTAGCAATCTTTCTAACTGTAATTATTAATATCGTTAGTTCCCCGGCAACGGCGCCAAAATTTAATCATGCCCAACTATGCGTCCTAAGAGGTCTAGCAGTCGTTGCAAATATAATTTGGTTTTCAAGTCCGGAGTCGAATCCCACAGGGAAATAATATGCTAATTACAACTAATAGTTTTGTAAGAATTCAAGTAATCAACCTTCATAAATATTATAAAACAATTTGAGAGTTTACTAACAAAGATCAAAGTAATTAAAAATGCAGTAATTTATAATGAACAAAGCAAATATTGTAGACAAGATTTTGAAGAGTCTAAGGTTATGATTTCCCTATTGTCGGAATCTTTCCCACTATATTTTTTTATGAATTTGCCTAAATATTCTCTACCAATCGTGAGTACTTTGATTGTTGTAGCTCTCTCTCGAGCAACTACCACAATTTACTAGACATATTCTCTCGAACTACGCTAGCTGGCACTAATTTACCGCTCACTACGATCGCACCAAGGCTTTGTTATCTCTAATCCCGCCTTTAAATCCTCCGTATTGATCTCTCAACTACGTTAGGAGTGATGTTATTCAACAACTACCTAAATGTGTACTCTATATCGAGCAATATACACACTAAATAGGCAAAGTTAATTAGAGAGCTATTCAATTAACAACAATGAAAATGTAGTTGAACAAGTATAGACAAATCATAGGCAAATCTATATTAAATGTAGTAGAAAATCATCCTCCAATAGGTTCCATCAAACCTTAGATAAGAGAGTTTATCTACTCATAAATACAACAACAGTTAATATAATGTTCAAAGACGTTAAACTACAAAGTAAAACTAGAAAGGAAGGGAAAACTTGTTTGATTCTTGCTCCACAGTGCTTGGCAGCCTTTTTCTTCTCCAAAATCATGCCCCACCCTAGAATAACTCCTTTGGGGAGTATTTATGTCAACTCTGATCTCGTCCAATTTCACTCCTCTATTTGAGGATATGGAAACAGTCGATGCAATAGTAATACCCAACAAGGAATCGGGGTTGATTTTTCACAGGGAGCTATGAATGGGTCTTAGGGATATATATTATAGTGTATAAGCTTGAATTATCTCAAATTGAACTTCCATAAACTTTGGTTGTTTCCAGGTATAATTTTAAACTAAGATTACAAATTAAGAATTTAAACTAGGAAATTGTTTTTGTTGTTTTTCAAATGATATAAATGGCCAAGGGCTATGGCCTTTACCTAGGCGTTCACTTAATGGGTTTTAAGCCTTAAATCTTGTTTTATTGGTCGGGGTGTATTATAGCCATCAACACTCAAATACCCACTAAATACCTCTCGGTCAGCGAGTGATTTTGCCCAATTTGACTTTCTCAAGTCCAAATGGGTATTGAACAAAGCAGTTGATAATAAGCTCAAGTCGGGTTTTACTATCTCTAGATTCGACCCTTTAATTGGGTTTATCAATCTCTCGATTGACCCAATTCTTTGCTAATCAAGTTTTCCTAGACTAAGTCTCTCTTTCTCAAGTAGAGACCCAGTCAATTAGGCATGAAATAATATTTGCAACCATTAAATCTTCAATTAAAAGCAAGAACAAGGCTAGATAATCAACACCCAACCATAGATAAGCAATAAATCAAACACCCATCAAGTTCACACACTAGGGTTGGGTCACAACCCTAGTGAAAATCTAGCTACTCATGCTTAAACTAGAAGATAAAGAAGAAGAAGTAATAATTAAAACCATATTAATGACTAAAATGATAAAACTAATATTCAAAAAGCTCAAAATAGCTAAAACTTCTAAAGGAAGCAAAGTAAACGGCTGCTGATGTCAAAAGTTACAAAAGTTTCTCTAAACAAGTGAAACTATTCTATTTATACAGTGATGGAATTTTCGAACAAAATTGCCCTTTCAGAGGTTCTGCGGTCGCACAATTCCATATGCGATCCGCACTTTTCTTCAGCTTGGCAGGATTGGACTTTTGCGGCCGCACAATTCTGAATTACGGCCGCATTTCTCTCTTCCTGCGCTCCGCACATTTCTGAGTGCATTCGCACATGGCTCTTTTGCGGACCACACAAATGCAGTTCCGGCTACACAACAGATCTTCTGCGGCCGTACAATAATATTGCGGTCCGCACTTCCTTTTAGCTTGAAATGAGAACTCTCTAAACTTCTGATCTTGCTTAGTTTCTGCAGCCGCACATTTCATGTGCGGACCGTACTTTTTACTTGTCTCTGATAAGCTTGCCTTCACAATCTGCGGCCACAAATGATATTCTGAGGTCCGCACTTTGAGCTTTTGTGCCTGTTTTTTGTTCTTGAGTTCAGATCACTTCTTTATGAGTTGGATTTCATCTTAGTGGCTCATTTTCCAATACTCCTGCAATTAAGCATAT
This sequence comes from Nicotiana tabacum, assembly GCF_000715075.1. Taxonomy (NCBI): domain Eukaryota; kingdom Viridiplantae; phylum Streptophyta; class Magnoliopsida; order Solanales; family Solanaceae; genus Nicotiana; species Nicotiana tabacum. The sequence continues at coordinate 133,917,843 of NC_134094.1, read as the reverse complement.
TGTATCAGTTTTCATGAACACAATTAAACGCTTTTGGGCTAAAACGAAAGCTAAAAGGCACTAATAAGTAGTCAAAATCCCCACTTATCAACTCCCCCAAACTTAAGCTTTTGCTTGTCCTTAAGTAAATAAGGTAATTCCCACCTCCACAAGTTAAGAGTTATTCCAGCTTATCTAAGATGCATCAATCACACATCAATTGGGACCAACAATTACCCACAACACTTATTAATTATCAACAAGACAGTGATTTGAAATTTTAAGCACAAATAGTTCTAGTGTGACACTTGAGCATCAAGAGTTGACTTTATTCATCAAGGAAGCTCGCTCTTTCATGTAGGTCATTGTGGATCCCAAACTCCTCCTCCTCTACTTTTCGTTAGCATATCTCACTTAAGAATATAGCACTCAATTCAAAGATTTGTGAAAAGTTCGTTCATCTCTCTCAAACGAATGTCACAAGTACGACTCTAAGTACCATATGCTTGACCTTCATATAGATCACCACTAATGTAAGTTCACTCGGCTAGAAATCATGTAGGGCTTTTTCGGAATGTAATGAAGGCTTTTGGACTAAGGTTGGATATGTTGGAATAGAACTAGTTCATCTTTCCTTAAGCACTCCATTTTCTCTTTTCGGCTCATGCTTTGCCTACTCTTTTAGGCATTTTCTTTTTCCTTAGGGGAACTAAAGAGACTTAGCATCACTCTTTCTTGGTCATGATATTCATTTTCTCCTTCTTTACTTTCTCCATGCTTTGCATCTTTGAATCCCTTCGACTCTTCAACTTATTCACTTTCTTTTTGCATTTTTGTTCTTTTTTTTTCTTGCCTTTCTTTTTCTTCATTTCTTTTCTCTTTTTGTACTTTGATACCTTTTTCAAACTCCTCGTCTCTCCCCAAAACTTACGTTTTAGCCAATTATTTCTCAAGAGTATTAAGAAAAGCTCGGGTGTCAAAAGAGAGTTACTACAAAAACGGGTAAAGGCTTGTAATATGGTTATCAAATAAGAAATTTAGGCTCAAATGGGTTGACTAGAGATAACAAGATTGGTGGGTCATGGAAAACTTCAAAAGGGTCAAGGAGAGCCTATAACCACTTCTCAAGTCAAGCAAAACTTAAAACTTTGCCTAGAAACACATTCGGGGCAAGTTCTAGACCATTTGTGTGGGTACTTGGACTTGCAACAAAAATATCTCACCTCTCACGCAGCTGGATTGTTAAAGAAAAATAGAGTCGAGGACCCACAACGACCATATTCAAGATTGAAAATTACTATGGCTCGACTAAATCACTCGATGATTGCCTAATTCAACATAAGAGTCACAAGGTCACTAACTAGAGCTATTTCTTTTTCAAAAACCTTGTTTTTAACCATAAGCACATAGTTAAGTGTGTTGGTGCCAAGTGAAGCATGTTTGACTCTTCGAGCTTAGCTCAATTAAGTCTTTTGATTCATTACTACTACTATTCTTACCTAAACACCAAAAACGGACTCAATTCCCTTAAGAAGGTTGTCACGTCATCCATCGTTGGGAAGAATCCCCCGGTTCACACAAAAACTAGCTTTGGAAATGTCACGACCCAAACTAACCCCTGTCGTGATGGCACCTATCGTGAAACTAGGCAAGACGACTCATTTCCAAAACAAATCGATATTTTCATTTCAAATATAATTTCAATACTATTTAACATAAAAACCTTCGCAAAGGAGTTCAAATCAAAACAAAAGTGCAGAAAAGAAAAGCCCGACATCGGAGTGTCACTAGTCATGAGCATCTACTACCATTTATCTGACAATATCAAGAATAACGTAGTCTGGAAAATAGATAAATACAACTAAAGAAAGATAAGAGGGAGAAGAGCAGGGGCTGCGATTGCCAAGCAGCTACCTTGATATCCCCAAGAAAATATGCAACCAGAATAATCAACAACCGCTACCGTGCCTAGCTACACCTGGATCTACACACAAGGTGCAGGGAGTAACGTGAGTACGCCAACTCAGTAAGTAACAATAAATAAAGACTGAGCAGTAGTGATGAGCAATAGAGCATATCAAGTTCATATCACAAAAATTCAGTAAAGTACAACATGCTTTAAAAATCAGTGTTTGAATCAAATCATCTCATTTAAACCCAGTTCCAGTGAAATCATTTAAAGATATTTTTTAACAGTTTTCAAACAGAGGCTAAATGCAAAGGAGAGAAAAATGATGAAATCATAAACAGCCCCTCGGGCAAAACATCACTCATATACAGCCCCTCGGGCAAACCTGACAGTCACTCATGCCTCTTGGGCATACCTCACAGTCACTCATGCCACTCGGGCATACCTCAAAATCACTCATGCCTCCCAGTCACTCAGCACTCAGCATTCGGCACTACAACTCAGTAGGTACCTGCGCTCACTGGGTGTGTATACAGACTCCGGAGGGGCTCCTTCAGCCCAAGCACTATATCAAGACAAATCACGGCATAAATCACTCAGGCCCTCGGCCTATATCAAACATGTTGCGGCGTGTAGCCTGATCCCATAAATATTCTCACAAATCAGGCCCTCGGACATACTCAGTCATAAACCTCTCATGCCATTCGAGCATTTCAGGCAAAACAGGGCATTCAGCCCAAAACAACATTTATATGCATCAAAATAGAGTCACAAAACTGAGTTATGCAGTAAACAAGTATAACCATAACTGAGTATAGATTTTCAATCGAAAACAGTGAGAGGATAGTAAGAAAAGGCCCTAAGGGTCCAAACAGCAGTGGCACAAGGCCCAAAACATGGCATTCAACCCAATTTATAGAAACTCTTTCTAAAACATATAAGTATCATATAGTTTATATAAAATATGCAACTTTACAGTTGCTACCGGACGGACCAAGTCACAATCCCCAACAGTGCACGCCCACACGCCCGTCACCTAGCATGTGCGTCACCTCAAAATAGTAGAATGATACGAATAATCTGGGATTTTATACCCTCAGGACTAGATTTACTATCGTTACTTTCCTCAAACCGGTCAAATCTCTACCCCGCAATGCTCTTGCCTCTCGACTCGACCTCCAAATATTTCGAATCTATTCATGATCAGTACAATACCATTAATATACGCAAATGGAATGAATTCCACAAGAAAAAACTACCAATTAGCCCAAAACCCGAAATTGGCTCAAGGCCCCCGGGCCCACGACTCAAAATCCGACAAAATTTATAAAACTAGGAAGCTCATCCACTCATGAGTCCATACATATGAAATTTATCAAAATCCGACATCGTTTGGTCCCTCAAATCCTTAAATTAAACTCTCCCAAATCCCAAGCCCTAACCCCTCATTTTCAATAATTACATGATTAAACAACGGGAAATCACCATACATACGAGTATTAGGGCTCAAGCAACTTACCTCACTGATAGCCCTTGAATCACCCTTCAAAAATCACTCCAAAAGCTCCAAAAACCGACTTGAAAATAGTGGAAATGAACCAAATTCGCGAAGGGTTCTATTTATGGTTTCTGCCCAGGTTTTTCGCACATGCGGACAATTTCACGCTTCTGCACCACCGCACCTGCGGAAAATCCATCGTAGGTGCGGAACTCACTTAGGAGCCCAGGTTCCGCATCTGCGGCCCAAAACCCCGCGCCTGCGAAAGCGCTCCTACGCGTTTTACTTCCGCTTCTGCGAAGCCTGCCCAACGTCCCCCTTTCCGCATCTGTGTCACATATCCGCATCTGCGGACTCACAGATGCGACCTATCCTACGCATCTGCGGACCCAGCCTACCTCGACATTGTCCGCACCTGCGACCTCTTGTGCGCTTCTGCGGCCTCGCAGGTGCGGGAACTTCATCACACCTGCGCCTTCTGCCCAGCTCCTCCAACCTCGCATCTGCGACATCCCGCTCACTTCTGCGGGCTCGCACCTGCGATGAGACATCCGCAGGTGCGATTATGACAGCTGAGTTCCAAGTTCAGTAATCCTCCAATATCCAAACTTGTTCCGTTAATCACCCGAAATCACCCCGAGGCTCTCGGGACCTCAACCAAAAATACAAAAAAGTCATATATCAACATACGAACTTAGTCAAACCTTCGAATCACTCAAAACAACATCCAAACATCAAATTACCCTCGGATTCAAGCCTAAGAACTTCTAAATTTCCAAATTACGCAACTGATGCCGAAACCAACCAAACCACGTCCGAATGACCTCAAAATTTGCACACACATCACAAATGACACTACAAACCTACGCCAACTTCCGAAATTCTATTCCGACCCCGATATAAAAATTTTCACTGCCGACCGAAAATCGCCAAATTTCCAATTTCGCCAATTCAAGCCTAATTCTACCACGGACCTCCAAATCACATTCCAGACGTACCCTTAAGTCCAAAATCACCTAACGGAGCTAACAGAACCATCAGAATTCAAATCCGAGATCGTTTACACATAGGTCAACATCTGGTTGACTTTTCCAACTTAAGGTTCTAAATAAGAGACTAAGTGTCTCATTCCACTTCGAAACCACTCCGGACCCGAACCAACTAACCCGGTATATCATAATATAGCTTACGAGCATAAAGGAAACATAAATGGGGGAAGCGGGGCTATAACTCCCGAAATGACCGGCCGGGTCGTTATATCATCCCCCTTTTAAACAACCGTTCGTCCTCGAACGATTCTAGAAACATACCTGGAGTCTCGAATGGGCGTGAATATTTGCTCCGCATCTCCCACTCGATTTCCCAGGTGGCCTCCTCCACAGGCTGACCCCTCCATTGCACCTTCTCTGAAGCTATATCCTTTGACCTCAACTTCTGAATCTTCCGATCCAAAATGGCCATCGGCTCCATATCATAAGTCATATCACCCTCCAACTGAACCATGCTGAAATCCAAAACATGGGATGAATCTCCAATATACTTTCGGAGCATGGAAACATGAAACACTTGGTGCACACTTGACAAGTTGGGTGGCAAGGCAAGCTTATAAGCCAGCTCCCCTATCCTCTGAAGCACCTCAAAAGGCCCAATGAACCGGGGGCTCAACTTGCCCTTCTTCCCAAATCTTATAACACCCTTCATGGGTGACACCTTCAGCAAAACCTTCTCCCCAACCATGAAAGATACATCACAGACCTTCCCGTCCGCATTACTCTTCTGCCTAGACTGCGCCTTGCGAAGCCGCTCCTGAATCAATTTCACCTTATCTAATGCATCCTGGACCAAGTCTGTACCCAAGAGCCTAGCCTTACCCGGCTCAAACCATCCAGCTGGAGATCTACACCTCCTCTCATATAATTCCTCATATGGAGCCATCTGAATACTCGACTGATAACTGTTGTTATATGCGGACTCCGCGAGTGGCAGAAACTGGTCCCATGAACCCCCAAAGTCAATAACACAAGCGCGCAACATGTCCTCCAATATCTGAATAGTGCGCACGGACTGCCCGTCCGTCTGAGGGTGAAAAGTTGTGCTCAACTCAACCTGAGTACCCAACTCTCGCTGCACGGCCCTCCAAAACTGTGAAATGAACTGAGTACCCCAATCTGAAATGATGGAAACTGGGACACCATGCAAGCGAACAATCTCTCGGATGTAAATCTCAGCTAACCGCTCTGAAGTGTACGTAGTACCAACTGGAATGAAGTGTGCGGACTTGGTCAGCCGATCCACAATAACCCAAAAAGCATCAAACTTCCTCGAAGTCTGTGGGAGCCCGACTACAAACTCCACGGTGATCCGCTCCCACTTCCACTCCGGAATGTCTAATCTCTCAAGCAAGCCACCCGGTCTTTGATGTTCATACTTAACCTGCTGACAGTTGAGACACCGAGCTACAAACCCAACAATATCCTTCTTCATCCGCTTCCACCAATAGTGTTGTCTCAAATCCTGGTACATCTTCGCGGCACCCGGATGGATGGAATACCGCGAGCTGTGGGCCTCCCCGAGAATCAACTCCCGAAGCCCATCTACATTAGGCACACATATTCGGCCCTGCATCCTCAACACGTCGTCATCACCAATAATCACATCCCTAGAATCACCTCTCCGAACCCTGTCCTGAAGAACGAGCAAGTGGGGGTCATCATACTGACGCTCCCTGATACGGTCATAAAGTGAAGACATGGAGACCACGCAAGCCAATACCCGACTAGGCTCCGAAATATCCAATCTGACAAGCTAGCCCGCTAAGGCCTGAACATCCAATGCCAAAGGTCTCTCTGCTGCTAGAAGATATGCTAAACTCCCTAAACTCTCTGCCCGATGACTCAAAGCATCGGCCACCACATTGGCCTTCCCCGGATGGTACGGAATAGTGATATCATAGTCCTTAAGAAGCTCCAACCATCTCCGCTGACGCAAATTATGATCCTTCTGCTTGAACAGATGCTGCAGACTCCGGTGATCAGTATAGATCTCACAATGAACCCCATACAAATAATGACGCCAAATCTTCAAGGCGTGAACTATGGCTGCTAACTCAAGATCATGGATAGGATAGTTCTTCTCATGGGTCTTCAACTGGCGTGAGGCATAGGCAATCACCCTACCCTCCTGCATCAAAACACAACCAATGCCTATCCTCGAGGCATCACAATACACAGTGTAAGAACCTGAAGCTGATGGCAGAACTAACACTAGAGCTGTGGTCAAAGTAGTCTTGAGCTTATGAAAGCTCTCCTCACACTCATTCGACCACCTGAATGGAGCACCCTTTTGGGTCAATTTGGTCAAGGGCGATGCAATAGATGAAAATCACTCACAAAGCGACGGTAATAACCCGCAAAATCAAGGAAGCTCCTAATCTCCGTGGATGAGGACGGTCTAAGCCAACTTGGCACCGCCTCTATCTTCTTCGGGTCCACCTAAATACCCTCACTGGACACCACGTGTCCCAAGAATGCTACTGCACTGAGCCAAAACTCACACTTGGAGAACTTTTCATAAAGCTTCTCCTCCCTCAATCTCTGTAATACAATCCTCAAATGCGGAGCATGCTCCTCCTGGATACGAGAGTACACCAGGATGTCATCAATGAATACAACAATGAATGAGTCCAAATAGGGCTAGAATACACTGTTCATCAAATGCATGAACGATGTTGGGGCATTGGTCAGCCCAAAAGACATCACTAAGAACTCATAATGGCTATATTGGGTCCTGAAAGTTGTCTTAAGAATATCTGAATCCTGAATCTTCAGCTGGTGATAACCGGACCTCAAATCAATCTTGGAGAACACCCTCGCTCCCTGAAGCTGGTCGAATAAATCATCAATACGAGGCAAAGGATACTTGTTCTTGACTGTGACCTTGTTCAACTGCCTGTAATCGATACACATTCTCATTGAACCATCCTTCTTCTTCACAAATAGAACCGGTGCACCCCAAGGTGACACACTAGGCCGAATAAACCCCTTATCAAGGAGTTCCTGAAGTTGTTCTTTCAGTTCCTTCAACTCCGTAGGTGCCATACGATAGGTGGAATAGAAATGGGCTGAGTGCCCAACACCAAATCAATACCGAAGTTAATATCCCTATCAGGCGGTATGCCCGACAGGTCTGCAGGAAACACATCAAAAAAATCACGTACCACCGGAACAGAATCAATGACATCAGTCTCTGCACTAACATCCCTCACAAAAGCCAAATAAGATAGGCAACCCTTCTCAACCATACGCTGAGCCTTCAAATATGAAATCACCCTACTTGGTACATAATCTACAGAACCGCTCCACTCAACCCTCGGAAATCCCGGCATAGACAACGTCATCATCTAAGCGTGACAATCTAGAACATCATGACATGGAGATAACCAATCCATACCCAATATCACATCAAAGTCAACCATACTGAGCAGCAAAAGGTCCACTTGGGACTCCAGACCCCCAATAGTCACCACACATGACCGATATATGCAGTCCACAACAATAGTATCACCCATAGGAGTAGACACATGAACAGATGAAACTAAAGACTCACGAGGAAAATCCAGAAAATGGGTGAAATATGAGGAAACATATGAATACGTGGAACCAGGGTCAAATAATACTGAGGCATCTTTGTGACAAATTGAGACAATACCTGTAATCACAACATCTGAAGCAATATCATCTGGTCTGGCAGGGAGGGCATAGAAATGGGCCTGGCCACCCCCTGATCTGCCTCCCCCTCTAGGGCAACCCCTAGCTGACTGACCTCCACCCCGAGTTGACTGGGCGGGTGGTGAAGTAACTGGTGCTGAAGTCGAAGGCTGACTCCTCTGCTGAGATAGACCTCCATGACGACGAGGACACTGCCTTCATATATGCCCAAACTCCCCACACTCAAAACAACAACCTGGTGCTGGTGGCGGGAACTGAAGGGAGCCCCGAGCACCGGGATAACCAGTAGAAGAACCTGTCATAGGGGAGCCCTGAACTGGTAGAGCACGGGACGAACTTTGAGCTGGAAGGGCACTAAGTGATAAGTGGCCCTGATGAGAACTGTGAGAACCGTGGCCAGATGATGCACCACGGTGAAATGGTCGAGCTGACTGAGTCTGTCTGAAATGACGACCTATACCATGCTGAAACTGACCCCCAAAAGGAGCACCGCTGAATCTACCCTGTCCACGAGGCCTCTTGGCCTCCCTCTCAACCCTCACCTGACCGTGAAATATCTCAATCTGTCGAGCAATGTTGACAACCTCATCAAAGGTAGCACCAGACACCCTCTCTCTGGCCATAAGCAACTGTAGCTGAAAAGTGAGACCATCAATAAACCTCATGATCCTCTCCCTGTCCGTGGGAACCAACCGGATCGCATGACGGGCCAACTCGTAGAATCACATCTCATACTGTGTCACAGACATATCACCCTGGCGAAGCCGCTCAAACTGTCCGCGCAGCTCCTCTCTGCGGGATCGAGGCACGAACTTCTCCAAAAAGACCACGGAGAACTGCTGCCAAGTAAGGGGTGCTACGCCAATAGGCCTACGCCTCTCATAAGTCTCCCACCATCTAAGTGCAGCCCCGGAGAACTGAAAAGTAGTGAATGAGACCCCACAAGTCTCCAGAATACCAGCAGTACGGAGTATCCTCTGACACTTGTCCAAGAAGTCCTAAGCATCCTCTCTCTCTGTGCCACTGAAAGGTGGTGGCTGGAGTCTCCCAAACCTCTTCAACCTACACTGATCATCCTCAGGCATAGCAGGAACCACATAGTCCTATGCAGCTATAACCGGCTGGGTTGGTGGTGCCTCCGGTGTCTGAAGTTCCTGAACAACCTGCTCGGGTGTGCGAGCAACGAGAGTCTGAGTACCTCCCCGGCCTGAGAAGTGTCTGCAGCCGTCGAGATAGAAATTGCCTGAGCAAGGCCGGTACATGCTCAAGGCCTGGAATAACAATAGGCACAGATGGTGCCTGAGCTGGTGCATCAACAACTGGGAACCTGGTCCTAACCTGGGACAACTGGTGGATCTGCAGGTACTACCCCACCTGCTGTACGGGCTGCACTTCTGCCCCTACCACGACCTCTACCGCGGCCTCGGCCTCTCGTGGCCCTGGCTGGTGGTACTAGTGGATGGCCTTCCTGACCAATAGCACGAGTCCTCACCATCTATGAGAGAATGAAACAACAGATATTTAGTTACTAGAATCAACAGATTCGCACGACAAGAATTCAAGAATGTGAAGTTTCCTAAAGGTTCTGCAGCCTATCGAAGATAAGTACAGACGTCTCCGTACCGATCCGTAAGACCCTACTAAACCCGCTCATGACTCGTGAGACCTTTGTAACCTAGCTCTGATACCAATCTGTTACGACTAAACTAACCTCTGTCGTGATGGCGCCTATCGTGGAACTAGGCAAGCAGACTCATTTCCAAAATAAACCGATATTTTCATTTCAAATATAATTTCAATGCTATTTAACATAAAAACCTTCGTAAAGAAGTTCAAATCAAAACAAAAGTGCGGAAAAGAAAAGCCCGACATTGGGGTGTCACTAGTCATAAGTATCTACTACTATTTGTCTGACAATATTAAGACTAACATAGTCTAGAAAATAGTTAAATACAACTAAAGGAAGATAAGAGGGGGAAGAGCAGGGGCTGCGATCGCCAAGCAGCTACCTTGCTATCCCCGAGAAAATCTGCAACCAGAATAATCAACAACCGATATTGTGCCCAGCTACACCTGGATCTGCACACAAGGTGTAGGGAGTAACGTGAGTACGCCAACTCAGTAAGTAACAACAATAAATAAAGACTGAGTAGTAGTGACGAGCAATAGAGCATATCAAGTTCATATCACAAAAATTCAGTAAAGTACAACATGCTTTAAAAATCAGTGTTTGAATCAAATCATCTCGTTTAAACCCAGTTCCAGTGAAATCATTTAAAGATATATTTCAACAGTTTTCAAACAGAGGCTAAATGCAAAGGTGAGAAAAATAATGAAATCATAAACAGCCCATAGGGCAAAACATCACTCATATACAGCCCCTTGGGCAAACCTCACAGTCACTCATGCCTCTCGGGCATACCTCATAGTCACTCATGCCACTCGGGCATACCTCACAATCACTCATGCCTCCCAGTCAGTCAGCACTCGGCATTCGACACTCACACTCAGTAGGTACCTGCGCTCACTGGGTGTATGTCTAGACTCCGGAGGGGCTCCTTCAGCCCAAGCGCTATATCAAGCCAAATCATGGCATAAATCACTCAGGCCCTCGGCCTATATCAAACATGTTGCGGTGTGCAGCCCGATCCCATAAATATCCTCACAAATCAGGCCCTCGGCCTCACTCAGTCATAAACCTCTCGAGCCATTCGGGCATTTCAGTAAAAACAGGGCATTCAGCCCAAAACAACATTTATATGCATTAAAATAGAGTCATAAAATCGAGTTATGCAGTAAACAAGTATAACCATCACTGAGTATAGATTTTTAATCGAAAACAGTGAGAGGATAGTAAGAAAAGGTCCCTAAGGGTCCAAACAGCACTGGCACAAGGCCCAAAACATGGCATTCGGCCTAATTTACAGAAACTCTTTCTAAAACATATAAGTATCATATAGTTTCAACAAAATATGCAACTTTACAGTTGCTACGGGACGGACCAAGTCACAATCCCCAACAGTGCACGCCCACATGCCTGTCACCTAGCATGTACGTCACCTCAAAATATTAGAATGATATGAAAAATCCGGGGTTTCATACCCTCAGGACTAGATTTACAATTGTTACTTACCTCAAACCGGTCAAATCTCTACCCCCGCAATGCTCTTGCCTCTAGACTCGGCCTCCAAATGCTCTGAATCTATTCACAATCAGTACAATACCATCAATATACGCTAATGGAATGAATTCCACAAGAAAAACTATCAAATTAGCCCAAAACCCGAAATTGGCTCAAGGCCTCCGGCCCCACAACTCAAAATCCGACAAAAATTACAAAACTAGGAAGTTCATCTACTCACGAGTCCATACATACAAAATTTATCAAAATCCGACATCGTTTGGTCCCTCAAACCCTTAAATTAAACTCTCCAAAATTCCAAGTCCTAACCCCTCATTTTCACTAATTACATGATTAAACAACGGGAAATCACCATACATATGAGTATTAGGGCTCAAGCAACTTACCTCACTGATAGCCCTTGAATCACCCTTCAAATATCACTCCAAAAGCTCCAAAAACCAACTTGAAAATGGTGGAAATGAACCAAATTCGCGAAGGGTTCTACTTATGGTTTCTGCCCAGGCTTTTTGCACCTGCGGTCCAAACAACCGCACATGTGCAAGTCACTTAAACGCCCAGACTTCGCACCTGCGCTCCATTTCCGCATCTGCGACCACGCAGGTGCGGAAAATACCTCGCACCTGCGGCCACTGCCTGACTTCCTCACTTCCGCTTCTACGTTACCTATCCGCATCTGCGGACTCGCAGATGCGACCTATCCTACGCACCTGCGGACCCAGCCTACCTCGACATTGTCCGCACCTGCGACCTCTTGTGCACTTCTACGGCCTCGCAGGTGCGGGAACTTCATCGCACCTATGCCTTCTGTCCAGCTCCTCCAACCTCACATCTGCGACATCTCGCTCGCTTCTGTGGGCTCGCACCTGCGATGAGACATCCGCAGGTGCGATTATGACAACTGAGTTCCAACTTCAGCAATCCTCCAATATCCAAACTTGTTCCGTTAATCACCCGAAATCACCCCGAGGCCCTCGGGACCTCAACCAAAAATACTAACAAGTCATATATCAACATACAAACTTAGGCGAACCTTCGAATCACTCAAAACAACATCCAAACACCAAATTACCCTCGGATTCAAGCCTAAGAACTTCTAAATTTCCAAATTCGGCAACTGATGCCTAAACCAACTAAACCACGTCCGAATGACCTCAAATTTTGCACACACGTCACAAATGACACTACGAACCTACTCCAACTTCCAAAATTCTATTCCGACCCCGATATCAAATTTTTCACTGCCGACCGAAAATCGCCAAATTTCTAATTTCGCCAATTCAAGCCTAATTCTACCACGGACCTCCAAATCACATTCCGGACATACTCCTAAGTCCAAAATCACCTAACGGAGCTAACGGAACCATCAGAATTTAAATCCGAGATCGTTTACATATAGGTCAATATCCAATTGACTTTTCTAACTTAAGGTGCTAAATAAGAGACTAAGTGTCTCATTCCACTCTGAAATCACCCCGGACCCAAACCAACTAACCCGGTATATCATAATATAGCTTAAGAGCATAAATGAAACAAAAATGGAGGAAACGGGGATATAACTCCCGAAATGACCGGCCGGGTCGTTACAAAACCGTGACATTAAGAAAATTAAAGGCTTATTGACCACTAAAAACATAAAAAGAAGCTACAAAATTAAAAAGAAGTTATTAAACTAAACAAGAAGCTACTAAATTAAACATTGACTATTAAGAAAACAAAATAAAGAAGCTACAAAGCATAAATGAATATACATAATGAGAGAGGAAAAGAGAGAATATATACATCAATAGAAAGAGAGAAGAATATATACATAATGCAAAGAAAAAGAAAAGAAAATGTTATCAGTTATTACAAATCAAATGTCAAATTATCCAAATATCAAATAGACTCCCCCTCCCCTCCCCTCCCCCGAATAAAAATAAGCATTGTCTTCAATGCTTAACAAAATAAGAATAAGGAAAGGTAAGAGTAAAGAGGACTCCCTATGTGGCCTTGGACATCTCTGTGTCCATAGCAGCGTCACCGCCCTCAGTCTCCTCTAACTAGATCTCATCATCCCCGGTTCTGGGAGTAACTGGGTTGGTGAACATCTGGCGCACCGCCTCAGCAGTGTCGGCAACCATGTCTGGCTCCTCAGACTGGCCAGCTGGTGCCGCTGGAACAGGTGGTGATGCTGGAGCTGCTGATGCTGGTGGGTTTGACCCTATGAGCAAATCGAATGGAAGCTCCCCAGCTGTTGCTATCTTGGTCACCTCTATCCTCAACCTGTCAACTAATTTCTTAGACGCCTGGGATTTTCTCATTTTCTTTACCTGCTTCCCCAGCTCCTCAATCACTGATCCATGTGCTACCAAGGTATTCATGATGGTGGTATGGTTCTCCAAGATCTTTTTTAATGTGTCCTCAACTGTCGAAGGAATCTGGGGTGCCGGGATGGATGACTGTGCTGCAACAACACTGGATATGTCAGTCAGCTTTGTTATAGCTGTCTGTATCCTGTTGTTGAGGCTTGCCAATGTTTGGGAAACCCGCATCGCAGATAGTGGATGAGTGGGCATGGGCACCGGCTTCAAAACCGATGTGGAAGGCACTGATGCTGAAGGACCTGAAGAAAGAGGTGGAGGCATAGTTGTTGCACTATCAGAAGGATCTGCTGAAGTAGATGACACGTCAACTGTCCTAGCAGCTACCCCAGCAGGCTCATCAGACTGGCCTACAATAGTAGAGGGTTGACCCTTCTTCTTTGTGTTTCCACCATCCATCAAAGAATATCATAAGAAAGGCTTTTTCGCCCTCACCTTGGTGTCAAAATCCCTTGGTTCCACCCCCACATCTGTAAGGTACTCAGTGATAGTTGTTGGGATATGGGTAGGAGGTGTCACCTTGCCTGGGAGCCAAGGACATGTTGACCGACATCATGACACCCACATTGATTGGGTACCCGGCCATGATCGAGGTGACCAACACTGCTCGTGAGATTGGTAGATTTGTTTCATTCCGGCATGGGTCTATTCTGCTACACACAAACGTCCGCCATCCCTTTGCCTCAAAATTCAGGGTGTTCCGCTGAATTGGAATCCCTGTTGTGATCTATGGTGGCGGTGGTCCCGGAGCTTCCAGAAGCTCAGCTAGCCATGGGCGAGCTGCATCGCCCATAACCAGCTTTTCCAAGTATTGCACCGGATCCACATCCTCTAACCCTAAGTATGTGTTCAGGGTGGTCTGGTCAAACCTCACTTTCAGATTTCTCACTTTCGTCACTTTGGTCCCCATCTTTATGTGTGCCACATTGGCGTAAAATTCCCGGACCAAGTACTTTTTGGCATCTACCACATCTTGAGTGAACCATGTCCACCCCTTCCTCTCTTTGAACTGTCTCAGCACTATTGGATTGTATTTCTCAAGGTCTTTCAACAAGAACTGACGCTCAAGAGTGAGCGATCTCGACGTCCACCACTCTCGAAACCTATTCAATGCAGTTAGACTAATGAACCTATCTTCCCAGATTTCTTTCTTCTTAGATTTATCAAGGGTGGCAACTCTGGTATCGCCACCTCGGCCATCATCCGAGATATCATCCATATCCACTGTAGTAGCTGGTGCATTAGGGGCATGTGTAGATGAAGGCTCTGAAGCCTGACTGTTCCCTTCCGACCCCTCAGTAGTACTCTCATAAGAGGTAGGCTCATTTCTCAGTTGAAATATGTCCTGAGGCTGATGTGGTTGTGAATGCAAAACAAGCTGCTCTTGCACTAAATTGCCCTCTGATGCTTCCCTTGACGGGGCATATGAACTTGATTCCGAGGGCTCCGTCTTTCTACCTCGGTCTGTTATGGGTTTCATACTGATTACTTTTTGGAGGGCGAGGGGTAAAGTTCTTTTGCCCCTACTTCTGGAAGGTTCACCCCTCCCCTTTGATGTATCACCACGACCACGTGATCTAACCATATTCTGCACAAAACAGCAGTAAGAGTCAGTTCTAGTTCAAGTGCAGGTAAGCAGAAAATTTGAAGAACAAAACATGTTGCAGGGTAGGGAAGTGTGGTCTGCACAATTACAAGTACGATCGCAGGTCTGAAATCGCGGTCCGCACAATTTTGAGTGCGGTCGCACATCTGAAATGCATACCACACATTTTTTAGTGTGGCCGCACATATTTGAGTGCGACCGCATATTTTTTTAGTGCGGCCGCACATTTTTTAGTGCGGTCGCACATTGAAGTCCTTAAAACCGGTAACTCTCTGAAGATAGATAATGCCTCGATCTGTGGCCGCACACACGTTTTTGCAGCCGCGGTTGAATTTCTGCCGACCGCACAATTTCAAGTGCGGCACACTTTTGCCTAACCAAATGCCCTAAGCATGCAATTCTGCGGACCGCACAATTCCTTATACGACCACACATTTCGAAATCAAATCGGGCATAGTGCTTTAGGGTTTCAATTTTTATGCACAAATTGGACATGGTATAAGCAATTAAACATGATAAACCAATTACCCATTCCCCAAATAGCAACTAAGAGCTTACCCAACACAATCTACAACCTACATGGATATGAATTTGACAGATGGTCTAAAAATAACTAACAAATTATGAACTACATTAAGAAAATTGAAAAATTCTAGAGATGATTTGAACATACCAGTGATGAAGTGGTGTTAAAGAAGGATCAAATGTGTTGAATTAAGTGTCAGATGAGTGAATCAGTCGAGTGCACTATTTTTGCCTTTGTTTTAATTTCTCAGTGTTTGTAAAGTTTCAACAGTAGAGTGAATCCTACTATTTATACTTACAGGATTGGCCAAAAGTTCAAGAGATGAGTGCGGCCACAGAATTCCTTCTGTGGTCCACACTCTTTTACCTGATGTGTATTTATCCTTCGTTGATTTGCAGTCCGCAGAATTCCTTGTGCGATCATAGATTCTGGTGCGGCCGCACAATGGCCATTTCTCTGACAAACAAACTTCAGATAGTGTGTAATTTTTCATCTCAAGTTGTGCAGCCGCAAATCCCATTCTGCTGTGGCGTTCAAAATTGTGCGGTCCGCACTTTTTTCATACCTAGCCAATTTTCCTGAGCACAGTCCCTGTAAAGCACAATCATTCCTGCAACACACTTCAAAACCAGTTATCACAAAATAAGACCTTTCTAAAGAAGAAGAAAAATAACAAGAAAAAGAAACATGGGTTGCTTTATAAGAAGCGCCTGATTTAACGGCGCGGCACGACGCAGATTACCATCACTTCAAATGAATCACTGCCACCACATGGCCATCATCATCTTGTCCCAAATAATGCTTCACTCGGTGACCATTGACTCAGAATACCTCATCATTTTTGGTCTTCAAGTCCAATGCACCAAAAGGTGTCACACCCACAATTTCAAAGGGAGCACTCCATTTGGATTTCAACTTTCCGGGAAACATCTTCAATAGTGTGTTGAACAACAAAACAAGATCACCCACCTTGAATTCCCTGTTTTGGATGTATTTGTAATGAAGGTACTTCATTCTTTCTTTGTACAAGGACGAACTTGCATATGCATGGTACCAGAATTCATCTAATTCATTCAAATGTGCAACCCGCAAGGTGGCAACTGCATCCCAATCAAGATTTAACTTCTTTAAAGCCCACATGGCCTTGTGCTCAAGTTCCACCGAAAGATGATAAGCTTTTCCAAATAACAACCGGTATGGAGACATCCTGATAGGAGTTTTGAAAGCAGTCCGATAAGCCCATAGTGCATCATCAAGCTTCTTTGACTAATCAGTCAGATTAACATTCACTGTTTTGGACAAAATACTCTTTATCTCCTAGTTGGAGACTTCCACTAGACCTCTTTCTTGAGGGTCATAGGGAGTCATAACTTTATGAGTGACACCATACTTGCTAAGCAAGGTGTCAAAAGCTTTGTTGCAAAAATGTGACTCCCAATCGCTTATGATAGCCCGCAGAGTACCAAACCTTGTGAAAATGTTCTTCTTCAAAAATGTCACTATACTTCTTGCTTCATTGTTGGGTAAAGCAATGACCTCAGCCCATTTTGACATATAATCAACAGCTACCAAGATGTAAGTGTTTCCATAAGAACTCACAAAGGGACCCATAAAGTCAATACCCCACACATCGAAAATATCAATCTCCAAAATGGTGGTGAGCGGCATTTCATTTTTCTTTGAGATTCCATCGTCCCTTTGACATTCATCACAACGCTTGACAAGATCACTAACATCCTTGTAAAGAGTGGGCCAATAGAAGCCGCAACTTAACACTTTAGCCGCCATTCTTGCTCTACCATAGTGACCACCATATGGCGAAGAATGACAAGCCGCAAGAATTTTACATTGTTCCTCCTCCGGTACACATCTTCTAATCACTCCATCTGTACAAATCCGGAAAAGGTATGGTTCATCCCAATAATAGTCTTGACAATCTCGTTTGAGCTTCTTCCTTTGGTTTGAAGAGAACTCACCCGGGATGATACCACTCACAAGAAAATTTGCTAGATCCACGAACCATGGAACCTTTTTCATTGAAATGGCTAATAGTTGCTCATCAGGGAAGGAGTCATTGATTTCAAGGCCATCATGCGGCCTCCCCTCCTCCTCCAAACGCGACAAGTGGTCCGCCACTTGGATTTTACTTCCTTTTCGGTCTTGGATGTCTATGTCAAACTCTTGCAACAAAAACACTCATCTCATCAACCGGGCTTTGGAATCTTTCTTGCTCATAAGGTAACAAAGTACTGCATGATCTGTGTGGACAATCACTTTTGCACCCATCAAGTACGAGCGAAACTTCTCAATAGCAAACACAATGGCAAAGAGCTCTTTTTCGGTCACTGTGTAATTGACTTGGGCATCATTCATTGTCTTACTAGCATAGTAGACCAGATGAAAGATCTTATTGATATGTTGCCCCAAAACTGCTCCAACCTCCACATCACTAGCATCACACATGAGCTCAAAAGGAATGCTCCAATTCGGGGCAGTGATAATGGGAGTAGTTGTCAACTTGAATTTGAGCAATTCAAATGCTCTCATGCAATCATCGTTGAAGTGAAATTTAGCATCTTTCTCCAAAAGCTTGCACAAGGGGTTCACCACCTTGGAAAAATCCTTTATGAAACGCCGGTAGAACCCCGTGTGACCCAAGAAACTTCTCACGCCCTTTACGGATGTTGGAGGTAAAAGTTTAGAAATCACCTCTATTTTCGCCTTGTCGACCTCTATTCCCTTCTTTGAAATTTTGTGGCCAAGAACAATACCCTCCTCAACCATGAAATGGCATTTATCCCAATTTAACACCAAGTCCTTTTCTTCACACCTTGCCAAAACCTTATCCAAATTTGCCAAGCAATCATCAAAGAAATCTCCGACTACCGAAAAGTCATCCATGAAAACTTCAAGGTAGTCCTCTACCATATCCGTAAAGATCGCCATCATATACCGTTGAAAAGTTATCGGTGCATTGCATAAGCCAAATGGCATCCGCTTGAAAGCAAAAGTGCCATAAGGACAAGTGAATGTTGTTTTCTCTTGATCTTCTAGGGCAATAAGGATTTGATTGTAGCCCGAATATCCATCTAGAAAGTAATAGAACGCCCGGCCGGCCAACCTATCAAGTATTTGGTCAAGAAAGGGTAGTGGGAAATGGTCTTTCCTTGTGACTTTGTTTAGCTTTCGATAGTCCATACACACTCTCCATCCGATCACAGTTCTTATTGGAATCAACTCATTCTTATCATTGGTGACCATAGTTATGCCCCCTTCTTCGGAACGCATTGCACCGGAGAAGTCCACGAACTGTCAGAAATGGGGTAGAAAACCCCGGCATCCAACCACTTTATGATCTCCTTTTTGACCACCTCTTGTATCGCTTCATTGAGTCTCCTTTGATGTTCAACGGTGGGTTTGGCATCTTCCTACAAATTAATCTTGTGTATGAAAAATGCGGGGCTTATTCCCCGGATATCCGCCAAAGTCCACCCAATAGCTTTCTTCCTCTTATGGAGCACACCAATATAGAGTCAACCTGCACGTTAGTCAAACAAAAGGAAAGAATAACCAGTAAAGTAGAACAAGGGCCAAGGAATTCATACCTGAGATGTGGAGGCAATGGCTTCAACTCCAAGATATGAGGCTCTTCAATTGAAGGCTTTGTAGGAGGAGTTATCCTATTTTCGAGATCCAGGGAAAGTTTTCGAGGTGCATAATTGTATGACCCCATCCCTTGCAAAGAATTTACACATTCCATAAAGCCATCCATTTCCTCATCATCAAAATTTAGCAAAATGGCCTCCAACATGTCACCCACATTAATCCTGGCACTTGTATCATCAATAATCTCATCGGTCACCAAGTCCATGAACGAACACACTTTATTGCTATTTGGTTGCCTCATAGATTTGCACACGTGGAACACCGCCTTTTCATCACCCACCTGAAAAGTGAGTTCACCGGCTTCCACATCAACAAGAACCTTTCCCGTAGCAAGGAAAGGTCTATCAAGAATAATCGGCACCTCATAGTCCACTTCACAATCAAGAATCACAAAATTCGCCGGGAGAATGAACTTGTCAACCCAAACCAAAACATCCTCAATCACCCCCAACAGTATCTTCATTGTACGGTCGGCCATTTGTAATCTCATAGATGTGGGTCTTGGTTGCCCAATTCCCAATATTTTGAAAACTGAATAGGGCATCAAGTTGATACTCGCCCCAAGGTTACAGAGAGCTTTTTGACCACCTCCTGCATCGCTTCATTGAGTCTCCTTTGATGTTCAACGGCGAGTTTGGCATCTTCCTCCAAATTAATCTTGTGTATGAAAAATGCAGAGCTTATTTCCCGGATATCCGCCAAAGTCCACCCAATAGCTTTCTTCCTCTTATGGAGCACACCAATGTAGAGTCAACCTGCACGTTAGTCAAACAAGAGGAAAGAATAACCAGTAAAGTAGAACAAGGGCCAAGGAATTCATACCTGAGATGTGGAGGCAATAGCTTCAACTCCAAGATAGGAGGCTCTTCAATTGAAGGCTTTGTAGGAGGAGTTTTGCTATTTTCGAGATCCAAGGAAAGTTTTCGAGGTGCATAATTGTATGACCCCTATCCCTTGTAAAGAATTTACATATTCAATGAAGCCATCCATTTCCTCATCATCAAAATTTAGCAAAACGGCCTCCAACATGTCACCCACATTAATCCTGGCACTTGTATCATCAATAATCTCATCGGTCACCAAGTCCATGAACGAACACACTTCATTGCTATTCAGTTGCCTCATAGATTTTCACACGTGGAACACCGCCTTTTCATCACCCACCCGAAAAATGAGTTCACCGGCTTCCACATCAACAAGAACCTTTCCCGTAGCAAGGAAAGTTCTACCAAGAATAATCGGCACCTCATAGTCCACTTCACAATCAAGAATCAGAAAATCCGCCGGGAGAATGAACTTGTGAACCCGAACCAATACATCCTCAATCACCCCCAACAGTATCTTCATTGTACGGTCGGCCATTTGTAATCTCATAGATGTGGGTCTTGGTTGCCCAATTCCTAATATTTTGAAAACTGAATAGGGCATCAAGTTGTTACTCACCCCAAGGTCACATAGAGATTTTGCAAATTCAGCACTTCCAATGGTACAAGGAATTGTGAAAGCACCGGGATCTTCCAACTTTGGAGCCATCGAATGCACAATTGCACTCACTTGGTGACTGACTTTGATAATTTCAAAATTCATCGATCTCTTCTTTGTCACCAAGTCTTTCATAAACTTAGCATATCCGGGTATTTGCTCCAAAGTTTCAACTAATGGTACATTTATAGAGAGACTCTACATCATATCAATGAACTTCTTGGATTGATTCTCGCCATTTTTCTTGGCAAGCCTTTGAGGATAGGGAGGAGGTGACTTAGGCAACACTACCGTTTCAAGTATGTCAATCACATGATCCCTAGACGGTTTCACATCCTCTTAAGTCTCTTCCACCATGTCATCAATATCAATCCGCACTTCATCATTTGATTGCACCACATTGTTCGGGATCTCCTAGTCTTCTACCACTTGCTCATCATCCACAAGTTGCCTTTGGCTTGAGATAGGTGCATTCCCACCTTTTCCACTTCTTGTAGTAACGACCATGGCATGCCCCGTAGTGTTCCCATCCTTCGAGATCACTACCGTATCACTTGGTAGTGCCCCTTTAGGACGAGAATTTCAAGCTTGAGAGATTTGACCCATTTGCACTTCTAAGTTACGGATTGATGTGTTGCGTGAAGCAAGTTGAGCATCGGAATCGGCATTCTTCTCCATCATTTGCTTGAACATGTTCTCAATACGACCCATTTCATTGTTGGAGTAACTAGGACCATGAGAAGGATAAGGGAGTGGGTTGCTCGGTTGTTGGTACATCGGGGGCCTTTGAAAACCCGACCCCCGATTTCCTTGGTTGTAGTTCTACCCGCCTTGGTTTTTGCCTCCCCAATTTCCCTGATTATTATTATTTTGCCAATTCCCTTGGTTATTGCTTCCACTCCAATTTCCTTGATTGTTTTCACTATTCCAATTGCCTTGATTATTCAAAGGTCTCCTTTGTTGTTGACTAGGGCCTTGGTAGTTGTTTCTTTGCCCTTGAAAGTTGTTCACATATTGGACTTTTTCATCTTGATCATTGTAAGAATCTCCTTGATCAAACCCACTATCATCTTGCACAAAATTATCCATTCTTTGTTGCACTTGTGGACTTCTTGGTCTTTTTTTGTTTACCATCATATTGACTCCCTCCATAGTATTAACTTGCCTCAGGTTTTGCACTTGTTGAAGTTGAGCCTTTGCCAATTGGTTCATGGTGTTTGCCAACTCCGCTATTGCTTGCCCATGGTCATGTAACTCTTTATGAAGAAGAATCACATTTGGATCACCATGTGGGACATTGGCTCTAGATTGCCACGCCGATGAAGTATTCACCATTTCATCCAAAACCTCACACGCCTCCGCATAAGGCATAGTCATGAAGTTCCCACTGGAAAGTTGATTCACTACACATTGGTTGGTGGTATTGATCCCCCGATAGAAAGTTTGTTAAATCATGTTCTCCGTCATATCATTGTTAGGGCACTCTTTCACCACTGTCTTATATCTTTCCGATATCTCGTATAGTGGTTCATTAGGCTCTTGCTTTAATGCTAGAATTTCATCCCGAAGAATAGCCATGTGCCCGGGAGAGAAGTACTTTGAAATAAATTTCTCCGCAAGTTCATTCCACGTACGAATGGAATGATTTGAAAAACGTTCCAACTAATCTAAAGCTTTCCCCCGTGGAGAGAAGGGAAAAAGCCTTAGCCTCAAAGCATCCTCGGAGACATTTGCTTGTTTGCTTCCCCAACACGTATCAAAGAACCCTCGTTGCTCAAGCAAAGTGAGCATCACATTGGTTATTTGAAAATTGCCCGCCCTAATACGGGATGGGACTATAGCACTTTCATACCCTTAATTCGGCAACATCCGGTGTGGAGCCGCTCGTGGTGGAGGTGGGGATGGAATGGGCACATTGTCTTGAGGCGGTCAGCCTTGACTATTGGCTTGAGGTTCAAGAGGGACCTCATCCATTGCATCATCATCAACATCCACATCCCCCACGGCTATGTTTCCGAACTCGTTGTTTGCCATCAATGTACCTACAGTACTCACATGTTAGTAGCAAGGAAGGAAAGAAGATATTTCAAAAAATACCTAAATATATAGCTAACACCGCTTTTAAGCTCCCCGACAACGGCGCCAAAAATTGACCTCGTCCAATTTCATTCCTCTATTTGAGGATATGAACACGGTCGATGCAATAGTAATACCCAACAAGGAGTGAGGGTCGATTTTCCACAGGGAGCTATGAATGGATGGGTCTTAGGGATATATATTATAGTGTATGAGCTTGAATTATCTCAAATTGCACTTTCACAAACTTTGGTTGTTTCTAGGTCTAATTTTAAACTAAGATTACAAACTAAGAATTTAAACTAAAAAATTGTTTTTGTTGTTTTTCAAATGATATAAAAGGCCTAGGGCTATGATTTTCATCTAGGTGTTCGCTAAATGGGTTGTAAGCCTTAAAGCTTATTTTATTGGTATAGACATCAACACTCAAATACCCACTCAATACCTCTCGGTCAGAGAGTGATTTTGCCCAATTTGGCTTTCTCAAATCCAAATGGGTATTGAACAAAACAGTTGATAATAAGCTCAAGTCAGGTTTTACTATCTCTAGATTCAACCATTTAATTGATTTTATCAATCTCTCGATTGACCCAATTCCTTTCTAGCCAAGTTTTCCTCGGCTAAGTCTCTCTTTCTCAAGTAGAGACCCAGTTTATTAGGCATGAAATAATGTTTGCAACCATTGAATCTTCAATTAAAAACAAGAACAAGGCTAGATAATCAACACCCAACCATAAACAAGCAATAAATCAAACATCCATCAAGTTCACACACTAGGGTTGGGTCACAACCCTAGTAAAAATCTAGCTACTCATGCTTAAATTAGAAGATAAAGAAGAAGAACTGATAATTAAAACCATATTAATGACTAAAATGATAAAACTAATATTCAAAATGCTCAAAATAGCTAAAACTACTAAAAGAAGCAAAGTAAACAGCTGCTGATGTCAAAAGTTACAAAATTTGCCCTAAAAAGCGAAACTATTCTATTTATACAGTGCTGAAATTTTCAGACAAAATTGCCCTTTCGGAGGTTCTGCGGCCGCACAATTCCATGTGCGGTCCGCATTTTTCTTCAGCTTGGCAGAATTGGACTTTTGCGGCCGCAAAATTCTAAACCGCGGCCGCATCTCTCTCTTTCTGCGGTCCGCACATTTCTGAGTACGGCCGCACATGGCTCTTCTGCGGACCGCACAAATGCAGTTGCGGCTGCACGACTGATCTTCTGCGGCCGGACAATAATTGTGCGGTCCGCACTTCCGTTTAGCTTGAAATGAGAACTCTCTGAACTTCTGATCTTGCTTAGATTCTGCGGCCGCACATTTCATGTGCGGACCGCACTTTTCACTTGTCTCTGATAAGCTTGCCTTCACAATCTGCAGCCGCAGATGATATTCTGCGCTCTGCACTTTGAGCTTTTATGCCTGTTTTTTGTTCTTGAGCTCAGATCACTCCTTCATGAGTTGGATTTCATCTTAGTGGCTCATTTTTCAATACTCCTGCAATTAAGCATATTGTATGAGTTTTCGGGAACACAATTAAATGCTTTTGGGCTAAAACGAAAGCTAAAAGGAGCTAATAAGTAGTCAAAATCCCCACTTATCAAACCCTCCGGTCCAAATCTGGGTTTAGGTCCTTTAATCCCGCGACTTTTAATTACCGTGCTATAGACCTCGCGAAGCCTGGTTTGTAGCGTGGTCAACCTGGTTATAGACCTAGTGAAGCCTGGTCTATAGCGCGGTCGACCTGGCTATAGACCTCATGAAGCCTGGTCTATAGCGCGGTCGACCTGGCTATAGACCTCGCGAAGCCTAGTCTATAGCACGGTCAACCTGGCTATAGACCTCGCGAAGCTTGGTCTGTAGCACGGTTTGGGTACTTGATGCTTTTGACTCTTTTCTTGAGTTTTTTGTCCTCTTTTTGTGCAACTTTCATTCGATGATTTATTCCGATATTCCTATACATAAAACAACACAATTTAGCGCAATTGTCGCACAATAACTCACTAAACTAACAAAATATAGGGCGAGTGATGTGTTAAAAGTATAGCATTTTGGCCTAACATCAAAGCTCATAGGACCAAACAAATAAAAGTTGGAATGTGAAACAATGCAACTGATTTTATTCATTTAATTTAATAGAATAGAATAGAAGGCAATTTCTTACTCATGGGCAAAATTATCACTTAGTTTTTAATGGGTAAATTTATAAATCAACTTCTAACTTGGGGTCTTCCCACTTTTAGTATAATATATGACGATATGATATGATCATATAGCGGGAGTCTTATGATATGTATGGTTTCCAGTCTCACTGCCCCCTTTCATCTTCCTACCATGTAATGAGAAAAAAAATATAAAACAATTGTTGGTGCTAGGGCACGAACTCGAGGTCTTTTTATACTCTAATGTTGCATTGAATTATATGTATCAACTAATTTAAAAGTTTGAATATGTAACGATCCGACCGGTCGTTTTGAGCATTTACGCTCCTTTCAATTATTTGAAGTTTTGAATAACTTCCTACGAGGTATTATGACTTGTGTGAATTGTCGATTTTGGTTTTAAGGTATTTCAGAGTTAGTTTGGAAGAATGAATTTTCATGTTGGAAGCTTAAGTTGAAATAGTTGATCGGATATTGACTCATGTGTAACGACCCCGGAGAAATTTTGCTAAGGAAATTAAGGTTTTGTGGTGCCGAGGTAGAATCAATTAGTGCAAAGATTATAGAAATTTCTTGCGGCGACCTGGCGAGCCGCGGCTCGGACTTTTTGGGTTGAACAATGCACCAATGTGTAAAGGAAAATTTTTTCCGGAAAAAGGGTCATTTATGAGATCATTATGCGGTCGCAGAATCACTCTGCGGACCGCATAATGGTCGCATAGTGGATAAGGAGAGAGACAAGTGTGGAGGATAATTTGGCGCATTATGCGGCTGCAGATCAGTTATGCGGTGCATTATGCGACCGCAGAACAGGTCTGTGGACCGCATAATGACCGCATACTGTGGCAGCCTTGCCCAGTTCGGAGGCCACATTTCGCGGCCATTTTGCGAGCCGCAGAAGCGTTATGCGATCGCATATGCAACCGCATAGTGTGTTTCGAGGCTTAATTTTTCTGATTTTATAAACCCGGCCCCATTCTTATAAAACACTATTGGGGGTTATTTTGAAGGGTTTCATCTGATATTTTAGAGAGAAGTGAGAGCATTTTAGAGAGAGAAAGTGAAGACTTAGTCATTTATCCATCAATTCTTGTTCAAGGTTTGAAGATTTCACAAGGATCTTGCTAGGGCTTCAAAAAGGTAATAATTTCTTTCCCCAATTCTTCAATTTCGGGTTTGAAATAAAGATAGGGTGATTAATAATATGATTTTTGGGTGTAAGAGTATTATGTATACATACCAATAAGGTTATGAAAGATTGTTAAGTTCAAATGGGTAAAGATTGGGTTGAAAATGGTAAAAATCTTCAATAACTTTAATTGAAGATTTGAGGGTCGAGTTGATGTCGGAATTTGATAAAATTTATATGGTTGGACTCGTGGTTGGATACGAGTTCATATTTTATAACTTTTGTCGGGTTCCGAGATGTGGGCCCCACGGGCAATTTTTGAGTGTAATTTCCGATTTTGTGAAAAAATTAGTATTTTGATATGGAATAAATTCCTATAATTTGGGTTGACTGAATCAAATTAATTGTGACTAGATTCGAGCCGTTCGGAAGTTTTTACGCGCAGAATGGAATTTATGGAAGCATTGTTTAGCTTGCTCGATATTGGATTCGGCTTGTTCGAGGTAAGTAACTCTTCTAATCTTGGCGCTGAGGGTATGAACCCTGAATATACGTATTATGTGAATTGTTTGGAGGTGACGCACATGCTAGGTAACGGGCGTGTGGGCGTACACCGTAGGAATTGTGACTTGGTCAAATTCCATGGGACTGTATAGTTGAATAATCTGTTGATATCCGTACATTCTCTATGTGTTAGAGAAAATTGAGTTGAGACTCGTATTAAAAATCATGCTTCGGCATATGTTGTTATTGATGGTACCCATTGGGGTCATTTTTGTGGTTGAATAATATGTTCAAATTGTAATTGTTCACTCAGTCGTGTTTATTCATTTCATATCATACTTCATTCTCTCTTATTTATTGTTGATGCATCATATCATTGTTGTTGGGCTATTTTTCATGACATTGTGAGCCGAGAAACTGGAGAGATTGATAACTGAGTGAGGCCGAGGGCCTGATTATGAAGATGAGTGTGGACCGGGGCTGCCCGCCTGCAGCATACTTTATTATTATGGCACGTGAGTTATCCGTGCGGATTCTGATATGATATTATAGTACGTGAGTTGTCCGTGTAGCACGTGAATTGTCCGTGCAGATTATAGCGCTTGGGCTGAAGAAGCCCCTCCGGAGTCTGTACACACCCCCAGTGAGTGCAGGTACCTACTAAGTGCGAGTGCCGAGTGGCACGAGTGACTGGGAGGCACGAGTGATTGTGAGGTATGCCCGAGTGGCACGAGTGACTGTGAGGTTTGCCCGAGGGGCTGCATATTAGTGATGTTCTGCCCGAGGGGCTGTTTATGATTTTATCACTGAGTTGCATCGCATTGGCATGCACACATGAGATACATGCATAGAGATGTATTTTTCTCATGCTGTACAACATCACATCATTCATGATTTCTCATACATTTTTGACAGATGGGCATAGTGATGCATTTGTTTTATACGGGTTATTTGGAAAGAAAATGAAACATCCCATTTATTATTGAAAGGATTTTGAAAAAATCACAGTTTTCAGACTTACTCATATTTTGGTGATTTTAATGAAAAGAATTGAGTTTTACTATTATATTTGAAAAGAAAAATGTTTATTTTTCCGGAACTTTGAACGAACTGAGCATTTTATTATTGAGTTATTCATTATGCTGCCTCAATTTTGTTGTTATGAGATTTGTTTTTTGGATATTATTGTGGACTATTGGTTTTGGACCCGACCTTGGTAAAAGCTCGTCACTGCTTTCAACCTAAGGTTAGGTTTGTTACTTACTTAGTACATGAGGTCGGTTGTACTGATACTACACTTCTGCACCTTGCGTGCAGATGTTGGCTGATGATGTTGATGTGTTCGATGGGAGCTGGATTTGAAGATATATCTGCGTTCCAGTTGTAGCTGCCTCTTGTTCATGGTAGCCTTAGATTCATAAAACTCAGTTTATGTACTTTTCAAACAGATGATGTATTTATTTCATACCCGCTTTGTAAACTCTATTCTTAGAAGCTCATGATTTGTACTACCAATTCTTGGGGGAAAATATTGGTTTTAGATATTTTCTTTTAATTAATTGCCTCGTTAATTTCATTGGAATCAGATAGTTGGTAATTGGCTTACCTAACAGGTTGAGTTAGGTGCCATCACGACTAGTTGGATTTTAGGTCGTGACAGAATAGGTCACTCATAAATTTTCGATCTATTTACTTATTTAGATTTATAATAATAGTGAGACAGATATGTATATACTCCATTAATGTGCATTTTATCACGAAGGCTCTGTAGATAGTGTAAACATTTCTGCTAATTTAGTACACTATTAGCAACCTTTGTAGTTAATAATTTTCCATTTTCTTTTTTGCTTCTGTAATTTGATTTGAATACTTGCATTGAGTATAAGTTGTAAGTAATTATCTGATGTGATTGGACAAATAATATAAATACTACTTGAGGGACAATAATCAACAGAAGCTCAACATATCTGCTACACTAACTGAAGCTCCGACCTGTGGCGAAGCACCTTTGTCCCAGGGGTGTTAGCCGCAAAATTATACTATATAGCTAGATAAAAATTATTTTTTATGTATATATATTATACATTGAATTTTTTTAATTTGTACGTGTTTATTTTTTTATATTTTAACTTTTCTTGGTGAAAATCTCGACTATGCCACTAACTCCAATTACGGGACATGTTTTCTGAGCATGCTTAATTAGTACTCCAACTTTAGCAGTAAGTTGGAGAATCCAAAGAATTATTCACATAAGAATTATTTTGACATACAAAAGTAGTTCACAGTTACAGGGAATCCAAAACATTACACTGTATAATGAGTTTTTTTTCTTCTTCTTTTTTCTAAAGGAAAAAAAAACCCTAATGTCATAACACAGGAACCAATTCTATATGGACCTTAAAATCAGTAAAACCTTTGCAACTGAATAAGACAGAGCCATTTACAGTTGTTTATTGCTTTGGCTTTGTATCATTCTTCACAATCATCACAGAGCAATTTGCATGATGAGAGCAGTAGTCACTTACACTGCCCAATACAGCCCTGCAGCATTTAAAATGTAATTTCCAATCAATATTCTCACAAAATAAGTAAACATGAGCTTATATTATATGCACCGTCAGTATAAATACTACTTATTATCATTAAATCAAGTTGACCTACAACAGACAACTCGATTTAACCGATTAAATTGCAATAAGAAAGGGCAGTCTGGTGCACGAAATATTCACGCTCACAACTTCACATAGGGTTCGGGGAAGGGTTTTATCCAAAGGAGGTGTGACGTATGTAGCATTCCATGACGCAAGTGTCACTGGCTGAGTCCAAGTCGTGACTTATGTTGCACGAACACAACTTTACCGTTGCTCTAGTATTCCTTTCAACCCATTAAATTAGATTAATAGTATAAAAATTCCTTATATTATATTATCAGTGTATTCCTTTCAACCCATTAAATTAGATTAATAGTATAAAAATTCCTTATATTATATTATCAGTGTATATAACATAAACATAATAAAACAAAATAGTAAATTATGGGTACCTCTTGAAAGCTCCATAACCATGACTACCCATGACCAAGAGAGAGGCATGGTGTTTGTCAACAGCATCACAAATAACATTTCTAGCATCACCTTCAATTACTTCACATGATACTTCTTTTAGTCTTTTACTCTTGCATAATTCTTTTGTTTTTTCAATAACTTTCTCTGCTCCCCTTTTAATATCTGTTTCTATGAGGGTAAGCACATCAATTCTTCCTGCCACAACAAATAACCATATCAAATATCTAAAAGATTTTCAATAACTATCCTCTATATATGTCCAGTGCAGTCTATTAGGTTCAATATTAGGAGTTCATTCTCCATAAAAAAAAAAGGCAGTTTGATATATAAAGTATCTCGTGTTCATGCAAGGTTCGGGGAAGGGACGCACCCCAAAGGGTGTAATGTAGATAGCCTAATACTCTAATACAAGCATTAGTCGCTACTTCCACGTCTCGAACTCGCGATCCAAATAATTATCGTTTTAATCAAATTAACCTGGTCCAAAATAAGTGCCCGCTTGAAGAAACCAAGAAGGGATTTTTAATTATTTTTTTCAAATTTAATTTGCTCCAATAAGAGATCTATACAATTTTTCAAAGAGTAATGAGGAAAAATAAGGAGTAATTTAGTCAAATAACTCTTATAAATAATGTTATTAATTAAAGATGCTTTGGATGAGTGTGCCAAAACCCTAAACGAAAAAATAAAAATAAAAAAGGATTAGAGGGAGTAGTGACCAACAATTTGATAAAAACATACACAACGTAGATATATAGGAGTCATAGACATTGATAGCAACATTAGGTTCAACACAACAATTTGATAAAAACATGAACAACATAGGCAGGGGTAATAGATATTAATAGCAACATTAGGTTTAACATAGAGGCGAATCAAGGGCGGACTCTGTCGCTTCAATTATTGAACTCATATACATTGTTTACTCGGATTATATATATAATGTAAGATCGCACTTATTATGAACCCACTGACTCTAGAATTATACCTGGTCCAGCCATTCCTACTGCACATGCAGCATATGCATTAGATTTTGCATGAATAACCACAAGCTTAAAGGGGGAAGTTGAGGGACAAGCAAAGTAATGATCAAGTGTCCATTCAAGGGCATAGAAACTATGCTCACTATCATCAACTGCAAATATCAACACTGGTTTCCCACTCATTTTAATTTTATACTTTTTTTTTTCTTTTACCTTCTCTTTATTTTGCTAAACGATGCAAGAGAAGCTTTATTTGTGTTTGATTGATCTAACAAAAGTTAGTTAATGTAATTAATTTAGTGGAGTTTATGGTTATTTTTTCCTACTATTGCCCGTCAAGAATGGATCTCACTAATTTTTGTGGATACCAAAAAACTTAACTAACTGAGGTTGTTAAGGCAAAGGACTTAGTCTTATTTGTAGACTAGTGATGTTGTCCGCGTTTCGCGCGATCAAGAAAAAGAATCTGTAAAATATTCTATTTTTTGTAAATTGGTCAAGATAGGAGAATGAATTTTATGTATATTCATACAAAAACTAATTTTATAAGTAGATTAAATCATAAATATAGTACTTTTTCGGTTTACTCTAACGCTCAATATATCACTAAGTTTAGAATAATAACCGAAGAAATTCTTAAGAAAGAATCTCTTATTATCTGAAGATAAAGAGTGTTGGTCTTTCCTTGCAGTTATAACTTATATATAAATTTTTTTCATCTTCCGAACTCCCTCAATTGTATTCTTCCTTCTAACAATACCAATCTTCTCCAGCCCCTCTATTTTTATCCTCATAAAACGATTAAGAATTTTAAATGTTTTGAGTCATCTTACAAACTTGAGATAGTCCAAAGTTATGAAGGAAACGAAGTCAAAAAGTAAAATTATAGATGAACGTGGAGAAGAATATGAGTAATGGAAATTCAACAACAAAGAAGTATTACGAGAATAACTAAAAATAAACTTATATAAGTATACAAACAATTGAACACCATAAGGTGTTATTATCCTATACATTAAACATTTGAAAGATACGCACATGAAATGCTAAGAGAGTTATGGCTATTAAGAAGAGATTAAGAGGTGTGAGATAAAAAATATTATTCTCTCAGTTCATTTTTACTTTTTTACTATATTAAAAATATATTTTTATTTTTACTGTCTATTTTAGCAAATCAAGAGAAAGACATTCTTTTTTTCCTGTTATACCCTCATCATTAGTTATTCATTATCCGAAATATTCCTAAGACTTTCTGAAATGCTATCATTATTATGGGTAAAATATAAAATCTTAAAGGTAGTACAAAGTCAAAAAAGAATAACTAAAAGTGAACGGATGAAGTACTTGATAAAACTATTGTGGCACCTCTCAATAATTACAAATTACATTTATCTTTTTTTCCTGTTTTTGGATATTTTTTCTATTTTAATTATTTACCTCATTAAATAATTAAATAACAAAATATAAATCTCCTCATTGAAGAGACACCTCCCCACTTATTGAGGTTAGGAAATAACCGATCCGTCGTTCCGTTTTACTTCTTAGAAGTCCATTAAAAACAAAATGTCCATGAACGCAAAAAATCACAATTAGGGAAACAAAGTCCTTTATACTTATTAGAAGTCCTCATAGCAATATCATTAACCAATAACTAACCAGGTTACAACACCTCCTAATCTATGTTCTTGTGCTTTTCAATATTTAAAATGTTCAATAATTAATAAAGAAAATTTCCAAATTGCATAAGATCTACTAACAATTAAATCGTGTACTTGCCCACAGGAATAATTAGCAGCTCCCATTATAGTCTTGTACAAAAAATATCACATCTGAAAATTACTGATGTTCGGCTATAATTTCATATTTTAATGCATTACTTACCTTACATTTAGGTGCTTTAATGCTAAGGTGCTTTAATGCTAAACTATATTATATTTGTGCTTAATTGAGTTTATTTTATGTGTAGTTATGTTGAACACGAAATTGAAAGCAAAATAGAGATTTTATGTGTATTTTATACATTACAAGAATAAAATTGTGATTATTTAATTAGGGGACAAACGAAATCTAAAGAATGACAAAAGAAATCAAAAGAAGACAAAGAAGAATTGAAAGAAGCAAGGCAGAAACGAGAAAGAGAAAAGAAATTGAAAAGTGAGTTGAGCAAAATGTAAACGCAACGGAAGCACAAGCAGGCGACGCGACATTTGCATCTTCGCGTTTGGGCACGCGACGCGTGGGTTGACGCAAGGTGCTTTGCGCGTTTCGCGGAGCGATGCATGGTCCGGTTTTTCCTATTTTGTCTCCTACTTGGTTTTGGATTTGGTAATTTCGTCTAGATCTTTTTCCTACACATATAAATAGTTATTAAACACCATTTTTTTGAGAAGAGACCGATATTAGACCGAGATTAGACCTGGGATTTTGACCTAAGGAGGCAAGAACACACGAGGAGCAAGGCAGAGAATTTTTCTACGAGTTTTTCACTTCCTTCTTGCTACTTCCATTATTGGTTATGAATTCTAGTATTGTAGCTTTGCATACTATTATGAATAGTTAATTTGTTATCTAGGGTTTTGATGGAACCTCTTGAAGGATGATTTTCCTGCTACATTAATATAGATTTGTCGTAGTATTTTCTCTATTTGTTCAACTACGTTATTATTGTGGTTGGTTGAATAGCTCTCAATCGACTGTGCCTATTTAGTGTGTATTACTCGGGAGCGAGTGTATATGTAGGTAGTTGTTGAACAACATCACTCCTAACGCATATGAGAGATCAATACGAAGGGTTTAAATGTGGGATTAGGGATAACGAAACCTTGGTGCGATCCGAGTTAGCCGTACTTAATGCCAGCTAGCGTAATTCGGAAGAATATATCTAGTAAAGTGTGGTAATTACTCGGGAGAGAGTTACGACACTCATAGCGCTCATGATCGGTAGAGAAAACTTAGGTGAAATTATAGAAGGCATAGCGGGAAGGATTCCGACAATTGGGGAAATCATAACTCAAGACCTCCTTAGTCTTGTCTAAAATTTCATCCTCGTTAGTTGATAATTTTACTGGTTTATAATAGTTGTTAGTTAATTAGTTAGAAATAAATATTATAATCTCTATAATTAGGAAATTGTTTGGCCTTGTGTTTCTTAGCTATATTGAACAGCTGTAGCTAACCCTTAGTTCTCTGTGGGATTCGACTCCGGACTTGTAAACCGGATTATATTTGCAACGACCGCTTAGTCCTTTTTATAAGGCATAGTTGGGCGTGATCAAATTTTGGTGCCGTTGCCGGAAAACTAACAGTGTAACTGTAGGTGTACATATTGCTAGGTTTCAAGTTTGAACTTTTATTTTATTTTTTTATTTTTGTATTTGATTTTTTAATTTATTTTTGTTTTACTTATTGATTTGAGAGACATGGCATCGTGGAATTATGAGAGTTTTGATGTTGGTAATTCTTATCTTGATCCTCCTTATGTATATTATGGAGAGAACCACCGAGGGCAAAATTATCAAAATATTCCCGAGGGCGAGTTATGTGCACCAACTCAATCTTATGTGCGGAATGTGTGTGATATGTGTTGATGTTACTTTACCCATGTTTTAATCGCTTCTTGATGTTATTTGATCTTTAAAATGCCCAACATGGTTTAATTATTAGTTTTATGACTAATTGAGTTGTGTGTGGTGAATTAGGGTGTTTAGAGTGCAAATATATGAAGAAAAGGTGCTCTAGCTAGAGGAAGAAGGGTTGAATGCGTCGCATCCAATCTAGAAAAAAATCATAGTTCGTGCATCCTTAGCAGTGAAGTCGGCCCATAGCATCCGCCTTAGCATCCGTACCTGGGCAAAGCTGAGATGGAGGAACAAAGGGTGGATGCGAAGCATCCACCCTAGCATGCGAAGCTGAGAAGTGGAGGATGAGGTGGATGCGCCGCATCCACCCTAGCATCAATCCCTGAAGCTGATTTGGATTAGAAATAGGAGAACTTTGGCCCACGACTTTTGTACGCAATATATAAGCCAAAAACGCCTCTTTTAGGTCATCTAACATATTGGGAAGGGGGAAAAGGCCACGACAAAGCTGTGGAGGCCGGAATTCATCAAGTTCCATCTTTCTCCCACCAAACTTAGTAATTTTTATGTTTCTTTGTATGATTTATTGTTTGGCTACCATGTCTATATGGAGCTAAACTTCACATTCTAGGATTGTGGTTCTTTCATGACTATTGTTATTCGGATATTGATTTTGACTTCTTGATTTATCATATTAGTTTATTTATTCAATCTTGCGCTTAATTATTTAATTGCTTGATCACCAATTGAATACTATCTACGAATCTAGAAATGAACTCGAAAGTGGGAATTCTAGATTGCATATAGGATTGAGTAGAGCAAGTTCTTGAACTCAGGCATCGGGGAACGGATTCGTGGTTAGGATAGACATATACCTAATTGCCTTGCTTGGTTGATTTACAGGAATTATACATGCGTTCTTGTTGATTCTAACTCCATAGACATATAGGCGTTAGGTTAGCTTGAATAGGCGAATAAGAACTCGACAGATTCTTATGAGCAATATTAACCCTGTCAACCAATAAGCTAGATAAATTAGTTGGTCAATTCAATTTAAGAATACAATATGATTGTTAGATAGCCCATAACCCTAGATCGTTTTCATTACATTGATATCATAAAAATCCGATCTTTCTCTGTTCAAAGTTCATTATTTATATATTTTTTATTTAATTAGTTTAGAATCAAATATTTTTAGGTTTAATTCTTGTTTAGATAATTAGGATAGTCTAATTTAGTTAATAGTTAATCATAAGTCCTCGTGGGTTCGACATCCGACTTTTAGTCACTTTATTACTTGACGACCGCATATACTTGTGTGAGTGTGTTTGGTCGGAACAAGTTTTTGGCGCCATTGCCGGGGACTTAGAAATTAGCTATTTTTCTGAATTAGACATTTTTTTTTATCTATTCATTTTTTTTAGTTTAGTTAGTATTTGTTATTTATTTTAACATGGCATCTTGGAATAAAAATTATTCGAATGATGGTTATTCTTATTTTGATTATCCTTGTCCATATTGTGGAGGACCCCACTGGTGGAAAAATTGTCAGAATATTTCCGGGACCGATTTATGCGCACAATCTCAATCCTTTGAGTGAAATATTTTTAATATGTGTGGTGGTCAAGATGGCCATTGGGATGGTTGTCCTAATCATGTTCATCCTTCTCTGAGCCCTTTTTATGATCTTTCTAATGATATTTCTGAGTTTGATAGGGGCAATGAAGTGCAGGATATGGAACCTGATGCATATATTAGGGATATTCTGAGGCAAGTAGCAGAGCAACAGGATGAACTCAAAAAAGATATGAAAAGAATGAGGGCAGCAATCACAAGAATGAAGGCCAATATGGAAGAATTGAATGAAGAGAGCGAGTACCAGCAAGAAGGTAATTTTGAAAAAGTGGAGATTTTGAGCCATATGTCGCTGGTGGAACAATCCGAAAGATTAGAAATATATGAGGCTCAACGTGAGAAAATTACAAATGAGATGAGATACTTTATAGAAGGAAGAGCCGAATTGGGACAAGAAATCGATAAATTTGGCACTACTATTCACGACTTAGAGACCCAATTGAATACAAAGGTTGATACGTCTAATGCCCAACAAAACAGTAATGAGTTGTGTAAAGCTGAAAATGAGCTTATACTCCAAATTGAGGAGCTAAAAGTGGAGAGCCAATCACTCGAGCATATTTTTGTTGATGATGCCCATGTTGAGAAAAGTATACTAGAGCCATGTGAGGAAGTAGATACTGTTATATTTGAAAATTCTTGTGTATGTAAATATGAGGATGTAAAGAGTAATACAATTCTAGAGTTAGGGCGTATTGGTCCTCATTCCAATCATTTTTCCACATTGTGTTTAGATAGTAAGATAGTAATCAAGCCATCTGAGCCTATGGGGGAGTCAAAGAGTGAGGATGAGAGTGCTTGTATTCTTGAATTTGTCATTTCAAAAAGCAAAAAATACATTCCTCATCTAAAGGCCGAGAAGTGTAGAGTGAAAAATTTATTACTTGGTCTGGTTATCGTTATAGCCCCACCACTGGAGCATAGCCGGAGACTGGATGCCATGTTAGGGGCTCAATTCATAAGTTCAAGGTGGAGGCAAAAAGTGGTTCACGTCGTGTCGCTACGTTAAATCAGGCGCTTGTTTGGAGGCAACCCAGCTTTACTGCTTTCTTTTATTTTTGTTTACTTTTTATTTTATTTTCTTTTTTATTATTTTGTAGTATTTATTTTTATTTTGTAGGATTATGAGCATAGGAAGCAAAGCCATTAGAAGAGTGCAAAAGCGA
The DNA here is from genome assembly GCF_000715075.1 of Nicotiana tabacum. NCBI lineage: Eukaryota > Viridiplantae > Streptophyta > Magnoliopsida > Solanales > Solanaceae > Nicotiana > Nicotiana tabacum. The sequence continues at coordinate 133,880,645 of NC_134094.1, read as the reverse complement.
GCTAGATGGTGAGGACTAAGTGTGGGGTGCCCACACAAAGGACGATGCCTGGGGGAAGTCTGAGTACCTCGTGAGCCGCTATTGCTTCGGCCTTTGGCCTACCAGGGAGTCTCGTTTACCCTCTTATTATTTATAGTGTGCATTGAGGACATTGCAAAATTTTAAGTGTGGGGTGAGGAGATCGTTTGGATGAGTTTTTGTGCTATTTTAGCTTAGTTGTAGTACTCATTCTTAAGTGTAGTAGCTTTTGTGAAGAAAAAAAAACAAAAAATTAGAAAAATTGGACTTTTCCCGACGATTGATCTCCTAGACAGTTTTCTTGAGGGATTAAAGTCTAAACAAAAAATCCAAAAATATGTCTTTTAGCTTTCTTTAGGTAGTAATAATCCCCTATGGTTTTTCTTTGTGCCTCGGTTCTTTTTCATGGGATGTAGTTTGAACCGGGTAGTTTTTTCTTTCCGAGTAGATTAGGAATTTAGGAAATAAAAGGAGGAAGAATGATGAACCTAAGCGCCCTTGACTTGTTTCATAGTAGCATATTTATGCTTTGGCATGTGTAGTATCTCCCCTATATTTTGATATTAATCTTGATACCTTTATATATTGGATAGCATGTTTTGTGATGACTATTTCTCGTTTTCTTGACTTGTGTTCACTTTGCGCTTAATACTTAATATCTCGTGGATCCGTGAATACTTAAATTGTTTGAGAGTCGGAATGTGATCGTCCTTAGTGAGTCATGTGCCATGTGGGGTGAGATTTTTGTGTTGTCCATGTATTGTACTTGTGTCTAGAACTTGCCCGGTATGTGAGTTGAAGCGAAATTTTAGGTGATGCTCGGTTTGAAAAATGATTTTAGGCTTTCTTTGATCTTTTTGAGTTTATTGCTTATCACAAATAAAATCTATCCCTATTTAACCCTTTTTGAGCCTGTAGACCTGTTATTTGGTACCCACATTACAAGCCTATACCCTTTTTATTCTTAATTGATATTGTTTTGATCCTTTTACCTCTTAAAGCACTTTAACTATTAGATGAGCGCTAAAAGAAGTAAGAAGGGACTAAGTGTGGGGTGACTTTTGAGTGGAACCAATGAAAGGAAGAAAGATGCACTTGTTTTGTAAAATACTACACCACTAGCGGAAATTGAAATCAAAAAAAAAAAAGAAGAAGGAAAAATAGAAATGAATAAATTGTTGTCTTGTTCTTGCTAGTGGGTATGAACTAAAGTAGTGCTTAAAGAAAAAGGGACTGTTTTGGGGGTGATATTGTTTGTGAAATTGAAATGGTGTTGAAGAATCTGCGCTTAAGTTATTTGGTGATGTGTTAAAGTGCTTAGGAGGTTGAGTCACTATTCCTAAAATATATCCTACCCTTTCCTTAGCCCACATTACAACCATGAAAAAGTCCTAATTGATTTTAGATCGAGTGAGCTTACATTAGTAGAGATTTACATTAAGGGCAAGCCTATGGTACCAATTGCATGCATGTGACTTCTCTGTGAGAGTGAGCGATTTTCTTTGATATATGTGTCATTAAAATATATTTGATCATGAGATTCGAATGTGTGGATTAAACTCGCTCTCTTGTTCTTGTTGTGAGGGCACATGGTTTCACGAGGGATATGTAACGTTATTAGACTTCTCTATGATGTTGGGTGTTCAAGCCATGAGTGCATAGTGATATTAAGTCAGTTTTTGAGGTTAGGGTTGTTGTGAGCATGTTGTCTTTGTTTAAATATTTTTAAAGAATGACATAAGAAAAGGGAAGTGTATATGATGCATATTCTAGAGCCTAATTGTTGCAAATAACCATGGTCATAGGTGCAGTGTGCTTTGAATGATAAGAGCTTAATTTTGTTTCGTCTACTATATGATGGTTTGTTCGAGGACGAACAAAGGTTTAAGTGTGGGGTAGTGATGTTTGGCATATTTCGATATGTGTTGATGTTACTTTACCCATATTTTAACCGCTTCTTGATGTTATTTGATCTTTAAAATGCCCAACATAATTTAATTATTGGTTTTATGACTAATTGAGTTGCGTGTGGTGAATTAGGATGTTTGAAGTGCAAAAATATGAAGAAAAGGTGTTCTAGCTAGAGGAAGAGGGGTTGAATGCGTCGCATCCAATCTAGAAAAAAATCATAGTTCGTGCACCCTTAGCAGAGAAGTCGGCCCATAGCATCAGCCCATAGCATCCGCACATGGGCAAAATTGAGATGGAGGAACAAAGGGTGGATGCGAAAGCATCCACCCTAGCATGCGAAGCTGAGAAGTGGAGGATGAGGTGGATGCGACGCATCCACCCTAGCATCAATCCCTGAAGCTGATTTGGATTAGAAATAGGAGAACTTTGGCCCACGACTTTTGTACGCAATATATAAGCCAAAAATGCCTCTTTTAGGTCATCTAACATATTGGGAAGGGGAAAAAGGCCACGACAAAGCTGTGGAGGCCGGAATTCATCAAGTTCCATCTTTCTCCCACCAAACTTAGTAATTTTTATGTTTATTTGTATGATTTATTGTTTGGCTACCATGTCTATATGGAGCTAAACTTCACATTCTAGGGTTGTGGTTCTTTCATTGTGCTAGTGGAGGAGGTCAGAGTAGAACACCCACAATCTATCCAACTAAAATTTGAGGATGCCCATGTTGAAGTAGTGTTACTAGAGTCAACCGAGAATATTGAAGATGCAATTTTAGTTGACTCTAGTTTTTTCCATGAAGAGGATGTGGATAAGCCTGCACATTTTCAGTTTGAGCGCAATTGTCCTTACTCCAAGAACTTTTTCACATTGTGTTTGGATGATGATACAGAAATAGAGCCATCCGACCCACTTGAGGAGTCAAGGAATAAGGAACAAGATGCCTACATTCTGAAATTCTTCTTGCCAGAAAGTCGGGAATACACATCGCATCTAAAGGCCAAGAAGTGCAGAATACTACATTATTTTATTGGGCCAGTCAGATTCATTCCACCACCCCAGGAGCATGATCATAGAGCAGAATCAAAACTTGGGGTCCAATTCATAAGTTCAAAGTGGAGGCAGAAAGTGATTCGCGTCGTGTCGCGACGTTAAATCAAGTGCTTGTTGGGAGGCAACCCAGCTTTACATTTTTTTTATTTTTTTATTATTATTGTATTATTCGTGTAGCGTCGATTGTTGATTTTCTAGGAGCATGGAAAGCAAAGCCATTGGAAGGATGCAACAGCAAACCAGATGCTTGGAACTAAGTGTGAGGTACCCGCACAAAGGACCAAGCCAGAGAGAAGTCTGAGGACCCCATGAGCGTCTAGTGCTTCGGCCTTTGGCCTACCAGGGAGTTTTTTTTTCCCTCTTATTAGTTATGGTGTGCATTGGAGACAATGCATAATTTTAAGTGTGGGGTGGGCAGATTGTCTGGGTGACTTTCTATGCTATTTTGGTTGTATTAGTTTAATTAATTAATTTTTGTTTTGAGGGATTTAAGTCTAAAAAAAAGAAGAAAAAAATTCTTTGTAGGTAGTGTAGTAATTTTCCCTTAGTGTAGATTCTTAAATTTGCTTGACTGCTTTGACTAGAGTGTCTTGATGAGTCCAATTCTGAATGGGTTATGAGCCATGTGTGTGTAAGGTTTTGTGTTATTCTGTGTGTTGCATTTGATGTCTAGAATTTATCCCGTGTGTTTGCAAAGCGAAATGGTAGTTTTGTTCAGTCTTGGAAGTGATATAGGCGTTTCTTTGTTGAGCCAGATATATATATTTTACCCGTCTAATTATTATGTAAGGTAGTTAACCCCTTTGATCCTGTAATCCTGTTTATTTGGCAACCACATTACAAGCCTTACCCCTTTGTTTGAATTAACCATCTATTTGAACCTTTTCACCTCTCATGAGCACTTGAATTATTATGAACTTTGTAAAAGTTAAAGTGTGGGGTGGTTGGTTTGGCTTTTGAATGGAGCTAATGAAATAAGGAGAAAGGTGCACTGATTTGAAAGAGCAAGAGCCATTTGAATTGAAACAGAAATAAAAAGATAAAAAAAATAGTTGTATTGTGTGTGGATATTCATTGATAAGTGGTAACTCTTGATGTAATTGTGCTTAAATAATTTGGGAGTTGATGTATATTGATGTGAAGGTGGAGTCATGATTTGACATAACGTGGGGTTTTAAATGTTAAAATGTATGTATTAAAGTGCTTAGGGAGGTGTAGCCACTCTTATATCTAAATGTATCCTACCTGACCCGTAGCCTACATTACAACTAGTTAAAGTCCTGCTTGATCCTAGACTGAATGAGCTCGATTAGTAGAGTAGTACACTACGGACAAGCCTATGGTGCATCTTTTGTGGCATATGAATGTTATTTCAGAGAGTGAGTGAATTCTTTCTATCTTGAGTTCCTAAGTGTTCTTAAATATTATTGTGTGGAACTAGTCTCTTTTATTGTGTGAGGGCACTTCATTCATGAAGGAAAGGTAATGTCAGTGACCTCTATGTTAGAGTAAGTGAGTGAGTGGTGAATAATGCATGGTACTTGCGAGTCAAATCTTGAAGTGAAGATGTTACATCCTTATGCTTAGTCTATTTTAAAGATTCTTGGTGTGATGAGTTAGGAGAATTGCTTAAAAAGGTCGTGTCTATAAGTGTAGTTTGATTGCTCGAGGACGAGCAACGTTTAAGTGTGGGGTATTGATGTTCGGCTATAATTTCATATTTTAATGCATTACTTACCTTACATTTAGGTGCTTTAATGCTAAACTATACTATATTTGTGCTTAATTGAGTTTATTTTATGTGTAGTTACGTTGAACACGAAATTGAAAGCAAAGTAAAAATTTTATGTGTATTTTATACATTACAAGAATAAAATTGTGATTATTTAATTAGGGGACAAACGAAATCTAAAGAATGACAAAAGAAATCAAAAGAAGACAAAGAAGAATTGAAAGAAGCAAGGCAGAAACGAGAAAGAGAAAAGAAATTGAAAAGTGAGTTGAGCAAAATGTAAACGCAACGGAAGCACAAGCAGGCGACGCGACATTTGCATCTTCGCGTTTGGGCACGCGACGCGTGGGTTGACGCAAGGTGCTTTGCACGTTTCGCGTGGCGACGCATGGTCCGGGTTTTAAGCCTATTTTATCTCCTATTTGGTTTTGGACTTGGTTATTTCGTCTAGGTCTTTTCCCTACACACATAAATAGTCATTAAACACCATTTTTTTGAGAAGAGACCGATATTAGATCGAGATTAGACCTGGGATTTCGACCTAAGGAGGCAAGAACACACGAGGAACAAGGCGGGGAATTCTTCTACGAGTTTTCCACTTCCTTCTTGCTATTTCCATTATTGGTTATGAATTCTAGTATTGTAGCTTTGCATACTATTATGAATAGCTAATTTGTTATCTAGGGTTTTGATGGAACCTCTTGAATGATGATTTTCCTGCTATATTAATATAGATTTGTCGTAGTATTTTCTCTATTTGTTCAACTACGTTATTATTGTGGTTGGTTGAAGAGCTCTCAATCGACTGTGCCTATTTAGTGTGTATTACTCGGGAGCGAGTGCATATATAGGTAATTGTTGAACAACATCACTCCTAACGCATATGAGAGATCAATACGAAGGGTTTAAATGTGGGATTAGGGATAACGAAATCTTGTTGCGATCCGAGTGAGCCATACTTAATACCAGCTAGCGTAATTCGGAAGAATATATCTAGTAAATTGTGGTAATTACTCGGGAGAGAGTTACGACACTCAGAGCGCTCATGATCGGTAGAGAAAACTTAGGCGAAATTATAGAAGGCATAGCGGGAAGGATTCCGACAATTGAAAAAATCATAACTCTAGACCTCCTTAGTCTTGTCTAAAATTTCATCCTCGTTAGTTGATAATTTTACAGGTTTATAATAGTTGTTAGTTAATTAGTTAGAAATAAATATTATAATCTCTATAATTAGAAAATTATTTGGACTTGTGTTTCTTAGCAATATTGAACAGTTGTAGCTAAGCCTTAGTTCTCTGTGGGATTCGACTCCGAACTTGTAAACCAGATTATATTTGCAACGACCGCTTAGTTCTTTTTATAAGGCATAGTTGGGCGTGATCAATTACACATCTTGATAATAACTATTGTAAATCCACCTTTTATTGGAGCAAGGAATTACAGCATGATGCATCGATCGGCACTTGCCTCAGCGATTCTTGTGCAGACGTAAGTCGGTTGTCCAATATAATGAATTACATATGGTTTTTCAAAGAAAATCCGGTTCAGATGTCATTTGCATATAAATTTTAAAGTTTCGGTAAAAAAATAAAAGCTTGATCAATAGGGAGATAATGCTACATAATGTGACAGGGAAACATAGGCGTGATGAAACAACGAACTAAGAGAATCTTGTACCATAAAAATGATAGGTTACTCTGTCAAAGTTTGATGGTTACTCAGTAAAGCTATGAGTGTAACATGCTAGTATGAACTTTGATAACAATTGTAGTATAAATAAATTCTTGGCTGAAGTTTGGCAGGTATGCTGTGTTATTTAATTTGATCATGAATTAGAGGCGAAATCCTGGTGATCTCCATTTTAAGCAAAGAATACCACATGCAAGTCCCAAAATAATTTTGCGCAAAAAAACCCACATGTGCGCTATTCATAGATAATTAAATTACAAAATAAATTAACGGCATAATTGACACTCTGATATGCAACAGATGATGCCTTTAGAAAGAAGACGATATAATTGTTGATCATAAAGCGAAGACAGAGAGAACTATTGATAAATGCTAAAAAACAACTTACGTTAAAGTCGTTGAAGACAATGCTTATGTTGAAAATGGAGAGGGAAATCCTCCATCATGAATCTTAACATGTATACCAAGTTATGAAAATAATAAAAAAAAAAATGATTATAAGTATAATACTGAAAATAATTAAAATAGAGAAGACCGAAAGTCTAAGTATATAGAGAAATATAAGGCCTTTACTTGGAATTCCATGGGAAAGAGAAGAAATGCAAAGAGGGAAGATGGAATAATGAGGAGAAACAGGCATAGGAGGGATTGATTTTTAAAGCACTGATATGAAAGGGTGGAGACGTTTTTCAAAGAGGAACGAAAGCGTCTTAGATGCTTGCTTAGGAAAAAAATTGAGAAAAAAGAAAAATGTGATTCCTTGGCAAAGAGAAATGCCACGTAGTCTTGCATATTGAATATTTACTGCACAAACTCAAATAATAGAGTTTCTCTTTGTAACATAATCATGTCTAACAAAACAATAGTCCCAAAGCGGCCACAAATCTATATATATATATAGATTTGTGGCCGCTTTGGGACTATTGTTTTGTTAGACATGATTATGTTACAAAGAGAAACTCTATTATTTGAGTTTGTGCAGTAAATATTCAATATTTTTTGGGGACCTATTTCTTTTTTAACTCGTTTCATTTTATGTGAACCTATTTTCTTTTTGGTCCGTGTCAAAAAGAATGATCTTTTCCATATTTAGAAATAATTTACCTTTATGCAATGATTTATAGTCACACAAAATATATGTGCCATATTTTACACCACAAGTACTTCTGTATACGGTCAAAACCGAGTCTGCCTTCTTATGACTAATCGAGATTGGAACATGATGGTCCAAGTTTCATCATTGTAATATCGAGCCATGATACGAAGTTAGATTGTCGAGCTCGAGCTCGAAATAAATACCGAGATCGGCCAAGATCGAGATCGAGCCAAGATTGAGCAATATCGAGATCGGTCAAAATCGAGCTCGAAACCCAGAGACCGATCAATACCTAGACCGGCCATGATCGAGATCGAGCCAAGAGACCGATCAATATCGAGATCGGCCAAGATCGAGCTCGAGACCCAGAGACCAATCAAGATTGAGATCGGCTAAGATTGAGACCGAGCCAAGAAACAAAAAAGGCGTTATAGCCGCAATTGGGGGGGAGAATCTCGGCGGAAATCACGATTTGAATCAAGGAAAAGCTAATTAATTAATCTACCATGGGATCTCCACTATGTATTTTAAATTATATCCAAAATGAGATTCTCCCACTATATTAAGAGTTGTTATCATTTGTAAGGACATTCATTCTGAGATAGATAGCAAAGAGAGCAAATACTATCCTTTTTGGCTTTTGATATTTAGTCATATTGTTTCTTCTACCAATAGTTCTTCATGCAATTTGGAGGTGATAAAACTTGAAGGCTTATGCCAACTAGCCCATTCGGTGTGCATTCATTGCTTTTATAACTAATTTCGATATTTATTTACATATCTTTCCCAATTGGTATCAATTTATATCACGTATCCTTAGAACTACGTATAAATTCAACTCTATCCGTTTTTCGTATAAACAGTTTACATTTACATATCTTTCCCAATTAGTATCAATTTATATCACGTATCCTTAGAACTACGTATAAATTCAACTCTATCTATTTTTCGGGTAAATAGTTTGACACACACCGTGGGACTAAGGATAATAGTGGTTATTTAGTACGAATTTTTGTAAAATGCACTATTTTACATTTGCTCTTGGAAGTATCTTTGATTTCAGGTTAAAAATTATGAACTCTCAATTAATGGCCTTATCAATCGACAACGAAACTGGCCATCAAGATGAGAATAACAACCTGACGCCCGGAGATGAAAGGCTACTCGTTGACCCCGTTGGAAATCGGGTCGTAGATCCAATTGACGTTAATTCACATGTGGCCATTGAAGCGAACTAACATTCCGACCCCGAAAACAACATTCATGGTGGAACTCGATCTACAGTTCGAAATACCCATTGAAGCCTGTGTATGATTTTCGAAATGTTGCAAGCTCAACAGGTAGCGATAGCTCAGTTGTAGAGCTAAACCTAGGCACCGAGCAGGCCCGAGCCCGGTCCACCCCGAGAAGTCATCCACAGAATGGGGCCAGTTGTAGTAAGGTCAAATGAACAAGAATCGAGGACTAACCCCGAAATTATAAAGATGCTCGAGGAACTGACAAAACGGATAGAGTCAGGAGAAAAGAGGATTGAAGAAAATGACAAAAAAGTAGAAACTTATAATTCCAGGGTTGATTAGATCCCGGGGGCACCACTAATATTGAAGTGTTTGGATTCCAAAAAGTTTGTACAAAATCCTTTCCCCCCGAGCGCAACTCCGAAACCGATCCCAAAGAAGTTTCGCATGCCCGAAATTCCTAAATATAATGGAACGACCGAACCCAACGAATATGTCACCTCTTACACATGTGCTATTAAAGGGAACGATCTAGAGGACAACGAGATCGAATCCGTATTATTAAAGAAATTCGGGGAAACCCTGTCAAAGGGAGCAATGATATGGTATCATAACTTACCGCCTAACTCTATCGATTCTTTTGCCATGCTTGCAGATTCTTTTGTAAAAGCACACACCGGAGCCATAAAGGTCGAGACCAGGAAGTCGGACCTTTTCAAAGTAAGGCAAAAAATAACGAGATGCTAAGAGAGTTCGTATCTCGATTCCAAATGGAACGATTAGATCTACCACAGGTCACAGACAATTGGGCCGTTCAATCTTTCACCCAAGGACTAAACGAACGAAGCTCGATGGCTTCACAACAGTTGAAGCAGAATTTGATTGAGTACCCGGCTGTTACTTGGGTCGATGTACATAATCGATATCAATCAAAGATTAGAGTCGAAGACGACCAATTGGGGGCCCCTTATGGGTCTGTTATTAAAAGGTACATCGACCGAGAACCGAGGTCAAACAAGGACTGATACCGGCCTTATAATGGAGATCGTAGGGGAAGCGAACTAGGACGCAACTCCGTACAAGGTGAAAGGAGAAGTGATCGAGGCCAAAGGTCTCGAGGGCTGATGAACAAGAATGGTTTCGACAGGCAAACCGAACCTAAGGAAGTACCGCGATTGTCAGAGTATAACTTCAACATTGATGCATCCGCCATTGTATCGGCTATCGACGCATCAAAGATATTAAATGGCCTCAACATCTGCAGACCGATCCAGTCCAGAGAAATCCCAATCAAATGTGTAAGTATCATGGCACCCATGGCCACATAGTGGAAGACTGCAGGCAATTGAGAGAAGAGGTAGCCTGGTTATTCAATGAAGGGCACCTTTGAGAATTTTTAAGTGACCGGCCAAGAATCATTTCAAAAACAAAGAGTTCAATAGGCAAAACGGACAAGAAATTATCCACATGATCATCGGAGGGATCGATGTCCCCCAAGGGCCAGTACCTAAGCGCACTAAGATGTCGATTGTAAGTGAGAAGCAATCTCGAGCTCAAGATTACATACCAAAAGGAACCTTGTCCTTTAATGACAAAGACGCAAAAGGAATCATGCAGCCTCATAACGATGCACTGGTAATATCTGTACTTATGAATAAAACTCAAGTTAAGCGTGTGTTAATTGATCCAGGTAGTTCGGTCAACATCATTCGATCGAGGGTCGTAGAGCAACTCGGTCTACAGGATCAGGTCATGCCTGCAACCCTGGTACTAAACAGATTCAATATGGTATGTGAAACTACTAAGGGCGAGATAATTCTACCAATAAACATGGCCGGGACCATCCAAGAAATGAAGTTCCATGTGATCGAGGGCGACATGAGGTATAACACCCCATTCGGGAGTCCATGGATCCACAACATGAGAGCAGTATCCTCGACCCTTCATCAAGTTCTAAAAATCCCAACACCAGAGGGAATCAAAACAATCTACGGGGAGCAACCAGCCGCAAAGGAAATTTTTGCCGTCGATGAAGAGATTCCGATATCATCACTTTCATCGACAAAGGGTTCAAATTCAAAGGAAAAATAGGATACCAAATAGCAATCACAAACGTTAGCCTCGACCCAACTAGAGAAGCAGAATACTGATGAAGATGATGATTATGGGATCCCTCGATCCTTCGTGGTCCCCAATGATTCCGACGCTACCAAATCAACGGTTGAAGAACTGGATCAAATCATGCTAATCGAACATCTGCCCGAACGAAAGGTATACCTGGGCACGGGGTTAAGTCCCGAGCTCAAGAAAAAGCTTATTCAATTTCTTATAGCTAACATGGACTGTTTCGCTTGGTCTCATCTTGATATGACAGGGATCCCACCGAAAATCACCACTCATAGACTAAGCTTGGATCCGAAATTCCATTCGATAAAGCAAAAAAGAAGGCCCTAGTCTGAGGTCAAACATGCCTTCATCAAGGACGATGTAACAAAACTTCTCAAAATAGGATCCATTCGAGAAGTAAAATACCTCGAATGGCTAGAAAACTTGGTGGTAGTCCCTAAAAAGGAAACAAACTTAGAATGTGTATAGATTATAAAGACCTGAATAAAGCATGCCTCAAGGATTCTTTTCCTTTGCCTAATATCGATCGTATGATCGATGCCACGCCTGACTACGAGACTCTCAGTTTTCTCGATGCCTACTCCGGGTACAACCAGATACAGATGAACCCGGAGGATCAGGAAAAGACCTCGTTTATCACTAAGTACGGTACCTACTGTTATAACATAATGACATTCGGTCTAAAAAATGCTGGTGCAACTTATCAACGCCTAGTAAACCGAATTTTCGAAGAACAAATAGGAAAATCAATGGAAGTTTATTTTAATGACATGTTAGTTAAGTCCCTACGAACAGATGACCATTTAAAGCATTTACAGAAAACTTTAGATATACTAAGGGAGTACAATATGAAGCTCAACCCCAAAAAGTGTGCATTCGGGATTGGCTCAAGCAAGTTTCTTGGTTTCATGGTGTCCAATCAAAGCTATCGAGGATATCACGGTGGTGGATAATGTAAAGGCCGTGCAGAGGCTAACGGGACGAATAGCCGCCCTAGGACGATTCATTTAGAGATCCTCAAATAGGAGCCACCGATTTTTCTCACTACTTAAGAAGAAGAGAAATTTTGCATGGACTCTGGAATGCCACCAGGCCTTGGAGGAACTAAAACAGTATTTATCGAGCCCGCCGTTGTTTCATACCGCGAAAGTGGACGAACAACTTTACCTGTACTTAGCTGTCTCGGAGATAGCGGTAAGTGGAGTCCTAGTCCGAGAAGAACAAGGTACGCAATTCCCTATCTATTATGTCAGTCGAATCTTAGGTGAGGCCGAAACTAGATATCCACACTTAGAAAAATTAGAGCTTGCTTTAATAAGTGCCTCTAGGAAACTAAAACCATATTTCCAATGTCATCCGATATGTGTTGTAACAACTTATCCTCTTCGAAATATTTTACACAGACCCGAGCTTTCGGGTCGATTGGCCAAATGGGCCATAGAAATCAGTGGGTACGATATTGAGTATCGACCCCGAACCGCCATCAAATCTCAAATCTTGGCAGACTTCGTGGATGACTTTACGCCGGACTTCGTACCCGAGATTGAAAAAGAACTACTGATAAAACCAAGAACATCTTCGGGAGTCTGGACCCTCTTTATGGATGGTGCTTCGAACGCGAAGGGGTCAGGACTAGGCATCGTACTAAAATTACCCACATGGTATGTAGTTAAACAGTCTATCAGAACTACAAAATTGACTAACAATGAGGCCGAGTATGAGGCCATGATTGCAGGTCTCGAACTAGCTAGAAGCTTGGGAGCGGAGGTCGTAGAGGCCAAGTGTGATTCCCTCCTCGTGGTAAACCAAGTTAATGGGACTTTTGAAGACCAAGAAGATCGAATGCAGAGGTACTTATATAAACTACAGGTGACTCTACATCGATTTAAGGAATGCAACATGTACCTCGAGAACAGAACAGCGAGGACGGCGCTCTTGCAAACTTAGGTTCATCGGTCGAAGATGACGAACTCAACTTGGGGACTGTCGTACAACTCATGAGATCGGTAATCAAAGAAGGTCACACCGAGATAAACTCCACAAGTTTAACCTGGTATTGGAGAAACAAATATATAGAGTACTTAAAGAACGGAAAGCTTCCATCAGATCCAAATGAGTCGAGAGCTCTGTGCACAAAGGGAGCACGGTTCACCTTGTCCGAAGACGGAACGCTGTTTAGAAGGACGTTCGATGGACCATTGGCAATATGTTTGGGACCGGGAGATACCGACTATATCCTACGGGAAATTCATGAGGGCACTTGTGGAAATCATTCCGGTGCCGATTCACTGGTCCACAAAGTAATCAGAGCAGGGTATTATTGGATCGATATGGGCAAGGATGTAAGGGAGTTCGTTCGAAAATTCTACAAATGCCAAAGGCATGCGCCCATGATTCATCAACCCGGGGAACTACTCCACTCGGTCCTATCCCCATGGCCCTTCATGAAATGGGGAATGGACATCGTTGGCCCCTTCCCATCTGCCCCAGTTAAGGTTCAGTTTATTTTGTTTATGACTGATTATTTCTCTAAATAGGTTGAAGCATAGGCTTTCGAGAAAGTTAGAGAAAAGGAAGTCATAGACTTCATTTGGGACCACATCATATGTCGATTCGGGATGCCATCCGATATTGTATGTGATGATGGAAAACAATCCATCGGTAGCAAAGTAACTAAATTTCTCGAGGATCACAAGATCAAAAGGATCCTATCAACACCTTATCATCCCAGTGGGAACGAACAAGCCGAATCGACCAACAAAACCATCATCCAAAATATTAAGAAGAGATTGACCGACGCTAAAGGAAAATGGAGAGAAATACTACCCGAGGTCCTATGGGCATACCACACAACATCGAAATCCAGTATCGGAGCAACACCGTTCTCGTTGGTTTATGGCGCCGAAGCTCTGATCCCGGTCGAGGTTGGAGAACCTAGCATCAGGTTTTGATATGAAACAGAGGAGTCGAATAACGAAACTATGAATACGAACCTAGAATTGTTGGATGAAAGATACGAAGCCGCTCTCGTCCGATTGGCCACCTAAAAATAGCGGATCGAACGGTACTACAACCGAAGAACCAATCATCGACATTTTAACCTCGGGGACTTGGTGCTAAGAAAAGTCACCCACAACACCCGAAATCCGATTGAAGGGAAACTGGGTTCGAACTAGGAAGGACCGTATCAGGTTCTTGAGATCATCGGAAAAGGATCCTATAAGCTCGGCATGATAAACGGCAAATAACTACCGAGAAATTGGAACGTATCGCACCTAATACGATACTACTGCTAAAAGGTACAGCCTCTCCCATTTTCATTTATATTTCAAAACTAACCCTTGCAGGTGTTCGACCAGAAATAGCGATGGATTCTTCAACATAAAGCCTTTAGGTCTGAAAGCACATGTTGCACTCTTTTTACTTTAGACCGGTTTTGTCCCAAATGGGTTTTCCGGCGAGGTTTTTAATGAGGCAACCATTGATTGTGCTAACTTAGAACAATTCAACAATATCCGAGGACTCTTTACAATCAACCTCGAATACTAGGGGCATTGCCCTCGAATATCAAGTTTAATGAGAGGAAGTTACTTCATAGCAGCAGGGTCTCGATAGGAAAGATTTGTAAGGGCCAAACGGTCAAACAAACCATGCCCGCGTAGTTTGATCGAACCCTGGCACAAAACATGTACACATGTATAATGGTTTATAAAGATAAATTTCTTCTTTACCAATATCTCATACCTCAACAGTTTTTCTACTTCATATTCTCGATCTATTATACAAACAGGCTTAAGGGCCGACCATGACCAAAGTTCGGATGATTACCCCCACAATCGGGGACTGCCGTTCAAAAAATAAATGAGATCAAATTATATAAACTCCAAAGATCATAAGACTTTTTAGGCAACCCTCGATTTTATAGGCTACTGCCACCCCACTCAGGGACTTACACTTCGGGCAAGCTCGAAGAAAAATGAGAAAATAAGCCCAAGAGGTAAATCCTGAACTAAAAAGGCTACGGCCGAATTAACACGGGTCAGAGACGTCCGAATTCCGTAACAAAACAAGCCTTTGAATCCTCTCATAAACCGGTTAAAAAGGCTACCCCCGACAAAATCATAAAACACTTCGATAATATCAAGCCTCGAAAACCTAAATGAGTACAAAATTGTTCGAACTCTCGAACAATTCCCTATTTTATGCTAAGGCATTACAAAATTTGCAAATAAAAGCCGAAAAGGGGACAAAGCCATAAACAATCTTTTTACAAAAGCCTAAGGGTTATTTTCTGCTTTGAGTTCGAGAGATCATCCTCAATCAACTAAAAAAACTAAGGGTTACCTTACTTCGAGTTCGAGCAAGCACTCACTCGATCATAAGACCTAAGGGCTACACTAGTTCGATTTCAATCAAATTGTCTGAACCTCGAACCTTAGAATGCAACTTCATAAATTTATAAGGCAGAAGGAAAATAAAAGCAAGGTTTTCCCGAACCCTCGAACACAATTTTATGCTAAGGCATTTTCGACCTTTGTAAAGTACATAAAGCAAAGGAAAAATACAAAAACCAAAAGGGCAAGAAAAGCCTTATGTTTATATTCAAAGGTTTTTACAATAGGGCAAATCGGCCCAAGAATAAATACAAAAGAAAAACAAAGAACTTAATGTCCTAAGTGGCTTGATCTTTATCGGAGGCCGCGTCCTCGGGATTTTCCCCGTCTTCTGATTCGCTCGAGTTATCGGAGTCTTCCACAGGGAAGGCCAGCCTTCGAGCCCTGGCTTCCTCCGCCTTGGCATTTTCAGTTTTGGCCTCAACATCGAAGCCCTGAGCATTGACCTCCTCGAGAGCTTCCCTCCGAGCCTGCCATTTAGCATGTTCGACCATGCTCTTGGCCTTGGCCTGGTTGACCTCAACATCGATCCTGAACTGGGCCACTTTAGCATCAACTTTTTTATTAGCCTCGGTCACCTCAGATCTAGCTACTACCACTTTAGATCTGGCTACGGACACCTCAGATCTGGACTCTTTGAGTTCATTAGCCAAGCTTGCTTTATCGGAAGTGGACAAATCTAACCGATGTTGAAGCTCCTTAATCCTCTCGATCTGCATCGAGGCATTTTCTTTTGCAACTCGAAGCTGGGGCTCAGTCAACTCCAATTGTGCTTGAACGGCCTCCTTTTTCGAGGAAAGGATATCCATATTCTTTTTGAATTTTTCCTTCTCGGCCATTAGCTTATCTACCTGCGAATTGAGTTGTCCAATCTGTTCAAGCCTCTGCCGAACCTGTAGAATCGGATCGTTAGTAGTAATCTCCAATTCATCTTCACTATCGTGAAGAATTCGGAATACCTGCTCAGCTATCTCCTCGTGCTCTTCCCGAGCTACTGCCAAAAATTCGGAATACCTGCTCAGCTATCTCCTCGTGCTCTTCCCGAGCTACTGCCAAATCTGCTCGAAGTTTTTCACTAAGAAGTTTGTAGGAGTCACCCTTCTCAGTGAGGTTCCGAACCTCAGCCTCATGCTCCTCTCGGATTCGGAGGAAAGCCTCATGATGCAACACCGAAGCCTATAAATATGGGAAAATGTTATAGTTATCTACAACTCTAAATGTAAAAGAAATAGCATAGATGCCATCGAAGTTACCCAATTCAGAGCATGTTGGGCCTCGTTGAAAAGGCAGGCGGGTCCTACCACATTCATCACGGTTTGATCCTCTTCGGTCACCAAGGACTGAAGGTAACTAGCAATCCCCACAGGGGAGAGAAAACTCGGGTATCTTCTGGGACGAAGAGTACTATTTTCTGCCTGCGATTGGGATTAACACTCGGGGCCGGGAATCGGTCCACCAATTTTGGGCCCGATGAAGATTCGACATCACCCGACCATGATGTTTTCTTCGGTACCGGTAATTCGCCGAACCCGGTAATATCCTCAAAAGCAGCAGACTCGAGCCCATCCGAAAGACCATGGATATCGGTCAACTCCTGAATGCCCTCGTAAGATCGACCTTCCAACATACTGGCCTCGTGGATCATAGCATCCGAAAACTGAGAGGATCCAATAATATCAACTATCTTGAGCTCTTCCCTCGAAATATCTTATGCTACCTGAGAAGTCCTGCCCTCGGTCTCTCTTCCAACCATCTCAGCTCGAGACGGAATAGTCTCGGCTTTTCATTGTTCAGGAATTATAGCCAAATCTCCCTTATCTACCTTCGCTGATTCAGAGGATTGTTGTATCACAACATTAGCCCGTACACAGGCTAATTCCTCTTCTCTTTCTTCGGGATCATTCCTTAATCGGTGGATCGAGTCCAAAGGCATGATACCGGAGCCCCCTTGGGCTTGCGAGTTCTCTTCTTTGTATAGTCTTGTAAGGCCATAGGTTGGGTTTAACTGCTTGCAAGTTTGGCTAGTGTCCATTTTATAGGGGAAACTCAGCCGGAAATCTCCGTCGGAATCCACGATGAGTTAGACACCCCATAAACCCTTACATTCGAGGACGAATGTTCCTAAGGGGGAGAGGGTGTTACAACCCAAATTCGCATACCATAGATCACGTCGTAAGTAGTCGATGTAAATCCAAGAAGATATTATCTTTGAGATGATAAGAAGTTAATCCTATTGGTCTTAAACGATACAAGGGTGTATAAGAGTGGTTAACAAATATTAGAAGTTAAACGAATCAAGGATGTTGTAACCCGTATTTTCGGGTAACACTAGAGGTGATTAACTGTCCCAAGAGGTCTTGTTTTAATGTATTTGAATCATATAATATCCGCATCATAAGTCTTGAAGTCAAGCGAGTTATGAAACAAAAGTCGATAAAAGTTGTCGCAACTTAGGTTTATAATTTTACTTAAACTTTAGGTCAAATGTTACTGTATTTTTCTCCCAATGTGCTTAGAATTATGGGGTGATCTACCTATCAAATTGAATATCTATGAGTCTAGTTTCCAACGCATTAAACCGTTCGTTGATACGATCTCGGAATAGAGAGATATTCGCATTTTCGCGAGAGTGCGCCAAGCTGCTCTCTATGGGGCCCACAAAGGCGGTTTAAGACATATGGACATATATAAGATACCTCAACCCCGTTTTAAGTCATTATATTTCAGTATATTCAGACCTTAGAACCCTAAAAACATTCTCTCAAGGTTCTCTCATGATCCAAGACCCAAACAAAGGGCAAACAACACAAATCAAGTGTCGAGAATCCCGTGGCGCTAGTAAGTTTCTTGTTCTTCTTGTTGTTGCTGATTTTTGTGTTGTTCCAGCTCGTGTGGGAGGTTGTTTTAAGTGTTTTATGTCCTGTAAATATACCTTCAAGTTTTTAATATCAACCCTAGGTGATTTCAAGTCTTCTAAAGTAATTCTAGTGCCGAAAAACCCGAATTAATTGCTAGTTTCGCTTCCTTGTTCTTGTGGCAGAATTGAAGGGATATTTCGTGGAAAATTAAGGTCAAATTGGAGTTGTTCTTTCTGTTTAAAGGTAAGGAACCTCTTACTCCATATATATTTAAGATTATCCAAGTTGCAGCTAAGTCGTTGAAGCTAGAACTTGTGAAATATATATCGAAAAGCTTGGTAGTAATGTTGTTGGTTGGTGGACTGTTTTGGAGGCTCAATATGATTATTAATGATGTTGTTTGGGCTGTTTGGTGATTGTATTGACTTGTGGGAAGTCATATAAATAGGGGAGGTGCTGTCCGTTTCATCGTAAAATAGGTTGTGGTCGATACATAATAGTTACGACGTTTAAACGATAATGATAGTGTCATTTGTCTTATTGTAGACTAAGGAGTCGTGATATTTGCATAGCTTGAGGTTGGGCAGTATATACAAGGTATGTGAGTCTATCCCCTTCATTCTTTTGCACGACTCCGATTGTACATAATGTAATGAACGAGCTCCCAAAGATACTCTACTCTTAGAAGCTAGCAGTACTTACATTGCTGCCCTTCTTATGAAACGATTGTTATTGATGTTACTTCTCTTATTCTGATATTATCAATGTTGTTGGTAGTTCCTGATTCTTATAAGATTCTTGATGAAGAGTTAATCCTAATAACGTGTACGAAGGATACCAACCTTATGTCACTCCGAAAGGTTCAAAATGTGATTCCAATGAGTCCAGCATGCATCATATATATGTATCTATTTTACTCTACCGAGCCGCGCTATAGTCGGCCGGGTACGGCACCTATTGTGCAACCACTGATCAGTTGGGTTTTACCGAGCTCCACGTGACCGGGTACGATTCTACCGAGCCCTATGATGGCCGGGTACATTTTACCGAGCCTATTATGGCCGGGTACGATATGATGATGGTGATGCCCACAAAGGCGTATGTTTTAAAAGTTTATGTATATATATGTATGTATCATGTATTTCATGTCAGTAGCCCTCAGAGGTACCCAGATGTCACAGGTTGTATATTCTCTATCCATGTTTACATTACTGTTCTTACTTATGCTTTCTTGCCTCACATACTCAGTACTTTATTCGTACTGACGTCCTTTTTATTTGTGGACGCTGCATGTCGTGCTGCAG
This sequence comes from Nicotiana tabacum, assembly GCF_000715075.1. Taxonomy (NCBI): domain Eukaryota; kingdom Viridiplantae; phylum Streptophyta; class Magnoliopsida; order Solanales; family Solanaceae; genus Nicotiana; species Nicotiana tabacum. Next base: position 133,861,222 of record NC_134094.1, on the reverse strand, counting down.
GTCCTGATAGACAGGTAGACGTAGCTCCCCCACCACAGTAGGCTGTCCAGTTCAGCGGTTATTGGCGAGATCCCTTCTCTGGACTTGCCGTGATCTTGGTATGCATTTTTGTTATAGACCTTATGGGTATGTCGGGGCCCTGTTCCGGCAATGTTGTAGCACTTATGTTCTTTTAGAGGCTCATAGACAGGTGTCGACTCATGGTAGCTCGTACCTTGTATATAGTTTCTTGACAGTCTTGTCGTCCCATGTTATGTATGTTCATGACATTATCTTTCATTGTTGGATGTTCATGATCCATGTCTACCATTTATATTGATCTTGTCGGCCCTTAAAGATAATAAGGAAGGTTAGATAAAATGTACGTTGGTGCTCGGCAAGTATGGCCCGGGTGCTAGTCATGACCCTCCAGTTGGGTCGTGACAAACTTGGTATCAGAGCAAGTCTGTCCTAGGGGATGTCTATGAGCCGTGTCTAGTAGAGTTTTGATTATGGATGTGTAGAGCGCCACATTTATAATCAGGAGGCTACGTGACATCTAGGGTTGTTACCTTCTTCCTGAATCTAGATCGTGCGTAGAGTTGAGTAGTAAGTGTTCATATCTAATATTCACCTTGTTTTCTTTCAGCGATGCCTTCGACTAGGAAGCAAGCAATTAGTAAACGGCTTGATACAGCTGTGGGAGAGGGTAACATTCAGGTGCCTCCAGCCAGAGCAGGCCAAAGTGAGGCTCAGAGTGAGATGCCGTCTCATACCTCTCTGTCTTCTCCAAAAGATATTAGGAGGCACCCAGTACATCCAGTTCCTCCGTCTGGCACTACAGACCACGATATGTGCAGTGCAGTGCAGTTGTTGAGTAGCTTAGTAGCTGCTCAGGCTCAGAGGCAGAATACCGGTGCTGCTGATAAACCGGTTAGTGCAGGAGTTCGTGATTTTATTAATCTAGACCCTCCAGTGTTTACCGGATCAAGGTCCTCATTTACCGGATCAAGCCCCAAGGAGGACCCGCAAATATTTATTGATCAGGTTCATTGTACATTGCGTGTTATGCATGCTAGTGATACAGAGGCAGTAGAGTTGGCTTCTTATCGGTTATGGGATTTAGCGATTTTATGGTATGATAGTTGGGAGAGATCTAGGGGTCCGAACGCTCCTCCAGCCGTGTGGAAGGAATTTTCTGAGGCCTTTCTTCATCACTACTTGCCAGCTGAGATACGATGAGCTAGAGCTGATAAGTTCTTGAACCTTCGACAGGGTAATATGAGTGCATGAGAGTATAGTATATAGTTTGATTCTTTATCAAGGTATACTCCCCATATGGTGGCCGAGATGAGTGATAGGGTGACCACATCTGATAAATGAGTGCACAACAGCCTCCTTGGTAGAGGGCATGGATATTTCCCGTATTCAGGCTTATGCCCAGACCCTTCAGGATCATAAGTTATATGCTAAGCTCTCTAAATGTGAATTCTTGCTGAACTCAGTAGCATTCCTTGGCCATGTGATATCTGATGAGGGTATTAAGGTCGATATTCAGAAGATCGATGCAATGAAGAATTGGCCGAGACCTACAACACCGTCAGAAGTCCGCAGCTTCCTGGGGCTAGCAAGATATTATAGGCGGTTTGTAGAAGGGTTTTCCTCTATATCAGCACCATTGACTAAGTTAACACAGAAAACTAAGTTCCAGTGGTCTGATGCTTGTGAACATAGTTTTTAGGAGCTAAAGAATCGATTGACATCCGCGCCAGTGCTCACTCTCCCAGAAGGAACAGAAGGTTATGTGGTATATTGTGATGCCTCAGGTATAGGTTTGGGGTGCGTATTGATGCAACGTGGGAAGGTGATTGCTTATGCATCAAGACAATTGAAGAAGCATGAAAAGAATTACCCGACTCATGATTTGGAATTGGCTGCAGTAATATATGCTTTGAAGATATGGCGGCACTACTTATACGGCGTCCATGTTGACATCTACACAGATCACAAGAGTTTACAATACATCTTCAAGCAGGAGGAGTTGAATTTGAGGCAGTGTAGGTGGCTTGAATTACTGAAAGACTACGATGTCGAGATATTGTGCCATCCCGGTAAAGCTAATGTTGTGGCAGACGCTCTCAGCCGTAAGTCAATGAAAGCTTAATACATATTGAGGCAGGTAGACAAGGGTTGACCAAAGAGCTTCACCAGCTGGCCAATATGAGAATCAGATTGTTGGACTCTGATGACGGAGGTGTTATTGTACAAAATACAGCAGAATCATCTTTGGTAGCCGAGGTAAAAGCACGGCAATATGAAGATCCTACCTTAGTAAGATTGAGAGAGGGAATTCAGCAGTGTAAGATTACAGCTTTCAAGATCGGAGGAGATGGGACATTGAGATACCAGGGCCGATTATGTGTACCTAGTGTGGCAGGGTTGCGAGAGAAGATTATGATTGAGATTCATCAGTCCCGATATTCTATCCATCCTGGCTCGACAAAGATGTATCATGACGTTAAGGAGAAGTATTGGTGGGATAACATGAAGAAGTCTATTGCAGAATTTGTAGCCCAGTGTCCTAATTGTCAACAAGTAAAGATCAAGCATCAGAAACCTAGTGGATTGATTCAGAATATAGAGATTCCGACCTACAAATGGGAGGTGATTAATATGGACTTCATTATTGGATTACCTCACTCTTATCATAAGTTTGACTCCATCTGGGTGATAGTTGATCGACTTACAAAATCTGCCCATTTTCTACCAGTTAAGACAACTTACACGGCTGAAGATTATGCGAAGTTGTATATCAAGGAGATTGTTAGGCTTCATGGTGTGCCGGTATCTATTATATCAGACCGAGGAGCTCAATTTATGGCTAACTTTTGGAGGTCTTTTCAGAAGGGTTTAGGCACACAAGTAAATCTCAGCACTGCATTCCATCCGCAGACTGACGGACAGGCTGAACGTACCATCCAGATGCTTGAAGATATGCTACGAGCATGTGTTCTAGATTTCAAGGGGAATTGGGATGACCATCTGGCACTTATAGAATTTGCCTACAATAATAGCTACCATTCCAGTATTAAAATGGCCCCGTATGAGGCACTGTATGGGAGGAGATGTAGATCACCAGTTGGATGGTTCGAAGTCGGTGAGACAGAATTATATGGGCCAGATTTGATTCACCAAGCCATTAAGAAGGTGAAAGTGATACAAGAGCGACTGAGGACGGCACAAAGCAGGCAAAAGTCTTATTCCGACGTCCGACGTCGTGATCTGGAATTTGAGGTTGGTGATTGGGTTTTCCTGAAGATCTCGCCGATGAAGGGTGTTATGCGTTTTGGGAAGAAGGGTAAGTTGTGTCCGCGGTATATTGGGCCGTACAAAATTCTTCGACGAATTGGACAGGTTGCTTACGAGTTAGAATTGCCATCTGAATTGGAATTTGTCCACCCGGTATTCCATGTATCTATGTTGAGGAAATGTATTGGAGACCCTTCTCGGGTCATCCCTATCAAAGATGTACAAGTTACAAAGGATCTATCATATGATGAAGTGCCAGTGGCTATATTAGATCGACAAGTCCGCAAGCTGAGAACAAAGTTTGTAGCTTCCGTGAAAGTATTATGGAGGAACAAGAATATAGAAGAAATGACATGGGAAGCAGAAGAGGAGATGAAGTCTAAATACCCTTACCTATTCCAGAGTGAAGATAACGAGGATGCCGGGGGAAAGAAGGACGCATTATAAGGTGAAACGGCTCTATGAGGTAAGCAATAGCTTGTGAATACTCTTTTTTTAATACAAAATGGTGATATGCAGATAATGTACATATCCATAATGCTTTGTATAGTCTTGTAAGGCCATAGGTTGGGTTTAACTGCTTGCAAGTTTGGCTAGTGTCCATTTTATGGGGAAAACTCAGCCGGAAATCTCCGTCGGAATCCACGATGAGTTAGACACCCCATAAACCCTTACATTCGAGGACGAATGTTCCTAAGGGGGAGAGGGTGTTACAACCCAAATTCGCATACCATAGATCACGTCGTAAGTAGTCGATGTAAATCCAAGAAGATATTATCTTTGAGATGATAAGAAGTTAATCCTATTGGTCTTAAACGATACAAGGGTGTATAAGAGTGGTTAACAAATATTAAAAGTTAAACGAATCAAGGATGTTGTAACCCGTATTTTCGGGTAACACTAGAGGTGATTAACTGTCCCAAGAGGTCTTGTTTTAATGTATTTGAATCATATAATATCCGCATCATAAGTCTTGAAGTCAAGCGAGTTATGAAACAAAAGTCGATAAAAGTTGTCGCAACTTAGGTTTATAATTTTACTTAAACTTTAGGTCAAATGTTACTGTATTTTTCTCCCAATGTGCTTGGAATTATGGGGTGATCTACCTATCAAATTGAATATCTATGAGTCTAGTTTCCAACGCATTAAACCGTTCGTTGATACGATCTCGGAATAGAGAGATATTCGCATTTTCGCGAGAGTGCGCCAAGCTGCTCTCTATGGGGCCCACAAAGGCGGTTTAAGACATATGGACATATATAAGATACCTCAACCCCGTTTTAAGTCATTATATTTCAGTATATTCAGACCTTAGAACCCTAAAAACATTCTCTCAAGGTTCTCTCATGATCCAAGACCCAAACAAAGGGCAAACAACACAAATCAAGTGTCGAGAATCCCGTGGCGCTAGTAAGTTTCTTGTTCTTCTTGTTGTTGCTGATTTTTGTGTTGTTCCAGCTCGTGTGGGAGGTTGTTTTAAGTGTTTTATGTCCTGTAAATACACCTTCAAGTTTTTAATATCAACCCTAGGTGATTTCAAGTCTTCTAAAGTAATTCTAGTGCCGAAAAACCCGAATTAATTGATAGTTTCGCTTCCTTGTTCTTGTGGCAGAATTGAAGGGATATTTCGTGGAAAATTAAGGTCAAATTGGAGTTGTTCTTTCTGTTTAAAGGTAAGGAACCTCTTACTCTATATATATTTAAGATTATCCAAGTTGCAGCTAAGTCGTTGAAGCTAGAACTTGTGAAATATATATCGAAAAGCTTGGTAGTAATGTTGTTGGTTGGTGGACTGTTTTGGAGGCTCAATATGATTATTAATGATGTTGTTTGGGCTGTTTGGTGATTGTATTGACTTGTGGGAAGTCATATAAATAGGGGAGGTGCTGTCCGTTTCATCGTAAAATAGGTTGTGGTCGATACATAATAGTTACGACGTTTAAACGATAATGATAGTGTCATTTGTCTTATTGTAGACTAAGGAGTCGTGATATTTGCATAGCTTGAGGTTGGGCAGTATATACAAGGTATGTGAGTCTATCCCCTTCATTCTTTTGCACGACTCCGATTGTACATAATGTAATGAACGAGCTCCCAAAGATACTCTACTCTTAGAAGCTAGCAGTACTTACATTGCTGCCCTTCTTATGAAACGATTGTTATTGATGTTACTTCTCTTATTCTGATATTATCAATGTTGTTGGTAGTTCCTGATTCTTATAAGATTCTTGATGAAGAGTTAATCCTAATAACGTGTACGAAGGATACCAACCTTATGTCACTCCGAAAGGTTCAAAATGTGATTCCAATGAGTCCAGCATGCATCATATATATGTATCTATTTTACTCTATCGAGCCGCGCTATAGTCGGCCGGGTACGGCACCTATTGTGCAACCACTGATCAGTTGGGTTTTACCGAGCTCCACGTGACCGGGTACGATTCTACCGAGCCCTATGATGGCCGGGTACATTTTACCGAGCCTATTATGGCCGGGTACGATATGATGATGGTGATGCCCACAAAGGCGTATGTTTTAAAAGTTTATGTATATATATGTATGTATCATGTATTTCATGTCAGTAGCCCTCAGAGGTACCCAGATGTCACAGGTTGTATATTCTCTATCCATGTTTACATTACTGTTCTTACTTATGCTTTCTTGCCTCACATACTCAGTACTTTATTCGTACTGACGTCCTTTTTATTTGTGGACGCTGCATGTCGTGCTGCAGGTCCTGATAGACAGGTAGACGTAGCTCCCCCACCACAGTAGGCTGTCCAGTTCAGCGGTTATTGGCGAGATCCCTTCTCTGGACTTGCCGTGATCTTGGTATGCATTTTTGTTATAGACCTTATGGGTATGTCGGGGCCCTGTTCCGGCAATGTTGTAGCACTTATGTTCTTTTAGAGGCTCATAGACAGGTGTCGACTCATGGTAGCTCGTACCTTGTATATAGTTTCTTGACAGTCTTGTCGTCCCATGTTATGTATGTTCATGACATTATCTTTCATTGTTGGATGTTCATGATCCATGTCTACCATTTATATTGATCTTGTCGGCCCTTAAAGATAATAAGGAAGGTTAGATAAAATGTACGTTGGTGCTCGGCAAGTATGGCCCGGGTGCTAGTCATGACCCTCCAGTTGGGTCGTGACAAACTTGGTATCAGAGCAAGTCTGTCCTAGGGGATGTCTATGAGCCGTGTCTAGTAGAGTTTTGATTATGGATGTGTAGAGCGCCACATTTATAATCAGGAGGCTACGTGACATCTAGGGTTGTTACCTTCTTCCTGAATCTAGATCGTGCGTAGAGTTGAGTAGTAAGTGTTCATATCTAATATTCACCTTGTTTTCTTTCAGCGATGCCTTCGACTAGGAAGCAAGCAATTAGTAAACGGCTTGATACAGCTGTGGGAGAGGGTAACATTCAGGTGCCTCCAGCCAGAGCAGGCCAAAGTGAGGCTCAGAGTGAGATGCCGTCTCATACCTCTCTGTCTTCTCCAGAAGATATTAGGAGGCACCCAGTACATCCAGTTCCTCCGTCTGGCACTACAGACCATGATATGTGCAGTGCAGTGCAGTTGTTGAGTAGCTTAGTAGCTGCTCAGGCTCAGAGGCAGAATACCGGTGCTGCTGATAAACCGGTTAGTGCAGGAGTTCGTGATTTTATTAATCTAGACCCTCCAGTGTTTACCGGATCAAGGTCCTCATTTACCGGATCAAGCCCCAAGGAGGACCCGCAAATATTTATTGATCAGGTTCATTGTACATTGCGTGTTATGCATGCTAGTGATACAGAGGCAGTAGAGTTGGCTTCTTATCGGTTATGGGATTTAGCGATTTTATGGTATGATAGTTGGGAGAGATCTAGGGGTCCGAACGCTCCTCCAGCCGTGTGGAAGGAATTTTCTGAGGCCTTTCTTCATCACTACTTGCCAGCTGAGATACGATGAGCTAGAGCTGATAAGTTCTTGAACCTTCGACAGGGTAATATGAGTGCATGAGAGTATAGTATATAGTTTGATTCTTTATCAAGGTATACTCCCCATATGGTGGCCGAGATGAGTGATAGGGTGACCACATCTGATAAATGAGTGCACAACAGCCTCCTTGGTAGAGGGCATGGATATTTCCCGTATTCAGGCTTATGCCCAGACCCTTCAGGATCATAAGTTATATGCTAAGCTCTCTAAATGTGAATTCTTGCTGAACTCAGTAGCATTCCTTGGCCATGTGATATCTGATGAGGGTATTAAGGTCGATATTCAGAAGATCGATGCAATGAAGAATTGGCCGAGACCTACAACACCGTCAGAAGTCCGCAGCTTCCTGGGGCTAGCAAGATATTATAGGCGGTTTGTAGAAGGGTTTTCCTCTATATCAGCACCATTGACTAAGTTAACACAGAAAACTAAGTTCCAGTGGTCTGATGCTTGTGAACATAGTTTTTAGGAGCTAAAGAATCGATTGACATCCGCGCCAGTGCTCACTCTCCCAGAAGGAACAGAAGGTTATGTGGTATATTGTGATGCCTCAGGTATAGGTTTGGGGTGCGTATTGATGCAACGTGGGAAGGTGATTGCTTATGCATCAAGACAATTGAAGAAGCATGAAAAGAATTACCCGACTCATGATTTGGAATTGGCTGCAGTAATATATGCTTTGAAGATATGGCGGCACTACTTATACGGCGTCCATGTTGACATCTACACAGATCACAAGAGTTTACAATACATCTTCAAGCAGGAGGAGTTGAATTTGAGGCAGTGTAGGTGGCTTGAATTACTGAAAGACTACGATGTCGAGATATTGTGCCATCCCGGTAAAGCTAATGTTGTGGCAGACGCTCTCAGCCGTAAGTCAATGAAAGCTTAATACATATTGAGGCAGGTAGACAAGGGTTGACCAAAGAGCTTCACCAGCTGGCCAATATGAGAATCAGATTGTTGGACTCTGATGACGGAGGTGTTATTGTACAAAATACAGCAGAATCATCTTTGGTAGCCGAGGTAAAAGCACGGCAATATGAAGATCCTACCTTAGTAAGATTGAGAGAGGGAATTCAGCAGTGTAAGATTACAGCTTTCAAGATCGGAGGAGATGGGACATTGAGATACCAGGGCCGATTATGTGTACCTAGTGTGGCAGGGTTGCGAGAGAAGATTATGATTGAGATTCATCAGTCCCGATATTCTATCCATCCTGGCTCGACAAAGATGTATCATGACGTTAAGGAGAAGTATTGGTGGGATAATATGAAGAAGTCTATTGCAGAATTTGTAGCCCAGTGTCCTAATTGTCAACAAGTAAAGATCAAGCATCAGAAACCTAGTGGATTGATTCAGAATATAGAGATTCCGACCTACAAATGGGAGGTGATTAATATGGACTTCATTATTGGATTACCTCACTCTTATCATAAGTTTGACTCCATCTGGGTGATAGTTGATCGACTTACAAAATCTGCCCATTTTCTACCAGTTAAGACAACTTACACGGCTGAAGATTATGCGAAGTTGTATATCAAGGAGATTGTTAGGCTTCATGGTGTGCCGGTATCTATTATATCAGACCGAGGAGCTCAATTTATGGCTAACTTTTGGAGGTCTTTTCAGAAGGGTTTAGGCACACAAGTAAATCTCAGCACTGCATTCCATCCGCAGACTGACGGACAGGCTGAACGTACCATCCAGATGCTTGAAGATATGCTACGAGCATGTGTTCTAGATTTCAAGGGGAATTGGGATGACCATCTGGCACTTATAGAATTTGCCTACAATAATAGCTACCATTCCAGTATTAAAATGGCCCCGTATGAGGCACTGTATGGGAGGAGATGTAGATCACCAGTTGGATGGTTCGAAGTCGGTGAGACAGAATTATATGGGCCAGATTTGATTCACCAAGCCATTAAGAAGGTGAAAGTGATACAAGAGCGACTGAGGACGGCACAAAGCAGGCAAAAGTCTTATTCCGACGTCCGACGTCGTGATCTGGAATTTGAGGTTGGTGATTGGGTTTTCCTGAAGATCTCGCCGATGAAGGGTGTTATGCGTTTTGGGAAGAAGGGTAAGTTGTGTCCGCGGTATATTGGGCCGTACAAAATTCTTCGACGAATTGGACAGGTTGCTTACGAGTTAGAATTGCCATCTGAATTGGAATTTGTCCACCCGGTATTCCATGTATCTATGTTGAGGAAATGTATTGGAGACCCTTCTCGGGTCATCCCTATCAAAGATGTACAAGTTACAAAGGATCTATCATATGATGAAGTGCCAGTGGCTATATTAGATCGACAAGTCCGCAAGCTGAGAACAAAGTTTGTAGCTTCCGTGAAAGTATTATGGAGGAACAAGAATATAGAAGAAATGACATGGGAAGCAGAAGAGGAGATGAAGTCTAAATACCCTTACCTATTCCAGAGTGAAGATAACGAGGATGCCGGGGGAAAGAAGGACGCATTATAAGGTGAAACGGCTCTATGAGGTAAGCAATAGCTTGTGAATACTCTTTTTTTAATACAAAATGGTGATATGCAGATAATGTACATATCCATAATGCTTTGTATAGTCTTGTAAGGCCATAGGTTGGGTTTAACTGCTTGCAAGTTTGGCTAGTGTCCATTTTATGGGGAAAACTCAGCCGGAAATCTCCGTCGGAATCCACGATGAGTTAGACACCCCATAAACCCTTACATTCGAGGACGAATGTTCCTAAGGGGGAGAGGGTGTTACAACCCAAATTCGCATACCATAGATCACGTCGTAAGTAGTCGATGTAAATCCAAGAAGATATTATCTTTGAGATGATAAGAAGTTAATCCTATTGGTCTTAAACGATACAAGGGTGTATAAGAGTGGTTAACAAATATTAAAAGTTAAACGAATCAAGGATGTTGTAACCCGTATTTTCGGGTAACACTAGAGGTGATTAACTGTCCCAAGAGGTCTTGTTTTAATGTATTTGAATCATATAATATCCGCATCATAAGTCTTGAAGTCAAGCGAGTTATGAAACAAAAGTCGATAAAAGTTGTCGCAACTTAGGTTTATAATTTTACTTAAACTTTAGGTCAAATGTTACTGTATTTTTCTCCCAATGTGCTTGGAATTATGGGGTGATCTACCTATCAAATTGAATATCTATGAGTCTAGTTTCCAACGCATTAAACCGTTCGTTGATACGATCTCGGAATAGAGAGATATTCGCATTTTCGCGAGAGTGCGCCAAGCTGCTCTCTATGGGGCCCACAAAGGCGGTTTAAGACATATGGACATATATAAGATACCTCAACCCCGTTTTAAGTCATTATATTTCAGTATATTCAGACCTTAGAACCCTAAAAACATTCTCTCAAGGTTCTCTCATGATCCAAGACCTAAACAAAGGGCAAACAACACAAATCAAGTGTCGAGAATCCCGTGGCGCTAGTAAGTTTCTTGTTCTTCTTGTTGTTGCTGATTTTTGTGTTGTTCCAGCTCGTGTGGGAGGTTGTTTTAAGTGTTTTATGTCCTGTAAATACACCTTCAAGTTTTTAATATCAACCCTAGGTGATTTCAAGTCTTCTAAAGTAATTCTAGTGCCGAAAAACCCGAATTAATTGATAGTTTCGCTTCCTTGTTCTTGTGGCAGAATTGAAGGGATATTTCGTGGAAAATTAAGGTCAAATTGGAGTTGTTCTTTCTGTTTAAAGGTAAGGAACCTCTTACTCTATATATATTTAAGATTATCCAAGTTGCAGCTAAGTCGTTGAAGCTAGAACTTGTGAAATATATATCGAAAAGCTTGGTAGTAATGTTGTTGGTTGGTGGACTGTTTTGGAGGCTCAATATGATTATTAATGATGTTGTTTGGGCTGTTTGGTGATTGTATTGACTTGTGGGAAGTCATATAAATAGGGGAGGTGCTGTCCGTTTCATCGTAAAATAGGTTGTGGTCGATACATAATAGTTACGACGTTTAAACGATAATGATAGTGTCATTTGTCTTATTGTAGACTAAGGAGTCGTGATATTTGCATAGCTTGAGGTTGGGCAGTATATACAAGGTATGTGAGTCTATCCCCTTCATTCTTTTGCACGACTCCGATTGTACATAATGTAATGAACGAGCTCCCAAAGATACTCTACTCTTAGAAGCTAGCAGTACTTACATTGCTGCCCTTCTTATGAAACGATTGTTATTGATGTTACTTCTCTTATTCTGATATTATCAATGTTGTTGGTAGTTCCTGATTCTTATAAGATTCTTGATGAAGAGTTAATCCTAATAACGTGTACGAAGGATACCAACCTTATGTCACTCCGAAAGGTTCAAAATGTGATTCCAATGAGTCCAGCATGCATCATATATATGTATCTATTTTACTCTACCGAGCCGCGCTATAGTCGGCCGGGTACGGCACCTATTGTGCAACCACTGATCAGTTGGGTTTTACCGAGCTCCACGTGGCCGGGTACGATTCTACCGAGCCCTATGATGGCCGGGTACGTTTTACCGAGCCTATTATGGCCGGGTACGATATGATGATGGTGATGCCCACAAAGGCGTATGTTTTAAAAGTTTATGTATATATATGTATGTATCATGTATTTCATGTCAGTAGCCCTCAGAGGTACCCAGATGTCACAGGTTGTATATTCTCTATCCATGTTTACATTACTGTTCTTACTTATGCTTTCTTACCTCACATACTCAGTACTTTATTCGTACTGACGTCCTTTTTATTTGTGGACGCTGCATGTCGTGCTGCAGGTCCTGATAGACAGGTAGACGTAGCTCCCCCACCACAGTAGGCTGTCCAGTTCAGCGGTTATTAGCGAGATCCCTTCTCCGGACTTGCCGTGGTCTTGGTATGCATTTTTGTTATAGACCTTATGGGTATGTCGGGGCCCTGTTCCGGCAATGTTGTAGCACTTATGTTCTTTTAGAGGCTCATAGACAGGTGTCGACTCATGGTAGCTCGTACCTTGTATATAGTTTCTTGACAGTCTTGTCGTCCCATGTTATGTATGTTCATGACATTATCTTTCATTGTTGGATGTTCATGATCCATGTCTACCATTTATATTGATCTTGTCGGCCCTTAAAGATAATAAGGAAGGTTAGATAAAATGTACGTTGTTGCTCGGCAAGTATGGCCCGGGTGCTAGTCATGACCCTCCAGTTGGGTCGTGACAACTACGGGCCTCTCATCGACCCTTTGATAGTTCTACCCAAGCGTGTTTGGAGTACGGTCTCTACAGCACCAGACCTTCAACCCATTGTTTAAGATCTGGAATCGGTTCCGGCATCCGAGCCACAGCTGTAACATGAAAGAAAAATTGGATCAAGAAAATGAAAGGCAGTCACAAAATAAAACGCTCAAAGGGAAATAAGTACTCACGGTTCATATTCCATTTCTCAGGAAACGGCATGTCATCGACAAGGATCAGGTACGAGGTTTTGACTCGAACAAATCGGCCCATCCAACCTCGATCATGAGTTTCATCTATACTCGAGAATGGCGCTTTGGTGGCTCGGCCAGCAAGCTTGATTAACCCTCCTCGATAGAGTCGGGGACTATAAAGGCGCATAAGGTGATCGAGGGTGAAAAAACACCCCTCAATTTTGCTTGAGAAGAATAGGAGGAGAATCACTATTCTCCAAAAAGAAGGGTGGATCTGGCCAAGGGTCACATCATACCTTTTGCAAAAGGCGACGATGACAGGATCTAACGGGCCTAACGTGAAAGGATAAGTATAAACGCTTAAGAACCCTTCTACGTGGGTAGTAATTGATTCCTCAGGAGATGGGACTACCACGTACTTGTTGCCCCAGTTGCATTCCTATTTTACTTTGTCGAGAATTTTCTCGGTGATTGAATACTGGTACCTCGAGATCGGCTCACATCGGCCCGGTATCGAAGAAGGTTTTTCAACCTTAAAATCCATAACAGTTGAGACATCCTACCGGAATAAACTCCTTGGGGCGAGGCTCTGCCGCATCCTCGCCGCCGGCAGGTCGTGATGAAGAAGCGACCTCTTTTTGCGGCATCATTTTTGAGGTTTTTGCCATTGATGAATAAAGGAAAAGAGAATTAGGGTTGTATGCGATGTAAAGTGTATGAAATAGAGAGATTTTCTGAAGAAGATGCAAGAATAAAGAAGAAGTTTTTGAGTGAAAAGTTTGGATGAGGATGAAAGTTTGAATATTTATAGCGTGGTGATGACGGTTCAGAACCGATAGTGGCCGACCAACGACTAACAGATATTTAATGCCTTGGTAACTGGACCGACGGGACGTTTGTAACATACGTCATAATCGGGCTCGTTGTTGACATCATCATCTACCAAGTCGAAGTTCGAAAATTCATATCGTTTCTCGTCATCTCCTTTCTGAGAAACGAGGGGACTATCTGTATACGGTCAAAACCGGGTCTGCCTTCTTATGACTAATCGAGATTGGAACATGATGGTCTAAGTTTCATCATTGTAATATCGAGCCATGATGCGAAGTTAAATTGTCGAGCTCGAGCTCGAAATAAATACCGAGATCGGTCAAGATCGAGATCGAGCCAAGATTGAGCAATATCGAGATCGGTCAAAATCGAGCTCGAAACCCAGAGACCAATCAATACCTAGACCGGCCAAGATCGAGATCAAGCGAAGAGACCGATCAATATCGAGATCGGCCAAGATCGAGCTCGAGACCCAGAGACCGATCAAGATTGAGATCGGCCAAGATCGAGACCGAGCCAAGAAACAAAAAAGGCGTTATAGCCGCAATTGGGGGGAGAATCTCGGCGAAAATCACGACTTGAATCAAGAAAAAGCTAATTAATTAATCTATCATGGGATCTCCACTATGTATTTTAAATTATATCCAAAATGAGATTCTCCCACTATATTAACAGTTGTTATCATTTGTAAGGACATTCATTTCGAGATAGATAGCAAAGAGAGCATATACTATCCTTTTTGGCTTTTGATATTTAGTCATATTGTTTCTTCTACCAATCGTTTTTCACTCAATTTGGAGGTGATAAAACTTGAAGGCTTAGGCCAACTAGTCCATTCGGTGTGCATTCATTTCTTTTATAACTAATTTCGATATTCATTTACATATTTTTCCTAATTGGTATCAATTTATATCACGTATCCTTAGAACTACGTATAAATTCAACTCTATCCGTTTTTCGGGTAAACAATTTACATTTACATATCTTTCCCAATTGGTATCAATTTATAACACGTATCCTTAGAACTACGTATAAATTCAACTCTATCCGTTCTTCGGGTAAATAACTTCAAAAGTCTTTTTTCTTCTTAAACTCCGTACTTAGTCAAATAGGTTTACATAAATTGAAACGGAGAAAGCAAGTTATTTTTCGAGACAAGTTTAGGAGGTAAATTTATGTATTTTCTCTTTTTTACCTTAAAATATTAAAAGGTTATTACTTTGGAGTGATTCAAGATGAAGAGGTAAATATTGAGAATAGGATGAAGAGAGCGTAATTTTACAAATGATAAAATAACCTCCCTAAGGTATAATACAAAATACAAAAAGTCTTGTTGAGATTACACGTCGCTTTCTTTAAGCTAAAGCAAAGGTGGAAATTTAATTTAATAATTAAAAGGGAAAAGTGACGGTGCTATAAAAATAATAGCTAAAAATAATAATACCACATTAAAAAGTAGGCTAAAAGGGATGATATATGAGTTAGGCCACACCAAAAAGCGCATCCATTGGAAAGTTCCTATTCATTTTCGAGTACACATTAACAATTAAAGTAATCACTTAGTAAGTTTTTATACTAAGGCTCAATCCAATCTCTTCGAGACGGATCATAACGTCTTTGGTACGGTCGAAAAGCTTACCCGACAAGGAAGTACAATATCCTACTTTTAGCGTGGTTTCTTCAAAAGTTTATTTGAATTTAGTTAAACTAAGCAACATGCCTTTGGAATATACGTTAAACATTTTCATGTAAAATGCTTTTCCCGATTATGTAACATTCTTTTCTTGATGTGGCGTTTTTGTAATATTTTGTTGCATTAAATTGATGAAAATTATTTCAACGTCATGTGTTCTATATATCGAGATCGTTGAAAAGCACAAGTAGATAAAAGTTTGCCGTTTGTTTCAAGTAATTGGCGAAAATGAATAACGCAGAATAAACATGCCGTTCGTTGAGGGCATGTTTACGATCTTTACATATACATATCAGTAGTGGTGAAACGAAGATTTCTTCAAAGGTGTTCAAACTTGAAAGAAGTGAAAAACAATTTCTGACAAAGAATGTTCAATATATATTATATACCTCTAAAACTTAATATTTTATCTATTGTAACGACCCGACATGTCGTTTCGAGTAATTACTCTCATTTCTACTATTTGAAGTCTTGAATATCTTCATATGATGTATTATGACGTGTGTGAATCGTCGGTTTTGATTTTTTTGGTGTTTCGGGATTAGTTCGGAAGAATGAATTTCATGACAGGAGCTTAAATGAAAAGGGTTGACCGGAGTTTGACTTTAATTCAAACGACCCCGGAATAGAGTTTTGATGATTCCAACAGCTCCGTATGATGATTTTGGACTTAGGAGCGTATCCGAAAAATTATTTGGAGGTCCGTAGTTAAATTATGCTTGAAATAGCTAAAATAAAAATTTAAGTTGGAAGTTTGACCGGGGAGTTGACTTTTTGATATCGAGGTCGGAATCTAATTTTGGAAATTTGGAATAGGTCTGTTTTATCATTTATGACTTGTGTGCAAATGTTGAGGTCAATCGGACTTGATTTGCTATGTTTCGGCATCGAACCTAGAAGGTTTCGACATCGATTCTTCAAGAATACGCGATATCATATTAAGCAAATGAGCTCCAAATTCTGTTTTGATTGAAGCATTAGATCCGTATTGAAATTACGGTTTCATAGCAAAGAGAATCGTCGAATTCGGATATCGTATCAGAGAGTTATGCCCATTTCCGTATCGGGAACGATTTTCGGTCGCCGCCAGCGCCCAGGGTAGCGTGGGGCGCTAGCCCTGACGTTGGAAATTTTTGGGATACTGGAAACTGCACCACAGACAGCGCCCCATGCTGCCTGTTACGCTCGAAACAGCTGAGGCCCCTATAAACGGGGGGTTTCTGCCATTTTTATTTATTTTTGAGTTTGGGGAGCTCGGTTTAGGCGCTTTTTGGGCGATTTTTACGGAAAAATATTGGGGTAAGTGTTCCTTATTCTATATTGATTATATTTCATGATTCCATATTCATTTACATCATGAATCCATGAATTTATGGAAGAAAAATCAGATTTTTATAAAATCTTCCAAAAATGTAAAATGAAGATTTGAAGGTCAATCCAATGTTGGAATTTGATAATTTTTGTATGGTTGGACTTATATAGGAACGGGTGTTCGGATTTTGTGAGTTTCATCGGATTTCAAGATGTGGGCCCCACTGTCGATTTTTCGAGCGGAGTTGGAAATTTTTATAAATTGTTAAATTGTAAGCATTAGAGTAAATTGTGATTTATTTGCATGTTGTTTGAATAGATACGAGTCGTTTGGCTTGCATTGAGGAGATAGGAAGGCGTATGTAGGTTGATACGCGCGGAATAAAATTTTCGGAGTATTGTACATCTTGTTCGGTATTGGATTTGGCTTGCTCGAGGTAAGTAACATTTCTAATCTTAGAGCTGAGGGTATAAACCCTGATTATACGTGTTATGTTAATTGTTTGAAGGTGACGCACATGCTAGGTGACGGGCGTGTAGGCGTGCACCGTAGAAATTGAGACTCGTTTGATTCCGTAGAGCTGTATAGTCAATCAACATGTATCTTTCTATGTATTTTTATATGTTAGAGAAACTGAGTTGTGAATCGTGTTAGAAATCATGCTTAGGCAAATATTGGTATTATTGGGACCCATTGAGGTCATTTCTGTTGTCGAATTATATGTTTAAACTGTAATTCATACTCAATAATATTCATTTGTTGCATATCATATCTCAGTCTCTGTGTTATTTATTGATTCATCATATCATCATTTTGGGCTAGTTTCACGACATTGTGAGCCCGAGAGACTGGAGAGATTAATGATTGAGTGAGGTCGAGGGCCTGATTGTGAGGATAATTATGGGATTGGGCTCCACATCGCAGCAGGCCATATTGGCTTTATATACTTTATTATTATGGCATCGGGTTGCACGCCGCAACAGGCCACATTGGCTTACAATAGCATGTGAGTTGTCCTTACAACACGTGAGTTGTCCGTGCGGATCCAGATATTGATACTATAGCATGTGAGTTGTCCGTACAGCACGTGAGTTGTCCGTACAGATACAGATATTTATACTATAGCACGTGAGTTGTTCGTACAGCACGTGATTTGTCCGTGCAGCATATGAGTTGTCCGTGCAGTTTATAGCGCTTGGGCTGAAGGAGCCCCTCCGGAGTCTGTACACACCCCCAGTGAGCGCAGGTACCTACTGAGTGCGAGTGTCGAGTGCTGAATGACTGGGAGGACTGAGTGAAATGATACTCTGAGAGTATGCATATGGTTTTATTACTAAGTTTCATCGCATTGACATGCACACTTGACATACAGGCATAGAGATGTATTTTTCCTCATGCTGTACAATATTGCGTCTTTCATGACTTCACATACTCATTGGCATGTAGGCATAGAGATGTATTTTCCTCATACCATTTGAAAATGAAACATCCTATCTGTTGTTGAAAGGTTTTTGGGAAAAATCACAGTTTTACAAAACGTACTCATATTTTGGTGATTTCGGTAAAATATTTGGGTTTTCGCTGATATACTTGAAAAGCATACCTATTCTTTTCTAGAACTATGAACGAGCTGAGCATTTTATCTCTAAGCTACTTCTTTTATTACTTCTATTATGTTGTTATGAACAGTTGTTGGCTATTGGTGTTGGACCCCGACTTGTGTTTCAGCTCGTCACTACTTTTAACCTAAGGTTAGGTTTGTTATTTATTGAGTGCATGGGGTCGATTGTACTCATACTACACTTCTGCACCTTGCGTGTAGATATTGGATGTTGATGTTGCTGTGATCGACGAGAGCTGGATTTGAAGACGTACCTGTATTCCGGTTGTAGCTGCCTCTTGTTCATGGTAGCCTTAGATTTATAAAAATCTGTTTATGTACGTTTCGAAGAGATAACGTATTTATTTCATACAAGCTTTGTAAATTCTAATATTAGAAGCTCGTGATTTGTACTACCAGTTCGTGGAGAGTGTATTAAAGTCAGTTAAATATTAATTGAATTGGATAGTTGTTAATTGGCTTACCTGACGGGTTGGGTTAGGTGCCATCATGACTAGGTAGATTTTGGGTCGTGACACCTATATACGTGACGTGACCAATGTGCATAAGATTTCTCTGCTCATACTTAGTCAAATTCTAGTATAGTTTATGATATCGTCCCACAGAGATTGGTTAATCTAGGCTACATACTTTTAATATTTTTAGTACTATTTGAGAGAACCAAATTGATGAAAGGTGAGTGAGGTTTTAAAACTTGTTAATTACTTAAAGCAAAACAAACAACTTCCGAAAGATTTACAATAAGAGTTGGGAATCGTTGATATCACTTCATAATATTATTACAATAAAATCTCAATTTCTACATGTATTTCTCTAAAGAATAATTATTTATTGCTAATGCAATTATATTTGTTCACTAAGAAAAAGTCAGTTAATAGCACTCTGTGAGGTTATGTAATTAAAAACTAGTGACGGTCAAACCGAAATATTTTCTTGCCTCAATTGTACTAAAAGGTAATAAAAATTTCGTGAGAATATTTTTACTAAAAATCAGTAACATTGCCTACAACAATTCCTCCGTAAGAATTAAAACCGAGACAAACAACATTACAGATTTGAAATAAGAGTTTTACAAAAAATATTCTCGCTCTACTATTTTATTCATTGGTTATTATATATTAATTTTGCTCTGTGAGAATTTGTAACGACCCGACTTGTCGTTTTGAATATCTATGCTCATTTCAACAATTTGAAGTCTTGAGAAGCTTCGTAATGTGTACTATGACTTATGTGAATTGTCGGCTTTGGTTTTCGGATGGTTCGGGATTTAATTGAAAGAACAATCTTTGTTTAGAAGCTTAAATGAAAAGAGCGGAGCGATTTGACTTTTTGTGCAAACGACTCCGGAATAGAATTCTGATGGTTCCAATAGCTATGTATGGTGATTTCAGACTTAGGAGCGTGTCCGAAAAATTATTTGGAAGTCCGTAGTTAAATTAGGCTTGAAATGGTTAAAATAGAAATTTAAGTTTGGAAGTTTGACTGGGGAGTTGACTTTATGATATCGGGATCGTAATCTGATTCTGGAAATTGGAATAGCTCCGTTATGTCATTTATGACTTGTGTTCCAAATTTGAAGTCATTCCGGATTCAATTAGTATGTTTCGGCACGAGTTTTGTAAATTGAAAAGTTTAAAACTCATAAGTCTGAATCGCGGTGTGGATTGTAATTTCGATGCTGCTTGACGTGATTTGAAACCCCGAGTAAGTCCGTATTATATTATAGGGCTTGTTGGTATATTTGAATGGGATCTCGGATGGCTCGGTGAGTTTCGGGGTGAGTTTTGAGCGAATTCGGGCATTTCGGTACTCTAATGTTGTTCCGGAACTTTTGGAAAACTGCGGACCGTATAATTCTTCTCGCGGCCGCACTTCAGAGGAAAAGTGCGGACCGCACAATTTTGAGTGCGACCGCACGTCAGGGGTTCTGCAGGTTCGATAGTCCGACTTCAGAGGCTTATATATTTTAATCTACAAAGAATTTGGAGATGATTCAAAAATAAAAGTTGTATCCCTTTGAATCTAGTTTCGAAAATGGTATAGCATTAATCATTTGGACATTTGTACAGAAAGTTATGGGTATTTTACTGAAGCCTGGTAAGCTGTCACTATGAAGTACGGCCGCACAATTTGGACCGCGGCCGCAGAACTTGGAAATGTGCGGCAGCACTTGAAAATGTGTTGATCGCACATTGGGAGAGCATACTTGGTACTATATAGCCGAGAGTTAGGGTATTATTTCATTTTTGGACTTTGTGTAATGACCCGACTTATCATTTTAAGAATTAGCGCCTCGTTCAACGACTTAAGGTCTTGAGCAGCTTCGTATTATATGTATTGACTTGCGTGCGTGGTTGAATTAAGTTACCGGATGATTCGGGATGATTTGAGACACTCGGTCCCTAAAACGGAAGCTTAAGTCTTAGGATTTTGACCATAGTCAGGAATGTGTGAAGACGACTCCGGAATGGAGTTCCGTCGGTTCCGTTGGGTGATTTTGGACTTAGGAGCGTGTCCGAAAAATTATTTAGAGGTCCGTAGTGGAAATAAGCTTAAAATAGCGAAAGTCGAATTTTTGGAAAGTTTGACCGGGGGGTTGACTTTTGATATCGGAGTCGGAATCCGATTCTGAAAATTTGAATAGCTTCGTTATGTCAATTATGACTTGTGCGCAAAATTTGAAGTCATTGCGGATTGATTTGATATGTTTCGGCACAAGATATAGAATTTGAAAGTTCAAAGTTCAAAGATTTTGATTTGAGGTGTGATTCGTCGTTTTGATGTTGTTCGATGTGATTTGAGGCCTCAAGCAGGTTCGTGTTATGTTATGGGACTGGATGGTGTGATTGGACGGGGTCCCGAGGGGCTCGGGTGAGTTTTGGGGTGGTTTTAGACCATTTCTAGGCCATTTATAGCTGCTGGCTTTTGGCTACAGCAGTGTGCTATGCGACGCGTGGAATTGGCCGCGATCGCGAAGCACAAAATGGGGGAAAATGGCCAGTAAATCGTGATCGCGGAAGGCCTTTCGCGATCGCGTAGAGGAAATTTTCTGCTGCACTCACCCGATTTTGGAAGCTTATATCTCGTAATCTATAAGGAATTTGGAGATGATCCAAAAACAAAAGTTGTAGCCCATTGTGTCTAGTTGTTATAAATGTAAACTATTTGTAATTTGGAGGTGTGTACAAAACATTATGGTGGATACACTACAGGCTGTCCGGGAAGAGTTTGGAAATCTCTATTGCATAGGGCTAACTTTGGAAGCTTATATCTCGAAATCTATAAGGAATTGCGAGATGAGAAACAAATGAAAGTTATATACCTTGGAATCTAGTTTTCAAAAAGTTAAACCATTCATCATTTGGAGTTTTGTACAAAATGTTATGACTGTTATACTAGAGGTTGTCTGGAAGAGCTGAGAAGTTTGTTCTTCGCGATCGCGATTGGTTTTCCGCGATCGCGAAGAGCAATTTTGGGGCTGAAATTTTTTTTGCTTCGCGATCGCGAAGAGTAAATACCTGGGCAGCAGCTATATTTCGAGGTTTCAGCTATTTTTAACATATTTGGAGCTATGGAGCTCGGATTGAAGCGATCTTTGAGGCGATTTTCACCATATGGATTGGAGTAAATGTTCTATATCCTAAAGTGTTTATATTTCATGAATCTATGATTATATTCATCGTTTAATTCGGATTTTAATGGAAGAAATCAAGATTTTTGTAAAATCTTCCAAAAATAAAAATTTAAGATTTGGAGGTTGAGTTTTTATTGGAATTCGATAAAATTGGTATGGTTGAACTCGTATCGGAATGGGTGTTCGGATTTCATGAAAATTATGTCGGGTTCCGAGGGGCGGGCCCTGCATTGACTTTTGTTGACTTTTTAAAATAAATTTTTAAGTCGACGTATTATTATCTAGAATTGTTTTCGATGAATTTTAATGAAGTTATACAATTAATTTGGATAGATTTGAGCGGTCCGAAGGTCAATTCAAGCAAGAAGGCGATTTTGAAATATCAGCATAACTTCAAAAAGGTAAGTATCTTGCTTAACCTTGAGTGGGGGAATTACCCCTTAGGCATTGAATCTTATGTGAAAATTTGTGTAATTGAAAACCATGTACGCGAGGTGACGAGTACGTACTTGGTTTATATGTGCATATTATATCGATTTAAATTCGTAGATGCCCTTAAGTATTAAATTGGAAAATTGTTGTAACTTATTAAATCCCTTATTTGTCATGCCTCATTCCTTGTTTGCCGAGGTTGTTTTATAATGATAATTTTGTATGATTGCCACTTGACATTTATGTGAAATCTGTGTTTGTTTGAGTTGCCATTTTTATGAAAAACACTTTCATATTTGATTTTACCTACAGATATTTTAAATGGAAAATATTAATAAGATGAATAAATCTATTAATTTCTTGAAGTTGTGATATAAATGAGGTGTTGTTCCTTGATGAATTACTTCTCAGTTCACGTTGTTGAAAATTTGGTATGGAATTATAAAGGTCGTGAATCATGTTGAGGCAAAGTGCCAAATTGTGAAATATTATTCAGTTGAGTTGTTCACTCCCGAACATTTTGTTAAGATGTTGTACACATTATGATCGATTCGTGGGCTCCTTATGGTGAAATAATAAGGTATTGTTGATTTGTGTGGGAAGTTGTAATATTTGAGTACTTGATGTGCAATTTGTGATATGTTATAATATTTGAGCACTTGATGTGCAATTTGTGATATGTTGGAATATTTGAGCACTTGATGTACAATTTGTGATATGTTGAAATGTTGGAGCATTTGATGTGCAATTTGTGATATGTTGTAATATTGGGACACTTGAGGTGCAAGTTGTATTATGTTGTGATATTTGGGCACTTGAGGTGCGATTTGTGAAATATTGTGATATTGATACGCATGCGGTGAGATAAGGGTGGCTTGAAATGCGTGGCTAGTAGGGGAACTACTAGAAGTCATGCGGTGATATAAGGTCAGGGTGTTGAAATGCATGGCTAGTAAGGGAACTACTAGAAGTCATGCAGTGTGATAAAGATTGCTAAAACGCGGGATGCTATTTCGGAAAAAAATGATTTCTTTAAAATTAAATGTGAAGGCTCCCGCGGTAATATAAGAAATGAGATATTGTGAATTTATTTATGATTTGGGACCACGAGGCGGTACCTCGGGAGTGCCCTGTTGATATTTCTTTATTTATGTTCTTGCCTTGGGTGATTTTATTTCATTTAATATGTAAATTCTTGTCTTCTTCCGTGATGTACTAGTTGACTTTATTATTATGTGTTTTGTGCTCCTAGTTGTATTGTGTTGGCTTTGGCTTTTTAGCACAAAACTCTGAAGAAGTATATTTCTGGTTTTTCTTACTGTTTTTCGCTGATTGAGTTGATTTAAATTAAAGAAATTATTATTATATTTTAAATTAAATAGTTTTACAACCAAACCAGTAGTTTATCTGATGCTTTAATTTAAGTGCAATGTTATTTTCTTCACCCAAATGATTTCAAAAAAATAAATTCAATTCTTTGTTGATTTCTTACTTGATTTAAAAATTCTAAACTCACTTTAGTGGAAATAAATTGATCGTGTGGATCTTATATACATTGAGGATATTGGCATGTGAATTGTCCATGCAGTTGTAATATGAAATGAGGGCACGAGGTGCCGGAAAAATATGATGATTTAATTATGGGCACGAAGTGCCGTAGAGATATGAAAAATGGGTTGAGACCCGTGTTTATGAAAAATATGAAAATGGCTAAGACCCGTATTTTTATGATTATGAAATGAGGTGTCACATGGTGACTTTTTAATTGAGAAATTATATTCAAAATATTTATTTGGAAGGATTTTTATTTAGAAGTATTATATGAAAGAATTATATTTGAAAGATATTTATTTGAGGAAAATTATATTTGAAAGAGAGTTATTAGGTAGAATTATATGTGAAGGACATTAATTTGAAGAATTTGATTTAATTGGGTGTACTTGTATTTATTATTTGTTGAGTGATATTAAATGGTGTTTTGTTGTCTTGTTGTGCATATCACTGATTGTTTTATGATGTCCTTATTGTTATCTGTTTTCTACTATCTTGTATATTATATTGCATAGGCTATTAGACTAGTGAGTGTCTTGACTGTACCTCGTCTCTACTCCACTGAGGTTAGTCTTGATACTTACTGGGTACCGACCGTGGTGTACTTATACTACACTTCTGCACATTTTTGTGCAGAGCCAGGTATTGGAGATATCGGACTTGAGCAGAGTTAAAGAGGACCGTAAGGATTCAAGGTAGAGCTGCTTGGTCATCGCAGTCCCTTGGAGTCTTTTCATTTTATTGTACTGTTAATTTTTAATCAAACGGTATTGTATATTCGGTCCTCGTGATCATTCCATGCATTCAGTTAGAGTTCGTGACTCAGTACTACCAGTCTTGGGAGGTTGTATATTCATATTTATCCCGCTGTTAGTTTTGGTTACTTATTTAATTTTTTTTTAAAAATGGCTCCAAAAATGTAATTGAAATCTGTTTACCTAGTCTTAGAGACTAGGTGCCATCACGACGCCTGTGGTGGGATTTTTGGGTCGTGACACTTTGGGAGCTCGGTTTTCAAGAAATTCATCAGGGTAAGTAATTCTAACTCGGATTTGGTTAACATACATGAATATATCATTGTTTTCATCATTCAATTAGTAGTTTGAGATGGAAATTTGGGGGAAATTATAAAAATTTCATAAAACGAATTTTTGGGATTTGAACACCGATTCGGAGTCGGATTTGAGTGAAATTAGTATGATTGAACTCGTAATTGAATGGGTTGTCGGATTTTGTGAGTTTCATCGGATTCCGAGATGTGGGCCCCACTGGCGATTTTTGGAGTGTAATTTCGAATTTTGTGGGAAAATACTAGTATTTTGACATAGAATTAATTGATATAATTATGTGGACTGAATAAAATTAATTGTGACTAGATACGAGGCTTTCATAGACCAATTTTCGAGGCAAGGGCATAGCAAAGAATTACACGGTTTGAGGCAAGTAACACTTCTAAACTTGGTTCTAAGGGTATGAATCCATGAATTACATGTTGTATGAATTGTTTAGAGATGACGCACATGCTAAGTGACGGGCGTGTGGGCGTGCATCATAGAAATTATGACGAAATTGGTTCCGTAGAATTTTGTAGTCAAATAATCTTGGCATTTTTTATGTAGTTTTATGTGTTAAAGAAATTGAGCTGAGACTCATATTAAAGATCATGTTTAGGCTACACGCCGATATATTTTGGGACCCACATGGGTCATATTGCTATTAAACTATTTGTTTTAAAATATAATTTTGTACCGAGTCACATCTGTCACTTGCATATCATATCTCAGTCTTTGTTGTCATTTATTGATACATCATATCATTATGTCGGGTTGATTTTTATGTCATTAAGAGCCCGAGAGATTGGAGATTCTGAGTGATAATTATGGTTAATTATCTTTGCCTGGATTTGGCTATTATAGTGCTTGGGCTGAAGGAGCCCCTCCGGAGTTTGCACCCCTCACAGTGAGCGCAATTGATATATATATCTGGGATGGATCTTCCCTGGACATGGATCTTGTCATATATATATATATATATTGAGGGATGGATCTTCCCTAAGCATGGATCTTGCCCGAAAGATATATATTGAGGGATGGATTTTCCCTAAAGATGGATCTTGTCTGAAACCTTGATATTTGAGGATGGATCTTCCCCAAATACTGTACTGAGTGACTGATTGTCAGTTGATAGATATACATATATACTTGGGATGGATCTTCCCTGGGCTGGATTGGCCATATATAGTACTGAGTGATTGAGTATTCTGAGAGTGTGAGTACACGAGGTTTCCATTGTGGTACATCACATACAACATATACTTTGGCATGTAGATATAGTGATGTCATATTCCTCATATCATGCAGATTTTATCTATTTTTCCTAAACTGAGTTTAACTATTGAACTGGAAAGCATGCCTACATTTCTGTACTATTATTTTTGTACCAGACTGTACCTGTTGAGCCCGTCACTACTTTCAGCCCAGAGGTTAATCTTGTTACTTATTGAGTTGGTTATACTCATACTACACTCTGCACCTCGTGTGCAGATCCAGGTACCTTCGGGCACGACAGTTGCTAGTTATTCAGATCTTTATCTATGGAGACTATCGAGGTAGCTGCTTGGCGTCCGCAAACCTTGACTCTCCTCTTTTCAGTTGTTGTACTGTTTTACATTTTTCAGACAATGTTTTTGTTTATCAGTCAGACTGGTTATTATTTAGATGCTCATGTACTCAGTGACACCGGGTTTTGGGAGTGTTTATATTTGTGTTTGTCAGGTTTTCTTCCGCTGAATTTAATAATTATGTTTTCAAATTTAAAAGATATGGTGGTTTATTGAGAGTGTCAGCTTGCCTAGTATTGAGATAAGCATCATCACGACATGTGAGATTTTGGGTCGTGACAAGTTGGTATCAGAGCCTAGGTTACATAGGTCTCACGAGTCATAAGTAGGTTTAGTAGAGTCTTGTGGATCGGTACGGAGACGTCTGTACTTATCTTCGAGAGGCTGCCGAACCCTTAGGAAATTTTCACTTTCTTGTTTTCTATCGTGCGTAATTGATTCAGCTTGAAACATAACTCTTTGAATTCCTTCCACGCATTCGTGTGCGTATGTGAGCGCTCAGTATCAGTTGTGCATCGCTGGCTTATGATTCCATGAACGAGGTTCGAGATGTGTATTCTGTGTTTTGGTGATGGGCCAGCCCGAAGGACTTGAGGCCAGGGTTAGACTGTAGCTTAAGCTCGGTAGCTTCAGTTGTAACGTGTACATTTGGACTCATATGTCCGGTAATGTCCCTAGGAGTGGAATTTGTGGCTCGATGAGCGGTGGAAATGGCTTTGTGATGATTATGATGTGACTGCGGGACGTGTTAAGAGATTCGAATGTAACGAGGAGTGCTTCCTTGATGAGGAATGTTTCCTTGCAGCATTAGGTGCTTGATTTTCATTTTAATGTGACGTACAGTCTCGAGTATGAATGTTTTGAAGGATCTTTCACGTTGTTAAAGTGGGACAAATTAAATTTTCATGTCTTGTTAATGAGTTTTAACTCAGAAGGATTAAGTGATTGCATAGTAATTGTGATTGCGAAAGGGTATAACAAGATGAAAATTTGAGGCTAAGTAGGTGGGTTATCCCCTGTGGAGTAATCTACATAGGTGTGTTCCTTATAATGTTGAGTGAAGAGTTTTTTTTCTGCCAGCGGGGCGTATATGTTGATGTTTGAATTTGAATCTGGTCGAGAAAGTTGACTTGACTGTCACGAGAATAAATGTGAACTTATAGATGATTGAGGTATTTTATGGTGGGTGTTGCATAAGCTTGAGAAGAATTTTCATTGAACTGGCTGCAGTATTATGGCAGTAATAAAATATGGGTATGATGAGTTATCAGATATTTTGTTATATGGCTTTGAGCCAAGTGGGTGAGTCTGCTATCTACAATTTGATTGCACGATTATGTGAGGTATTGGTTTTGGTCCGAGGCATACTTGTTGGTCAGTTATGACTTGCAGAGGTTGATATCGGGGATGACTCGAGTAAGAAAATTTCTTGAATATGGGTTATATTGCACTTTATGAAAATATGAAAAATCATGAAATGATTAAATTGTTATTTTGAAGGATGTAGTGCACACGAAGTATGAATTTGATTGGTGGTGTTAAGGCAGGGTTACTTCTTTGGGGGCTGTTGTGCTAATGGGGCTTGTGTCTTTCGGCCCGTTTGGGCGGTGCAATTTAGATTTGAGCATAGTGGGTGACTTTCGAAAGGGTTCTAATGGATTCAAAATGTATATGTGTCAAAATTGTATATTGCCAGAATTGGTTATTTACACTGGATGGTGCCGAGACTTGCGGTAATTTTGTATGACTATGGATTCTACATTTCAGTGTAAGAAAGGTAAAAAGGAACAATTTTAAGTCCACATAAAGTCTTTTCAGTGTGGGGGTCTCGGTTGTGGTACTTTTGTGGTGCTTAAGAAGAATACAATGGCTTGTGGGCCTTAGGGCAGTATGGTTTTATGTTAGGATGTCTTGTAGTGAGCTGTGGGTAAGGATATTAGTGTTCTGACAAGGAGAAATGTCAACTTGAGGGCAATTCAGAAGAAACTCGGAGAAAATAGGACAAATAGGTAACAAGTTGTATTAGTATAGTAATGGTATGCTTGGTTCTTTTGGTAATTATGATGTGGTGAGATTTTTACAGATGTTTCGGTGGTAATATACTTGGGTTTGGTGACCTGCGTGGCTTGGTCGAGTTAGAGGAATTCAGTTCTGATAGCTTGGTTATGTGCAAATGGATTTCGAAGAGTTCTCGATGTTTCTACCATGGTTTGAGCTGGATATTTTCTACCGGTATGGGAAACGTGTTGTGTATTGTGATTTCCTCTTGGAAGGAAGGAAATGGAAGGTTTCTAACTAACCGAGTATGTAATTTGTTGGTGACTCAGAGTTGATAACGGGATTCTCGTACTTGTCACATGATGGCATAATAGATGAGGTATGTTTTGTAGGACTAAGATTTATATGTACAAGTTGGCAGTTCAATCTTGAAGGAAAGGTTACGAATTTTGGACAAAATGGTCAGTTTCAGATATTTAGAGGAATGTTGTAAGTGCTCGGTAATCCCTGAGATGGGTACGCATTTCAGAAGGCGCATTGTGTTTTGACTTACGGATGTCATCGGTATTGCGATCTCACCTAGTTAATAGACTGCTGATATTCAAATTATTGATATGTGGCACGGAAGAATTATGAAAATATTCCTAGTGGGATGATCGTGCATGAAGGATGCGATAGTCATTCGAGTGCTGGAGTTGTGATCAGTTATGATGGTTCATGTGTTCTATGAATTTGGGGAACTGGGACTTCTCAGAAGCATATTATTTCAGGGTTGCGGCTTGTTTGAGGTGAGTATTTTATTTAAACTCAGTGGAGGCACTAGTTGCATTAATTATTGGTGATGATTACGCGCTACGAGTGTGTGTGTGTGTGTGTGTGTGTGTGTGTGTGTGTGTGTGTGTGTGTGTGTGTGTGAGAGAGGTTTGAGCCCATGTGCAGGCATCGGGGCAAGTATTCATACTCAGAAGAATGCTTAGGCAAAGATATGCCTAGAGTTGACTGTTAAGCGTAAAGTTATAACGTTTCTCGTATCCGTACCTTTGTCGAGAACTATCTGGACTACACTTGAGGTTACAAGGAGGCTAATTCCCTGAATAAATTGGGTAGTTACTATTTCTGCATTAACTGCCGATTTGAGTTGTGATAGCGCACTTTGCACATGCCTACTCTATGGCGTGTTATTTATAACAGTCCAGGAGCATGTGAATTCTACTTTATTTATCATATACATGTGTACTTATTTGATTGCTCATGTATGATATGCTTAGACTGGAGGCATGTGACCATGCCAGGCAGATTATGTTATTGGTACGTGAGTTGTCCGTGCGGGTCGAGATATTGATACTATAACACGTGAGTTGTCCGTGCGAGTGATGTTAATGTGAGCTTTAGAAGAGCTAGTTACTGTAATTAAATTCATGTGTCTTGGTTCTACTATATATAATGAGATTATAGCACTGCAGTTGTGGTGGTGCTTGTTGAACTTGCAATACGGTTCTCTACTCTTAGACATCTTCCATTTTGGATACAAGTTGCGTAGTTGTGGCTTGAGTTGTATTGGTGTGGCATGTCAGTGGGATAGTTGTGTTTAATAAAGTAAGATCATTGGACCTAGAATGGGTACTATCAGGTTTGATTACAGTATATTCGGAAGGATAATATTGAAAGTCGGCTTAGAAAGTGATTATGGTTCTGGTTGGGGCGAGAGAGATCCATGACTTGTTGATATAATAAGTGGTTATGAGATTCCGTGTGTTTCTTTAAATATCAGCAATGTACGAAGGTTTTGCAACGAGATTTGGCGTGATATGGGGTTTAATACTATTACCGGGTTAGTTTAGAGTAGTTATTGTGATCGGAAATGGTGTTGCGAGCATGCAAGTTGTGTATTATGTTAAGTGATTATATATAGGGTTATGGCTAAGGCCTAATACAAATTATTAAGAATCAAACAGTGTGTAGATGTGAGATTCGGGCCTTGAAAAGAAATTTTTGGATGTTGGAAATTGGACTCCAAGGTTAATGGGCTAAGGCTAAATTAGTGATTTTCAGTTATGTGGTATTGTCAGGCCTATATGGTATAGGGTGACGTGAGATCACCCCTGGGTATGTGCGTGGTAATGTGGAATAGTGATTTGAAGGTTTAGGAACAACTTTTGGCACATTCGAGGACAAATGTATGTTTAAGTGGGGGAGAATATAATGACCCGACTTGTCGTTTTGAACATCTACGCTCCTTTCGATAATTTGAAGTCTTAAGAAGCTTCATAATGTATACTATGACTTATGTGAATTGTCGGCTTTGGTTTTCGGATGATTCAAGATTTAATTGAAAGAACGATCTTTATTTAGAAGCTTAAATG
Organism: Nicotiana tabacum; assembly: GCF_000715075.1. Lineage (NCBI taxonomy): Eukaryota > Viridiplantae > Streptophyta > Magnoliopsida > Solanales > Solanaceae > Nicotiana > Nicotiana tabacum. The sequence goes on along the minus strand of NC_134094.1, from coordinate 133,830,489 downwards.
AAATGATTGGACCGATTTGACTTTTTGTGCAAACGACCCCGAAATGGAATTCAGATGGTTCCAATAGCTTTGTATGGTGATTTCGGACTTAGGAGCGTGTCCAGAAAATTATTTGGAAGTCCGTAGTTAAATTAGGCTTGAAATGGCTAAAATAGAAATTTAAGTTTGGAAGTTTGACCGGGGAGTTGACTTTTTGATATCGGGATCGGAATTCGATTCTGGAAATTGGAATAGCTCCGTTATGTTATTTATGACTTGTGTGCCAAATTTGAAGTCATTCCGGATTCATTTAGTATGTTCCGGCACGAGTTTTGTAAATTGAAAAGTTTGAAACTCAAAAGTCTGAAACGCTGTCTGGATTGTAATTTCGATGTTGCTTGACGTGATTTGAAACCCCGAGTAAGTCTGTATTATATTATAGGGCTTGTTGGTATATTTGAATGGGATCCCGAGTGGCTCGGTGAGTTTCGGGGTGAGTTTTGAGCGAGTTCGGGCATTTCAGCACTCTAATGTTGTTCCGGAACTTTTGGAAAAGTGCGGACCGCACAATTCTTCTCGCGGCCACACTTTAGAGGAAAAGTGTAGACTGCAGACGAAAAGTGCGGACCGCAGACGAAAAGTGCGGACCGCACAATTTTGTGTGCGGCCGTACTTCAGAGGAAAAGTGCGAACGGCACAATTTTGAGTGCGGTCGCACTTCAGGGGTTCTGCAGGATCGATGGCCCGACTTCGGAGGCTTATATATTTTAATCTACAACGAATTTGGAGATGATTTAAAAACGAAAGTTGTAGCCCTTTGAATCTAGTTTCTAGAAAGGTTTATCATTAATTATATGGACATTTGTACAGAAAGTGATGGGCATTTTACTGAAGCCTGGTAAGCTGTCACTATGAAGTGCGGCAGCACAATTTGGACTGCAGCCGCATAACTTGGAAATGTGCGGCAGCACTTGAAAATGCGCGGACCGCACATTGGTAGAGCAAACGTGGTATTATATAGCCGAGGGTTAGGGTATTATTTCATTTTTGGACTTTGGGAGCTAGGTTTGTGGCGATTTGTCGTGGGATTTTCAAGAAATTCATTGGTGTAAGTGATTCTAACTCGGATTTGGTTAACATATATGAATATATCATTGTTTTCATCATTCAATTAGTAGTTTGAGATGGAAATTTGGGGGAAATTGTAGAAATTTCATAAAACGAATTTTTGGGATTTGAACACCTATTCAGAATCGGATTTGAGTGAAATTAGTATGGTTGAACTCGTAATTGAATGGGTTGTCGGATTTTGTGAGTTTCGTCAGATTCTGAGACGTGGGCCCCATGGACGAATTTTGGAGTGTAATTTCGGATTTTGTGGAAAAATATTAGTATTTTGATATAGAATTAATTCCAATAATTGTGTGGACTGAATCAAATTAATTGTGACTAGATACGAGGATTTCGGAGACTAATTCTCGAGGCAAGGGCATCACAGAGTAAATAATTACACGGTTTGAGGTAAGTAACACTTATAAACTTGGTTCTGAGGGTATGAATACATGAATTACGTGTTGTATGAATTGTCTGGAGATGACGCACATGCTAGGTGACGGGCGTGTGGGCGTGTATCATAGAAATTGTGACGAAATTGGTTCCGTGGAATTTTGAAGTCAAATAATCTTGGCATTTTCTATGTAGTTTTATGTGTTAAAGAAATTGAGCTGAGACTCAGATTAAATATCATGTTAGGCTACACGCCGATATATTTTGGGACCCACATGGGTCGTATTGCTGTTGAACTATTTGTTTTAAAATATAATTTTATACCCAGTCACATCTGTCACTTGCATATCATATCTCAGTCTCTGTTGTCATTTACTGATACATCATATCATTATGTCAGGTTGATTTTCATGTCATTGAGAGCCCGAGAGACTCGAGATTCTGAGTGATAATTATGGTTATGTAATGACCCGACCGGTCGTTTTGAGTATTATAACCCCGTTCCCCCATTTACTACTCAATTTATGCTTTACAGTTGTTTTATGACTTACCGGGTTAATTGGTTCGGACCCGGAAGGATTTCGGAGTGAAATGAGACACTTACTCTCATAATTGAAAACTTAAGTTAGAAAAGTTGACCGGATATTGACTTATGTGTAAACGATTTCGGAATTTAATTTTGATTATTCCAATAGCTCTGTATGGTGAGTTTGGACTTAGGAGCGTGTCCGAAAAATTATTTGGAGGACCGTAGTGGAATTAGGCTTGAAATGGCAAAAGTCGAATTTTTGGGAAGTTTGATCGGGGGGTTGACCTTTTGATATTAGGGTCGGAATCTGATTCTGAAAATTTTAATAAGTCTGTTATGTCATTTATGACTTGTGTGCAAAATTTGAGGTCAATCGAACTTGATTTGATAGGTTCCAGCGTCATTCGTGGAAATTTGAAATTTCAAAGTTCATTAGGCTTGAATTGGGGTATGATTCGTGGTTTTAGCGTTGTTTGATGTACTTTGAAGACTTGACTAAGTTCGTATGATGTTTTAGGACTTGTTGGTATATTTGATTGGGGTCCCGGGGGCCCCGGGTGAGTTCCAGGATGGTTTCGGATAAGTTTTCCTTGTTTTGCAACTACTGGAACTGGTATCTGGTATTGTTCTTCGCGAACACGAAGGGTCTCATGTGTTCGCGAAGAAGGATTTTGGGCTGCTGGGATTTACCCATCACGAATGCGTGAAGGAGACGCGAACGTGAGTGGGCGGACGCCAATGCTAACGCGAAGAGGAAAGGGGTTGGGGGCCTGGCTGGCGTTAAGACTTCGCGAACGCGGCTCTTGTCTCGCAAACGCGAAGGGCAGAGGTAGGAAGGCATCGTGAACGCGATGAAAATGTCGTGAACGCGAAGAAGGAACCTTGGCAGCACATTTTTTGTGCTTCACGAACGCAATAAAGGCATTTCTGGGCAGAATTAAAAGTTCCAAAATGGGGGTTTTGAGTTCATAACACAAAATCGAATTGGGAGCTCGGTAGAAGGTGATTTTTGGAGAGATTCTTGCGTGGGTGTTTGGGGTAAGTGATTCTTATCCAGTTTTGGTAAATTTCCATGATTATGCCTTTGAATCCATCACTTAATGGGTGAAATTAAGTTAATTTTAGAAAACCCTCTTGGTTTAATTTGAAGATTTGAGGGTCGAGTTGAGGTCGGATTTTGGTCAAATTGGTATGGATAGACTCTTGGTTGAATGAGTTTTCAGATTTTGTAACTTTTATCGGGTCAGAAATGTGGGCCCCACGGGCGATTTTTGAGCTAAATTTTGGATTTTGATGGAAAATTAATATTTTCTTATGGAATTAATTTCAATAAATTTTATTGACTGAATTGAATTATTTGTGGCTAGATTCGAAGCGTTTGGAGGCCAATTCACGAAGCAAAGACATTGCAGAATAAAGAATTATACGGTTTGAGATAAGTAATAGTTCTAAATTTGGTCCTGAGGGTATGAAACCCTGGATTATGAGTTATGTGATTGGTTTTGAGGTGACACACATGCTAGGTGATGGGCGTGTGGGCGTGCATCGTAGGAATTGTGACTTGGTCAAATTCCATAGAATTGTGTAGTTGAATAATCTGCTGATACCAGTACATTCTCTATGTGTTAGAGAAAATTGACAGAGACTCGTATTAAAATTCATGCTTAGACATATGATGTTATTGTTGGTACCCATTGGGGTCATTTCTGTGGTTGAATAATATGTTCCAATTGTAATTTCACACCAAGTCATGTTTATTCATTTCATATCATATCTCAGTCTCTGTTGCTATTTATTAATATATTATATTATCATTGTCAAGACCCAATTTTACCTATAGGTCGTGATGACGCCCAACACTACAGCTAGGCAAGCCAACTTAATAAATTAAGCATATATTGACAAAATTTAAAACCAAAAAAATAATAAAATCCAAATTCTACCAATGTGTGTGCCAAGACCTGGTGTCACAAGTGTATGAGCATCTAGTAGATTATACAAAACCTCAAACACTGTCTGAAGTAAAAATAGACAAAATAAAAAAAAAATACAAGGAGACACACTAGTAGCTGTAGAACGGATCAGAAAGGCAGCTCACCACTATGCCCCTGGATAACGTAGGTGTAAGACGATAGGCCCCCCACTAGTACTTGTCTCAGGTCCTGCACAAAAAGTGCAGCAAGTGTAGTATGAGTACGTAAACAACGTGTACCTAGTAAGTATCAAGCCTAATCTCGAAGTGGTAGAGATGAGATGGCCGACTTTGACACTCACTATGGGTCAATAATAATAATTGAAATACAACTAGGATATTTAAATCAGCATGATTCACAGAATTTAAAATAATTTATTTAATCAGCGAAAATAATCAAATTCCTTCAAATGCAACAATTCTAAATATATTAATTAAATTCCTTTAATTCAAATAATTTCCAATTTATCAATTAAATATCATTACATGAATAACAATTAATTCTTTAACAAGCAAGAAAAATAATTCATTAAATTCCAAGGATTTTCCAATTTATCAATTAGCTTCACAAGCTGAAATAACTTATTAAAGTATCGTGTAATTATTATTATTATTAAGCACGATTTCTACCGAGGACGTACGGCCCGATCCAGAGTGTCGTGTACACTGCCGAGGGACATGCGGCGCGATCCATAGATGCATCTATCCTGCCGAGGCGTTCGGCCCGCTCCACAAGAAAGGAGGACATTTTCTTATGTACCTCCGGAAGGAGAGTAATTTATTATAGGATAAATTTGGGAGGAAGAATAATTTCTTTTAACAATTAATTAATTTAAACAGAAAATCAAGCATATGAGATTTTCATTCTTTAATATCTTTATCTAATAATTCACAATATATTCATATATATCAATTAATATTAATTAAATAAAGAATATAATTTACACAAGTAATTCATGCTTTGAGTCCTAAACTACCCGGACTTTAGCATTTCTAGTAGCTACGCACGGACTCTCGTCACCTCGTGCGTACGTAGCCCCCACAATTAGCAACAATTATTTAATTTTAATCACCTATGAGGTAATTTTTCCCTCACAAGATTAGACAAGAGACTTACCTCGTCTTGCTCCAATTTAATTCACTAGAAGGCCTTTTCCACGATTATCCAACTCTGTCTGGCTCGAATCTAGTCAAAATAATTCGATACAATCATTAAAAATTATTGGAATCAATTCTATAAGAAAATACTAATTTTTCAATAAAAATTCCGAAATTAATTAAAAATTCGTCTGTGGGACCCATGTCTCAGAATCCGGCGAAAGTTATGAAATATAAACACCCACTCAACCACGAGTCTACCCATACCAAAATCACTAAATTCCGATAACAATTCGGCCCTCAAATCCTCAAATCTATCCAAGAGGATTTTCAAAATTTTCCAACTCAATTCACCAATTAAACGATAAAAATAGTGATGGATTCGGGTAATTTAACCAATATTGAGTTAAGAACACTTACCCCGTTATTTTCTCTGAAAATCTCCCAAATATCGCCTAAATCCGAGCTCCAAATCGTTAAAAATCTCATTTTCCGAACTTAAACTCTCTACCCAGTGATTTCTTCTACGTGATCGCGAACTTCCTCACGCGATCGCGTAGCACAAATTTTACTGCCCAAACATTAACCCTACACGATCGCAGAAAATCCCATACGATAGCTAAGCACAGTCTCCGCAAGCCTACGCGATCGCGAGCCTCCTCACGCGATCGCGAAGTATTAAACGTGTGGCCCAGCTCCTCCCCAGTTACTCCTACGCGATCGCAAATAACTACACGCGATCGCGATGCACAAGCTGGCCTAACCTACGCGATCGCAAACGTGCCCACGCGATCGCATAGAACGAATTTCCAGCTGCCCAAAATAAGCCTACGCGATCGCAACCCCATTCACGCTATCGCGTAGAATAAATCCACCTCTGTCCAAATTACTCTACACGATCGCGTATAAGGATACCAGCAGTTATCAGCAGTGTTCCAAAGGCCAAAAGTGATCCGTTAGTCGTTCTAAACTCACCCGAGCCCCTCGGTACCTCGACCAATTATACCAATAAGTCCCAAAATATCATACGAACTTAGTCGAACCCTCAAATCACACCAAACAACTCTAAAACCACGAATCATCCCCCAATTCAAGCTTAATAAAATTTAAGATTTCCAACTTCTACATTAGGTACCGAAACCTATCAAATCAAGTCCGATTGACCTCAAATTTTGCACACAAGTCATAAATGACATAACCGAGCTATGAAATTTTTTAGAACTGGATTCCGACTCCGATATCAAAAAGTCAACTCCCCGGTCAAACTTTCAAACTTAAATTTTTATTTTAGCCATTTCAAGCCTAATTTAACTACGGATTTCCAAATAAAATTCTGAACACGCTCCTAAGTCCAAAATCACCATACGGAGCTATTGGAATCGTTAAAATTCTATTCCGAGGTTGTTTTTTCAAAATGTTGACCGAAGTCAAACTTAGCATTTTAAGGCCAACTTAAGGAACCAAGTGTTCCGGTTTCAACCCAAACACTTCCAAATCCCGAACTAACCATCCCTACAAGTCATAAATCATTAAAAGCACATATGGGAAGTTTTATTTTAGGTAAGGGGGTTCTAAAACTTAAAATGGCCGATCGGGTCATTACATTCTCCACCTCTTAAACAAACGTTCATCCTCGAACGAGTTTAGAATTGTACCTGGAGTGCTGAATAAGTGTGGATATCTGCTCCGCATGTCTTCTCATCCACCCAAGTCGCTTTCTCGACTGGTTGGCCCCTCCACTGGACCTTTACTGCAGAAATCCTCTTGGACCTCAACTGGCGAACTTGTTTATCAACAATGACAAATGGGTCTTCTTCATGACCCAAACTCTTATCTAGCTGAACTGTGCTGAAGTCCAACACATGTGATAGGTCAGCATGATACTTCCGGAGCATAGATACATAGAAAATCGAATGAACTCCTGATAGACTGGGAGGCAATGCAAGCTCATAAGCAACCTCCCCAACTCGTCTCAACACCTCAAATGGGCCTATAAACCTTGGGCTCAACTTTCCCTACTTCCCGAATCTCATAATTCCCTTCATCGGCGAAACCTTCAAGAGAACTTTTTCACCCACGATAAATGATATATCATGCGCTTTCTGATTCGCATAGCTCTTCTGTCTAGACTGTGCTGTACAAAGTCGCTCCTAAATCAACTTTACCTTTTCCAAGGCATCCCTTACCAAATCAGTACCATATAACTTAGCCTCACCGGGCTCAAACCATCCGATAGGTGAACGGCATCGACGGCCATATAAAGCCTCAAATGGAGCCATCTCGATGCTGGATTGGTAATTGTTATTATAAGCAAACTCGGCCAAAGGCAGGAAACGATCCCACTGACCTCCAAAGTCAATCACACATGGCTTGAGCATATCCTCCAAAATCTGAACTGTCCACTCTGACTGCCCATCGGTCTGCGGATGAAAGGTTGTGCTAAGCTCTACACGGGTCCCCAACTCACTCTGTACTGCTCTCCAGAAATGTGAAGTAAACTGAGGGCCTCTATCTGATATGATGGAAATTGGCACACCGTGCAACTGAACTATCTCCTGAATATAAATCTGGGCCAACCTCTCTGAAGTATACGTAGTCACAACAGGAATAAAATGTGCCGATTTGGTCAACCTATCAACAATCACCCAAACTGCATCAAACTTCCTCAAGGTCCGCGGCAACCCAACTACAAAGTCCATAGTGATGTGTTCCCATTTCCACTCTGGTATAGTCATCTGCTGAAGTAGGCTACCTGGCCTCTGGTGCTCATATTTAACTTGCTGGCAATTTAGACACCTAGCTACATACTCAACTATGTCCTTTTTCATTTGTCGCCACCAATAATGCTGCCTCAAGTCACGATACATCTTCGTAGCACCTGGATGAATAGAATACCGAGAACTGTGTGCCTCCTCCAGGATCTTTTTCCTCAGTTCATCCCCATTAGGAACACACAGACGATCCTGGAGTCGCAGAACACCATCCGCACCAATAGTAACTTCTTTGGAACCACCTTGTAGTACCGTTTCTCGAAGAACCATTAAGTGTGGGTCATCATACTGGCGAGCCTTGATCTGCTCAAATAGTGAAGACTGAGCTACGACACATGCAAGAACTCGGCTGGGCTCTGAAATATCTAGTCGCACAAGTCTGTTGGCCAAGGACTGGATATCTAAAGCTAGTGGCCTCTCTTCTGCTGAAATGAAAGCCAAACTACCCATACTCTCCGCCTTTCTACTCAAGGCATCTGCAACTATATTTGCTTTACCTGGATGATATAGGATAGTAATATCATAATCTTTTAGTAATTCCAGCCATCTGCCCTGCCTCAAATTTAGGTCCCTCTGCTTGAACAAATGCTGCAAACTGTGATGATCAGTATAAACTTCACAGGACACCCCATAAAGATAATGCCTCCAAATCTTTAGAGCGTGAACAATCGCAGCTAACTCCAAATCATGTACTGGATAATTCTTCCCGTGGGGATTCAACTGACGTGAAGCATATGCAATAACTCGCCCTTCTTGTATTAATACACAACCCAAACCAACACGTGAAGTGTCGCAATACACTGTATACATCCCCAAACCGGAAGGTAACACTGACATTGGCGCTGTAGTCAATGCTGTCTTGAGCTTCTGAAAGCTTGACTCACAATCATTGGACCATCGGAACTGAACACCCTTCTAGGTTAATTTGGTCAAAGGTGCTGCAATAGATGAAAAACCTTCCACGAATCGACAATAATAACCTGCTAAACCCAGAAAACTTCTGATCTCAGTCGCCGAAGTGGGACGATGCCAATTCTGAACTGCCTCAATCTTTTTGGGATCAACCTTAATACCATCACCCGATACAATATGCCACAAAAATGCTACAGACTCTAGCCAAAACTCACATTTGGAGAACTTAGCATATAGCTTTTGTTCCCGCAATGTCTGAAGCACTACTCTCATATGTTGCTCGTGCTCCTCCTTACTGCGCATGTAGATCAAAATGTCATCAATGAACACAATGACAAATGAATCAATATATGGCCTGAATACCCTGTTCATCAGATCCATAAACACTGCCGGGGCATTAGTCAAACCGAAAGACATTACCAGAAACTCATAATGACCATATCTAGTATGGAAAGCAGTTTTCAGAACATCCGAATCTCGAAACTTCAATTGATGATACCCCAACCTCAAGTCGATCTTAGAGAACACCCTAGCACCCTGCAACTGGTCAAATAGATCATCAATACGCGGCAACGGGTACTTGTTCTTAATAGTGACTTTGTTCAATTGGCGATAATCAATACACATCCACATTGTTCCATCCTTCTTTTTCACAAATAATATAGGTGCATCCCAAGACGATACACTCGGTCTGACGAACCCTTTGGCTAATAACTCTTCAAGATGTTCTTTGAATTCTTTCATTTCTTTCGGAGACATATGATACGGTGGGATAGATATAGGCTGAGTATCTAGAGCCAAGTCAATACAGAAATCAATATCCCGATCAGATGGCATACCTAGAAGATCTGAAGAAAATACATCGGAGAACTCCCAAACTGCTGGCACTGAATCAATAGCCGGAGTCTCTGCAGTAGTATCCCGAACATAGGCTAGATAAGCCAAACAACCCTTCTCAACTATGTGTTGAGCCTTTATAAAAGAAATAACATTAAATGAACTAACCGACGAACCCTTCCACTCCAGCCTAGGCAAAGATGGAATTGCCAAGGTAACAGTTTTGGCATGACAATCTAGAATAGCATGATATGGAGATAACCAATCCATACCCAGAATAATTTCAAAATCGATCATCTCGAGCAATAAGAGATCTGCTCTAGTTTCATAACCACAGAATGTAATAATACAAGACCGGTAAATCTGGTTTACAATAACAGAATCGCCCACCGGAGTGGACACATAAACAGGAGTACTCAAGGACTCACGAGAAACACCCAGGAATAGAGCAAATAGAGATGACGCATATGAATACGTGGATCCTGGATCAAATAATACTGAGGCATCTTTGCCACAAACAGAAATAATACCTGTAATCACAGCATCTGAGGCCTCTGCATCTGGTCTAGCCAGAAAAGCATAGAACCGAGCTGGAGCGCCAACTGGCTAGCCTCTGCCTGGCTGACCTCCACCTCTAGGACGGCCCCTACCCACCTGTCCTCCAGCTCTTGGTGGTCGGACTACTGGTAGAGCAACTGGTCCGGTAAGCATAGGCTGCTGACCCTGCTGTACTGGTCTACCCCAAAGCCTGGGGCAAAACCTCTGCATGTGACTGGGATCCCCGCACTCGTAATAACTCTTCGGTGTGATGGGCTGCTGACTAAGTGTCTTGCCCTGGGGAACTGAATACCTACTGGGAGGACGCTGAATAGCTGGTGGACGGTAGGAACTCTCTGGTATAACACTGAGATAAGGTCGCACTGGAGCACCTTGAGGAGGTGGTGGTGTTGGAAATGGGGGTCTGCTGAACTGCCCCCTCACGAACTGACCTCTGCCCCCAGACGGAGCACCTCTGAACTCTCCAAAGTACCTGAACCACTTATCTCTCATAATCTGCTCTCGGCTCCGCTGATGCACACCCTCAATCCTCCGGGCTATCTCCACAACTCGCTCATAAGAAGTACCCATCTCAACCTCTCGAGCCATAGTGGCCTGAATACCAGTATGTAAACCGGCTACAAACCTCTGCACTCTCTCTGCCTCAGTAGGGAGTATCATAAGTGCATGGCGAGATAATTCAGAAAACCTCACCTCATAATCAGTCACTGACATCTGACCCTGCTGGAGCTACTCAAACTGAAACTGCAACTCTTCCCTCTGGGAGGGTGGAATATACCTGTCCAGGAAGATACGGGTGAACCTTTTCCAAGTCATGGGAGGAGAATCTGTTGGTCTGCCAAGAACATAAGATTGCCACCATCTAGGGGCTCTGCCCTCTAGCAGAAAAGTAGCAAAGTCTACTCCATGAGACTCCAATATCCTCATGTTGTACAATCTATCCTTGCACCGATCAATGAAGTCCTGTGGATCCTCATGTCACTCACCCCCAAAGACAAGAGGATGTAGTCTAGTCCATCTGTCCAATAATTTCTGAGGATTGGCGGCTACAGCTGGCCTGGGCTCAGGTGTAGCTACTGCCACTGGCTGGGCTCCACCCACGGGTAGTGCACCCTGGGTCTGATATACAGCAGTTGCATGTCCATGAGCCTGTGCGGTAAGGGTCTGTGCTCCCCCGCCCACCTGAGATATGGTTGGGTCTGCCAGAAATAAACTGGCCTGAGTCATATTGTCCATGAATCGCAGCATACGACCCATGACATCCTGAAATCTCGGTGCAGATGTGAAATCCACCGGAGCTGGCTCTGCCACAGGCACCTCATCCTGTTCCTCAACAATGGGGTTCTCTGCTGGACCCACTGGCGGCATAACTGGAACAGTCCCGGGACGTCCTCGCCCTCTACTATGAGCTGGAGCCCTCCCTTGGCTTCGGCCTCTGCCTCGGCCTCTAGCAACTGGGGGAGTAGCTCTTCCCTAGTCTGGAACTTCATTTGAGCGCGTTCTCACCATCTATGAGAGAATAAGAGAAGGATATTTAGTACTACATTAATTGCCCGATGGAATATGAAGAAAGGTAATTGCCTAACACCCTATAGCCTCTCGAAGATAAGTACAGACGTCTCCGTACCGATCCGCAAGACTCTATTAGGCCTGCTCATAACTTGTGAGACCTACGTGAACCTAGTGCTCTGATACCGTGTTGTCAAGACCCAATTTCATCTATAGGTCGTGATAGCGCCCAATACTACAAGTAGGCAAGCCAACTTAATAAATTAAGCATATATTGATAAAATTTAAAACCAAGAAAATAATAAAACCCAAATTCTACCAATGTGTGTGCCAAGACCTAGTGTCACAAGTGTATGAGCATCTAGTAGATTATACAAAACCCCAAACACTGTCTGAAGTAAAAATAGACAGAATGAAAAAAAATACAAGGAGAGACACTAGTAGCTGCAGAACGGATCAGAAAGGCAGCTCACCACTATGCCCCTGGATAACGTGGGTGTAAGACGATAGACCCCCAACTAGTACTTGCCTCAGGTCCTGCACAAAAAGAGCAGCAAGTATAGTATGAGTACGTAAACAACGTGTACCCAGTAAGTATCAAGCCTAATCTCGAAGTGGTAGAGACGAGATGGCCGACTTTGACACTCACTATGGGTCAATAATAATAATTGAAATACAACTAGGATATTTAATTCAGCATGATTTACAGAATTTAAAATAATTTATTTAATCAGTGGAAATAATCAAATTCCTTCAAATGCAACAATTCTCAATATATTAATTAAATTTTTTTAATTCAAATAATTTCCAATTTATCAATTAAATATCATTACAGGAATAACAATTAATTCTTTAACAAGAAAGAATAATAATTCATTAAATTTCAAGGATTTTTCCAATTTATCAATTAGCTTCACAAGCTTAAATAAGCTATTAAAGTATCGTGTAATTATTATTAATATTAAGCACGATTTCTGCCGAGGACGTACGGCCCGATCCAAAGTATCGTGTACACTGCCGAGGGATGTGCGGCGCGATCATTAGATGCATCTATCCTGCCGAGGCATTCGGCCCGCTCCACACGAAAGGAGGACATTTTCTTATGTACCTCCGGAAGGAGAGTAATTTATTATAGGATAAATTTGGGAGGAAGAACAATTTCTTTTAACAATTAATTAATTAAAACAGAAAATCAAGCATATGAGATTTCCATTATTTAATATCTTTATCTAATAATTCACAATATATTCATATATATCAATTAATATTAATTAAACAAAGAATACAATTTATACAAGTAATTCATGCTTTGAGTCCTAAACAACCCGAACTTTAGCATTTCTAGTAGCTACGCACGGACTCTCGTCACCTCGTGCGTACGTAGCCCCCACAATTAGCAATAATTATTTAATTTTAATCACCTATGAGGTAAATTTCCCCCTTACAAGATTAGACAAGAGACTTACCTCGTCTTGCTCCAATTTAATTCACTAGAAGGCCTTTTTCACGATTATCCAACTCTGTCTGGCTCAAATTTAGCCAAAAATAATTCGATACAATCATTAAAATTTATTGGAATCAATTCTATAAGAAAATACTACTTTTTCAATAAAAATTCCGAAATTAATTAAAAATTTCGTCCGTGGGACCCACATCTCGAAATCCGGCGAAAGTTACGAAATATGAACACCCACTCAACCACGAGTCTACCCATACCAAAATCACTAAATTCCGATAACAATTCGGCCCTCAAATCCTCAAATCTATCCAAGAGGTTTTCAAACTTTTCCAACTCAATTCACCAATTAAATGATAAAAATAGTGATGGATTCGGGTAATTTAACCAATATTGAGTTAAGAACACTTACCCCGTTGTTTTCTCTAAAAATCTCCCAAAAATCGCCTAAATCCGAGCTCCAAATAGTTAAAAATGGAGCCCATTATCAGAACTTAAACTCTCTGCCCTGTGATTTCTTCTACGCGATCGCGAACTTCCTCACGCGATCGCGTAGCACAAATTTTACTGCCCAAACATTAACCCTACGCGATCGCAGAAAATCCCATGCGATCGCGAAGCACAGTCTCCGCAAGCCTACACGATCGCGAGCCTCCTCACGCGATCGCGAAGCATTAAACACGTGGCCCAGCTCCTCCCCAGTTTCCCCTACGCGATCGCAAACAACTACATGCGATCGCGATGCACAAGCTGGCCTAACCTACGCGATCGCAAACATGCCCACGCGATCGCATAGAATGAATTTCCAGCTACCCAAAATAAGCCTACGCGATCGCAACCCCATTCACACGATCGCGTAGAATAAATCCACCTCTGTCCAAATTACTCTACGCGATCGCAGACCAACTTACGTGATCGCGTATAAGGATACCAGAAGAAAATACCAGCAGTTATCAGCAGTGTTCCAAAGGCCAAAAGTGATCCATTAGTCGTCCGAAACTCACCCGAGCCCCTCGGGACCTCAACCAATTATACCAACAAGTCCCAAAATATCATACGAACTTAGTCAAACCCTCAAATCACACCAAACAATCCTAAAACCACGAATCATCCCCCAATTCAAGCTTAATGAAACTTAAGATTTTCAACTTCTACATTAGGTACTGAAACCTATCAAATCAAGTCCGATTAATCTCAAATTTTACACACAAGTCATAAATGACATACCAGAACTATAAAAAATTTCAGAACTGGATTCCGACTCCGATATCAAAAAGTCAACTCCCCGGTCAAACTTCCAAACTTAAATTCCTATTTTAGCCATTTCAAGCCTAATTTAACTACGGACTTCCAAATAAAATTCCGAACACGCTTCTAAGTCCAAAATCACCATACAGAGCTGTTGGAATCGTAAAAATTCTATTCTGGGGTCATTTTCTCAAAATGTTGACCGAAGTCAAACTTAGCACTTTAAGGCCAACTTAAGGAACCAAGTATTCCGGTTTCAACCCAAAAGCACATATAGGAAGTTTTATTTTAGGGAAGGGGGTTCTAAAACTTAAAATGATCCATCGGGTCATTACAATCATTTTGAGCTGATTATCATGATTTCTGAGAGCCCGAGAGACTGTAGAGGTTGATGACCGAGTGAAGCCGAGGGCCTAATTATGAGGATTTTTATGGTATCGGGCTACAGGCCGCAACATGTTTCAATTATTTATGCCATGATTGGCTTGATATAACGCTTGGGCTGAAGGAGTGTAACGACCCAGCCGGTCGTTTTGAGCATTTACTCTCTTTTCAACTATTTAAAGTCTTGAATAACTTCCTATGAGGTATTACTACTTATGTGAATTGTCGGTTTATGTTTTAAGGTATTTCGGAGTTAGCTTGGAAGGATGAATTTTCATGTTGGAAGCTTAAGTTGAAATAGTTGACCGAATATTGACTTATGAGTAAACGACCTCGGAATTAAATTTTGATTATTCCAATAGCTCTGTATGGTGATTTTGGACTTAGGAGCATGTCCGGAAAATTATTTGGAGGTCCGTAGTGGAATTAGGCTTGAAATGCCGAAAATTTAATTTTGGAAAGTTTGACCGGGGGGTTGACTTTTTGATATCGAGGTCGAAATCTAATTCTGAAAATTTGAATAGCTTCATTATGTCATTTATGACTTGTGTGCAAAATTTGAAGTCATTCCGGATTGATTTGATATGTTTCGGCATAAGATATAGAATTTGAAAGTTCAAAGTTCATAGATTTTGTTTTGAGGTGTGATTCATCATTTTGATATTGTTTGATATGATTTGAGGGCTCGAGTAGGTCCGTGTTATGTTAAGGAACTTAATGGTATGTTCGAACGGGGTCCCAAGGGCCTCGGGAGAGATTCGAATGCTTAACGGATCGAATTTGTATTTGGAGGAGGAGCTGAAGCAGCTGGGCTACTGGTGTGATCGCACCTGCGCGAAAAAGGGCTGCAGGTGCGATCTCGCAGATGCGAGGAATAATTCACAGAAGCAAAAATGCATGGGCTGTCCAAGCACCGCGGGTGCAAAAAAATCATCGCGGGTGCGAAGACCACGGGTGCGAAAAAATCATTGCGAGTGCGAAGACCGCGGGTGCGAAAAAAATCATCGCGGGTGCGAAGACCGCGGGCGCGAAGAAATCATCGCGTGTGCGAAGACCGCAGGCGCAAAGAAATTACCGCGGGTGCGAAGACCGCAGGCGCGAAGAAATCACCGCGGGTGCAAAAACCGCAGGTGCGAAGAAATTACCGCGGATGCGAAGACTGCGGGTGCGAAGAAATCACCACGGGTTCGAAAATCCTGGACAGAATGTTAAAAACAGAGGGGTTTTGAGTTTTTGCCATTTTGGGCCTTCAAGCACGGTTTTGGGGGAGATTTTGAGAGCGAATTCAAGGAAAACTTGAGTTAAGTCACTTGTGATCGTTTCTACTCCATAATTTTGAATTATCATCGAATAATCCGACTAGATTACATGTTTTTGAGGTGTAAATTGGGGGTTTGAACTTAGGGATTTGAAAATAAGATTTGAAGATTTGGAGGTGGAGTTGAGGCCGGATTTTGGTAAAATTAGTATGGTTAGACTCGTGGTTGAATGGGCTTCCGAATTTTATAACTTTAATCGGATTCCGAGACTTGGGCCCCACATGTGATTTTTGGGGCATAATTTCGGATTTTTGGAAAATATTAGTATTTGGATATGGAATTAATTCCTATAATTTTTGTGGGCTGAATCAAATTAATTTGTGACTAGATTCAAGTCGTTTAGAAATTGATATGCGCAGAATGGAATTTTTGGAGCATTGCTTAGCTTGCTCGACATTGGATTTTAATTGTTCGAGGTAAGTAACTCTTCTAATCTTGGAGTTGAGGGTATGAACCCTGAATTTATGTATTTCGTGAATTGTTGAGAGGTGACGTACGTGCTAGGTGACAGGCGTGTGGGCGTGCACTATAGAAATTGTGACATAATTGTTTCTGTGGAATTTTGTAGTTAAAGGATCTTGGAATTTTTCATGCGGTTTTATGAGTTAAAGAAATTGAGCTGAAAAGCATATTAAAAATCATGTTGAGGCTATGTGCCAGTATTATTGGGACCCACAGAGGTCATATTGCTGTGAATTATTTGTTTAAATTGAAAATTCGTACTCAGTCATGTTCATTTCATTGCATATCATATCATATCTCAGTCTCTGTTGTTATTTATTGATGCATCATATCATCATTTTCTGGCTATTCTCATGACATTTGTGAGCCCATGAGAGAGACACTGGAGAGATTGATGACTGAGGGAGGCCGAGGGCCTGATTGTGAGTATATTTTGGGATCGGGTTGCACGCCGCAGCAGGTCATGTTGGCTTTATATATATTATTACTATTATATGGATCGGGGCTGCCCGCCTGCAGCAGGCCTTATTGGCTTATTATGGAACGTGAGTTGTCCGTGCGGATTCTGATATGATATTATAGCACGTGAGTTGTTCGTGCAGCACGTGAGTTATCTGTGCAGATTATAGCGCTTGGGCTGTAGGAGCCCCTCCGGAGTCTGTACACACCCCCAGTGAGCGCAGGTACCTACTGAGTGCGAGTGCCGAGTGCCGAGTGCTGAGTGACTGGGACGCATGAGTGATTGTGAGGTATGCCATAGTGGAATGAGTGACTGTGAGGTATGCCCGAGAGGCATGAGTGATTGTGAGGTTTGTCCGAGGGGCTGTATATGAGTGATGTTCTGCCCGAGGGGCTGTTTATGATTTTATCACTGAGTTGCATCGCATTGGCATGCACACATGACATACAGGCATAGAGATGTATTTTCCTCATGCTGTACAACATCACATCATTCATGATTTCTCACACATTTTTACAGATGTGCATAGTGATGCATTTGTTTTACACGGGTTATTCGGAAGGAAAATGAAACATCTTATTTATTATTGAAAAGATTTTGGGAGAAATTATTGTTTTCAAACTATTCATATTTTTGGCAACTTCGGCAAACGATTTGGGTTTTCACTGATGTATTTGAAAGGAAGAACTCTTATTTTTTTTTAAATCATGATTTGGATGGGCATTTTATCTCTTAATTACTTCTGGTATTATTTGCTTTATGTTGTTATGGTCTGTTGTGGACTATTGGTTATGGACCCGCCCTTGGTAGAAGCTCGTCACTGCTTTCAACCTACGGCTAGGTTTGTTACTTACTCAGTACATGGGGTCGGTTGTACTGATACTACACTTCTGCACATTGCGTGCAGATGTTGGCTGTTGTTGTGGCTGTGCTCGATGGTTGCGGGACTTGAAGATGTACATGCGTTCCTGTTGTAGCTGCCTCTTGTTCAGGTTAGCCTTAGATTTATAAAAGCTTTGTTTATGTATTATTCAAACAGACTATGTATTTATTTCATTTCCGCTTTGTATACTCTATTCTTAGAAGCTCATGATTTGTACTACCAGTTCTTGGGGAAAAGTATTGGTTTTAGATATTTTCTTTTAATTAATTGCCTCGTTAATTTCATTAAAATCAGATAGTTGGTAATTGGCTTACCTAACGGGTTGGGTTAGGTACCATCACGACTAGTTGGATTTTGGGTCATGAAAAGGTGGTATCAGAGCACTAGGTTCATAAGTTCTACAAATCATGCGCAAGTATCTAGTAGAGTCTTGCGGATCGGTATGATGACGTTCATACTTATCTTCGAGAGGCTACAGGGCATTTAGGACATATACTTCCCATCTTTCTTTCCTTATCGTGCTATATTGATTCAGCTTGAGACATAAACTCTTTGAATTCCTTCCACGTATTCGTATGTGCACATGAGCGCTCAGTATCAGTTGTGCATCGCCGGCTTATGATTCCACGAACGAAGTTCGAGATGAGTATTCTATGTTTTGGTGATGGGCAAGTCTGGGGGACTTGAGGCCAGGTTTAGATCGCAACTTAAGCTTGGTAGCTTCAGTTGTAACTCGTACAATTGGACTTATATGTTCGGTAATGACCCTACAGTGAAATTTGTGGCTCGATGAGCGGTGGAATGGCGGTGTGATGGGTATGATGTAACCGTGGGATGTGTTAAGACTATTGGAATATAACGAGAAGTGTTTCCTTGAAATGTAAAGGAAAAGGCCATTGGGTGCTTGATTTTCGATTTGATGTGACGAACAGTCTCGAGTAATGAATGTTTTGAAGGATCTTTCACATTGTTAAATTTTGGGACAAATTAAACTCTCGTGTCTGGTTAATGAGTTTGGACTCAGATAGACTAAGTGATTTCATAGTTATTGTGACTGCGAAAGGGTATAACAAGATACCAGTTTGAGGCTAAGCATGTGGGTTATCCCCTACGGAGTAATCTACATAGGTGTATTCCTTATGATGTGAGTAGAGAGTTTCTTTTCTGCCGATAGGGTGTATGGGTGGAGATTTGAATGTGAATCTGGCTGAGAAAGTTGACTTGAGTGTCAAGAGAATGATTGCGAGTTTAGCAGATGATTTGGGGTATTTCTATGATTGGCATTGCATAAGTTTGAGAAGAGGTTTCATTGAACTGATTGTGGAATCATGACAGTAATAGAGTATGAGTATGGTGAGTTATGAAGTGTTTTAATCTACGGCTTTGAGCCAAGTGGGGGAGCCTACTATAGACAAATCAATTCATGGGTATGTGTCAAATTTTGTTTGGGTCTAAAGTATACTTGGGAATCAGTGATGACTTGCAGAGGTGGAGTTCGAAAATGACTCGAATAAGGAAAACTCCTGGTTACAGATTATATTGTACGAATAAGTATATGAAAAATCGTGGGATGAGTGAGTTATTATTGATGAATGATATAGTGCGCACGAAGTATAAATTTAATATGTGGTGTTAAAGTAGAATTACTTCTTTGAGTGTTGTGGTGTTAATAGGGCACGTGTCTTTTGGCCCATTTGGGCAGTGCAATTAGATGTGAGCAAAGTGGGTGACTCCCGAGAAAATTCCAGTGGGTTTGAGAATTATATATAGCAATTGAGAATGTTTCCGGACTTGTGTATGGATAAAATCTGAGATTTGCGTTTGATGGTGCCTGGACTTGCAAAAATTCTATATGACTATGGATTCTACATTTTTGTTTAAGGAAGGTAAGAAGAACAATTTCAAATTCACATAAGGTATTCTCAGAGTGAGTGTTATAGTTGTGGTATTTTTGAAGGTGCTTAAGAAGAATATAGTTGCTTATGGGTCGTAGGGCATTGTGGTTCTATGCTAAGGTTTGTGGGGTGAGTTATGGTTAAAGATCGTGGTATTTTAGCAAGAAGAAGTATCAATCTGAAGACAATTTCGGAAGGGACTCGGAGAAAATAGGACAACTGGGTAGTAGGTTGGATCAGTATGGTAATGGATATGATCGGTTCTTTGGGTGCTTACGATGTGGGGGTTTTCTACAGATGATTTGTGGCAATATACCTGGACTTGGCGACCTGCGTGGCTTGGTCGAGTTAGAGGAATTTAGTTTTAAGGGCTTGATTATGTGCAAATGGATTCCAAAGTATTCTTGATGGTTTCTACCGGTGTGGAGAACATGTTGTGTATTGTGATTTCCTCCTGGAAAGAAGCAAGAGAAGGGTTTCTAACTAAAATGGTATGTAAATTATTGGTGACTCAAAGTTGATAATAAGATTCTTGTGCTTTTTACATGATGGTAAGATAGATGTTATGTGTTGTACGAAAGCTAGATTTACATGTACAAGGTGGCAGTATAGTCTTGAAGAGAAGATAACGAATGTTGGACAACGTGAACGGTTTCAAATAACTAGATGAATACTATTTCTACTTTGTATTGTATGTGAAAGGGGCGGACTTCAGAAGGCGCATTGTATTTTGACTTACGAATGTATAAATTAGTATTGTGGTACTCACATGGTTGATAGACTACTGATATTCAAATTTTGTCAAGTGGCACTGAAGAACTTTTAAAGTATTTCTCGTGGGATGATCATGTATGAGAGAGGTGTTAGGCATTCGAGCGGTGGAGATGGAATCAAATATGGTGATTCGTGTGTTCTATGGATTTGGAGATTGGGAGTTCCCAGGAGTAGATTGTTTCATGGATGTGGACTGTGAAGTTGTGGCCGGAGCTAGCTAGATGATAAAATGTGTTATGATTCAGTCATTATGGATTTTCGGAGGGATTTTTATCTATTTGTGGGTAACCCGAGTTGATTTGGGGGTCCATAGGTAGGCCCAATTAAGATGTGTATTCTACACCGAGCCGGAATGGTTGGCTCCATACTGCTATTATTAAGGGATATGTCATTCGGTTGATGTTGAACTTATTCGTGTTCTCAAATGATGTGTGAGTTACTCCTTTATGCTACGAGGAGTTGTGATTCATTGGTTATGTGCACAGATGGTGCGGTTCTATTTGAGCTTTATAACAAAATTTGAGTGTGATGAGTATTTGGGTATTGCATGATCGATAGCGTAATGGTTATGTCCTTTCAGGTTTTGTGTGGTATTTTTATCATTTGCCTCTTTCCTTATTAATTTGGAGCAGGGTGGCTCGGGGTATATAATATGAACCTTGTGTTAGAATCGAGTGATGGTTCTACGGTGTATGATGAATTTTCAGTGTTTCGTTGTAGCGGTACTTGTTAATCTGGCGGGGCAGTTCTCTCATTTGAGTCATTTTCCATGACTGGGTACATTTGAATGTTGCGTATTGGTGCACGGATAGCACGGGTTGTGGCTCCGAGTTATAGTGGTGCGGTGTGTATGTGGAACAATTATGTTTAGTAATATAAGGTCATTGGACATGGAATGGGTACTATCAGGTTTAATTTCAGTATATTCGGGAGTATAATATTGAAAGTCGGCTCAGAAAGTGATAATGGTTCTGGTTGGGGTGAGAGATCTCCATGACTTGTTGATCTGATAAGGGATTACAAGATTCTGCATGTTTCTTTTATTATCAACAGTGTACGAAGGTGTGGGGATGAGGTTATGTTCGATATGGGGTTTGATGTTAGTACTTGGTTGGTTTGAAGTAGTAACTGTGATCATGAATGGTGCTACGAGCGGGCGAGTTGTCTAATATCCTAGGTAAATTATATCCGTGATTATAGTTATGGTTCGATGTAGCTTGTTCAGACTCATACAGCGTGTAAATGTAAGATTCGTGTCTTGAAAAGCAATTCTGATAGTTGGGAATTGAATTCCATGGTTTTTGAGCTAAGGTTAAATTAAGGATTTTCAGTTGTATTGTGTTGTCAAGCTCATATGGAATAGGGTGACGTGGATTCACCCCCGGGTACGTGCGTGATAAGATGGAATAGTGATTTGGTGGCTTGAAAATAAATCATGGCACGTTCGAGGACGAACGTATATTTAAGTAGGGTAGATTGTAACGACCCGACCGGTCATTTTAAGCATTTACACTCCTTTCAACTATTTGAAGTCTTGAATAACTTCCAACGAGGTATTATGATTTATGTGAATTGTCAGTTTTGGTTTTAAGATATTTCGGAGTTAACTTGGAAGGATGAGTTTTCATATTGGAAACTTAAGTTGAAATAGTTGACCGGATATTGACTTATGAGTAAACGACCTCGGAATGTAATTTTGATAATTCCAATAGCTATGTATGGTGATTTCGGACTTAGAAGCGTGTCCGAAAAATTATTTGGAGGTCCGGAGTGGAATTTAGGCTTGAAATGTCAAAAATTTAATTTTGGAAAGTTTGACCGGGGGGTTGACTTTTTGATATCGAGGTCGAAATCTGATTCTGGAAATTAGAATAGCTTTGTTATGTCATTTATGACTTGTGTGCAAAATTTGAAGTCATTCCGGATTGATTTGATATATTTCGGCACAAGATATAGAATTTGAAAGTTCAAAGTTCATAGATTTTGATTTGAGGTGTGATTCATCGTTTTGATATTGTTTGATATGATTTGAGGCCTCGAGTAGGTCCGTGTTATGTTATGGAACTTGTTGGTATATTCGGACGGGGTCCCGAGGGCCTCGGGTGAGTTTCGGATGCTTAACAGATCGAATTTGGATTTGGAGGAGGAGCTGAAGCAGCTGGGCTGCTGGTGTGATCGCACCTGCGCGAAAAAGGGCTGCAGGTGCGAACTCACAAATGCGAGGAATGATTCACAGAAACAAAAATGCATGGGCTGTCCAGGCACCGCGGATGCGAAAAAATCATCACGGGTGCGAAGACCACGGGTGCGAAAAAATCATCGCGGGTGCGAAGACCGCGGGCGCGAAGAAATCATCACGGGCGCGAAGACTGCAGGCGCGAAGAAATCACCGCGGGTGCGAAGACCGCAGGTGCGAAGGAATCACCGAGGTGCGAAAACCGCGGGTGCGAAGAAATCACCGCGGGTGCGAAAATCTTGGACAGAATGTTAAAAACAGAGGGGTTCCGAGTTTTTGCCATTTTGGGCCTTCAAGCACCTTTTTGGGGGCGATTTTGAGAGAGAATTCAAGAAAAACTTGAGTTAAGTCACTTGTAATCGTTTCTACTCCATAATATTGAATTATCATCGAATAATCCGACTAGATTACATGTTTTTGAGGTGTAAATTGGGGGTTTGAACTTAGGGATTTGAAAATAAGATTTGAAGATTTGGAGGTGGAGTTGAGGTCGGATTTTGGTAAAATTAGTATGGTTAGACTCGTGGTTGAATGGGCTTCCGAATTTTATAACTTTTATCGGATTCCGAGATGTGGGCCCCACATGTGATTTTTGGGGCGTAATTTCGGATTTTTGAAAAATATTAGTATTTGGATATGGAATTAATTCCTATAATTTTTGTGGGCTGAATCAAATTAATTTGTGACTAGATTCGAGTCGTTTGGAAATTGATACGCGCAGAATGGAATTTTTGGAGCATTGCTTAGCTTGTTCGACATTGGATTTTGCTTGTTCGAGGTAAGTAACTCTTCTAATCTTGGAGTTGAGGGTATGAACCCTGAATTTATGTATTTCGTGAATTGTTGAGAGGTGACGCATGTGCTAGGTGACGGGCGTGTGGGCGTGCCCTATAGAAATTGTGACATAATTGTTTCTGTGGAATTTTGTAGTTAAAGGATCTTGGAATTTTTCATGCGGTTTTATGAGTTAAAGAAATTTTGCTGAAAAGCATATTAAAAATCATGTTGAGGCTATGTGCCAGTATTATTGGGACTCACAGAGGTCATATTGCTGTGAATTATTTGTTTAAATTGAAAATTCGTACTCAGTCATGTTCATTTCATTGCATATCATATCTCAGTCTCTGTTGTTATTTATTGATGCATCATATCATCATTTTCTGGCTATTCTCATGACATTTGTGAGCCCATGAGAGAGACACTGATGAGATTGATGACTGAGGGAGGCCGAGGGCCTGATTGTGAGTATATTTTGGGATCGGGTTGCACGCCGCAGCAGGCCATGTTGGCTTTATATATATTATTACTATTATATGGATCGGGGTTGCCCGCCTGCAGCAGGCTTTATTGGCTTATTATGGAACATGAGTTGTCCGTGCAGCACGTGAGTTGTTTGTGCAGATTATAGCGCTTGGGCTGTAGGAGCCCCTCCGGAGTCTGTACACACCCCCAGTGAGCGCAGGTACCTACTGAGTGCGAGTGCCGAGTGCTGAGTGACTGGGAGGCATGAGTGATTGTGAGGTATGCCCGAGTGGCATGAGTGACTGTGAGGTATGCCCGAGAGGCATGAGTGAATGTGAAGTTTGCCCAAGGGGCTGTATATGAGTGATGTTCTGTCCGAGGGGCTGTTTATGATTTTATCACTGAGTTGCATCGCATTGGAATGCACACATGACATGCAAGCATAGAGATGTATTCTCCTCATGCTGTACAACATCACATCATTCATGATTTCTCACATATTTTTACATATGGGCATAGTGATGCATTTGTTTTACACGGGTTATTAGGAAGGAAAATGAAACATCTTATTTATTATTGAAAAGATTTTGGGAGAATTTATTGTTTTCAAACTATTCATATTTTTCGCAACTTCGGCAAACGATTTGGGTTTTCACTGATGTATTTGAAAGGAAGAACTATTATTTTTTTTTAAATCATGATTTGGATGAGCATTTTATCTCTGAATTACTTCTAGTATTATTTGCTTTATGTTGTTATGGACTGTTGTGGACTATTGGTTATGGACCCGCCTTGGTAGAAGCTCGTCACTGCTTTCAACCTACGGCTAGGTTTGTTACTTACTCAGTACATGGGGTCGGTTGTACTGATACTACACTTCTGCACATTGCGTGCAGATGTTGGCTGTTGTTGTTGTTGTGCTCGATGGTTGCGGGACTTGAAGATTTACCTGTGTTCCTATTGTAGCTGCCTCTTGTTCAGGGTAGCCTTAGATTTATAAAAGCTCTGTTTATGTATTATTCAAACAAACTATATATTTATTTTATTTCCGTTTTGTATACTCTATTCTTAGAAGCTCATGATTTGTACTACAAGTTCTTGGGGAAAAGTATTGGTTTTAGATATTTTCTTTTAATTAATTGCCTCGTTAATTTTATTGAAATCAGATAGTTGGTAATTGGCTTACCTAACGGGTTGGGTTAGGTGCCATCACAACTTGTTGGATTTTGGGTCGTGATAAGGAGCCCCTCCGGAGTCTGTACACACCCTAGTGAGCGCAGGTACCTACTGAGTATGAGTATTGAGTGATGATTGACTGTGAGGAATGAGCGACTGTGAGGAAAGAGTGACTGTGAGGAAAGAGTGACTGTGAGGTTGGAGTGAATGGGAGGACTGAGTGACTGTTACTCTGAGAGGATGCTTTGATTTCATTATTTGTTGCATTTCAGATGTCATATATCCCTATTTTTGAAATTTCGGAAAAACTTTATTTTCTGTTTCAGTCAAATTTGATATGAAAATTTGGTGAAATTTTAAATGTTGAACTTGAGAGCATGCCTACCCTTTTATGATTGGAAAGTACTGTATTTGGACTTAGCTGAGAAGCTCGTCACTACTTTTAGTTCCTTATTTATTATTGTTACTTACTTAGTTGGTTGTACTCATACTACACCCTGCACTTTGTGTGCAAATCCAGGTGATACCAGACATAGTGGATGTTGATTCTTTCACACAGTTGATTTTCCGGAGATTCAGAGGTAGCTGCTATGTTTCACAGACCTTGTCTCTCCTTCCCTATCCTTTTGTTTATTGTATTTGGTCTCAGATTATTATAGACCGGGTTTCCCAGACTTGTAATGTATAGATGCGTATGTACTCAGCGACATCGGGTTTTGGGAGTGTTTTTATATCTAGTATTTGTGGAATTTACTCTTAAACTTAATTATTATGTTTTCAGTTTTTAAAATAAATTGTGGTTTATTGAGGTTGTTGGCTTGCCTAGTATCGAGATAGGCGCCATCACGGCAGGTATGATTTTGGGGTCGTGACAAGTTGGTATCAGATCCTAGGTTACAAATGTCCCACGAGTCATGAGCATGTTTAGTAGAGTCTTGCAGATCGGTACGGAGACGTCTGTACTTATCTTCGAGAGGTTGCCGAACCCTTAAGAAAATTTCAATTTCTTGTACTCTGTCGTGAGAATTTGTTGATTACGAAAACTAAATTTCTGTTATTCTATTCTCTCACAGATGGTGAGAACACGTACTACCGGATCGGACGGTCAGCCACCAGTGCCACCAGTTAGGGCCGCGAGAGGCCGAGGCCGTTGTGGGTGAGGTAAAGGTCGAGGTGTCGCTCGTACAGCAGTTGGAGTAGCACCAGTAGTACCACCAGTTGCTCCAGCTCAGGAGCAGATTCCAGATATAGCTGATCCGATAGGACCAGCTCAGGCACCAGCTGTGCCCATTGAGATTCTAGGACTTCAGGAGACTTTGGCCTAGATATTTATAGTTTGCACTGGCCTTGCTCAGGTGGTTTCGGCTCAGGCCGTACCTGCCACTTCTCAGGTCAGTGGAGGTACTCATACCCATGTTGCCCGTACTCCAAATTAGGTAGTACAGGGACTTCAGATACCGGGGACAATACCAGCCCAGTCAGTTGCAGTTGCTCAGGCCCCGATAGTCCCTGCTATGGCAGATGATGAGCAGAAAAGACTTGATAGATTTGGGAGGCTTCGACCTCCATCATTTAGAGGTGCTAAGTCAGAGAATGCTCACGGATTTCTAGATAAGTGCCAGCAGATGCTTCGGACAACGGGTATTTTGGAGACTAGTGGGGTCTCGTTCACTACTTTTCAGTTTTCTGGAGCTGCCTTCAGATGGTGGGAGGCTTATGAGAGGCCCAGGCCGGTTGGTGCAGTACCACTTACATGGTAGGATTTCTCTATTCTCTTTTTGGAGAAGTTCATGCCGCAGTCTTGCAGAGAGGAGCTGCGCAGGCAATTTGAGCACTTACGTCAGGATGGCATGTCTGTGACGTAGTAGGAGATGAGATTTTTTGAGTTGGCTCGTCACGCAATTTGGTTGGTTCCCATTGAAAGGGAGAGGATTAGGAGGTTCATTGATGGCCTCACATATCAGCTGCAATTACTTATGACTCGGGAGAGAATATCTGGTGCTACTTTTGATGAGGTAGTTGACATTGCTCGATAGATAGAGATGGTCCGTAGTCAGGAACGTGGAGAGAGGGAGTCCAAGAGGCCTCGTGGTCCAGGTGATTTCAGCGGTGTTCCTTCATGTGGTCAGTTTTACCGAGGTAGGGGTTTTTCTTACAGACACGCTCAGACGGGTCGTCCAGTTCACCATGGTGCATCATCCGGCCATGGTTTATACAGTTCTCATTATGGTCAGTCATCTCTCAGTGCCCTTCTAGCCCAGAGTTCGTCCTGTTCCCCTTCAGTTCAGGGTTCATTTGCACCGGGTGCTTCTAGCAGTTATTCTGGTTCTCGGGGCCCGATTCAGTCAGCACCACCACCAGTACTGGGAGCTGCTTTGAGTGCGGGGAATTTGTGCATATGTGGAGGCAGTGTCCTCATATCTCGAGAGGTCCAATGCAGTAGATGAGTCAAATTATGACTTCAGCACCAGTTACTTCACCACCTGCCCAGCCAGCTCAGGGTGGGGGGTCAGTCATCTAGGGGTCGCCCAAGAGGGGGAGGCCGATCAGGTGGGGGTCAGGCCCGATTCTATGCTTTTCCTGCCAGGCCAGATGTTGTTGCCTCAGATGCAGTGATCACATGTATTGTTTCAGTTTGCCATAGTGAGACTTCTATATTATTTGACCCTGGTTCCTCTTATTCATATGTATCATCATATTTTGCTCATTATCTGGATATGCCCTGTGAGTCCTTAGTTTCACCTGTTTGTATATCTATGCCGGTGGGCGATACTATTATTGTGGACCGTGTGTATCGATCTTGTGTGGTAACCATTGAGGGATTAGAGACTAGAGTTGATCTCTTACTGCTCAGTATGGTTGATTTTGATGTAATTCTGGGTATGGATTGGTTGTCTCCATGTCATACTATTCTGGACTATCACGTAAAAACCGTGATGTTGGCAATGCCGGGGTTAGCGAAGGTCGAATGGAGAGGCTCTCTAGATCATGTTCCTAGTAGGGTAATTTCTTATTTGAAAGCCCAACGTATGGTTGGGAAGGGGTGTTTGTCATATTTGGCTTTTGTGAGAGATGTTGATGCAGATAGTCCTACTATTAATTCAGTACCGGTAGTGAGAGACTTTTCGGATGTATTTCCTACAGACCTACCGGGTATGCCGCCCGACAGGGATATTGATTTCGGTATTGACTTGGTGCAGGGAACTCAACCCATTTCTATTTCTCTGCATCACTTGGCACCAGCTGAGTTAAAAGAATTTAAAGAGCAACTTCATAAGCTTCTTGATAAGGGGTTTATTAGGCCTAGTGTGTCGCCTTGGGGTGCATCAGTTCTGTTTGTGAAAAGGAAAGATAGTACTATGCGGATGTGTATCGATTACAGGCAGTTGAACAAAGATACAATCAAGAATATATATCCCTTGCCGCGTATTGATGACTTATTTGACCAGCTTCAGGGAGCAAGGGTGTTCTCCAAAATTGATTTGAGATCGGGGTATCACCAGTTGAAAATTCGGGATTCAAATATTCTAAAGGCGGCATTCAGGACTCGTTATGGCTACTATGAATTTCTTGTGATGTCTTTTGGACTAACCAATGCCCCGGCACCATTTATGCACTTGATGAATAGTGCATTCCAGCCATATCTTGATACATTTATCGTAGTATTTATTGATTATATCCTGGTGTACTCGCGTAACCAGGAGGAGCATGCACAACACTTGGGTGTTGTATTACAGAGGCAAAGAGAGGAAATATTGTATGTCAAATTCTCTAAGTGTGAGTTCTAGCTTAGTTCGGTGGCATTCTTGGGACACATAGTGTCCAGTGAAGGAATTAAGGTGGATCCGAAGAAAATAGAGGCAGTTTAGAGTTGGCCCACACCATCTTCACTTACTGAGATTCAAAGTTTTCTCGATTTGGCCGGTTATTATCGTTGCTTTATAGAGGGTTTCTCGTCTATTGCATCGCCTATGACTAAATTGACCCAGAAAGGTGCTCCGTTCAGGTGGTTGGATGAATGTGAAGAGAGCTTTTAGAACAAGACAACTTTGACTACAACTCCAGTATTGGTGTTGCCTATAGGTTCAGAGTCTTATACTGTGTATTGTGACGCGTCGCATATTGGTCTCGGCACAATGCTGATGAAAGACGGTGGGGTGATTGCCTATGTGTCCAGACAGTTAAAGGTACATGAGAAGAGTTATCCGGTCCACGACCTTGAATTAGCAGCTATTGTTCATACCTTGAAGATTTTGCGGCATTATTTGTACGGTGTTTATTGTGAGGTTTATACCGATCACCGGAGTCTACAATATCTGTTTAAACAGAAGGATCTTAATTTTGCGGCAGCGAAGGTGGTTGGAGTTGCTTAAGGATTATGATATCACCATTCTTTATCATCCCGTAAAAGGCCAATGTGGTGGTCGATGCCTTGAGTCGTAAGGCGCAGAGTTTGGGCAGCTTAGCATACTTACCGGTAGCAGAGATGCCTTTAGCCTTGGATGTTCAGGCCTTGGCCAAGCAGTTTATTAGATTGGATATTTTTGAGCCGAGTCAAGTTTTGGCTTGTGTGGTTTCTCATCCCTCTCTTTATGATCGTATCAGAGAACGTCAGTATGATGACCCACATCTGCTAGTCCTTAAGGACACGGTTCAGCACGGTGATGCCAAGGAAGTCACTATTGGGGATGGTGGTGTATTACGGATGCAGGGCATGCTATGTGTGCCTAATGTAGATGGTTTGTGTGAGTTGATTCTCTACGAAGCTCATAGTTTGCGGTACTCCATTCATCCAAGTGCCGCAAATATGTATCAGGACTTGAGACAACACTATTGGTGGAGGAAAATGAAGAAAGATATAGTTGGGTTTGTAGCTCGATGTTTAAATTGTCAAAAGGTGAAGTATGAACATCAGAGACCGGGCGGATTACTTCAGAGACTTGAAATTCCGGAGTGGAAGTGGGAGTGTATTACCATAGACTTCGTAGTTGGGCTCCCATGGACTTTGAGGAAGTTTGATGATGTTTGGGTGATTGTAGATCGATTGACTAAGTCCGCGTATTTTATTCCAGTTGGTACTAATTATTCTTCAGAGCGGCTGGCTGAGATTTATATCCGCGAGATTTTTTGCCTACACGGTGTGCCAGTGTCCATCATTTCAGATCGGGGCACGCAGTTTACATCATAATTTTGGAGAGCAATGCAGCGAGAATTGGGCACACAGGTTCAGTTAAGTACAACATTTCACCCTCAGACGGACGGACAGTCCGAGCGCACTATTCAGATATTGGAGGATATGTTACGCGCTTGTGTCATTGATTTGGGGGGTTCTTGGGATCAGTTTCTACTACTGGCAGAGTTTGCATACAATAACAGCTACCAATCGAGCATTCAAATGGCTCCGTATAAGGCTTTATATGGGAGACGGTGTCGGTCTCTGGTGGGTTGGTTTGAGTTGGGTGAGGCTAGGCTATTGGGTACTGACTTAGTTCAGGATGCTTTGAAGAAGGTTAAATTGATTCAGGAGCGGCTTCGCACGGTGCAGTCTAGACAGAAGAGTTATGCTAACAGGAAGGACCATGATGTTGCTTACATGGCTGGGAAGAAGGTTTTGCTCAAGATTTCACCTATGAAGGGTGTGTTGAGGTTCGATAAGAAGGGAAAGTTGAGCCCTCGGTATATTGGGCCTTTTGAGGTACTTAAGAAGATTGGAGAGGTGGCTTATGAACTTGCTCTGCCACCTAGTCTATCAGGTGTTCATCCAGTATTCCATGTATCCATGCTCTGAAAGTATGTCGGAGATCCGTCTCATATTCTGGATTTCAGTACAGTGCAGCTGGACGGTAATTTGACTTATGATATAGAGCCGGTGGCTACTTTAGACCGGCAGGTTTTAAAGTTGAGGTCAAAGAACATAGCATCAGTGAAGGTACAATGGAGAGGCCATCCAATCGGAAAAGCTACTTGGGAGATTGAGCAGGAGATGCGGAGCAAATATCCACACCTATTTGAGACTCCAGGTATGATTCTAAACCCGTTAGAGGATGAACGTTTGTTTAAGAGGGGGAGAATGTAACGACTCGGCCGGTCATTTTGAGTATTATAACCCCGTTCCCCCATCTACTGCTCAATTTATGCTTTACAGTTATTTTATGACTTACCGGATTAGTTGGTCCGGGTCCGGATGGATTTCGAAGTGAAATGAGACACTTAGTCTCATAATTGAAAACTTAAGTTGGAAAAGTTGACCGGATATTGACTTATGTGTAAACGACCTCAGAATTTAATTCTGATGATTCCAATAGATCTGTATGGTGATTTTGGACTTAGGAGCGTGTCCGAAAAATTATTTGGAGGTTCGTAGTGCAATTAGTCTTGAAATGGCGAAAGTCGAATTTTTGGAAAGTTTGACCGGGGGTTGACTTTTTGATATCAGAGTCGGAATCCAATTCTGAAAATTTTAATAGGTCTGTTATGTCATTTATGACTTGCGTGCAAAATTTGAGGTCAATCGGACTTGATTTGATAGGTTCCGGTGTCGTTCGTGGAAATTTGAAATTTCAAAGTTCATTAGGCTTGAATTGAGGTATGATTCGTGGTTTTAGCATTGTTTGATATGATTTGAAGACTCGACTAAGTTCATATGATGTTTTAGGACTTGTTGGTGTTCCCCGGGTGAGTTCCAGGATGGTTTCGGATCATTTTTACTTGTTTTGCAACAGCTGGAACTGGTGTCTGGTATTGTTCTTCGCGAACGCGAATGGTCTCACATGTTCGCGAAGAAGGATTTTGGGCTGCTAGGATTTACCCATCGCCAATGCGTGAAGGAGACGCGAACGTGAAGAAGACACTGGGGAAGCCTACACGAACACGAGTGAGCGGACGGGAACGCGAAGAGGAAAGGGGGTTGTGGGCCTTCCCGGCGTTAAGCCTTCGCAAACGCGGCTCATGTCTCGCGAACGCGAAGGGCAGAGGTAGGAAGGCATCGCAATGAAGAGGTCGCGAACTCGAAGAAGGAACCTTGGCAACACATTTTTTGGGCTTCGCGAACGCGAATCTATGGTCGCAAACGCAATGAAGGCATGTCTGGGCAGAATTAAAAGTTCCAAAACGGGGGTTTTGAGTTCATAACACAAAATCGAATTGGGAGCTCGGTAGAAGGCGATTTTGCGAGAGATTCTTACGTGGGTGTTTGGGGTAAGAGATTCTTATCCAGTTTTGGTTAATTTCCATGATTATGCCTTTGAATCCCTCATTTAATGGGTGAATTAAGTTGAAAAATTTAGAAAACCCTCTTGGTTTAATTTGAAGATTTGAAGGTCGAGTTGAGGTCAGATTTTGGTAAAATTGGTATGGTTAGACTAGTGGTTGAATGGGTTTTTGGATTTTGTAACTTTTGTCGGGTTTCGAGACATAGGCCCCACAGGCGATTTTTGAGCTAAATTTCGGATTTTGATGGAAAATTAATATTTTTTTTATTGAATTAATTTTAATAAATTTTATTGACTACATCGAATTATTTGTGGCTATATTCGAGACGTTTGGAGGCCAATTCACGAGGCAAAGACATTGCAGAATAAAGAATTACACGGTTTGAGGTAAGTAACATTTCTAAATTTGGTCCTGAGGGTATGAAACCCCGGATTATATGCGATGTGATTGGTTTTGAGGTGACACACATGCTAGGTGACGGACATGTGGGCGTGCACCGTAGGAATTGTGATTTGGTCAAATTCCATAGAACTGTATAGTTGAATAATCTGTTGATACCAGTGCATTCTCTATGTGTTAGAGAAAATTGGGCTCAGACTCGTATTAAAAATCATGCTTAGACATATGATGTTATTGTTAGTACCCACTAGGGTCATTTCTATGGTTGAATAATATGTTCCAATTGTAATTTCACACTCAGTCATGTTTATTCATTTCATATCATATCTCAATCTCTGTTGCTATTTATTAATACATTATATTATCATTTTGGGTTGATTATCATGATTTCTGAGAGCCCGAGAGACTGGAGAGTTTGATGGCTGAGTGAGGTCGAGGGCCTAATTGTGATGATTTTTATGGGATCGGGCTGCACGTCGCAGCATATTTCATGATTGGCTTGATATAGCGCTTGGGCTGAAAGAGCCCCTCTGGAGTCTGTACACATCCCTAGTGAGCGTAGATACCTATTGAGTGCGAGTGCGAGTGCCGAGTGATGAGTGACTGTGAGGAATGAGCGACTGTGAGGAAAGAGTGACTGTGAGGAAAGAGTGACTGTGAGGTTGGAGTGAATAGGAGGACTGAGTGACTGTTACTCTGAGAGGATGCATTGATTTCATTATTTGCTGCATTGCAACTATCACATATCACTATTTTGGAAATTTCAGAAAAACTTTATTTTCTATTTGAGTCAAATTTGATATGAAATTTCGGTGAAATTTTAAATGTTGAACTTGAGAGTATGCCTACCCGTTTATGATTGGAAAGTACTGTATTTGGACTTAGCTGAGAAGCTCGTCACTACTTTCAGTTTCTTATTTATTATTGTTATTTATTGAGTTGGTTGTACTCATACTACACCCTGCCCTTCGTGTGCAGATCCAGGTGATCCCAGACATAGTAAGTGTTGATTCTTTCAGACAGTTGATTTTTCGGAGATTCAGAGGTAGCTGTTATGTTTCACAAACCTTGTCTCTCCTTCCCTATCCTTTTGTTTATTGTATTTGGTCTCAGATTATTATAGACCGGGTTTCCCAGACTTGTAATACATAGATGCTCATGTACTCAGTGACATCGGGTTTGGGGAATATTTTTATATCTAGTATTTGTATAATTTACTCTTAAACTTAATTATTATATTTTTAGTTTTTCAAATAAATTGTGGTTTATTGAGGTTGTTGGCTTGCCTAGTATCAAGATAGGCGCCATCACGACATGTGTGATTTTGGGGTCGTGACGAGTTATTTATTTATGCATGGATTTGGCTATTATAGCGCTTGGGCTGAATGAGCCCCTCCGGAGTCTGCACACACCCCCAGTGAGCGCGATTGATTTATATTGAGGAATGGATCTTCCCTGGATATGGATCTTGTCCGAAGCATTTATATTGAGGGATGGATATTCCTTGGGCATGGATCTTGCCCGAAGCATTTATATTGAGGGATGAATTTTCCCTAGACATGGATCTTGTCTGTATCCTTGATATTTGGGGATGGATCTTCCCCTGTGCTGGATTAGCCTTATAGAGTACTGAGTGACTGATTGTCAGTTGATGGATATACATATATACTTGGGATGGATCTTTCCTAGGCTGGATTGGCCATATACAGTACTGAGTGATTGAGTATTATGAGAGTGTGAGTACACGAGGTTTTCATTGTGGTACATCAAATACAGCATATACTTTGGCATGTAGATATAGTGATATCATATTCCTCATATCATGCAGATTTTATCTATTTTTTCTGTACTGAGTTTAACTGTTGAACTGGCAAGCATGCCTACATTTCTGTACTGTTATTTCTGTACCAGACTGTACTCTGTTGAGCTCGTCACTACTTTCAGCCCAGAGGTTAGTCTTGTTACTTATTGAGTTGGTTGTACTCATACTACACTCTACACCTCGTGTGCAGATCCAGGTACCTCCGGACACGGCGGTTGCTAGTTATTCGGAGCTTTATCTATGGAGACTATCGAGGTAGCTGCTTGGCGTCCGCAGAACTTGACTCTCTTCTTTTCAGTTGTTGTATTGTTCTACATTTTTCAGACAGTATTTTTTTTATCAGTCAGACTGGTTATCATTTAAATCCTTATGTACTCAGTGACACAGGGTTTTGGGAGTGTTTATATATATGTTTGTGAGGTTTTCTTTCGCTGAATTTAATAATTATGTTTTCAAATTTAAAAGATATGATAGTTTATTGAGAGTGTCGGCTTGCCTAGTATTGAGATAGGCGCCATCACGACATGTGAGATTTTGGGTCGTGACAGAATTACAAAATTGATATAAGAATAACTTAAAGAAAATATATAAAAGTGATAATAATGATTAATTAGAAACCATTATTTCAGCACAGTATGAATTATAAAAGAAAATTTCAAGCCAAGGATGTATTAAAATTGAAATAGTATTATAAAAATATTTATCAAGCTTCATCAACTATCCTAACAAACGAGATTACTCCATTATGGAGTATTTAAATCTCACAGCAAAAAAGGAATTCTAGAATATTATCAATACTCTTAGAAAATCCAAAAACTTACAAGAAGAATATGAAATAGTTAAAGAAAGAAGTTAAGACCAAAGTTTAGAGAAAAGTGGTTCTCTTGCTACGTATCTACTCTTCCCACAAATTTGCATTCCATTTATACAAAAGTATAACAAGCATTAAATGCTTAGATGTGTCCAACACCAGAAGCTTGGACACGTCTGAAGATAGGAGCTTGGATGTGTCCAAGATAGGAGCTTGGATACGTCTGTAGACATCGAAATTTTAACGGATCAAGCCCATATGAAATTTGGGCTAAATCTGAGTCTATTAGGGTTTCTTGAAGGCTACTCTACCAAAAACCTACCTTGGAGGCTACTCTATCCTAACCCTGGGTCACTCTTATAAAAAGGGTTACATATCCCCTTAAAAGAGATATCTCGAAATGTGAGATCACATCTTTAATCCCATAAACTCATGGGATATTCACAAAGAGATCAAGATGCGGCCGGATAGACATAATTTCACGGAGATCAAATACATTCCAACCCTCGAATCACGGAGATAATTAGGAGAGAAGAATCAAGGGAGAAACAAAATTGTACCCACAATTATTTATCAATAAGATTATGTTTCTTCATATTTATATTGTTATTGCATTTAATTTTCTGCTCTAAGAAAATTCATTGCAAGCAAATTGGCACGTCCACTGGGACCAGTTCTGCCCCTCGTCTCTTCCTCCTGCAAATCAAAAAATATATATTTCAAAATCAACTGCTACGATCGCCTTCCGAAAAAGCAATGATGTTCCAAGCAAGTCAAGTACTGTCTCGTGAGAATTACCATGTAAAACGGGTGGTTAGAAACCTCACTTTGTTGGAGTCAAAATTCAAGTGCAATTATCATTGGGCTCTAATGTGTGCTTGGCCACGTCAGTTTTCCAAATTATAAAATTGAGCAGTTCTATTGCATGGAACAAAATGGATGGAAGTAGCAAAGTCCATGTACAACAAGGAATTAAGTTCCTACAATTTAGTGCTACGTGGAACGAAATTATTTGTATCATGGAGTTATTACTCAAATACCATTTTTGGAGAAAGGCAGCTTCTTCATTGAACACAAAGATAACAAAAGTCCACGTGAACAAGAAGTGATGCAATGCAAAGAAGTCTATTACCATGGTACTTCAAGTCTTCTCTCTCATTTCTACAAGTCCATGCCAACGAGCCTTGAAGTATGGGGAATTTGTAGACATCGAAATTTTAACGGATCAAGCCCATATGATATTTGGGCTAAATCCGAGTCTATTAGGTTTGCTTAAAGGCTACTCTACCAAAAACCTACCTTGGAGGCTACTCTATCCTAACTATGGATGACTCTTATAAAAAGGGTTACATATCCCCTTAAAAGGAATATCTCAAAATGTGAGATCATCTCTTTAATCCCATAAACTCATGGGATATTCACAAAGAGATTAAGATGCAGCCGGATAGACATAATTTCTTGGAGATCAAATACATTCTAACCCTCGAATCACGGAGATAATCAGAAGAGAAGAATCAATGGAGAAACAGAATTGTACCCATAACTATTTATCAATAAAATTATGTTTCTTCATATTTATTGTAATGATCCGGCCGGTCGTTTCGAGAGTTGTAGACCCGTTCCCCCATTTACTGCTCCATTTATGCTTTATAGCTATTATATGACTTATCGGATTAGTTGGTTCGGGTCCGGAGTGAATTCAATGTGAAATGAGACACTTAGTCTCTTAAATGGAAAGCTTAAGTTGGAAAAGTCGACCGGATGTTGATCTATATGTAAACGACCCCAGATTCGAATTATGATGATTCAAGTAGCTCTGTATGGTGATTTTGGACTTAGGAGCGTGTCCGAAAAATTATTTGGAGGTTCGTAGTGGGATTAGGCTTGAAATGGTGAAAGTCGAATTTTTGGAAAGTTTGACTGGGGGTTGACTTTTTGATATCGGGGTCAGATACCGATTCCGTAAGTTGCAGTAGATTCGTGGGGGTCATTTATGACTTGTGTGAAAAATTTGAAGTCAATCGGACGTGATTTAATAGGTTTCGGCGTCGTTTGTAGAATTTGGAAATTTTGAAGTTTCTTAGGCTTGAATCCGTGTGTAATTCGTGCTTTCGATGTTGTTGGAGGTGATTTGAAGATTAGTTAAGTTTGTATGGTGTTGTAAGACTTGTTGATATGTTTGGTTGAGGTCCCGAGGGCCTCAGGTTGATTTCGGGTGGTTAACGGACTTGGAATGTGATTTGAGAAGTTGCTGAAGTCCGAGAGCTGCTGGTGTGACCGCACATGCGGAGAGAGGACCACATATGCAATGTCGCAGGTGCGGTAGGTTGAGTGCAGGTTCGGAAAGGGTGGAAACCAGCAGGGATCGCAGGTGCGATGGTTTCTCCGCACCTGCGATAGCGCAGATGCGGACCATGGGTCGCAGGAGCGGAGGCAACCGAAGTTAGTCATTTTCGCAGGTGTGCCCAGATTTTTTACACCAACGGGCACGCAGGTGCGAGCCCAGGCTCCACATGTGTGGAAGTCCTTGGGCAGAACCTATATCAGCGGGGTCCGAGATTTTTGTCTTTATTTCATCATTTTGAGCTCGGATTTTAGAGATTTTGAGAGGGCTTTTCAAGTGAAATTCTTGAGGTAAGTTCCTTATCTTTATTTTTCTTCAATAATTATGTTTGTCCACTGATTTCCAACCTAGATAGTGTATTTTTGAGGTGTAAATTGGGGATTTGAGGCTAGGGATTTGGAGAGTTGGTTTTGAGGATTTGAATGACCAATTGGTGTCGGATTTTGATGAATTTGGTATGGTTGGACCCGTGAGTGAATGAGCTTTCGGATTTTGTGACTTTTATCAGATTTCGAGACGTGGGACCGGGGGCCGAGTTTGGGCCGATTTCGGATTTTGGCTATAATTTCATATTTTTCTTGTGGAATTAATTCCTTTAGCCTATATTGATTGTATTGAACTGCTTGTGGCTAGATTCGGGATGTTTGGAGACGAATTTGAGAGGCAAGGGCATTTTGGAGTAGAATTTAGCCCGGATTGAGGTAAGTAACACTTTCAAACTTAGTTCTGAGGGTTCGAAACCTCAAATTATATGTTATGTGATTGGTATTGAGGTGACACACATGCCAAGTGACGGGCGTGCCCCGTGAGAATTGTGACCCGGTTGACTCCATGGCAACGTATAGAGGTTTTATCTTGTTAATATCCGTGTTTTCATCATGTGATAAAGTAATTGAACTGTCACTCATGCTAGATATCATGTCTAGGCTTTATGACGGTACTGTTGGGACCCATAATGGTCGTTTCTTGTTGTTGTCTTACTGATTTCATTGATATTTCATACTCAGTCATGTTCATTCATTTCATATCTCATCGCAGTCTCTGTTGGTATTTATTGATGCATCATATTATTGTTTTCGGGCTAGTATCATGACATTGTAAGCCCGTGAGAGAGAGACTGGAGAGATTGATGACTGAGTGAGGCCGAGTGCCTGATTATGGGTGACATTTATGGGATCGGGCTGCACGCCGCAGTAGTTATACTGATATTTGATAGCGCTTGGGCTGAAGGAGCCCCTCCGGAGTCTGCACACACCCCCAGTGAGCACAATTGATATTACATGGAGATGAATCTTCTCCACAGGGCTGGATTGGCCTTCCTCGGTATTGGGTAACTTATAGTCAGTGATATATATGTTCTATGATGGATCTTCCCTGGGCCGTTGGGCCATATACAGTACCGAGTAGTTGAGTATTTGAGAGTGTAAATCTGGAGATGGATCTTCGCCACATGGATGGATTGGCCTTCCTCGGTACTAGGTGACTTATAGTCAGTGATGTATATGTTCCGGGATAGATCTTCCCTGGGCCGTATGGTCCATATACAGTACCGAGTGGTTGAGCATTTGAGAGTGTGAGCACAAGAGGCTGACAACATAGTGCATCACATACATCATGTGCATTGGCATGTTGAGATAGTAGAGTCATATTCTTTACACTATTCAGATTTGATGTACTTTACTGTTTTGAGTTGCCCATTTAATTTGAAAGCATGCCTACGTTTCTACACTGTTATTTTCTGTATTAAACTGTGCCGGTTGAGTTCGTCACTACTTTCAGCACATAGTTTAGGTTTGTTACTTACTGAGTTGGTTGTACCCACGCTACACCCTGCACCTCGTGTGCAGATCCAGGTGCTTCTGGTTACGGCGGCTATTGATTGAGGAGATAGGATCTCAGAAACTATCGAGGTAGCTGCATAGCGTTCGCAGGCCTTGACTCTCCTTCATTATATTTATCTATACTTCTGTTTTTTACTCTTTAGAAATTGTAGTAGACTGTATTCTGACATAGATGCTCATGTACTCGGTGACACCCCGATTTTGGAATAGATTATATTGTGTTGCGAGTTTATTTCAGTTTTAAAAAAGGAATTTTCTTAAATATTAAATTGCTTCTCCCTATATTTTAAAGCTTTTACTGTGTTGAGATAGTTGAGTAGCGACTTGCCTAGTTCCACAATAGATTCCATCAGGACGGTTATTTTTTGGGTCGTGACAAGTTGGTATCAAAGCCTAGGTTACATAGGTCTCACGAGTCATGAGCAGATTTAGTAGAGTCTTGCGGATCGGTACGGAGGCATCTGTACTTATTTTTGAGGGGCTGCCAAACCCTTAGGAAAAATTTCACTTTCTTGTACTATGTCGTGCGAATTTTTTGATTCCAAAAACTGAATTTCTGTTATTCTATTCTCTCACAGATGGTGAGGACACGTACTACTGGGCAGGATGGACAACCACCAGTACCCCCAGTTGGGGCCGTAAGAGGCCGAGGTCGCGGTAGAGGCCGCGGTAGGGGCAGAGGTACAACTAGGGCAGCACCTGCAGACCCACCAGTTGCTCCAGCTCTGGCACCAACTGTGCCCTTTGTGATTCCAGGCCTTCAGGAAACTTTGGCCCACATATTGATAGTTTGCACTGGCCTTGCTCAGGTTGTTTCGACTCAGGCCGCACCTGCCACTTCTTAGGCCGGGGGAAGTACTCATACCCCTGTTGCCCGTACTCTTGATCGGGTAGTGCAGGGACTTCAGATACCAGGGGCATTACCAGCCCAGCTGGCTGCAGCTGCTCAGGCCCCGGTAGTCCCCGTTATGGCAGCCGATGAGCATAGGAGGCTTGAGAGATTTGGGAGGCTTCGACCTCCATTATTTAGTAGTGTCGAGTCAGAGGATGCTCAGGTTTTTCTGGATAGGTGTGAGCGAATGCTTCGGACGGCGGGTATTCTGGAGACCAGTGGGGTCTCGTTCACTACTTTTTAGTTTTCTAGGGCTGCTTTCAGATGGTGGGAGGCTTATGAGAGGCACAGGTCGGTCGGTTCAGCACCACTTACATGGCCGTAGTTCTCCGTTCTCTTCTTGGAGAAGTTCGTGCCGCAGTCTCGCAGAGAGGAGCTGCGTAGGAAGTTTGAGCAGCTTCGTCAGGATGGCATATCTGTGACGTGGTACGAGATGAGGTTTTCTAAGTTGGCTTGTCACGCAGTTTGGCTAGTTCCCAATGATAGGGAGAGGATTCGGAGGTTTGTTGATGGCCTCACATATCAGTTACAGTTGCTTATGACTTGGGAGAGGGTATCTGGTGCTACTTTTGATGAGGTTGTCGACATTGTTCAGCAGATAGAGATGGTCCGCAGTCAGGAGCGAGGTGAGAGGGAGGCCAAGAGGCCTCATGGATCAGGTGATTTCAGTGGTGTTCCTTCAGGGTTCAGTTTTACCGCGGCTGAGGTCGACTTTACAGGCACGCTCAGACGGGTCGTCCAGTTCACCATGGTGCATTATCCAACCATGGTTCATATAGTTATCATCAGGGCCAATCATCTCTCAATGAAATACCAGCTCAGAGTTCATCTTATGCACCTTCAGTTCAGGGCTCATCGGCACCGGGTTCATCTAGCGGATATTCTAGTGCTCGGGGCTCTCTCCAGTCCCCACCGCCATTCACAGGGAAGGGTTGTTTCAAGTGTGGAGATATAGGTCACATCAAGAGGTATTGTCCCCGCCTTACGGGAGGTCCAGTTCAGCAGAGGAGTCAGCCTACGACTTCAGCTCCCGTTATTTCACCACCCACTCAGCCAGCTCAAGGTGGAGCTCAGTTAGTTAGGGGTCACCCTAGAGGGGGAGGCCAATCAAGCGGTGGTCAGGCTCGATCCTATGTTATTCTCCTGCTAGACCAGATGTTGTTGCTTTAAACGCAGTGATTACAGGTATTGTCTCAGTTTGCCACAGAGATGCCTCTGTACTATTTGACCCTGGTTCCACTTATTCATATGTATCATCGTACTTCGCTCGTCATTTGGATATGCCCCGTGAGTCCTTAGTTTCATCTGTTCATGTCTCTATGCCGGTCGACGATACTTTTATTGTGGACCGTGTATATCGGTCGTGTATAGTGACCATTGGGAGTCTGGATACTAGAGTTGATCTCTTGTTGCTTAGCATGGTTGATTTTGACGTGATCTTGGGTATGGATTGGTTGTCTCCATGTCATTCTGTTCTAGATTATCACACTAAGACTGTGACGTTGGCGATGCTGGAGTTTTCGAGAATTGAGTAGAGAGGTTCTCCAGACTATGTTCCCAGTAGAGTGATTTCATATTTGAAGGCCCAGCGGATGGTTGGGAAGGGTTGTTTATCTTATTTAGCCTTTGTGAGGGATGTTAGTGTCGATGCTACTACAATTGATAATGTTCTGGTGGTGCGGGAATTTTCGGATATGTTTCCTGCAAACTTGCCAGGCATGCCGCCCGATAAGGATATTGACTTCCATATTGACTTGGTGCCAGGCACTCAGCCCATTTCTATTCCACCATATAGCATTGGCACCAGCTGAGTTGAAGGAATTGAAGCAGCAACTTCAGAAACTCCTTGATAAGGGGTTTATTAGGCCTAGTGTGTCACATTCTTGTGCACCGGTGTTGTTTGTGAAGAGCTTCAGGGAGCGAGGGTGTTCTACAAGATTGATTTGAGGTCCGGATATCACCAGTTGAAGATTCGGGACTCGAATATTCTAAAGACAGCATTCAGGACCCGTTATGGTCATTATGAGTTTCTTGTGATATCTTTTGGGATGACTAGCGCCCCAACATCGTTCATGCATCTGATGAATAGTGTGTTTCAGCCTTATCTCGACTTGTTTGTTATTGTATTCATTGATGATATCCTGGTGTACTCTCGTATAAAGGAAGAGCATGCCCAGAATCTGCGGATTGTGTTGCAGCGGCTGAGGGAGAAGAAACTTTATGCCAAGTTCTCCAAGTGTGAATTTTGGCTCAGTTAAGTGGCATTCTTGGGACACATGGTGTCCAGTGATGGTATTCGGGTGGATCCGAAGAAGATAGAGC
The DNA here is from genome assembly GCF_000715075.1 of Nicotiana tabacum. Lineage (NCBI taxonomy): Eukaryota > Viridiplantae > Streptophyta > Magnoliopsida > Solanales > Solanaceae > Nicotiana > Nicotiana tabacum. The sequence continues at coordinate 133,787,640 of NC_134094.1, read as the reverse complement.
TGGTTCAGAGTTGGCCCAGGCTGTCCTCGACTACGGAGATTCAGAGCTTTCTCGGCTTGGCTGGTTATTATCGTCACTTTGTGGAGGGTTTCTCCTCTATTGCATCGCCCTTGACCAAACTGACCCAAAAGGGTGCTCCTTTCAGGTGGTCGGATGAGTGTGAGGAGAGCTTTCAGAAACTCAAGACTGCCTTGACCACAACTCTAGTTCTAGTTTTGCCATCAGCTTCAGGCTCTTATACAGTTATGATGCTTCTCGGATCGACATTGGGTGTGTGTTGATGCAGGAGGGTAGAGTGATTGCTTATGCTTCGCGCCAGTTGAAGCCTCATGAGAAGAACTACCTTGTTCATGATTTGGAGTTGGCTGCCATTGTTCATGCGTTGAAGATTTAGAGGCACTATCTCTATGGTGTGTCTTGTGAGGTACTTATTGATCATCGTAGCTTCCAACACTTGTTCAAACAAAAGGATCTAAATTTGAGACAGCAGAGATGGTTGGAGCTGCTAAAAGACTATGATATCACCATTTTGTATCATCCAAGGAAGGCTAATATGGTGGTTGATGCCTTGAGTAGAAAGGCGGTGAGTATAGGTAGTTTTGCATTCATTCCCGTTGGGGAGAGACCTCTTGCAGTTGATGTTCAGGCTTTGGCCAACCAGTTCTTAAGATTGGATATTTCGGAGCCTAGTCGGGTTCTAGCTTGTGTGGTTTCTCGGTCCTCCTTATATGATCGCATCAGAGAGCACCAGTATGATGATCCCCATTTGCTTGTCCTTAAGGACATGGTTCAGCACGGCGATGCCAAAGATGTGACTATTGGGGGTGATGAGGTATTGAGGATGTAGGGTCGGATTTGTGTGCCCAATGTGGATGGGCTACGTGAGTTGATTCTTGAGGAGGCCCACAGTTCGCGGTATTCCATTCATCTGGGTGCCGCGAAGATATATCAGGACTTGAGGCAGCACTGTTGGTGGAGGAGAATGAAGAAGGATGTAGTGGGATTTGTAGCTCGGTGCCTTAACTGTCAGTAAGTATGAGCATTAGAGACCGAGTGGATTGCTTCAGAGGTTAGAGATTCCAGAGTAGAAATGGGAGCGGATCACCATGGATTTTGTAATTGGACTTCCACGGACTTCGAGGAAGTTCGATGCTATTTGGGTGATTGTGGATTGGTTGACCAAGTCCGCGCACTTCATTCCAGTTGGTACTACCTATTATTTAGAGCGGCTGGCTGAGATTTACATCTGAGGGATTGTTCGCCTTCAAGGTGTACTAGTTTCCATCATTTCAGATAGAGGCACGCAGTTTACATCGCAGTTCTGGAGAGCCGTGCAGCGAGAGTTGGGCACCAAGGTTGAGTTGAGCACAACATTTCACCCTCAGACAGACGAACAGTCCAAGCACACTATTTAGATATTGGAGGACATGCTACGCGCTTGTGTCATTGATTTTGGGGGTTCTTGGGATCAGTTTCTGCCACTCGCGGAGTTTGCTTACAACAACAGTTATCAGTCGAGCATCCAGATGGCCCCATATAAGGCTTTGTATGGGAGGCGGTGTAGATCTCCGGTGGGTTGGTTTGATCCCGGTGAGGCTAGACTTTTGGGTACATACTTGGTTCAGGATGCATTGGACAAGGTTAAATTGATTCAAGAGCGGCTTCACACGGCGCAGTCCAGACAGAAGAGCTATGCCGACAGGAAAGTCTGTGATGTGTCTTACATGGTTAGGGAGAAGGTTCTGCTAAACGTTTTACCCATGAAGGGTGTTATGAGGTTCAGGAAGAAGGAAAAGCTGAGCCCTCAGTTCATTAGGACTTTTGATGTACTTCAGAGGATTGGGGAGGTGACTTACAAGCTTGCCTTGCCACCTAGCTTGTCGAGTGTGCATCCAGTATACTTGCAATTGTTTGAGAATAGGAATGGAACCGTCCTTGGTGAATCATGTGCCATGTGTGGTGAGAAATTGTATAGTCCATGTCGTTGCATTAGAGTCTAGAACTTGCCCGGCATGTGAGTTGAAGCGAAATTTTAGGTTTTGCTCTGTTTGAAAAATGATTTTAGGCTTTCTTTGATCCCTTTGAACTTAATGCCTACCACAAATAAAATTTATCCCTAGTCAACCATTTTGAGCCTATAGACTTTTAGTTGGCAACCACGTTATAAGCCTATACCCATTTGTTCTTAATTATCATTATTTTGATCCTTGTACCTAGTGAGCGCTAGAAGGAGTAAGGACTAAGTGTGGGGTGACTTTCGAGTGGAACCAATGAAAGAAAAAAAGGTGCACTTGTTTTGTAAATTAATACACCACTAACGGAAACTTAAAAAAAATAGTAATCTTGTTCTTGCTTGTGGGTATGAATTAAAGTAGTGCTTAAAGAAAGAGGAAATGCTTTGGGGATGATATTGTTTGTGAAAATGCAGTTGGGTTGAAAAAAAAATGCTCTTAAAGTTAATTATATGATGTGTTAAAGTGTTTTGGCTATTCCTAAATTTATCCTACCCGTCCTTAAGACAACATTACAACCATAAAAAGTCCTAAGTGATTTTAGACCGAGCAAGCCTATATTAGTAGAGGTCTACATAATAGGCAAGCCTATGGTACTTTGTGCATGCATGTGACTTCTTTGTGAGAGTAACGGATTTCTTTGATATATGAGAATCCTTAAAATATATTTGAGCATTTGATTCGAATGTGTGGATTCAACTTACTCTCTTATTCTTGTTATGAAGGTACATGATTTCGCAAGGGATAGGTGATATTATTAGATTTCTCTATGATGTAAGTGATCAAGCCATGAATACATTGTGATATTGAGTCGGTTTGTGAAGTTAGGATTATTACAAATATGTTGTCTTTTTGTTGAATAAAGATTTGAAGTATGGCATAAAGTAAGGGGAAGTTTGAAGGCATATGCTAAAGTTTAATTCTTGCTATCCATTGTAGTCATAGGTATGGTGTGCTTCAGGTGTGCTAAAAGAGAATAAAAGTGCGCTATGAATTGGTGGTTGACTCGAGGACGAGCAACATTTAAGTGTGGGGTGGTGATGTTAGGCCAAAATATTATACTTAACACATTACTCACCCTATATTTTGTTGGTTTAGTGAGTTATTGTGCGACAATTGTGCTAAATTATATTGTTTTATGTGTAGGAACATCGGAATAAATCATTGAATGAAAGTTGCACAAAAAGAGGACAAAAACGCAAGAAAAGTGTCAAAAGCATCAAGTACCCAAACCATGCTACAGACCAGGCTTCGCGAGGTCTATAGCCAGGTTGACAGTGCTATAGACCAGGCTTCGCGAGGTCTATAATCAGGTCGACGACGCTATAGACTGGGCTTCACGAGGTTTATAGCCAGGTCGACCGCGCTACAGACCAGGCTTCGCGAGGTCTATAGCACGATAATTAAAAGTCGTGGGTTAAAAGACCCAAACCTGGATTTGGGCCGAGGGGTTGACATAAATACTCCCCAAACGAGTTATTCTAGGGTGGGACATAATTTTGGAGAAGAAAAAGGCTGCCAATCACTGTGGAGCAAGAATCAAACAAGTTTTCCCTTACTTTCTCTCTTTATTTTGTAGTTTAATGTCTTTGAACATTATGTTAATTGTTGTTGTATTTATGAGTAGCTAAACTCTCTTATCTAACGTTTAATGGAACCTATTGAAGGATGATTTTCTACTATTATTAATATAGATTTGCCTTTGATTTGTCTATACTTGTTCAACTATATTTTCATTGTTGTTAATTGAAGAGCTCTCAATTAATTGTGCCTATTTAATGTGTATATTGCTCGAGAGAGAGTACACATTTAAGTAGTTGTTGAACAACACCACTCCTAACGTATTTGAGAGATCAATACGGAGGGTTTAAAGGCGGGATTAGAGATAACAAAGCCTTGGTGCGATCGTAGTGAGCGGTAAATTAGTGCCAGCTAGCGTAGTTCGAGAGAATACGTCTAGTAAATTGTGGTAGTTGCTCGAGAGAGAGTTACAACAATCAAAGTACACGATTGGTAGAGAATATTTAGGCAAATTCATAGAAACCATATTGGGAAAAATTCCGACAATAGGGGAAATCATAACCTTAGACTCTTCCAAATCTTGTCTACAATATTTGCTTTGTTAATTATAAGGTCTTGTTTGGACATAAAATTTGATGGAAGAATTTTCCAAAAAAATTTTACTTTTTTCGAAATCAGCGCTTGTTCATAAAATTTTCAATTTTCACTTGAAGATGCATTTTGGAAATTTTTGAAAATTTGAAAAACTGCAAAAAATTGTTTTTCAAAATTTTCACTCAAATCACTCACAAAACTTCAAAAACAACCCAAACTGAAATTTATGTCCAAACACAACTCTAAGTAGGCGTTTGGACATAAGAATTGTAAAATTCGAAAAAATAGTGAAAACAAATTTCAAGTGAAAATGGTATTTGAAATTTAGAGTTGTGTTTGGACATAAATTTCAGTTTGGGTTGTTTTTGAATTTTTGTGAGTGATTTGAGTAAAAATTTTGAAAAACAGTTTTTTGCAATTTTTCAAATTTTCGAAAATTTCCAAAATGCATCTTCAAGTGAAAATTGGAAATTTTATGAACAAACGCTGATTTCGAAAAAAAAGTGAATTTGTTTTGGAAAAATCTTCCACCAAATTTTATGTCCAAACGGGCATAAGTTCCATGTCTTTGAAATATGGTTTTAGTTGGCTAGCATGGAAGACAAGATAGATTTTCAGATGACGCGGCATGTCCAGTCGGTAAGAGATTATACCCACCTTGGCAACAATCTCGAATGGGCCCTCATATCGGCGAATCAGACTATGATGTACATCTCACAGTGATTTGAACTGTCATGGATTCAATTTCACCATGACCTTGTCTCCAATCCTATAATTGACTGGACGACGCTTCCAGTCCGCAAATTTCTTCATTTTGCGGGCAGCCTTGTCAAGATATGACCTGGCTAGATCGGCTTGTTCCTCCTAAAATTTGGTCATGTGATAAGCGTCAGGATTCTTCAATCCGACGTTGACGGGCAATGATTGAGGAGTGTTGGGTTGTTGCCCAGTTGCAAGCTCAAAGAGACTCTTCCCGGTTGCTTCGCTGCGTTGCAAATTGTAAGAGAATTGGGCTATATCCAGTAGCTTAGCCCAGTCTCTTTGATTAGCGCTGACATAATGGCTCAGATAGCCCTCGAGGAGGGCATTAATCCTTTCCGTCTGTCCATCGGTTTGAGGATGGAAACTTGTTGAGAAGTGCAGTTCAATTCCCAACAAGCTAAATAAATCCTTCCAGAATGCGCAGGTAAATCGAGGGTCTCGATCACTAATGATATCCTTAGGCACACCCCAATATTTTACGATGTCCCTCAAGAATATACGTGCTGCCTCTTTAGCTTTGCAACCGGCAGTGGTGGCCAAAAAGGTTGCATACTTGGTGAATCTGTTGACAACCACCATAATGGTGCCGAATCCTTCTGAATTTGGTAGACACGTAATGAAGTCCATAGTGATGCTATCCCATGGCTTCTCCGCAACTGGCAGCAGCTCAAGTAAACCCCCCAGGGAGCTTAGACTCCACTTTGTCTTGTTGACAAACTAGACAAATGTGCATGTATACCTCGATGTCATCCTTCATCCGAGGCCAATAGTAAGAAGACTCAATCAGGGCTAAAGTGCGTTTTTGCCCTGGATGACCTGGCCAGGCAGTGTCATGACCTTCTTTCAGCAGAGTACGCCTGAGATTTGCCCATTTGGGCACATATAATCTTTTGCCAGTGGTGTATAGGAGACCATCTTCTTCCCAAAATCTCTGAGTTTTGCCTTGACTGGCCAAGGCAAGAAGTTGTTTTGCCACGGGGTCATGTTGCATGCCCTCTTTGATGGTCTTGATGATGCCACTGCTTGCTGAGCTAAAAATGGTTGCCAGTACTATCATGCGACTTAAAGCATCGGCAACTACGTTAGCTTTCCCGGGTTTGTATTCCAGGGTGTAGTCGAATTCGACCAGAAAATCTTGCCAACGGGCATGCTTAGCAGATAGCTTCTTCTGGGTCTGCAAGTAGCTTGTTACAACATTGTCAGTCTTGACAACAAAATGAGCCCCCAATAAGTAGTGACGCCAAGTCCTTAGGCAGTGGACTACAACCGTCATTTCCTTCTCCTGAACAGTGTAACGCCTCTCGACGTCATTCAGCTTTCGACTCTCAAACACTATAGGATGGCCCTCTTGTATAAGTACGCCTCCTATAGCAAAGTCAGACGCATCAATCTGGACTTTAAAAACTTTGGAGAAATCAGGCAGGGCTAATACGGGTTCCTTGGTGATTGCTGCCTTGAGTTTCTCAAATGTCTCCTGGCATATTTCGCTCCATTCCCACTCTCTGTCCTTCTTCAGCAAGTCGGTGAGTGGGGATGCAATAGCCGAGTAACCGAAGATGAATCTCCGATAATAGTTGGCTAGGCCTAGGAAGGACCGAAGTTCCGGTAACTTCGTTGGAGCTTCCCAGTCCTGGATAGCTTCCACCTTGTCCCTATCCATCCGGATTTCCCCATGGCTGATTGTATGCCCGAGGAACTGTACTATGTGCTGTGCAAAGCTGCATTTTTCACGTTTTACGCACAGATCATTTTCCCTTAGTACCTTGAATACCTTGCGAAGGTGTTCTGCATGGTCTTCCATATTGTTGCTGTAAACCACAATATCATCTAAATAGATGATAACGAATTGATCCAAGAAAGGATGGAATAATTTGTTCATCAAGGTGCAGAATGTTGCGGGAGCGTTGGTCAACCCAAATGGCATTACCAACCATTCAAAAGCCTCATAGCGTGTAACACAAGTTTTTTTGGGCTCATCTCCGTCTACAATCCGCACTTGATAGTAGCCTTTCCTCAAGTCCATCTTGGTGAATACCTTGGCCTGCCCCAAGCGGTCAAATATATCAGCAATGAGAGGGATGAGGTACTTGTTCTTCACAGTGACCTTGTTAAGGGTCCGATAATCAATACATAAGCGCATGGTACCCTCCTTCTTCTTCTGAAATAAGACAGGTGCTCCGTAAGGTACCTTGGATGGTCGTATGTGGCCAGCCTCTAGCAACTCTTTGAGTTGCTTCCTCAATTCCTCTAATTCTGGGGGCGCCATGCGATAAGGCGACATGGCAGGTCGCTTCGCCCCTGGAACAAGCTCGATCTGATGATCAACTTCCCTTCGTGGTGGCAACTGTTTGGGAAGTTCTTCCGGCATCACGTCCTTATTATCTTCAAGGACTTGCTCAATGCAGGGAGGCAATGCTACTGCCTCAAGGGAATTCTTAATGATTCCCGTTAAGGTTGCAAGAAATGTTGGTTCCCCTTTCTTGAAACCTTTCACAAGTTGCATTGCGGACAGATGCATTCCATTTTGTGGCAATTCAGGGAAAAAGTCCACAATTATCTTCAGTTGTACGGCGCCGGGGTCGTCGCCATTTCAAGTTGGGGAGAGTGCACCGCTCCGCCGTCACACCTATTAATTTTTCACAATTCCAGCGACGGCATGGCTTGCCCGAGCCCAAATCTCGGACAACCATCAGTGGGAAAATACTTGGGGCCTCACATAAATCATGAGATGCCATCAAAAGGCACCTTTGGCAGAAAGTCAACATACCAAGGAACAAGCAGCCGAAAGTGGGAGAGCATCTTTGATATTTTAGGCCATGGTTGACAGCAAAGTCCCTCTAGGCTGCCTTTCTAACTTTGCCATGCTGGAATGCACCAGGCTGCTTATCAGCCTTGCCAGCCCTGCCAACCACCCCCTTTGTATAGCCATTTTAATTTCTATAAATAGGCTTTAGACTCATTCTTTGTAAGCATCATATATTTGATAATACAACAGAAAAGGGCACTTGCCTCCCCAAATCTTGGTCTCTTTCTTTCATAGCTTTGTTGCTTGTTTTCGTGTGATTGACATCGCTTTAGCATGATTGTGTTGTTTATTGTCTAAGGGCTGAAGCTAAGTAGCAGTCAAGCTAACTTCGCTGCCCTCACCGAACCCTCAGAAAAATAGTTCCGTGACAATAGGTACAAATTTCAAATACCATTTTCACTTGAAAAAAAAATTCACCATTTTTTTGAATTTTACAATTCTTATGTCCACACGCCTACTAAATTATTACATTTTTACTTAATTTGATCTTAGTTAGTAAACTCTCAAATTATTATATAATATTTCTGAAGGTTGATTATTTGAATTCGTGCAAAATAATTAGTTGTAATTAGCACGTTATTTTCCTGTGGGATTCGACTCCGGACTTGTAAACCGTATTATATTTGCAACGACCGCTAGACCTCTTAGGAGGCATAGTTGAGCGTGATCAAGCTTCTACCGGTTACAGTACTAACATTTATGCATAGTCTTTACTCATACTTTACTACACTATAAAAGTAGACACCAAAATGTCAAATTACTTCATCATTTTTTTATTTTCTCTTCTTTGTCATAAACTTCCTTTTTCCTAGAAGAACATGCTCTTTTTATTTTTTATTTGCTCAACTACTCCAATTACAATGCTCAGGTAAAGAAATCTCAGTGAACTTAAGTTTATGGTGGGCTACATTATTTTACTTTCCAATTAAATTTTTTTCTTATTAACCAGTTATTACTATTATCTTCACCAGATATGTGATCAAAGGAAGTCTCATTGTGTCGGTCTTTAGAGAACACTCAGTACATATATCTATAGACTATAATTTATACGCCTGCAATCTTAAATCCGATGCACTTATTCTTGATTATCATATTTTATTTTGATTGTTATGTTTATTTTTTCTTTTCTCCTTTAGATATAAATTTACGCTTTACTTTCCAGACTAATTATGAAAATGACTGGTTCCATTACTAGAGCTATATATTTTTTTTCTTTTATCTGCGATAAACATTCACAGACTGTGGGCTACTTTTGTCTAACACTTGCTTGGGATAATCGTTTCTTTCTGATAATCGATATAGCTTAGGGTTGTTTAGAGAGTTAAATTATAAATATTTTCGTAATTCAATGAGATGAAATTTCACATTTTAATATGTGACAGAATTGACATTTTATTCTAAAGTATAGAATTGCCCGCCTTAATGCCTTTACTAAGCATGTCATACCTCAATTATTCTTTCTTTTGTAGTCATTGAAAATTAAACTTAGAAGTTAAAAATTTCATGAAGTACTAAAACATCAAACTACCGATATCTGACGTGCGATTATCTTATTATGTTTTATAATACGGTTACATTTATACAATTCAATTGTATTATTATGCCAAATTATCTGAAAGGAAGTATATCTATGAGTCTAAGGCTTAGAGCTTTGAAGTTTAAGCCACTTGATCCTTCATATTCTCTCTCTCTCTCTCTCTCTCTCTCTCTCTCTCTCTCTCTCTCTCTCTATATATATATATATATATATATATATATATATATATATATATATATATATATATATATATATATACCACTAATTTTCTGATGTCAATAATTATTAAAGATTTATATGACAAATAATTATGTATTCGTTGCATGTATATATTATGAAATTGTATTACTAGCTATCCTAAAAAACACATTTGTTGATCAAATTTATGTATAACTCTATAAAATACTACTCTCTCCGTTATTTTTATTGTCCATGTTTAACGAAACACACCTCTTAAGAAGTAATTAATAAAATTATAATTTTACTATACCACCCCTATTTGAAAAATTAACTTAACTATTATAAATTTAAAATATTGAAAAATAAATTGGAAGTATTTTGTAGTACTTAGTAACAAGGGAAAAATACGTATAGAAGGATAAATTATCTCTTGATTTTCCAAACTAGACAAGTAAAAATGAATATTTTCTTAGTATAATAGACAAGTAAAAAATGGACGAAGGGGTACTTTCATTCGATAGCTTCTTGATATGTATGAGTTTGACAAAAGGAGGCTTCAATTTCTAAAAGACAAAGTACAAACTTTAAGGTGTGAAGCATTTACAAAACATAGCTGACGATGCTCATATTCACATTAAAATTATGTATTGATGAAATATCAAAAAACAAGAAAATTGTCAAGCTAAATATGTTATATATTAGAAGAACTGCATAAGAAAAAGTTATATCATTTTAGTTGACTGTCTACAACTATAAAGTATAACAGTAACACAAGTCATTCAAATAGGGCGGGCAATATATTCATCAATTTTAGCTTGCGCTTTTTCCTTTCAAATTTACTCATTATGCACAAGTTTTAATATTATTTGTATCGTTTTAGAAATTCTATACCAACTGATATGGAGCACATGTGCAACGCACATGTCCAGAGACTAGTTACACTATAAGCTTTAGAACTGCAAATCATATTACAACGTTTACTCTCACGTGAAGTATTAACCGAGACATACCTCCCACTATAGAACAATACTATTGATAATGGGATCCGGGAGGCCCTCAAAAAAATCAATAGAACAAGAAAGAAAGAAATAAGATTATTTGAAAATATTAATTGCGAATGTAGAAGATATGTTTAGATAGTTATATGCTTTTAAATTTTTTTCTGTATATGTTTAAAAAATGTGAATGGAAGTTGAAGATTGAATGTACATTAATATATACACATATCTGTCTTACTATTATTATAAATCTAAATAAGTAAATAGATGAAAATGTTAAGTGTGACCAATTTGAACATTTAAATTAATCGATACACATAATTCAATACAATATTAGAGTATGAAAAGGCTCTGAGTTCGTGCCTCAACGCCAACTGTTTTTTTCTTATTACACTGTAGGAAAAGGAAAGGGAGTTGTGAGAATTGAAAACATAAATATTATAAGACTCTCGCTTATACGATTATACTATAAATTTTAATACTGCAAATCATATATACTAAAAAAAAGTATCTCAACTTATTCATGATCAAGTTATATTTTATTCTCAATTTCATTAAAGAAATACCAACTTTGCAAGCCGAAAGACTTTATTTACAAGTCCACGAACAAACGTCAAAAAAGATTTCGTGAAAAAAAAAATAGAAAAGGTTTTCATATTCTCAATATCTTTCCACTCATTTTCGTAATTTAAAAATAAAAGAATTTGGATACCCCTTTTAATACAAACTCCAAAGACACATTCAATTGAGCGGGAAAACCAAAAATTCAAAGACCGCAAGCTCTGAACAGATTAGAACACAGTTGACGAAAAGTCAAAGCTTCAGAAGGCCACTACAATGGCTTCCAAATTCTCCATGGAAGACACCATACAAAGAATAGTAAACGACCTCGAAATTACTCAAACCTCCATTTCAGAACAAGCTCTAATTGACCTACAAACCCTATTAGATCACACTCTCAAAACCAAAGACCCATTAGATATTGAAGACTTTTACGATGAATTATCTTCAAGAAAAATCTCACCCACTTCATTAATCAACTCAATTTCTTCAACAATGGACTCAGCACCTCTAAATATTTCACTTTTAGCCTCAAAAGTTTACTTATCTCTACTTCTCACCCCTAATTCCCCCGTTTTCACACTCTTCACTCCCATGGCTTTTCTCTCGCTGCTTCGTTCAATTCGTAAGGGTTTTAAGACACCCTTTTCGATTTCCTCAAATGGGTCGGGCTCGAGTAGTCAGGGGAAGAAGAAGAAAGGGAGGGCCCGAGCCGTCCCGGGTCGAAAAGGAGGAGGGAGAAATAGTGAGGATAGTGCGAATGAGAGTGAATTTGATGTTAGGGTTTTGTTCATTGTGCTTGAGAGGTTGATATTGGTGTTAGGTTTGGTGCATTTGAGTCGGTTTCCTGATTGTTTGAGGAGTTTGGTACAAACTATGGCTGAAATTGCAGTTACAGCAGTTGACATATGTGGGGTTTATTATGGGAGATTTTGTGAGATATGTAATCAGATTTTGAGTGAAGTGCTAAAAAGTGAACATGGGGATCAAAAGAATTCAGCTGTTGAGATATTAAAGTCATTGACACCGCTGATTTTATTGGTGAAATCACCAGCAAAGACTTTAGCTTTGGAATTTGTGGTTAATAGAATGATCATGGGTTGGCGAAAGAATCGGATGGTATAAAAGAAGCAGTTCTGAATTTGCCTAGGTACATTGTGCAAAAGGCACCCGAAAAGGCTGAGGCAAGGGCTGCAGCTGTTGAAGCCATTGTGGAAATGGTTAAAGTTATGAACTTTGAGGATCAAGACAGGTTTGCTAGTTATGTAGTGAAGATGAGCCAAGGGAAACCGCAGCTGAGGTTATTAGCTGTGGACCTTATTCCAGCTTTAATGATGTCGTTAAAGGATCCATTTGGGTGGGAGTTGGATGTTGAGGTTGAGAATTCTTGGGGGTTGAGTTGTTTGGAGGCGTTGATTCAGCGTTGCTCTGATGTAACTGCTGGAACAAGGGCTCGGGCTTTGACGAATTTGGCTCAACTGGTTGGATTTTTTTCGGGGAATGATAAGGGAAGAGCAGTATTGAAGAAGTTTCTGGGGTTCGACTCAGTTGGAAAGGAAGTGCCGGAAAGTCTAATGAATGGTATTTTGAAGAAACGGTGTATGGACGAGAAGGCTGCAGTCAGAAAGGCTGCTCTTCTTGTAATATCTAAGTTGACATCCTTTTCAGACAGTGCTCCAGATGAAGATTTTCTTAAGACATTGGGCATGTCATGTTCTGATCCACTTGTTAGCATAAGGAAAGCGGCAATTTCAGCTCTTTCAGAGGTTAAGTGATTATGTGCAATTTATATTGTTACTACACTGACTTATTCCAATTAAGCAATCTAGCTAAATAGGTGATGGACAATGTTTCTATAATGGAGAGATTTGACTCAGAATCTAGTGTTAGAGAAGTTGTAACTGTTCTACTTTGGCAAGACACATTGGTTGATAGCAAGTTATACATGTTGAAAATTTTCAGTCATTTTAATAACGATTAGTTTGGAATTCAGGCTCAGTTAATTGATTGGTGTTGATGTTGATAACAGTTAAAATACCTCCACTTAGTTTCTTGTGTTCCCTGGATCATCGGTCAGATATGTTAAGTTAATCATGTACAAACTGGGGGTCATATTAGTATGCAGCCTGTGATTAATTCTGCTTACACTTCCCTAGACATACTTAATTCTAATTTCTAACTTTCACTTCTTTAACTGGGAGTGGAGATGCCATTGATCCAGAAAAGGAAAAAATACATTACACTACCATTATCTCTACATGGTCATGGTGCAAACTGCTGAGTGATATGAACTTCTCCGCTTATTTGAGGAAAGAAATACCAGTGTCAAATTAATATATTTGTTCTGCATTTATCAGATTATTCACTACGCTCTCCATTTATTTTTGTGATAAAGCATCTATTATGTAGTTTGATCTCATTTGACGTCTTGCTTTACAGGCATTTAGGATATTCACAGAAAGAAATGTAGTTAAGGAGTGGCTACATTCCATTCCTCGTCTAATAACTGATAATGAATCTAGCATACAAGAAGAGTGCGAGACTCTGTTCCTAGAATTGGTTCTTGATCGGATTTCTAGAGTTGGATCCAGCAATTCCGTGAAGCATGCATCTGACAGTAATTCAAATGGCAAGGCAGCAACTATAGAGATGGAAAAGGAGTTGTTGTATCCTCAGGGCGTTCTAGGTATATTGAGAGAGATATGTGATGGAGAGGTGACACCCTGGGTGAAAAAGATCTGCACAAGTTTAGGAAAGAAGAAAAAACTCAAACCTAAGATTGTAATTACACTTCAAAATATCATAAGGTCGTCTGAATCTCTATGGTTGAGCAATTCCATGCCAATAGATAAGTGGACAGCTCCTCCAGGTGCTTGGTTTCTACTCTCAGAGGTGTCAGCATACCTTTCCCGAGCTACAGATTGGGAATTCCTCCATCATCATTGGCAGATCCTTGACAAGTATAAAGCCACTGGTGATCATGATAGCGATGAAGGGCTAAATACCACATCAAACACTTTTTCATGGGCTGTAGATCGTGTATATCTTTTGCAAACAATTGCTAATGTTTCGTTGGATCTGCCTCCTGAGCCTGCGGCAGATCTAGCTCATAATCTTCTTCAACGTTTAGAGGAGTTTAACATGCATCCGACAGAGGTATCTGCTATCAGTAATATCTTCCTTTATACTTTCATGTGCCCTGCCCTTCTTGCCGTTGATAAGGTATTAAATGTAATTTGCATGTGAGTTCCTTCAGCCGGCTTCAAACAGGGTTGACAAACGTCTTAATAATCTAGGTGCTTCATTTAACTTAACTGATTTCCTGCACTTTGATTTCAATTAGCTTTTTTCTTGAAAGGAAGCATTGATATGAAAGTGCTTGAATATGTTTCTGTTTCTGCTTTCCTGAACTTTCAACTTCAAAATGCCTTACCTCTAGCAATCGATATGTTGCTCAGTATTTTGGAAATTCCACTTGCTACTATGGTATACTAGCGAGGGAAATGCCTAGAAATTTTTTTATTTACAGAGGACAATAGGTGCATATGAATTTGTTTTATTACTTGGTGTAGCAACTTTGCAAAATAAGACATGTTCTTTATTACACACTGAAACTTCAGAGGAGAAGAGCCGAGCTTTTATTATTAGTAAGCCTACTTCAACTGTGAAACAGTAGGACAACAAAAGCAGTTCACAAATGAGAGAGAACTTGGATGACTGTGTGCATTATATCAACTGCCAACAATAATTTATGTAGTTCGACAGCACAATTAGCAGTTTTGGTGGATAGAAACAATCAACTTGCAAATGCAAACATGTGAACTGTTGTTGGCTTGACTGTGGCAGGTTAGTGCTCACCTGAACGCACTCAAAACTTTGTGCAAGCGGAAGGCTCTTAACCCTCAAGAGGCTGATTGCCTCGTTATGAAATGGGTAAATCAGCTATTATCCAAAGCTTCTAGAATTCTTGATGCGTACTTGTCAAAGAGTGTGGAAGAACAGGGAAATGATATCTTTCTCACACCATTTGGGGGTACGACTGGCAAGGGAAAAAGAACAGTGGCATCACACTCTAAAACACTACAACAAACAATGACTGCAGTTCATACTATTGGATCTTTAGTTATTATTTGTCCTTCAGCTAATGTATCAACCGTTGTTCCCATTTTACACACGATCATTACTTCCGGTACCAGTAGCACTAGACCTAAGAAACCAGCAGAGCCTTCCATTTCCATAAAGCAGACTGCTCCTTCCTTATATGTTCAAGCTTGGCTAACCATGGCCAAGATCTGCCTCACTGATGGAAAGCTTGCAAAGCGCTATATTCCTCTGTTTGTCCAGGTATGGCTTGTTCTGACAGTGCTCTACATTCAAGGTCTCTAAATGGCTCAAAAAAACTACTATTGCAGATTATTGACCATTTGGACGTGAGTGGAAATGAAAATATGTATAACTGTGATTGATTTTCTAGGTATTTATTGAAGGTGAATATACGATTACATTAACATGTGATCACTGTTACTAAGTTCTTTTAGCTACAAAGAGGGACAGATGTGTTCGATGAAACTGAGATCTTTGGTTCATATGGATTAAGATTCTGCCCAAAAAAAAGTTGCTTTACAATATAATTTCTGCTACTGACATTTTTCCCTATTATTGTGTTTTCCAGGAGCTTGAAAAGGGTGATTGTGCTGCCCTCCGCAACAACATAGTTGTAGTGATGGCAGATTTCTGGGTACGGTACACTGCTCTAGTTGACTGGTGAGTCCATTTGTATTCATGAGCATGTCTATATCAGTTTAGTGAATATAGCTTCCCCTGACATAATTTTTGTGTATATTTCTTAATCAAAAAGTTACCTTCCAAAGATCACCAAAAGTCTACGTGATTCATCTGAAGTTGTTAGAAGGCAGACATTTATACTTCTATCCAGACTTTGCCAGGTAAGTCCTTGTCTTCTCAAGCCATTCTTCGTTCTAAGATTTAGGCAAGCTCTTGATGTTCTTTTGCTAACTGTCGTCTGTCGTCTCTTGTACTCAGAGAGACTATGTCAAGGTGAAAGGAGTACTTTTCTTTCGGTTCCTGTTATCTCTTGTTGATGAATCAGAGAAGATAAGACAATTGGCTGATTATCTATTTGGAAATATATTAAAAGGTTGAATCTCTGTAAAGTTTTGCAGTTAAAAATATATCTGCTTGCTAAACTAATTATTCCCTTTTTCTTGCAATTTCGCTGCAGGTAAAGAACCACTTTTGGCCTATAATAGTTTTGTAGAAGCCATGTTTGTGCTGAATGACTGCAACCCTCATACCGGATGTAGTAATCCTCAGAATTCACGAAATGAAACACGGATTTTTTCTATACGGTAAGCATGTTGTCTTTCGTTATAATCTGGTCATTGACAAGAAACTCCTAACTTTTACTTTTGTGCCAGAGGAAATGATGAGAAGTCGAGGTCTTCAAGAATGCATATTTATGTGACATTGCTAAAACAAATGGCTCCAGCACACGTACTAGCCACATTTGCCAAAATATGTGCGGAGATCCTTGCTGCTGCATCTGATGGTTTGCTTAATATTGACGATGCAACCGGACAGTCTGTTCTGCAGGTATCAATTCCTAACCAATGACCTCAGCCCCCATAAAATGGAAAAATAAAAAGGACTTCCGGCCTTTAGATATATATAGTGCGTATCGCCTAACACCATAGTCCACAGTCTTTCCTTAATTTTGGAGTTGGACTACAATAGAATATTCTGTCTTTTGTTCACCAATAGTGAGCTTAAATCTCATGCCGTTTATGAGAGGATTATGAGGATTCCTTCACCAAATGGAGAAATAAACTTGTTTTGATACTCATTTCCAAATTTTGTTGTGATCAGGACGCTTTCCAAGTTCTTTCTAGTAAGGAGATGCGAATTTCCTCTAGCCGTGGGTCAACCTCAGAATCAGCGGACGTGGAAGAAGAAGGGGCAGATGGAGGAGCATCCTCAGCAGCAAACGGAAGAGCAATAACACAAGCAGTCAAGAAAAGCTTAATCCAGAATACGATCCCCATCTTTGTAGAGTTAAAACGTCTACTCGAGAGCAAAAATAGTCCTCTCACTGGTTCTCTCATGGAATGCCTTAGGAACCTTCTCAAGGATTACAAGAATGAGATTGATGACATGTTGGTTGCTGATAAACAACTCCAGAAAGAGCTCGTTTACGACATGCAAAGATATGAAACAATGAAGGCAAAATCAGCTGCTGCCGAAGCAGTTGCAACCATGCAAAGATCAGAACTTTATCGCTCGCCAAGTAATCCTATGGCAAATTCAAGCTTCAGAAACAAGAAATCTGATGAGGGAAATACACAAATAGCTTCAGCCGTGGCAGATGCAGTGGCGGCTGTCGCAGCTCGGTCGGTGCTCAGGGAAGTGAATAAGGGAACATCAACTCCTCCACTTAGTGCAATGAAGACACCTAGGCTCAAGTCTAACTCAGGTGGAACATTTAGTAGAAGAGACATGCCTGCTGAAGTGATTGAGTCTTTAAGGAGAAGGCCAACTTTTGATTCTGATGAGGAAAATTGATTTCTCATTCCATTATGCATTAATGGAAATTAGTAGGATAGAATTAAGCTGACAGTTTTTTTGTCATTCTTGAAAACTTGAAGCTCAAGTCCTTTTGCAATGTATCTGTAGCTGCCTTTTCTCTTTCTTGCTAAAGAGGAATAGAGCATTGTAAATATTTTTGTAGCTCAGTATGTAATGCTGAAACAATCCTTGTGAACACACAGAAAAAAAATCATCTCCACGGCTAAAATGGGCATATGGTATTCTCTTTCTTGATGTAATATATTCAAGCACTCTTCAACTTCATAGCAAAGTTAAGAGTATTTGAAATAAGGTTAAAAATAAGAAACAAAATCTTAAGAATGGTGCGCGCCCAACCACTTAAACTAAAAATAGTTGGCAGATGTATAATATATATATATGATCTATGTATAATGTGTATAATTGTATATGATCAATGTATAATTTATGTATACCGGCTAGAAAAAGTAAACGGTGAATCCATAAATATTTGAAGCTTACATGCTATAAGCCCATTGGTAATTGACAAGTGTTTTTACAAAATTTATCGGGTGAAATTCAAAGATAGCCAGATTTACAACTGGTAATTGAAAAATAATCACAGTTTCAAAAGTAATCTGAACAAAAATACTGTTAAAAGTCCGAAAATATTCCAGCATAATATGTCGGAGTTCGAATTTTTTACATATGAGCTTCCAGCATAATATGCTAGAATTTTATCATGTGTTGGAGTTCCATCATGATATGTTGTAAGTTTATATGCATGAGCTCAATAATCCCGCATATTATGATGGAATTTTCCGTGTCTTGGAGTTCCAACATAATATGCTATAATTTTATACGCAGGAGCTCCATAATCTCGCATATTATGCTGGAACTTTCCGTGTTTTAGCAAAACAATGGCTATTTTTCAACGACTTTGCAAACGCTGACTGTTTTTATTATTATTACCAGTCCGAAAAACGTGCTATTTTGACAAAATTTTCAACTAAACACTTACTTTAAAATAAACACCAGTTAGTTAAAATTGCTTAATTATAATTGTAACTTTCCATGTGTAAGTTATTCTATCCCAAAAAAGAAGTTAAAATAATATTTTATTAGATACTATATCATTTGTTGTACTTATAACTTTCACGAATACTTTATACGATAGACTTTTTTGCAAAACTGTGCATCTTCAAATACAGTCCACATACAAATATCTATCTACGTGATTTTATTTAAAAAGATAAACAAAAATAAATACTCATCATCAAATATAAGACTGACTCGTTGAGTGATGTGGCGCGTGTGAATTGGTTCAACTATAAAGACCGCAAATCTGCTCCCAACTCTTCACATAGTTATCATTTTTACCTCTGCGCGACTCTCGAAAGAAGACGAAACACCAGTTTTCTTCTCTCCGTCTGCTCGCCCGTCGGTCGGTCGTTTTTCAGACATCATTTCTGATAGAAGGTGACTTTTATTAATTTCTCAGTCGATATTCATTTGCAATTCAATTTCATACAATTCAAGCCCTAATTTTCAATATCTCATCGATTTTTTTTTTTGCTTCGTTACATTTTTATATTTGAATTTGAGCAATTGTTTAGGTATTTTCGTAATTAGGAAGATTGAATTGCGATCGCGACTTTCTGTGTGTATTGTGATCCATAATAGAATAAGCAATTTTCAGTGGATTTAATTCATTTATTGACAATTCAAGCTCTAATTTTCTGTATATCTTCGATTTTTTATGCTTCATTACATGCTTGTGTGTATTTTGAGTAATTGGTTGGTATTTTGGTAATTAGGAGAATTGAATTGCAATCGTTGCTTGTCTGTGTTTTCTGATAGAATGTGTATTTTCAGCGGATTTAGTTCATCTGTAGTAAAGTTATAAACAATTCAAGCCCTAATATTTAATATCTAGTTGATTTTTTGCTTCATTACACATTCACCTGTGATAACTTTGAGTAACTATTAGTTATTTTAGTAATCAGGTGTATTGAATTGCAATCTCTGCTTCTGCGAGTATCACAATTTCTGTTTGAATGTGTATTTTTCAGTGAATATGCATATTTGCAAGACAATTCTAAACTATTCAAGCCTATATGTGTCAATATTCCATCAATATTTTGCTTTAGTACATGTTTTTTGGTGTGAATTTAGGTGTTTTAGTAATTAGATAAATTGAATTGCGCTCATTGCTTTTCTACGAGTATTGTGATTTATAGTAAAATGTTTATTTTTCGTGGACGTTCGTTCATTTGCAGTGCAATTTTAGACAACTCAAGCTCTAATTTAAGTTTTTTTTTTCTTTCAATTTTAATGATGTGATGTTGGACAGTGCCAAATTGCTTAATTTTGATTTGTTAGGTGTCTTGTTAATTAGGTAAATTGAATTGCGATTGCTTCTCTGTGAATATTGTGATGTGATTGTATACTGTCTATTTTTCAGTGGTTATTTGTTCATTTGTAATACAATTCCATGTGTTTCAAGTTATAATTGTAACATCTCGTAATATTTTCAGATTTTATGTTATTGATCAACACAATTGTGCTTCATTACTTGCTTGTCTGTTAATCTTGGAGCAATTTGTTATGTTTTTTGGTAGTCAGGTGAATTTTTCATCACTTCTCTGTGTGTCTCATGATCTCTAGTGGATTGCGTCTATTTTGTCTTGATTGATAGATATTAACCTATACTGTAAAATGCTCATTGCATGTTTATGGGAGATAATTCTGAGTTTGTTTGGTATTTTGGTAATCAGGTGAATCGAAATTGTGATTGCTTGTTTCTCTGGGTGTGTTGTGATCCGTAGAAGATTGTGTTTCTGTTTCAGAGCCGAAATTCAGTTTAAGGTTTCTTGTCGAGTTGAGTTGAAGTTGATTTGAAATAGAATGGATAGTAACAAGGACGAGGCTTTAAAATGCATTGGTATTGCCAAGGATGCAATTGCATCTGGCAATAAGCAAAGAGCGCTCAAGTTTATTAGAATTGCACGGCGCCTTAACAGTAATTTATCTGTAGAAGATCTTTTGGCTGCTTGTGAAAATCTGGAGTCGTCAAATGCTGGGTCCTCAAGTGAGGTTAGAAATGTTGAAAATGTGAATAATGTCACGAGTCGTGTCAAGTCTGATGATGTATCCGACGGGGAGAGGAACTATACAGAAGAACACGTGCAGTTGATTAGGCAAATTAAGACTAAAAAGGACTACTACGCTATTCTTGGTCTAGAGAAGGGTAGTTCAGTTGAGGAGATCAGGAAAGCATACAGAAAACTGTCATTGAAAGTTCATCCTGACAAAAATAAGGCTCCGGGCTCTGAAGAGGCGTTTAAGAAAGTCTCTAAGGCGTTTAAGTGTTTGAGTGATGATGATTCGAGGAGGCAGTATGACCAGACTGGTTTGGCTGAGGAATTTGAGTATAATCAGCAGCATAATGTTAGACGCAGGAGGAGAACTGGGCACAGCTATTATGATGATGATTTTGATCCTGACGAGATTTTCAGGGCATTTTTTGGTCGTTCTGATATGTTTAGGACATCTCATGTTTACAGGACAAGAACAAATGCTGCTCCACAGAGAGAGGATTTAGGTTCCACTGGGCCTAACTTGCTTCTCCTCCTTCAATTATTACCATTTTTGCTTATCATCTTACTTGCTTATCTTCCTTTCTCGGAGCCTGAGTATTCTTTGCAGAAGAACTACCAATATCAGTTTAGGAAGATTATAGAAGAACATGGAGTAGAATATTTTGTTAAATCGCCTGAATTTGATCAGAAATATCCTCTTGATAGTCCTGCTCGAGAAAACATTGAAGACCATGTTATCAGGGATTATAAAAATATGCTTGGTCGTTACTGTCATATAGAACTCCAAAGGCGACAATGGAACAGGAAGTACCCGACTCCTCACTGTGACAGGCTTCAAACGTTTGGAGTAGCATGAGGTTAGCTAAGTTTCATTTCATTTCTTATGTATTACTTTTTTTTATGCAAAAACCTTTGCTGCTGTACCGAGTTTTAGTGACTTCACAAAATATGTGTTAATTCTGGGAAGCTTTATGTCATCATTAGGACCTAGAGAAATTTATGTGTATGTATCTAAAAGGAAGACATGTTGGAGGGATACTCTGGGCAGCTACAATTATAGTCGTTCGTCTTTATCTTTCTATCCTGAATGCTTGAAAGATATGAAACTTAGGTTTTGATATATTACTTAGTTTTTCTAAGGCTTGCCGTCTTGTTAAAGATGCATCTTTTGCAATTCTAGCGCAAATGCTCAACAACCTTGTTTCCCATGCATCTCTGAATGATATCCGCTAGTATACATGAATATAAATAAAGGCCCTTCCCAATTTAAACTATTTCAGATTCTTTTAGTGTGAAAATTAGCCAAAAATGGTGTGATTCCCTTATTTGAGATATTGTTGCAATCTAAGTTGCTCGGACTCTTTACTTTTGGTGCCGCACCCGTGTCGACACGACGTGGGTGTGGGATCCATACGGGATCTGGTCAACCGATTTTGGGTACTTTGACCAAAATCAACGGAGAAATCTCGGGACAGATACATTGATTTTTGAAATCAAAACAAACATTAGGGTGAAATTGAAGAAAATGGAATACTTTGTATAAAAAGTTTCTACTGTCATTTTCCTTTTATCTCCTCGGATTCTCCTCCTAATAAAAATTTCTCCTTCTCAGAATACCTTATATGTTTTCCACATAATATTTCATAATTTAGACATATTTTTATAACTCTATTTTTAGATATTTGAATTACTTTTAGCCGAATCCCCGCACCCATATCCGTACTTGGATCCGTATCCCGAACCTTAAAATTTAGATCATGAAGAATCCGACTTCTAGATCTGCACCCGTATCGGACACCCCTACCCGAGCTGAACAACTTAGGTTGCAATTACTGTAATGCACATAGCTTGTTAAATTTTTTCCACTCTGAAGGTTTTCCCCAATACTTAGTAGCAACCTAGCCAGCAGTTATCTGGATGGATAGAATTGTAGTTCAACTATTTTCCTGTGTAAATTGAAAGTCAAAGCATGATAGTAATTCATGTAAACATGTCTGGTATACACAAGATCTAATGCTCGAATTTTATCGTAGACTGTTGTAATGTTGATGCTTTTTGCTCTATTGATCTTCAAGGTCTGTTGATTAGATGGATGGAGCTTTCAGGTGCTAGTTGAGCATTTTTGTATACCCTGAAGAAAGGGGCTTGGCTTGGCAGATAAGGCAAGTATTGAAGCTTCATTTCCGCAAGTTATGACCAGCCATCGTTCTCATCTTGCTATGGATGACTATTCGCTTGACAAGACAGAAAGACTTGAGGCTGCTTGACACCTTATTTAAACTTTTCATTTACCAGTATTGTTATTTTTGCGGTGGTCGGGTACTTCATCTATTAATAGCTTCCACAACCTGCTAACACAGCTGGTAGTCATAGGAAACTGAAGGAATGCAATATATAATGAAATAAGCCTGGAAAGTTTTCCGGGGCTTGGATTACCTTGCTTCTGGAGAGAAACCTTGTTATTTTGTATACTTGCTAGTCATGCATATCCAGGCTGTTAAACTGTATGATGAGTGAAATATACACGCAAAGCTTTCCTGGAGTTCTTGATTTATTTATTTGTTGTAGAAGCTAGCCAACGCCCCTCCTTGTTTGTGTTCAAAAATATGAACTTTATTACCCAATAAGAGTGTAGGAATCATTTGCATTGCCATTTATGAGGAAGATTATGACCTGGTATTAGCTCTGTAACGCACCTAATTGATAGTGTTGAAACTCATGCTGTAGTGGATGTGTTTCTAATTATTCCTAAATTCTTCAGAGAGACAAAGGTTTTGGTCACCAGACCATGGAGCATGTTGAAGGCAACTTTAACTGCTTGCCGTCTGCAGAAATTTCAAAGTTTAGCTTCTAGCTCGAGGTATGTGCTGAAAGATCATTGAATCTGTACAGTATCTTAGGTACTATGAGCCTTGGAAAAGTGCGATTATGCATATACGTGCCTGTGTATATTCGGTATAACCACCTAGCTGCAACCTTGAAATCTAGGTGGGATATTTTATTGAATTTAAATGCGCAACTCGTAAAAAGGTTGAGCTTGTCTCCTAATCCTAAATGAGAGGTTTCCAGATGTTTAGTGTTCCTAGCAGTGGTGAGGATGAAGATTTGTGTACACTTTTAAGTGCTATGAAACACTGGACGCAAGGTTTTAGATGAACTGAATCTTGTATCTCACCAAGTGAAGGGTGAAGCCTCTAAAAGGTGGGGGAAAGTGTCTGAGTTCCAGACGTCAGGTAAGAAACAGAGAATATTCTCCAGTATATCTCATAGTAGTCTTTTGCTTAGATCAAGGATAGAATATCGAAGTTCTTTTTTTCCCCTTTTCTCTTTCGTGTTTACTTAAGTGGGAATTTGAAACTTCGAATATTTTTCTTGGAAGTTGATGAACTACTTGCGACGATTGGAATTAAGGGAGCTGTCATCTAATCGTTAGCGAGCATACGAGAAGTATAGGTTTTAGATTTTGTTTTGTCTGTTCCAAGGGTGTGACCTAATCATGGAGTAACATTTTGGACTTTTTGTGTGGCCTAGTGATAATAATGAAAGATCACCATTCAAATTCAAATGGGCATGGATACTACTGTAAAAAATTCTAGTAGGTTCCAACGGCGGATCCACAATGTTAGTTTTATATATATATATATATATATATGAACTGTGAATTAAGTTATTATAATATGAACTTTCGATTACTGTAAAAACTCAAATTTTAAAATTTACATCTGCTACTGGTTGTTTCTTGTCAGTATGCTTCCGAAGTTACTACGAACCTTTGAAAATAGTAATAATGAAAGAAGAAGAAATATTGGGTTAATTATATTTTGATTTCTTTAATCTCAGTAACTTTCTCGGTTGATGCATCGGATCTGAAATCTGATATTTATAATGGGAGAATAGCTTTGGTTTTCACATGGCTTGTCGCCTAGATCTGATGAACAGATCGAACTTTAGAATCTTGAGACTTGTCAGTCATAGCATGGAAATAGTTGAAAATTTCACACTTGTCTCCTTAGCAACTCTAGTGTGACTCTTCACCTATTTTGACTATGCTACAGTTCCCACAACTACTTCTCCTCCAAACATTTGCGTGCACCTCGGTTACTTTATAGGATATATGTAGTTTTTACCGGTATAGATATCGGATAACTTTGTCCACAAAGACCTGGTTATATGGGGAAAAAATATCTAATATTATTCAGCGGTAGTTTTAAGTCGATAATTTTTGTGGTAAATACCATTATAAGAATATGAGGGTCTTATGTAACTTTGAAGTTTATTTGCTTTTCACTCACCTGCAAAACATTTTTTTTTTTCATAAGGACAAAAAAAGAAGAAAAAAAACTTTTGCAACAAGTGTGCAAGTAAGACAATATTATACAGAGTGGAGTCTCTATGTTATACCACAGATCTGGTATCCATAACTAGTATTTTATTAAATATTTAAAATATAGCCAATAAAGGCAATCTAGTGCACAAAGTATCTCGCAAGGTCTAAGGAAGGGTCACGTGTGATGTAGACAGCCTACCCTAATGCAAACATTATTGATTGCTTCCATCGCTTGAACCACGGAGACAACTTTATTGTTGATCCAGGCTAACTTCATTTAAAATATAACATATCAATGTTTAAAGTGATTCATTTGACTTTAGCACATGGAGTGGGACAATAATACAAGCATTTTGAAATGTAAAAAAGAAAAATCTAAATACTGTATCTTTCACCTGACTTTAAAAAAGTCGCGTCTGATTCATCTTTTTTGTTTTTTACAAATTAGTCTTGAAGTCTTGAAAAGGACTAGTTGTTGTTATTCCGCTTTCTTTGGTTGAAAAGGACATTTATTTATTGTTAATTTTAAATAATCTGTAAAAATTCTATAAAATCACCATCCCAACAAAGTAGGTAAATTAATCAATTTTTTTTTTGTCATAGAAGTGAATAAACTCAGCATTCAAATGAATTCAATATTAATACAACCTGTCACAACTAGTTTAGAATTGAAACGTACGTAGTAGCAATTGTTGTTATAGCTAAAGGTGGATGCAAATGAATTCGATATTTTCAACACATAATGAGAAAAAATAACTAAAAATTTCAATTTAAACTAAAATTTGAAATGATAATTTCGAATATACAATGTAATCAGTGTTAAAGAACCTTAAATGTTGAACACGGATGTGATGTATTGCTTTTGTGTTCATCCTGATCCAGTGGCTTTGGCTTTGGCTCGGACGCTGAAATCCATAAAAGTACAAATAATAGATTTCAAACCCAGTAAAACACATAAGCTATGATAGAATCTCGAACTCGAAACCATGAAGTTCAAATCTTGTATCCGCCTCTGACTTGAACTCTTCAAATTTAAATTCTAAATCCACTTCTGGTCGATTACACCAGTAAAGCAAGCCTTAATTCTCATTATTTCAGTCATCTTCACTATCATCACCACCAAAAATGGAGAATTTATTGTAGAGAAGAAATAAAACAAGAAGAAGAACAAGAGCAACACCAACAGGTGAACCGCTAACTCTATGTATAGAGTTAGGTTCACCAGTTGAAAAAATACTTGAAACAAAAGAGCCACTATCAGAAGACAAGAATTGTATAATAAGAAGTAAAATTATTGGCAAAAGAAGTAAACCAACTGGACTAAGAAGTTCAGATATGAATTCAGTAATGGCTTCACCATTTTCACCAATCATTGATGGAACTATCATTATTGCCACCACAACCACCGCTAATAGGACACCGTGCGGCGGTCCGCGGCGTTGTTCTTCGATCATGTTCATGTTCATGTTCATGTTGTAATATGGATTAGATTTTGACAGAAATATGAGTGAATGTGAAGAGAGTTTGTAGATTTCTGGGGAGTGGAATGAGTTTAGCTTTTGTTTTTTTGGCTTGGCTTTGTATTCTGTCTTTTGGTAAGAGGAAATGAGTAAATGTGGGGCTTTTTGGTCTTATAATACTGAGTTACGCGTTTAGTGTGTGTGTGAATTTTTGTGTGTGGTGGTGCCCATTTTGAATTTAACTAATTATATATCAGGATTACGTGGTGTTTATACCAAATTATACTATTTTATAATTGTTAAGTCATAAATTAAGGTAAAAAATTATATTAATTATCTATGCTTTAGCAGAAGCGGACACATGATTTAAGTACAACGGGTACCTAGTAGAAAAAGAAAAAAGGAAAAAAGCAATGTTGTTGTTGTTGGGTCTCATATCTGTTTGAGGGGCACAATAAAAATTATATAAGGGGTCGTTGATGCATATATATATATATATATATATATATATATACCGAGGCTAACGGGTTCCGGTAACCCCTCTACCATTAACATAAGTTTGCCTCTATGCTTTAGTGATAACTATGTTTGTGAATACATCTATTCTGTATTCACTAGTTTGGTATAAACTGCCGGTATTAATAGGTATTTATCTCATGATAGCCACAGGCGGATGGAGGGGTTAGTTACAATTTCATCCTAACCCAATACATAGCTTGTTATAAGATTCTATATATGAATTAAAAATTTCACTAAATAAATACGAACAATTGATTTCGAATCCAGTAAATTAAATTAATCGCGGTAAAATTCCAAAACTCAAATGAATATCTTTTATGGACGTTATTTGTAGTAACTTTTTTTTATGTGATATGACATTGTAGAAATTCTTTTTCATTTTTCGTTTCTCATCTTGAGATTTCTATGAAGTTTGAGATGAGATTTCTTGACTTTTCTTGTTGGCCTTCTTTCTTCTTTTTTTTTTGGGTAGGAGGGATATAAGTAGAGGGGACCTTTAATTTGGTCTTATAATATCAAGTTATACGGCTGTGTGTGAGAGAGACATACAGAGATGTGTCTGTGCATTTGTTGGGGGGAGGGGGGAGGGGGGGTGCATTTCCATGATTTCGATGAAGTTGAATATGATATGTTTTGACATCTCACTATGTATATACACACAAATCTAGTAGTACAAAATTTCTCAAATTACATATTTAGTTAGGATCGCCGATTCACGAAGTATTCCGCGTGTACGCAGGATTCGGGGAAGGGTCGCACCATAAGAGGGTGTGATGTAAACAACCTACTCTAATGCAAGCATCGGTGGCTGATTCCACGACTCAAACTTCTGACTTATACGTTACACAGAAACAATTTTACTGTTACTCCAAAGCTCCTCTTCCGGACAATAACTAGACTATTTTCGTTGCAACTTCAATCTCATACGTCGTTGTACTGTTGTTTTATTGATATTGAAAGATCAAATATTAAAATTGTATTAGCTTTAAAATATGTCACACACTATAATATATAAGCATAAAATTATGAAATTATACATACGCATGCCGGCATGCGTAGTGCAAAATATTTAATGTTAAAGTTTATAGATTATGATATTTACTTTTGAGGCTTTAAAAATTTTCTCAAATCTAGTAGTAAAATTTTTCTCAAAGTATATAGCTAGACCGCATGGTGTACAAAATATTTCGTGTTTACGCAGGGTTCGGGAAAAGGTCGCACCCTAAGAGGGTGTGATGTAAACAGCTTACCATGATGCAAGCATCAATGATTGATTTCACGGCTCAAACTCGTGACTTGTACGTTACACATAAACAACTTTACCGTTACTACAACGCTCCTCTTCCGGATAATAACTACAATATTTTCGTTGCAACTTCAATCTCATACGTCGTTGACTGTTGTTTTATTGATATTGAAAGATCAAATATTAAATAAAATATGTCACAAACTATATATAAAAGCATAAGATTATGAAATTATACATACGCTTGCCGGCACGCGTAGTGCATAATATTTAATGTTAAAGTTTATAGATTATGGTCAGGGGCGAAGCTACAGTGTAGCAAGGGTGGTCAACTGACCACCCTTCGTCGAAAAATGTTGGTCAATTAGCACTGTGTATATAGGTAAAAGTTTGGATTTACATGCATTTAATACATATTGAACACCCTTATAGCTATGAAGAGTCATAGCTCAATGGCAAAGGGTGGTCAAGAGGGCCTCATGTGTGCGGGGATTTGAGCTTCACTCTCCACAATTTTTATTTTTCTTGTTCAAGTTTGAACACCCTTAATATATTTTCTAGGTTCGCCAATAATTATGTATTTACTTTTGAGGCATTAAAAAGATGAACCGCTTTTTAACGCGTTTGTTTGAATATAATATTCATATAAAAGAACCTTCACGTCAATATGCATGACTTATACCTTTCAGCCTTTGGACTATATATAGAAATATTTCCCTTAACTCCTTTTCTTTTCCTAAAAAAAACTCTATTTTCTTTCTTAGAGAGGACATGTTCACATTCAAGAAATCAATATTATGTATTATTCTGTTATATAGTAGGTTAGTTATCATTTTTACACCATCAACATTTGTCAATCTATCATATTAACATATTAGTTATTATTTTTATCAAATTAAAATTACTTTTTATTTTAGAGATTTACTTGTTATTACCTTATAAGAAATCTGATGGTGTAAACTTAAAATCATACAAAATGTGATAATTAGTATCTTCGTTTTTTTGTGTGTGGATGTGTGTGTCAGTGCGTGAGAGGGGGAGGGGAAATTAAGGGATCTTTAGAGAAATAGCCAACCGCATTTTTTCGAAGCGGGTAGATTATACACATATTATACATGGTTATACACATACTATATATGAATTATACATATATTATACATCCATCTGCTATTTTTAGTTTAAGCGGTTAAATGAATGACAATTTAGGTTAATTCTTCAATTAAGAATTTTCTTCTATTCTAATGAATGTGGGACAATGTGATCCCATCAGCCATGTAATAAGCCTGGATTTGTTTATTTCTAAGTAGTTCGTATATAAATATATAAATGTGCATTGATTAATATTCAGTAATCAACACATCTGATCTCCTTGGATTACATGATTAGATCCAAATTCTAAAATCAATATCTAGTGACCCACTCAGGAAAGCCTAAACCGTCGTTCAACTGAAAAAGAGTTAAAGTTATATACACACTTTTTTTTTTTTTTTTAACACTATTAATTCAATAAGTAATTATAGCAGCTTATTGCTCTATTTTTCAAGTTACCATAGAAGACTTGATATTGCAGAGTTATCTTATTGTTGCAGGTCAACCTTAACTTCAACACAACATAAATAGAAATCTGGCACAATTCATGAATACTGTTTCACAATCTTCATAAATAGAATAGAAACATTCAAAAAATAGCCATTTCAACCACAAAATCACACACATAATTACCACATGCCAGTCTTCAGAAGGTACAGGTGAAACAAAGACAGACATTTGAGGAGAATTCTCCACCCTCTGAAATACAACAACAACCCAGTATAATCCCACTAGTGGGGTCTAGGGAGGGTAGTTTGTACGCAGACCTTACCCCTACCCTGGGGTAGAGGCTGTTTCCGATAGATCCTCGGCTCCCTCCCTCCAAGAACTCCCCACCCTGCTCTTGGGGTGACTCGAACTCACCCTCTGAAATGTTTTACTAAATTGAAACTGGTTCAGGCATTTCATTTTAAGTACATACAATCTGTAAACTTTTGAGCAAACACTATTGCTAGGTTCAACATCAAAAGTCAACATGCCATGCAGAGACCATCTAACAAAGGAAACTGCTAAATTACATAATACAAATTGCAAAAGAGTAGCTATCGAAGATGCTAAAGCAAAATAATGATAAACAAGATATAGAGATGGAGCAAATTTCTGATTTGTTCGTAATTAGCCAGGACCGACTTTGGGAATGTCATAGTGCTCGCTCATGTTTGCCAAGTACTGATTGAAATCTTCAATTCGGTCACGATGTGATTTATTAGCAGTCTTGGCCATCTTATGCATGTCAATCCTCTCCCTTTGTTCTATGTAGCGCCTCTCTGCAGGGGTTAGATTATCATCCCAGCGACCAGCATTTTCATCACCGACAGATTTAGTGGCATCAGTAGTCTCTTCCTTGGTGGGATCGCCTATTGAGCCACTACCACCATCTACATCCAGTCAGAAACATTTAGTGAGGTGGTAGACAAGAGAAACCATATATCATCTCCCACAAGCATACAATATGAAATGTTTTTGCTCTTCTATCTTAGGCTGAAAGTCGAATATGCCTCGGTTAGTCATCCGATATTGTTTGGAAACAATGTGAATGACATATAGCCAAGAAATGAAGTTAAAACTGCTGGAATGTGTCAAAATTTGTAGTTCCTCAATGTCCTAAGAAGGCTTAATGTGGTCAATAGTTGTTAAATCACAACTTCTAGCCCTACCTATCATATCAGTATACTCTACCACGCATAAGCATATTTCCATTAGATGAGAGAAAATTGGGATTTTAGGACCATCGGTTTGAATCACAACAATAAACTGTTCGACCCATTATGGACTAGCTATCATCTATCAGTTTCACTGTACTCCAACCAAGTTGAATGCAGAGAGAGGATGGGAGGAATCAGTAAATAGGAACAGTAATACTAAAAGCGCAAGAATTTATGCACTTGGAGATATCATCACTCACCTGTTGAAAGCTCCTTTCCTGTAACCTGGGAGATTTGATCATAATCCTTCTTTTCTTTCTTTTTCTTTTTCTTTATTCCAGCGGCTTTTACATCCAATGCCTTCCCCTTTAGTTTCAACTTCCCGCCAACCACATTATCATATGCAGACATTTCTGTCAGGAGAGCCAAAAAAACATAAAGCTTTGGCCACAATAACAAAAACTGCAAGGAAGCAAACTATTGAGAATTCATAAGCTTAATATGTAGGAATTCACATGTCATATTTTGAAACTGAAAATCTGTGTCTGTGGTTCAGCAGTAAGTTAAGGTGCACAAATAGTACAAACTAACCATATATTATTCATGCATATGCCTGCTTTTATCGTTTTACTATAATCAGCATCCTGACAAGCTACAAATATTTCCCTCACTATACACCCACTTTTCCTGAATTTCAACATAAACAATGTATATGCATTTGACATGATTCACCTATTTCCCCAGCTGCCAGTCTGCCACACCCCATCAGTAAAGGAGAACTAATACTAGGTTTTTGAAACCCAACCCTTACAGGTATGTGGAACACAAATAAGAATAGCACCCTTATTAGAAAACATTGCATTGTGAATTTCTTGATATTCAAACGAAGATTAATAGAACAATCGTCCCCATGTTTGAATGCAAAATCACAAGGGCTCAAGTGTCTGGTCAATGCTCAAACATGACCACGATAGTTCCAAACTTTCAAGTTTCTCATTTCACTAGCTGACATGCCCAGACAAGAAGTTAAACCAAATATATCAACCTCATGATCACATTTGTACGGCCAAGAGGATGGTGCATTATTGAACTTTAATGTTGTTTGTGTCTAGATTCAGTGTACTTGAATCATGAAAACCTTTCAGAATGTGCTATAAGATATCTTATGATATTGTGCATTTGCTTTTCAATCTATATCAGCATAGAGGGTGATTACCAACCATATGTCAACAGCCTAAGACTTGTATATACGGAGAACCTCTTGTACGTTGTTACTTAATCAAGAAAATTCAAGTTTTTCTAATGTTATCAAAGCCTCGTGATCTTGGTGGAGACTCAAATAGCCTCTGCGGTCGTGGTAGAAACAAGTGTCGATAAACATTAGCCGATAAAATGCTACGGATAAAACAGAATAGGATTAAGGCATAGTTGATTGATAAGTCATCCATTACAGCTTCTTCAGTTTCCAAAAATCCTTTTAACTAGGCAATTTCAGGGATGCTGAAATTACTTCCCAATTTGCAGGCAAAAACGAAGCGACTCACA
This sequence comes from Nicotiana tabacum, assembly GCF_000715075.1. Taxonomy (NCBI): domain Eukaryota; kingdom Viridiplantae; phylum Streptophyta; class Magnoliopsida; order Solanales; family Solanaceae; genus Nicotiana; species Nicotiana tabacum. The sequence continues at coordinate 133,755,175 of NC_134094.1, read as the reverse complement.
AACAGATAAAAGTATAACCACATATGCCTCAATATATCAACATAAAGATTTCATGAGTTTAAAATTCACATACTTTCAATTACATACCAGTCGAAGAACCCTAATTCCTAAATCTCGCTTCACCATATATTTTAGCTCCGAAAGAATTAGACTTTTCACGATTCATAACAGGAATAAAAACTGAACTAAATATAAATCAACAAAATATATTCAGATAGAATTAAAAAATTTACAATTAAAAAACAACGATAAAGCAATTAATTAATTTGAAGGTTTTATATTATAAACCAAATATGAGAAAGAGATACAGATGAAACCATGGTGGAGGTGATGACGCCGCCGACGGAGGTCGGAGGCCGGAAGACTCACCGGAGGAGAGTTAATACGGCAGCGTCAGAACTGCACCGGATCTTCCAAAAGCAGCAAGAGAGAGAGAAAGTGAAATAAAAATCGGGACTTTAGCCTTTGGATGAAAAGGATGATATTTACGTTCGAGACCCAGTAGTTTATTTAATTACATGAAGACTCCTAACTTTTCTAGGATTCTTGGAATCATCAGATTTTTGTCCTAGTGTGAGCCTTAAAAGTCCCCGAAGTTAGACAATTAACATAAATTCCTTTTAAAGTAGATTCATCTTTCTTGATGACTCTTCTTATAGAGTAGAATATGTTGCTTAGGAGCTTGCTCGAGTTGCTAATATCCTTCATTACCTTGAGTTCTCTAACCATTAGGATCGAGAACTTTGGAAAATATTTTATGTTTTTATCAATCACCCGTACGTCGTATATCGATCGACGTATTATAATTTTTCAATATTTTTCGAACTATTATTCAATTTCTAAGCCTTAAATCAATCTTTAATTGAAGAATTTTAGAGTCGATGGAAAAAATTAAAACACCATAAAGAGTTTGAAGTGTCTATACTAAAACAATTTGGCGGTTAAAGCATCATTGTTCAAAGTGTACTGTTATAGTATTAATCCCAATGTTTATGTGGTCCTTGTTGCTATTATCTCAAAACTTGTGAGCCAAAGTAGAAATTTGAAAAGTTCTTAATTGTCTTTGTTTTATAAATTATGGGTAGTAAAAGTTCTTATAAAGTGGATTTGTTTATTTTCTTGGAAATGATATTGACATTTTCTAAGCAATTCACACACAGTTTAGTTATTTTAATATGATAAAAAATAGTTTTGTGAGAGTATAACTTTACTGTCATAGTGGGTCTTTAATGTGCCAATTTTTTTTTTTTATAAATTTGTTTATTATAGTGTATAAAACGATTATCCATACGTGAATTAACCCCCAAAAACCCCAAAAAATAAACATGATTATGCAAAATTCTTTTATAAATGCTATTGAGCTATGTCAATTGCCAAGGGCCAAGAAAAATATCAAACATTGACTCATATATTGATCAAAAGCACAAGAGCAATCTTGGTTGCTTTACTAGTGTACCAAAAACATTCTTTTTGTATTCTACTATCCTCTTTCAATAGAGGATCTTATTTTGGAAATAGTTCAATAAGTAAAAAAAGAAAAAAAAAGAAAAAAAAAAGACCGATGCAAGAAGAAAAAAAGAAAAGAAGACTCTAAACAAGTGCCTACTCTTAAAGAGCCTCTCTTGTTATTATTAATTCATTGCTTGTATTAGCTAATTTCTTTTTCATTTTTTCTCCACTTAACCATTTTCATGGCTCAATAAATAGAGAAAACCCTATATTATATGGTCAATAAACTGCTGGAATCTCGCTTTTCGTCGCCGAAAATCCGTTGCCGGAAGTCATCAACCATCATTGGAAGTCCTTGCCGGAGGGAAACTGTTGGCTCCCACCCTAAAAGTTGCTTTGCTTTTGTAATGTCAGGTTTCCTCTTGTGGGGATCATCTTCTGTATTTGGCCTAAATTCTATCTTTGCATTTGGATCTATTGTTTCTTGCACCACCTGCAAATATATTAACCCAATACAAGCTCTAATAAGTACCATTTATTTATCTAGAAATAAAGTAATCAATGTCAAGTCCAATAAAAGATTTCAAACTTTTTCAAGTTTGCTTGTAGTATCGCTCGTACGTCTGACTTGTTTTATGGCTAGCTTCTTTATGGCAAACGCTATTAGAGCTTAGCTAGCGCTATATCTTGCTAATGTCAGTTGCCTTAGATCGAATTCCGCGCTCTTTTATTTGGTTATAGAAAGATTCAATAACCCCTTTATGTTTAGGACTAGTGTATATGTAAAATGGTCCTAGTAAACTACCCAACTCTACTCATAGATATACTTATTTCACCCAATAACAACATCAAGATGCATATTTTGGCTAAGGCACTATGCTTATCTAAAATGAAACTTAATCTGACAATATAAATAACGGTAAAAATGAATGAATGAAGTCGTGTTTACACCACATCAATAAATGCATAATATGTATTTGCACGTAAACTTATTCTATTTAATCATGGTTAATAAATATATATATATTCACATTATTAAATCACTTAACCATGGATAAGTTGATGGATGTGGTTTGGATATAAACATAGGTAAATATCTACCTATAAAACATATATTCACATTTTTTCTAGTTCTAGGAAATCTAAGTCAATGATATACATGAACATGTAGATTTGGCTTGAAAATTGAGTTTTAAGATTCAATCTCTTGCAATTAATAAAATTAAAGATTAATTAAAGTCATTTTTCTGTAATACCTTAGCTAATTCAAGCATGGTAAATTCACCAGGGTTTCCAAGATTGAAAGGACCCACATGATCTCCTTCCATCAATCTCATCAAACCTTCTACCTGTTTATTACATCAATCAAATAGAAATTATCTGATAAGTAAATAGATGTTTTTTAAAGAAAAATCACAACTAATTTTTGATAATTATATTGTTCGAACTTTCCAAAATATTATCGCATCGTTGTTATATTCTCCAAAAGTGCACTATCTTAGGAGGATCTGCTACACAACAAGCGTCATTTTCGAAGAGTTCGAGCAACATAGTTGATATTGACTCAGTAACAAACTGATTCCTAGAATTAGAAGCACTGCATTTTGTTGTTTTTTTACTTGAGTTGAATAAGTGAAGAGGAAATAAAAATTTACCAAATCAGAAACAAACTGAAAACTCCTGGTTTGCTTCCCATCTCCATAAACTGTCATTGGCTCCTTTCTCAAGGCCTACATTTTTTTATATATTCAAATGAAAGGAGTAAATATTGAATCAAATCAAATGCTAAGAATACACTATTGGGATTTTCTTTAATTTGATAATCAAACACAAACCTGTGCAACGAAATTGCTCACAACACGACCATCATCTATGCACATACGTGGTCCATATGTGTTGAAAATCCTAGCAATCCTAACCTGCCAAAATCCAAAATTTCCTTAAATTGAACACTCTTCAGCATCAAAATTAACATAGAGATTAATATTTTTTATTTGACATAGGAAAATGTTCAAAATTTGCCGTGCACTATTTGAAATTGCTCAATTTTGTCATTTATTGCACTTTTGGTCCATTCATATTCTTGTTGTTAGCAAATCGTCTCGTATTTATCCTCTATTATTAACTGAGTTTCAGCTTGAAATTGATGGACTTTATGTATCCAAATCCCGAGGAAAAGTTCAAACATACTCCAATTTACTCTTCAACTTTTGATTATGGTTTAAAATTATGTTAACGTGGAGCTCCGTTAGGGGGTCAAGGCAAAAACTTTTTTTTTTAATAATGGCAGGGATAATATGGACCAAAAATTTAACGGAGGGCAAAATTATGCAATTTCGAACAATATAGGGACAAATTGGACCATTTTTTCCACACACACACACACACACATATATATATATATATATATATATATATATATATATATATATATATATATATATATATATATATATATATATATAAGCGTAGAAATAAACCTCAATGTTGAGTCCTCTATGGTAGTCCATTGTCAAAGTTTCAGCAGTACGTTTTCCTTCGTCATAACAACTGCGAACACCTGCTCAATGCTCCAAACCAAGTTTCAAACGGTTAAATTAAGCTAATGATTGAAAAACTATTAAGTAGTTACATGCCATTTGGATAGGTAAAGCAAAATATTAGTTTGTAACGTCACGCAAACGACGATCTGTTATCACAAGTTAAAATATATGAATAATTTAAAAACTCTTTAGATTGACAATATATATAATTTAAATCGAAGTGACTCACCAATTGGATTAACATTGCCCCAGTAAGTTTCAGCCTGAGGATGCTGCAATGGATCACCATATACTTCACTTGTGCTTGTAAGCAAAAATCGAGCTCCTATTCTTTTTGCTAATCCCAACATGTTCAATGTTCCCATCACATTTGTTTTGTGATATCTATCCAATTTAAAGTCAAGGCAAACAAAAACCTCCAAAATACAAACATATATGCTTTACATATTTACAATTATATGCAGTGAAATACATATTTATATAATTCACAGAGTTTATAAGATTTACATGTTTACATATCTAGAGTCAAGCTTGTAAATCAAAACAATATATACTATATTTTTCTCATGGAAATAATGATCTGCTATAATTAGTTACAATTTGAATAAAAGAAAATGATCCTGTATTTTATTTATTGATCTCCTATGAAAATTGTTGTATAATTAAAAGAAGATATGTAATGGACTATAACACCGACTTTATTGCAAATATAGACAGAAAAATTGCAACATATAACAAATTCTCAAATAAAAAAGAGTGAGTATATTACTTGAGTACCTCTAATGCTTAAAGAATTTAACTTATATGTACCGACGATGTAAAGAAATTTTACACTATTAGTATTATATTTTAGTCAAGGGTTGACCGCCAAAAACTTGACTTCTTACCATGTTGCTAATTTCATTTTTTGTGAGCGGTTACATATATTTACTATTTAGATGACAAAAATATCTTTTACTCTATTAGTATATAAAACTTAAACTCGTGCTAGAAACATAATAAACAACAGATCAGTTCAAAATGTGAAAGGATATGATGGTCTTGACTGGATTATACTTGTAAGAAACAGGAGAAGCTGGACATGCCAAATGATAAATCTGATCAACTTCTAACAATATTGGCTCAACGACGTCGTGTCGAATGAGTTCAAATCTTGGATTCTTGAAATGGTGTAACAAATTCTCTTTTCGACCTGTGAAAAAATTATCAACCACAATTACACTATCTCCTCGTGCTATTAATCTGTCCACTAAATGGCTCCCAACAAATCCAGCTCCACCTGTTACTAATATTCTCAAACTCTTGCTCTTCAATCCCAATGGAACCTTTCCACCTGCAACAAGTTTTGTTAAGTCACATATATGTTAGAAAATTGTGTTGCTCGAACTTTTCAAAATTAACGTCGAGTGCGTGTCAGATCTTCTAAAAAATAGTAGTACATTTTTGGAAGATTTTAGACGATCCAACACGAGTTTGATAGTATTTTTAGAGGGTTCGAGCAACATAGGCCGAAAGGAATAAATTCGCTTTATGTATATTCAATCAACTACGACATATCTTTATATGTATTCTATATTATTTGCGTTTATTTTATTCTAATATTAATCAATAATTTGTCTTTTTTAAGACCTTTAAAAAACTATAAATTCTCTGAATCTCGTATTTGTTCCTACCTTCAACGAGTCAGATGCAACAAGAGTTCAACTGAACCCATTATTTCTCAAATCGGATATATCAATCAAAAATTATCCAAATTTAAACAAATTAAATTTTGTACTCGTCTATACTACAATCTGTTCAGTAATAAAAACTTTAAAGATTGAATCTATCAAATTTAAATTCTGAATCGGCTATATCTATAACAACAATACACATTTCTATCCAAAATAAAAAGACTCATTTCAAACACAAAAGTTCAAAATTTAATTACTACATGAGGGAGAAAAAGTGCAAGGATTTTCTTTTCAAAGAATAGCATTCATGAATTGCCATTTAAGAATCTATGCAGTTACCTGGATTCAAATAAACTCATTATTTCCGACTCAAGTTATATATACACATGACAAAAAATTAAAACATACATTATACGAATAATAAAATCACACCAATTCTGCCCTCACTAAGTTTAGAACCTGAATTCGCCGTAACCATACCTGCATTAATGTTGTGGTCAGCTTCATCAACCAATTCATACGCTATTCTTCTTGGAATCGGATTGGACACAAATGTATTTGTATCTTGAATATCAATCTTAAACTCGGACCTCAACGGAGAAGAAGACACAGAAACCAGAGAAAAAATAACAACAGACATGCCAATTCCAATAAAAAGACATACAAGTCTTTGCTTTTCAAGCACATATTGAATTGGATATTTCAATGAAAATCTCTTCATGTTGTTTTTCTTTACGTAATTTTTCTGAAACACCACATTATCAGTTCCCATGTTGGCTTTTTGTAAATAAAATTTTCTCTTTTTTTTTTCTCTCCCTCTTTTTAAGATCTAAGGAGAATGAAAAAAGAAATGTTGTTTGTTTACTTTGTGTGAGAAAAACAATTAAGAAAGAGAAATCGAAGATGGCGGTGAATGAAGAAAGTGGAAGCATTTGCATGAATTTTCGCCGTAATAAGATGGATGTCTGAGGAGACTAGTGGCTTTCTTCACTTTGCTTTTTAGCAAATTAAGCTATTCCACGTGTAATTATATTATCTTACCTCCAATTTTCTAAATCCCCTACACAAAGTGAGTTATTAATTATATTATCCTTCTTTTCTTATTTATATATATATATATATATATATGCCTGATGGTCTTTTGGGTGCAACATAGTTAATGTTCTTGTTATTATAGATAGCTTCTAGTATGTTTTGTTTTTCTCTTTATTTTGTATAATAATAACCTACACTACCAAAAAAATAAGAATTAGTGGCGGAAAAATTCGTAGCTAAACAGTAAAATTCGTTGTTAATCCTACTTAGCGACAAATTATCAAAAATTTATGTTAGCGACAAAATTCGTAGTCAATTATAATTTTTTAGTGCTGCTTAAATGCGCGTAAGTGGAATAGCATAGTCAGCGAACATTCATATACCTAACCTCAATATATTTGAAATTGAGGCGTACAATTTTTCTTGTTGTGTTTTCTTTTTGCAAATATTTTCACTATACACGTGGAAGTCATACGTTTTGTATTCATCAAAATCAAATGTCATTTTGTCATTTGGAGTAAAACGAAATTCTTAACTGGCTTTGGTGCAAAATAAGTAACTAATTTTGTCATTTCATGTCATGTGGAAAGGGCCACAGTAAAAACTGAAAAAGATGGAGTAAATTTGGTCCTAAATCAATCGAGTATGTAATAAGTGTTCTTTTATGAAATTACCTGTAATGACACATTGTAAACTAATTTAGATTTATGCGCAACAAAAAAAAAAAAAAAAAGGTCACCCATCAACTTTACCCGCCTATTAAAAATCAATTTGAGACCTAGAGACATTGTGTAACGATCCAACCGGTCGTTTTGCCTTCTAGAACCCTGTTTCCTTAAATAAAGCTCCCCATATGTGCTTCTACTATTCTATGACTTGCGGGGATGATTAGTTCGGGATTTGGAAGGGTTCGGGTTAAAATCGGAACACTTGGTTCCTTAGTTCGGCTTTAAAATGCTAAGTTTGACTTTGGTCAATGTTTTGAGTAAACGACCTCGAAATCGGGATTTGATGGTTCCAATAGGTTCGTATGATGATTATGGACTTGGTCGTATATTCGAATCGGGTTTTGGACGATCCGGGAGCGTCTTGGTGCCTAATAGTGGAAGTTGGCTATTTGAAGGTTTAAGTTCTTCAAAATTTAGTTTGGAGTTGGTTTTGGAGTAATAGATGTCCGTTTGGAATTCTGAGCCTGGGAATAGTTCCGTATAGTGATTTAAGACTTGCACGCAAAATTTGGTGTCATTTCGAGTAGTTTAGGTATAATTGGGCGCGTTAGAGCTAAATGGAAGAACTTGAAATTCATAAGTTGATTCAATTTGGTTTTGAGGTGCGATTTCTAGTTTCGCTATTATTTTACGCGTTTCGAGAGTTTGAGCATATCCGTATTGTGTTTATGGATTTGTTGGTGTATTTGGACGGGGTCCCGAGAGACTCGGGTGAGTTTTGAACTACCCAGAGCTAAGTTGGAAAAATCAGATTTTTCAGTTTTAGTTTCCTTCTTCGCGAACGCGGAAGGACTCTCGCGTTCGCGATGAAGGATTTTTGGAGCTGGGCAGTTAGTCTTGCGTTCGCGGGAAGTGGGTCGCATTCGCGAAGCTTGGGGATCCCAGACCTACACGTTCGCGAAGGCCTTCTCACGTTCGCATAGAAGGAACGGGGCCTGGGAGAGGTCAGCACATTTACCCTACGCATTTGCGAAGGGTAGGCCAAATAAGCCTTCACGTTCGCAAGTCCCCTTATACGTTCGCAAAGGGCATTCTAAGGACCTGGGAAATTTTGCCTTCGCGAACGCGAGGCCCTTACCGCGTTCGTGAAGAAGGATTCTACTGTGCTGGGCAGAATATTTTAAAAACGGGGCTCGGCCATTTTTTAGTCCATTTTCTTCATTCTTGAGGGAATTTGGAGCTTCTTGAGGGGGTATTCACCTAACAACTTGGAGGTAAGTAAATTCTACCTATGTAAGTTAAATACATAGATTATAGGTAGATTTTAATATGTAAATTAGTGGAAATTGTGGGTTTAAATGAAAAACCTAGATTTTGATAAAAATGAGATTTTAACCACTAAAATGGTTATGGAATGGGATGAAAATTATATACTTGAGTTCTTAAGGTTATGGGTAATGATTTCCTCCGAAAGTTTTCAAAATCCGGGCACGTGGGCCCGGGGTGAATTTTAGAATTTTTTCCAAATTGGGTTGGGTAATTAATCTAATAAGTAAATTACGAATTTTTGAGCATGTATTGATTAAATTATATAACATTTGATTAGTTTCGGATTTTTCAACACCAATTTGAGGCTTTAGCATGAATTTGTGACCGAGAAGTGAGCTTTGAAATAAGATAAGTCTCTTGTCTAACCTTGTAAGAGGGAATTTACCCCATATGTGATTTAAATTAATGATTGTTTCTAATTATGAGGGGCTACGTACGTATATGTCCGGGTAGTTTTAGGACCCAAAGCATGAAACTATTGAGATGTTTGCACCCTACTTGTTAATTAAAGTACCTAACTTATATTAGAACTTGTTAGAGGATTTTGTGGAAGATCGCTAACGAATTATGTATTATTTTGTGTATTAATCCTTAATAACGTTCAAAGCCAAATGCTTATAAAGTATCCTTCTCTTTTTGTGGAGCGGGTCGAACGCCTCAGTAGTAGATAGATGCATCTATGGTTCGTGTCGCTCGACCCTCAGCAGTGTACATATTATTCTAGATTAGGGCATACGACCTCGATATAAATCGTTCTTAATAATAATACTCGGTGCTTCGATATTTTGTTGTGGCTTGGAATGTTACGACTTGTAAAGATAAATGATGTATTGAAAATTATTAAATTGTGGAAAAATTATTTGCTCCTGCTTGTTAAGAAAATTTGTTATTATTTACATAATCTGTGTCTATTTAAGATTTCTATCTTAATATTATTGGTCCATAGTAAGTGTCGAAGTCGACCCCTCGTCACTACTTCTTCGAGATTAGACTTGATACTTACTGGGTACACGTTGTTTACGTACTCATGCTACACTTGCTGCACTTTTTGTGCATGATCTGAGACAGGTGCATTAGGCGGTCCTACTGGCACGTATCCCAGATAACCCGAGGCCTAGTGGTGAGCTGCTTTCTGAGCCGTTCTGCAGCCCCTAGAGTCTCTCTTTTGTATTTCTATTCAGTCTATTTTATGTTCAGACAGTAACTAGAATTTTATATAATCTACTAGATGCTCATACACTTGTGACATCAGGTCTTGGCACACACATTAGTATACTTGTGGTATTGAACTATTATTTTGGTTATGATTGCACTCAGCAGCCTTCGCTTTATTTATTTAAAATTGTTATCTCCTAAATATTTTAATTAATGAAAATTTTGTTTTACTCAAAACTTAAAAGAAGGGTAATTTGTTTATTTTACTTTATGGCTTGCCTAGTGGTGACGTTGGGTACCATCACGACGTACGAGTAAAATGGATCGTGACAACATAGTATCAAAGCACTAGATTCACGTAGGTCTCACAAGTTATGAGCACGCTTAATAAAGTCATGCGGATCGGTACAGAAACGTCTTTACTTCTCTTCGAGAGGCTATAGGGTGTTAGGAAACTATCTTTCTTCATCTTCTATCGTGCAATTGATGTGATACTAAATATCTTTCTCTTATTCTCTCACAGATGGTGAGAATGTACTCTACGGATATTCCAAACTAGGTGAGAGTTGTTCCCCTGTTGCTATAGGCCGAGGCAGAGGCCGGGGGAGGGCTCCAGTCCATGGTAGGGGACGAGACGTCCTAGGGTCGCTGCAGCTATGCCACTAGTGGATCCAGTAGAGGATCCTATCGTCTGGGAGTAGGGCAAGGTGCCCGCAGTAGAGCCGATCCCGGTGGATTTCACGGCCGCACCGGGATTCCAGAAGGTCATGGGCCATATACTGCGATTCATGGATACTATGACTCATGCTGATTTATTTTCGGCAGACCCAACCACATCTTAGGCAGAAGGGGGAGCACAGACCCCTACCACGCAGGCTCATAGGCATGCAGTTGCTATATATCAGATCCAGGGTGCACTACCCGTAGGTGGAGCCCAGCCAGTTGCAGCAGCTACACTGGAGCCCATACCAGCCGCGACCGGTGATCCGTGCAAGCTATTAGATAAATGGACCAGGCTTCATCCTCTTGCTTTCATAGGTAAGCGACATGAGGACCCCAGGATTTTATTGATCGGTGCAGGGACAGACTGCACAATATGAGGATATTAGAGTCCCACGGGGTAGACTTCACTACTTTTGAGCTAGAGGGCAGGGCCCGTAGGTGGTGGCAGTCACATCTTCTCGGCAGACCAGCAGGTTCTCCTCCCATGACTTGGGAACAGTTCACGCGCCTTTTCTTAGACAAATACATTCCACCCTCTCAGAGGAAAGAGTTGCGGTTTTAGTTCGAGAAGCTCCAGCAAGGTCAGGTATCAGTGACTGACTATGAGGCGAGGTTCTCTGAGTTTTCTCGCCATGCACTTATGATACTACCTACCTATGCAGAGAGAGTGCAGAGGTTTACCGTCGAATTACACTCTGGTATTCAGGCCACCATGGCTCGAGATGTAGAGATGGGGACTTCTTGGTCAGTTGTGGAGATAGCTCGGAGGATCAAGGGTGACCGTCAGTAGAGTCGAGAGCAGGCAACGAGGGACAAGCGATTTCGATATTCAGGAGAGTTCTGTGCTGCCCCGACTGGGGGCAGAGGTCAGTTCGTGAGGGGTCAGTCTAGCATGCCCACTTATCCAGCACCGCCACCTCCTCGGGGTGCTCAAGTGCGACCTTATTTCAGTGTTATGCCAGAGAGTTCTTACCGCCCACCAGCTATCCAGGTTTCCTCCAGTGGGTATTCAGGCCATTATGGTCAGACTTCAGGGCAGCAGTCCACCGTACTGAAGGGTTGTTTCAAGTGCGGGGATTTCAGTCATGTACGGAAATTTTGCCCCAGGCTTCGGGGAAAGGCCGTGCAGCAGGGTCAACAGCCTATGATTATAGCACCGGTTATTCCACCAACCGCCCGGCTGCCCAGAGGCGGAGGGAAGATGGGTAGGGGTCGTCCTAAAGGTGGAGGCCAGTCGAGCGGAGGCCAATCAGGTAGCGCTCCAGCTAGGTTCTATGCTTTTCTGTCCAGACCAGATGCAGTGGCCTTAGATGCCGTGATCACATGTATTATTTCTATCTGCGGTAGAGATGCCTCAATATTATTTGATTCAGGGTCTACGTATTCCTATGTTTCATCTTTGTTTGCTCATTTCCTGGGTGTTTCTCGTGAGTCTATGGCTACTCCTGTTTATGTGTCCACTCCTATGGGCGATTCTATTGCTTTGGATCAGATCTACCAGTCGTGCATTGTTACATTTTGTGGTTACGAAACTAGAGCAGATCTTCTGATGCTTGATATGACTAACTTTGATATCATCCTGGGCATGGACTGGCTATCTCCATATCATGCCATCCTAGATTTCCATGCCAATACGGTTACCTTAGCAATGCTAAAGTTGCCTAGGTTAGAGTGGAAGGGTTCGCCTGCCAATGCATCTAGTGAGGTTATTCCCTTTATGAAGGCTCGACACATGGTTGAGAAGGATTGTCTGGATTATCTGGCATGTGTTTGGGACACTACTACATAGACTCCGGTGATTGATTCAGTGCCCGTAGTTTGGGAGTTTTTCGATGTGTTTCCTTCTGATCTTCTAGGCATGTCACAGGATCGTGATATTGATTTTTGTATTGATTTGGCTACAGGTACCCAGCCTATATCTATCCCACCGTATTGTATGGATCCGAAAGAGTTGAAGGAGTTAAAAGAGCATTTGGAGGAGTTACTAGCAAAAGGGTTCGTCAGGCCTAGTGTGTCGCCTTGGGGTGCACCAGTATTATTTGTAAAGATTAAGGATGGGACTATGCGGATGTGTATTGATTATCGTTAATTGAATAAAGTTACCATTAAGAACAAGTACCCGTTGCCGCGTATTGATAATTTGTTTGACCAGTTGCAAGGTGCCAGAGTGTTCTCTAAGATCGACTTGAGATCGGGGTACCATCAGTTGAAGATTCAGGATTCGGATGTTCCGAAGAGTGCTTTCCGGACTAGATATGGCCATTATGAGTTTCTGGTGATGTCTTTCGATTTTACTAATGCCCTGACGACATTTATGGATCTGATGAACCGAGTGTTCATGTCGTACATCGACTCGTTTGTCATCGTCTTCATTGATGACATTTTAATTTACTCGCGTAGCATGGAAGAGCACGAGAAGCATTTGAGGGTGGTGCTTCAGACCTTACGGGAACAAAAGCTATATTCTAAGTTCTCCAAGTGTGAGTTTTGGCTAGCCTTTATAGCATTCTTGGGGCATATTGTATCGAGTGAAGGTATTAAGGTTGATCCCAAGAAGATCGAGGCAGTTCAGAATTCCCATCGTCCCACTTCGGCGATTGAGATCAGGAGTTTCCTAGGGTTAGCATGTTATTATCGTCAGTTTGTGGAGGATTTTTCATCTATTGCAACACCTTTGACCAGATTGACCAAAAAGGGTGCTCCGTTCCGATGGTCCTATGATTGTGAGGTGAGCTTTTAGAATCTCAAGACCATATTGACTTCAGCACCGGTGTTAGTGTTGCCTTCCGGTTCAGGGATGTATACAGTGTATTGCGATGCTTCACTAGTTGGTTTGGGTTGTGTATTGATGCAGGAAGGGCGAGTTATTGCATATGCTTCACGTCAGCTGAAGCCTCATGAGAAAACTTATCCTGTACATGATTTAGAGTTGGCCGCGATTGTTCATGATGTTAAGATCTGGAGGCATTATCTTCATGGGGTGTCATGTGAGGTTTACACCGATCATCGTAGCTTGCAGTATTTGTTCAAGCAAAAGGATCTAAATTTGAGGCAGTGCATGTGGCTTGAGTTATTGAAGGATTACGATATTACCATCCTTTATCATCCGGGCAAGGCGAATGTAGTCACGGATGCCTTGAGCAGAAAAATGGAGAGTATGGGTAATTTGGCATTCATTTCAGCAGAGGAGAAGACACTAGCTTTGGACATTCTGTCCTTGGCTAACAGACTTGTGAGGTTGGATATTTCAGAGCCCAACCGAGTTCTTGCGTGTGTCATTGCTCAGTCTTCACTATTCGAGCAGATCAAGGCTCGCCAATTTGATGATCCGCACTTGTTGGTTCTCCGAGAGACGATATTGTGGGGTGGTGCCAAGGAGGTTACTACAGACGATGATGGTGTTCTGCGACTCCAGGATCGCCTATGTGTCCCCAGTGTTGATGGCTTGAGGAAGAAGATACTAGTGGAGGCACACAACTCTCGGTATTCTATTCACCCAGGTACTATGAAAATGTATCGTGACCTGAGAAAATATTATTGGTGGCTGCGGATGAAGAAGGACATAATTGAGTATGCCGCGAGATATCTAAATTGCCAACAGGTTAAGTACGAGCACCAGAAGCGAGGTGGCCTGCTCCAGCAGATGACTATACCTGAATGGAATTGTGAGGGCATTACTATAGACTTCGTAGTTGTGTTGCCGTGGACCTTGCGGAAGTTTGATGCAGTTTGGGTCATTTTAGACATGTTGACCAAGTCAGCACACTTCATTCCGGTTGTGACTACCTATACTTCAGAGAGGTTGGCCCATAATTTTATTCACGAAATGGTTCGGTTGCATGGTGTACCCGTTTCCATCATATCAGATAGAGGCCCTCAATTTACTTCACATCTCTGAAGAGCAGTACAGAGTGAATTGGGAACTCGTGTAGAGCTCAGCACAGCCTTTCATCCGCAGACCAACGGGCAGTCGGAGCAGACAATTCAGATTTTGGAGGATATGCTTAGGGCACGTGTGATTGACTTTGGAGGTCAGTGAGATCGTTTCTTGTCTTTGGCCGAGTTTGCTTATAACAATAGTTACCAATCCAACATCGAGATAACTCTATTTGAGGCTCTATATAGTTGGCGATGTCGTTCGCCCATCGGATGGTTTGAGCCCAGCGAGGCTATGTTATATGGTACTAATTTGGTGAAGGATTCCTTGGAAAAGGTAAAGTTGATTCAGGAGCGACTTCGTACAGCACAGTCTAGATAGAAGAGTTACGCGGATCAAAAAGCGCGTGATTTATCATTTATGGTGGGCGAGAAAGTTCTCTTGAAGGTTTCGCCGATAAAAGGAATCATGAGGTTTGGGAAGAATGGCAAGTTGAGCCCAAGGTTTATAAGACCATTTGAGGTGTTGAGACGAGTTGGGGAGGTTTCTTACGAGCTTACTTTGCCCCCCGGTCTATCGGGAGTTCATCCAGTTTTTCATGTATCTATGCTCCGGAGGTATCATGCCGACCTGTCATATGTGTTAGAATTCAACACGGTTCAGCTAGATGAGAGACTGGGTTATGAAGAGGAACCAGTTTTCATTGTTGATAGGCAGGTCCGCCAGTTGAGGTCCAAGAAGATTTCTGTGGTAAAAGTTCAGTGGAGGGTCCAACCAGTCAAGGAAGTGACTTGGGAGGCCGAGGAGGACATGCGGAGCAGATATCCACACTTATTCAGCACTCTAGGACGAACGTTGTTTAAGAGGTGGAGAACGTAACGACCTAACCGATCGTTTTGCCTTCTAGAACCTCGTTCCTCTAAATAAGTCTCCCTGTATATTCTTATACTATTTTATGACTTGCGAGGATGGTTAGTTCGGGATTTGGAAGGGTTCGGATTGAAATCAGAATACTTGGTTCCCTAGTTCGGCTTTAAAATGTTAAGTTTGACTTGGTCAATGTTTTGAGTAAACGACCTCGGAATTGAGATTTGACTGTTCCAATAGGTTTCATATGATTATTATGGACTTAGGCATATGTTTGAATCGGGTTTTGGACGACCCGGGAGTGTTTCGGTGCCTAATAGAGGAAGTTGGCTATTTGAAGGTTTTAAGTTCTTCAAAAATTAGTTTGGAGTAGGTTTTGGAGTAATCGAGGTCCGTTTAGAATTCTGAGCCTGAAATAGTTCTGTATGGTGATTTAAGACTTTCACGTAAAATTTGGTGTCATTCCTAATAGTTTAGGTATGATTGGGCGCGTTGGAGCTAAATGGAAGAACTTGAAGTTCATAAGTTGATTCAATTTGGTTTTGAGGTGTGATTTCTAATGTCACTGTTATTTTACGCGTTTTGAGAGTTCGAGCAGGTCCGTATTATATTTATGGACTTGTTGGTGCATTTAGACGGGGTCCCGAGTGACTCGGGGTGAGTTTTGAAGCACCCGGAGCTAAGTTGGAAAAACTAGATTTTCCAGTTCTAGTTTTCCTTCTTCGCGAACGTGAAAGGACTCTAGCGTTCGCGATGAAGGATTTGGGGAGCTGGGCAGTTGTTCTTCGCGTTCGCGGGAAGGGGGTCGCATTCGGGAAACTTGGGGATCCTAGGCCTACGCATTCGCGAAGGCCTTCTCGCGTTCGCATAGAAGGAATGAGGCCTAGAAGGGGTCAACACATTTACCCTACGCGTTCGCGAAGGAGCACACGCGTTCGCGAAGGGTAGGCCAAATAAGCCTTCGCGTTCGCGAAGGGAATTCTAAGGCCCTGGGAAATTTTGCTTCGCGGATGCGAGGCCCTTACAGTGTTCGCGAAGAGGGATTCTACTGTGCTGGGCGGAATATTTTAAAAACGGTGCTCAATCATTTTTAAGCCCATTTTCTTCATTCTTGGGCGATTTTGGAGATGCATGAGGGGGGTATTCACCTAGAAACTTATAGGTAAGTAAATTCTACCTATTGTGAGTTAAATAAATAGATTATGGGTAGATTTTAACATGTAAATTAGTAAAAATTGCGGGTTTAGATGAAAAACCTAGGTTTTGATAAAAATGAGATTTTTAACCACGAAAATGGTTATGGAATGAGATGAAAATTATACACTTGAGTTCTTAAGGTTATGGGTAACGATTTTCTCAAAAAACTTCCTGAATCCGGGCACGTGGGCTCGAGGTAAATTTTAGGAATTATTTTAATTTGGGTTGGGTAATTAATCTAATAAGTAAATTGCCATTTTTGAGCATGTATTGATTAAATTATATAACATTTGGTTAGTTTCGGATTTTTCGGCACCAAATTGAGGCTTCAACGCGAAATTGTGACCGGTAAGTGAGCCGCGAAACGAGGTAAGTCCCTTGTATAACCTTATAAGAGGGGATTTACCACATATGTGATTTAAATTAATGATTGTTTCTAATTGTGGGGGGCTACGTACTTACGAGGTGACGAGAGTTCGTACGTAGCTACTAATTATGCTTATGTCCGAGTAGTTTTAGGACCCAAAGCATGAACTATTGAGATGCTTGCATCCTACTTGTTAATTAAAGTGCCTAACTTATACTCCTATTAGAACTTGCTAGAGGATTTTGTGGAAGATCGCTAATGAAATTTGTATTATTTTGTGTATTAATCCTTAATAACGTTCAAAGCCAAACACTTATAAAGTATCCTTCTCTTTTTGTGGAGCGGGTCGAACGCCTCGGCAGTAGATAAATGCATCTATGGTTCGTGCCGCTCGACCCTCGGCAGTGTACATATTATTCTGGATCGGGCCGTACGATCTCAGCGTAAATCGTACTTAATAGTAATACTCGGTGCTTCGATATTTTATTGTGGCTTGGAAGGTTATGGCTTGTAAAGATAAATGATGTATTGAAAATTATTAAATTGTTGAAGAATTATTTGCTCCTGCTTGTTAAGAAAATTTATTATTATTTACATAACCTGCGTCTATTTAAGATTTCTATCTTAATATTATTGGCCCATATTAAGTGTCGAAGTCGACCCTCGTCACTACTTCTTTGATATTATACTTGATACTTATTGGGTACACGTTGTTTACGTACTCATACTACACGTACTGTACTTTTTGTGCAGGATTTGAGACAGGTGCATCAGACGGTCCTACTGGCGTGTATCCCAGATATCCCGAGGCCTAGTGGTGAGCTGCTTCCTAAACCGTTCTGCCGCCCCTAGAGTCTCTCTTTTGTATTTGTATTCTGTCTATTTTATGTTCAGACAGTAACTGAAATTTTGTATAATCTACTAGATGCTCATACACTTGTGATATCAGGTCTTGGCACACATTACTAGACTTGTGGTATTGAACTATTATTTTGGTTATGATTGCACTCAACAACCTTCGCTTTGTTTATTTAAAACTGTTATTTCCTAAATCTTTTAATTAAGGAAAATTTTGTTTTACTCAAAACTTAAAAGAAAAGTAATTTGTCTATTTCACTTTAGGACTTGCCTAACAGTGACGTTGGACGCCATCACGACCTACAGGAAAAATGGGTCGTGACACATTGAATAATAGTTCGGAAAACATCAAACACATAATATGTGATATACGATATACAATTGGTTGATTGATGGAAGAAACATCAAATATATTCTAAATTTTCCAATTTCACTGGTCAAATAAACGCAAAATAATGAAGGAGATCCACGGCTTGAACAAGCTAAGCTCCTAGGCAATAAATTCTACTCCATTAAGAAGAGTCGGTAAGAAAGAGGGATCAATTTAAAGAAATTCATGTTGATTGCCCTAAGTAACTTCGAAAACTCACACTACAGCAAGAGTCCAGTGCCACACACACACACACACACACACACACACACACACACACACACATATATATATATATATATATATATATATATATATATATATATATATATATATATATATATATATATATATATATATTATTTTACAGCCTTATGTACACCATATAATATACTTATTTTATATACTTTTTGGCTAGCGAATGCAATTAATTTCGGCCGATCAGCCTTCATGTTTTTTTTGCCTTTTTTCTTAAAACAATGTGAAAGAAAAACATAATTGGGCCTTAACGGGTGTAAAACAACAAAACTAGAAAATGAGTGGTCTTCATATAATGAAATATAGTAGTGGGTCTCGAACGTAAATATCATCTTCTTCATCCCTAAGATAAATTCACATTTTTTTGTTTTGCTTTCTCTCTCTTTCTGCCTTGGAAACTCCAGTACACTTCTCACGCTGCCGTATTCACTCCCTCCGGTGAGTCCTCCCCCTCCGCCGTCGCCGGCGGCGGCATCATATCCGCCGTGATTTACATCTGTATCTATTTCTCATATTTTTCTTATAAGATAAAACCTTCAAAATATTTAATTTTTAATGTTTTTTTAGCTTGTGAGTTTTTTTTTTAAAATTCTATCTGAATATATTTGCTTATTTATATTTAGTTTTGCTCTTATTTCTGTTATGAATCGTGCCAACTCTAATTCTATCGGAGCTAAAATATCTGGTGAACTGAGATTTAGGAATTAGGGTTTTAGGACTTGTATGTAACTAAAATACGTGAATTTAAGTTCTTGAAATCAGTTACGTTGCTATTTGAATCTTGTGGTTGTACTTTATCCATTTGTGAGTCGCTTTTTTTTTTTTTTGGCTTGTAAATTACTAAATTGTGAAGTAATTGGAGCTGAAATTGTCTAGTTAAAGGATTTCTGGAAGTGAAGAAGTTCTAATGTATATCAGTTAACTGTGCATTAAATCCTATTCGGGTTTTATTCATAGCATTTTAACGGGTAATGTAATGGATTTTTGGTTATCGGCTGTATGGATCTTCTATTTTAGTTCCATTTTATCTGGTTCCGTTTCATTAGCATACTAAAAAATTTCCTTTAAGGCAAATTAAGGAATCTCTAAAGTTAGAAGTTCTGTAAAGATCGCACTTATCCTTACATGAAGAAATAATGAATGCCTTATTAAAAGGAAACGAAGGAAGAAGAAAGAATCACAAAAGAATGAAGCATCACCCCTATTATGTTTATCTGTTATTGTAGCTACATTGTATTTCTAAAGAACATAAGTACACATTATTGTAACTGCAAATACTTTATGTATAATCTTTATTTGAAATGTTTTAGTTAGAGTTTGCAAATTGTAGTAACTGGAATCTATGTGTTCCACCGCATGCCACCACAGCATATTTGTGATTTGAACTTTAAATAGCTGTATTTGTTTTTTGAATTCAACTGAATACTGTAAAGTGGAGATGATAGGAAAGTTAGAATTTGAAAGTTAGAATGTGCTGATGAATAGAGTTCTTGCTGGGGTAGTTCAGGGTGGATTTTGCTTGCTGGTAAGCGAGGTTCTACTATTTCTATGTTTGAAAATGAGAACCTTTCAGATGACAGATCACCTCTAGTTGTAAAAGAAAAAACAATTCTCTCTAGCAAAAATAAGATCCCCAAAAGGAAAAAAGACAAAGAATAACAATGATGTCTCTGATAGTTTTCTGTCCAATGAAACAACGTTTTGTGATTAAGCTACTTTATGTGTAAAACTCAATGCCTTGATTTTATACATACATTGCTTAATTGGCTGTCTGATGTAACTGTTTCGAGCATGATTTTTTCCTTTTATGTCTAATTCCAGACTTGAAAATTACTGACATCTGAAGAAGTATCAAAGAGCAGCTGAAAAATGTCTCGAAAAGGACTGATGGAGCAGGAACTGAGCAAGTTGGATGTGACAAAGCTGCATCCACTTTCACCAGAGGTTATTTCTCGTCAGGCTACAATAAATATTGGTAAACTGATGACTATTTGAACACTTGAACCCTGTTTTCACTGACATGTTACTGTATGTAGACTCCAATTTGTTTTTTAGGGTTCTTTGAGAAACTCTTTTACACATTACTGGCATCAGCCTGAATTTAGCTTCCTCATCCAGGTACCATTGGCCATGTGGCTCATGGGAAATCAACAGTGGTAAAAGCTATATCTGGCGTGCAGGTATGCCTTTGTTTTGGAATCTGGACCTTCACTTAAGTATGTCTTCTTTTTTGTCAGTTTCTTTCTTGTTATAAAAGAAATAATACGTTGATCATTTCTTATAAAACTATAATACTAATACATTGATCGTTGTAACTGTAAATATATGTCCTTATATTACTTTTGAATTTATGGATAAACCATTTTGAGCATGTTTAAAATGTCTAGGCCCAGTTTACTACTATTTGTGTAGTTTTTGTGTCAAAGAATTCTGCGTAGCCTATATTATGGCATGAATTGAACCTCATGATTATGGTAAAGTTTTCTGGAATAATTAGCTTTTGAGATCATTGATGATTTGCATGTGTTTTTGGCTCGTACTCAATTGATTGCCTTGATAAGTTGACCATCACGACAGTTTTGTCTGATTATGTGTACCTATTTTGATCTCACTGCATTTGTCATAAAGAACTCATGCTATGAAAATTTTAAAAGCTAAGCACATGACTGATTGGGGCAACCTCAGAGTCTATTGTCCTGTAGAAGGAAACTAATTTATCTGCCTTGCCATATTTATGCAGACTGTTCGTTTTAAAAATGAGCTAGAAAGAAACATCACAATTAAGCTTGGATATGCTAATGCTAAGATATATAAATGTGAAGAAGATCGCTGCCCTAGACCCATGTGCTACAAGTAAGTACTTGAAATTGAGATGGAACTGATTCTTGTGCTCATTTGGTTGCTTTTATGTGTAACGATATCCTTTTTCAGGGCATATGGAAGTGGAAAAGAAGACAGTCCAATGTGTGATGTCCCTGGTTTTGAGAACTGTAGGATGAAATTGCTGAGACATGTATCGTTCGTTGATTGTCCAGTAAGTCTCGCCTACCATTTACGGTATATATTGCTGCCATTTTTTACTTGAGTATTGGGTCACTAGAGAGGGTGATAATTTTGTGTGTCTGATCTCATGCGGATATGATTATTCCAATGAAAATCTTAAGTTGTCATAATTTAGGTAATACACCAGAGTGAAGATATCAAAATATCTTTAAATGGACCAGTGCTGTTTTATTTTCTGAAGTTCTCCATGCTCTGTCACATCTTTAGCATTCATGCTATTTGCAGTTCCGAGTAGCTTTGTCTTGGATTTAACGAAAGACTAGGAAATTTTATTTCCCTTAGTTACTGGCTCCTAATTGCCTCCAGGGCTTTAATCTAGTGGTAAGAGCTTAGCGCGTGATGTGTGGGTTAGGGGAACATCACGGGTTCGAGCCCCGCCACAGACAAAAGCCTGATATTTAAGTGGAGAAGGGTAGAGGGGCTGGCCCATTCTCGACCGAGTTTCGAACCGTGCGCCACTGGTCCTTGAGGACTTCTCAGTTATTAAAAAATTGCCGATAAAAAAGGAGAGTTTCTGGCTCCTATTTAGTCTGTCTTCAGAACTAGAATGCCTTTTCTAGGCATGAGCGGGTTTGGTTATGTTTAGTTGGTGAATCTCATATCTGCATCTGTTACCTCCCTGAGAATCTGTAAATGTTTTCTTATGATCTCAGGTTTTTTGGATATATAAGCCTGTGAACATGCAGTAGATTTTTTGCCTCATTCGTTTATGTTGAGAGATTCTTTCTTAGGCAGATTACTTTCATGTTATTGTATTCGTAGATACTTTCAGTACTAAGTGAAACTACTTTGTCTTCGTAACTTCCATTGGCTGCATTGCAGCTCACTTTTGGAAATATCGAACCCTTACATTTTTACAAAATAGGCTCCAAAACCCAACATGTCTGTTGTCTGATCTGTAGGATTCTTTTTGATCCTATACCTTTATTAAAACTTAAAAAGATAGTACATATGTTATCTACTTATGTTCTTTTGAGTTTTGCCAGTCTCTGCACTATTCTTTTGCAATGTGTCAATCTGTAAACACTTCCCCTACGTCTAGTCTTTTCCCAATTACCTGGGTTCATTACTTCATTGTCTGATTTATGGCTGTCAATTAAGACATTTAATTTCCTGATATAGAATGCTTTTGTATTATGAAATTTTCTGCAGGGTCATGATATTCTCATGGCTACGATGCTTAATGGAGCTGCAATTATGGATGGAGCTTTACTTCTAATTGCTGCTAATGAGAGCTGTCCCCAACCTCAGACTTCTGAACATTTAGCTGCTGTTGAAATTATGCGCCTCCAACACATAATAATTCTCCAAAATAAGGTTGATCTAGTTCAGGAAAATGTTGCCATTAACCAGCATGAGGCAATTCAGAAATTTATTCAGGTTAGTGTAATTGGTTTACCTCTTTACTGTTTCTGTCCTTGATCTTAAGGCTGTATTATTTTACTTTATTTCATTACCTTGTTCAGGGAACTGTTGCTGATGGTGCCCCAGTTGTACCAATCTCTGCACAATTGAAGTACAACATTGATGTTGTTGCTGAATATATTGTGAAGAAAATTCCCATTCCTGAAAGGAATTTCATTTCACCACCAAATATGATAGTCATCCGTTCATTTGATGTTAATAAACCTGGTTTTGAAGTTGATGATATCAGAGGTGGTGTTGCTGGTGGCAGTATACTGAAGGTTTGTTCTTATATTCCATAAAGCAAACAAATACTACAGTCATACCTTCTCTTCTTTCGCGGTTCATGTTAACTGACCAAGGGCACAAATTACTAACCCAGTAGACGTACTTTTGTTTCTACCGATGCTTATGCAAACCTTCATAAAGAGATGAAAATCCGATTGGAAGATGGTCTGTCAAATGAGCAAGTAAATTTTTTCTGCAGGGTGTGCTGAAGGTAAATCAACTTATTGAGGTTCGTCCTGGTATTGTTGTCAAGGATGAGAGTGGCAACATTAAGTGTACCCCAATATATTCAAGAATAGTGTCATTGTTTGCTGAGCAAAACGAACTACAATTTGCTGTGCCCGGAGGCCTCATTGGAGTTGGGACAACTATGGATCCGACGCTGACTCGTGCTGATCGATTGGTGGGACAGGTTCTTGGGGAGGTCGGGTCGCTTCCTGAAGTGTTTGTTGAGCTGGAGGTAAATCACTTAGATAACACTTTTTAGAACAGAAAGAGCATGACTGTTATTCTTCTTCCAAATGACATCACTTTGTAATGCAGGTAAATTTCTTTTTGCTCCGCCGTCTTCTGGGAGTGAGGACAAAGGACTCAGAAAGGCAGGGTAAAGTTTCGAAGCTGGCTAAGGGAGAAATCCTCATGCTAAACATAGGGTCTATGTCAACAGGGGCTCGTGTTGTCGCTGTAAAGAATGTCTTTGCAAAGCTGCAATTGACATCACCTGTGTGTACCAGCAAAGGTGAGAAAATTGCTCTTAGCCGAAGAATCGAGAAGCACTGGCGTCTTATTGGTTGGGGTCAAATCCAAGCTGGTATTACTCTTGATGTTCCACCTTGCCCCGTCTGAGTACAAACCCAAATTACTACTGAGTGACAGGAAAAAACTAGTGATACAACTCGATTTTGGGATTTAGATGTGGGAAGGCAGACAGTTGCTAGGAACTATTTTTGTCCGGTGTAGGAGAAAAGATTATTTAAAATTTCGGATACTCTATAATCTGCTACGTTTCATTTTCCTATTTGTGACTTCTTTTCTCTTTTTCTTTTTTCTTATTTCCCCCCTTGTTCTAGTGGTTGTACCTTGTAATTCATTAGTTATTAAGGTGGATATTCTTATGAGTTCGTCCAAAACATTAAGCTTGCGGCACATGTTTGAACATTATTACAATTATCTTTGGGAATTTCTATTGCTATTCTTCATCCAAAAGGTTAAACTACGAGAGATGGCGTACTTTATTTATATATTTATCTTATATTTGTAGCATATCTTATGTGCGATATAAATTTTTTTTTTGGACGAAACATGTTGGTATTTATATATTTATCTTGTATTTGTAGCATATCTTCCTCGTGCGATATAATTTTTTTTGCTGGACGAAACATGTAAAAATATTTTGTTAACGGGTGATAGTAGGACTTGAACTTAAAATTTTTATCTGCTCTACTATCATATGAGTATTAAATTGTATGATCACTTCATTTTAAAAATTTATAGTGTCAATAATAGGACATTTGTTTATTTATTTATTATTTGCTTTCAACGACTTTTATACATCATAACCGGAGTACACGTTAGTGGCATTTTGAATAAAGAACCTTTTGGCACAAGTACGTCGTGATTACAAGAAAGGCCAAAAGTGGTAACCTTTCTCGTGCCTACATGCCACCAATGATTATTATAGAGATTTACTTATACGAATTTATAATTGATTTGATCGTGTAAATATTTTATACACTAATAAGGCATAAAATTGAACTCTTGTAAGAAATCGACAAGAAAGGAACAATATCACTCAAATAAACAAAATCGTTTGCAGCTAAGATTTAACTATAATTTCACGTTCTTTTCAAATTACCAAAACACTCTTCTTTTTTTTGGCTTTTCTTACACGTCTTCCTCTTGGAAGTTTCTTCTTACTATTATATTATTACCATATTAGGAATTAAAGTATAATGCTTCTATAGAATATTGCAACGTGGGTGGTTCTGCTTCAAGGATGACCAAGTGGACACAATCATAAAATTGCCCTACACCAATATTTCCACTTTTTGACTATTCATTTCTTATATAAAGCAACTTTTGGCTTGTGTTTCTCTAAAACTCGAAATATTTCACCAATTCTTTTATTAGTATTGACAAGTCTTGGAGTTTACTTTGAATCAAAATGGCTGGAAATATGACAGGAATACTCTCCAAAACCAGGCTTTCCTTTTGTCTCATTTCCAGGTGAGTTAGATCTTCTGGTACCTATTTATACTCTCTCGCTCAATATCTTAAGATGTATTTTTTAATCATATTGATATATAAAGAAGTGCAACTTTTGTATAGTTTTAGACATTTACATGTTAATTTTAAGATATTGAGTTCATCTAATCCAATTTAGCTTCAAACATTAGTCAAATTGACTCTCATAAATTGGGAGTATCAGATATAGAGTTCTCATTGTGAAGCGATTATGAGATTTCCTGTTAAATCTACATAAAGAGTTGAAACATGACACTAAATAAGGTCAAATGAATTTTCCTACTCTATATGGTAATTTTTTACACAATCAAGTCCCTGGGAAGCTAATTACATGTAAATTTCTAAGATTGTTAACACGTAAAGATGGTAAATATGACAAGTAAAAATGTACCCAAATCCAGTGGCGCATGCAGGATTCAACCTTAAGACTTTTAATATTTAACTCGTTTCATTTTTATAGCCATGAATTTGTCTTTATTATTTGTTACTTCTTACACATAAATTTATGCGTGTCAAAAATACTGGGTTCAGTTGAATCTGGTACTGTTATCTTGCATCAGCCTCAACTGACAACATATAAATATATTCTAAACTGTCAGTATATATAAGTTAAATTCTATATTTATATTGGGCAAAATTTAGGATTTTAAATCTGCTTTATCTAATGCTACTTTAGCAGCCTCTTGCAGAAATGTAGGCTAAGGCGTACGATCCGGCCTTTCCCTGGATTCCGTGCATAGCGAGAACTTAGTGCACGGTGCTGTCCTTATATATCTAATGCTACTTTGTTATAACAGGTGAACTTAATAAAAACATATTATTCATATTTTTTTTTTTTTGTAGGAGAGGGTATGGTGCAGCAGTATCACAAGCAGAAACAGAGTCTACAAAAAGGACTTTAAAGAGTAAAGGAAAACAAGAGGAAGAGAAGGCAACTTCAGAGTCATTATCATGGGTACCAGACTCCATTACTGGATATTACAAGCCTTCGGGTCAGACTAATGGGCCTTCGGGTCAGATTAGTGGGCCTACAGGTCCAAGACAAGAGGAGTAAACAATGAATGATACAACAATCCAAAAGAAAATTATTGCTTATCAATAATAATGAAAGAAGAAAGTGGTTGGCAATGACCCTTTTGTCTAACAGTATTGATTATGTGTTTATATCAAATCTAAATATTTATATATATATGTTTAGTATGTAAAAGATTGGAGGGGAGCCTTGGAGCGACGGTCAAGTTATCTCCGTATGACCTATAGGTCACGGGTTTGAGCCGTGGAATCAGACACCGATGCTTGCATCCTACATCACACCCCTTAAGGTGCGGCCCTTTCCTAAACCCTGCGTGAACGCATGATACTTTGTGCACTAGGCTGCCCTCTTTAGGATGTAAAGATTGATGATCGTCACTAGTCACTTTCAGATGCTTTTATTTTTGTTATGTTTTGTTTTTGGTATTTTAATTCTAATTGATGAATCGGATTTGATTTTGAGATAATTGTTTTAAGTTTGTTATTGAGAGAATTTGTCTTGAATATTTTCTTTTTTGCAACAAAACGCATCTATATTTTCTTTAGTTTTTCTTTTTAATTCAGTTACGTGATAAATATGTTATAGGTGACTATCTTTTGTATCTAGAATATTAGAAATATACTTTTCAGTTTGATGGAAAAATCTCAAAAATAAAAACTTATTACGGAGTGGTTCCTAATAGTCCTATTAAAACCTTTCAAAGAGTTAATACAAGTTGACTAACATGAATTACTCAAGTTCATCGTTTACACAACATTGGTATTAACTAAGCACAACTACAAATATAATTATATAAGTTTAAAGAATATCCAGCCACATTCTAGATCTAATATTCCCAATAGTGCAAATTATTACTAGTTGCACAATTAGTTATGTAATACACTTGAAAAGGTGGGGTGTGCGACTTTTGCTAATTTATGGGTCATTTGGTATAATGGATAAACAAAAATAATCCTGAGGTAAAAATTTAGTATCGCCTTATTCCTTATTTGATTACTAATCCTGGGATAGATTAAGCCAGGATTAAAAATAATACAAGAATAATTTATACCAGCTAGAGGATAAAATAATAATCCTAGAATAATTAGTGCAGCATAACTAATTCCAGTATTAGAGCATAGTTTTGTCTTCAAATCAAACGGATACCCTAATGTTTTAGGTCCTTCTCTTCACGTACTTATATCTCTATTTTCTACCAAACAAAACCAAATTTATCTAGCGCTGAATTTACTCTAGTGCCTAATTTGAAGATTCCAGATCTAAATCAAGAAAAATGGCTTCATTTTTAGGAGTTTATGTTTTATGCAAAGACTGAGCAATAAAAAAATCTATACAATCATGTCATTAATAAGGTAGTTATATATAAAATACTATGATAATTAGTAACTGGGTAAATAACTAACACACCGTTATAGGTTAAGCTACACTGATACTGATAGTAAAAAGCTACTCTCAAGTCCTTTTTCGAGCAAACATTTAATACAAATGATTGACAACCCTTCATTTTGGGTCTTACCCACAAATTCAGGCCCTTTTGGAGGTAAATAGTTTCATGGTTTTGCAATAGCTAAAGGCCGAAGCGGATCCAGGATTTAAATATGAGTTTAACTTTTAAGGTTTTTAGCATTGAATCTATGATATTTTTAAAGTTTTGGGTTCATATCTACTATTTTTGCAATTTTAATGAATTTTTATATATAATTTTTTTTACTCCGCATCAAAATTTATGGGTTCAGTTGAACTCCTGTCGGTGGAGCACTACATTAGCCTCTCGCAAAAGGTCATAGTCAATAGAGACAATTCAAAGTTTATAGGTTTGGAATTCTAGTATTTTTAAGTTATTAAATTTTAAATTAATAAATTATTCATATTATATAAATTTTAAAAGACAAATACATAATTTAAACTAATGTAACCGAGCTCCGCCAAACCTGTACCGTGAATGCTACCTCTCCAATAGACAAAATTGTAACACATTTGCAGCCTCTCGTGAGTTATCTGCAAACGAGGCAAAGTTATAAGGTTATGCATATGATGAATGGTTGCTTTTAGCTTTTGTCCACTTTAAATAATACATAAGCAAATGATAAATATGAAGTAGACATAACAAACAGGTAGAAAGTTGGACCTTTACTCCTACCATTTTAGTTTTTAACCCCGTGCTTCCAAAAATCGTGTGCACGAAAAGGCGAATATAAAATTTAGAGTTTAAAAGTTCAGAATAAATGTGATTATATATGTATAGTAATGGATTCAGTTGAACTAATCGAACCGTCCTATTTTAAGTTGTTGATGTATGGAGGTTCTGTTATAATTTTTATAACGGTGATATGAGTCTTAAATCTTTCATATCAAAGTGCACGTCGTTTTGCAATGTTCCTTCTTCACGATTCTCTAATAGTCTCAGAAACCATCAAAAATCAATCAAATGGAAAACGTAACGTCTTTTGATGGCTGAAATTATCCGATATTAATATTAATGAAAGATAACATATAGGAAATGAAATAATAAACGTGCGCGAAAGCTGAATCATATACTAATAGCTTATTCAAATAGAAAAAAGAAAGGGGAAGGGTTTCACAACTATGGTAGAAGAAAGAAAGGAATTTACAGGAATTTAAATATACATATTAGGTCTATTGGAAACGACATAGTGATCAATGCTCATTGCTTCGCTATGATTTTTGAGTTCATTTTATGGCGTTTCATAGTCATGCAACAAAAATATATGAATATATTCATTTTTTTTGTGTGTATTAGTACATGCTGATTTTGTAGATTTTTTTTACGGACTCCGATTGGCCTGAAATTTCGTAGATCCATAGGAAACAACCTAGTGACTAATACTAATTGCTTCACCATGACTTTCAAGTTCATTTTGTGGCGTTTCATGGTCATGCAATACAAATTTGAGATTATATCCACTTTTTTCGTGTATATTACTACAAATTGATTTTATAGAATTTTTTTGACGGACTCCAGTTGGTCTGAAATTTTATAAATCCATAAGCAATGGCCTAGTGACCAATATTCATTGTATTGCCATAAATTTAAGGTTTATTTTATAGTGTTTCGTGGTCATGCAACATAAATTTGTGATTAAATTTACTTTTTCGTGTGTATTGGTACATGCTAATTTTGTAAAAATTTTATGACGGACCCGATTGGCTTGAAATTTCGTAGGTCCATAGGATCTGATTTAGTGACCAATACTCATTGCTTCACCATGACTTTCAGATTTATTTTATGGCGTTGCGTGGTCATGCAATACGAATTTGTGATTATACCCACTTTTCATGTATATAAGCACATGCTGATTTTGTAAAATTTTTGTGACGGACTCCGATTGGCCTGGAATTTCTTTGCTCCACATAATTCAGCCTAGTGACTAATGCTCATTGCTTACCCATGACTTTTGGGTTTATTTTTTGGCGTTTCATGGCCATGCAATACGAATTTGTGATTATATTCATTTTTTCGTGTATACTAGTACATGTCGATTTTATAAATTTTTTTTGACGGGCTCTGATTGACCTAAAGTTTCGTAAGTCTAAAGGAAACGACTTAGTGACCAATACTCATTGCTTCGTCATGACTTTCAGGTTCATTTTATGGAATTTTGTGGTCATGCAACACGAATTAGTGATTATATTCACTTTTTTTTGTGTATTAGTACATGCTGATTTTGTAGAATATTTTTTACAGACTCCGATTGACCTGAAGTTTCGGAGGTCCACAGGAAATAACTAAGTGATCAATACTCATTGCTTCGCCTTGGCTTTCGACTTCATTTTATGGCGTTTCGTGGTCATGCAACACGAATTTAAGATTATATCCACTTTTTCATGTGTATCAGTACATGTTGTAGAATATTTATGACAAACTCCGTTTGACCTAAAATTTCGTTGGTCCATAGAAAACGGACAAGTGACAAATACTCATTGCTTCACTATGATTTTCGGATTCGTTTATGGAGTTTCGTGGTCATTCAACACGAATTTATCATTATATTTATTTTTTTCGCGTGTATTAGTACATGTCGATTTTATAGTTTTTTACATTCTCTAATGGCCTGAAATTTTGTAGGTCCATAAAAATCGGCCTAGCGATCAACACTCACTTCATCGCCATGATTTTCAGGTTTATTTTATGGCGTTTCATGGTCATGCAAGATGAATTTGTGATTATATTCACTTTTTCGTATGTATTAATACACGTTAATTTTGTAGAATTTTTTTAATGGGCTCCGATTTGCCTAAAATTTTGTAGGTCCATAGAGAATGTCCTATGAATAATACTCATTTCTTCGCCATGACTTTCAGATTCATTTTATAGCTTTTCATGGTCATGCAACACAAATTTAAGATTATATTTACTTTTTTCGTGTGTATTAGTACATACTAATTCTATAGAATTTTTTTGACAGATTCTGATTTGCATGAATTTTTATAGGTCCATTGAAAACGGCGTAATGACCAATACACATTGCTTAGCCATGACTTTCGGGTTTATTATTTGGTATTTTGGGGTCATGCAACATGAATTTGTGATTATATCCATTTTTTTGTGTGTATTAGTACCTGCTGATTTAGTAAAAAACTTTTGACGACTCCAATTGGCCTGAATTTTTGTATGTCCATAGGAAACGACCTAGTGACCAATACTCATTGCTAAGGCATGATTTTCGGGTTCATGTTTTGGTGTTTTTCGGTCATGCAATATGCATTTGTGATTATATCCACTTTTTCATGTATATTAATACTTGCTGATTTTGCAGAACTTTTTTGACGAACTCTGATTAGTCTAAATTTTTGTAGGTTCATAGAAAATGTCTTAGTGACCAATAATCATCACCCCCATGACTTTTAATCCAAATGTTGATAACCCTTAATTTTGGAGGTAAATGGTTTTATGGTCTTACTGACTAGCAAAAGGACATAATGATTTTGTGTTTCATTTATGCAGCGAATTTCATGCATGACAATTGACAGTATATGATTCATGCAAGAAAGACAGAAAAACCTGAGACAACATAAAATTCAAGACATATACAAATCAAGTAGGGGAAAAAAGGGTAAAAGGTACTCTCAATTTTCTCTCCAATAGACAAAATTGTAACAGACACATTTGCAGCCTCTCGTGAGTTATCTGCAAACGAGGCAAAGTTATAAGATTATGATGAATGGTTTCTTTTAGCTTTTGTCCACTTTAAATAATACATAAAGCAAATGATAAATATGAAGTGAGCCCGGAATCCAAGTGTGATCTTTTTGAACTTAATCGAAAAGAATAGGTGAAAAAAAACTGACTACTATTTTATATATAGCAAGGTTATTCACCGCGCTATACATTAATGGCACGTTTGTTCGTTAAGGTATAACGCGGTGAATAACCGCGCTATATTTGAACTTTCCTGCCCCACCAATAATTCATCTGCACTTTATTGACTCACTAATAATTCATATGGGTATAGAGCATGCATTATACACGCTACATATATAGTGCCTATTATGCATGTGCTATACCTCAATTATTATACCCCCGGACTGGTTATTTTCTTATTTAAGGAGTTTCAGAATTTGGTAAAAAAATATTCAGGATCCTTCGGGTATTCTGAAATATTTATTCGTTAAGTTATTTTGCATTTTGTCATAATGTCCGAAGAGCGAAAAATTAGGGTTTCATTATATGGAGGGGGGAGATTGTGGTGGAGAATAACTCAGTACGCTATAGTTGTTCTCCACAATATCTTGTTAAGTTGCCACTTACAATGGAGTACGATAGATTGATATCGTTGTTATATAAAAAATGAGTGTGAGCAAATGTTCGGTTAATTTTAAAGTAACCGAAAGATATCCGTATTCAGTTACTCCGCAAGGGGTTACTCCGTTATGCTGAGTTTAACATCGAAAACGATGAAACTCTGACAGATTTTTTGAGGACTCTGGATGAACATCGGGAATTTCTTGTGATGAAAATATTGAAAATGTATGTCAAGACTGAAGATGTTCGCAATATTGAGGTTCCGCAAAATAGGGATATCCCTCAATCATCGGGTAGTTTTTTTGGAGTATTTTTATTCGAACAGGTTCCGGGTGAAAGAGTTTGGCTAGATCTAAACTTATCTCCACGGGCGAATGAGGAGCGAGGACATAATTTCTCCCTAAATTTACATAATCCACAAGCCGAGTGGTTCAATTTTCCTTTGTGTTACAATGTTTATTTTTATATATTATATTTTTATTAACACTCATACATTCCATAGGGGGTACCGGGCACTACCGGCCAGATATAAATTTTACAAGTTATGAACCAACAGACAGTTGGAATATGCCTAATTTTCGTGTGTCGGATCATGGTGGTCCATCCAGGAGTCATCAACAATAGAATAATGTGCATCATGAGATATCAACACATTATGATATGTAAGTTAAGTGTTAAAGTTTATATGTAATGTTTGGATGAATTTGAGAAACTCATTATTTTATTGGTTGTGCAGTGAAAACGAGCAACTTGAAGGTCTTGTCCTTACTCAATTGCCCGAAGACGACATATTTAATCGGGATCTGGCAGATGCGCAGAGTCAGGAAGATGATAGTGATTATGATAACAATATTAATGAGTCTAGAGATGATACACCCTTCCCTGATGAGAGTGATGATGATGAGGACGAGAATGATGAACCTGATTTGACGAGGGAGCATGCTCCACCTCCCATTAGACCAAGAGTGTACGGGTCCCATGTGCCGTTTCAGTCAAGGGAGATTCCCTACCTTGATCAGTTTTCAAGTATGCCGGATGTGGATGCCCTCACAAGGGATCTTGACGAAATTCGGACAACAATGTGGGATGAATCTAGAGCAACAATACTGTCAAAGGGCATGTTTTTTGCTGATAAAGCGCGCCTAAGCAGGGCGGTGCGAATGTATAGCATAAAAGAGTGTCAAGAGATCGTAGTTTATGAGTCATCTCCGAAAGTATACAAGGTTATTTGTCGTAGATGGTTTCAAGGTTGTAATTAGATGCTGCGTGAGTGAAAGTTGAAAGAAAATATGTGAATTGTGGGGAAATACATTGGCACCCAGACTTGTGAAATGGACACATTCAGTGAGAATCATTTTAACTTGAATGTTGACTTGATTTCTCTTGTCTTAATTCCACACATTGAAGCGTCCATAAGGTACAAGATCAAAGAGTGTATAACATTTGTCCACCAGGTATATGGATGTACCATTACTAAAAGAAAGACATTTCTCGGGCGTAAACGTGCGTTTAAAATTATTTATGATAACTGGAATAAGTCCTTTGCCGCTCTACCCAGGTAGATGGCTGCATTGCAACACTTTAAACTCGGGACTGTTGTTGAATGGAAGCTTGAGTGGAGTCTGATAATACCATAATACATATTCAGATATGTATTCTAGGCATTTAAACTAGCCATTGATGGTTTTGTGCAGTGTTAACCGGTAATATCCATAGACGACATTCATGTCTATGGAAAGTATTGTATTAAGTTGTTGTTCGTCGTTGGAGTAGATGCTAATGGAAGTATATTTCCCCTAGCATTTGCTATTTGTGCCAATGAAAGACAAAAGACGTGGACATTACTTTTGAACCACTTGAAGGAGAACATTGTAGACATAATTCAGGTATTTGTCTAATATATGATCGACATAGCGGTATTTTAAGTTCTGTACAGAATTTGCATGCATGGCAGGAACCATATGCCTACCACCGTTATTGTGTTAGGCACTTGAAGGCCAACTTCCATAGGGCTTATCCGAACAAGGACTTACATGATTTAATGTGGATGGCTGCAATAGATCACCAAGAGTGTAAATTTAGGAGGCAAATGGAATTGATTAGGCAGGAAGACCCAGAAGCCTATCATTGGTTGATGCGACATGATCTTGACAAGTGGACTTTGCATAAGGATGGTTGTAGAAGATGGGAAACCCTGATTACAAATGTGTTAGAGTCTTTCAACGGATTATTGAAGTCTGCAAGTGGATTGCATGTCACTGCCATGGTGCAGATATCATTCAAGCAGATGGCAGAGATGTTTGTTGAAAGATCTAGAGGTGCATCGTCATTGATGGAAAGGGGTGTTGAATTTATGCCACAACCAATAAAATGATTTGAGAAATATAGGAAGTAAGTACAGTGGCATTCATTTTTACTGTATTGCAGCGAACGAAATATTTTTGAAGTTCGTACTGGTCTGCATCACAACAGCGGGAATAATACACACACCGTCAATGAAGCCAGAAGATTATGCTCCTGTGGAAAATGTCAATCTATCACTTGCCGTGCTCACATACCATGAAGTGATTTCAGCATACAGGTTTTACAGCAACGAGGTACGTTGATAAAGAATATAGTATTGCTGCATACTTAAACACCTATAATGGACAGTTGCAGCTAGTGGGTACTGAGCATTATTGGCCGCCGGAACCATTTAAAATAGTGTGTAACAAGGATTATGTGCGTCAATGGCAAGTGCAAAAAAGAACGCAGATACAAAACTAAATGGATGTTGGTGATACCGTTTATGCGTGTAAATGTGGCATATGTTCCCAAACAGGACACGACTGCCATAAATGTCCTTCAGATGGTTTGGGAAGTGGTGGCAATTCAACTCCAGGTGGAAGTTCATCCAATGTGCCCAATTATCAAGGATAAACGTAGTGTTTCATTGCAGCATTTTTGTTGTACTAAATGTCTGTAAATGTTCAGTTTGCAAAATTTATGAAATAAAATTATATTTCCAATGGGGGTTAAATCTAATTGATATTTAGCATTAAAAATTCAATACAACAATTTAACATACACCCCAAGAAATAAATAGCAATTTTCATTCGCCATTATCGTCACTGTCTGGCACTATTTCGTATCCTAAGCGCCCATCCTCCCGGGCACGTCTCAATGTGTCGGCAGCAAGATCAGTAACCCGACGGCCAAACACATACAAAGTTGCCGCTCCCTCGCTTGTATGCTGCAGTATCTCCAGTCCCAACTGGTAGAATTGATGTAAGCCAATAGCCTGCAAAACATGCAAAATATTAATTACAGAAGGATAATATGACGTTATAAGTAAGTATAACAAATAACATACCAGTGCCTCATGCCTCCCGGCTTATGGAATGTACCGACCACCAACGCGATGAATGAGAATCCTGAAGAAGTCGGGTGCGATACCAACCCATGTACTCGAGCTCTCCCTCCATACGGTCAGGTGGAGGGTATGGCGGAATTAGGCCATACCTCTGGCCCCAAACCTCAATCTGGGCCTCTAGCCAGGCCAAGTATGTCTAGTCAACCTTGCAACGATCATCCCGCTGGTAATGTGTCCCGTGCCAAGTAGGCGGACTAGGTACAAGCTGCCGGCAACCAAACTGGCGAAGGACTCGCTCGGTGGTATGATGCTCAACTATATCGAGACATATCCGTGGGACGGAGAGCTCCACATAGCTCGGCCACGGGAGCAATAATCGGGCAAACCAGCTATGAGCGCGTCACTGTATGGCATCCATATGAACTATTTATTAAACACAAGAATCGTGAGTAAACGCAACACATATCAAGAGAGGCCAAGTAAACTTAAGTATATATGTACCTGCGCGCCTTCAAATAAATCCAAAAAATTCCTGTAATAAGGGAGATGATGTCGAGCCTCGACCTCGCATGTGTAGCCTCACCTATCAACCCACCTCCAAGCTAAAGGGAGAAACGGTGGAGGTGGTGCATCCGGAGCGATCGGTGGTTGGAACTGCATGAACCGCTCCCTGGACCAAACCTAATATAGATTGTGGACATAAAATATAAGGTTTTTTTTTTTTACTATGTATGTTATAATCATGAAAAGAATTGACTATGTTTTCACCTGCAGCAGCGGTAAAAATCTGGCAACGTCTCTCTAGGTGCCCATGTACGCCTGGCACATCTGCCTATACTAAAAACCTAGAACAGCTGCACCCCAGCTGTAACCAGATAAATCATCTAGCCGCTTCAGATGATGTAGAAATCTCAAGCTGACTAGGTTTTTCGAAGTGTTCGGGAACAGTATACCACCAAACATCAGCAGCAACAACAATCTCGTGTGTCGGTCGATATCCTCTGGCGGTGAATCATTCGTAATCTCCGCGTCCATCTCCACCAGATGCTGCAGAACGGGCGTCAAATGCAATCGACTGGCCCCACTCAATGCAGTCGGCTCCGCTGGCTGAAAACCGGTGAGCCGCTGCAACATATGAAGGCAATCCACTCCCGTATAGTCTTTAAGAGCATGCGGGTAAGCTACAGGTATACCATCAACAGGCAGCCCGAATAGAACCTCCACGTTCTCAAGCATGACGGTAGCCTCACCGATGGATAGATGAAACGTGTGCGTCTCTAGTCGCCACCGCTCTATCATAGCCATGATCAACGCCCAGTCGAACTGTAACTGGCCGATCTTTTTGATCCTGTAAAAATCCGTATCGTGAAGGCGTCTAACTATACGGGGATGCAGTGGGTGGTCCCTAATGAACTTCCACATATCGTCTATACGTCTGGGGCGGAATGTCTAGGATAGGCACTGCCCATCCCAGATGTGTGAAAACCTATGGTTGCCCTGTAGCAACAGTAGCTCTCGAGATGCAAGTCTGGGATGCACAGGGGGAACCTCCATGACGATATCTGTAAATTGAACAATATTAATTAAGGTATTTTTTTCTGTTTAATTATTTAACATCTTTAAATATATTGAAATATCTTTTATATTAATATTTAATCGATATTTTTTCTATATTATTACTTAGGTAGATACATTTTCTATATTATTATTTTATATGTTAGTTTATTATTTTATATGTTTGTTTCTTACTCGGCTATTTTCGGGTATAATAGAATTAAATAATTAATTTTTATAACTATACATGATATAATTAATAAGTATTCATATAAAAAAAACTTAGTTTGACAAATTTTCTATATTGTTGTTTTTTATGTTATTTTCTTACATTTGTTCACTAAAATTCGAGAGGGTTTGTGTTTGAACTATTATCTTTTTTTCCAGATATTTTAGGCGTAAAAAGGGTCCATACCCCCGATGACGTACCCGATTTCAACAGGAGTTCTTTTTTGACTTCGGGTACGAGGGTTGGCATGAAATCGACCACGAAGTCTGCTAAAATTTGAGACTTGATGGCCGTACGGGGTTGATATTCGATATCATACCCACTGAGTTCGACGACCCATTTGGCCAATCGGCCTGATAGTTCGAGCTTGTGCAA
This sequence comes from Nicotiana tabacum, assembly GCF_000715075.1. Classification (NCBI taxonomy): domain Eukaryota; kingdom Viridiplantae; phylum Streptophyta; class Magnoliopsida; order Solanales; family Solanaceae; genus Nicotiana; species Nicotiana tabacum. Next base: position 133,717,500 of record NC_134094.1, on the reverse strand, counting down.
AAATATTATGAAGCGGGTAAGTTGTTAATACGTATATGGGGTGACATTGAAAGTAAGGTCGTAACTTTCTAGAGGTGCTTATCAGTGCAAGTGCCAATTTTTCTAGGTGTGGATATCTAGCTTCTACTTCTCCTAAGGTTCGACTTATATAATAAATAGGAAATTGCGTACCTTGCTATTCCCGAACTAGGACACCGCTTACTGCGATTTCTGATACTGCCAAGTATAAGCAAAGTTTTTCGTCTGCTTTCGGAGTGTGAAGTAGTGGTAGGCTCGACAGATATTGTTTCAGTTCCTTCAATGCATGTTGGCATTCCGGGGTCCAAGCGAAATCGTTCTTCTTTTTGAGTAGGGAGAAAATTTATGACTTCGATCTGATGATCTCGAAATGAATTGGCCTACGGCCGCAATTCGTCCTGTTAGCCTTTGTACAACTTTTACGCTATCCACGATAGTGATATCTTCGATGGCCTTGATTTTATCAGAGTTAATCGCGATTCCCCGATTTGACACCATGAAGCCGAGGAACTTGCCCGAACCGACCCCGAAAGCACATTTTTCGGGGTTGAGCTTCATGTTGTATTTTCTCAAAATCTCGAACGTTTCCTGTAAATGGGTCAGATGGTCCTCTGTGCGCAGGGACTTAACTAGCATGTCATCAATATAAACTTCCATTGATTAACCTATTTGTTCTTCGAACATTTTATTTACTAGGCGTTGGTAAGTAGCCCCGCATTTTTTAGCCCGAAGGGCATCACATTATAACAATATGTTCCATATTTGGTGACAAATGAAGTCTTTTCCTGGTTCTCCGGGTTCATCTGGATTTAATTATACCCGGAATAGGCATCGAGAAAAGTGAGAATCTCGTGACCGGTCGTGGCATCGATCATGCGATCGATGTTGGGTAGTGGAAAAGAATTTTTGGGGCATGCTTTGTTTAAATCCTTATAGTCCACGCACATTCTAAGTTTGTTTCCTTTTTTAGGCACTACAACTATATTGGCTAACCATTCGGGATATTTCACCTCCCGAATGGACCCTATCTTGAGAAGTTTGGTTACCTCGTCTTTTACGAATCGTGTTTTACCTCGGACTGGGGTCTTCTCTTTTGCTTTACCGGTCTGAACTTAGGGTCCAAACTTAGCCGATGCGTCGTTATGTCCGGTGGAATCCCTGTTATATCTAAATGGGACTAGGCAAAACAATCAATGTTATCGATAAGATATTGAACAAGTTTCTTCCTGAGTTCGGGGCTCAACCCCGTTCCCAGGTATACCTTTCGTTCGGGCCAGTGCTCGATTAGTGTGACTTGCTCCAATTCCTCAATTGTTGATTTTGTGGCGTCAGAGTCATCGGGAATCACGAAGGATCGAGGGACCCTCTGATCATCATGTTCTTCGATCATCTGGTTATATGGTTGGGTCGAAGCCAATGTCTGCGTTTGCTATTTGGTGTCTCGTTCTCCTTCTGAGGCCGATCCCTTTACTTACGAAGGTGGGGATATTGGTTTGGCTTCCTCGACGGCGAACATTTCTTTTGCGGCTGGTTGTTCTCCGTACACTGTTTTGACTCCTCTCGTTGTTGGGAATTTGAGGACCTGGTGTAGGGTCGAAGGTACAACTCTCATGTTGTGGATCCATGGCGTTCCGAAAAGGGAATTGTACCTCATGTCGCCTTCGATCACGTGAAACTTCATTTCCTAGATGGTTCCAGCCACGTTTATTGGTAGAATTATCTCGCCTTTGGTAGTTTCACATGCCATGTTAAATCCGTTTAAAACCAGGGTTGCGGGTACGATCTGGTCCCGCAGGCCGAACTGCTCTACGACCTTCAATCTTATGATGTTGGCCGAGCTACCTGGATTAATCAACACACGCTTAACTTTAGTTTTATTCATGAGTATGGATATTACCAATGCATCTTTATAAGGTTGTACGACCCCTTCTGCATCTTCATCATTGAAGGACAAAGTTCCTATGGGTGTGTAATCCTGAGTTCGAGATCGCTTTTCTCTCACAATCGATATTTTAGTGTGTTTAAGCACTGGTCCCTGAGGGGTATCGGCACCGCCGATGATCATGTGAATGACATGCTGCGGCTCTTCCTGCTCGTTTTGCTTGTCGAAATCCCTGTTTTTAAAATAGTTCCTCGCCCTATCGCTCAAAAATTCCCAAAGGTGGCCTTTGTTAAATAACCGGGATACTTCCTCTCTTAGTTGCCTGCAATCTTCCGTTCTGTGGCTATCGGTGCCATGATATTCGCACATTTGATTGGGATTCCTTTGGGCAGGATCAGTCTGCATGGGTCGAGGCCATCTAGTTTCTTTGATGCGTCCGATAGCAGACACGATGGCGGATGCATTAATGCTGAAGTTATATTCCGATAACCGAGGTGCTTCTATAGGATCGACATATTTATCAAAGCCGTTCTTGCTCATAATTCCTCGAGAATTCTTCCCTCGATCAATCCTTCGATTGTTCCGAGCGGTGTTGCATGTTGAACCGTTGTTCATCCGATCTGCGACGTACGATTGATATCGGTCTCTGTTCGACCTTTGTTCTCTGTCGATCTCCCTTTGGTTTTTAGTAGCTGTCCTGTTCTGATGCATGGATCCAGACGAAGCTCCCAACCGGTCATCTTCGACCCTAATTTTTGACTGATATCGGTTGTGTATATCTGCCAAAGTTATTGCTGGATACTCAATTAAATTTTTCTTCAGTCGACGCGATGCTATCGAACTTTGCTCATTCAACCCTTGGGTGAAAGCTTGGACGGCCCAATCGTCTGTGACCGGTGGCAATTCCATGCGTTCCATTTGAAATCGGGATACGAATTCCCTCAGCATTTCATTACCCCTTTGCTTTACTTTGAAGAGGTCTGATTTCCTTGTTGCAACCTTTATGGCACCAGCGTGTGCCTTTACGAACGAATCTGCTAACATGGCAAAAGAATCGATAGAATTTGGCGGCAGATTGTGATACCAAATCACCGCTCCCTTCGAGAGGGTCTCCCCGAACCTTTTTAACAATACGGATTCGATCTCATCGTCCTCCAAATCGTTACCGTTGAAGGCACATGTGTAAGAGGAGACGTGTTCGTTAGGATCGGTCGTACCGTTATATTTGGGAATTTCGGGCATACGGAATTTTTTGGGGATTGGTTTTGGGACCGCACTCGAGGGAAAAGGCTTTTGTATGAATTTTTTCGAATCCAGCCCTTTTATCATTGGTGGAGCTCCGGGGATCTGATCGACCCTGATATTGTATGTTTCCACTCTCTTGTCGTTGGCTTCGACTCGTTTTGTGAGTTCCTCGAGCAATTTAGTAATTTCGGGAGTGGTCCCCGATTCTTGCTCGTTTGATTTCACTATGGCGGGCTCCGTTCTGGGGGTGATTTCTCGAAGCGGATTGGGATCTGGCCTGCTTTGTAGATGAGTTTGGCTCTACATCTGAGCTATCGCTACTTGTTGGGCTTGTAACATCTCGAAGATCATGCGCAAGCTGACTCCGATTTCCCCCACATTATGGGTGTCTAGAGCTACAGATCGAGTACCGCCCTGAATGCTTTTTTTCTGGTTCGGAATGTTGGTTCGCCTCAAGAGCCACTCGCGAATTGACATCTAACGGTACTTCGGCTCGAATTTCGGGTACTTCGATTCGAGCCTCAGTGTCGTCGTCAAGCGGCCTTCCGGCCTCGGGTACCAAGTTGTTGGTTTCATCTTGAAGGCCGGCTTCATGGTCGATAGGTAAAGCCATTGCTGATTTGAAGTTGTAAACTGGTGTGTACTGCAGATTTATATCAAACAATCACTGTTATCCTTAGCCCCACAGTGGACGCCAAACTGTTTACCCGAAAAATTAGATAACATTAAATTTGTGTATGGTTCTAAGGATATGTGATACAATTTGATACAAATCGTATAGAGAAATAGAAATATGTGTATTCTTGACTATGAGAATAGGAATAGTGAGCAAAAGAATGAATAAGGTAAAATAAAACAAGCATGAGGAGATATCTTCCAATATGAGAAGTGATCTTTTATTACAGTCTATTCTCGGTGTCGTATGCTTACAAGGATTCCCCCTTTTATAATAGAGGGATCCTACTTTATTTACAATAAAATAAATCATATAGTGGAGGACCCATGATAAATTGTCTCTTTCTCGATTCCCGCCAAGATTCTATCTCTTAGTGCGGTTGTAACGGCTCTTGTCTGTGAGCTCGACACTAGCTCGAACTCCTTATTGGGTCGAGCCCTCGGTTTTGGCTTGAGTTCGACCTCCGGGGTGGGCGTAGCGCATTTCTGACCTCGAAGCAATGCCTTGCAGATCGATTTGGTCACGGGCTCGATAAAAGTATCGAGCCGACTCCTCGATTAGCCTTCGGACTCGAGGCTCGTTTGTACTGCCTTCGAAACTCATCCCAAAATCCCACTCCGGTTGCTTACCATTCGAACTCGATCGAACATAGGAAGACCGAAATCTATTTCGACCGTATACATTAACTTCTTGATTTTCGCATGGACAGAGTAGATTCCTTTCTCGCATTTGTTGTACTAAATGTAATAATGAAATTGATTGCAATTAATGTTAATTGATCTCTTAGAGCTTTTAGTTATGAAATATTCCCTTTAAAATACAATAACATGAACTACATGAAATTGTTTATCATAGCTGAATTACATATGGATAGTTCACATGGAGCATTTTTGTCCACTGGCCACTCGTTTCTTCAGGCTTGCAGCTTGCTCATGGTTTTGCAACAAATAGCCAGGGGGCTATTATTGCCAACCACCTGATCAGATTAACCCATTATAAATCACAAACAACCTCCAAATTATAAGTTGATTACATAATTTCACGCATAGATTATTCATGTTAACAAATTCTGAATCATACTGAACACTCAATGTTTTTCATGACGTATATTAAAATCATACCGAAATAGTTAGACTCGTGCACTAAAGGATTAATTAAATTTCACATTGGAATTAAACACATCATTACAATCAAACAAAGCATTCAAAATTCTATGAACATTATGTATATAGCAGAGATTAATGGTGTGGTTGTTACGAAGGAAAATGTTTTCCTTGGAAAATATTTTCCTGGAAAATGAATGGTGTTATCACTTATTTTCTCATGTTTGGTTGATGAGTGGAAAACTTTTTCAGGAAAATATTTTCTAGTGTTTTGTTAGAAAATAGAAAATCTTTTATAGGAAATTAGTTTTCTATGCTACCCTCCTCACCCCCACCCTTCCCCCATTTCCTATGTTTCATGTGCTCTCCCCCCACCATTATTACTCAACGTTTCCACAACTCTATTTTCTTTCAAGAATTCAATTATTCTTCTCATAAATTCTAATAAACCCAAAGGAACTAATATGTTGATTTACTTTTTCACACAAGAACGTTAAAATTTGAGTTCCATAACTGAAAAGAAAATACTTTTTTATTTGTTAAAACAAAATAAAAATTCTATTTCTACAACATGAAAAGAAAATACTCATTTTGTTAATAAACCTCAATAATAGACCTCAACCCCATAACAAGAATAATTTTGTAGTCACTAAAACAATATTTCTATTATATAACCTCTCGCAACATATAAGATTCAGGCTAACAATGATAAACGTCTCATACACACATAAAAAAGAAGAAATATGAGCAACTCCATAATAACCATTCTCTGTATAGGAGTACTCAAGAAGCAAGTAGACATGAGAAAAACCATCACAGAAGTATGACAGACCATATTGGACAAGCAACAAAATATCTTTCTATGACAATTGCTTCCTATTCTACTTTTGTTCTTCCAACCCCATTTGTGTATTTTAGTGTTGTCGCTTGAATCTTTCCAGCCAAATCTTACGGAGATTTTGATTTCTTGCCATGAATACCTTAGCTAACATGTCACTTTGCACCAAATAATCAAAAGTTTCACCTAAGAATTGGAAGGAACTGGGTTGTAGCATAGGGACTTTCCCAACTACCTATCTGGGGCTTCCACTGGGGGCCAAATTTAAATCAGAAGCTATATGGAATGGGGTAATTGAAAAGTTTGAAAAAAGGCTAGCATCATGGCAATTGCAATATATATCAATGGGTGGAAGATTGACCCTGATCAATAGTGTCCTTGATAGCATCTCCACTTACTATATGTCACTATATCCGATGAGTAGTAGGGTCCTGAAACAACTTGACAAGATCAGAAGGAAGTTTCTGTGGGAAGGGAATAACAAGGATCACAAATTTCATCTAGTCAAGTGGTCTAAGGTTCAATTACCAAAGCACCAAGGCGGATTAGGTATAAAAAACTTAGTCCTTCATAACAAATGCTTGTTAATGAAATGACTATGGAGGTACACACAGGAGGAACAATGTCTTTGGAAGGAAGTTTTCAACGCCAAACATGGAGTCCTGAATCATTGGTGCACTAAATTATCAAGAGCACTCCATGGAATTGGAGTCTGGAAGAACATTTGTAAGCTATGGGAAGAATTCTCAGTGAACAAACATTTTGTAGTAGGGAATGGTCAACATACCAAGTTTTGGAAGGACAAGTGGTTAGGAAGCATTGCTTTGATGAATGATTACCCTGCAATATTTCAAATAGCCAGAGATCCAGATTCAACAATCTTGCAGTGGAGGGAGGGCGACAGTTGGAACATACTATGCAGAAGGAACTTGCAAGATTGGAAATTTGAAGAGCTAGTTAGACTATTAGCCACACTAAATGGCTACTCCAGTAACAACCTAGTACCAAACCGGTTCAGATGGGGAATGCACATGTAGGAAGGTACTCCGTGCAAGCAGCCCACAAGTTATCAGAAGCTCAAAATGCAATCACCGACCACTGGCCTTGGAAACTAATATGGAAAGTTAAACTGCCACCTAAAGTTGCGTGTTTCAACTGGACTGCTCTCCATGGATCTTGTCTAACACAGAACAACTTAGTCAGAAAAAATTTTCAGATTGTCAATAGATGTTACATGTGCCAGAGAGAGGCAGAATCATATAACCATCTATTCCTACACTGCTCAGTTGCAGCAGATCTCTGGAATATGTTTATTTCTCTTTTTGAACTCACATGGGTCATGCCACATAACATTAGGGAGGCTTTTGAGAGTTGGAGCTTTTGGAAAGTTTACAGCACTATCAAGAAAGTCTGGAAGATGGTTCTTGCTGCTATCTTTTGGAGTACCCGGAAGGAAAGGAATAGCCGATGTTTTGACGGACTATCAACTACTTTCCAATCTCTCAAAGCTAATTGTATTATGTTTTTATTCACTTGGGTTTATTTATCCCCCATAGATTCCACTGATAGTTATTTGAATTTTGTTAGCTCCTTAGTATTAGTCTGAACATCTGTATTAGAGCTGACATTATTCCTTTTTGTTGTAACTCTTTTGTAACTATTATGCATCTTCCTGATGCCATCAATGAAATTAATTACTTCATAAAAAAAAAAGAACTTTTCTTTATAACCTTCAGTTGCCATAATTTCTTCGTACAATCTTGTCACATCTAGTCGACTATCAGCTATTTTACCGATTGTTACTGCCACTTCTCTAAGCTTTGTTGATATATCACTGACCACATCTTGCACATCAGAAGAACGACTTCGTTTGCGACTTGCTTTGGCTTGAGAAGTTTCACTTACTACATCTTGCACATCGTTTTCCTTAGATGGCCCTTCAATGTCATTATCATTAGCTTTCTCAGAACTACAATTCAAGCCTATATCATCAAGCGACTTAGCACAATCACCCCTAGCTCGATCGTTCCCATACACGAGGGACATTTCTTCAAACACTTCAATCTTTTTGTTAATGAACTTCTCATGAGTAGGATGGGCCTATAATACAACGACAAAGCAAAAGGTATAAGAAACGGGTGCATATTCAGTGAGTTCACGGAAAATAATTGAATATTACATCGCTCGCATATGACAATTTCAAGAGAAAAGAGAAAGTTGCAATATTTTCCCCTTGGAAGAGAAAAGCACACTTTACTCAGCTACTGCTTCTCCCTTATGTATGTCCCAGAGCATTGCTCTGACAATCATTTGCATTAGCTTTTATCAGTTATCTTTAGCAGTATAACACAATTCTAAAAGATATATCCTAAGATCGAAACGACAATACAGAGGCTGGTTAATGCATAATGAAGTAACAACTTATCAAAGTATGAGCTCTAAATTAAGAGCTAATTCTGCTAATACTAGAATCAAAAGTTTCCCATACAAAATAACAGGAAAATCCATGTAAATGAAAAAATATAATAACTCAAAAAAAAGAATTTGCAGAATCTAGCAGTCAACAGAATCAAATAAAATGTCAGGAAAAATTTTAGAACCATATTCAAATTTGGCACATTTGCCTTTGACATTACATATGTGAAAACATTTTACCTGAGCGTGGAAAGCATAAACTCTAGGACTAGCAGTAATTATATTCAGGTTATCATCCCATCCAAGACCACTTTTGTTTAGAAGAGTTTGCACTATATTCCATGTGCTTCTTAGTGTTTTAAGATGATTCTCCACATGCTTAAGTGAACACTCCTCCATTCCTAGTTGTTGCTTAATGGCATCCGAAACACGATTGAATGATATGGCCTTAAACTGATTAGTTGATTTATTCCCCTGCTTCACTTCATTAGCTAGGATTTCCAACATCAAATATTCCATTTGGTTTTGTTCACCTAAACTGTTTATCTCTTTTTTTTTTTTACAATTGTTAACTGTTATAGGAAATATGTCAAACATGAAATTTAAGATAAATAGAGACAGGACAACAAAATCATATAAAATATAAAGTCAATGTACATAAGAGTATATGAAAACATAAACAATTAAACACAAACAACTAAAACCAAGATGACTAAATAAAAAACTGTTTCTTGATAGATTATATTCATCTATTCCTCCTCCGATCATAATTTGTAAACATGGCATGAGCAATGGCATCTCTTTTCAACGACCATTCCCTAGCTTCTTCACGTCTTTCTCTAGGTGTCTGATAGGTTTGATTCCCTAGAGAACTTTGAGTACTTTGAGCATTTTGTGTTTGAACTAGTGGTTGCCCCTCTACTTCTTGTATTATTGGGTCATTTGGCTCCAAATCTGTTATGTGATTATGTAAAATGCACGATGCTAACACCACATCCACTTGTGTTTTAAAGTCCCAAAAGGGTTCATTATCAATCACACGAAAATGCTCTCCAATGCATCATTTAATATGCGTGAGTCATGAGCAGATCCTTCCCAGCCAGCAACCACATATGTGAACTTCAAATTAAAGCTGACAGCAGCCATGACATTTTGTGTTGTGCCTTTGCGGCCATGACACCTATTTTGGAGTTCGATAGGAACAGATGCAAGCACATGTGTGCCATCTATTGCTCCTACATAATCTTATATGTACAACTAAAGTTAATAATATATACTAGTATTCAAAATTAATTAAAAACTTAATATTTAATATGTTACTCACAACAAACCAAGGGTAATAACGATGGTTGTTCCTTATCTCCGACTGAATATCATTCAGTGATTTCACAAGGGTTGGATAGAGATTCAAAATTGCTTGAAGTACAGTGTGGAAACATCGATGAACAGATTCAATCGACCTATAAAAATGCGACCCTATCTTGCGAAATCGTTGATTAAAACCAACAATTTCTAAGAAAATTAGTACTTGTTCTTGCGCGAACATACTTTTGGTTGATCTCAAGAAATTATTTCTTCTAAGAGCATTACACAATTCAAAAAATACGGGTTGGCTCATTCTTATCTGACTTACACAATGAACAATACTTCCATTTAAAATACTATTCATTTAAAATTCCCTCTCTTGGTCTTTATTGGTATAAGGTGCCTTAGGAATGTTACTTTGATTTTCGTAGGCTAAAATAATTACAGCCCCGGCAGCTAAGACATATGTGGCTTCCGATCCAACTATTGCATCATCTTCATCATTTTCAATCGAATCTATCTGTTGCAACCCAACTTTAGAACTTCTACTCATAAAAATGGATTGATAAAAATATTAAAGAGAGCCTAAAAGAAATCGAACTTGGAACCAGTAAATCACTCAAACAACCCAAAGATATAAGAATATGCAGGTTTCTCGTTTTCAGTAGATATCCTCCATATGGATCCTTTACTATACATCAAAATTCAACCAGCCTTTCTCCTATAACCTGCCTGCTTAAATACCTCAACTTTGGATTATATATAACCCATATTAACCACAAAATTTTACTGGTGAGCACTTAAGAAATCATTTACTATTCCAATCTCTAGATGTCCCAGTACATGCCTTCTGCAACATCTACCATTGCAATGCTCTATAATTTGTTGAAAAATCTAATCTATGTTATATCATGAAACTATGAACAACATATAAGCTCCTCTGACCACACAACAATCAAATTTCCAAGTTGCGAGTGAAGCCACATTGCTAAAATTTCATTGAACTTGAATCATATATTATCTTCTTGATCGTCAGTATCCTAGCTAGAAAAGCTTTCAAGTTCAACACGTGTGCTTTGATAGGTAACATTAACTTCCAGTACTACATTGTTTTGTTTCATAACTTAAAAGACAAAAGAGGACATAGAACTTGATATCATGCAGAAATTAATATTAAGCAGCAAAAACAACAAGAAAGTGGATCATGAACACACAAACTCTATCAAATCCCAACATGAAGAACAGTTACCAAAAGTTTTAAATACTTAGATAAACCAAACTAACTGAAGATGTACCAATTTTGACTACATTCAGGTCAGGAATTATATTTTAGAATTCTAAATATTGAAAATTTGAACTCATGAATTAATCTTTTGTATTGCAATGGATATCAGGCAGAGCATTAGACTATTATTTATCAGTTCATCAAGCAAAAACAGAAGGAATTGAAGAAAAGTTTAAAACCCTAAAGCAAACGCAGGAAAGGGAGGCGTGCGTTACCTAAAATCAAGAGCCCAAGAGCGAAATTGCAGGAGATTTTAGAACATTTCCTGATCTCCAGATCCAAAGCACTTGTCTCCGACCTTGGAGAAAACAGCAAGTTGGGCGTTTTGGTGCGATGGCGGGGATCTTAAAACGCGAGACTAAAGAGAGAGAAATTGGAGTGAAGCAAGATGAGAGAAGGGAGAGAAATGAATCGACTGATTTGGGAACCAGCGATGGGGTTTTTTTTTTTGGAGGGGGGGGGGGGGGGAAGCCAAATCGCACGTTTTATTTTTAGGAAAATGTTTTCCCTTCAAATTTTAGTAAAAATATTTTTCCCAATTAAAGAAAAATAAGTTGATTGAAAAAATATTTTCCAAACTATTTGTGCCAACCAAACATGAGAAAATGGGAAAATATTTTCCAGCATACCAAACACACCCTAAAGGAATACCTAATGTGATGAATGATAACTGAGAAAACCAAATAAAGGTAAGGAGATCAGGTAGTTGAAGCTCTGCAACACAGATCCAGCAATAAACAGCAGAATTGGACAGTGATTTGAGTCTGAATTATTTTCTAAAATCAGAAAGTATAGAACAAACAACAATAGTGGAAACAACTTCAAAAATCTCTTTTGAAAGCTAATTTTCTTCTGTTTTTTGAGCCATTTTTTGGCTTTTCATATCTGGTTTTTGAAATATTTTTGAACTTTTGAAAGTTGTTTCAGCTAGGTGAATGTGTGTGAGTGAATCTCCAGATTGTGAATGAGTATGAATGCCTATAGTGTGAGGATGGTCATTTATTTAAACTGATTTTCCAAGCTGCTCTTCAGATTTTTCTTTTTCTTCTTAATCCTTTTTTCTTTTCTATTTTTACTCTTCAAGTCCCTCCCCGGCAGACCCCTGCTGGTTTTTCTTTCCTAGAAGCTTCCTAGGGGTTAGTTATAAAGATTCTCTAAGTCTAATCCCCTTAATACCTTTTTTACCTCCGTTACTTTCTACTCTCAGAACTACAGACCTTCTTTTACTTATCTTTTTACCTTTCAACTCTATAGAAATCATGTGAGCCTGAACCTGGCTTCATTCTTAAAACAAACTACACTCCTAAGTCCAAAGTAGGGTAATCAAATCCTAGAAAGCCTGTGACTCACTAATTGATCCTCAAGAATAATATGGGTACGAAATTATTATACAAACACTAAAACAAAAGAAACTGTCAATTTAACAGGGAATTAAAGCAATTAAATATTGTTTCAGTGATACCTAATCATGTGACTACTCAAACAATAATAAAAAATTCAATAGCTAACAGTTTATCACACTCAAACAGATATGAATCAAATAATCAATTATTTGCTCCTGCTAAATTAAGTAGCGATGACTGGAGACAAACAAGTAGAAAAAAGAAAGGGAATGAGGAAAAAACATAGAAGAAGTAAGGAACAAAATATACATGCTGGAACTCAAAATGAATCGATAAAGAATTTTAGCAAGTTGGAGGAATCGTTACACAAGCACTAACCAGAGTTGCTTCACACCGGCCAGTGTTGCATGCAACAATATCCCTTGCTAAGCCGGAGAAAATGACACCATGGCGATATGGGTGGGAACTGGACGGTCAACCGGAGTTTGACTAGATTCCGATGGTCATGAAACAAGATAAACTTACCATCAATCGACAACTCTCATTGAGAGTAGTCTATTGATGTTGGTATTAACCCCAAACAGTCCGAGATTTGAGGAAAAATTGAAAAAAGGGATGAATTTAGGTATGTGATTTCTTAGATCTACTAAACGAATTGTTTGAGACGGATTTGAGGGAAACTGGTCGTGGATTTGGACCGAGGAGGGGCTGGGGATTGTACGGTTTGGGGTGGTTTGGAGGTGGCCCGCCACCGCAGGCGATTTTTGGAGGGCAGTACGCGGCGGGGAAGGGTGGAGAGGAAATGGGGTGTGAGAGAGAGGACTTTGGTGGGGGTAGGGGCTGTTCCGACACCTTTAAGAAAATGCATGGCCAGTTATCGCCCGTTGGATCAAACAACAACAGACGACCGAGATTAAGCTTGATTCAAAACTGTGTCGTTTGGCTTATGGGGGATATTTGGACGGGTGAAGGTGTGGGCTTGGACAGGCATGAACCGAATTAAGGTAACTGGGCCGTCCGATTTGTTTGGCCCAGTTCGAATGTGAAGCTTCTCTTATCAGATTATTTGGCATGGCATGACAACTAGGTCTAACAATTGGCATAAAAAAGCCAACGTTTTAGGATTTGGCATATGATAGCCTAAAGTTATTCTCTCTCTTCTAATGGTTCAACCACAACAACAACAACCCAATATAATCCCATTAGTGGGGTCTGAGGAGGGTAGTGTGTATGCAGACCTTACCTCTACCTGGGGTAGAGAGGCTGTTTCAGATAGACCATCGGCTCCCTCCCTCCAAGAACTCATCACCTTGCTCTTGGGGTGACTCGAAGTCACAACCTCTTAGTGGTTCAACCACCATCCTAAAATTAAGCACCATCAAAATTATTTTCCTTAAAAAAAGCAAAAACTATTTAAACGCATCTCCCCCTTCTCTCAGAAACCATCATCCTAGAAATTAGGTTCATTTTCCTTCAGTAGTATCCAAAAAACTCCCAAATATTTTTTAATTAATAGTTTTTTTTATCTATATATCCAAATATACATAACACAATAACAATTATATTATTTGTATATCACAGTGTATAACATAATAATAATATGTATATCAAAAAAGTATATTAAAATTTTAATTTTCTTCTTTGTATAACACATTTCAGATTGAAAACTCAAGTTCAAGACGACTCAACATGTGTATCCCATATTGTATCCCGTGTATATCTCTATGTACATCAGTGATGTCTACTGTATATCGTGTGTATTTGTGTGTATCCATAAAAATTTGTGTTATATATACGATATAGAATATGATATACACGGGCGTCCATAAAACGAATTGTGTTGTATACACGATATACAAGGTGATATACCCAGAAGTCCTTAAAACATGTGTGTGATATACACTGATGTACATGATATACACTAGACATTTCCTGATCTCCAGATCCAAAGCACTTGTCTCTGACCTTGGAGAAAACAGCAAGTTGGGCGTTTTGGTGCGATGGCGGGGGATCTTAAAACGCGAGACTAAAGAGAGAGAAATTGGAGTGAAGCAAGATGAGAGAAGGGAGAGAAATGAATCGACTGATTTGGGAACCAGCGATGGGGTTTTTTTTTTTTTTTTGGGGGGGGGGGGGGGAAGCCAAATCGCACGTTTTATTTTTAGGAAAATGTTTTCCCTTCAAATTTTAGTAAAAATATTTTTTCCAATTAAAGAAAAATAAGTTGATTGGGAAAATATTTTTCAAACTATTTGTGCCAACCAAACATGAGAAAATGGAAAAATATTTTCCAGCATACCAAACACACCCTAAAGGAATACCTAATGTGATGAATTATAACTGAGAAAAATCAAATAAAGGTAAGGAGATCAGGTAGTTGAAGCTCTGCATTACAGATCCAGCAATAAATAGCAGAATTGGACAGTGATTTGAGTCTGAATTATTTTCTAAAACCAGAAAGTATAGAACAAACAACAATAGTGGAAACAACTTCAAAAATCTCTTTTGAAAGCTAATTTTCTTCTGTTTTTTGAGCCCTTTTTTGGCTTTTCATATCTGGTTTTTGAAATATTTTTGAACTTTTGAAAGTTGTTTCAGCTAGGTGAATGTGTGTGAGTGAATCTCCAGATTGTGAATGAGTATGAATGCCTATAGTGTGAGGATGGTCATCTATTTAAACTGATTTTCAAAGCTGCTCTTCAGATTTTTCTTTTTCTTCTTAATCCTTTTTTCTTTTCTATTTTTACTCTTCAAGTCCCTCCCCAGCAGACCCCTGCTGGTTTTTCTTTCCTAGAAGCTTCCTAGGGGTTAGTTATAAAGATTCTCTAAGTCTAATCCCCTTAATACCTTTTTTACCTCCGTTACTTTCTACTCTCAGAACTACAGACCTTCTTTTACTTATCTTTTTACCTTTCA
The DNA here is from genome assembly GCF_000715075.1 of Nicotiana tabacum. Lineage (NCBI taxonomy): Eukaryota > Viridiplantae > Streptophyta > Magnoliopsida > Solanales > Solanaceae > Nicotiana > Nicotiana tabacum. The sequence goes on along the minus strand of NC_134094.1, from coordinate 133,702,474 downwards.
ACTCTATAGAAATCATGTGAGCCTGAACCTGGCTTCATTCTTAAAACAAACTACACTCCTAAGTCCAAAGTAGGGTAATCAAATCCTAGAAAGCCTGTGACTCACTAATTGATCCTCAAGAATAATATGGGTACGAAATTATTATACAAACACTAAAACAAAAGAAACTGTCAATTTAACAGGGAATTAAAGCAATTAAATATTGTTTCAGTGATACCTAATCATGTGACTACTCAAACAATAATAAAAAATTCAATAGCTAACAGTTTATCACACTCAAACAGATATGAATCAAATAATCAATTATTTGCTCCTGCTAAATTAAGTAGCGATGACTGGAGACAAACAAGTAGAAAAAAGAAAGGGAATGAGGGAAAAACATAGAAGAAGTAAGGAACAAAATATACATGCTGGAACTCAAAATGAATCGATAAAGAATTTTAGCAAGTTGGAGGAATCGTTACACAAGCACTAACCAGAGTTGCTTCACACCGGCCAGTGTTGCATGCAACAATATCCCTTGCTAAGCCGGAGAAAATGACACCATGGCGATATGGGTGGGAACTGGACGGTCAACCGGAGTTTGACTAGATTCCGATGGTCATGAAACAAGATAAACTTACCATCAATCGACAACTCTCATTGAGAGTAGTCTATTGATGTTGGTATTAACCCCAAACAGTCCGAGATTTGAGGAAAAATTGAAAAAAGGGATGAATTTAGGTATGTGATTTCTTAGATCTACTAAACGAATTGTTTGAGACGGATTTGAGGGAAACTGGTCGTGGATTTGGACCGAGGAGGGGCTGGGGATTGTACGGTTTGGGGTGGTTTGGAGGTGGCCCGCCACCGCAGGCGATTTTTGGAGGGCAGTACGCAGCGGGGAAGGGTGGAGAGGAAATGGGGTGTGAGAGAGAGGAATTTGGTGGGGGTAGGGGCTGTTCCGACACCTTTAAGAAAATGCATGGCCAGTTATCGCCCGTTGGATCAAACAACAACAGACGACCGAGATTAAGCTTGATTCAATACTGTGTCGTTTGGCTTATGGGGGATATTTGGACGGGTGAAGGTGTGGGCTTGGACAGGCATGAACCGAATTAAGGTAACTGGGCCGTCCGATTTGTTTGGCCCAGTTCGAATGTGAAGCTTCTCTTATCAGATTATTTGGCATGGCATGACAACTAGGTCTAACAATTGGCATAAAAAAGCCAACGTTTTAGGATTTGGCATATGATAGCCTAAAGTTATTCTCTCTCTTCTAATGGTTCAAGCACAACAACAACAACAACCCAATATAATCCCATTAATGGGGTCTGAGGAGGGTAGTGTGTATGCAGACCTTACCTCTACCTGGGGTAGAGAGGCTGTTTCAGATAGACCATCGGCTCCCTCCCTCCAAGAACTCATCACCTTGCTCTTGGGGTGACTCAAAGTCACAACCTCTTAATGGTTCAACCACCATCCTAAAATTAAGCACCATCAAAATTATTTTCCTTAAAAAAAGCAAAAACTATTTAAACGCATCTCCTCCTTCTCTCAGAAACCATCATCCTAGAAATTAGGTTCATTTTCCTTCAGTAGTATCCAAAACACTCCCAAATATTTTTTAATTAATAGTTTTTTTTATCTATATATCCAAATATACATAACACAATAACAATTATATTATTTGTATATCACAGTGTATAACATAATAATAATATGTATATCAAAAAAGTATATTAAAATTTTAATTTTCTTTTTTGTATAACACATTTCAGATTGAAAACTCAAGTTCAAGACGACTCAACATGTGTATCCCCTATTGTATCCCGTGTATATCTCTATGTACATCAGTGATGTCTACTGTATATCGTGTGTATTTGTGTGTATCCATAAAAATTTGTATTATATATACGATATAGAATATGATATACACGGGCGTCCATAAAACGAATTGTGTTGTATACACGATATACAAGGTGATATACCCAGAAGTCCTTAAAACATGTGTGTGATATACACTGATGTACACGATATATAACGTGATATACACATTTTGCATTTGGATTTTTAGGTCTGATGTTTTTACCTGAAACCAGTCTAAATCACTTCTAATCTTACTCAAATTTTGTATATAGCCTCGTTTAGGTATTTTCAACCAATTTAAATCACATTCACTCGTTTAATCCAATCAAAAAAAGAAGAGATAAGAAAAATAAAGTTAAAATATATTTTTTCTGTCTCAATTTTTGCTTTTGATTTTCTCTAATGTGATATCAACCTTACCTTTTCATCCAATTGAGTTTTTTGCATAATTTGCAAGAATGTTTGCTAAACTATGAGAGCGAAAGAGAAGAGATAGAAGAAGAAATACAAGGAGAGAAAGGGGGAGGGAAGTAGTGAATAAGAAGAGAAGTGAGCGGCGAAGAGGGGGAAGCAGACAATTTGGGGCCAATTATTTGAGAGAGAATATATAAGAAATGATTTTTTTAAGGATTTGGCTATATAATGTCAATTATTTCGGGCTGTCTTTGCCAAACCAAATATAAGGCTAAAAGATTGCCAATTCTTGTTATGTGTTGTCATCTAGTGCCATTTTATCTTTTCAAAACCAGCTACTTGAAATTCTAATTTAGACCCAATTTTGCATAACTAATCTAGTTATCTATTTTATCTAATGACTAGCTAATTAACTAATTTAATTGAACCTAAAAATTAAAAAATAAATGCGAAGATGACTAACGTTTATTTGTGATTTTATGTATTTTAATCATGCGTTTAATAATGTAATATTAAATTAATTCCTAAAATATGCAATTAAAAATCTAAAAATGCAATGAATAAAATGACATTTTTTTTGACAATATTATGATTTAACATTATTTCTAATTATGCAAATACAACCAAATTCCATGAAATGCAAACAAAGATATATAAAATCAAACAAAATAATTCAAAAGCTATGTATTTGGCATTTTAGGAGTAGTTTTGTGCAGGCAAAACTTACGTGCTCATAATAGATGTTATTTTCCTTCTAAAATCCTTGAGTTTGACTTTAAATCTGACTCTAGATCCGGCCGATCCAACTGGATCTGCAAGAAAAGAGAGATACATGACCAGAGAAAAGATTCGACCAGATTTGAAAAGAAAGACTTCTAAAGAAGAAAGAAAATATTTTTCTTTGAGTTTCATTTTTTATTTTATTTTTTTTGGAGAAAGACTTCTAAAGAAGAAAAAAAAGATTTTTGGATTTTGATTTGATTTTCTTTTTCGAATGAAAGACTTCTAAAAAGAAAGAAAATATTTTTGGTTTTAAAATTTTTTTTTATTTGGAATTTTCTAAGGAAAGACTTCTAAAGAAGAAATTAAAAGAAAATATTTTTGAATTTTTAAAATTTGGGGTCAGAACCGATGAGGTTTGCTTACGTATCTCACATCTGGTGAGAATCAGACCCGTGTAATTCGGCAGTTTTGACGGAACATGGGGAACATGATTTTTCTGAAAATATTTGCTTATTTTCTTTCTTTCTTTTTTTTAAAATTTCGGTAGAGTTTCGGATTACAAATACTTACCTCTCACTCTTGTTTTTTTTTTTCTTTTCTTATTCTAGAAACCGGTCAACATTCAAGCCGAAATAAATAAATGCACAAATAGCACGTAAAATGCATCGGGATAGTCTTTTAAATTGGGTACACCTGTCCTAGACGGACCCAACCCATGTGTTGAGTCCCCAAATTCAAATACACGTGATGCAAACAAACGTGCCTACTAGGGATCCGGCATGAGGCTATGTCATTCTAAGTTTGAATCCTCGGTGTATTGTTCTAGACCTGGCTTATCCGAGCGGACAACTCGAGCCGAGGGGGCGGGGAGAGCAACGTACCGGTAACCAAAAGGCCATTCGGCTTTGTAACTGATCTGATCCTCGTTTTAAATTAGAGTATGACACTAACAGAAAAGAAGTCACGCCAGCGCGCACTTCCTAGAAGATTTAGAAGACCCAGAGAGAAGAAAGGTTTCGCAACAGTTTTATATACAATTCAAATAATATCAAAGCGGTAAAAAGCGGTATTTAGCACGTTAGGCTCAAATACATAAAAATCATATAATAAACAAAAGCCAAGTATAACAGTCATTCTAAGCCCGAATTCTGAACCCTGAACCAGAGATTCTGGGTTCTTTTCCCCAACAGAGTCGCCAGAACTGTCACACCTCCTTTTTCCCGAGGGGATAAAGAGTTTTTCCAATTAAAGTGACACTAATCGAAATTAATCGAAATGAGATTATTTATTTATTCAGAGTCGCCACTTGGAATAATTTATGGTGTCCCAAGTCACCGGTTTATTTTAGATCCCAAATCGAGGAAATTGACTCTTATTTATGGTCTGCGAACATAGAAGACAGGGTAAGAAATTTTGTTAACCCGGGAGAAAGTGTGAGGCACTCCCGAGTTTAGTGGTTTTAGCACGGACGCTCAACTATTAATAATTTGCCTAGTTATTTGATTTAATAGATATTTGAAACCTATTGTGCATTTTTTTTTTACTTTTTAACCGCTTTTAGTTATTTTTTTAACCGCTTTTAGTTATTTATGGAATTATTTTGAATAAGTCACGATGTCGCGCACTTGTTGTTTTGGTACATATTGCAAATCGCGTCACGTGAAACGCACCCGCGATTTACAACATGTTAATTTTAATTGTTTGAAGTTGTAAGGTCGAGTCACGTGAAACGCACACTCGAATTGGGATTTACGCATCATGATCATACCACAGAAGTCATACCCATAGTCACGATAATTTATTTAATCGTGCCTAAAGCAAGCTACGAATGTTTATAAATTGTTTAATTTTCTCGTTTTGAGATCAATGAGTAAGGCTATAAATGATGGAATTATTTTGGAAAAATCAGTGTACATGTGCCTAATCTCATGAATGATGGAAATTTAAACCTTGTAAGGATAGGCTAAATGATAGAAACTTTGGTGACAAATTATGATAAGAAATTGATGAGGATAACGTGAATAAACATATGGGAACCATTCTCAATACTAGTACACGATTGTTCAAATTTACAGATCAATATCAAATTGTTGTTATGATACATAATCTAAACAACAAACAAAGACCAAAATAAGGGTCTGTAAAGGAGATGATGAAATTCAACCACAAAGTGCTAGCAAAACCAGCAGGAGAACAATCACAAGTTACTCCACTAACACTTAAATTTAACATAAAGAGATTGCATGTCTAATGAAGAGTTCAAAACAGTAAACTCTTAAGGTTAATTAAAAAATTATAACCCAACGTATCTAAACCAAACAGATTCAAGATTATAAATATTTAATAACAGAAGTAAAACAGGACATGTAGCGGAAAAAGATTCAAATTAAATAAACTTAAATAGACAAGAGAAAATCAAGAAAGAACCTGTTAAGCAAACTTTCTTTAATATATGAGAAATAGAGCTTCTAAAACAGCTTCACAAAAGGTGAAAATCCGAACGAAGAAGACAGTGCTGAGGCGAATCGGGAAACCCACGAACTTGGACCTCGACTGACGAACCAATCGGATAAAATCGAATTGACCTCAAGCTTAATCAAATTCCATGGTTTTGGAATGGTAGTCTAACAGAAGAAACATGAAAGAATATTTTTGTTTTTTTTTCGTTTTTGTATTGTTTTTTGAAATTCTAGATTTTTAACCAAAACTTAGAAAAGCTAGAAACCTAAAGAACCTAAAGTTTCTGTCCAAATTTCCATCCCCCTCTTTGTGTGTGCGTGTCTTTTTAGTTGAAAAACTATACTTTTGGGAGTATTTGATCTTTTGAGGTTGGAGGCGGCAAAGAGTTCTTTTAGGGGGTGGGCTGCTGCGTGTTGTAAGGTTGGAGGAATTTTTTTGGGGATTAGGTCTCTCCTTTGTGTGTTGTGTGTGGGGAAGATATATAAGTATAGGTATAGAGATTATTGATGATCAAGAAAAGAGAGTGTGTATGTGCATGCGAGTTTTAAGGGAGAACATGTGAGTTTGTTACAAAAAATAAGGAAGAATTTTGCCATATGAAAATAACTCATTGGCTCTTGCTTTAATTAATATTTTTTCTTTTCTTTTAAAAGTGTAAAATAAAAATACTAGCTAAATATTTTAAAATCAAGAACATATAATTCTTTTTTGTGATTTTTAATTTTCTTAAACAAAACCTACTAAAAATGAAATAAAAGTTAAAATATGTACATATTAAAAAGGGTTGAAAAATTTCAAGTATAATCAAAATTTAGATGCTCACAGCAAGAAGAGAAGATTCCAAGTTTTACTGTGCGATAATACTTTGGGGCATTAATTGTAACACCGTAATTATGGGAGAGAACTTATCTTCTGTGCTAATTCACCAACATCATCATAAATTACATTTTACCATAAATTGTAAAGTGAATTACACTTAACTCTTTGAATTGAATTATAAAAGAAATTAGGCACAGTAACAGAAAGCTGATAAACCATCTGAGACCACGAGCAGGAAAATAAAATAGTATATCATGTTGGAATCCCTATTTGAATGATTCCATGACAACCCAGGCGATTATCCTACCGCCCTCTCTGCTTTGCTAGGTTTTGAATATACCAAAAAATGCAAAACTCGATTTTACAATCAAATACATAGATACAACAATAAAATATGCAGAACAAATCAAATCAAGCATTAACACATAAAATAAAAGGGGGAAAAGAAAAATAAAACAAAGAGGACAAAAATAACAATCACAAAAGAAATAATTTCAAAATTGAATCGAAGAGGAAGACGCAGAAGAAGATCACGATGGTACTTTTGGGACTCTCTGATCGGATTGAAGAAAAAAACATGGAAGACAAAGGGCTTATTGAAGGAAAGCAGATGAAAGAACTCTGTAGAACGATAAAAACAAGAGTAAAAGCCATGCAATATAAACACGTAAGTGGTAATTAGAAAATGCGGAGGAATCCACCGTACACCCCTAATATATACTAGTTTCTCCACATATGTCGAGTTAAGAATTATATAATTTTATAAAATAACATCAATATTATTAAGATAAAGCTTTAAGTAAACGATTAGACAGGAAAGAATAAAGTACAAAGTTATATAAATAATCAATATGAATCATCTTGTGTTGACTTGTTTGTCGAGGTCTGTTACTCCCAAACAAACACACAAGTATATATGGTCGACAAGTAATATAAGATTGTAAGTCCAGATATCGTACCTACATGGACTTATGATTAACTATCAACTAAATTAAACTAAGACAATTAATCTATTCAAGCGATTTTCTAAAGTATGAATATTTAACTAAAATTAATCTATAATAGTAAACTATGAAATTAAAGGAAACAAGTCTGCAATCTTAGAGATGAATTTAATGAGAGAAAATATTCTAGAGTTATGGGTTAGTTAATAATCTCGTTGAGTTTTCCACCTAAATCGTCTAATTAATTTATCTGGTTTATTGGTTGACAGGGTTAATATTGCTCGTAGCCGTCTCCGAAGTACTACTCGCCTATTCAAGCTAATATAACGTCTATATTCCTATGGAATTAGAATGTGAGACAATAATGGTTAAATATATGCATTCTTGGCTGAACATCAATACCCCAAACTTAGACTCTTGCTCGTCCTCGAGTAAGCATTAAAACTACTCTCAATAAATCAAGCCTAGAAACACCACCACTTCGGTTGATACTAACATTTAGGCCCTATAACAACTCAAACCATTAGAGATACACTTCCTGATCATCGTGTAAGATATACAAGTCATAAACAAACAACAAACTTCTAACCTCCTAACCTCAGAGAGGGACTCTAACTCACCAAATTTAAGCTCGCTCACCTACTCTGTCAAATAAAGCTAATAATATCGCTTATCTATCATGAAACCAGTGCCCTCACAAGAATAAATAGTCCATATACTCAAATAAAAGAATGAATATAATTTAAGGACTTAGCATCAAATAACAACTCTCGCACTCACAAAGAATTCATATGTATGCACAAAGAACCATAGGCTTGCCCATTATATACATCTCTACTAATTAAGTATGCTTGAATAGAATCAAATAGGACTTTAAGTGGTTGTAATGTTGGCTAGGGGACAGGTAGGAGAACTATATAATAGTGACTTCTTTCCTAAGCACTTTGCACTTTTAGACTTAATCGTCCATTATTTTCATCTCTTAATTTTATTTTTCAGCCCTCTCTTTGTCAATTGTTTCACATGTATTTTCCCCAAATCAAGAACGTTTAATTTCTTTTTCAAAGCAATTTTTTTTTCATGTCATATTTTTTTCAAGAAGGCCTTTTATTAATTTTCAGCTATCCTTGGTCACCATTTCTCACTTAATCATCCCTTTCTTTAAATTTATCAATTTATATCACAGTTTAAGCAACAGTGCTCAAGGAAGCAGGGTGCAAAAACTAGGGATTCAACAAAAGCATCAAGGCAAAAATACGACGTCCAAACAAAAGGCTACAGGCTCAACGGGCTAACTAGTGGTACAATATCTAAAAAGACTAAAATTCATAAGACATATCAAAGAAAGCATATTATCATCTTCTAAACAGAGCAACACTTTTATTTCGCTTCAATGACATGCAGGGCAAGTTCTAGACTAAGATGCATTACATGGAATATATGTAAGAAATCCTCACCACACATGGCACTAGTATCAATCAAGATAGATCAATTCTACTCTAAGACAGACATGATCATAGCGAATGACAAAATAAGAATAAGTTATATATAGAGTCACAACCCTGAGCTTAGGTGTTAGAAAGTCTGCTATTTTATTCATTACTCAAGCACTCAAAGGAAAGTACAGCGCGGGCCAAAATATGCTAGTATCAAACAGGTAACAAAAGTTTTTTTCTTCTCCTAAAAAACATCTAATCCTAAAAATAAAAAAGTTTACCCGGTTTAGGTTACATCCCTTGAAAAAGAATCGATGCAAAAAAAAAACCAAGGGGAATTATTACCTACCCAAAATTAACTAGAAACAAAAAGAAAATCTATTTGGATTTTTTTTAATTATTGGACTTTAATCCCTCAAGAAAGTTGTCCACAAAATCCATCGTCGGAAAAAGTCCAAATTTTCTTCTTTTTTATTTTTTTATTTTTCGTTTTTATATATTTTTAAAAAAAACACAAACTACTACATTGAGAGAAAAAAACATTACAACTAAGTTAGGATAACACAGAAAATCACCCAGACAATTTTCTCACCCCATACTTAAAATTGTGCAATGTCCTCAATGCACACTGAAAATATCAAGAGGTAAAAGAGACTCCCTTGTAGGCCAAAGGCCGAAGTATTAGCAGCTCACGAGATACTCAGACTTCACCCAGGTATGATTCTTTGTGCGAGTACCTCACACTCAGTTTCAACCACTTGCTCGCTTTTGCACATGCCTATTGACTTTGACTCCATGCTCCTACTCCTACAAAATACAAAATCAATACTATAATGATTACACAATAAATAAATAGAATTGGGTCGCCTCCCAACAAGCGTTTGATTTAACGTCGCGGCACGACGCCATCACTTTCACCACTTTTCCTTCCACTTTGACGATATGAATTGCGCCCTCAATTTCGCATCAATTTTTCTATCACGTTCCTGGGGCGGTTGTGTGAATCCAAAAGAACCAAGTAAACAATGTCACATCTTGCACTTCTTGGCCTTTAAGTGAGGGATGTCGTTTTGTCTCCTTGGTACGGTAAATTTTAGGATATAAACACTTTGTTCCTCATCTATTGACTCCTCCATATGCTCGAATGGATTAATTCCCGTATCACCAACCAAACACAATGTTGAAAAGTATTTAGAATGAGGTCCAATACGCTCCAACTCCAAAACTGCATTATTTTTGACATACTCAATTTTGCACTCTTCGTCAACCTTGGCATCATTAATAATATTTTGGTCGAATAGTTGGAATTCTTCTTTTCGCTCCACAAGCTGGCCAGTATCCACAAAAATTGGTTGTAGGGCATTAGATGCCTCGGCCTTTTTATTAAATTGAGCCTGTAGGTCATGGATATCTGAGCCAAATTGGTCTATCTCTTGCTTGAGCTCAGTTCTTCCTTCTATCAGTTATTTTGTCATATTTGAAAGACCATCACAGAGAGAATCATGAAATTTTATTAGTTGAGCTTGTTCCTCTAGCCAAGATTGGCTCACTACATCTGCTTCTTCAAAATTATCTTTTTGTGGGAACTCGCACTCTTTAGCCAATTCTTCCGCCTCGACCTTCATTCTCATTATTGCTGCACTAATTCTTTGTATAGCCTTTTGATTTTCATCTTGTTGCTCGGCTACTTGCCTCATCATGTCCACTATACGAGCAACACATTCCATATCCTCCGCTTCATTGCTCCTATCAAACTCATAAATATTATTAGAAATATCATAATAAGAGCTCTAAAAAGGATAATAAGAATTAGGAAAACCATCTCAATGGCCACTTTGACCACCACACACATTAAAAATATTTCACTCATAAGATTGAAATTCACAATTTCACCACAAGTGTGGTTCTCCATAATATGGACAAGGATCACCATAATAAGAATAACCAATATTCGACCAATTATCATTCCAAGATGCCATGTCAACAAAGATAGTAAAATACTAAACTAAGCTAAAAATAAAAAATTTAAATAGACAAAAAGTAAAAATCTAATATAGTAAAATAGTTAATTTCTAAGTCCCCGGCAACGGCGCCAAAAACTTATTACTCCCAAACGCAAACGCAAGTATATGTGGTCGACAAGTAATATAGGATTGTAAGTCCAGATATCGTACCCGCAGGGACTTGTAATTAACTATCAACTAAATTAAACTAAGACAATTAATCTATTCAAGCGATTTTTTAAAGTATGAATATTTATCTAAAATTAATCTAGGATAGTAAACTATGAAATTAAAGGAAACAAGTCTGCAATCTTAGATATAAATTCAATGAGAGAAAATACTCTAGAGTTATGGGTTAGCTAACAATCCCGTTGAGTTTTTCACCTAAATCGTCTAATTAATTTATCTGGTTTATTGGTTGACATGGTTAATATTACTCGTAGCCTTCTCCCGAAGTACTACTCGCCTATTAAAACTAATCTAGCGCCTATATTCCTATGGAATTAGAATTAACAAGAACGCATTAATAATTCCTGTATAGTAATCAAGCAAGACGATTAGGTATATTCCTATCCTAACCACAAATTTCCCCCACCCCCACCCACTCCCCTCAGAGTTAAGATCTTACTCTACTCAATCTTATATGCAATCTAGAATTCCCTCTCCCGAGTTCAATCCTAGATTCGTTGATAGTATTCAATTGGTGATCAAGCAATCAAATAATTAAGTGCAAGATTAAATAAATAAACCAATTTAATAAAATAATAAGAACAATTCAAGCTTCAAACTACAACGTTCATGCAGCACCCAAAACTCTAGAACTAATAAACTATGAGATTAAAAGAATAGAAGTGAAGAAAAACTAGTTAGAAGCCTCCTCCAAGTATGGTGTGTGTTCCTCCACGTGAATTCTCCTTCAAAGTATGTTTGATATTCTTCAAATTAGGTTTAGAACCCCCTTTTATACGAGTTGAGATCGTGTAAGGCCGAAATAACCTTGTACCGAACGAAATAGGAAAAGTCCCCGCCCCGGCGTCCAGACCAACGCCTAGCGCTGGCCGTGGCATTGGAGGCTGCTTTTCATCTCTTCCTTTCTTGTCTTCCACTTGGAGGGACAAAACTCAAAGGTGTCCCCCCTTTGTATCATCCTTTTAAATTATTTTTTCTTTCTTTCTTTTTTTCCTTTTATTTTTTTATTTAATTTTACTCCAAATCTCTTCATCTTCACATTACTTTATTCCTACACAGTTAAAATATAATATTAAGCACAAAGTGATATAATTGATGCTCAAAAGACGATTAAAAGTACTAGAATATAAGGCAATAATTGTTAAATATATACATTTTGGGCCGAACATCAAGGTCAAAATTATTGAATATATTTGTGAACTGATGCAAGAGATTTTTTTTTTTAAATACAAAATGATGTGCGCTACTATTTTTTAGGATAGTAATATTTCCACATGGGGTAAATTGTTAAATAAAAATTCTACTCTCAAGAACAGTGCCAATTCAAAAATTAAAATTGTATTTTTAATGTTACGATCCAAAATTTAAAAAGGCCGTGATGGCGCCGGACATCACTGTCACGAAAGCCAACCATAATCAATTAACTTAATTACCCATTTTAGTATTTTTGAAATAAAAAATTTCTTCAATGAAATTGTAAAGATAAAACTTAGAGTAAATGATAAATATTTTTTTAGCAACTAAATTTCTAAACAATTCACAACCATTCCCAAAACCCGATGTCACAAGTGCATGAGCATTTACTAGGGAATTAAAAATAAAATACAGCATCTGTCCAGAATACAAATTAGACAGAAAAATATAATAACTCTGAAGGAGACTCTGTTAGCTGCGGGTCGTAATATAGAATGCAACTCACCTATGTCCCCATAATTATTAACCATACCTCTGCGCCCACAAGGCCGCTATACATATATGTACCTGCACAATAAAATATGCAGCAAGTGCAGTATGAGTACGAAAACAACGTGTACCCAGTAAGTATCAAGCCTAATCTCGAAGTGGTAGAGACGAGATAACCGACTTTGACACTCACTATGGGTCAATAATAATAATTGAAATAAATTATAATTATTCAAATCAGCATGGTTCACAGAGTTAACAATAATTTTATTCAATTAGCATAAATAATAAAAATTCTTCAAATGCAACAATTTTCTAATTTATTTATTTAAATCATGCAATTTCAATAAAACTTCCAATTTATCAAATAGCTTTACAAACTGTAATTCAATTTCAATAAATTTTCAATTTATCAATTAAATCTCATTTACAGGAATAACAATTAATTCCTTAACAAGCAAGAATAATAATTTATTAAATTCCAAGGATTTTTTAATTTATCAATTAGTTTCGCAAGCTGAAATAAATTATTAAAGTATCGTATAATTATTATTATTAAGCACGATTTCTGCCGAGGATGTACGACCCGAGCCAGAGTGCCGTGTACACTACCGAGGGACGTGCGTCGCGATTCATAAATACATCTATCCTACCGAGGCGTTCGGCCCGCTCCACAAGAAAGGAGGATATTTTTTTATGTACCTCCGAAAGGAGAGTATATTTATTATGAGATAAATTCGGGAGAAGAAACAATTTATTTTAACAATTAATTAATTTAAACAGAAAATCAAGCATATGCGATTTTCATCCTTTAATATCTTTATCTAACAATTCACAATATATTCATATATATCAATTAATATTAATTAATCAAAGAAATATAATTTACACAAGTAATTCATGCTTTGAGTCCTAAACTACCCGAACTTTAGCATTAATAGTAGCTACGCACGGACTCTCGTCACCTCGTGCGTACGTAGCCCCCGCAATTAGCAACAATTATTCAATTTAATCCCTATGGGGTAATTTTTCCCTCACAAGATTAGACAAGAGACTTACCTCGTCTCAAAGTCCACTTTCCGATTACCACGTCGCGTTGAATTCTCGATTCGACGCCGAAAATCCAAAACTATCCAAATATTATACAAAATAATTAATATATGCTAAATGATTCGAAATTTATCTATTAAATAAATTATCTTATCCAAAATGGTAAAATTCCTAAAATTCACACCGGGCCCACGTGCTCGGATTCTAGAAATTTTCGGATGAAAATGTTACCCATAATCTCAAGAACTTAAATATATAATTTCTACCGAATTCCATAACTATTTTCGTGGTTAAAATCTCTTTTTTGTAAAAATCTATGTTTTTCACCTAAACCCTTGACTTCTAAGATTTACTAGTTATAATTTACCTCTAATCTATGTATTTAACTCAAGGAGTGTGGAATTAACTTACCTTTCAATTGCTAGTTAAAATCTTCTCTCAAAAGCTCTGAAATCTCCCAACAATGGATGAAAAATAGAAAGAAATGGACTGAGTTTTTGTCCGTTTTAAGGTTCTGCCCAGACAGGTTTTTCGCACCTGCGGAAGGAGTACCGCACATGCGGCTTTCGCACCTGCGAAAATTCCTCGCGCGCATTTTCCTTCTTTTCCTGGTTCCGCACATACAGAAGAAATGCTCGCTTCTGCGCATGCGCAGGTGCACCCATCCCTTCGCACCTGCGCATTTTTCCGCTTCTGCGCATAAGGCTATCACACTTGAGCATTCGCATATGCGCCAAATGCTTCGCATCTGCGATGGTTGGGCATGTTTCTCTCGTTCGTACCTGCGATTGGTGGCTCGCACCTGCGGCTGTCCAAGCGCAGGTGTGATTATGACAGTAGCTGGGAGCTTCAGTCCTTGCTCAATTTCTCAAAATTGGTCCAAGCCTCGTCCAGTTAACACTCGGGACCCTCGGGGCCCCGTCCGAACATACCAACAGGTTTGTAATCGTAAAACGGACTTGCTCGAACTCTCGGAATGCATAAAACAACATCAAATCTAAGAATCATACCCTAAACCAAATTGATTCAAACTTAGGAATTTCAAGTTCTTCAATTTACTTCAAATGCGCCTAAATATACTTAAACTGCTCGGAATGACACAAAAATATGCTTGCAATCTTAAATCACTATACAGAACTATTCCCAAACTCGGAATTCCAAACGGACTTCAATTACTCAAAAACCTACTCCAAACCAATTTAAAAGAACTTTAAACCTTCAAATAGTTGATTTTCACTATTAAGCGCCAAAATGCTCCCGTGTTATCTAAAACTCGATTCGAACATACGCCCAAGTCCGAAATTATTATACGAACCTATTAGAATCGTCAAATCCCGATTCCGAGGTCGTTGTTTCTCAAAATATTGACCGAAGTCAAACTTGGCCTTTTAAGGTTAACTTAAGGAACCAAGTATTCCGATTTTAACCCAAACATATCCAAATCCCGAACTGTCACGGCCCATAATCTCATCCGTCATGATGGCGCCTATCTCAATACTAGGCAAGACGAAAATCTCAATAAACCACAATTTCTCTCAAGATTAAAAATATAATATTTAAATACAATACAAACACTCTCCAAAACCTGGTGTCACTGAGTACATGAGCATCTAATATGAATACAAGTCTGGAAAATATAGTCTATAATAGTCTGAGACTAAATACAGTGAACAAAGAGATAGAGAAGGAGAGACAAGGTCTGCGGAACACGGCAGCTACCTCAAAATCTCCTTAAATTCAACCGCGCGAAAGGATCAATATCTGCTATATTCGGGAACACCTGGATTTGCACACGAAGTGCAGGGTGTAGTATGAGTATAGCTAACTCAGCAAGTAACAATAATAAATAAGGAACTGAAGATAATAACGAGCTACACAGTTATGGTTCACTTCCAATAATTCCAGCAAAGAATAGACATGCTATCAAATCTGGAAGTTTAATATCAAATCAATTTTTATACAGTTCCTGTTCATATAATCCGTATATCAACAATCTTTCGGAGATTTCACAACAATGACAGATAGCAACTAATTGCAACAACAAATGAAAATCAAGTACAATCTCTTAGGACAACAATCACTCTCTGGGCTCCCAGCCCTCATCACTCACTCTCAATGGGTACCCGTGCTCACTGGGGGTGTACAGACTCTAGAGGGGCTCCTACAGCCCAAACGCTATAATCTGTACGGACAACTCACTTGCTGTACGGACATCTCACATGCCATAATATAAATATCTGAATCTGCACGGCCAACTCACGTGTTGCACGGCCAACTCACGTGCTATAGTATAATATAAGGATCCGCACGGCCAACTCACGTGCTGCACGGACAACTCACGTGCTATAGTATCAATATTTCTCAATCAGGCCCTCGGCCTCACTCAGTCATAAATCTCTCTAGACTCTCGGGCTCTCAATAATCATGAAATCAGCCCAAACAATAATGATACGATGTATCAATATTAATAACAGAGACTGAGATAAAATGTGCAAGTAACAACTGAGACTGAGTACATATAACATTTAGCAGGCAATTCAACAAGTATGCGACCTCTGTGGATCTCAATAGTACTATCACATAGCCTAAGCATGACTTCTAACATGATTTACAGCCAAGTTTTATCAACACATAGAGAGCATATAGCTAATAATAAATTATTCAACTTTACGGTTTTCAGGGGCGGACCAAGTCATAATCCCTTCGGTACACGCCCACACGCATGTCACCTAGCATGTGCGTCACCTCCAAAATAATCACATGATACCAAAATTCGGGGTTTCATACCCTCTGGACCAGATTTATAATTGTTACTTATCTCAACCCGTGCAATTATTTATTCCTCTATGCCCTTGCCACGAGAATTGGTCTCCGAAACTCTCGTATCTAGTCACAATTAATTTGATTCAGTCAATACAAATTATTGTAATTAATTCCATAAGGAAATACAAAATTTTCCAATAAAATCCGAAATAAACTCAAAAATTGACCGTAGGGCCCACGTCTCAGAACCCAACAAAAGTTACAGAATGTGAATGCCCATCCAAACACGAGTCCAACCATATAAATTTCACCAAAATCCGACATCAACTCGACCCTCAAATCTTCAATTAAAGTCTATAAAAATTTCTACCATTTTCAACTCAATCCTTACCCATTTGAATTTAACAATCTTTTCACAACCTTATTGGTATGTATACATGATACTCTACACCCAAGAATCATACTATTAATAACCCATCTTTACTACAAATCCGAAATTAAAGAATTAGGTAAAGAAATTCTTACCTTTTTGAAGCCCTAGCAAGATCCTTGTGAAATCTTCAAACCTTGAACAAGAATTGATGGATAAATGACTAAGTCTTCACTTTCTCTCTCTAAATTGCTCTCACATCTCTCTAAAATATCAAATTTTGGCTCAAAAAATGAGCTTCAAGGGCTATAAATGAAAGTTGGGTCGGGTCAAAAATTAGAAAGAATGGAAGCTCTGACGCAGTTATGCGATCGCATAACAGGTATGCGGTCCGCATACCGATCGCATAATTTGACCTCCAAATCTGGGCGTTACTAACTTGTTATGCGGTCATTATGCGGTCCGTATACTTATTCTGCGGTCGCATAATGCACCGCAAAATAGGTCTGCGGTCGCATAGTGCACCACAGATTTTCCTCAAATCTTGCCCTCCTCCTGTTCCACTTTGCGACTATTATGAGATCCGCAGAGTGATTCTGCGACCGCATAGTGGGCGCAGAAATGATCATTTTCCGACAAAATATTTCTTTACACATCGGTGCATTGTTCAACCCAAAAGTCCGAGCCGCGGCAAGCTTATCTTTGTACTAATTGATCTACCTCGGCACCACCAAACCTTAATTTCCTTAGCAAAATTTCTCCGGGGTTGTTATGCAAATAAGTTAATATCCGGTCAACCTTTTCAACTTAAATTCTAAACCTTGGAACTAAGCGCTCCAAATCATTTCAAAACCTCACCGAACCCAAACCAATTACCCCGGCAAGCCAAATAACAACTGTAATTTACAATTTGAGCAGTAAATGGGGGAATAAAATTGAAATAGTCAAAATGACCGGCCGGGTCATTACACGAACCAATCATCCCCGCAAGTCATAAATCATTAAAAACACATTCGGGGAATTTTATTTAAGGGAACAGGATTCTAAAAGTTGAAACGACCGGTTGGGTCGTTACACTTAAACTTCTTCTAATACAAAACCCAACCCAATTAACAGAAATTAGAAGTTGGAATAGACGATTGAAGAAAACACGAAGAAGAATTTGACAGAATATTAGCTCAGAAGAATGACTTTTCTTACTATCGGCTTAATAGAGGAAAAAACTTTTATATAAATGTATCTTTTGATTTTAAAGGGAACCAACGGTTAAAGGAAAATTTAAAAAATTGGTTACAAATAGAAGCATCGCAACCCTTAGAAAAGACGACTTCTTTATCAGTATTTTTATCATAATTAAATAATATTTATAAATATTATTATATACTATATGATATTTGCCCACTTATTATATAATAATTAATATATTGGATCAAAATAATGGAAGGAAGATGTTGAATATTTGTATAATACATAACTAAAGGTAGCTAACCAAACATTAAAACTTTGGAATGAAAGATTCTTTTTCATATTGTACCTAAATTCTTGTTCTGTAATGTAACGACCCGATCGGTCTTTTTGAGTATCACAGTCTCGTTCCCCCATTTACCGCTTAATTTATACCTTATAGTTGATTTATGACTTATCGGATTAGTTGGTTCGATTCCGGAGGGAATTCGAAGTGAACTAAGACACTTGGTCTCTAAAGTAGAAGCTTAAGTTGAAAAAGTCAACCGGATGTTGACTTATGTGTAAACGATCTCGGATTTGAATTTTGATTGTACCGTTAGCTCCGTTAGGTAATTTTGGACTTAGTAGAGCGTCCGGAATGTGATTTGGAGGTCCGTAATGGAATTAGGCTTGAATTGGCGGAACTTGAAAATTTGGCGATATGATGACCCAAAATATTATCTTTAAATTTAATAAGCAATTCTATATTCTAAGACCTTGAAAAGCTCCATTTATCATTCTTCGACTTGCGTGCGCAATCCGTAAAAAATTTTCGGACAAGTTTCATGTGAAAAATAGATTAAAATGGAAAATAGAGCTTTAAAGCTCAACTAAGTTGACTTTGATCAATATTTTGAGCAAACGGACACAGATTAGTATTTTGATAATTTCGGTAGGTCCGTATCGTGATTTGGGACCTGGGCGTATGCCCGAAATCGAATTCCGAGGTCCCTAACCCGAGATATGGAATTTTAATGAAAACATTAAAAGCTTGAAAGCTTAATGATTTCTAAGAAATTACTAATGTTGGATTTATTGATCTCGGATTCGTATTTTGGTTCCAGAGCCCGATATAGTTCCACTATAATATTTATGACTTGTCTGCCAAATTTGGTGAGAATCGGAGTTGATTTGATGTGATTCGGACGTCCGGTTGTAAAAATATAAGTTTTAAAGTTTTCTTGAAAACTTCCTTTGATTTGGTGTCCGATTCGTAGTTCTAAGTGTTATTTTGGCGATTTGATCACGCAAGCAAGTTCGTATGATATTTTAGAACTTGTGTGCATGTTTGGTTTGGAGCCCCGAGTGCTTGGGTGAGTTTCGGATAGGCTACGGGATGATTTCAGACTTAGGAAATCTGGTTTTCTGTAGACTTTGGGCTTCTGGTATTTCTTTCATCGCGTTCGCGAATGTACTCTCGCGAATGCAAAGAGCAAACTGAACTGGCCGAATTTTCCTTCTTCGTGAATGCGAAGATTGGACCGCAAACGCGAAGCTTTAGAGGCCTGGGGGAGGGGTCAGTTGTCCTTATACGCGAACGCGAAGGCCGGGGGGAAAAAGCCATCGCGAACACGAAGGAGGACTCGCCAACGCGAAAGCCACTGGCTGCTACTCATCGCAAACGCGACAGGCCCTTCGCGAACGCGAAGGCGGCCTGACCCCTGTGACTTAAAACAGAACCAAAACGAGATTTTTCTCATTTTTCACAAACCCTCAATTATAACTCGGCTTAGGGGCGATTTCAAAGGTGTTTTTCACGATTTCGAATTGGGATAAGTGTTCTTTATCATATAGTGATTGTATTTCATAAATCTAAGCCTATATTCATCATATATTTCGGATTTAGATAAAAGAAATTGGAATTTTTTTAAAATCTTTCAAAAAATAAAAATTTAAGATTTGAAGGTCTAATTGACATCGGAATTGGATAATTTTTGTATGGGTGGACTTGTCTCGGAATGGGTGTTCGGATTTCATATGTTTTTTCGGGATTTGAGACGTGGGTTCCACTGCCGAATATTTTAATGAATTTCAGATTTTTATCCGAAAAAATTATAAATTTATATGGAATTAATTCCTATGATTAGTATTGAATATATCGAATTGTTTGTGAATAGATTTGAAGCTTTCGGAGACAAATTTAAAAGGAAAAGCTATGGTTGAATAATTGATTGAAATTTACAAAGCAAGGTAAGTGTCGTGGTTAACCTTGACTTGAGAAAATAGAACCCTTAAATTATTTGTTATGTGAATTACATGTGAACGACGTATAGGCGAGGTAACGAGTGTCTATACGTCATCAAATTAATTGTTTGTCTGCTTGCTTGAAAAATCATAAATTATTTTAAATCATGAATTAATTATTATAATAATTATTTCTCTCTTGTTCTTTGTCAAATATTAATTCTTGAATTCCTGTATTAATTGTTACATGCTATTTGAATTATGTGCCTTAATTGTTATTTGGCATTTAGCATATTAAATATTAAACTGCATATTTTCTCTCTGATTTTCATAATAATTTGCTATTGCCTTTGTTTGTTTCATAATTAAATCATAATTATTGTATGCTTGTTGTCTTATAATTTTATATTAATTTTTACATTTATTGGGGAACTTTCTTCTACAGAATTGATTATAATGAATATATTAGAGGATCGGGTTGCACGCCGCAACAAAATTAATTATAATAAATATATTGGAGGATCGGGTTGCACGCCGCAATAGACTTATTTAAAAGTCGACATACATATATATATATATTGGGGGATCGAGTTGCACGCCGCAACAAACTTGATTAAAATGAATATATTGGAAGAGCGGGTTGCACGCCGCAAACAGAACCGAATGTGAATATATTGTGAGAGCGTGTTGCACGCTGTAACAGAATTGAATGTGAATATATTGTGAGAGCGGGTTGCACGCTGCAACAGAATTGATGAAAATGATAATTGGTTATGACTGTTGAGTTGGCTTCAATTATGTTAAATGAGTTACCTGATTTATTTCTATTATTGTTGTTGTTACTAATATTGCGTACAGGTAATGTAAGTGACCCGCCTTAGCCTCATCACTACTTCGTCGAGGTTAGGCTCAGCATTTACTAGTACATGGGGTCGGTTGTACTGATACTATACTATTGCACTTCTTGTGCAGATTTTGGAGTTGGTCCCAGCAGCGTACCATAGACTTGCTCGGATTTCAACTACCAGAGGAGACTTGAGGTATAACTGCATGGCGTCCGCAGTTCTGAAGTCCCCGTCTATTTTACTTTAGCTGTGTGTTTATTTCCAGACAGCTTTATTTTATTCAGATCTTTATTTGTATTCATTCTAGAAGCTCGTGCACTTGTAACACCAATTCTGGGATGGTATTTAAACACCGTTGTTTTTATGGATTATTCACTATATTTAAAATTTTGCTTTCGCAGTTGTTTCTTTTTTATTAATAAATTAAAAATTATTTTAAAAATAGATAATATTATTCTAACGTTGGCTTGCCTAGTAAGTGAAATGTTAGGTGCCATCACGGTCCGAAGGTGAGAATTTTGGGTCGTGACAGTTGGTATCAGAGCACTAGGTTACATAGGTCTCACGAGTCACAAGCAAGCTTAGTAGAGTCTGAAGGATCGGTACGGAGACGTCTGTACTTATCTCTCAGAGGCTATGAAGTTTAGGAACAATATCACTTCTTTCTTATTTTGTCGTGCGATTTTATTCTATCATCGATGATTAAACCATTCTACTCTTATTCTCTCGCTGATGGTGAGAACACATAATACCTCTACCAATGGACAGGGACCAGAACCTCCGGTAGCAACTATGGCCAGGGGTAGAGGTTGAGGCCGAAGTCGTGCTAGAGGCCGAGGTAGAGCTCAGTCCAGAGCTCGAGCAGCTGCACCTGTTGTAGAACCTCAGGTGGACCTTTAAGAGGAGGTTCCAGTTCAGAATGTACCAGTTGGACCAGTTCAGGTCCCGGAAGGATTCATAGCTACTCCAGTGCTTCAGGATGCTCTAGTCCGTTTGGTGAGTCTTATGGAGGGCGTGGCCTAGAATAGTACATTTCCAATGGCACCAGCCATCTCACAGGCTGGGGGAGGATCACAAACTCCCACTACTCCAGCTCCGGAGCAGATGGCTCCCCAGAATCAGGCTCCAATAGCCCCGCTAGTTGGGGTAGTTCAGCCAGTTGTTGCGGCATAGACCGGTGATAGGCCTGCCATATCTTTTGAGGTCTTATTGAGACTGGATAAGTTTACTAAGCTCTTTCCAGTTCACTTCAGTGGTACACCTTCAGAGGACCCACAAGATTATCTTGAACGCTGCCACGAGGTGCTGCGGAACATGGGTATAGTTGAGACCAATGGGGTTGATTTTGCTATATTTCAGATGACGGGTTCCGCCAAGAGGTGGTGGAGAGATTATACATTGACCAGACCGGTTGTATTGCCTGCACTTACCTGGGAGCAGTTCTCTCAGCTATTTCTAGAGAAGTTCCTCCCAATCACACTGAGAGAGGAATTCCGCAAGAAATTTGAGCGTCTACAGTAGGGCAGTATGACTGTTACTCAGTATGAGTCCCATTTTGTGGATTTGGCTCGTCATGCTCTCCTTTTACTACCTACAGAGGGAGAGAGAGTGAGGAGGTTTATTGAGGGACTCACTCACCTTATCACGCTTCAGATGGCCAAGGAGACCGGAAGTGAGATTTCTTTTCAGGAGGCTGCTAATATCGCAAGGAGGATCGAGATGGTTCTTACACAGGAGAGAGGGCAGAGGTCCGATAAGAGGCCTCATCAGTTCGGTGGTTACAGTGGTGCCTCGTCTGGAGGCAGAGGTAATTTTGGTAGGGGTCATCCTCCCAGACCATTTCATTCAGCACTTCATACATCTCCCGGTGCTTCAGGGAGTCACGGTCCTATTATGCCTTACTCTGGGCAGCCAACATTTAGTGCACATTCAGCTCCTATCAGTGCACCACCACTCCAGAGCTACTACAACGGTTATCCGGCCCATTTGGGTCAGCATCAGCTTCAGCAGCCACGACATCAGGATGGGTGTTATGAGTGCAGAAACATTGGTCACATAAGAAGGTATTGCCCTAGATTGGAGAGTAACAAATCTCGGCAAAATTCTCGTGCCATCATACCGGCACCGCTTGCTTCACCGCCTGCTCAGCCAGCTAGATGTAGGGGTCAGGTGGCTAGAGGTGGAGGTCAGGCCATTAGAGGTGAAGGTTAGGCCATTAGAGGTTGAGGCTATCCAGTTAGAGGTCGTCCCAGAGATATAGTTCAGAGTAGTGGGGCCCAGCCCCGATTTTATGCTTTTCCAGCTAGGCCTGAGGTCGAGTTATCTGATGCTGTGATCACATGTATTATTCCAATTTTCCATAGAGATGCTTCAGCTCTATTTGATCCAGGATCTACTTATTCATATGCGTCCTCCTATTTTGCTTCATATTTGGTTGTGCCTTGTGATTATTTGAGTTCTTTTGTGTGTGTATCTATATCGGTGGGAGACTCTGTTGTAGTAGATCATGTCTATCATTCGTGTGTGGTTACTATTGGTAATCTTGAGACTAGTGTGGATCTTCTATTTCTTGATATGGTAGATTTTGATGTCATCTTGGGTATGGATTGGCTGTCTCCTTATCATGCTATATTGGATTGTCATGCCAAGACAGTGACCCTAGCTATGCCGGGGTTACCTTGGTTAGAGTGGAAAGGAACTCCTGGCCATTCTGCCAGCAGGGTTATTTCTTATATGAAATCTCGGCGTATGGTAGAGAAAGGGTGTCTAGCCTATTTGGCTTATATTTGTGATCCTATTGCGGATGTCCCTTCTATGGACTCAGTACCAGTTGTTCGTGAATTTTCAGAAGTATTTCCTGCAGATCTGCCGGGGATGCCACCCGACAGAGATATTGACTTCTGTATTGATTTGGCTCCGGGCACTCAGCCCATTTCTATTCCACCATACCGTATGGCCCCGCTAGAGTTGAAAGAATTGAAAGAACAGTTACAAGACTTGCTTGACTAGGGATTCATTAGGCCCAGTGTCTCGCCCTGGGGTGCACCAGTATTATTTGTAAAGAAGAAAGATGGCTCTATGCGGATGTGTATAGACTATCGGCAGTTGAACAAGGCCACTATCAAAAACAAATATCCGTTGCCAAGAATTGAAGACTTATTTGATCAACTTCAGGGTGCCAAGGTATTTTCAAAGATCGATTTGAGGTCTGGTTACCATCAGTTGAAGATTAAGGCATCTGATGTCCCTAAAACAGCTTTTCGAACTCGGTATAGGCATTACGAATTCCTAGTGATGTCATTTGGGTTAACAAATGCCCCATCAACATTTATGGATTTGATGAATTGGGTGTTCAAGCCGTATTTGGATTCTTTTGTGGTTGTATTCTTTGATGATATCTTCATTTACTCCAGCACTCGAGAGGAGCATGAGCAGCATCTTCGAAGTGTGCTTCACACTTTGAAGAATAATCAGTTATATGCCAAGTTTTCAAAATGTGAGTTTTGGTTAGACTCAGTTGCCTTTTTGGGACATGTGGCATCGGCAGAAGGCATAAAGGTGGATCCTAAGAATATTGAGGTTGTTCAGAATTTGCCTAGACCTACTTCAGTTACAAGAGATCCGGAGTTTCCTAGGTTTAGCAGGTTATTATCATCGGTTCGTGGAAGGGTTTTCATCTATAGCTAGTCCAATGACCTAGATTGACCCAGAAAGGTGTCCCATTCAGATGGTCAGACGAGTGTGAGTTGAGCTTTCAAAAGCTCAAGACCGCTTTGACTACAGCGCCAGTGTTGGTATTACCCACAGGTTCAGGATCGTATACGGTATATTATGACGCATCTCACATTGGGCTTGGTGCAGTATTAATGCAAGATGGCAAGGTAATTGCATATGCATCGCGGCAGTTGAAAGTTCACGAGAAGAATTATCCTGTTCATGACTTAGAATTGGCAGCCATTGTTCATGAGCTGAAGATTTGGAGCCATTACCTCTACGGTGTCTCGTGTGAGGTATTTACTAATCATCGCAGCCTTCAGTATCTGTTCAAACAAAAAGATTTTAATTTGAGGCAGAGAAGATGGTTGGAGTTGTTGAAAGACTATGATATCACCATTTTGTATCACCCCGAAAAGGCCAATATGGTGGCCGATGCTTTGAGTAGAAAGGCAGTGAGTATGGGTAGTCTTACATACATTCCGGTTGGTGAGAGGCCATTAGCTGCAGATGTTCAGACTTTGGCTAATCAGTTCGTGAGTTTAGATATTTCAGAACCCAGTCTGGTTCTAGCTTGCATAGTCGCTCGGTCTTCTTTATATGAGCGCATCAGAGAGATGCAGTATGATGATCCTCATTTACTTGTCCTTAAGGACACGGTACGGCACGGTAATGCCAAGCAAGTTGTTGTGGGGGAAGATGGGGTTCTGTGAATGCAGGGTTGTATTTGTGTGCCTAATGTAGATGAGCTTTGTGAATTAATTCTTGAAGAAGCACACAGTTCCAGGTATTCTATTCATCCAGGTACCGCCAAAACGTATCAAGATTTGCGCCAACATTATTGGTGGAGGAGAATGAAAAAGGATATAGTTACACATGTAGCTCGGTGTCTGAATTGTCAGCAAGTTAAGTACGAGCATCAGAGACCTGGTGGTTTGCTTCATAAGTTAGAAATTCCTGAGTGGAACTTGGAGTGTATAGCTATGGATTTTGTTGTTGGGATCCCACGGACTCAGAGAAAATTTGACATAGTTTGGGTCATTGTGGATAGGTTGACCAAGTCAGCACATTTCATTCTAGTGGCAGTTACCTATTCTTCAGAGAGGTTAGCTGAAATTTGCATCCATGAGATTGTCCGCCTTCACGGTGTGCCCGTGTCTATTATTTCAGATCAAGGTACGCAGTTTATCTCACATTTCTGGAGGGCTGTACAACGTGAGTTAGGCACGCAGGTGGAGTTGAGTACAACATTTCATCCACAGACAGACGGACAGCCAGAGCGCATGATTCAGATATTGGAAGATATGCTCCGCGCTTGTGTTATAGACTTTGGAGGTTCATGGGATCATTTCTTGCTACTTGCGGAGTTTGCTTATAATAATTGCTACCGGTCGAGCATTCAGATGGCTCCATATGAGGCATTATACGGAAGGCGATGCCGATCGCCAGTTGGTTGGTTTGAACCGGGAGAGGCTCGGTTGTTGGGTACCGATTTGGTACAGGATGCCTTGGATAAGGTCAAGATTATTCAGGATCGACTTCGTACAGCTCAGTCTAGGCAAAAGAGTTATGCCGACCATAAAGTTCGTGATATTGCATTCATGGTTGGAGAAAGAATATTGCTCTGGGTTTCACCTATGAAAGGTATAATGAGGTTCGGAAAGAAGGGCAAGTTGAGCCCTAGGTATATCGGACCCTTTGAAATTCTTGAAAGGGTGGGTGAACTAGCCTACAGGCTTGCATTGCCACCTAGTTTATCAGCGGTTCATCCGGTGTTCCATGTGTCTATGTTCCAGAAATATCATGGTGATCCGTCCCATATGTTAGATTCAGCTCAGTCCAATTGGACAAAGATTTGACTTACGAGGAGGAGTCGGTGGCTATTCTAGCCCGGCAGGTCCGTCAGTTGGGGTCAAAGAGTTATCCTTCAGTTCGGGTGTGATGGAGAGGTCAGCCGGTAGAGGCATCTACCTGGGAGTCCGAGTCGGACATGAGGAGTAAATATCCACACCTTTTCTCCAGCTCAGGTACTTTTTCTAACTCCGTTCGAGGACGAACGTTTATTTTAGAGGTGGAGAATGTGATGACCCAAAATGTTATCTTTAAATTTAATAAGTAATTATGTGTTCTAAGACCTCACAAAGCACCATTTTATCATTCCTCGACTTGCGTGCGCAGTCCGTAAAAAATTTTCGGAAAGTTTTCATGTGAAAAATGGATTAAAATGGGAAATAGAGCTTTAAAACTCAACTAAGTTGACTTTGGTCAACATTTTGAGCAAACGGATCCAGATCAGTATTTTGACAATTCCGGTAGGTCCGTATCGTAATTTGGGACCTGGGCGTATGCCCGGAATCGAATTCCGAGGTCCCTAGCCCGAGATATGGAATTTTGATAAAAAACTTAGAAGATTGAAAGCTTAATGATTTCTAAGAAATTACTGATGTTGGATTTATTGACCTCGGGTCCGTATTTTGGTTTCGGAGCCCAGTATAAGTCCACTATAATATTTATGACTTGTCTTCCGAATTTGGTGAGAATCGGAGTTGATTTGACATGATTCGGACGTCCGGTTGTAGAAATATAAGTTTTAAAGTTTTCTTGAAAACTTCCTTTGATTTGGTGTCCGATTCGTAGTTGTAGGTGTTATTTTGATGATTTAATCACGCGAGCAAGTTCGTATGATGTATTAGAACTTGTGTGCATATTTGGTTTGGAGCCCCGAGAGCTCGGGTGAGTTTCGGATAGGCTACAGGATGATATCGGACTTAGGAAATCTGGTTTTCTGCAGACTTTGGGCTTCTGGTATTTCCTTCATCGCATTCGCGAATGTACTCTCGCGAACGCGAAGAGCAAACTGAACTGGCCGAAAATTCCTTCTTCGCGAATGCGAAAATTGGACCGTGAACGCGAAGCTATAGGGACTTTACCCTTTGCAAACGCGACCAGCTCAACGCGAACGCGAAACTTTTGAGGCCTGGGGGAGGGGTCAGTTGTCCTTATACGCGAACGCGAAGGCCAGGGGGGAAAGCCTTCGCGAACGAGAAGGAGGACTCGCAAACGCGAAAGCCACTGGCTGCTACTCATCGCGAACGCGACAGGCCCTTCGCGAACGCGAAGAAGGCCTGACCCCTGTGACTTAAAACAGAACTAAAACGAGATTTTTTCCATTTTTCACAAACCCTCAATTATAACTCGGCTTAGGGGCGATTTCAAAGGTGTTTTTCACGATTTCGACCTGGGTAAGTGTTCTTTATCATATAGTGATTGTATTTCATAAATCTAAGACTATATTCATCATTTATTTCGGATTTAGATGGAAGAAATTGGAATTTTTATAAAATCTTCCAAAACCAAAAATTTAAGATTTGAAGGTCCATTTGACATCGAAATTGGATAATTTTTGTATGGTTGGATTCGTCTCGGAATGGGTGTTTGAATTTCGTAAGTTTTTCCAGGATTTGAGATGTGGGTCCCACTGCCAAATATTTTAATGAATTTCAGATTTTTATCTGAAAAATTTGTAAATTCATATATAATTAATTCCTATGATTAGTATTGAATATATCGAATTATTTGTGAATAGATTTGAAGCTTTCGGAGACAAATTTAAAAGGAAAAGTTGTGGTTGAATAATTGATTGGAATTTGCAAAGTGAGGTAAGTATCGTGGTTAACCTTGACTTGAGAAAATAGAACCCTTAAATTATTTGTTATGTGAATTGCATGTGAACGACGTATAAGCGAGGTGATGAGTGTCTATACGTCATCAAATTAATTGTTTGCCTGCTTACTTGAAAAATCATAAATTATTTTAAATCATGAATTAATTATTATAATAATTGTTTCTCTCTTATTCTTTGTCAAATATTAATTCTTGAATTTCTGCATTAATTGTTACATGCTATTTGAATTATGTGCCTTAATTGTTATTTGACATTTAGTATATTAAATATTAAACTGCATATTTTCTCTCTGATTTCCATAATAATTTGCTATTTGCCTTTATTTGTTTCATAATTAAATCATAATTATTGTATGTGTTACGACCCAATTTCACTTATAAGTCATGATGGCGCCCAATACTACAGCTAGGCAAGCCAACTAATAAATTAAGCATACATTGATAAAATTTAAAATCAAGAAAATATAATAAAACCCAAACTCTACTAATGTGTGTACCAAGACCTGGTGTTACAAGTGTATGAGCATCTAGTAGATTATACAAAACCTCAAATGTTGTCCAAAATAAAAATAGACAGAATTAAAATACAAAGAGAGACACTCGTAGCTGTATAACGGATCAGAGAAACAACTCACCACTATGTCCCTGGATAATGTGGGTGTAAGACGATAGGTCTCCCACTAGTACTTGCCTCAGTTCCTGCACAAAAAGTGCAGCAGTGTGTAGTATGAGTACGTAAACAACGTGTACCCAGTAAGTATCAAGCATAATCTCGAAGTGGTAGAGACGAGATGACCGACTTTGACACTCACTATGAGGCAATAGTAATAATTGAAATACAACTAGGATATTTAAATCAGTATGATTTACAGAATTTAAAATAATTTATTTAATCAACGGAAATAATCAAAATTCTTCAAATGCAACAATTCTCAATATATTAATTAAATTCCTTCAATTAGAATAATTTCTAATTTATCAATTAAATATTATTTACAGGAATAACAATTAATTCTTTAACAAGCAAGAATAATAATTCATTAAATTTCAAGGATTTTCCAATTTATCAATTAGCTTCGCAAGCTGAAATAAACTATTAAAGTATCATGTAATTATTATTATTATTAAGCACGATTTCTGCCGAGGACGTACGGCCCGATCCAGAGTGTCATGTACACTGCCGAGGGACGTGCGGCTCGATCCATAGATGCATCTATCCTGCCGAGGCATTCGGCCCGCCCAACAAGAAAGGAGGACATTTTCTTATGTACTTCCGGAAGGAGAGTATATTTATTATGAGATAAATTCGGGAGGAAGAATAATTTCTTTTAACAATTAATTAATTTAAACAGAAAATCAAACATATAAATTTTTTTCCATTCTTTAATATTTTTGATCTAACAACATATATATATATATATATATATATATATATATATATATATATATATATATATATATATATATATATATATATATATATATATATATATATATATATATATATATATATATATATATATATATATATATATATATATATATATATATATATATATATATATATATATATATATATATATATATATTAATAGTAGCTACGCACGGACTCTCGTCACCTCGTGCGTACATAGCCCCTGGAATTATCAATAATTATTCAATTTAATCCTTATTGGGTAATTTCCCCCTCACAAGATTAGACAAGAGACTTACCTCGTCTCAAAGTCCACTTTTCGATTATCGCGTCGTGTAAAATTCTTGATTCAATGCCGAGAAATTCGAAACTATCCAAAAGTTATATAAAATAATTAATATATGTTCAAAACTTCGAAATTCATCTATTAATAGATTACCCTATCCAAAATGGTAAAATTCCTAAAATTCACCCCGGGCTCACTTGCCCGGATTCTGAAAATTTTCGGATGGAAACGTTACCCATAATCTCAAGAACTCAAATATATAATTTCTACCCAATTCCATAACTATTTTCGGGGTTAAAATCTAGGTTTTTCACCTAAACCTTTGATTTCTAGAATTTACAAGTTATAATCTACTTATAATCTATGTATTTAACTCAAGGGGTGTAGAATTAACTTACCTTTCAATTGCTAGTTGAAACCCCCTTCTCAAAAGCTCTGAAATCGCCCAGAAATGGAGGAAAAATGGGCTCAAAATGTCTGAGCCCCGACTTTTTAACCATTATGCCCAGACAGGTTTTTCGCACATGCGGAAGGTGTTCGCACCTGCGGAAAAGCCTCGCAGGTGTGAGATTTTTCATCTTGGACTGGCTCCGCACCTGCGCCAAAGGACCGCACCTGCGCGTCCGCTTCTGCGCCCAATTCTTCGCATCTGCGGTGGCCGGGCATATCCTCCCCTTCGCACCTGCAGCTGGTGGCTCGCACCTATGGCTGACCATGTGCAGGTGCGATCATACCAGAAGCTGGAAGCTTCAGCTCTTCTTCAAAATTCCAAAATTGATCCCAGCCTCGTCAGGTTAACACTCGGGGACCCCCGGAGCCCCGCCCGAACATACCAACAGGTTTGAAATCATAAAACGGACTCGCTCGAACTCTCGAAATGTGTAAAACAACATCAAATCTAAGAATCACACCCCAAACCAAATTGAATCAAACTTAAGAACTTCAAGTTCTTCAATTTACTTCCAATACGCCGAAACGTACTTAAACTATCCGGAATGACACAAAATTTTGCGTGCAAGTCTTAAATCACTATACGGAACTATTCCCAAACTCAAAATTCCAAACGGACTTCAATTTCTCAAAAACCTACTCCAAACCAAATTTAAATAACTTTAAACCTTCAAATAGTTGATATTTACTATTAAGCGTCAAAACGCTCCCGGGTTATCCAAAACCCGATTCGGACATACTCCCAAGTCCAAAATCATCATACGATCCTATTGGAACTGTCAAATCCCGATTCCGGGGTCATTTTATCAAAATGTTGACCGAAGTGAAACTTGGCCTTTTAAGGCTAACATAAGGAACTAAGTGTTCCGATTTCAACCCACACTTCCAAATCCAGAACCAACCATCCCCGCAAGTCATAAATTAATAAAAGCATGTTTGGGGAGTTTTATTTTAGGGAATGTGGTTCTAAAAGTTAAAATGACTGGATGGGTCATTACATTCTCCACCTCTTAAGCAAACGTTCGTCCTCGAATGAGTTTAGTATAATACCTGGAGTGATAAATAAGTGTGGATATTTTCTCTGCATGTCTTCCTCGGCCTCCCAAGTTGCTTCCTCGATTGGTTAGCCCCTTCACTGGACCTTTACTGCAGAAATTCTCTTGGACCTCAACTGGCGAACTTGTTTATCAACAATGGCAAATGGCTCTTATTCACAACCCAAACTCTGATCTAGCTGAACTGTGCTGAAGTCCAATACATGTGATAGGTCAGCATGATACTTTCGGAGCATAGATACATGAAAAACCGGATGAACTCCCGATAGACTGGGAGGCAATGCAAGCTCATAAGCAACCTCCCCAACTCGTCTCAACACCTCAAATGGGCCTATAAACCTTGGGCTCAACTTGCCCTTCTTTCCGAATCTCATATCCCCTTCATCGGTGAAACCTTCAAGAGAACTTTTTCACCTATCATAAAGGATAAATCACGCACTTTCTGATCCGTGTAACTCTTCTGTCTGGACTGTGCTATACGAAGTCGCTCTTGAATCAACTTTACCTTTTCCAAGGCATCCTTTACCAAATTAGTACCATATAACTTAGCCTCACCGGGCTCAAAACATCCGATAGGTGAACAGCATCGACGACCATATAAATCCTCAAATGGAGCCATCTCGATGTTGGATTGGTAACTGCTATTATAAGCAAACTTGGCCAAAGGCAGGAAACGATCCCACTGACCTCCAAAGTCAATCACACATGCCCTGAGCATATCCTCCAAAATCTGAACTGTCCGCTCTGACTGCCCGCGGATGAAAGGTTGTACTGAGCCTTACACGGGTCCCTAATTCACTCTGAACTGCTCTCCAGAAATGTGAAGTAAACTGAGGGCCTCTATCTGATATGATGGAAATTGGCACACTGTGCAACCGAACTATCTCCTGAATATAAATATGGGCCAACCTCTCTGAAGTATAAGTAGTCACAACAGGAATACAATGTGCCGACTTGGTCAACCTGTCAATAATCACCCAAACTGCATCAAACTTTCTCAAGGTCCGCGGCAACCCAACTACAAAGTCCATGGTAATTCGTTCCCATTTCCACTCTGGTATAGTCATCTGCTGAAGTAGGCCACCTGGCCTCTAGTGCT
Organism: Nicotiana tabacum; assembly: GCF_000715075.1. Taxonomy (NCBI): domain Eukaryota; kingdom Viridiplantae; phylum Streptophyta; class Magnoliopsida; order Solanales; family Solanaceae; genus Nicotiana; species Nicotiana tabacum. Next base: position 133,669,814 of record NC_134094.1, on the reverse strand, counting down.
CATATTTAACTTGCTGACAATTTAGACACCTAGCTACATACTCAACTATGTCCTTTTTCATTCGTCGCCAACAATAATGCTGCCTCAAGTCACGATACATCTTCGTAGCACCTGGATGAATAGAATACCGAAAACTGTGTGCTTTCTCCAAGATCTTTTTCCTCAGTTCATCCACATTAGGAACACACAGACGATTCTGGAGTCGCAGAACAACATCCGCACCAATAGTAACTTCCTTGGCACCACCTCGTAGTACCATTTTTTGAAGAACCATTAAGTGTGGGTCATCATACTGGCGAGCCTTGATCTGCTCAAATAGTGAAGACTGAGCTACGACACATGCAAGAACTCGGCTGGGCTCTGAAATATCTAGCCGCACAAGTCTGTTGGCCAAGGACTGGATATCCAAAGTTAATGGCCTCTCTTCTGTTGATATGAAAGCCAAACTACCCATACTCTCCGCCTTTCTACTCAAGGCATCTGCAACTACATTTGCTTTACCTGGATGATATAGGATAGTAATATCATAATCTTTTAGTAATTCCAGCCATCTGTGCTGCCTCAAATTTAGGTCCCCCTGCTTGAACAAATGCTGCAAACTGTGGTGATCAGTATAAACTTCACAGGACATCCCATAAAGATAATGCCTCCAAATCTTAAGAGCGTGAACAATCGTAGCTAACTCCAAATCATGTACCGGATAATTCTGCTCGTGGAGCTTCAGCTGACGTGAAGCATATGCAATTACTCGCCCTTCCTGCATCAATACATAACCCAAACCAATGCGTGAAGTGTCTCAATACACTGTATACATCCCCGAACCGGAAGGTAACACTAACACTGGTGTTGTAGTCAATGTTGTCTTGAGCTTCTGAAAGCTCACCTCACAATCATCAGACCATCGGAATGGAGCACCCTTCTGGGTTAATTTGGTCAAAGGTGCTGCAATAGATGAAAAGCCCTCTACGAACCGACAATAATAACCTGCTAAACCCAGGAAACTCCTAATCTCAGTCGCCGAAGTGGGACAATGCTAATTTTGAACTGCCTCAATCTTTTTGGGATCAACTTTAATACCTTCACCCGATACAATATGTCCCAAAATGCTACAGAATCTAGCCAAAACTCACATTTAGAGAACTTAGCATATAACTTTTATTCCCGCAATGTCTGAAGCACTACTCTCATATGCTGCTGACCCTGCTGTACTGGTCTACCCTGAAGCCTGGGGCAAAACTTTCGCATGTGACCGGGATCCCTGCACTCGTAATAACTCTTCAGTGCGATGGGCTGCTGACTAAGTGTCTGGCCCTGGGGAACTGAATACCCACTGGGAGGACCCTGAATAGCTGGTGGGCGGTAAGAACTCTCTGTTATAGCACTGAGATAAGGTCGCACTGGAGCACCTCGAGGAGGTAGTGGTGCTGGAAATGGGGGTATGCTGGACTGCCCCCTCACGAACTGACCTCTGCCCCTAGACGAAGCACCCCTGAACTCTCCAGAGTACCTGAACCGCTTATCTCTCATAATCTGCTCTCGGTTCCGCTAACGCTCACCCTCAATCCTCCGGGCTATCTCCACAACTCGCTCATAAGAAGTACCCATCTCAACCTCTCGAGCCATAGTGGCCTGAATACCAGTATGTAAATCGGCTACAAACCTCCGCACTCTCTCCGCCTCAGTAGGGAGTATCATAAGTGCATGGCGAGATAATTTAGAAAACCTCGCCTCATAATCAGTCACTGATATTTGACCCTGCTGGAGTTGCTCAAACTGAAACCACTACTCTTCCCTCTGGGAGGTTGGAATATACCTATCCAGGAAGATACGGGTGAACCTATCCCAAGTCATGGGAGGAGAATCTACTTGTCTACCAAGAGGGTAAGACTGCCACCATCTACGGGCTCTGCCCTCTAGCTGAAAAGTAGCAAAGTCAACCCCATGATATTCCAATATCCTCATGTTGTGCAGTCTGTCACTGCAACGATCAATGAAGTCTTGTGGATCCTCATGTCGCTCACCCCCAAAGACAGGAGGATGTAGTCTAGTCCATCTATCCAATAATTTCTGAGGATCGGCGGCTACGGATTGCCTGGGCTCAGGTGTAGCTGCTGCCACTGGCTGGGCTCCACCCACGGGTAGGGCACCCTGGGTCTGATATACAGTAGCTGCCTGTACATGAGACTGTGCGGTAGGGGTCTGTGCTCCCCCGCCCGCCTGAGATGTGGCTGGGTCTGCCGGAAATAAACCGGCCTGAGTCATATTGTCCATGAACCGCAGCATACGACCCATGACATCTTGAAATCCCGGTGCAGATGTGAAATCCACCGGAGCTGGCTCTGCCACAGGCATCTCACTCTGCTCCTCCATAATGGGATTCTCTACTGGACCCACTTGCAACATAACTGGAACAGTCCTGGGACGTCCTCGCCCTCTACCACGGGCTGAAGCCCTCCCTCAGCCTCAGCCTCTGCCTCGGCCTCTAGCAACTAGGGGAGTAGCTCTTCCCTGGTCTGGAACTTCATTCGAGCGCGTTCTTACCATCTGTGAGAGAATAAGAGAAGGATATTTAGTACTACATTAATTGCACGATGGAATATGAAGAAAGGTAATTTCTTAACACCCTATAGCCTCTTGAAGATAAGTACAGACGTCTCCATACCGATCCGCAAGACTCTATTAGGCATGCTCATAACTTGTGAGACCTAAGTGAACCTAGTGCTCAGATACCATGTTGTCACGACCTAATTTCACCTATAAGTCGTAATGGCGCTCAATACTACAGCTAGGCAAGCCAACTAATAAGTCAATCGTACATTGGTTAAACTTTTATTCCAAGAAAATAATAAAATACCAACTTCTACCAATGTGTGTGCCAAGACCCGGTGTCACAAGTGCATGAGCATCTAGTAGATTATACAAAACTCCAAATACTGTCTGAAATGAAATAGACAGAATATAAATATAAGAAGAGACACTGGTAGCTGCAGAACGGCTCAGAAAGGCAGCTCACCACTATGCCTCGGGATGACGTGGGTATGTGATGATAGGTCCTCCACTAGTACCTGTCTCAGATCCTGCACAAAAAGTACAGCAAGTGTAGTATGAGTACGTAAACAACGTGTACCCAGTAAGTATCAAGCCTAATCTCGAAGTGGTAGAGACGAGATGGTCGACTTTGACACTCACTATGAGGCAATAGTAATAATTGAAATACAACTATGATATTTAAATCAACATGATTTACAGAATCTACAATAATTTATTTAATCAACGAAAATAATCAAAATTCTTCAAATGCAACAATTCTCAATATATTAATTAAATTCCTTCAAATCGAATAATTTCCAATTTATCAATTAAATATTATTTACAGGATTAACAATTAATTCTTTAACAAGCATGAATAATAATTTATTAAATTCCAAGGAATTTTCAATTTATCAATTAGCTTCGCAAGCTGAAATAAGATATTAAAGTATCGTGTAATAATAATTATTATTAAGCACGATTTCTACTGAGGATGTACGACCCGATCCAGAGTGTCGTGTACACTGCCGAGAGACGTGCGGCGCGATCCATAGATGCATCTATCCTGCCGAGGTGTTCGGCCCGCTCCACAAGAAAGGAGGACATTTTCTTATGTACCTCCGGAAGGAGAGTATATTTATTATGAGATAAATTCAGGAGGAAGAATAATTCTTTTTAACAATTAATTAATTTAAACTGAAAATCAAACATATTATATGAGATTTCCATATATATATATATATATATATATATATATATATATATATATATATATATATATATATATATATATATATAAAGAGAGTATATTTATTATAGGATAAATTCGGGAGGAAGAACAATTTATTTTAACAATTCACAATATATTCATATATATCCATTAATATTAATTAAACAAAGAATACAATTTACACAAGTAATTCATGCTTTGAGTCCTAAACTACCCGGACTTTAGCATTAATAGTAGCTACGTACGGACTCTCGTCACCTCGTGCGTACGTAGCCCCCGAAATTATCAATAATTATTTAATTTACTCCTTATAGGGTAATTTCCCCCTCACAAGATTAGACAAGAGACTTACCTCGTCTCAAAGTCCACTTTCCGATTAGTGCGTCGTGTAAAATTCTCGATTCAATGCCGAGAAATCCAAAACTATCCAAAAGTTATATAAAATAATTAATATATATTCAAAAATTCAAAATTCATCTATTAATAAATTAACCTATCCAAAATGGTAAAATTTCTAAAATTCACCCCAGGCCCACGTGTCCGGATTCTGGAAATATTCGGATGGAAACGTTATCCATAATCTCAAGAACTCAAATATATAATTTCTACCCAATTCCATAACTATTTTCGTGGTTAAAATCTCATTTTTATAAAAATCTAGGTTTTTCACCTAAACCTTTGATTTCTAAGATTTACTAGTTATAATCTACTTATAATCTATGTATTTAACTCAAGGGGTGTAGAATTAACTTACCTTTCAATTGCTAGTTGAAACCCCCTTCTCAAAAGCTCTGAAATCGCCCGGAAATGGAGGAAAAATAGGCTCAAAATGTCTGAGCCCCGACTTTTTAACCATTGTGACCAAACAGATTTTTTCGCACATGCGGAAGGTGTTCGCACCTGCGGCTTTCTCACCTGCGGAAAAGCCTCGCAGGTGCGAGATTTTTCCTCTTGGACTGGCTCCGCACCTGCGCCCAAAGGATCGCACCTGCACGTCCGCTTCTATGCCCAATTCTTTACATCTGCGATGGCCGGGCAGATCCTCCCCTTCGCACCTGTGGCTGGTGGCTCGCACCTGCGAGCTCACACCTACGGCTGACCATGCGCAGGTGCGAGCACACCAGAAGCTGGAAGCTTCAGCTCTTCTTCAAAATTCCAAAATTGATTCGAGTCTCGTTCGGTTAACACTCGGGGCCCCCGGAGCCCTGCCTGAACAAACCAACAGGTTTGAAATCATAAAACGGACTCGCTCGAACTCTCGGAACGTGTAAAACAACATCAAATCTAAGAATCACACCCCAAACCAAATTGAATCAAACTTAAGAACTTCAAGTTCTTCAATTTACTTCTAATACACCGAAACGTACTTAAACTATCCGGAATGACACGAAATTTTGTGTGCAAGTCTTAAATCACTATACGGAACTATTCCCAAACTCGAAATTCCAAACAGACTTCAATTTCTTTAAAACTTACTCCAAACTAAATTTAAATAACTTTAAACCTTCAAATAGTTGATTTTTACTATTAAGCATCAAAACATTCTCGGGTTATCCAAAACCCGATTCGGACATACGCCCAAGTCCAAAATCATCATACGACCCTATTGAAACCGTCAAATCCCATTTCCGGGGTCATTTTCTCAAAATATTGATCGAAGTCAAACTTGGCCTTTTAAGGCTAACTTAAAGAACCAAGTGTTCCGATTTCAACCCACACACTTCCAAATCCCGAACCAACCATCCACGCAAGTCATAAATTAATAAAAACATGTTCAGGGAGTTTTATTTTAGGGAACGGGGTTCTAAAAGTTAAAATGACCGGTTGAGTCACTACAGTATGCTTGTTGTCTTATAATTTTATATTAATTGTTACATTAATTGGGAAAATTTCTTCTATAGAATTGATTATAATGAATATATTGGAGGATCTGGTTGCACGCCGCAACAGAATTAATTATAATGAATATATTGGAGGATCGGGTTGCACGCCGCAATAGATTTATTAAAAGTCCATATTGGAGGATCGGGTTGGACGCCGCAATAAACTTATTTAAAAGTCGACATACATATATATATATATATTGGGGGATCGGGTTGCACGCCGCAACAAACTTGACTAAAATGAATATATTGAAGGAGCGGGTTGCACGCCGCAACAGAATCGAATGTGAATATATTGTGAGAGCGGGTTGCACGCTGCAACAGAATTGAATGTGAATATATTGTGAGAGCGGGTTGCACGCTGCAACAGAATTGATGGAAATGATAATTGGTTATGACTGTTGAGTTGGCTTCAATTATTATAAATGAGTTACCTGATTTATTTCTATTATTGTTGTTATTACTAATATTGCGTACAAGTAATGTAAGTGACCCGCCTTAGCCTCATCACTACTTCGTCGAGGCTAGGCTCAGCATTTACCAGTACATGGGGTCGGTTGTACTGATACTACACTATTGCACTTCTTGTGCAGATTTTGGAGTTGGTCCCAGTGGCGTACCATAGACTTGCTCGGATTTCAACTACCAGAGGAGACTTGAAGTATAACTGCATGGCGTCCGCAGTTCTGAAGTCCCCGTCTATTTTACTTTAGCTGTGTATTTATTTTCAGACAGCTTTATTTTATTCAGATCTTTATTTGTATTCATTCTAGAAGCTCGTGCACTTGTGACACCAATTCTGGGATGGTATTTAAACACCGTTATATTTATGGATTATTCACTATATTTAAAATTTTGCTTTCGCATTTGTTTCTTTGTTATTAATAAATTAAAAATTATTTTAAAAATGGATAATATTATTCTAACGTTGGCTTTCCTAGCAAGTGAAATATTAGGCGCCATCACGGTCCTAAGGTGGGAATTTTGGGTCGTAACAAGCGATTTCGGTCGGCAGTAAAAAATTTGATATCGGGGTCGGAATGAATTTTCGGAAATTAGAGTAGGTTCGTGGTGTCATTTGTAGCGTGTGTGTAAAATCTGAGGTTATTCGGACGTGGTTTGGTAGGTTTTGACGTCGTTTGTGAAATTCGGAAGTTTAGAAGTCCTTAGGCTTGAATCCGAGGGTAATTTGGTGTTTTGATGTTGTTTTGAGTGTTTCGAAGGTTTGAACAAATTTGTATGTTGTTGTATGACTTGTTGGTATGTTTGGTTGAGGTCCCGAGAGGTTCGGGGTGATTCCGGGTGGTTATCGGATTGTTTGAAGTTGAAAAAATGCAGCTGAAGCTGCTGCTACTAGTATTTCCGCACCTGCAGAAGGGGAGCCACAGGTGCGAGGGCGTAGAAGCTCTTGGAGAAGTCGAAGATGCGGGCAAGGCTAAGGTGGGCTGGAAGCGCATCTGCGAGCCCGCAGGTGCGAGACCTGGGACGCAGATGCAGAAGGGAGGAAAATGACTGGCTTCGCAGATGCGGAGAATTATGCGCAGGTGCGAAAAGTTGGCCGCAAATACGGAACCTGGGATCTTGAGTGAGTTCCGCACCTGCGATGGAAATTCCGCAGGTGCGGCATCGCAGAAGCGGAAAAAGGGGCCGCAGGTGCGATATTGCTGGGCAGAAAAGCACCAGCTCGAGGTTTTGTCTTTCATTTTTTATTTTGAACTTGAGAAACTCGAGAGAGAGGTGAGTTTTCGAACGTTTTCAAGGAGCAACGTTGGGGGTAAGTGATTCTAACCCATAATGGTATAAATTTCGTGAATCTATGGCTTTGTTCATCATTTAATTAGTAGGATGTTTGAAGTGAAATAAGGGGTTAGGGCTTGGGATTTTGGAGAATTTAATTTAAGGATTTGAGGGACCAAATGATGTTGGATTTTGATAAATTTCATATGTATGGACTCTTGAGTGAATGAGCTTTTGGGTTTTGTGACTTTTGTCGGTTTCGAGACGTGGGCCTGGGGGCCGGGTTTGAGTGAATTTCGGGATTTGACCTATAAATTAGTATTTTCCTTGTGGGATTCATTCCTTTAGCTCATATTGATCGTATTTTATTGTTCATTGCTAGATTCTGGTCATTTGGAGGCCGGTTCGAGAGGAAAGGGCATTTCGGAGTAGGAGTTCTACGCGGTTGAGGTAAGTAACAGTTTTAAATCTTGTCCTGAAGGTATGAAACCCCGAATTTTTATGTTATGTGATTACTTTGGAGGTGACACACATGCTAGGTAATGGGCGTATGGGCGTACACCGAGGGGGATTGTGACTTGGTCCGTCCCGTGAAAACTGTAAAATTGAATAATTTATTAATAGCTATGTCTCTCTATATGTTGAAGAAATTTGACTAGAAACCATGTTTAGGCTATATGTTGGTACTGTTGAGACCCACATAGGTCGTGTACATGTTGAACTATCTGCTTAATTATTGTTTGCACTCAGTTACAATTTACTTGTTATTTTATCTCAGTCTTTATTGTTCATTATTGATGCATCATATTATTATTGTTTGGGCTGATATTTCTGAGAGCCCGAGAGACTAGAGAGATTTATGACTGAGCAAGGCCGAGGGCCTGAATGTGAGATATATTATTATAGCACGTGAGTTGTCCGTGGGGATCCTTATGTTTATACCGTGCGGATCCGGATATGATATTATAGCACGTGAGTTATCCGTGCAGTACATGAGTTGTCTGTGCTTATAACGCTTGGGTTGTAGGAGCCCCTCATGAGTATGAACACCCCCGGTGAGTGCGGGTACCCATTGAGTGTGAGTGCTGAGGGATGAGAGCCGAGTGATTGAGCTGTTGTGACGAGTGGAGTGACTGTTGCCTTAGAGGCTGTACTTGCTTTCATTTGTCATTGCACTTAGTTGCTATCTGCCATTGTTGTAAAATTCTCTGAAAGATTTTATATCCGGATTACATGAACTTGAACTGTATAAATTGATTTGACTTAAACTGCTGAATTTGAAAGCATATCTATTCTCTGTTAGAATTATTGAAAATAGACTATAACTGTGTAGCTCGTCATTATCTTCAGTTCCTTAGTTATTATTGTTACTTGCTGAGTTGGTTGTACTCATGCTACACCCTGCACTTCATGTGCAGATCCAGGTGTGTTTGATCACGGAGGTCGTTGAGTTCGGACGCGATCGAGTACCGGAGACTACGAGGTAGTTGCCAGCGTCCGCAGGACCTTGTCTCTCATTCTATATTTCTTTCTGTCTTGTATTGATACTTAGGCACTGGTTGTATTAGTTTGTTTGTCTAGATGCTCATGACTTAGTGACAACCCGATGTTTGGGGCTAGTTTCCGCATCTGATTCTATATTGAGTTCAACTTTGATTTTTATGAAAAATTCCTGACATGAATAAGTTTTAAACTACCTTTTCCATTGAGTTACTTGAATATTTTGGGAACATCGGCTTGCCTAGTACCATCGATAGGCGCCATCACGACATATTAAGTTTGGGGTCGTGACATATAATAGAGGCATATGAGACTTGTACTCTATCATGTTTTAGCAAGAATATTAGGATTTTCTATTAAATTCATTGAAAGTGGCATCTCTCTTTGTTACATGTATAGAAAATATCATTCGGAGTGTCCCACAACAGCTCTATCTCTCTATTTTAAGCTCTAATTGAGAAAACTTTAGTGCCATGAAGAAATTTACAAAACAAATAATCTATTTTAGATTTTCATGAATCTTGTTTTACTTCTACTTCTTCAAAATAATATGAACCAGTAACTTCAATATTGAATTTTAATCATAACCCTAATATCCCGTACTTTAAATATTTTAAGTGCCTGGGCAACCTAAATCATATTGTTAGCAATTGGAATGCCCAAATCATTCACATTTTATGCCCAATTAAAGCATGCCGGATGGAAATCCTCAGAGTCTTATAAGAACTAGTCTCAAGGTACGCGCGATGCGCGTGTACCTCGTATCGATGAGTATTAATTTATTTAAAATTTATGCTTGAGTTATAAAATAAAAGTGTAAGTTTATGAGGATGATCATGAATGTTGATAGTGTATAACTAACTTATTCAAGAAAGAAACTGTCTCATAAAATTTTTCAATCATTAGTCAATAATTCAATTTATAACTTGTTCCCACTTTATAATGTCATAATTTCAATTTCACAAGTTATTATACTTCCTTTCAAATTTGAGAGATAACAGATTACTCTTGAAAACCTATATAATACTGAAGGGTAGTATTTAAAATATATCAGTATGTAACTAATAATTTACTAATGTCAAATGAATACAAAAACCAAAGGGCAATAAAAATAAAATAAAAACACTAAAAAAGGATACTAAAGCAAGCTAATAAAGGAAAGGAGTACAAATGTAATATGAAAAATATTTTAGTGCATATATAAAGTTCAAAGTTAGCTTGGAAGGAATTTATATGATTATTATACACTATTCAAATAAGAACAAAATTTACAGAAGATTAAATTTTAATTAATTCTGGATAAATTTTAATTAATTTCAAAATCTGAAATATAAGGACTTAATTCAAATACGGAGATTTTAATAAACAAAATTTTAGTTAAGCTCAAGATATTATGGAGTAAATATAAAGAAAAACAACATTAAAGAATTATAGTTATTTTGCAATAAAAATTTTATGCTCAGAGATTTTTTTTTACGTGTCTTTTTGACAAGTAAGCTAACGTTTAGCCTTAATTGTTTTCTAATTTTCAGTACTACCAATTATACTTGTGTTACCTACCTCAATTAGGAAAGAATTTATGAAAGGTAAATCTTAAGTGATTTTAGTGTCTTAAATATTAAGAATCTATAATAATATTTTAAACAAGAAAAGATTTAATATTCAAAGTTTAGTTGATTTTAAAGTTCTAAGTATTAGGAAAATAACTTAAATTACAATTTTGTCCAATGTAAAATCTATTTTTAAAGGGTAAAAAAGGCGAACGACATTTCGTTAAGGGCTTTCGTGATTTTAATATAGTATATATATATATATAATCCACATATAAAGTACTTCATTTATATTATTTTTATATCACAAGATAATTACAATGTATTATTGTAAGTTTTATTCATGTCTTACAAGGGTAAAAATAATATTCCAAACCATATCATGCATGTAAGACACAATAATTATGAGATCATGGCCATTATCCTAATGTTTACAAATATTAAATTGTATAACTCATAGATGATTGATAAATGTAATGTAAAGGTAGTATAACCTGATTTTATCACTTTCTTCCTCGTAATCCATTGCTTCGGTGCAGTTGTTTTTGCTATGCACTTTATATCTTTGACCATTAATATATGGATGCACCATTGAAAAGATTTGAGAACCAAAGAGTCCATCCACGTTGCTTTTAACACATTTTCTCCTCTGATCTGCTAGCGACGTAGCTTGTTAGTGCACGCTTAAAAGATGGTCTAATTATATACATAATCCATATAAACCCAATGCATCTCTTTTCTTAATGCTTACTCTAATCAACACTCATTCTTGTGAATACTTCATAAACGATTCAATCTAGTATGTATTCGAATTATGCTTACATAATCTATTCATCATAATGCAATTAAAAAGTTGATAATAAAAATTTAAGCATAATCTACTGTATATTTGAGAATAAAATAATTAAACTAAATATTGAATTATATTCTAAGATCTTTTTGAATATTTGGATCTGTCACGACCCAAAATCCAAAAAAGGTCGTGATGGCGCCGGACACCACTGTCAGGCAAGCCAAGCATAATCAATTAACTTAATTACTTATTTTAATATTTTTGAAATAAAAAAATTTCTTCAATGAAATTGTAAAGATAAAACTCATAGAGTAAATGATAAATATTTCTAGAAACTTAATTTTTAAACAATTCACAATCATTCCCAAAACCCGGTGTCACAAGTGCATGAGCATTTTCTAGGGAATTAAAAATAAAATACAGCATCTGTCAAGAATACAAATTAGACAGAAAATATAATAACTCTAAAGGAGACTCTGTTAGCTGCAGATCGTAATATAGAATGCAGCTTACCTATGTCCCCACAATTATTAACCACACCTCTACGCCCACAAGGCCGCTATACATATATGTACCAGCACAATAAAATGTGCAGCAAGTGCAGTATGAGTATAAAAACAACGTGTACCTAGTAAGTATCAAGCCTAATCTCGAAGTGGTAGAGACGAGATAGCCGACTTTGACACTCACTATGGGTCAATAATAAAAATTGGAATAAATTATAATTATTCAAATCAGCATGGTTCACAGAGTTAACAATAATTTTATTCAATTAGGAGAAATAATAAGAATCCTTCAAATGCAATAATTTTTTAATTTATTAATTAAATTATGGAATTTCAATAAAACTTCCAATTTAACAAATAGCTTTATATGCTGCAATTCAATTTCAATAAATTTTTCAATTTATCAATTAGTCTCATTTATAGGAATAACAATAATTCCTTAACAAGCAGGAATGATAATTCATTAAATTAAAATTTTTAATTTATCAATTTATCAATTAGCTTCGCAAGCTGAAATAAACTATTAAGGTATCGTGTAATTATTATTATTAAGCACGATTTCTGCCGAGGACGTACGATCCGATCCAGAGTGTCGTGCACATTGCCAAGGGACGTGCGGCGCGATCCATAGATGCATCTATCCTGCCGAGGCATTCGACCCGCTCCACAAGAAAGAAGGACATTTTCTTATGTACCTCCGGAAGGAGAGTATATTTATTATAAGATAAATTCGGGAGGAAGAATGATTTCTTTTAATAATTAATTAATTTAAACAAAAAATCAAGCATATGAGATTTTCATCCTTTAATATCTTTATCTAACAATTCACAATATATTCATATATATCAATTAATATTAATTAATCAAGGAATATAATTTACACAAGTAATTCATGCTTTGAGTCCTAAACTACCCGGACTTTAGCATTTATAGTAGCTAAGCACGGACTCTCGTCACCTCGTGCATACGTAGCCCCCGCAATTAGCAATAATTATTCAATTTAATCCATATGGGATAATTTCCCCCTCACAAGATTAGACAAGAGACTTACCTCGTCTCAAAGTTCACTTTCCGATTACCACGTCGCGTTGAATTCTCGATTGGACGCCGAAAATCCGAAACTATCCAAATATTATACAAAATAATTAATATATGCTAAATGATTCGAAATCTATCTATTAAATAAATTACCTTATCCAAAATGGTAAAATTCCTAAAATTCACCCTGGGCCCACGTGCTCGGATTCTGAAATTTTTTAGATGAAAACGTTACCCATAATCTCAAGAACTTAAATATATAATTTTTACCCAATTCCATAACTATTTTCGTGGTTAAAATCTCATTTTTATAAAAATCTAGGTTTTTCATCTAAATCTTTAATTTCTAAGATTTACTAGTTATAATCTACTTATAATCTATGTATTTAACTCAAGGAGTGTAGAATTAACTTACCTCCAAATTATTAGTTGAAAACTCCTCGTAAAGAGCTCTGAAATCGCCCAACAATGGATGAAAAATAGAAAGAAATGGACTGAGTTTTCGTTCGTTTTAAGGTTCTGCCTAGACAGGTTTTTCGCACCTGCGGAAGGAATACCATACATGCGGCTTTCGCACCTGCGAAAATTCCTCGCAGGTGCGCATTTTCCTTCTTTTCCTGGTTCCGCACCTGCGGAAGAAATGCTCGCTTTTGCGCAAGCGCGAGTGCGCCCATCCCTTCGCACCTACGTATTTTTTCGCTTCTGCGCACAAGGCCATCGCACCTGCGCGTTCGCAGGTGCGCCAAATGCTTCGCATCTGCGATGGCTAGGCAGGTTTCTCTTGTTCGCACTTGCGATTGGTGGCTCGCACCTGCGACTGTCCAAGCGCAGGTGCGATTATGACAGTAACTAGGAACTTCAGTCCTTGCTCAATTTTCCAAAATTGGTCCGAGCCTCGTCCGGTTAACACTCGGGACCCTCGGGTCCCCGGCCGAATATACCAACAGGTTTGAAATCATAAAACGGACTCGCTCGAACTCTCGGAATGCATAAAACAACATCAAATCTAAGAATCATACCCTAAACCAAATTGATTCAAACTTAGGAATTTTAAGTTTTTCAATTTACTTCCAATGCGCGGAAATATACTTAAACTACTCGGAATGACACGAAAATTTGCGTGCAAGTCTTAAATCACTATACGGAACTATTCCCGAATTCAGAATTCCAAACGGACTTCAATTACTATGCATCTGCGATGGTTGGCCAGGCTCCTCTCTTTCGCACCTGCGATTGGTTATCCAAAACCCGATTCGAACATACGCCCAAGTCCGAAATCATCATACGAACCTATTGGAACCGTCAAATCCCGATTCCGAGGTCGTTTTCTCAAAATATTGACCGAAGTCAAACTTGGCCTTTTAAGGTTAACTTAAGGAACCAAGTGTTCCGATTTCAACCCAAACACATCCAAATCCCGAACCAAACATCCCCGCAAGTTATAAATCATTAAAAACACATTCGGGGAGTTTTATTTTGGGGAATGGGGTTCTAAAAGTCGAAACGACCGGTTGGGTCATTACATTCTCTCCCACTTAAATATACGTTCGTCCTCGAACGTGCTAAGGAGTGTTCCGGAGTTATCCAAAATTACTGTTTAACACCTCGTGCACCTACCCTTGCTACCACACCCAGTTGAGCATATTGACTCGAGCCAATCTGAAAATTCTCCCCTTTATTTAGGCAAATAAGCCTTAGGGCCCAATTCTAACATCCAGAATTCTCCACTATGCATGTTTCCAACCTATGAATGTCATATAAATCACTACACGATGCACCAATACAGGATTGCATACCGTTGTTGAATTTAGACCATGCATCGCATCATTCACATGACTATAATAACATCCTCCAATTACAATAACCAAAATTCCACGAATATGATGTTCACAACACACCTCATGATACATATAAGTCATGTTCCAACTCTTGAAATGATTCCACGATGGAAGAAATGTGTAGAAATTCATAACCAACTGCCGAGTCAACAATTATTGAGTTTCTCATTCTGACAAGAATGATATGATATTTCACTTTTAGATCGTTATGTTTGTAGAATCATTAGTGGTATTGACTCTTACCAACTATTTTTTTTTCTCTTTATCACACATTTATATTCTTAAATATTTTATTAGTTGTTGTTTAATAATTGGGTATTTTTAAATATTACACGAAAATTTGATAAAAAAATATTATTTGAGTAGGAAAATAGTTTAAATATAAAATTAAAATATATTAATGTGAGGGTATCTTTTTCTCAATTTCAACTCTTTATCCAGTCCATTTAATATTATTTTTATTTTTTATTAGTATTGGACATTATAGAGTGGTAATGTACTGCAAATACGGAGGATTCTTATAAAATTAATTTTATTAAACTTTCCTATATATTTTTTAATACTAATTTAATAAATAATATTTTATTAATTTTAAAATTTTAAATATTAAAAATTAGCATAGAAGGTATTGTAGTACAAAAATAGGTTATTACAGTTATGTCCTTTCCCTATGAGTTCTTTCGCTTAATATTTTAGGGCTATTTTGGTATATTAATATTGTATTTATGCTTTTATAATAATATAAGCTCTCCTTTTTCTAAATGAATTTGGACAATATAATACATTCTCAAATTAAATTAGTAATAGGACATTATAATACGTTTTAAAATTAAATTAGTAATATAATTTTTTAAGAAGTATATCCTAAAAGTAATAGGATTACATGACTAAAGATATTTACTTGTTTAATTTTATATGAATTAGACACCCCGAAAATAATTATACTAATAGGATTCCTAAAGGTAATCATGTAGGATTCCTAATGTGTAGTATTATGTCCTAAAACTAATAGGATTATAAGGCTAATATTTAGAATTTCGATTCTGTCCTTTTATTATGAGTTATTATGCTTAATATTATGAGGTCATTTCTGTAAACCGACATTGTATTCATGCTTTTATAATAATATTAGGCATTTATGTTCGTGCGATACACGAAATATCTCGTGTCAAAAGTAATAAACTTTCGATCTTGTATCTAATCAAGTGGCTTCGCTCCATTACAACTTGCTCCAGTAGTTGTTAATAAAAGTCTAATTTATCGAAATGTGTTTTTATAAATTCAAAAAGCTGAAACTTGATTTGGTTTATTATCTATTATTCGGCTTAAATCTATTTTAATGATACGATTTAAAAAGAAAAGGTAAAATATATGCTACAAGATACCCATCAGCATCATGTCTTATATTCCCATGAAATCAAAAAGCATCCCATCATGTCTTCTATTCCCATTGATATCTTAGGCTGTGATACCTATTAATATAAAAAGTTCAAAATGATAATGTCCAAGAGAATTTGACAAATATCATATTTGTAGGGTCGGCGTATGTATAGTTTAAATCGAAAAAGAATTTCAGACTTAGGTTATTTACATATTTATCCTTAATTAAAAGTCGACTAATGTTTTAGAAATATTTTTAGATAATAAAATTTTATCATGCATAAACTACTTGAGAAAAAGTCAGTAACAAAGAAGAAAAAAAGATCAATACTTCGTCTATTGTCATACCAATTAATATAATCCAAACTCAAGATTAAAAGGAATAGTCCAAACCGATAAAGTCTCAAATGAACCCAAAATCAACTTTGTAGGGTCGACATATGTGCAGTTTAAATCGAAAAAGAATTCTAGTCTTGTGCGATTTACAATTATATCTTTAAATTGTATAAATATTTAAGGTCATAAAAGTCGATTAATATTTTGAGGATGTTTTAGTCGTTTTGGGCGATTTACAATTATATCCTTAAATTGTACAAATATTTAAGGTCATAAAAGTCGATTAATATTTTGAGAATATTTTAGTCGTTCAACATTTAACATAAATTATTCGTGCTTTTATAATAATATAGATATAGATATAGATAGATTAAAATGACATAACCTTTTAGAAAAGGCACTTACAATTAAAATAATTTTTTTATTAATAAATATTAGATTTTTAAGAAGGGCATTTCAGTAATTTAACTTTTATAGAAAAGTATCAAAAGAATGAAAAGACATGATTTGTTTCTTTAGCCTTGGTAAGTAACGATTTATTTCTTTAGATTAAGGAAGTGATGATTTATTACTTTTAGCTCTGTAATTTGAACGGTTGTGACTATTAATGAAGGGGGTATGAAACACTGATTTAGTGATGTTTGTAGCGTTATATTTTTTAAATTTTCTAAATAAATTATAAGTCATATAGAAAAGTAATTTGGTAATTCAACTTTTCATTTTTGAGCTTCTCACTTTTATAATATATATATAAATAGTTAGTAAAGTAAAGTAGGAGATTGAGGAGAAATAAAAATACAGTTTGGATATATAAACTCATAAAGAAAATTATTATAGGGACGAGAAAGGCAAAGAAAATATTGTAATAAGTAATTTACAAGTGTGCTCCGCCCCCCGGCACTATTTTTCTATACTACTCCTAGTATATATATTTAGCATATATGGGAAATTGTTGGTACTAGGGTTTGGTCGATAGTTCCGAAGAAATGGCCGATAGTGAATCGAGGCGATTTTCGCCATGTTTTGCAGAAGAACTACTTGACTGGCAGAGGGGACTGCCCCGCAGGTTCTTGTTTGGTCAGGTTGTCTGGGATGACGACGCTTTCATCCCCGAAGGCGCTTCGGAGAAGCACAGGGTTATATTTCGCAGAATTTATAGGAAATACTTCCTTCAGATTTTTGCTTCGGATGTTCGTCTTCTTTCACTACTCTTTTTTTCTAATCTTGCATTATATGTATACACACACATCAGATGCACGCACACAAACCTATGATTGTTTTATTTTATTTTATTTGTGGTAATAACTGTAAATCTGTTACGCTCATAAACTTTATTGCCAATTTGCAACCTTTTGAGGAATGAATCATTGTTTCAGATTAGTCTTAGACGGTAGGAGCTGGTCAAATTTCTAATTAGAGCTTACAATAGTTTTCACTTTCAACAATTCCAATTTTTTCCCAGTTTTTCCCAGTTTTAGTTGGCTAAGGCTGTTCTTAATATTAGGAGTATATTTTTAGACTTTGATTAGTTGTTTAGCCTGCTTATTGTTTGAGTATTCTTAACAACTAATTATTTGTAATATCCCAAGCTCTGCTCAGTCTGAGCTCCTTAATTTTTTTTAGAGGCTTAAGTGTGGCAGAAAATATTATGGGGTTTACTTGGTTACGTGTTAAAATAAATTTAGAAATTCATGGCTGTTTTGGTGGTACTTTTAGTCATAGTGTTCAAGTGATTTTATTAGCCCCTGTTCTCTTTATTTTATTAAGCAAATAGACCAAATTCTAAAAGAGCATATTAGCTCCACAACTTAAAACTTCTTTACTTGATTGAATATCAGCTTCTTTGACTTTCGGCTTCAATTATGACCCCCTTCTTGTTACCGCTTGAGTATGAATTCATGACTGATTGGCTTATTTGGCAGGGTTTCGACATTGACATCTATCCGGGTAAAGCCAAGGCAGCTATGTTTATACCATACCTGGATTTTGAGAAAGAAACTGACTTGCTGATGGAACTGGCTAACCATGCTATTCAGGATTACAACTGTAAAGAAACCAATGTATGCCTTTATTCATCTTATTATCTTTGCTCTGGTTGAACAATCTCCCTCACCCCAAGTGTCCTTACAGTATTTTCTACGTGCCTTGCAGGTTTACAAGTACGAGGTCTTGTATGTTGAAAAAGTGAACTTTATTTTGGCCGAATGCCGTGAATTTTTTATGACTGTTAAAGTTAAAAATGTCACTCTACGTTCACCTAAAGAAACTTTTCAAATCCATGCATATAAAGGACCAGATGGGGAGAATATTGTCCGCCTTTGCCGGAGAAAATTGCTGGTTTGACGTATACAGATTTTGAATGAATCTTAGTGCTGTTTGCTTACGTTGTTTCTTTGGCTTTGGTTCAATTTTTGTGGATATGGATATCAGATGATTTACTTGTGGATAGGCTTTCTTCTGAAAAATACTAGTAATAATACTAAATAAGTGATAGATTTTGGGTGAAGTCCAGAAAATACTGTGTTCTATCTGAATTTTATGGTGAGAATGTTTACCCGAAAAACGGATAGAGTTGAATTTATACGTGGTTCTAAAGACACACGGTATAAATTGGTACAAACCGGAAAGATAAGTAGAGATATATCGAATGTTTATCGCAAAAAGGAAAGAAATACAAACCAAATTGATTAGAGAATGATTTATAAACGAGTAAGATAGAATCAATGACCAAGCTCCCTAAAAGGATAATATCTCCAAACAACTATATATCAATGTAATAATCTTGAAATATAAGTGTATGAATGTTTAGATCTCTTTTTCGGATGTTCAATGTCCCTTACAAAATATAATACCCACTCTTCATATAGTGGAAGAATTCTACTTTGGATATAATAAAAAATACATAGTGGGGATTCCATGATAGAATAATTGATTAGCTTTTTCTTAATTCCCGTCGAGATTCTCTCCCAGGTGAGGCTACAACGGCTCTTTGTCTCTTGGCTCGGTCTTGGTCGGTATCGGTCGATCTCTAGACCTCGAGCTTGATATTGATTCGAGCTCAGTATTGATCGGTCTCTGGCTTTTGAGCTCGATAACAGTACTTCAGATCATAACTCGATATTGACTCGAGCTGGATATTGATTCGAGCTCGGTATCTTGAGGTCGATAACCCGGTTTTACTCCTTATCTTGATGTCATAATGATGACCCTCGGTTCATCATGTTTCAATCTCGACCAATTACTCGAAGGGCAAACTCGGATTTGACCGTATACAGATAGTTCCCTCATTTCTCAGAAAATATGTGGGGAGAAACGATATGATTTTTGAACGACATGATTAGATACACACTGACGTCTCCATCGAGCCCGACCATGACGTACGTGATAAATATCCCATCGGTTCAGTTACCAAGCCATTAAATGTGTGTCAGACGATGGTCGGCCATTGCCGATATTGAACCGTCATCGCCAACTCTATAAATAACTCCTCTCTTCACCATTGTTACTTTTAAATTCCCAATTTCCAAATCCACTAAGTTCTTTTTTGCATCTGATGAGTTCTTCATTTTCAAATCTGCGATTCTCACTGCTAAAACTCTTCTTAGAATACCAAATCTTATCATCTCCCTCTATTTTTAATCTTCAAATCCAAAATGGCGAAAACGTCAAAAACTGTTCCTCAAAAAGAAAACGCTTCTTCATCACGGCCTGTCGGCGACAAAACACTAGTGGAGCCATGACTTGAGGAGTGCGTTCCCGGGGGGTGCGTTCTTACTTCTGATTTTAAGACCGACAAAGCCTTGTCGGTTCCCGGTCGATGCGAGCCAGAAGAAGTGGTGATCCCGGCTCCCGAAGAAGATATTACCACCCATGTGAAAGGGTTTTAAAGTGTTTACACTTATCCTTCCACATTGGGTCCCCTCGACCCCGTTCTCATCGATTTTTGCCGCCAGTATCAAATAACCCTAGGCCAAATCCACCCTTCCTTTTGGCGAATTGTTATTCTGACCCGCTTCATCGTGAACAAAGTCGAGGGGATGCCTTTCACCCTCGACCACCTCATCAGGTTGTACAGCTCCCCACATGTATCGAGGCATGTTAATAAAACTCCATACTCTGACTGGATGAGCTGTTGGAGCCTGATACTTGGGAGCTATCTGCTTCGGAGCGGGAATAGAGGGAGTCTGGGACCCTCCTCCAGCTTGAGAAACGGTTGTTCCATGGGAAATGCGCCAATCTGGGACACACTCTCCATAAGGCCCACCAAACGGACCAAAGCGTCCTGAAGTAATGGGGTGGCAATGAACCCCTCCGAAACCTAAGCTGGTCCGGCAGGAACAGTCTAGGCTGGAACCTCCTCGCCCAACTCTATCTGAGGCTCCACTGCTGATACTGCTGCACGAACTCTGGGCTGAGCCCTGCTCCTGCCTCGGCCTCTGCCCCTCGTAGGAGCTGCCACTGGGGCTCTGGTTGCTTCTCAGCTGAGGAAGCGGTACGTGTTCTCGCCATCTGCGAGAAAATAAGAGGAGAAGAGCTCAATCAGTATTGAGAAAACAAAATCGCACGACACAGAAGAATAAAAGTGAAATTTGTTCCTAAACTTCATAGCCTCTGGAATATAAGCACAGACGTCTCCGTACCGATCCTCCAGACTCTACTAAGCTTGCTCTTGAATCGTGAGACCTAGGCAACCTAGTTCTCTGATACCAACTTGTCACGACCCAGAATTCCCACCATCGGGACCGTGATGGCGCCTAACATTTCACTTGCTAGGCTAGCCAACGTTAGAGAATCATTAAACCAATCCCTATTCCATTCAGTGATTAACAACAGAGTAGCTAAGATTAAATATAGTAAGTGCGTAATAATATCAAAATTTTATTAACTACTACCACCCGGATCTGGAGTCACAATTCATGAGCATTCTAGAATTCACTACAAGTAATAATCTGAAAGAAATACAACTGTTTGGATGAAAGAAACAGCAAAACAGAAAAAGATAGGCGGGAACTTCAAAGTCTGTGAACGCCGACATATCTACCTTGAGTCTCCGGATAACGGTCCAACAGCAAAAATCTCGATCAACCCGAGCCGGTACCAAAATCTGCACAGAAAGTGCAAAGTGCAGTATCAGTACAACCGACCCCATGTACTAGTAAGTGTCGAGCCTAACCTCAACGAAGTAGTGACGAGGCTAAGACAAGGCACCTACAAATCAACCTGTACAATTTAACAATGTATATGCAAGTAACAACAATGAAAAGCTAGACAGGTAATATCGGGAGGGGGAAACATGCTGAGGGAAATACGAGATAAAGAACTACGACAAAATGATAACTGGAACAACCAATATACTATGAATCAACAGGAACATCGAATACAGTAAAGGAAAAATGCACGGCATCACCCTTCGTGCTTTTACTCTCAATCTCACCCTAAAATCAATAGAAACGGCACGACATCACCCTTCGTGCATTAACTCTCATATCATGGCACGACATCACCCTTCGTGCATTAACACTCACAATATGGCACGGTATCACCCTTCGTGCTTTTACACTCACAATATGGCACGGCATCACCCTTCGTGCTTTTACACTCACAATATGGCACGGCATCACCCTTCGTGCATTAACACTCACAATATGGCATGACATCACCCTTCATGCATTAACACTCTCCCTTACCATAATGCAGTGAATAAATAACAGCATGGAGATAGAATAACAAGTACAAGCCTTACTTCAACATTTGATTCCACAATATCAATCTCAACTTCGAAATAAATACTCAATTATCACCAGAAGATCCGTAAACATCATAAGAACGATTAATTATACAACATTAGACTAAATCTGTAGCAATTAGGCATGGGAAAGAGACAATATAAGAAAAACGGGAGAAACTGGGAAAACAGGTAAATTGGCGGCGCATAAGTACTCGTCACCTCACATATACGCCGCTCATATAAATTTCACCTAGCAATTAATATGGGATTCCTAATTCTCTCAAGTCAGTGTTAATTACGATACTTACCTCGTTCAGAAGGCCCCTCAATACGCAATCACAACTTTTTCTCTAGAATTCAGCTCCAAACCACTTGTATCTAATTCAAAAATGACTCAATAATATCAAATATTGCTAAAGGAATCAATTACATTGCATAAATTTAGATTTCCCAAATTTTCCTCCAAAAAGTCAAAAATCGACCCTGGGCCCGCTTGGTCAAAACCCGAGATTCAGACCAAAATCCATTTACCCATTCAACCCCGCGCCCAGATATATAATTGGTTTTGGAATCCGACCTCAATTTGAGGTCTAAATCCCCAAATTTCCGAAATCCCTAGTTTCTACCCAAAACCCCTAATTCTACCATGAAAACTCTAGATTTTAGGTTGATAATTCATGAAATGTAATGGATAATTAAAAAAATGGTTTAGAATCACTTACCACAAACTTTGGGGAAGAAAATATCTCTTGAAAATCGCCTCTAGCCCGTTTGGTTTTTGAAAAGTTGAAGAAATGGCTTAAGTCCCGTTTTGGGACTGTTTTACGAACTGGGCGACAGTGTTCATCGCATTCGCGAGGACACTGTCGCGTTCGCGAAGAGCAGAGTTGCCAAGCTTACGCGTTCGTGAGTCCCCCTTCGCGTTCGCGAAGGCTACTCCCCCCCCCCCCTCCGGCCTTCGCGTTCGCCAGACCTTGCTCGCGTTCACGATGAAGGAAAGACTGACCCATCCCACAGGTCCCTAACACTACGCGTTCGCAATAAGCTGGTCGCGTTCGCGAAGGATAAAGCCCCCATCACTTCGCGTTCGCGACCAAGCCTTCGCGTTCGCAAAGAGTAAAACCTCACCCTGACCAGCTTACCATTCGCGTTCGCGAGATTACCTTCGCAAACGTGAAGATGAACATACCAGAACAGCTGCTGCAGCAAAAATATCAGATTTTCCAAGTCCAAAACATCTCATAGCCTATCCGAAACTCACCCGAGCCTTCGGGGATCCAAACCAAATATGCACACAAGTCTAAAAATATCATACGAACTTGCTCGCGCGATCAAATCGCCAAAATAACACCTAGTACATGCTCCTATTCCGCTTATGATACCCCGAAGACCAAAGATAACACGGAACACTCCAAGCTCATTTATCATAATCCGCTGCAAAAGCTTGATATTCAACCATACTATGGACTCGAAATCCTTAGGCACCACACCTTAATTTTGAATCTACTAGGAACGTTATTGAGAGTCACCCACTCTGACTTAGTCCCGAATATAATCAACTCCAAGGCTCTGCTAGCACATGAGCACCCTCTCAAAGAAGCACCTGGCCGAATCATCTTCCTTGTAACTCCCCTCTACACGAAGCATAAATCCTGAGTCTTCCCAAAGCCTGAGCATGAATCGATAAGGCCAACTATAGCACACATTCCTTAAATCGCTTGCTAAAATTACCACTGATGTTCTCTTTCCTTAGTCGTAATAACCCATCAATATGCCGATAACCAGAAATCTTACAAATAGACGACCATGCAACCCAACTGTAGGCGGTGGGACTCTCCCACTTAGCTTGAATATACTATTGCATAAACCTGGAACCCACCAAGATTCTTTCTTCATCGACATGATCTAGCATAATCAACCCGCCAAATTCCTCGAAATCCTTCTATTAACCTTTAATAAACACTTCGAACCACTAGCCATATTTACATATTCAACCTCTTATCGGGTAGCTAGTAGAATTCTTCGCAGAAGCTTCATCAACACCACGCGACCGCTAACCTGCTCACAGGAGATAACCCACATGTGGAAACTACATGCTGACATATTCCAACGTCGCTGCACTGGGTATAATTACTATGAAATCAGTAGACCATCCTAAGTTCGAGATCATTCACCAGCTGCACCAGTCCGTTCACTCCTCATGGAGGTTAACTAAAGGTGCGACAATACATTCCAATCTTACGTCATGTTGTATCCTTCTTCATATCAAGCAACTCCTTTCTGTTGTATCCAATCTCCCGCTGTATAATAGCCAATATTTCAAATTAAGTCCGTAGACCCAATCACCATCCACCATAATTCCCAAATCACTCTTAACTTTCCTCAAGGCGTGTCGCTATCCTATCACATAACCCGCATGCTACACTGCCACTCTCCCACTTTGGTCAAACTCACTCCTTTAAGCAACTACCCGACTCTTGTTTCTCACACTTGGCCTTCTATAAGTTTAAGCACCGCAAGACACCTCCCACATGTCCTTCCTCATCCTTCGCTGCCCAGTTGTTGCCTTAACTCAAAATTCATCTCTGTAGCACTTGAACCGACAGATCGCTACCAACTTTAAACCTTTATGAAGATCATCTTTCTCAAGCCATCAACCCTAGAAACATCGATTCAATCCTGAAATCGCTACACCCCGTTATTTCTGACAACCGCTCCTCCGGCACCATTTCACAATACCTTGCCCCCGAAGGCTAATTGAAGAAACTATAACACTGACAAACTTAACACATTCAGCAAGGACAACGGCACCACATCACAGATAAAGATTCTAACACGCTCAAAAATACCAAGTCTCGTTACTCCATCAACCCAAACCTGAACATTCTTAGTTCGATTGCCTTTCCTCCGCTGGAAATAAAACGTTGAACCTCTGAATCATGTACTGAGAAAACCTTTCTTTCAATTCATTCACTGCCCCTACACATAGACAAGTATCCTACCATTACTTCAACACTGTGCGATAATAAATCATGAACATCATAACAATTGGTGCATAGCCCCAAAATAATTAGAAGATACATCTACTGAGCTGAGATGACAGAACATCCTTCCGTAACACGACGACATTAGCCCAAACGAATACGCAGGGAGAATCATCCTGATCTACATCAGTAGTGCCATTAAAATTCCTCGATTCCAAATTTACAACAAGCGTTTCACGTCCCATAAGATCGAATAGGAAGGAAATGAAGGCATAATCCTTAAAGGAATCAAATCGCACGATGAGAAATCAAGAAAGGGAAGTGCTCCTAACAGTCCTGTAGCCTCTCGAAGATAAGTATAGACGTCTCTGTACCGATCCGCAAGACTCTACTAGACTTGCTCATGACTTGTGAGACCTAAGTGAACCTAGTGCTCTGATACCATGTTGTCACGACCCAAAATCCATTAATGGTCGTGATGGCGCTGGACATTGATGTCAGGCAACCCAAAAATAACTACTTAACTTTGTTCTCATTTTAATATTTTTGAAATCATATTTCCTTCAATTAAAAGGTAAAAGATGAAATTTAGAAAATAATTAATAATATTTTTAACAATTCCAATACAGTGCAACCCATAATCGCCCCAAAACCCGGTGTCACAAGTGCATGAGCCTCAACTAAGAATGTAAAATAAAATACAACATCTGTCCGGAATACAAATTGGACAGGAAAATATAAATACTCCGAGGGAGACTCTGCTGTCTGCGGACTCGTAACGTAGAATGTAGCTCACCTAAGTCCCCGCAATAACCGTGCCTCTTCACTCACAAGGCCACTAGACATATATGCACCTGCACAAAAATGTGCAAAAAGTATAGTATGAGTACATAAATCAACTCGTACCCAGTAAGTATCCCACCTAACCTCGAAGAAGTAGTAACGAGGGGTCAACTTCGACACTTACTATGGGCTATAAATAAATAAAATAATATAATTAAATTAGGCATGGATTAATTAATACGGTTGCAAGCCCAATATTCTGAAGTAAGTAAGCAGTTCTTTTATAATTAAGAACTCTCCAAATTTATTTTTCATTATTTAACAATTTATCTCAGGCCAAGGAGGCAATATCATTTATTGTAATTTCCAAAGCAATCAATTAAATCATGTGCAAATCATACCAAGGTCGTACTGCCCGATCCAACATAATATTAAACTGTGCACTGCCAGAGGGTCGAACGGCGTGAACCATAGATGCATCTATTTAATCTGCTGAGGCGTTCAGCCCCTTTCACAAAAGATAAACACATTCAGACAACCAAATCAAGGATTTATTTAGGTTTGATGTTCAAAGAAATATCAATTCTCATTAATGGTGAAGTGACCCGTCCAAAACCCAAGTAGGTAAAGTCTAACCTTTTGAAATTCCTTTATCAAGTTTCAATATGTTTTAAACGGTTAAATTAACGAGTAGGATGCAAGCATCGCAAATATAATGTGATTTGGGTCCTAGACTACCCGGACATAAGCATAATAGTAGCTACGCACGGACTCTCGTCATCTTGTACGTACATAGCCTCCACAAATAGAAGCACATATTAAATTAATTCACCTATGTGGTTAATTCCCTCTTACAAGATTAGAAAGAAGACTTACCTCACTCCGAAGCTCCTTAACCGGTTCCCAAGCCCTTCCGACGACTCAAACTGATGCTCAACGCTCTAAAACTAGCCAATAAATATAAAAATCCATAAAAATATACTCTAATACTCATTATAATCCAATTTATAATAATTTCTATCTCCGATCGAAAAGTCGATAAAAATCACCCTCGGGCTCATGTGCCCGAATTCCGAAATTTTGAAGATAACTTTACCCCATGGCACCACGAACTCAAATGTAATTTATTCCAAATTCCATGTCCAAAATCGTGGTCAAAATCCAAAAATACGAAATTCTAGGTTTTCTACCAAAACCCCACAATTTCTACTAATTTCCATATTCAAATCCATATATAATCATGTATTTAGCTTATAATAAGTGGAAATCACTTACCTTGACATTGATAACGAAGAATGAGCTCCAAACTCGCTCCAAGACCGGCTCTCATGAAGGAAATGAGGTGAAAATGAGCCAAGCCCTCGTTCTTAACACACTGCCCAGCCCCGTCCTTCGCACCGGTGGTCAAGTAGCCGCACCTACTGCTTCGCAGGTGCGAGAAACCTTCCGCTTCTGCGCTTGCGCAGATGCGGCCAAAAGCTCCGCACCTGCGGTCCTTCACCTGGCCAGCCTGCTCGGCTTCTGCGACTCAATGTCGCTTCTGTGCCCTCCACCTGCGGTCAAAATCTTACGAGTACACTAGATATCAGTTGCCTCAACTCTTCTTCAAATTCCAAATTCGATCCGTTAACCACCTGAAATTCACCCAGGGCCCTTGGGACCTTAACCAATTATACCAACACGTCCCAAAACACATTATGAACTTAGTCGGGCCTTTAAATCACATCAAACAACATCGAATTCATGAATCGCACCCCATTCCAAGCTTAATGAACTTTAGAATTTCAAACTTCTACATTTGATGCCGAAACCTATCAAATCACGTCCGATTGACCTCAAATTTTGCACACAAGTCACATTTAACATTACGGACCTATTCCAACCTCCGAAATCGGAATCCGACCCTGATATCAAAAAGTCCACTTCCGGTCAAACTTCTCAAAAACCTTCAAATTTCTAACTTTCGCCAAATGACTCTAGAATGACCTACGGACCTCCAAATCTACTTTCGAACGCGCTCTCGATACGAAAATCACCATACAGATCTATTCTCAAACTCAAAATCCCAAACGAACATCGATAACATTAAAATGCGCTTCAACCCAAATTTATGAATTCCTTCTAAAGATTCTATCTTCCACAATAGGCGCCGAAACGCTCCCGGGTCACCCAAAACCCGATCCGGACTTACGCCCAAGTCCTAAATCATCATACGAACCTGTTGGAACCTTCAAATCCTGATTCCGAGGTCGTTTACTCAAAAATCCAATCTTAGTCAATTCTTCCAACTTAAGGCTTTCGAAATGAGGATTTTCTTTCCAATATCAACTCTGATCTCCCCGACATTCAATTCCGACCACACGTACCAGTCATAATACCTAAAATGAAGTTGCTCATGACCTCAAACCATCGGAAGATGCACTAGAGCTCAAAACGACCGGTCGGGTCGTTACAAGAACTTGCCCGACATGTGAGTTGAAGCAAAATTTTAGGTTTTGCTCGATTTGAAAAATAATTTTAGGCTTTATTTGATTCTTTTGAACTTAATGCTTACCACGAATAACAATTATCCCTAGTCAGCCCTTTTGAGCCTATAGACTTTTATTTGGCAACCACATTACAAGCCTATACCTCTTTGTCCTAAACTTTTATTATTTTGATCCGGTTACCTCTTAAAGCACTTTAATTATGAAATGAGCACTAGAAGAAGTAAGGACTAAGTGTGGGGTGGCTTTCAAATGGAACCAATGAAATAAAGAAGGGTGCACTTATTTGTTTTAAAGTAATACACCACTAGCGGAAACTGAAAAGGGAAAAACAAAAGTAGAAACAAAAAGAGAAAAAAAGAAGGAAAAATATAGATGAATAAATTATTTTTTTGTTCTTGCTAGTGGTATATAAAGTAAAGTAGTGCTTAAAGAAAGAGGGAATATTTTTGGGGTGTTAACTTGTTTGTGAAATTGAAGTGGATTGAAGAATTTGCGCTTAGAGTTATTATGTAATGTGTTAAAGTGCTTGGGAGGATGAACCACTAATCCAAAATATATCTTACCCTTCCCTTATCCCACGTTAAAACCATAAAAAAGTCCTAACAGATTTTAGATTGAGCGAGCTTACATTAGTAGAGATTTACATTAAGGGCAAGCCTATGGTGCCAATTGCATGCATGTGACTTCTTTTGTGAGAGTGAGAGATTTTCTTTGATATATATGATTCCTTAAAATATATTTGAGCATTTGATTCGAATGTGTATATTTAACTTACTCATTTGTTCTTATTGTGAGGGCAAATGATTTCGCGAGGGATAGGTAAAGTTATTAGACTTCTCACTATGATGTTGGGTATTCAAGCCATGAGGCATTGTGACTTTTGAGTCGGTTTTTGAGGGTAAGATTGTTATGAGCATGTTGTCTTTGTTTGAATATTTTTGAAGTTTGGCATAAGAAAAAGGGAAGTGTATGTGATTGCATATGCTAGAGTTTAATTGTTGCTATCAATCATAGTCATTGGTGTAGTGTGCCTCAATTGTGTAACAACAAAGTGCTCAAGGATAGTGTGAATTGTTAGTTGACTCGAGGACGAGCAATGTTTAAGTGTGGGGTAGTGATGTTTGGGTATAATTATATATTTTTAGTGCATTACTTACCTTGCATTTTGGGGCTTTAATGCTAAACAATACTATATTTGTACTTATTTGAGTCTATTTTATGTATAGGTACGTTGGAGATGAAATTGGAACAAAGTAGAGATTTTATGTGTATTTTATACACTACAAGAATGGTTTGTGATTATTTGATGACGGAAAATATTATGATGTATAATTGTGCAATATTTGAAGATAAAACAAAAGAAGATAAAAAGAAAAGAAAAATACAAAAGAAGAATTGATAAAAGAAGAGAAGCTAATGCAAAGAATTGCAAAAGTTAGGCAGAAAACAGAAATTGAAAACGAAGCAGATGTTATGGAATTTAAAACGCGAGCTTGATTTCTCACTACAAAGTTGGCGTTGCGAGGCTTGAGGCGAGCTGGAGGTGCGCGGCAGAGCAGGCTAGGCACGATCTGTCGCGAGACCACACGTGTTTCGAATTTTTAAAGCTTATTTTGTCTCCTATTTGATTTTGAACTTATTTATTTTATTTGAGTCTTTTCTATACACATATAAATAGTTATTAAACGTCAATTTTTGGGGAGACCGAGATTGGACCGGGATTAGACCAGGGATTTGACCTAAGGAGGCAAGAACACACTAGGAGCAAGGCGGGAAATTCTTCTACGAGTTTTTGACTTCCTTCTTCCTATTTTCATTATTGGTTATGAGTTCTAATATTATAATTTTGCATACTATTATGAATAGCTAATTTGTTATCTAGAGTTTTGATAGAACCTTTTGTAGGATAAATTCTTGTTATATTTTTATATAATTGAGTTTTGGATTTCTCTACTTGCTCAACTACGTTATTATTGTGGTTGGTTGAAAAGCTCACAATCGATTGTGCCTATTTAGTGTGTATTACTCGGGAGAGAGTGCATATTTAGGTAATTGTTGAACATCACTCATAGCGTATATGAGGGATCAATACGGAGGGTTTAAATGTGGGATTAGGGATAACGAAACCTTAGTGCGATCCGAGTGAGTCGTACTTAATGCCAGCTAGCGTAATTCGGGAGAATATGTCTAGTAAATTGTGGTAGTTACTCGTGAGAGAATTATGACACTCAGAGCGCTCATGATCGATAGAGAAAACTTAGGCGAAATTATAGAAGGCATAATGGGAAGGAATTCGACAATTGGGAAATCATAACTCTAGACCTCCTTAGTCTTGTCTCAAATTTCATCCTTGTTAGTTGATAATTTTACTGCTTTATAATAGTTGTTAGTTAATTAGTTAAAAATAAATATTATAATCTCTATAATTAGAAAATTATTTGGACTTGTGTTTCTTAGCAATATTGAACGGTTGTAGCTAAGACTTAGTTCTCTGTGGGGTTCGACTCCGGACTTGTAAATTGGATTATATTTGCAACGACCACTTAGTCCTTTTTATAAGGCATAGTTGGGCGTAATCAAATTTTGGTGTCGTTACCGTGGAACTAACGATGTAGTTGTAGGTGTACATATTGCTAGGTTGCAAGCTTGAACTTTTATTTTTGTTTTCTTGTATTTGATTTTTTTAATTTTTGTTTTACTTGTTGATTTTAGAAACATGGAATCTTGGAATTATGAGAGTTTTGATGTTGGTAATTCTACTTTCGATCATCCTTATACATATTGTGGAGGAAATCACCCATGGCAAAATTATCAAAATATTTCCGAGAGCGAGTTATGTGCACCAACTCAATATTATGTGTGGAATGTGTATGATATGTGTGGTGGTCAAGATGGTCACTTTCATGGTTGTGCTTATATGTCTTATCCTCCCCCAACCCCTTATTATGATGGTTCTACTTTTTTTGGTGAAGTTAATAGGAACAAAGAACCTAGGGAAGCTGACCTGAATGAGATCAAAGATAGGTTAAAGTGTTTCATGGAACAAAGTAATGAGAAACAACTGCAAATACAAAGGCTATGTGATACTATCCAAAGGCAAGAGGCAACTATTCATAACCTGGAGGCATAAGTGAGTTAATTAGTTGAAACATTTAATGCTCAACAAGCTGATATTGTGGATAGTAGCCAAAAGGAGCATGCATTAGATGCAGAAATTGAGGTACCAATAGAGGGGTCCATAGTAGAACACTAACAATCAATCAAACTCGAATTTGAGGATGCCGATGTTGTAAAAGAGATACTAGAGTCAATCAAGGACATTGATGATACATATTTAGTTGACTCTAGTGTAATTGGTGTTGAGGATGTAGATAGTCCCAATGTTCATGTAGTTGAGTGCATTGGTCAACACTCCAAGCATTTTTCCACATTGTGTTTGGATGATGATATTGAAATAGATTCATCTGAGCCACTTGAGGAGTCAAGAAATGAGGAACAAGGTGCCTACATTCTGGAATTCTTCTTGCCACAAAGTCGGGATTACACACCTCATCTAAAGGCCAAGAAGTTCAGAATACTATATTGTTTCCTTGGGCCAGTTCGATTCGTTCTACCACCCCAGGAGCATAATCATAAGCTTGAAGTAAAACTTGGGGTCCAATTCATAAGTTCGAAGTGGAGGCATAAAGTGATTCACATCGTGCCGCGACGTTAAATCAAGCGCTTGTTTGAAGGCAACCCATCATTACTTCTTTTTATTTTTTATTTTTTTATTTTTTTTTTAAATTTTTTTTTTATTATTGTATTATTCTTGCAGTGTTTTTTTTTTATTTCTTTAGGAGAATGGGAAGCAAATCCATTGGAAACTAAAAAAGCAACAACAACCCAGATGGTTAAAACTAAGTGTGAGGTACCCGCACGAAGGACCAGGCCTGGGAGAAGTCTGAGTACCCCATGAGCTGCTAGTGCTTCGGTCTTTGGCCTACCAGGGAGTTCCTTTTACCCTCTTATATTTATGGGTGTGCATTGGGGACAATGCACAATTTTAAGTGTGGGGTGAGGAGATTGTCTGGGTGACTTTCTATACTATTTTAGTTGTGTTAGTTTAATTCATTAATTTTTTTAATTGTTTTCGAAAAATAGAAAAGATAGGACTTTTCCCAATGATGGATATCCTAGACAGCTTTCTTGAGGGATACAAGTCTAAAGAAAAAAAAAGATTTTCGTTGTAGGTAGTGTAATAATCCCCCGTAATTTTTCTTTATACCTCGGTTCTTTTCCATGGGATGTAATTTGAATCGGGTCATAGTTTTTATTTTTAGAGTAGAATAGGATTTAGGGAATAAAATAAGGAAGATGAAATTCCTAGGCGCTTTTTGACTTGTTTGATAGTAGCATATTTAGACTCTAGCATGTGTATTACCTTCCCTATAGTTTGAAATTGCTTATGACGCCTTATTGAGTCAGATAGCACGTCTATTGATGCCTATGTCTCATTTTCTTTACTTATGTTTACTTTTTGCTTAATGCTTAACATCTCGTGGCTCCGTGAATACTTGCAATTATTTGAGAATCGGAATGGAACCATCCTTAGTGAGTCATGTGTCATGTGTGGTGAAAAATTATATAGTCCGTGTCATTGCAGTAGAGTCTAGAACTGTCACGACCCAAAATTCATTAATGGTTGTGATGGCGCCGGACACCGCTGTCAGGCAATCCAAAAATAATTACTTAACTTGGTTCTCATTTTAATATTTTTGAAATCATATTTCTTTCAATTAAAAAGTAAAAGATGAAATTTACAAAATAATTAATAATATTTTTAACAATTTCAATACAGTGCAACCCATAATCGCCCCAAAACCCGGTGTCACAAATGCATGAGCCTCAACTAAGAATATAAAATAAAATACAACATCTGTCCGGAATACAAATTTGACAGGAAAATATAAATACTCTGAGGGAGACTCTGCTGTCTGCGGACTCGTAACGTGGAATGCAGCTCACCTAAGTCCCCGCAATAACCGCGCCTCTACACTCACAAGGCCACTAGACATATATGCACCTGCACAAAAATGTGCATCAAGTGTAGTATGAGTACGTAAATCAACTCGTACCCAGTAAGTATCCCGCCTAACCTCGAAGAAGTAGTAACGAGGGGTCGACTTCAACACTTACTATGGGCTATAAATAAATAAAATAATATAATTAAATTAGGCATGGATTAATTAATACGGTTGCAAGCCCAATATTCTGAAGTAAGTAAGCAGTTCTTTTATAATTAAGAACTCTCCAAATTTATTTTTTATTATTTAACAATTTATCTCAGGCCAAGGAGGCAATATCATTTATTGTAATTTCCAAAGCAATCAATTAAATCATGCGCAAATCATGCCGAAGTCGTACGGCCCAATCCAACATAATATTAAACTGTGCACTGCCAGAGGGTCGAACGGCGCGAATCATAGATGCATCTATTTAATTTATCGAGGCGTCTGGCACGTTCCACAAAAGATAAACATATTCAGACAACCAAATCAAGGATTTATTTAGATTTGATGTTCAAAGAAATATCAATTCTCATTAACGGTCAAGTGACCCGTCCAAAATCCAAGTAGGTAAATTCTAACCTTTTGAAATTCCTTTATCGAGTTCCAATATGTTTTAAATGGTTAAATTAACAAGAAGGATGCAAGCATCGCAAATATAACGTGATTTGGATCCTAGACTACCCGGACATAAGCATAATAGTAGCTACGCACGGACTCTCGTCACCCCGTACGTACGTAGCCCCCACAAATAAAAGCACATATTAAATTAATTCACCTATGGGGGTTAATTCCCTCTTACAAGGTTAGAAATAAGACTTACCTCGCTCCGAAGCTCCTTAACCGGTTCCCAAGCCCTTCCGACGACTCAAACTGATGCTCAACGCTCCAAAACTAGCCAATAAATAGACTAACCCATAAAAATATACTCTAATACTCATTATAATCCAATTTATAATAATTTCTAACCCCGATCGAAAAGTCGATAAAAATTATCCTCGGGCCCACGTGTCCGGATTCCGAAATTTTGAAGATAAACTTTACCCCATGGCACCACGAACTCAAATATCTAATTTATTCCAAATTCCGTGTCCAAAATCGTGGTCAAAATCCAAAAATTCTAACTTCTAGGTTTTCTACCAAAACCCCACAATTTTTACTAATTTTCATATTCAAATCCATATATAATCGTGTATTTAGCTTATAATAAGTGGAAATCACTTACCTTGACATTGATAGTGAAGAATGAGATCCAAACTCGCTCCAAGACCGGCTCTTATGGAGGAAATAAGGTGAAAAGAGCCAAGCCCTCGTTTTTTAAAGAACACACTACCCAGCCCCGTCCTTCGCACCTGCGGTCAAGTAGCCGCACCTGCGGCTTCGCGGGTGCGAGAAACCTTCCGCTTATGCGCCTGCTTCCGCTTCTGCGGGGTACTTTCCTCTTTTGCGCTTGCGCAGATGCGGCTAAAAGCTCTGCACCTGCGGTCCTTCACCTGGCCAGCCTGCTCCGCTTTTGCGCCTTCCGCACCTGCGGTCAAAACCTCGCAGGTGCGGGTACACCAGATATCAGCTGCCTCAACTCTTCTTCAACCATACAAAAATTATCAAATTCCGACGTCAAATGGACCTTCAAATATTAAATTTCGTTTTTGGAAAGTTTTACGAAAATTTTAATTTTCTTCCATCTAAATCCGAAATAAACGATGAATATAAGCTTTTGAAATATAATCACTTTCGGGTATAGAACACTTACCCAAGTCGAAGTCGCGAAAAAACCCTTTGGAATATGGTGTCTGGCTATAATTATATATTTTTAGTGCATTACTTACCTTACATTTTGGGCCTTTAATGCTAAACTATACTATATTTGTGCTTATTTGAGTCTATTTTATGTGTAGGTACGTTGGAAATGAAATTAGAACAAAATAGAGATTTTATGTGTAATTTATACACTACAATAATGGTTCGTGATTATTTGATGACGGAAAATATTATAATGTATAATTGTGCAATATTTGAAAATAAAACTGAAGAAGACAAAAAGAAAAGAAAAAGACAAAAGAAGAATTGATAAAAGAAGAGAAGTTAATGCAAAGAATTGCAAAAGTTAGGCAGAAAACGGAAATTGAAAACGAAGCAGATGCTATGGAATTGAAAATGCGAGCTTGATTTCTTGCTACAAAGCTGGCGTCGCGAGGCTCGAGGCGAGCTTGAGGCGCACGACAGAGCAGGCTAGGCGCGGTCTGCCGCGAGGTGACGCGTGTTTCAGATTTTTAAAGTTTTTTTGTCTCCTATTTGATTTTGGATTTATTTATTTCGTTTGGGTCTTTTCCCTACACATATAAATAGTCATTAAACATCAATTTTTGGGGAGACCGAGATTGGACCGAGATTAGACCGGGTATTTGACCTAAGGAGGCAATAACACACTAAGAGGAAGGCGGGGAATTCTTCTACGAGTTTTTCACTTCCTTCTTCCTATTTTCATTATTAGTTATGAATTCTAGTATTGTAGTTTTGCATACTATTATGAATATCTAATTTGTTATCTAGAGTTTTGATAGAACCTTTTGTAGGATAAATTCTTATTATGTTTTTATATAATTGAGTCGTTGGATTTCTCTACTTGTTCAACTACGTTATTATTGTGGTTGGTTGAAGAGCTCTCAATCGACTGTGCCTATTTAGTATGTATTACTCGGGAGAGAGTGCATATTTAGGTAATTGTTGAATAACATCACTTCTAACATATATGAGGGATCAATACAGAAGGTATAAAGGTGGTATTAGGGATAACAAAACCTTGGTACGATCCGAGTGAGTCGTACTTAATGCCAGCTAGCGTAATTCGGGAGAATATGTATAGTAAATTGTGGTAGTTACTCGGGAGAGAATTACGACACTCAGAGCGCTCATGATCGGTAGAGAAAACTTAGGTGAAATTATAGAAGGCATAGCGGAAAGAATTCCGACAATTAGGAAAATCATAACTCTAGACCTCCTTAGTCTTGTCTCAAATTTCATCCTTGTTAGTTGTTAATTTTACTGTTTTATAATAGTTGTTAGTTAATTAGTTAGAAATAAATATTATAATCTTTATAATTAGGAAATTGTTTAGGTTGTGTTTTTTAGCAATATTGAACGGTTGTAGCTAAGACTTAGTTCTCTGTGGGATTCGACTCCGGACTTGTAAACCAGATTATATTTGCAACGACCGCTTAGTCCTTTTTATAAGGCATAGTTGGGCGTGATCAGAATCGCCCAAATCCGAGACTCAAAACTCAAAAATGATTAAAAATGGCTAACATCCGATTTTTATGTGTTCTGTCTAGTATTTTCGCATCTTCGGACAAATCTCCACATCTGCCGACTCGCATTTGCGAGACAAAGCTCGCATTTGCGGAACAGCGCAGACAAGCAGAGGACCGCACTTGCGGTCCTTCACGTCGCAGAAGCGCGAAGGAAGCCGCAGAAGCGAGAAAGATCGCAGAAGCAAGTATCGCACTTGCATCCCAAGATTCGCAGAAGCGAAGCTTCTCCCCTGGCCTCAAAGTCGCAGAAGCGACACTGCCTCCGCAGAAGCGATTACGCACCTGTGGCCAAAATTGCGCAGGTGCGAAACACCAAAACCAGACCTGCAAAGTTTTACAAAAATAATTTGAAACACATCCGAAACTCACCCGAACCCCTCGGGACCCCATCCAAATATTTCAACCAGTCCCGTAACATAATACAGACTTACTTGGGGTTTCAAATTACATCAAATAGTATTGAAATTACAATTCACACTTCGATTCGGACTTAGGAGTTTCAAACTTTTAAATTTACAAAACTCGTGTCGAAACGTATTAAACCAATCCGGAAGGACTTCAAATTTGGCGCACAAGTCATAAATGGCATACCATACTATTCCAATTTCCAGAATCGGGTCCGACCCCGATATCAATAAAGTCAAATCCGCGGTCAAACTTTGGAAATCTTTAGCCTTTCAAACTTCCTATATTCAATAAATGGCGATAACTGAAGTTAGGGACCTCCAATTTAAATTCCGGGCATACGCCTAAGTCCCAAATCATGATACGGAACTACCCAAACTGTCAAAGTACTGATCCGAGTCCGTTTGCTCAAAACGTTGACCGAAGTCAACTCAGTTGAGTTTTAAAGCTCTATTTCACATTTTAATCCATTTTTTATATAAAAACTTTCCGAAAAATTATACGGACAGCGCATGCAAGTCGAGGAATGATAAATAGTACTTTTTGAGGTCTTAGAACACAGAAATGAATGTTTAAATTAAAGATGACATTTTGGGTCATCGCGTTCTCCACCTCTAAAACAAACGTTCGTCCTCGAACAGAATTAGAAAAGTACCTAAGCTGGTGAAAAGATGTGTATATTTACTGCGCATGTCCGAGTCAGACTCCCAGGTAGCTGCCTCAATCGACTGACCTCTCCATTACACCCGAACTGAAGGATAACTCTTAGACCTCAACTGCCGGACCTGCCGGGCTAAATAGCTACCGGCTCCTCCTCATAAGTCAAATCCTTGTCCAACTGGACTGAGCTGAAATCTAACACATGGGACGGATCACCATGATATTTCTGGAGTATAGACATATGGAACACCGGATGAATTGTTGATAAACTAGGTGGTAGTGCAAGCCTGTAGGCTACTTCACCTACCCTTTCAAGAATTTCAAAGGGTCTGATATATCTAGGGCTCAACTTGCCCTTCTTTCCAAATCTCATTATACCTTTCATAGGTAAAACCCGGAGCAATACTCTTTCTCCTGCCATGAATGCCATGTCACAAACTTTACGATCGGCATAACTCTTTTGCCTAGACTGAGCTGTGTGAAGTCAATCCTCAATAACCTTGACCTTATCCAAGGCATCCTGTACCAAATCGGTACCCAACAACCGAGCCTCTCCCGGTTCAAACCAGTCAACTGGCGAACGATATCGCCTCCCGTATAATGCTTCATATGGAGCCATCTGAATACTCGACTGGTAGTTGTTATTATAGGCAAACTCCGCAAGTGGCAAAAACTGATCCCAAGAAGCTCCAAAATCTATAACACAAGCGCGAAGTATATCTTCCAATATCTGAATAGTGCGCTCTGACTGTCCGTCTGTCTGTGGATGAAATGTTGTACCCAACTCAACTCGCGTGCCTAACTTACGTTGTACAGCCTTCCAGAAGTGTGAGGTGAACTGCGTACCTCGATCTGAAATAATAGACACGGGTACACCGTGAAGGCGGACAATCTCGCGGATGTAAATCTCCGCTAATCGCTCTGAAGAATAGGTAACTGCTACTAGAATGAAATGTGTTGACTTGGTCAACCTGTCCATAATGACCCATACTACATCGAACTTTCTCTGAGTCCGTGAAAGACCAACAACAAAATCCATAGTGATACGCTCCCACTTCCACTCAGGAATTTCTAACTTCTGAAGCAAACCACCAGGTCTCTGATGCTCGTACTTGACTTGCTAACAATTTAAACACCGAGCTACATATGCAACTATATCCTTCTTCATTCTCCTCCACCAATAATGTTGCCGCAAATCTTGATACATTTTGGCGGCACCTGATGAATGGAATACCGGGAATTGAAGGCCTCTTCCAGAATTAATTCACGAAGCCCATCCACATTAGGCACACAAATACGACCCTGCATTCGCAGAACTCCATCTTCCCCCCACATCAACCCTTTTGGCACCACCGTGCCGTACCGTGTCCTTAAGGACAAGCAAATGAGGATCGCCATGCTGTCGCTCTCTGATATGCTCATATAAAGAAGACCGAGCAACTATGCAAGCTAGAACCCGACTGGGCTCTGAAATATCTAACCTCACGAACTGATTGGCCAAAGTCTGAATATCTGCAGCAAACGGCCTCTCACCAACTAGAATATATGCAAGGCTGCCCATACTCACAGCCTTTCTACTCAAAGCATCGGCCACCACATTGGCCTTTTCGAGGTGATACAAAATGGGGATATCATAGTATTTCAACAACTCCAACCATCTTCTCTGCCTCAAATTGAGATCTTTTCGTTTGAACAGATACTGTAGACTATGATGATCAGTAAATACCTCACATGAGATATCGTAAAGGTAATGCCTCCAAATCTTCAGCGCACGAACAATGGCTGCCAATTCTAAGTTATGAACAGGATAATTCTTCTTGTGAACTTTTAACTGTCACGACGCATATGAAATCACCCTGCCATCTTGCACCAATTCCAACGCGAGATGCATCACAATACACAGTATACAATCCTGAACCTGTGGGTAATACCAACACTGGTGCCATAGTCAAAGCGGTCTTGAGCTTCTGAAAGCTTAACTCACACTCGTCTGGCCATCTGAATGGGGTACCCTTCTGAGCAAATTTGGTCAATGAAGATGCTATAGATGAAAACCCCTCCACAAACCGGCGATAATAACCTACCAAACCTAGGGAACTACGGATCTCTATAGCTGAAGTAGGTCTAGGTCAATTTTGAACTGCCTCAATCTTCTTAGGATCCACTTTTATGCCTTCTGCCGATACAACATGCCCCAAAAAGACAACTGAGTCTAACCAAAATTCACATTTCGAAAATTTGGCATATAACTGATTATTTTTCAAAGTCTGAAGTACAATCCAAAGGTACTGCTCATGCTCCTCTCGACTGCTGGAGTAAATCAAGATATCATCAATGAATACAACCACAAAATAATCCAAATAGGGCTTTAATACTCGATTCATTAAATCCATAAATGTTGTTGGGGGCATTTGTCAGCCCAAATGACATCATTAGGAATTCGTAATGCCCATACCGAGAACGAAAAGCTGTCTTAGGGACATCGGATGCCCTAATCTTCAACTGATGGTAACCAGACATCAAATCGATCTTTGAAAACACCTTGGCACCCTGAAGCTGATCGAATAAGTCATCAATTCTTAGTAGCGGATACTTGTTCTTGATAGTAGCCTTGTTCAACTGCCGATAATCTATACACATCCGCATTGAACTATCTTTCTTCTTTACAAATAACACTGGTGCACCCCAAGGCGAGACGCTAGGTCTAATGAATCCCTGATCAAGCAAGTCTTGTAACTACTCCTTCAATTCCTTCAGCTCTGGCGGGGCCATACAGTATGGTGGAATAGAAATGGGCTGGGTGCCCGGAGCCAAATCAATACATAAGTCAATATCTCTGTCGGGTGGCATCCTCGGTAAATCTGTAGGAAATACATCTGGAAACTCACGGACGATTGGGATTGAATCCATAGAAGGAACATCCGCACTAGAATCGCGAATATGAGCCAAATAAGCTAGATAACCCTTCTCAACTATACGCCGAGCCTTTATATAAGAGATAACCCTATTGGTAGAATGGACAGGAATCCCTTTCCACTCTAATTGAGGTAACCCCGGTATGTCTAAGGTCACCGTTTTGGCGTGACAATCCAATATATCATGATAAGGTGACAGCCAATTCATTCCTAATATAACATCAAAATCTACCATATCAAGAAGTAGGAGATCCACGCTGGTCTTAAGACTCCCAATAGTAACCACACACGAACGATAGACATGATCTACCATAACAGAATCTCCCACCGGTGTGGACACACACATAGAAGCACTCAGAGAATCACGAGTTACAACTAGATATGAAGCAAAATAGGAGGACACATAGGAATAAGTAGATCCTGGATCAAATAGAACTGAAGCATCTCTTTGGCAAACTGGAACATTACCTATGATCACGGCATCGGATGACTAGGCCTCAGGCCTAGCTGGAAAAGCATAAAATTGAGGTTGGGCCCCACCACTCTGAACCGCGTCCCTGGGACGGCCTCTAATTGGCTGGCCTCCACCTCTAACAACCTGACCTCCATCTCTAGCTGTCTGACCCCTACCCCTAGCTAGATGGGCGGGTGGCGGAACAGCTGGTGCTGGAATCATAGCACGAGAACCCTGCTGTTGCATACTGCCCTGATACCTAGGGCAAAATCTAGCAATGTGCCTCAGATCACCACAAGTATAACAGGATCTCCGCTGTTGTGACTGCTGATACTGGAACTAGCCATGTCGACCTAGATAACCACCCTGATGACTCCGGATCGGAAGTGCACTAATAGGAGCTGGTGGTGCACTGTAAGCTAGCTGGTCGGAATGAGGCATATGAGGGTCGTGACCACCTGAAGCACTGCGGGATGCCTGGAGCGCTGAATGAAACGGCCTAGGAGGATGACCTCTACCAAAATTACCCCTGCCTCCAGACGAGGCACCACTGAACCCACCGAACTGACAAGGCCTCTTATCAGACCCCTGCCCTCTTTCCTATGCAAGAACCATCTCGATCCTCTTAACAACATTAGCAGTCACCTGAAAGGGAATCTCACTTCCGGTCTCCTTGGCCATCTGAAGCTTGATAGGGTGAGTGAGTCCATCAATAAACCTCTTCACTCTCTCTCCCTCAGTAGGAAATAAAAGGAGAGCATGACGGGCTTAATCCACAAAACGTGTCTCGTACTGAGTAACAATCATACTACCATGCTGGAGATGCTCAAATTACCTGCGGTAATCCTCTCTCAATGTGATAGGGAGGAGCTTCTCTAGAAATAGCCGTGAGAACTGCTCCCAAGTCAGTGCAGGCGACCCAGCTGGTCTAGTCAACATAAAATCTCTCCACCACCTCTTGGCGGAACCCGTCATCTAAAATACCACAAAATTGACCCCATTGGTATCAACTATACCCATGTCTGCAACACCTCATGGCAGCGGTCAAGATAATCCTGTAGGTCCTCAGAAGGTGTACCACTGAAGTGAATTGCAAAGAGATTAGTAAACTTGTCCAACCTTAATAGAGCCTCAGAAGACATGGCGGGCCTATCACCGGCCTGTGCCGC
The DNA here is from genome assembly GCF_000715075.1 of Nicotiana tabacum. NCBI lineage: Eukaryota > Viridiplantae > Streptophyta > Magnoliopsida > Solanales > Solanaceae > Nicotiana > Nicotiana tabacum. Next base: position 133,627,547 of record NC_134094.1, on the reverse strand, counting down.
AACAACTGGCTGAGCTACCCCAACTGGTGGGACAGCTGGAGCCTGATACTGGGGAGCGATCTGCTCCAGAGCGGGAGTAGTGGGAGTCTGTGCTCCTCCCCCAGCCTGTGAGACGGCTGGTGCCACTGGAAATATACCATTCTGGGCCACGCCCTCCATAATACTCACCAAACGGACTAGAGCATCCTGAAGCACTGGAGTAGCTATGAATCCTTCCGGGACCTGAACTGGTCCAATGGGTACAGTCTGAACTGGAACCTCCTCCTGAAGATCCACTTGAGGCTCCACTACGGGTGCTGCTGCTCGAGCTCTAGCTTGAGCTCTGCCTCTGCCTCTACCTCTACCTAGGCCTCTATCCCTGGTCATGGTTGCCACCGGGGACTCTGGTCCCTGTCCGTCGGTAGATGTATTACGTGTTCTTTCCTTATGCGAGAGAACAAGAATAGAATGGTTCAATCATCGATGATAGAATAAAATCGTACGACAGAATAAGAAAGAAGTGATATTGTTTCTAAATTTCATAGCCTCTGAGAGATAAGTACAGACGTCTCTGTACTGATCCTTCTGACTCTACTAATCTTGCTCGTGACTTGTGAGACCTAAGTAACCTAGTGCTCTTATACCAACTTGTCACGACTCAAAATTCCAACCTTCGGGACCGTGATGGCGCCTAACATTTCACTTGCTAGGCAAGCCAATGTTAGAATAATTTTAACTATTTTTAAACAAATTAAATTAAACGGAAGTCAATTACTGAAATAAAGTGCGGAAGACCATAACTACCGAATCATCAAAATACATCCCTGAATCTGGTGTCACAAGTGCATGAGCTACTAAAATAATATAAATAAAGGTGTGAATAAAATTCAATCTGTTTGAAGGATAATACACAGCTAAGATAAGATAAAAGGGGACTTCAGAACTACGGACGTTGTGCAGTTATACCTCAAGTCTCCTCTGGGTAGCTAAATTCGATCAAGTCTATGGTACACCGCTGGGACCAACTTCAAAATCTACACAAGAAGTCCAGAGTGTAGTATGAGTATAACCGAGCCCAAGTACTCCGTAAGTGTCGAGCCTAACCTCGACGAAGTAGTGACGAGGCTATGACAAGACACGTACGTAAACAACCTATACAAGCGTATACAAATACGAAGCAACAATAACACAATAATTAACAATTATAAATTTGGGAGGGAACATGCGAAGGGGGGATGATATAATAATTTCAGCAGGAGAAGTGTCACGTAGCAGCCAATTAATTCATAAACAATAAAATGAGCAGCTGATAATATGAAAATGGCACGGCACCACCCTTCGTGCTTTTACTCTCATCCTTCTCATAAATTGATAAATAAATAATAATTTGGCACGGTTTCACCCTTCGTGCTTTAACTCTCTTCTGGCACGGCATCACCCTTCGTGCTTTAACTCTCTTCTGGCACGGCATCACCTTCGTACTTTTAGGGGTGTTCGTCGGTCGGTACGGTACGATATTTAGATATTTCGGTTCGATATTTTTGGTATTCGATTTCTTAAAATTCAATACCAATACTGTACCTAATTAAATTTGGTATGGTTCGGTTTTTCTCCTTTCAGTTTCGGTTTATTCGGTTTGGTAACTTCGGTTTATTCGTTTTGAATACTAACTAGTGCATAGAGTCATAGACTGTAATATTCTAAACTAAAGTACTCAAAAGTACAAAATTAAAAATATTTGTTGACAAAGGTTTTGTCCAAAACTAGCAAATATCAACCAGAGTGAGAAAACTGTACATAAAAGAATAAATTTGATCATTAGAAATGTCTTGTTACTTGCTTAGAGTTAATTGATGAACTTAGAGAATAAAGAAAAGTAAAATTTTAGATTTTTATATTTATGTTATAATTAATAATATGTGTATTGTGTAATATAATATATATTTCGGTACGGTATCGGTACTTCGGTATTTTATTTTAAAATACCAAATACCATACCTAATACTAATATTTTTTAAAACATAAACCAAATACCATACAGAATACCACATACCAAAATTTTTGGTTTCGATACGGTAATTCAGTATTTACCAAATTATGCACAGCCCTACGTGCTTTAACTCTCATTGAAAATGGCACGACATCACCCTTCGTGCTTTTATACTCTTTCTCACCATGGCAAGGATAATATAAATAATATAAATGGCACGACATCACCCTTCGTGCTTTTATACTCTTTCTCACCATGGCAAGGATAATATAAATAATATAAATAGCACGGCATCACCCTTCGTGCTTTTACACTCTTCCTTACCATGAAAATAATAATATAAATTCGGAAGAGTATTAAATGCGGGGATAAATACTTATCAATCAATTCAATATCAGAATATCGACTTCACCTTCCAAAATATTCAGCAATAATTAAACTAGCAATAATCTCATGAAAAATGATCAAATAAACAACAATAACTTAAACATGAATATCTTAATTAAATAGGCAATTATTCACAATAAACAAATTTCACCCGCATGCTTTGACTCAACCACAACGCATAAGTACTCCTCACTTCACATGTACGTTGTGTGAATACCTAATTTTTGTACTATTTTAACACCTCCTAAAGTCCTTAGTGTTTTGTTGCTTTAATTATATTTCCCAATTTTTGTGCCTTTGATTGCATATTTCCTATCATAAAAATACCAAAAAATATTTCTTTCTTTATTTGTGCATTTTAGGAATTAACTAACTATTCAATTGGTGAATTAATCTAGTTAATTGATCATTTGAATAAGTTACTTAATTAATTTATTTGTTTGTATAAATTTAGTTTAATAAGTAGGATTAAGAAAGAAATTGGGCCAAATTTGAAAGAGAAAGTGGCCAAAAGTGCAAGATAAGGGGCTGCCTTTGAAAGGGTCCGGAACGACGTAGTTTTGCCTCAAAACTACGTCGTTTCATTAAGTGACCCAAGATCAAATCTCACCCATTGATCACCCATTGATCTAATGGTCCGTATTTGATCTCTCAAGAGGTATTTAAAGCCTCAAAAATCTGAAAAATTCCCTCATTTCACCCATAACTCTTTCTCTCTTCTCTCTCTTCTCTCCACCGCCGCCGCCGCCGCCGGAAATCACCCACCGGCGGCGGACCACCTCCAAACACCTCCAAATTAACACCATATAATCTCCACAACCTCCTCTTCCCATATCTCCAAACCAATTCCTTCAAAAAAACCTTCAAACTCCTTGAATTTTAGATCTAAGAAACTTTAGCCGCCACTTTTTGGTCCAAATTCTTGAAGCTCCGGCCAACACCACCCTACAACACATACATGAATGGATAGAACTCCACGAGACCTATCTTTTCCTACCCATTTCACCCCCAAAATCCCCATCGCCGCCGGCCCGCTCCTCGCCGCCACCACGGATCCACCGCCTCACCACCGCCAAAATGCCCCGAACCCCCATTTTAGCTATTTTTCGGCTTCAAGCATACTTGTTAGGTATAATCGTCATCTCTTTAATTAATTTCTGATTTTTTTTATTTAGTAGATTAGTTTCTGATTTTTTTTATTTTTATTTTTTATTTTTCTGTTTTGGTTATTTCTTATTAATTAGAGTTTCAAGTTAGGTTTATTTAATTAGCTATCTCTATTTAGTTTAGTGGTTTGTTAGATTCGTTATTGATTTAAATATGATCTTTAGTGTATTAGTTAAATCGTTCACTTGGTTAGTCGATTATTTAGTTGTTGTTAGTCGTTGTTCGATTATTAACGATGCTCGTTCTGTTTTGAGAATTAGTTTGTGAATTTAGTTGTTTGTTTAGTAATTAGTTTGCACAAATCCAATTCATTCCCATCAAGTTGGTTTTAATACTTAGTTCAATTATGTTTTTAGTCTCGTCTATACTTTGTCAGTCATAGTTGTCCAAGTTTAATTTGTGTTGAGAAAGTAGTTTGTTGTTGATGGTTAAAATCTGAAGTTTAGTTTATTTTATCACAAAATAGGGTAATAGTAGCTTACTTTTACTAGTAAGGTGGCTGAAAGGACATTTTTTCTCCTTGCTTCTGACACAGCAGATTTTCAGGTTGTCCTTTTACCTTTGGGACATACCTTGAACAGTGTTTAGCACACAAAGTCAGTCTTTTGGACAGATTTTTGGTGAACCAAAATCTGTCCAAAAATCTAACTTTATTTGCCTATTGAAAGGGCTGCTTTTCTCCTATAAAAGGGACTGTCTTACACTTAGAATGCAGAGTTCCTTACTCACTGAAAAGGGGGACACTCTATTACACACTCTATCTTATACTGAGACACATCTTGGAGAGTTGCTGAAAGACATATATCTTTGAGAAAAATCAGCAGCTTAATACATATAACAAGCTGAAATTTCAGAGTTTTGTGAGGATTATTTGAGTGCAAAAAACCTTGAGAAAAATAGAAAGATCCCTTAGGCAATTTGTGAAGTTGATAGCTACCAGTTTCAAGCATTTTGTTGAGTTTTCTGGGTTGTTTTAACACTTGAGTTGCTGCTGTTTCTACTGTATTTGCTGCTGAGTTTTTTGTTGCTGCACTGCTGTATTTTATTATTCTACAAACCAGGTAACTTTCAAATTCTTATATTGCAGATTCTTGATGATAATAAGAAGGATTTGATCCCGGTTTGGTTGATGGAACATATTGGATCTGATTTTGTTTCAAGATGAATGTTATATTAGTATTATCATTATGTAAATCTGTTAAAGATTAGTTAAATTATCGTTTTCTTCTTTATATATGTGATTGAAATTGCATTCGGTTAAGATTACTTAGTTTAAGGAAAAGATAAAGACCCCACTTTTAACTATGTTTGTTTAGTTTGGGCTTTTTTCCGTGAGTTACTTTCATGGTTCATGTATAATTATCTAAGAAAGACTTCTAACTTCAAATATTTTGATGCTTTAAATTATAGTCAACATAATATTATACTTAATATAGTTCTTCTCTTTAGCATTGAAGTATTACCGTTTTTTGTAGTTTTTATATTTAGTCATAATTTTTATGTTGTTAATGAGTGTAGTTTGATTAGTGCCATGTTGGTGTAGATGAGTAGAAATATTATGTTAGTCTTTAAGAAATAAGTTGGTTAAGAAGATAAAAGATAATAATTAGCATGTAAGTTTCTTTTATGAAAAAAATAATTTTTAGTTTGGACATCAATGTAAGAAGCAATTTGGGCTTAGAAGAATACTTGTTATTTTGTGTTGTCTCGGTCATCGAGGCTCTTAAGCAACATGGACCAAATAAGCTAAAATTTGTAGGCCCAATGACAATAGAAAGTAAGATGGGCATTTTCTTTAAAACCAATAAATTGTCTTTTGTTAAATAAAATAAGTGGCCCAATACCATAAAAGTTTAACATAAGTTTACCCGGGTTTAAAGTCTTGCATTAGTGAAAATTATTTTTAATAATAATATTTTTTTTTTCAGTCGAACAAGTAATAAATATAAAAAAGAAGCACTTTTTAATTAATTTAAGCGATAGGCAATTTTAGGCACGTTTGAGATGTAGACCATGTGTTCATACACGGTCCTTGGTCGTTATTATTAAAAAAAAATTTAATAAAGTAGTCATGTGTGCATTCCCGCTCCTTGACTCTTCAATATTAATTGTATTTAAACCATGTGTACCGACACGTTCTTTGTTTTAATACATATAATCAAATAAGGACCTTGTGTGCTTGCACGCTCCTAGGCCAAAATTATTAATTATTAAGCGATACTAGACAATAGTAACTTAAGGCAAACAATACACACTTTATCCAAAAATTATTCAAGCCAAATTTTAGTCAATAAAAGCGACCGTGCTAGAACAACGGATTCGGGGAATGCCTTACACCTTCTCCCCGGTTAACAGAATTCCTTACCCGGACTTTATTTTTGCAGACCAATAATAATAGAGTCAAATCTTCCTTTGATTAGGGATTCAAATAAAAGGTGACTTGGAACACCAACAAAAAATCAATTTCAACTGGCGACTCTGTGAATAAAATAATCCCCACTCAATTTTGTCACTTTAATTGAAAAAACTCTTTAATTCACACAATATTATTTTGCGGGTAGAAAAAGGGGTGTGACAGCTCTGGCGACTCTGCTGGGGACATTAAGAATTCGAGCTTGTATATTGACTTTATTTGGCGTTATTAATTTTTGTATATATTGTGATTTATTTGAGCCTAATCTGTTACTTGTCCACTTTATACTGTTTTGATATTGTTGAACTGTACATATAAATTGTATCCTCTCTCGCACCCCTTGAGTCTTCTTATAGTTAGTTATGTTGTGTTTGCCTACCAGCATCACAAAATTTCTATCTTGAGATAAATCCAGTTAGCCTACCAGCTTCTGGTGAAGGATTTAGTCACACATGCTTAGGCGAGAGAATCGTTAGCTAGCCAGTGCTGTTCTACTACTGGTGACGCTTGACGCTTCTCGGCTCGGGTTGTCCGCTCGAGTAAGCCAGTCTAGACACCTCCTCCATCAGGATTTAAACCTAGAAGAACATACCTCATGCCGGATATCCCAAGTAGGTTCGCTTTATTTGCATCACGTGCATTTGACTTAGCGAAACTCGGCACAGGGGCCGGGTCCGTATAAGACAGGTATCCTCTTTGAGACCATAACGTTCACTTATATGCTACATGTTACTTTATTTGGGAGGCTTGCATGTCGACCGGCTTTAGGGTGGATTAGTTGAATAAGCAGATAAAAAAAAAATGCTCCCGATTTCTATACAAATGTTCGTTCATTTTAAAAAAAAAATTTAAAAAAAAAGGCCCGAAGTGATTTGGTGCGTTTGCTGTCCATGATTAATTTTTCATAAAGAGAGAAAATATAGTTAGTTTCATTGAAAGTTTTATCACCGAACTACGCGGGTCTGATTCTCACCGGATGTGAGATACGTAGGCAAACCTCATCGGTTCCGGCCCAATTTTCAGAAAAAATTCAAAAATATTTTCCTTTTCCTTAATTCCCTATTTACAATTATTTCCTTAGAAAATCCAAAAAAAAAAATCCAAAAATACTTTTTTTTAGTCCCACAGTTTAGCTTTTATTTATTTATTTTTTTCTTTTTCTTTTTCTTTTTCTTTTATAAGAGTCAAAACCCGAGAAATCGAAATGTTTGTGTGTCAATAATATGTTTGATCAAAGTCTAACCCTGTGTCTGGGTAGACAGGTATACCATGAGTGGGGAAAGAGGTAAGTCTGAAAAGAGGCCCAGATCAGAAGGGATACCAGATTTTCTGATTGTCGATCAGATACCACAGTTGTTGTGGGATTGGTGGAGAGACTTTAAGGAATATGAGTGAAACCAGATAAAGAAATACTTGGGACATTTGGTTCACATGATTACGATAAAGCCGAGGAGGGATGTGATTGAAGCTTTGATTCCGCACTGGGATCCTGAAAATAATGTGTTCCGTTTTACCGACTGTGAAATGACTCCGACCTTAGAGGAAATCGCCCATTTCCAGGGGTGGGGCCGCAATCTTCGCCGCCAAAGGCCCATAGTACCAAAAAATGTGAACGAGGGTAGGTTTCTGAAGCTTTTGAACATAAATTACGGACAATATGAAGGTCTAGGAGGCAAATGGGTTAAGTTGGGCTTTTTGTTTCAGTTGTATGGCCTAGAATGCAATTTCGAAAGGAATGTGGGAAAATTGAAATCAAAGGAAGATAAGGAAACATGGAAGGTACATAGAAGGTTTGCATTTATGGTCACCTTTTTGGGGCGTGTAGTTTTCCCGGAAAGAGAGGGACGCATTGACATCCGCTTGGCAGGTGTAGTTGAGGCTCTGACCTCAGAAGGGGGTGATTATACTTTGGTCCCTATGATTCTTTCTTGCATTTTTCGTGCTTTAACTAGATGTAAAATGGGCGCACGAAACTTTGATGGTTGCAACATTTTGTTACAGATATGGTTTTTGGAGCATTTCTATCGTCATCCTACGATCACTAATTTTAGTGAGCTATGGCCCAATCATACTTATGATCACTAGAAAAAAAGAATTGACGAATGTGACTTACCAGAGGGAATTGGCGCCTGGAAAGAACTACTTCTTACTCTATCTGCCAAACGGATCACTTGGAACTACGATTGGTTCTCCTCTAAAGAGGTCATTTGTGAGTCTGCATACCATTCTTATTTGGTACTCATAGGATTGGATGGTGTTCAGTCTTATGCTCCACTTCGGGTAATGCGCCAATTTGCACGACTACAGGAGGTGCCACCAACACGAGATATGAGCAAGTTCTGTTATGATTTTGGTAAAGATCAACCTCATGACGAAGAAGAAATTATGAAAATTTGGTATGCAAGTAAAGTGATAATTGGCTTAATGTATGCATATTTTGATATATATCGCCTCACATTTTGCTCATGTCTCGACGATTTGAGATGTTTAATATGATTATTTGTGCTAAATTTTGGTATTTCTATGTGTAGGGATCATTCGGATGCAATTTGGGACGAAATGGCGCGAATTGGAGCGAAATCGGGACAAAAACGCAAAAAGTGAAATTTGAGGGCCACAGCGAGCGTGGGGCGCTCGCTGTGGCACAATTTACAGTAGCCAAGAAATTTGAGCGCCAGGGCCAGCGCCCCACACTGCCCTGGACGCTCAAGATGGGAAAATGTCCTATTTTGACTGGGACTCGGTTATTTCGACCCCAAGACGCCCCAACTCATATAAAAGCCAACCTAAACCTATTTTGGAGAGAGGAGGACGTTTTTGAGAGGAAAACACAAGCACAGAGCCGCCGTGGAGGCCGGAATTCATCAAGTTCCATCTTTCTCCTACCAAACTTAGTAATTTTTATGTTTCTTTGTATGATTTGTTGTTTGGCTACCATGTCTATGTGGAGCTAAACTTTACGTTCTAGAGTTGTGGTTCTTTCATGACTATTGTTATTCGGATATTGATTTTGCCTTCTTGATTTATCATATGGGTTTATTTATTCAATCTTGCACTTAATTATTTAATTGCTTGATCACCAATTGAATACTATCTACGAATCTAGAATTGAACTCGAAAGTAGGAATTCTAGATTGCATATAGGATTGAGTAGAGCAAGTTCTTGAACTCGGGCATCGGGGAACGGATTCGTGGTTAGGATAGACATATACCTAATTGCCTTGCTTGGTTGATTTACAGGAATTATAAATGCGTTCTTGTTGATTCTAACTTCATAGACATATAGGCGTTAGGTTAGCTTGAATAGGCGAGTAAGAACTCGAAAGATTCTTATGAGCAATATTAACCCTGTCAACCAATAAGCTAGATAAATTAGTTGGTCGATTCAATTGACGAATACAATAGGATTGTTAGATGGCCCATAACCCTAGATCGTTTTTATTATATTGATATCATAAAGATCTGCTCTTTCTCTGTTCAAAGTTCATTATTTATATATTTGTTTATTTAATTAGTTTAGAATCAAATATTTTTAGGTTTAATTCTTTTTTAGATAATTAGGATAGTCTAATTTAGTTAATAGTTAATCACAAGTCCTCGTGGGTTCGACATCCGACTTTTAGTCACTTTATTACTTGACGACCGCGTATACTTGCGTGTGCGTTTGGCCGCAACAAGTTTTTGGCGCCGTTGCCGGGGACTTAGAAATTAGCTATTTTTCTAGATTAGACATTTGTTTTTCTATTCTTTCTTTAGTTTAGTTAGTATTTTTTTTTTTATTTTTTTATTTTAGCATGGCATCTTGGTATAAGAATTATTCGAATGATGGTTATTCTTATTTTGATGATCCCTGTCCATATTGTGGAGGACCCCACTGGTGGAAAAATTGTCAGAATGTTCCCGGGAGCGAGTTGTGCGCACAATCTCAATCCTTCAAGTGGAATATTTGTAATATGTGTGGTAGTCAAGATAGCCATTTGGATGGTTGTCCTAATTCTTTTCATCCTTCTCAGAGCCCTTATTATAATCTTTCTAACAATATTTGTGAGTTTGATAGGGGAAATGAAGTGCAGGATATGGAACATGATGAATATATTAGGTATATTATGAGGCAAGTAGCAGAGCAACATGATGAACTCAAAAAAGATATGAAAAGAATGACGGCAACAATCACAAGAATGAAGGCTAATATGGAAGAATTGAATGAAGAGAGCAAGTTTCAAGAAAAGGAAAATTTTGAAAAAGTGGAGATTTTGAGCCAAACATGGCTAGTGGAACAATCTGAAAAGTTAGAAATATATGAGGCTCAACGTGAGGAAATTACTGATAGGACGAGACACTTTATAGAAGGAAGAGCTGAACTGGGATAGGAGATTGAAAATTTTGGCACTGATATTCACGACTTGGGAGCTAAATTAATTGCAAAGGTTGATGCGTCTAACGCCCAACAAAATAGTTCTGAGTTGTGTGAAGCTGAAAAGGAGCTTATACGCCAAATTGAGGAGCTAAAAGGGGAGAGTAAATCATTCGTCCATACTTGTATTGATGATGTCCATGTCGAGGAAAGCACTCTAGAGTCATGTGAGGAAGTAGATAATATTATATGTGAAGACTCTAGTGTGTGTACATATGAGGATGTAAAGAGTAATACAATTCTAAAGTTAGGGTGTATTGGTCCTCATTCCATACATTTTTCAAAATTGTGTTTGGATGATGACATGGAAATCGAGTCATCTGAGCCTTTGGAGGAGCCAATGGATGAGGAACGGGGTGCTTACATTCTTGAATTCGTCGTGCCAGAGAGACAAAATTACATACCTCATCCGAAGGCCAAGAAGTGTAAAACGCGATATTGGTTGCTTGGCCCAATTAAATTTGTCTCACCGCCTCGGGAGCATAATAGAAAGCTTGAAGCCAAATTAGGGGCGCAATTCATAAGTTCGAGGTGGAGGCAAAAAGTAGTTCACGTCGTGTTGCGACGTTAAATTAGGCGCTTGTTGGGAAGCAACCCAGCTTTACTACCTTCTTTTATTTTTGTTTTTATTATATTATTTTTGTAGTGTCTGTTTTTATTTTGTAGGATTATGAGCATAGGAAGAAAGTCATTGGAAGAGTGCAAAAACAAGCTAGATGGTGAGAACTAAGTGTGTGGTGCCCGCACAAAGGACCATCCATGGGAGAAGTCTGAGTACCCCGTGAGCTGCTATTGCTTCGGCCTTTGGTCTTTCAGGGAGTTTCTAGTTCACCCTTGTTGTTATTTTTGCGATATTTGTGCATTGAGGACACTGCACTCTTTTAAGTGTGGGGTGGAAGATTCTCTATTCTTTCTATAGTATTATATTAGTATATTGTTAATTTCTTATCTTTTTATTGTTAGCTAGCTATTTATTTTTAATAGCATAGTTAGTAGAATTAATGGTGTAGTATAGTAGTAATAGTTTTAGTAGCTTAATTAAAAAAGATAAAAATAAAAATAAAATAGAAAACAATTGAGAAAAAAATTAAAAATTTATTTTTTGGACTTTTCCCGACGATGGATCTCCTAGACAATTTTCTTGAGGGATTAAAGTCTAAACAAAAAAAAAACAAAAAAAGAAAAATCCAAAAATATGTTTTTCTTGTAGCAATAATCCCCTGTGATTTTTCTTTGTGCCTCGGTTCTTTTCCATGGGATGTAGTTTGAACCGGGTAAATTTTTTTCTTTGAGAATAGATTAGAGTTTAGAAAATAAATGGAGGAAGAAATATGAGATTCCTAGGGGTTCTTGACTTGTTTGATAGTAGCGTATTCAGGCTTTGGCATATGTAGTGCCTTTCCTATGTTTTAAAATTGATCATGAAGCCTTTATAAATTGGATAGCATGTTTTGTGGCACCTATTTCTCGTTTTCTTGACTTGTGTTCACTTTGCGCTTAATGCTCAATATCTCGTGGCTCCGTGAATATTTACATCTGTTGAGAGTCGGAATGGGGCCGTCCTTAGTGAGTCATGTGCCATGTGTGGTGAGGTTTTTGTGTTGTCCATGTATTGTACTTGTGTCTAGAACTTGCCCGGTATGTGAGTTGAAGCGAAATTTTAGGTGATGCTCGGTTTGAAAAATGATTTTAGGCTTTCTTTGATCTTTTTGAACTTAATTGCTTATCACAAATAAAATCTATCCCTAGTTAACCCTTTTGAGCCTGTAGACCTGTTATTTGGTACCCACATTACAAGCCTATACCCTTTTTATTCTTAATTGACATTGGTTTGATCCTTTTACCTCTTAAAGCACTTTAATTGTTAGATGAGCGCTAAAAGAAGTAAGAAGGGACTAAGTGTGGGGTGACTTTTGAGTGGAACCAATGAAAGAAAGAAGGGTGCACTTATTTTGTAAAATAATACACCACTAGCGGAAATTGAAAGAAAAAAAAAAGAAGAGAAAAATCTGGAAAAAAAAAGAAAGAAAAATATAGATGAATAAATTGTTGTCTTGTTCTTGCTAGTGGGTATGAATTAAAGTAGTGCTTAAAGAAAGAGAAAATATTGTTGGGGGTGATATTATTTGTGAAATTGAATTGGTGTTGAAGAATTTGCGCTTAAGTTATTTGGTGATATGTTAAAGTGCTTAGGAGGTTGAGTCACTATTCCTAAAATATATCCTACCCGTCCCTTAGCCCACATTACAACCATGAAAAAGTCCTAATTGATTTTAGATCGAGCGAGCTTAGATAGTAGAGATTTACATTAAGGGCAAGCCTATGCTACCAATTACATGCATGTGACTTCTTTTGTGATAGTGAGCAATTGTTTTGATATATATGTGAGCATGAGATTCGAATGTGTGGATTGATTTTACTCTCTTTGCTTTTGTTATGAGGGCACATGATTTCACGAGGGATAGGTAGCATTATTAGACTTCTTTAGGATGTTGGGTGTTCAATCCATGAGTGCATTGTGACATTGAGTCGGTTTTTGAGCCAAGGATTGTTATGAGCATGTTGTCTTTATTTGAATATTTTTGAAGTATGGCATAAGTTAAAAGGAAGTGTATGTGATAACATATGCTAGAATTTAATTGTTGCTATCAACCATGGTCATTGGTGGAGAGTGCTCAAAGATAGAGTTATTTGTTGGTTGACTCGAGGACGAGCAACGTTTAAGTGTGGGGTATTGATAATTGGCTTAATGTATGCATATTTTGATATATATCGCCTCACATTTTGCTCATGTCTCGATGATTTGAGATGTTTAATATGATTATTTGTGCTAAATTTTGGTATTTCTATGTGTAGGGATCATTCGGATGCAATTTGGGACGAAAGGGCGCGAATTAGAGCGAAATCGGGACAAAAACGCAAAAAGTGAAATTTGAGGGCCACAGCGAGCGTGGGGCGCTCGCTGTGGCGCAATTTACAGTAGCCAAGAAATTTGAGCGCCAGGGCCAGCGCCCCACGCTGCCTTGGACGCTCAAGACGGGAAAATATCCTATTTCGACTGGGACTCGGTTATTTCGACCCCAAGACGCCCCAACTCATATAAAAGCCAACCTAAACCTATTTTAAAAGGGAGGAGGATGTTTTTGAGAGGAAAACACAAGCACAGAGCCGCCGTGGAGGCCGGAATTCATCAAGTTCCATCTTTCTCCCACCAAACTTAGTAATTTTTATGTTTCTTTGTATGATTTGTTGTTTGGCTACCATGTCTATGTGGAGCTAAACTTCACGTTCTAGGGTTGTGGTTCTTTCATGACTATTGTTATTCGGATATTGATTTTGCCTTCTTGATTTATCATATTAGTTTATTTATTCAATCTTGCACTTAATTATTTAATTGCTTGATCACCAATTGAATACTATCTACGAATCTAGAATTGAACTCGAAAGTGGAAATTCTAGATTACATATAGGATTGAGTAGAGCAAGTTCTTGAACTCGGGCATCGGGGAACGGATTCGTGGTTAGGATAGACATATACCTAATTGCCTTGCTTGGTTGATTTACAGGAATTATAAATGCGTTCTTGTTGATTCTAACTTCATAGACATATAGGCGTTAGGTTAGCTTGAATAGGCGAGTAAGAACTCGACAGATTCTTATGAGCAATATTAACCCTGTCAACCAATAAGCTAGATAAATTAGTTGGTCGATTCAATTGACGAATACAATAGGATTATTAGATAGCCCATAACCCTAGATCGTTTTTATTACATTGATATCATAAAGATCTGCTCTTTCTCTGCTCAAAGTTCATTATTTATATATTTGTTTATTTAATTAGTTTAGAATCAAATATTTTTAGGTTTAATTCTTTTTTAGATAATTAGGATAGTCTAATTTAGTTAATAGTTAATCACAAGTCCTCGTGGGTTCGACATCCGACTTTTAGTCACTTTATTACTTGACGACCGCGTATACTTGCGTGTGCGTTTGGCCGCAACATAAAGTCTCGGAGTTGAATGATATGGTAGAAGACCGAGATCGTGGAGAGGTGATCCCTGAATATATTACCTGGTTTCATGACCCTTCGTCGCTTAGAGATGGGCCTGAAGGGTCCAATAGGAGGAGAAATGATCAAAGAGCTATAGAAAGGTTAAAAGAGGAATTGGAGCATGCCCAGATGACCATATCCAAACAACAAGCCCAACTACAAGCCGTAGTCGCTCAGATTCGTTTAAATATTGAGAAAGATTATCAATCTACCTTACGGGTCATGGATAAAGATCTAAAGGATGCTAAAAATGAGGCGGCCCGCTTAGAAGAAGAACTGTCAAGCACTATTGGTTTAGTTAGAAGAGCTGAGGCAAATAAAAATGCTGAAATACATAAGCTACAAGAAGACTTGAGTATCGTTGAAGAGGATACGCACCAACAACAATTGGAGTTTGATCAACAGAGAGAGAAGTTTGAAAGAGAAAGGGCCTATTGGATACACTCAAAGGGTCAGTTTCATGCACAATTGGAAGAAATAAAAAGGCATAAGAGAGGACATCAACATGCAGATTTTGAGGCAGAGCGGCGTCAGTGGATGATTGAGAGAGCTGTGCTAAACCGCCGTATTAAAGAATACGAGGGACGCGAGACACAAATGGGGAACGCCCTCAACACTACCCAGATATGGTTGCAGAATTGTCACGTGAATATGGGGCAAGCCAGAGAGCAAGTACTTCAATTGGCAGAGAAAGCAGCATATATTCACAACGATCATCGTCATCTAAACAATGAGAAAGTTGGTCAACAAGCACGTACCCTCGTTCCACAGTTGCCGGTAGTGTTTCAGAATTTGTACGAGATTTTGGGGGGAGAGTGGAGGCTAAGGGATACAGACCTTTGATGATATCAGTTTAAGCAAGAATACCATTGAAGATTAAAGTTTTAGTGCAGTCAATTAGTTTGTAGTTTCATTTTTCATTTGTCGCATTTTGAGTCATACTTATGTCTTTAGAGTCAATTTCAATAATAATAATAATATTAAAAAAAATGTTATTATTTCCCCCTGAACTACGTAATGATCTGATTCATGCGGCGACATGATACGTAGGCAACCCAAAAAAGGTTCGATCAAAATATTTTTCAATGATTCTAAGATGAGGGATCAAAATGAGGTGTGAGTTAAAAAAAAAAGAGAAGAAAATAAGAGCGTCAATAAGAAGCAACCTCATAAGCCGGAATGAAACATGAAGCCTCCAAAAGCATACTAGAAATAGTGACAATGATTGGAGCATGGCACATTATGTGTGATTCTTATCTATAAAATGCTTAACCTTAACACGTTTGCTGTGTCTTACGTAGTAAGCTTAAGGTGGTTAGTTTGTGGTGAAACTGGCAACACACCATTACTTCACTAGATCTAAGGGAGCAGTAGTAATGGCCAACGATGATGAGATCGAGCTGATCAGTGACGACCCCCAGGGTCAATCAGTTGAACAAGAGTCGGAGGAAATAAGAAAATTGAGACAACAATTGTCTGATGTATATCAAGCTTGGGTGTCTGGTCAGCCTCCACCCCGTGGTCCCTCAGAGGGAACTTCCACCATACCCCTGGCTACTCAACCACTGATGTTTGGCATATTTCGATATGTGTTGATGTTACTTTACCCATGTTTTAACCACTTCTTGATGTTATTTAATCTTTAAAACGCCCAACATGGTATAATTATTGGTTTGATAACTAATTAAGTTATGTGTGACGATTTAAGGTGTTCGGAGTGCAAAATATGAAGAAAAGGTGGTTTAGCTAGAGGAAGAAGAGTTGGATGCGTCGCATCCAACCTAGGAAAACATCATCCTACGTGCAACCTTAGCAGTGAAGTTGGGCCATAGCGTTCGCCATCGCGTGCGAAACTGGGAAGTAGAAAAGAAGGCTGGATGCGTCGCATCCACCTTCGCAGGCAAAAATTGAAATGGAGGACAAGGTGGATGCGTCGCATCCACCTTAGCATCAATCCCTGAAGCCGAATTGGACTAGGAATAGGAGAGCTTTGGCCCACGACTTTTGTACGCAATATATAAGCTAAAAACGCCTCTTTTAGGTTATCTAACATATTGGGAAGGGGGAAAAAGCCACGACAAAGCTGTGGAGGCCGGAATTCATCAAGTTTCATCTTTCTCCTACCAAACTTAGTAATTTTTATGTTTCTTTGTATGATTTGTTGTTTGGCTACCATGTCTATATGGAGCTAAACTTCACGTTCTAGGGTTGTGGTTCTTTCATGACTATTGTTATTCGGATATTGATTTTGACTTCTTGATTTATCATATTAGTTTATTTATTCAATCTTGCACTTAATTATTTAATTGCTTGATCACCAATTGAATATTATCTACGAATCTAGAATTGAACTCGAAAGTGGGAATTCTATATTGCATATAGGATTGAGTAGGGTAAGTTCTTGAACTCGGGCATCGGGGAACGGATTCGTGGTTAGGATAGACATATACCTAATTGCCTTGCTTGGTTGATTTACAGGAATTATAAATGCGTTCTTGTTGATTCTAACTCCATAGACATATAGGCGTTAGGTTAGCTTGAATAGGCGAGTAAGAACTCGACAGATTCTTATGAGCAATATTAACCCTGTCAACCAATAAGCTAGATAAATTAGTCGGTCAATTCAATTGAAGAATACAATAGGATTGTTAGATAGCCCATAACCCTAGATCGTTTTCATTACATTGATATCATTAAAATCTGCTCTTTCTCTGTTCAAAGTTTATTATTTATATTTTTCTTATTTAATTAGTTAGAATAAAATATTTTTAGATTTAATTCTTGTTTAGATAATTAAGATAGGCTAATTTAGTTAATAGCTAATCATAAGTCCTCGTGGGTTCGACATCCGACTTTTAGTCACTTTATTACTTGACGACCGCGTATACTTGCGTGAGTGTGTTTGGTCGCAACAAGTTTTTGGCGCCGTTGCCGGGGACTTAGAAATTTGCTATTTTTCTAGATTAGATATTTTTTTATCTATTCATGTTTTTTTTATTATTTTATTTTAGTTAGTATTTTTTATTTATTTTAGCATGGCATCTTGGAATAAAAATTGTTCGAATGATGGTTATTCTTATTTTGATGATCCTTGTCCATATTGTGGAGGACCCCACTGGTGGAAAAATTGTCAGAATGTTCCCAGGAGCGAGTTGTGCGCACAATCTCAATCCTTTGAGTGGAATATTTGTAATATGTGTGGTGGTCAAGATGGCCATTGGGATGGTTGTCCTAATTTTGTTCATCCTTCTCTGAGCCCTTATTATGATCTTTCTAATGATATTTCTGAGTTTGATAGGGGCAATGAAGTGCAGGATATGGAGCCTGATGCATATATTAGGGATATTCTGAGGCAAGTAGCAGAGCAACAGGATGAACTCAAAAAAGATATGAAAAGAATGAGGGCAGCAATCACAAGAATGAAGGCCAATATGGAAGAATTGAATGAAGAGAGCGAGTACCAGCAAGAGAAAATTTTTGAAAAAGAGGAGATTTTGAGCCAAACTTGGCTGGCAGAACAGGCTGAAAAGTTAGAAATATATGAAACTCAACATGAGGAACTTACTGATGGGATGAGACACTTTATAGAGGGAAGATCTAAACTGGGACAAGGGATCTATAAATTTGTCACTACTATTCACGACTTGCAAGATAAATTAAATGCAAAGGTTGTTGCGTCTATCGCCCAACAAAATAGTAATGAGTTGTCAGAAGCTGAAAAGGAGCTTATACGCCAAATTGAGGAGCTAAAAGTGGAGAGCCAATCATTCGAGCATATTTCTGTTGATGATGCCCATGTTGAGAAAAGTACACTAGAGCCATGCGAGGTAGCAGATAATGTTATATTTGAAGACTCTAATGTGTGCACATATGAGGATATAAATAGTAATACAATTCTAAAGTTGGGGCGTGTTGGTCCTCATTCTAAACATTTTTCGACATTGTATTTGGATGATGACATGGAAATCGAGTCATCTAAGCCTTTGGAGGAGTCAATAGAAGAGGAACATGATGCCTATATTTTTGAATTTGTCATGCCAAAAAGCAAAAAATACATTCCTCATCTAAAGGCCGAGAAGTGTAGAGTGAAAAATTTATTACTTGGCCTGGTTATCTTTGTAGCCCCACCACTGGAGCATAGCCGCAAACTGGATGCCATGTTAGGGGCTCAATTCATAAGTTCGAGGTGGAGGCAAAAAGTGGTTCACGTCGTGCCGCTACGTTAAATCAGGCACTTGTTGGGAGGCAACCCAGCATTACTGCTTTCTTTTATTTTTGTTTACTTTTTATTTTATTTTATTTTTATTATTTTGTAGTATTTATTTTTGTTTTGTAGGATTATGAGCATAGGAAGCAAAGCCATTAGAAGAGTGCAAAAGTGAGCTAGATGGTGAGGACTAAGTGTGGGGTGCCCACACAAAGGACGATGTCTGGGGGAAGTCTGAGTACCTCGTGAGCCGCTATTGCTTTGGCCTTTGGCCTACCAGGGAGTCTCGTTTACCCTCTTATTATTTATAATGTGCATTGAGGACATTGCAAAATTTTAAGTGTGGGGTGAGAAGATCGTTTGGATGAGTTTCTGTGCTATTTTAGCTTAGTTGTAGTACTCATTCTTAAGTGTAGTAGCTTTTGTGAAAAAAAAGAAAAAAAAAGAAATTAAAAAAAAAACGAAAAAGTAGAAAAATTGGACTTTTCCCGACGATTGATCTCCTAGACAGTTTTCTTGAGGGATTAAAGTCTAAACAAAAATTCAAAATATATCTTTTAGCTTTCTTTAGGTAGTAATAATCCCCTGTGGTTTTTCTTTGTGCCTCGGTTCTTTTCCATGGGATGTAGTTTGAACCGAGTAATTTTTTTCTTTCCGAGTAGATTAGGAATTTAGGGAATAAAAGGAGCAAGAATGATGAACCTAGGCGCCCTTGACTTGTTTGATAGTAACATATTTATACTTTCGCATGTGTAGTATCTTCTGTATGATTTGAATTTATTGATGATGCCTTGTTAATTTGGATAACATGTTTTGTGGCGCCTATGTCTCGTTTACATGACTTATGTTCACCTTGTGTTTAATACTTAATATCTCGTGGCTCCGTGAATACTTGCATTGCTTGAGAGTCGGAATGTGATCGTCCTTAGTGAGTCATGTGCCATGTGTGGTGAGTTTTTTTTGTGTTGTCCATGTATTGTACTTGTGTCTAGAACTTGCCCTGTATGTGAGTTGAAGCGAAATTTTAGGTGATGCTCGGTTTGAAAAATAATTTTAGGCTTTCTTTGATCTTTTTGAGCTTATTGCTTATCACAAATAAAATCTATCCCTAGTTAACCCTTTTTGAGCCTGTAGACCTTTTATTTGGTACCCACATTACAAGCCTATACCCTTTTTATTCTTAATTGACATTGTTTTGATCCTTTTACCTCTTAAAGCACTTTAATTGTTAGATGAGCGCTAAAAGAAGTAAGAAGGGACTAAGTGTGGGGTGACTTTTGAGTGGAACCAATGAAAGAAAGAAGGGTGCACTTATGTTGTAAAATAATACACCACTAGCGAAAAAAAAAAAAAAAAAGAAAAATATAGAGGAATAAATTGTTGTCTTATTCTTGCTAGTGGGTATGAATTAAAGTAGTGCTTAAAGAAAGAGGAAATATTGTTGGGGTGATATTATTTGTGAAATTGAAGTGGTGTTGAAGAATTTGCGCTTAAGTTATTTGATGATGTGTTAAAGTGCTTAGGAAGTTGAGTCACTATTCCTAAAATATATCCTACCCGTCCCTTAGCCCACATTACAACCATGAAAAAGTCCTAATTGATTTTAGATCGAGCGAGCTTACATTAGTAGAGATTTACATTAAGGGCATGCCTATGGTACCAACTACATGCATGTGACTTCTTTTGTGAGAGTGAGCGATTTTCTTTGTGAGCATGAGATTCGAATGTGTGGATTGATTTTACTCTCTCTGCTTTTGTTGTGAGGGCACATGGTTTCACGAGGGATAGGTAACGTTATTAGACTTCTCTATGATGTTGGTTGTTCAAGCCATGAGTGCATTGTGACATTGAGTCGGTTTTTGAGGTTAGGATTGTTGTGAGCATGTTGTCTTTGTTCGAATATGTTTAAAGAATGGCATAAGTAAAAGGAAGGGTATGTGATGCATAGCCTAGAGCCTAATTGTTGCAAATAACCACGGTCATAGGTGCAGTGTGCTTTGAATGATAAGAGCTTAATTTTGTTTCGTCTACTATAGGATGGTTTGTTCGAGGACGAACAAAGGTTTAAGTGTGGGGTAGTGATGTTTGGCATATTTCGATATGTGTTGATGTTACTTTACCCATGTTTTAACCACTTCTTGATGTTATTTAATCTTTAAAACGCCCAACATGGTATAATTATTGGTTTGATGACTAATTAAGTTATGTGTGACGATTTAAGGTGTTCGGAGTGCAAAATATGAAGAAAAGGTGGTTTAGCCAGAGGAAGAAGAGTTGGATGCGTCGCATCCAACCTAGGAAAACATCATCCTGCGTGCAACCTTAGCAGTGAAGTTGGGCCATAGCGTTCGCCATCGCGTGCGAAACTAGGAAGTAGAAAAGAAGGCTGGATGCGTCGCATCCACCTTCGCAGGCAAAAATTGAAATGGAGGACAAGGTGGATGCGTCGCATCCACCTTAGCATCAATCCCTGAAGCCGAATTGGACTAGGAATAGGAGAGCTTTGGCCCACGACTTTTGTACGCAATATATAAGCTAAAAACGCCTCTTTTAGGTTATCTAACATATTGGGAAGGGGGAAAAAGCCACGACAAAGCTGTGGAGGCCGGAATTCATCAAGTTTCATCTTTCTCCTACCAAACTTAGTAATTTTTATGTTTCTTTGTATGATTTGTTGTTTGGCTACCATGTCTATATGGAGCTAAACTTCACGTTCTAGGGTTGTGGTTCTTTCATGACTATTGTTATTCGGATATTGATTTTGACTTCTTGATTTATCATATTAGTTTATTTATTCAATCTTGCACTTAATTATTTAATTGCTTGATCACCAATTGAATATTATCTACGAATCTAGAATTGAACTCGAAAGTGGGAATTCTATATTACATATAGGATTGAGTAGGGCAAGTTCTTGAACTCGGGCATCGGGGAACGGATTCGTGGTTAGGATAGACATATACCTAATTGCCTTGCTTGGTTGATTTACAGGAATTATAAATGCGTTCTTGTTGATTCTAACTCCATAGACATATAGGCGTTAGGTTAGCTTGAATAGGCGAGTAAGAACTCGACAGATTCTTATGAGCAATATTAACCCTGTCAACCAATAAGCTAGATAAATTAGTCGGTCAATTCAATTGAAGAATACAATAGGATTGTTAGATAGCCCATAACCCTAGATCGTTTTCATTACATTGATATCATTAAAATCTGCTCTTTCTCTGTTCAAAGTTTATTATTTATATTTTTCTTATTTAATTAGTTAGAATAAAATATTTTTAGATTTAATTCTTGTTTAGATAATTAAGATAGGCTAATTTAGTTAATAGCTAATCATAAGTCCTCGTGGGTTCGACATCCGACTTTTAGTCACTTTATTACTTGACGACCGCGTATACTTGCGTGAGTGTGTTTGGTCGCAACAATCACCGCTCCATACAACGAGCGACCACATCCTACCACCAGGGTATGTGCCAAATTACAGCCTCCACGTTGCTCCTGGTACCTCTAATGTGCGACCTCCAGTCGCACCGGTCAGGAACACTCCTCCAGTCGTGTCTGGTGCACCGGCATACACAATCCCGCCTCCACCTCCTGTGATGAGGCTAATCAACGAGCCACCATCTCATGCTTATGATGGCCAATACTACTCTCCAAATATGGCTTTTGGGGTCTCGACTCCATATAATCAGACTCCTCAGTACGATTCACCAGTGGAAAACAAAAAGCTTGTCAAGACGATTGAGCCGGATGAGATGGCCAGGAAAATGAAAAGTCTTGAACAAAACATAAAGAACATATAGGGACTAGGGGGTCACAAAAGTGTTTCGTTTAGTGATCTATGCATGTTCCCTCACATCCATTTGCCACCAGGGTTTAAGACCCCAAAATTCGAGAAGTATGATGGACACGGCGAGCCTATCGCCCATTTGAAAAGGTACTGCAACCAGCTGAGGGGTGCAGGTGGAAAAGAAGAATTACTGATGGCTTATTTTGGGGAAAGTCTTGTGGGGGTAGCCTCCGAATGGTTCATTGACCAAGATATCTCTCACTGGCATGTCTGGGATGACATGGCCCAAGCCTTCATTAAACAATTTCAATATAATATAGATATTGCGCCGGATCGCAATTCCCTGTCCAATATGAAGAAAAAGCCGACTGAAAGCTTTAGGGAGTATGCAATCAAGTGGAGGGAGCAAGCAGCTAGAGTTAAGCCACCCATGGATAACCACAAGTTGATCACTGTTTTTCTGGAGGCCCAAGAGCCTGATTACTTTCAGAACATGATGTCCGCAATGGGTAGACCTTTTGCGAAAGCGATCAAAATAGGAAAAATGGTCGAAAATGGCCTCAAGACTGGCAGAATTGTAAGTCAAGCTGCTCTCAAAGCCACCACCCAAGCTATCCAAAATGGGTCGGGAAGTTTGGCAAATAGGAAGAAGAGAGATGAAGGGTCCATGATGACTTCGGGATCTAGGGAAGTTCAAAGAGGGGCATCGCACCCTTATGTGCAAGTTCAGCAGGGGCAATCCAGCTACCCTCAACATTACTATCCCCCGCCAATTCCTCAGTACTCCGTGGGACCGCCACAATATACAGTGTTTAATGCTCAATCATATGCTCGTCCTCCCAATCAACAGGTACGGGCACCCGTTCCAAGATTCCCCCGACCTCAGCAGCAAAATTTTCGGGCACCCTACAATGCTCGTCCTAGGCAGGATTATGGTCGAGAGCAGAGGCCGGTGGAAAACTTTACTCCATTGGCTGAATCATACTGTAGTCTATTCCAGAAGTTGAAGCAGATGGGCGTGATTGGACCCATCGCTCCCCACCATATGCATCCTGATTCGCACGGATTTCAAGCAAATGCTAGGTGTGAGTACCATTCAGGTGCTCCAGGGCATAGCACTGATGACTGTTGGACCCTGAAAAGAGCCATAGAAAGACTCATTGTTGAAAAATTGATTGTAGCCACGAATGGCGAGGACCCTCCTAATGTGACCAATAACCCGTTGCCAGTACACAATGATGTTCATTTTGTGGGAATGATTGGACGAGATCATGTATACAAGCCAGTTGGTCGAGCAAAAATGACAGTGGTAACAATTCAAGAGGGAACCAAACTGGAAGTAAGTCCAAGCCTAGATGCACCGTTGATTGTGAAAGGTGCCCAGAGCTCAGAGAGGGAAACTTTATTTGTTCCAAAAATCTCGAGGTTGGAGGTTCGCTCCAATGCTCCAAGCCCAAAGTTATACGTCCTTGGAGGTCACCCCATCACAAAGGAGAATCAGGGCGGTACGATGGGTATAATAGAGCCGATCATAATCAAGCCTGCCACACAACCCCGCGTAACAAATACGAAAACCATCCCTTGGAACTACGACAAAACCGTAGTAACCTACAAAGGTAAGGAAATCATAGAAGAAGTGGGGGAAACTGGAGGTTTGACTCAATCAGGGAGGTGTTACTCTCCAGAAGAGTTGAGGAAGGCTAAGCAAATCAGAGAAGGCCAAATGCCAATAAAGAAACCGGTCACTGAAGAAGAGGCGAAGGAGTTTTTGAAAAAGATGAAAGTTCAGGATTACTCAATCATTGACCAGCTGAGAAAGACTCCTACCCAAATCTCTCTGTTATCTCTACTTATACACTCAGGAGAGCATGCCCGTGTACTAATCAAAATCCTGAACGAGGCACATGTCTCAGAGAATACCACCGTGAATCAGTTAGAGAAGATGGCCAATAGATTTTTTGAGGTTAACAGAATTTCCTTTACTGATGATAAACTTCCTGAGGAGGGAGCCGGTCACAATAGGGCTTTGCACCTGATTGTCAAATGTGAGGGGCATTATGTGAAGCGAGTCATGGTTGATGGAGGCTCGAGTGTAGATGTATGCCCTCTCTCTACCTTGCAAAGCATGAAGATCAATACAGACAGGATCCGACCCAGCAATGTTCGCATCCGGGCTTTTGATGGCTCAGCGAGAGATACCATTGGGGGGATCAACCTCACCATGACGATTGGGCCTGTTGATTTTGAAATTGTTTTCCAAGTAGTGGACATGGAAACTTCTTATAACTTTCTTCTTGGAAGGCCATGGATCCATACGGCCCGAGCTGTGCCATCCACCTTGCATCAGATGCTCAAATTCAAGCATGACATGCAAGAAATTATTGTTCACGGAGAAGACGAGTCATCCATTTATAAAGACCCGTTAGTCCCATGTATTGAGGCCAAGGAAGGATGCAAGTCTATTGTCTATCAGGCTTTAGAAGTAGTTGTTGTGGACCATGTTGAGGAAGGAAAACCCATTCTACATCCGCGTCTCTCCGCCACATCCGTAATGGTGGCTGCACTTATGATGAGACAAGGTTATGAGCCAGGAAAAGGTTTGGGGGCATCATTGCAAGGAATTTCAGAACCCATTTCTCCGTTCAGTAACAGGGGTACTTTTGGTTTAGGCTTCAGGCCAACACAAGCAGACGAAGACAAAGCCAAGCACCGCAAAAAGCATGGGTGGGTCTTGCAGCAACCTATCCCTCACATTTTCTACACTTTTGTCGAGCCACGGTTCAAACATGGTCAAAATTCCTCGGCGCATGCAAACATTGATGAAATTTGCCATGGCCTCAGGCAGATGTTTTCTGAAGTGAATATGATCCAGGATGGTAAAGGCACTAGTCGTGCCGATATGCAACTAATTGGCCCAGAAACCATGCTCAATAACTGGGAAGCAACTCCTCTCCCCACAAGGAAGGAGTCTTGGTAGTTGACTCTTGCAGCTTCTTTCTTTTGTACTTTGGGTTACTTTCAGGGTTGTAATCCAAATATCTTAGTATGATTTTTTTTTGACGTTAACCCTTATATCCTTTCAAATTCAATGAAATGCAGTTCATTTTCGTATTAAATTTTGTATCTTTTCCTTTTCCTAATTCCTACCATTTTATTTCCATTTCAGTTTTGTTAATGCTGGCTTTAATAACATGACATGTATGCGGAATTCACGCCCAGATCTCAAAAAGCTGTCTAAATTCGAAATAATGCATCAAGAGGTCGAATATGATGAAGATAAGGTTTTTGATGAAATAAAAAGAGAGTTGGAACAGTTTGAAAACAAGCCTAGGCCCAACCTCAATGAAACTGAGCCAATTAATATCGGAGGTCATGAAGAAGTCAGAGAAACAAAGATAAGCATTCATACTGAACAAAAAATTAGAGATGCCTTGATTCAACTTTTATTTGAGTATAGAGATGTGTTTTCTTGGTCTTATGATGATATGCCGGGTTTAAGCACCGATTTAGTTGTTCATAACCTTCCTACGTATCCTGATTTTCCACCAGTCCAATAGAAGCAACGTAAATTTAAAACGGACATGAGTGATAAAATCAAAGAGGAAATAATGAAGCAATTGAGCGCCAATGTTGTAAGAGCCGTACGCTACACCACTTGGGTGGCAAATGTTGTGCCCGTTCCAAAGAAAGATGGAAAAACTAGAGTCTGTGTTGACTACAGAGACCTGAACAAAGCAAGTCCGAAGGATAATTTTCCTTTGCCGAACATCCATATTCTTGTAGATAATTGCGCAAAGCATGAGATACAGTCGTTCGTGGATTGCTATGCTGGGTACCACCAAATTCTAATGGATGAGGGTGATGCAGAAAAAACCGCTTTTATCACTCCGTGGGGTACCTATTGTTATAGGGTCATGCCATTCGGTTTAGGGGCAACTTACATGAGGGCCATGACCACCATTTTTTACGACATGATGCACAAAGAGATTGAAGTATATGTCGATGATGTCATCATAAAATCAAAGACAGGGGTTGATCACGTGAATGATTTGAAAAAGTTCTTCGAACGGCTTCGAAGGTATGACCTTAAGCTCAATCCAGCCAAATGTGCGTTTGGGGTTCCATCTGGGAAACTCCTTGGTTTTATAGTCAGTCGGAGAGGCATCGAATTGGATCCATCTAAGATAAAGTCCATTCGAGATCTGCCACCCCCGAAGAACAAAAAGGAGGTCATGAGTTTGCTCGGAAGGTTGAACTACATCAGTAGGTTCATTGCTCAGCTAACAACCACGTGCGAGCCCATCTTTAAGTTGCTGAAAAAAGATGTTGCAATCAAGTGGACAGACGATTGCCAAAATGCTTTTGACATGATCAAAGATTATCTATCAAAAACCCCTGTACTGGTCCCACCTGAACTTGGTAGGCCTTTGTTTTTATATCTATCGGTGATGGATAATTCCTTTGGATGCGTTCTGGGGCAACATGATGCAACAGGCAAAAAGGAACAAGCAATATATTATTTGAGCAAGAAGTTCACCAATTATGAGGTTAAGTACACCCTTTTAGAAAGGACATGTTGTGCCTTGACTTGGGTCACTCAGAAGTTGAGACATTATCTTTTGGCCTATACTACTTACCTCATATCCAGAATGGATCCTCTGAAGTATATCTTCCAAAAGCCAATGCCCACCGGCAGGCTCGCAAAATGGCAAATCCTGCTCACAGAGTTCGACATCGTCTATGTCACTCGCACCGCGATGAAAGCACAGGCTTTGGCCGATCATTTGGAAGAGAATCCAGTTGATGATGAGTACAAGCCACTTACCACATACTTCCCAGACGAGGAGGTCAACTCAATAGAGGAAGTAGTTCCAGACGACAACCCCCTATGGAAAATGTATTTTGATGGAGCTGTCAATATCAAAGGAGTTGGGATCGGGGCAATCCTCATCTCACCTATTGGACTGTATTACCCTGCAATAGCCCGACTTCGATTCTTCTGTACCAATAATACGGCAGAATACGAAGCCTGTATCATGGGTTTGAAAATGGCCCTTGATCTGGATGTGCATGAACTATTGGTTATGGGAGATTCTGACTTGCTTATCCGGCAAGCCCAAGGCGAATGGGAGACTCGAGACATCAAGCTTATTCCATACAGACAATGTGTACAAGATTTGAGCAAGAGATTCAAAACCATCGAGTTCAGGTACATTCCCAGGTTTCACAACGAGCTAGCCGATGCTTTGGCTACTTTAGCCTCGATGCTCCCTTATCCGGGAAACACCCATATCGATCCACTAGAAATCCAAGTTCGGAATCACCACGGTTACTGCAATACAATTAAGACAGAACCAGATGGTGAACCATGGTATCATGACATAAAACGATTCCTGAAAATGAGAGAATACCCAGAGCAAGCCAAGAGAGATCAAAAAAGAACTATAAGGCGGCTCGCCAACGGTTTCTTCTTGAATGGGGAAATTTTGTACAAAACGACCCCAGATTTGAACTTGTTGAGATGCGTAGATGCCACAGAAGCTGAGCGGATCATGAATGAAGTGCATTCGGGGGTATGCGGATCTCACATGAATGGATATGTTTTGGCGAAAAAGATTCTGCGGGCAGGGTATTATTGGCTTACAATGGAGCGAGATTGCTTCAGTTTTGTTC
The DNA here is from genome assembly GCF_000715075.1 of Nicotiana tabacum. Lineage (NCBI taxonomy): Eukaryota > Viridiplantae > Streptophyta > Magnoliopsida > Solanales > Solanaceae > Nicotiana > Nicotiana tabacum. The sequence goes on along the minus strand of NC_134094.1, from coordinate 133,599,473 downwards.
GCAAGTGTCACCAATGCCAGATTCATGGTGACCTGATTCACTCACCACCTTCGAAGTTGCATCCCATGTCCTCTCCTTGGCCTTTCGTTGCTTGGGGAATGGATGTTATTGGGCCAATTGAGCCAAAGGCTTCTAATGGGCATAGATTCATTTTGGTTGCAATTGATTACTTCACCAAGTGGGTGGAGGCCGTCACTTTCAAAGCAGTCACCAAGAAAGCAGTGGTAGACTTTGTTCATTCCAACATCATCTGCCGCTTTGGTATCCCAAATACCATTATCACTGACAATGCAGCCAATCTCAATAGTCATTTGATGAAGGAGGTATGCGAGCAATTTAAAATTATGCAACGCCATTCTACCCCTTACCAGCCAAAAGCCAATGGAGCCGTTGAAGCGGCGAACAAGAACATCAAGAAGATTCTTAGGAAAATGATCCAAGGTTCGAGACAATGGCATGAAAAGTTGCCTTTTGCTCTTTTGGGATACCGCACGACTGCTCGCACATCTGTTGGTGCAACTCCTTATCTGTTGGTATATGGGACGGAAGCTGTAATACCAGCTGAAGTCGAAATTCCCTCTCTTCGGATCATTGTGGAGTCAGAGATTGAAGATGCATAATGGGTAAAGACCCGATTAGAACAATTAATGTTGATTGATGAAAAACGGCTAGCAGCAGTGTGCTTTGGCCAGTTATACCAGCAAAGAATGGCACGCGCTTACAACAAGAAAGTGCGTCCAAGGCACTTTGAGGTAGGCCAACTCGTTTTGAAACGCGTTCTTCCATACCAAGTAGAAGCTAAAGGAAAGTTCGCCCCAAACTGGAAAGGACCCTACATTATCAAGAAAGAGTACCAAAAAGGGCCTTGCATTTGATAGATGAAGAAGGACGAGTACCAGACATGACTATTAATGCAGGTGCAGTCAAAAGATATTATCTCTGATATATACCCACTGTGGAACTTTCACGCATGATTTCCTTGGATCGAGATGACGACGGCTACCATTGCTCGCTATTCCAAGCAAGTGTCACCCTTTTGTTACCCCTTTTAAGCTGCATTTTTCTTCTTCCTTGTTTTCCACCTTTTGGCACATGTGTACTTACCAAAAAAAAAAAAAAAGTCAAACAACAAATTTTCTCAGTTATTGAACTACGTCCGACCTGATTCTGAAAGGATACGTAGGCAGCCTTACCCTGGGTTCAGTCCCATCGCAACAAAAAATCCATATTCCCAATACTCCAAAACTTGGGCAGAAGTTTGTTTTTATCTTACGGTTTTTCCTGTAGAAACAGTTCCAAAAGTTATAATTCAGTTCAAGGTTCCTTTCGCCTTTTCCTGTTAAGAACTTCTGATCGATCTCTGAGAATCCTTGAAGTCCCCATGCCAGGGGCATTGGTCAACCTTCTGCGTGTCGTATCTTAGTAAAAAAAAAGAAGAAGAAGAAGAAATGAGAGAGTCTTATCGGTGAAAACCCGTATGGGCACTGTAAGGCGCCAGTGATTAGAGAAATGAGAGAGGTCAGTTAGCGAAAACCCGCAAAGGGCGCTACTAGCCGAATGAGGGTCTTCGATGCTCCGGCATGAGCACAGCTAAGACAGTTTCAAGATGAACATTTGCGACGTATTTTGAGAATTAGACAGCTCAGACAGATCAGGCGTCCAGTCCAAAATGCATGTCATGATTCATTGAAGTCGGCACATATCTCCAGATAAGTCTCCTTGTTTCTCTCCCCAAAAGGGACACCTTTTATTTAGACACAATTCCTTTTCATTTCCAATTGCTCTTCTATTCTTATCCATAAATTCCCTTTCGGTCTAATCTTGCATCAAAAGCAAAGCAAAAAATGGCTGCAAAACTGGCCACAGTTTCCCCGTAATACCGAGCATAATTTGGAGCATATACGGCATTGACGAAGGCAGGAATCCATATGTGATCTCTTTTGATAAGGGGGACAAAGTGTCTCAAAAAAACTGAAAAGGTCACCTAAGCAAGACTTGCTTCATGGGAAAAGTTGATAAGCACTACAGTCAGAAATTGGTTCTAGGTGAAAGACAACTAAGTTTGATTTTAAAGGAAAATTGCCTTGCCTTAGGGACAAGGATTAGCGGTACCATGGACATCCGGGTATGAAACAGCCAGGGGCAACGTCAGAAAGACAATGTCTCTAGAAAGCGATACAAAGTATTCGGGAACCTCGGTATCACACTGACAAAATCAGTTCTTCGACAGCGGAGGGGTGAATTCAAACTACTAAGGGCATTAAGGCCACAAACCGACCACCACTTTAAAAACTCACAAATTTTTCTTTGTTTGAAGCAGGATCAAAGGAGTGCAGAATGGCGATTCTCAAAGGGCGAATGTCACCAAAGGTATGTTTCCGCAAAATCTCCACTTTCCTTTATTCGTAGCATGCATCATTACTGTCCAAACCTCCCATTTTCATAGCTTAAACCATGGTAGAACCTTCTCGCCTAGGGGGATTTAGCTCCTAGTTCCGGGTAGAAGTACTTTTTGCTCATATGTTTTACAGTAGCTTAACCCAGGTAGAACCTTTTTCGCCTAGGGGGATCCAGCTCATAGTTCCGGGTAGAAGTACTCTTCGCCCAGGCTTGTTTTTCGTAGCTTAACCCGGGTAGAACCTTTTCGCCTAGGTGGATCCGGCTCATAGTTCCGGGTAGAAGTACTCTTCGCCCAGGTTTGTTTTTCGTAGCTTAACCCAGGTAGAACCTTTTTCGCCTAGAGGGATCCAGCTCATAGTTCCGGGTAGAAGTACTCTTCGCCTAGGCTTGTTTTTCGTAGCTTAACCAAGGTAGAACCTTTTCGCCTAGGGGGATCCATCTCATAGTTCCGGGTAGAAGTACTCTTCGCTCAGGTTGCTTTTCGTAGCTTAACCGAGGTAGAACCTTTTTGCCTAGGGGGATCCACCTTATAGTTCCGGGTAGAAGTACTCTTCGCCCAGGCTTGTTTTTCGTAGTTTAACGCACGTAGAACCTTTTCACCTAGGGGGTACCAGCTCATGTTTCTGGTTAGAACTACTCTTCGCCCAGGTTTGCTTTTCGTAGTTTAACCTAGGTAGAACTCTTTCAACCCCTGGTTACGCTCCGTTCAGTAATACAGGGTGCCAACCCCTGGTTACATTCCTTTCGGTAATGCCGGGTGCCAACCCCTGGTTATAATCATTTCAATAATATAGGGTACCAACCCCTGGTTACATTTCCTTTCGGTAATACAGGGTACCAACCCCTGGTTACATTCCCTCCAAGTCTTTCAACCTCACTCGTAGGAGACGCACTTCCTAGTTTGGGCGCCAACCCTTGATTATATTCCCCCTTAGTGATATAGGGCGCCAACCCCTGGTTACATTCTTTGTTAGTGATACAGGGCGCCAACCCCTGGTTACATTCGTTCTCAGTGATACAGGGCGCCAACCCCTGGTTACATTCCCTCCAAGTCTTTCAACCTCACTCGTAGGAGATGCACTTCCTAGCTTGAGCGCCAAACCTTGATTATATTCCCCTTTAGTGATACAGGGCGCCAACCCCTGGTTACATTCTTTGTTAGTGATACAGGGCGCCAACCCCTGGTTACATTCGTTCTCAGTGATACAGGGCGCCAACCCCTGGTTACATTCCCTCCAAGTCTTTCAACCTCACTCGTAGGAGACGCACTTCCTAGTTATGGTGCCAACCCTTGACTATATTCCTCCTTAGTGATACAGGGCGCCAACCCCTGGTTACATTCTTTGTTAGTGATACAGGGCGCCAACCCCTGGTTACATTCATTCTCAGTGACACAGGGCGCCAACCCCTGGTTACATTCCCTCCAAGTCTTTCAACCTCACTCGTAGGAGACGCACTTCCTAGTTTGGGCGCCAACCCTTGATTATATTCCCCCTTAGTGATACAGGGCGCCAACCCCTGGTTACATTCTTTGTTAGTGATACAGGGCGCCAACCCCTGGTTACATTCGTTCTCGGTGATACAGGGCGCCAACCCCTGGTTACATTCCCTCCAAGTCTTTCAACCTCACTCGTAGGAGACGCACTTTCTAGCATGAGTCATTCCAATAGGAGACACACTTCCTAATATGAACCATTAATCCTAGGAGACGCACTTCCTAGTCCGAGTCTTTCAACCTCACTCGTAGGAGATACACTTCCTAGCTTGAGTCAACCGCATTCATATTAATAGGAGATGCAATCCCTAATATGAGTCATTATTCCAAGGAGATGCAATTCCTAGTTCGAGTCCTCCAATCTCACAGCCATTCCAACGATACCCATGGGACACGCACCTACTAAGTCCAAGTTATATCAATTTTATACCTAAGATAAGAACAACCTTTTCGGAGCCTTTAGTTTCATTTTTGGATTTTTCAAATAAAATAAGCTGCCCTGCAGTTTTACCCAATAACTCGCAAAATTTTCTTAGTGCCAAACTGGGGCAGAAAATTTTGTTCATTTTGTTTGTCTTTGATGGCTTTGCAGGCCCTGCCGTAGAGCACATGTAGTGACGATTAAAGCTTGCAGTTTCAGCTTTCTCATCATAATAAAGAAGTTTTTCGGTCACAAGATAGTTGGAGTTAGCTTGGATAATGTGTCAGCAGCCCAGCTTCTCGAGTTTCATTTTCCCGAACTCTGATCCGGAAAGCAAGCAATCGAGAATGAGCCATGATCCTTTCCTCAAAGAGCATCAAGATCCAATCTAAGGTCAACACAAGCGTGCAGGTCAAGAATCAAGATTTGACTCCACAAGACACATAGATTAGGAATTTTGTAACTCTTAGTTTCCAGACATATATAGTTCTTTCTCTTTTCCTTTTGATGCAAGCAGCAAGTAACAGTAACAGCAACAACAGCAGCAACAACAGTCTTAAATCTAGTGTCTGGTAGTCCCAGCTACCAAATATTCCCAGAACTACACTGACCTGATTCCTCTAAATAAGGATATGTAGGCTACCTCGGAAGCAGGGTTCGGTCACCATTTTTTTTAAAAAATGCTTTCATTGGAGTAATATGTGAGCAAAAATTAGCCATGGCATTCACTTTTCTTTGCACGAAAACTCTTCATGTTCTCGAGCAAAGAGGGGCAGCTGTGAATACCTAATTTTTGTACTATTTTAACACCTCCTAAAGTCCTTAGTGTTTTGTTGCTTTAATTATATTTCCCAATTTTTGTGTCTTTGATTGCATATTTCCTATCATAAAAATACCAAAAAATATTTCTTTCTTTATTTGTGCATTTTAGGAATTAACTAACTATTCAATTGGTGAATTAATCTAGTTAATTGATTATTTGAATAAGTTACTTAATTAATTTATTTGTTTGTGTAAATTTAGTTTAAGATAAAGTGGCCAAAAGTGCAAGATAAGGGGCTGCCTTTGAAAGGGTCCGGAACGACGTAGTTTTGCCTCAAAACTACGTCGTTTCATTAAGTGACCCAAGATCAAATCTAACCCATTGATCACCCATTGATCTAATGGTCCGTATTTGATCTCTCAAGAGGTATTTAAAGCCTCAAAAATCTGAAAAATTCCCTCATTTCACCCATAACTCTTTCTCTCTTCTCTCTCTTCTCTCCACCGCCGCCGCCGCCGCCGGAAATCACCCACCGGCGGCGGACCACCTCCAAACACCTTCAAATTAACACCATATAATCTCCACAACCTCCTCTTCCCATATCTCCAAACCAATTCCTTCAAAAAACCTTCAAACTCCTTGAATTTTAGATCTAAGAAACTTTAGCCGCTACTTTTTGGTCCAAATTCTTGAAGCTCCGGCCAACACCACCTTACAACACATACATGAATGGATAGAGCTCCGCGAGACCTATCTTTTCCTACCCATTTCACCCCCAAAATCCCCGTCGCTGCCGGCCCGCTCCTCGCCGCCACCACGGCTCCACTGCCTCACCACCGCCAAAATGCCCCGAACCCCCATTTTAGCTATTTTTCGGCTTCAAGCATACTTGTTAGGTATAATCGTCATCTCTTTAATTAATTTCTGATTTTTTTTTTTATTTAGTAGATTAGTTTCTGATTTTTTTTATTTTTATTTTTTATTTTTTCTGTTTTGGTTATTTCTTATTAATTAGAGTTTCAAGTTAGGTTTATTTAATTAGCTATCTCTATTTAGTTTAGTGGTTTGTTAGATTCGTTATTGATTTAAACATGATCTTTAGTGTATTAGTTAAATCGTTCACTTGGTTAGTCGATTATTTAGTTGTTGTTAGTCGTTGTTCGATTATTAACGATGCTCGTTCTGTTTTGAGAATTAGTTTGTGAATTTAGTTATTTGTTTAGTAATTAGTTTGCACAAATCCAATTCATTCCCATCAAGTTGGTTTTAATACTTAGTTCAATTACGTTTTTAGTCTCGTCTATACTTTGTCAGTCATAGTTGTCCAAGTTTGATTTGTGTTGAGAAAGTAGTTTGTTGTTGATGGTTAAAATCTGAAGTTTAGTTTATTTTATCACAAAATAGGGTAATAGTAGCTTACTTTTACTAGTAGGGTGGCTGAAAAGATATTTTTTCTCCTTGCTTCTGACACAGCAGATTTTCAGGTTGTCCTTTCACCTTTGGGACAGACCTTGAACAGTGTTTAGCATACAAAGTCAGTCTTTTGGACAGATTTTTGGTGAACCAAAATCTGTCCAAAAATCTAACTTTATTTGCCTATTGAAAGGGCTACTTTTCTCCTATAAAAGGGACTGTCTTACACTTAGAATGCAGAGTTCCTTACTCACTGAAAAGGGGGACACTCTATTACACACTCTATCTTATACTGAGACACATCTTGGAGAGTTGTTGAAAGACATATATCTTTGAAAAAAATCAGCAGCTTAATACATATAACAAGCTGAAATTTTAGAGTTTTGTGAGGATTATTTGAGTGCAAAAAACCTTGAGAAAAATAGAAAGATCCCTTAGGCAATTTGTGAAGTTGATAGCTACCAGTTTCAAGCATTTTGTTGAGTTTTCTGGGTTGTTTTAACACTTGAGTTGCTGCTGTTTCTACTGTATTTGCTGCTGAGTTTTTTGTTGCTGCACTGCTGTATTTTATTATTCTACAAATCAGGTAACTTTCAAATTCTTATATTGCAGATTCTTGATGATAATAAGAAGGATTTGATCCCGGTTTGGTTGATGGAACATATTGGATCTGATTTTGTTTCAAGATGAGTGTTATATTAGTATTATCATTATGTAAATCTGTTAAAGATTAGTTAAATTATCGTTTTCTTCTTTATATATGTGATTGAAATTGCATTCGGTTAAGATTACTTAGTTTAAGAAAAAGATAAAGACTCCACTTTTAACCATGTTTGTTTAGTTTGGGCTTTTTTTCGTGAGTTACTTTCATGGTTCATGTATAATTATCTAAGAAAGACTTCTAACTTCAAATATTTTGATGCTTTAAATTATAGTCAACATAATGTTATACTTAATATAGTTCTTCTCTTTAGCATTGAAGTATTACCGTTTTTTGTAGTTTTCATATTTAGTCATAATTTTTATGTTGTTAATGAGTGTAGTTTGATTAGTGCCATGTTGGTGTAGATGAGTAGAAATATTATGTTAGTCTTTAAGAAATAAGTTGGTTAAGAAGATAAAAGATAATAATTAGCATGTAAGTTTCTTTTATGAAAAAAATAATTTTTAGTTTGGACATCAATGTAAGAAGCAATTTGGGCTTAGAAGAATACTTGTTATTTTGTGTTGTCTCGGTCATCGAGGCTCTTAAGCAACATGGACCAAATAAGCTAAAATTTGTAGGCCCAATGACAATAGAAAGTAAGATGGGCATTTTCTTTAAAACCAATAAATTATCTTTTGTTAAATAAAATAAGTGGCCCAATACCATAAAAGTTTAATATAAGTTTACCCGGGTTTAAAGTCTTGCATTAGTGAAAATTATTTTTAATAATAATATTATTATTTTTTCAGTCGAACAAGTAATAAATATAAAAAAGAAGCGCTTTTTTAATTAATTTAAGCGATAGGCAATTTTAGGCACGTTTGAGATATAGACCATGTGTTCATACACGGTCCTTGGTCGTTATTATTAAAAAAAATTTTAATAAAGTAGTCATGTGTGCATTCCCGCTCCTTGACTCTTCAATATTAATTGTATTTAAACCATGTGTACCGACACGTTCTTTGTTTTAATACATATAATCAAACAAGGACCTTGTGTGCTTGCACGCTCCTAGGCCAAAATTATTAATTATTAAGCGGTACTAGACAATAGTAACTTAAGGCAAATAATACACACTTTATCCAAAAATAATTCAAGCCAAATTTTAGTCAATAAAAGCGACCGTGCTAGAACCACGGATTAGGGGAATGCCTTACACCTTCTCCCCGGTTAACAGAATTCCTTACCCGGACTTTATTTTTGCAGACCAATAATAATAGAGTCAAATCTTCCTTTGATTAGGGATTCAAATAAAAGGTGACTTGGAACACCAACAAAAAATCAATTTCAAGTGGCGACTCTGTAAATAAAATAATCCCTACTCAATTTTGTCACTTTAATTGGAAAAACTCTTTAATCCACACAATATTATTTTGCGGGTAGAAAAAGGGGTGTGACACATTGTACCCGCACATTAAATCACGTAGCAAATAGACAAATAAGTCCTACTCCCTCAAGTCAAGGTTAACCACGAAACTTACCTCGCTTCGCAACCAAATTGAAGATTCTAATAGACCTTTGTCTCGCGAATTCGTGTCTGAAAGATTCAAATCTAATCACAAACAATTCACTATACTCAACACAAATCGTAGGAATTAATTCCATATGAAATTATTAATTTTCCGAATTAAAATCTGAAAATCATCTAAAAAGTTCACATTGGGGCCCACGTCTTGAATCTTGAAAAACAAACTCACAAAATCCGAACACCCGTTCCGAGACAAGTCCAACCATATAAAAATTATCAAATTCCGATATCAAATGGACCTTCGAATCTTAAATTTCGTTTTTGAAAAGTTTTACCAAAATTCTAATTTTCTTCCATCTAAATTCGAAATAAATGATGAATATAAGCATGGATTTTTGAAATATAATCACTTTCGGGTATAGAACACTTACCCAAGTCGAAGTCCCCTTTGGAATCGCCCAAATCTGAGACTCAAAACTACAAAAATGAGTAAAAATGGCTAACATCCAATTTTTATGTGTTCTGTCCAGCATTTTTGCATCTGCGGATAAATCTCCGCATATGCCGACTCGTATTTGCGAAACATGGCAGCCAAGCAGAGGACCGCACCTGCGGTCCTTCATGTCGCAGAAGCGCGAAGGAAGCCGCAGAAGCGAGAAAGATCGCAAAAGCGGGTATCGCGTTGTAATGACTCGGCCGGTCGTTTTGAGAGTAATAGCCCCGATCCCTTATTTACTATTTCCCCCTTACCTTTTTCTGCTTAGGTGACTTTCCGGGAGGTTTTGTTTTTGTGTTCGGAGTGTTTTGGGACACTTAGTCCCTAAATGGAATTTTGTCAGTTTAGTTAGCTACGTTAGGTGATTTTGGATTTAGGGGCGTGTCCGGATTGTATTTTGGAGGTCCGTAGCTCATTTAGGCTTGAAATGGCGAAAGTCGAATTTTTGGAGTTTCGGGCCGGTAGAGAAATTTTTTATATCGGGGTCGGATTCTGATTTTCGAAGTTGGAGTAGGTCCGTAATATTGAATATGACTTGTGTGCAAAATTTGGGGTCAATCGGATGTGGTTTAGTTGGTTTCGGCATCGGTTGTCGAATTTAAAAGTTTCAAGTTCTTTAAGTTTGAATCGGAGGATGATTTGTGATTTTAGCGTTATTTGATGTGGTTTGAGGATTCGACTAAGCTCGTATGGTATTTTAGGACTTGTTTGTATGTTTGGTTGAGGTCCCGGGGACCTCGGGTGTGTTTCAGATGCTTAACGGATGAATTTTGGACTTAGGAAAGTTGTTGAGTTTTTTTTTTGTTGTTGGTTCTGGTGTTTCGAACCTGCGGAGGGGAGACCTATGTGCGGGCTCGCACGTACGGAAGACCAGGCGCAAATGCGGAATTTGGAGGCTTGACCAGGGGTCACAGGTGCGAGGAATTTCCGCATCTGCGATGCCCGCAAATGCGCCCAAGGACTCGCACGCGCGGAAGAAGACCGCAGAAGCGGACAGTGTTCCGCAGGCGCACACGCGCAGGTGCGGCCCCTTGTCGCATATGCGGACCCAGCCCTCTTAAGTGATTTCCGCACCTGCGAGGGATTGTCCGCAAGTGCGGCGTCGCAAGTGCGACTCATGGCCCGCAGGTGTGAAGATCGCTGGGCAGAAAAGGGGAAGAATCGAGGGTTTAGGTTCATATTCACAAATTTGATTTTTGAGCTCGGGAGAAGGCGATTTCTTGAGGGATTTCAGAGAAAGTTTTGGGGTAACGATTCCTAGCTTGTTTTTGGTTGTATTTCATTAATCTATAGTCGTTTTCTCCATTTAATTTCGAATTTGGATTGAAAAGTGGGGAAAATGAGGGAAACGTTCCCCAATCGAATTTCTGAGTTTTGAATAGGTTTTAGACATCGGATTTAGATGATTTTTATACGAGTGATCTCGTGAGCGAATGGGTGTTCGTAATTGGTAACTTTTACCCGATTTCGAGACGTGGGCCTGGGTCGACTTTTTAGGGCGGATTTCAGAATTTTTATTAAAATCTTGATTTTATTAATTAAATTAGTCTATTATAGTTGTATTTATGATATGTAATTGTTTTGGCTAGATTTGGGCCATTCGGAGTCAGATTTTCGTGGAAAAGGCATTTTGACCGATTGATTGAGCTTGGTTCGAGGTAAGTGGCTTGCCTAACTTTGTGTGAGGGAAATCCTCTTAAGATTTAGAACTATTGTGATATGTGAGCGCCATGTACGTGAGGTAACGAGTGCGTACACGGGCTAGTTGTAAAAAAACCCGATTTTTCTTATTGAGCAACAACCTCTTTTCCTTTTTTGTTTTTGAGTTATACCATGTTAATGAGTATTAATCTATTTTCATTCTTAATTGAGTTATTGCAATATTTGTACCTATCCTGTTTAGTCTAATACATCATGTCTACGTATCTTATCTGCTTATGTGAACTCTGTGCAGCATGCTTAGTGAGTTTACTGCTTCTTCCTTGACTGGTACTTAGTCTAAATCGTAAGATTTCGTGATGTAGTTGTATTTCTATTGTATGCATTGCATATTTACTTTGGGACTACGGAACGGTATTCCGGGAGATCCCCATGTACTGCATATTTACTTTGGAATTACGGAACGGTATTCCGGGAGATCCCCCTGTCTTGCATATTTACTTTGGGACTACGGAACGGTATTCCGGGAGATCCCCTGCACATTTACGTTTGGGACTATGAGACGGTATTTCGGGAGATCCCCTGTTGTATTTCTGTGTATTGAGCTATTACCTTCTATGAATTCTTTCTTGTTAAATTTTCTTCGTTTTACTTCATTTTTATTATATCATATGTCTTATTATTATATCCCAGTAGGGCCCGGACCTGACCTCGTCACTACTCTACCGAGGTTAGGCTTGGCACTTACTGGGTACCGTTGTGGTGTACTCATGCTACTCTTCTGCACATGTTTTGTGTGCAGATCCAGGTACTTCTTATCAGCCCCGCTACTAGCTGAGAGTGCTTGCTGTTGTACGGAGACTTCAAGGTATATATGTCGTATCCGCAGACCTCGGAGTCCCCGTCTATTCCCTCATATGTCATATACCCTCCTTACTTCTGTTATTAGACTCTGGTGTATAGAGATACTAATTTTCTTCTGTAGCTTGTGACTTATGATGTTCCGGGTTTTGGGATTACTGTGTATTTTGAACAGTTAGTTGTTTAATTCATGTTTTTATTTTATTATTCCGCAAATGTTAAGCTTACCTAGTCATAGAGACTAGGTGCCGCCACGACATCATACAGAGGAGAAATTGGGTCGTGACACGCGCCCGCGTCCCAAGAAGCGAAGCTTCTCCCCTGGCCTCAAAGCCGCAGAAGCGACACTGCCTCCGCAGAAGCGATCACGCACATGCGGCCAAAATTGCGCAGGTGCGAAACACCAAAACAAAACCTGTAAATGTTTACAAAAATGATCTGAAACACGTTTGAAACTCACCCGAGCCCCTCGGGACCTCGTCCAAATATTTCAACCAGTCCCGTAACATAATACGGACTTACTCGGGGTCTCAAATTATATCAAATAGCATTAAAATTATAATTCACATCTCGATTCGGACTTAGGAGTTTTAAACTTTTCAATTTACAAAACTCGTGCCGAAACGTATTAAACGAATCCGGAATGACTTCAAATTTGGCGCACGAGTCATAAATGACATAAAGGAACTATTCCAATTTTTAGAATCGGGTTCCGACCCTGATGTCAATAAAGTCAAATCCGCGGTTAAACTTTGGAAATCTTTAGCCTTTCAAACTTCCTATTTTTAATAAATGGCGATAACTCAAGCCAGGGACCTCCAATTTAAATTTCGGGCATACGCCCAAGTCCCAAATTACGATACGGACCTACCGGAACTGTCAAAGTACTAATCCGGGTCCGTTTGCTCAAAACGTTGACCGAAGTCAACTCAGTTGAGTTTTAAAGCTCTATTTCACATTTTAATCCATTTTTCACATAAAAACTTTCCGGAAAATTATACGAATTGCGCATGCAAGTCGAGTAATGATAAATAATGCTTTTCGAGATCTTAGAACACAGAAATGAATGTTTAAATTAAAGATGACATTTTGGATCTATCACACCTTTATACAACCCTACTAAAAATCTCTGAATCAATTTAGTAAGGTGTCGGACATAACTTCAACCAAATTTAAAAAATTAGTTTAGTATTATTTACAATTTCATACTTGTATTATAATTTTGTACATTATTTTAACTTTAATGTTTAGGAAATTAATGTTAACAAACTTGTTTAAGAGTACTTGGGTTTTACACACTAACTCAATAGTTACATGATACATGTGTTAGGCATATGGTGTTATCAATACATCATAATTAATTAATAACAACCTCATCTTAATTTATTACTTAATCATGATAAATTAATATAATTTGTTGTAAAATCGAGTGCAATATATTTTTTTACCTTTATGAATTTTATTTAAATTATTTAAATATTTTTTCCAAGCATAATTTATATCCAAACACAACAACAAAAACGAATGTTTTTCTTTTCAATTTTGAAATTCGAAAACTCAAATTCTTTATTTTTTTTATACTTTAACCAAACATGTTCAGTGGTGCTCGTGCTATGACTATTATAATGTCACAGTCCTTTCAATTATTGCAGTCAACCCACTAGTCAAGACTCAGACCACTTTATCTTAAAAGTTCAGAACACACACAGACACACACTAGGAAAACATAACTAAAATGGAAACTTCAATTCCAAAGAATTTCAGAAACATAGTTCTAATATTTTTGTTCCTTATTTGTTGGAGTAAAGTTTTTGCAAGAACTCAAGAAGATGACAAAGTAACAGAACTGCCTGGGCAACCAACTAGTCCACAAGTCTCACAATTTTCTGGTTATATTACAGTCAATAAAACTAATGGAAGGGCTCTTTTTTACTGGTTTTTTCCCTCTCAGTCTGAATCTTCCAAGAAACCCCTTCTACTTTGGCTTAATGGTGGTAAATTCCCATATCTTTTCATAAAAAGTGAACCCCATTTTCTCCTTTTCTTGTTTCATATGAAAGTTTGGATTTTAATTCTGTTCTTTTTGTCCTTTTTCTAAGTTGTTGTACTTGGATTTTGTGGCTCTCTGACCATAATTCTTGTTTCTTACTTATGCGTAACTGGTAAAGTTGCTCCATGTGATCAGGAGATCAGAATTCGAGCCCCGGAAATAGGTTCTTGCAGAAATGCAGATTAAAACTGAATATTGTCCTGTACTTCCCCAGACCCCGCGCATAGCGGAAGCTTAGTGCACCGAGCTGTCCTTCTTTTTTACTAGTTATGCAGGGATTATAATGCAAGAGTATTTTATGCATGTGAAAATACTACAGGGATTATTATAAAATGAATAATGATGCAGGAATTGTTATGTGAGAATTGATTACTCTAGAGGAGTTTTTTGTCTTAAGTTGTCAATAGAATAGAAGGAGAGCCTTGGAGCAACGGTAAAGTTGTCTCCGTATGACCTATAGGTCACGGGCTCGAGCCGTGGAAACAACCACTAATGCTTGCATTTGGGTAGGCTGCCTACATCACACCCCTTAGGGTGCGGCCCTTCCCCGGACCCTGCGTGAACGCGAGATGCCTTGTGCACCGGGCTGCCCTTAGTTACTATTGTCAACTTATTGCTAATGCATTTTATTCCGTATAATACATAGGTTCCTGCATAACTTGTGCGAGTATTAGCAATGCCGAGTTTAATAAAGCCTACGGAATGCTGTATTAAGTTATGCAACGATTACTTTTTCTAGTACAACCAACAAAACGCGGTATTACTTATACGGAATTTTATGTTGGGATTATTTTTTTTACTGCAGTAAACCAGAGGATTCCTTTAGTTTCTTAGTATTCACTTGTGTGCTTTCTCTATTAGGCCCTGGTTGCTCTTCAGTTGGATATGGTGCTGCTGTGGAGTTAGGACCTTTGCTAGTTAAAAACAATGGGGATGGTCTTGACTTCAACATTTATTCTTGGAATAAAGGTCATATCTTTTGTTTCATTTATACTCTACTTTGACCTTATATTGTTTATCAGTTTACGATGAATCCTCACAATTTACAATATATTGACGCTCTATATTATGTTGTTGCGACGAGAATCAAAAGTATAAAAATGATAAGTTAATACAAGTTTTACCTTTGCAAGGCTTAGTACAAGAGTGTGATAGTATTGTTATTGTGGATTCCTCAATTGCAGAAGCCAATTTGCTGTTTTTGGAGTCTCCAGTTGGAGTGGGATTCTCATACACCAATACTTCCTCCGATTTAACCAACTTAGATGACAACTTTTCTGGTAATTACAACCCGAGAAATGCAAATACTATTCCAAGAAGAGAGTGCATATATAGTGTGTATGCTTAACTTAGCAACACAATTTGCTTCATACAGCTGAAGATGCTTACAATTTCCTAGTGAATTGGTTGGAAAGGTTCCCCGAGTTTAAGAACCGCGAATTTTTCATATCAGGAGAGAGCTATGCTGGTGAAATAAACCTTTCCCTGAACTTTCATTTTAATGATTTAAGACTATGTCCTGTGTGCCTAAAATGCTCATTTCTTTTGGAATCATAGGACACTACGTGCCCCAACTGGCAGAGCTCGTATACAACAGAAATAAAGACAGCAAAAAGTATCCTTATATTAATCTCAAAGGCTTCATAGTAAGTTTGCGTTCATCTCCTACTTGTGCCATACTCTATCGTAGTTCTTATCCCATTGGCACATCACTGCAAAATTCACTATTTAATCTAATACAATGACTTGCAGGTTGGTAATCCTGAGACGAATGACTACTATGATTATAAAGGGATATTAGAATATGCTTGGAGTCACGCGGTAATATATGATTCGGAGTATGAGAAAGCCAAACAAGTATGTGATTTCAAGCTCTCCAACTGGTCGGATGCATGTAATGACGCAATGAAAGTAGTTTGGGATAAATATGAAGAAATCGACATCTACAACATTTATGCTCCCAAATGTCTCCGGAATAGCTCCTCTTCTTCTGCTAGTCTTACTGTCAGTGGACATGAATCTTCTAAACTCAAGGTGATTATTCTACCCCGAAGTTTCAGAATGATCTTGGATCACACGAGTGCATTTTAGCCGGTATACATAAAATAATTGATAGTCCTATTAGGGAGCTATTTTGAGCCTTGAACAGGCCATTCCTTATGCCTAAAGACATAATAATATTGCATATTGCAATTGGTGTTCTTGTCTAAACATATCTGTTCACCACATATTCCTTTTTTCTCAAAAGACTGTTACAAGCTTATTTATTTTATAGCTCGAAATCTACATGCAATCATCACGAATCAAATAGAAACTTGGCAAACATGACCTGAAACTATGTTTGATTTTGACGATGTACTTAGTTGCAGGCACTTAATCATGCGTTCAGGAGGATGAAACGAATTCCGGGGGGTTATGACCCCTGTTATACCGCGTTTACTGAAGAGTATTTCAATCGGTTAGATGTTCAAATTGCCCTCCACGCAAACAGTGAAGGGCGTCATACTAGAGTAAAATGGCAAAGTTGCAGGCAAGTTCAAGTTTCAGCTTAATTCTCCTTCACATTCTGGAATCATGTCATGGTTATTTTGGCCCGAACTTCCTGCAACTTTTGTTTATTATTTACTAACTTGGTTTCTGTTACGTACTTTAGTGATCCCGTGTTCCAGAAGTACAACTATAATGTGTTCTCTGTCCTGCCAATATACAAAAAGCTTATCCAAGGGGGCCTGAAGATTTGGATTTTTAGGTATTTGAGTTTTTTATCTATGTCTTTATTTTGCTATTAGCTTGTTTTTGTTCTTGTTATAGTTTCACGTATCCTAGTATGAAATCGTCGTAAATATTTTAAGAGGGGTCAATTCCACTCTTTTTTCGTGATTACTCATACCCCTTGGGTACTACTGATATTAGTAAATTTATTTTATTCAATAAATTGGCAACTCTATTAAATCATATGTATGCCAGAAAATTTTCACTTTCTTAAGTTATAAATGATTCCCTCTCTCCACATAACAGTCACTACATAATGGTTTAGCACTACAATTTATTATGTTGGCTGAACAAAGTATACTTTACCTGCCTATTTAAGTTCTCTTTACTGTCCAGAACTGGATCATGCCTTGTGATTCCTTGAACTGCATCCTGATTTGCTATTAGTACTCAATTTCGACAAGCTTACATTCATGTGACCATGCTTTTTCTTTTTATTATCAAAAAGTGGGGATGCAGATGGACGAGTGCCAGTAATTGGGACGCGATACTGCATTGAAGCCCTTAATCTGACTCTGAAGTCCGAATGGCATTCGTGGTTCCACAATCATCAGGTCAGTTCTTGTTGTAATTGTTGACTCATAAAAATTATATAATGATCCAACAGAAAACCATGCTACAACATGATTGGTTTTCCTCTTTCTCCCAGTCTCGAGCCCCCTGCCCCCACCTGAATCAGAACATGCAGTCGGAGTCCATTTACGGATCTAGTTAACATATCCTCCTTCTAAAGATAGTTGTCTCGATAAAATTAATGTTCGTTGAGTCAACAGTATTTCAAATCTTATAAACCATTTAGGACTAAGGCGTGGTTGCTGTGTTGTTTATATACCATTTAAACAATGCAATGTTCGACAAAACATTACAGCACGAGTTGTTGATATGTACACGAAAAGCTAACTAGCTAAGCATCTTTGGTTGCTGGTGTGTAACCTAAAAAATAAGGCAGGTTACAGCATGGTAAATGTGGGACAAAACATTACAGTACGAACGGACAAACATGACTTCTATTTACCCGACTAGAGTTGCTGATATGTATATGAGAAGCTAACTAGTTAAGCATCTTTGGTTACTGGAGTGCAACCTGAAAAATAACGCAGGTTGCATGTTACAACATGCTAAAATTACATTGATAGTGTAAAAGTTTCTGCACTGTCAGTATGTGTGTGTATGGTAACCGCTTGCGAGTGGTAGTGAAATGAGGACAACGAGAGACGTTAATGTATGTAAATATGCAGGTGGCAGGACGGATAGTGGAGTACGAAGGGCTGACATTTGTGACAGTAAGAGGAGCTGGTCATCTAGTACCTCTATACAAGCCAAGTGAAGCTCTAGCCCTCATCCATTCTTTCGTAACCGGTGAAGAACTCCCTGCTCACAGATAAACGTCGATTATATCCCATAATAAGTCTATCAGATAAAAATCTCGTTGATGATTCATTACCAATCTGTCATTTTACTGCACGAAGTTACCTAATGTTCTCTACCACTTAAGGGCGGAGAGATGTTGACCTTTCTCTGTAGCATTATACTTCTTTCTTGGTTATAACTTATACTGTAACAAGAATCAAGACTTCAGATATCATTGCAAATTGTACCTTTTAAAATTGTATATTAATGAATTTGAAGGTGGTTTTCTTCTTTTCCTTAAGCTGTTCTTTTCCTATTATTTTAACCACTCTTTTCTTGGCTCTGAAATCTGAATAATCAGTGACAGAGAAATATTTTGTTATTTTGAACTATTTGCTTCCTGTTGGGATTTCATTGTGATTAATTTCTTTTCCCCTTTTCTTTTCAAACAATCATTGGATTCCAAAAACACCTTGTAATTTAATAAAAATTTGAAAGGTATCAGTGTCCTAAAATGACTAGATCACTAAAGTAAAACTGATATTATACTAATATACTATTTATTCATAATGCAACAATTTTTAGTTATGTTGCTCGGACTATTTAAAAATGCTATTGTACCATTGCTGGATCCTTTAAATTTGCACTATCTTGGAGGATCCGACACGCACCGGGCAACATTTTAAAAAAGCATGAGCAACATAAATTTTAACTATTAAGACTTGACCGATGTGCATTAGAATACTGTGAAGTCAAGCTTAATTATTATAGATATATAAACACCAATCTTTAAGATTATTTATTTGTTTGTTAGTTTATGTTTCAACCAACTACAACTCTTTTTAGTACTAAAGAAATTTGAAAACAAAAAACACTCAGCAAATCACTTGGGATGTCACTGTCACAACTCACAAATCTTCTGGTGCAAATAAATTATTATGGAGTTATATTTGCATCATTTACTGTAAAATATAACTATTGTTAGTTTGTCCGTCGTTAAAAATCCAATATCGTGACCACCTTAAAAGTTACCTTAGTTTGATTCTAAATTGTTGATTCATTCAAAACGGCTAAAATTATAGCACGCATTCGTCAACTGGCAGAAGTGCTTTTTAGTTCAAACCTACTTAGGCGGACGCACATGAACCTGATTCGTCAAAAAATAATATTATATGTATAAATTACGATTAAAGTTGCATAAATTTTATATAAATATTTTATTTGAACCCACCTGATAACTACTATTTTACGACTAAAGTTATGTACTTTTAAGATTGAACCCGCTTGCACAAAATCTTGGGTCCGCCACTGCATACCTAGACTCGATATTGTCATCCATCCTTTGTCAACATTGATAACTATTATAAGTGTTTGACTTGTAACGATAGCTGATATGTATGAATAAGTTTTTAAAACTAGTATAACAAAATTAAAATAGTATTCCATATGTTTCATTCTATATGATAGTACTATTGAAAGTCTATCCTTCTTTGCTACGCCTTTTCAAACATTTTTTTGGATATTTTTAATTATAAAAGATGGTGACTTATAAAACACATAAATGGATTATTTAGTTTTACAATAGACTTAATATTTTAAAAATGGGTGAAATTGAAAACAATAGTAAAATAAAGAGAAATTTTCATAAAATACTTTGGAGCTAATTACTGTATGTAACTAATGAATACATCCTGTGTTAATTGTATTTGTTCGCGCAATCAGGGACAGCTCAAGCATTTTAGTGGCCTAAAACCAAAATTTATTTGGAGGCCTTAAATTTTAAAAGTAAAACATATTTTTTCCCAATAATAATAATAATATTGTTCTACCTTTTTGAGATATAAAGTTGTGAAAAAAAATTATTATCGATTTCTTCTAATAATTCTTTTTCGAATGACAATATAGTCAATTCATGTAATCTTTTGAAAACGTATTTCTATTGAGGCAATTGTTACATAAACTGTTAATATTATTTTATAAAAAATAAATTTATTTGAAAAAGAATCAAGTCTTTTTATTTGATTGAATGTGTTGATTAGATTATTATTTTCTACTTGTACTATTTTTTAAAAATATTTTTAATTTAAAAAATAAATCTAAACCATCAATATCAGAGTGACGATTATATTTTAAGGAACATTCAAGGTTAACACAATATTTTTTTAAGTTCTTGTCATCTAATGATCTCAAATTTTTACCGCTAAAACTTTTGAGCTGTTGAACTTTTATACTCTTGGAGAAAGAAATTAAGAAAAAAAGATAAAAGAGAAAGTATATAATCTGTGAGAGAAGGGAAAAAAATATTGTGACTTGGAAAAAATAAGAAAGAGAGTGTAAAAATTTATAAGCATTCATACATGCCATAATAATAATTTTGATATTGATGATTTATTCACAAATTTAATAAAATTATCTTTTTCTTTATATGAAAAAATTAACTTTTCTACTAAAAGTGCTCTATTTTTTCAGAAAAAAATATAAATATATTATTGCTAATAAATAGGGCCTCAAAATTCGGGGGCCTAAAGCAAGTGCCTTACTTGCTTTACCATAGAGCCGGCAGTGCGCGCAATATCAATAGAGAATAGAATAGTCTCGTTAAGAGTCGAACTCAAGATCTCCGCTTACTAAGCAGGTGCTCTAACCAACTGAGCTACAAAAACTTATTGCTCTCTTGTTTCAGTTCAAAATAATTGATTCCTTATTTAAGTACTACAAAAAATTTGTTATAAAATTTAAATATAGCTACGGATAGTAATTGTTTTATAAATATAGCTACGAATGATAAATACACGAACAATGTATATGTTTACTATATCGTGTAACTTTTCCTAAAATAAAGGGGGATGGTTGTTTTGTGGGCTTCAGCCCAAAATGGAAACTGAACTATTCAAGCATTTTAAGGCCCATATGGTAATAAATGGGCATATTCTGTTACAAAATCGAGAATTAGCCGTTCCATTTTCACTGATCTTCTCAGAAGTTGATAACCTTCTTTTGCTATTCCAACATCAAAATTTGATAGTTCAGCTTCACAAATCATCCTTATTTTCTTCCATTTCCAAGCTAATTCAATCCCCCAATCTTTATCAAATTGCAAAAAGACCTCAAAAATGTGAAAAAGGGTGAGTCTTTCCTCTATTTCTATAATTTTTTCCTCATATTTATTAACCCCAAAACAAATTTTAAGATGAATTCACCATTTGGGGTTTTCCCAGATGAAGTAATTCTTCAGATTCTTGCTAGATTACCTGTTAAATCACTTTATAAGACAAAAATTGTATGCAAAGTTTGGTACAAATTAATATCTGATAAATACTTTACAAATCTTTATAATGAACTTTCAGTGAAGAATCCTATGGTACTTGTTCAGGTCAGTGAGCCCTCATCTGAATCAAGATCTAGTTTGATTTGTGTTGATAATTTAAAAGGGGTATCTGAATTTTCATTGGATTTTGTTAAAGATAGGGTCAAAGTTAGAGGTTCTTGTAATGGTTTATTATGTTTGTCTAGTATTCCTGATAAGGGTGTTTATTATGTTTGTAATCCATTGACTAGAGAATATAAATTGCTTCCTAGAAGTAGGGAAAGACCTATTACAAGGTTTCATCCCGATGGCGAAGCCACTCTTGTTGGTTTGGCTTGTGATTTGATAACACAAAAGTACAATGTGATTTTAGCTGGTTATCATAGGTCATTTGGTCATAGGCCCGAGAGGACGTTTATATGCATGGTTTATGATTCGGAGTCGAACAAGTGGAGGAAGTTTGTGTCGTTGCAGGACGATCAATTCACGCGTATGAATAAGAACCAAGTTGTGTTTATTAATGGTGGATTGCATTGGTTGACGGATAGTTGTTCGTGTATGCTTGTTCTTGATTTGGCTACTGATGTTTGGAGGAAAATACAATTGCCTGAGGAAATTAGTTGTGGAGTTAGGAGTCGGGTTTATTTGTTGGAATTGGATGGATGCTTGTCTGTGATTCAGATATACGAGGCTTGGATGGTTATTTGGGTAATGGAAAATTATGAGAGGGAAGAATGGCGAATGGTGGACAAAGTGAGTCTTCGTTGCATTAGAGGGATGGTACCGGGCATTTTCCCAATAAGTCAAACTGGCAACTATGTTTACCTTGCTACACATAAGCAAGTTTTGATATATCAAAGAAACAGCCGTGTATGGAAGGAGATGTACTCTGTAAAGGACAGCTCAACCTTGCCTTTATGGTTCTCCGCTCATGCCTTTAGGAGCACTCTCTTTTCTTGCCATTGATCCGAGGATTTTATACATCTTCCTTTTCAACAGTTGTACATAATGCTATCATTAGTCTAACTCCCATCTCCTCGAGCGGTCATTGTCTTGATATTCTATCACACTATGTATGTTGCATGGAACCTCAAAGGTGGTTATGGCATGGATGTAGCCAGTTATATGTTGACTTATGGGGAGAATGGAAAATGGTGGAAAAAGTGAGTCTTCGATGCATTAGAGGGATGGTACAGGACATTTTCGCTATAAGTCGAATTGGAGACTACTTTCACCTTGCTACGCGTAAGCAGGTTTTGATAGACTTTGTAAAGGATACCTCAATCTTGCCTTTATGGTTCTCTGCACAGTCCTTTAGAAGCAGTCTTTTTTTCCTGCCATTGATCCGACAATCATGTACATTTTCTATTCAACTGTTGTACATATGCTATCATTCTTCTAATTTATCTCTTTGAGTAGTCATTGACTTGATCTTTTTATCATACTGTGTATGATTTGTGGAACCTTTAAGGGTGGTTTTGACATGAATGTAGTGAATTTATATGTTGATATGTTTTCAGTATTGTTTGAAAATGATATAAAGTTGCTGTGAAATTGCAGTCTTTTGTTCCATATGAAGCTTACTATGTTGTGGTCTTGTTGTTGGTTGTTCATAAGCTCCCCCACCCCCCAACCCCCCATATATTTGGCTTACATTCGGTTTTGGTTCTGATATGGCTATGGGATGGGGAAACTATGCCATTTGCTCCCTCATGTGTTCCTATTATTGTTAAAGTGTGAAACGAAACCTCTTGCTTTCTTAGATGCTCTAGTTGTTCTATGACGCTGTTGATTTTTCTTTTTTCATCTTTTTGCCTCCTTTCCTCCCACTATGTGAGATTATACTAGGTATGTTGTTGTTTGCCTCCTTTCCCTCTTTTTATCTTCCTTAACCTTGTTAGGCCGTGGTGTCAGCATGGACATATGCTTCTTGGTTAGATACAATCTTGTTCTTTGACTTATAAGTTCTTATAACTTGTTTTTAGAGGAGCCACATTACATCAAAGCGAAGCCAATGTTGAAAGTGAACTAACAATATTGTTTACTTTGCACAACATATTATTGGTGCTTTCTCGTATCCTTTTATGAAGGGGAGCCTTGGCGTAACTAGTAAAGTTACTGCCATGTGACCAAGAGGTCACGGGTTCGAGCCGTGAAAACAGCATCTTGCAGAAATGCAGGGTAAGACTGCGTATAATAGACCCTTGTGGTCCGGCTCTTCCCCAGACCCTGCGCATAGCTGGAGCTTAGTGCACCAGGCTGCCCTTTTTTTTTTTTCTCATATCATTTTATCTCTATAGGAGGAAATAGTTTGGTTTATATGCTTTTCATTCTAGTGGGGAGGATACACCAAAGTTTTGTTTACAATGACAAAACCACCAAAACATATTCTTTACTGATTAGAGCCAGATTTAGAGCTTCTAACCTGGAAATATGACCAGCTGTGAGATGAACAGATGAAGTTTGAGGTTACTTTGAGTTATTTAGACTCCTCTCATCCTATTTTATCTTTGAAAATCTTCATTTCATCCCTTGAGGCGAACGATGAGAGTATTTTCTAATGATAGATGCTACTTTTCTTCGGTGCCCACATGTTCTTTGCAACAACAACATACCAAGTGTGATCCCACAAGTGGGGTCTGGAGAGGGCAGTGTATATGCAGACCTTACCCTTACCTTGTGAAAATAGAGAGGTTGTTTCTGGTAGACTCCACTGCCAATCTTGCAAAAGATGAAATTTCTTGGTGACAATACAACCGCACTCTTAAAACCAAACCAATCTTTTTCGACTGTTGTTTTAATGACAGATTGAAGGAAGTAATGTTTTACTTACAACGTAATGGTGCATTAGCCTCGGCCATCAAGTGGTGATTATGAAACTTTCGACTGTATTTTCTGAAGTTACTGATTGTCACTTTGGGATAAGAAGTTCCGGGAGGTAAGGGAACGTCAAAACCATTCTCTTTCTGACAAGCAAAGATATACTTCTAACCTTTCAGTAATTAATGATGAGGAAAGGTAAAAATTATTCAGTTCCGCTTTCTCAAGCAAAAAAAGGCAGGAGTAGAGAATCCGAGTAGATTGTTTTAGAGTCCAAAATGTAGCAGGCCAAGATAAGGGCTATCTGATAGAAACCAAGGAGAAGCCCACAAACTGGACTTCAAAAATTGGGGAGAAATTAAAAAATAGCCAAATTTACAAGTGGTAATTGAAAAATAGCCATAGTTTCAAAAGTAATCAAAATTTAATCACTTTTCATGTAAAGATAAATCTGAACGAAAGCACTGTTCAAAATATAGAAAATATTCCAGCATAATATATTGGAGTTCCAGTATAATATACTGGAACTCCAGCATATTATACTGGAGTTCCAGTATATTATAATGGAGTTTCAGTATAATATATTGCAACTCCAGCATAATATCCTGGATTTCCAGTATAATATACCGGTCCAGCATAATATGCTGGAAGTTCATAAACATGTGCTCTAATCTCCAGTATATTATGCTGGAACTTTCCGTGTGTTGGAGTTCCAGCATAATATGCTGAAAGTTCATACACAAGTGCACCAATCTCCAGTATATTATGCTGGACCGGTCCGTGTTGCAGCAAATAGTGACTATTTTTTAATGACTTTACAAACATTAATTATTTTTTAATTACCAGTCCGAAAACTGGCTAGCACGTGATATTTTTACCAAAAATTGATCTAACATAAAACTCTCCAGACTAATGCAATCTCTTCTCATAACTTTGGTTTTTGATCTAAGACTCTGAATACTAATACACCTTGTCTACGCTTTTGAAACTTTGCATTACAAATGTTTGCACTAACTTATGCGAAAATCTTTGTATTATTACATGCGCGATAAATTATCAATTAAGAGTACGTAAATTACATACAATATACAGTAAAGAGTATCTAAATTCAAAAATAATTTACAATAGGCAATTCATGCAAAACAAGTTCTACATTTTTAGTCGGCACATAACAATTCTTGTATTATTACTCATCGCGTAACAATCATTGTATAATTAATCCATGAACCAAACGGCTTTAGTTGTTGCATTTATTCCGACATACATACTAATAAGGAGTCGTTTGATTGGGAAATAAGTTATCCCAAGATTAATTATTCCAAAATTGTTACGTACCTCACCCTCCTATAGGGATAAAAATAACTCATAATCTTGGAATAACTAATCCTGGATTAGTTATACCGCAATTTTATTCCAACAAAATATAGAATAAACTCATCTAAAATTTAATTTTGAAATTAATTATCCCTTATCGTGGGTACCAAACTAGTTTGTCTGATTGTTTGTTAATTATCACAGATTGTCAAAAAGGCACCTGGAATACGAATAAGGCTGCTTTCACGACTTATGTAGACAACACAAATTTCTAGAATCTAGGAATAGAGGAGTACAAACATTAAGATATGTTTCGTTTAAAAGATTGCGTAAATGAAGGTTATATTGGATATTTTAGTTATTTTTATTCCTATATTACTGATTCTTAAATGATTATTTACATTATATTTTATATAAATAATACATAATTTTTTTTTACATATTATATGCATGTAGTATTATTTACAATGATGGAGCTAAAGTATAATTTATCGAAACAAAAAGCTTTATTTCAAATCTTATTTTAAAAAATATATTAAGTATGTATAAAATATTAATTTAAAATTTATTAACTTAAAAAGTAACTTAAAAATTGAAGGACTAAATCCCGAAATCCTGACACCAACCACCTACGTGTCAGGATTGCTAACACTGAATTTTATGAAAGAGTATTAAAAAGTAATCAAACGATGTATTAGTAATGCTGAATTATATGCAAAGTATTAGCATAGATTATACATAAACCAAACACGGCCTTAATACCCGTCCGTCAATATAGTTCCGTAGTCCCTAAATAGTTGGGGATCCTCTGATTCTGTAGTTTTCGAAATTCTTGAGAATCATTTGGAATTTCAAGATTCTTGAATTTTTGGTTGACAATTTTGCATGGAATTTGGAATTTCTGAAAACCAATTAAGCCATTTGAATCCACCCTTTACAAGAATTCTGGGTTTCAGACGAAGCCCAGATGTGATTTTGAGAATAGAAATGGAAAGATCAATGTCTCTGTTTCAGGTTGTGTGTGTGTATTTTTGCATGCATGTGAATTGTGATCATTTTTTTTTTTAATTAATTTTCTCTTGTTTCTGACTAGTATGGTTTTAATTGTTTGAAGATGATGGTAAATGAAGGTTTAGTGCCTTCTGCAGCGGAGGAAATGAAGAGGAGAAATGCTATTGACAAGCTTAAAAAGGTTCTTTCTTGAGCATAATATTTATTTGGCCTATTTATTTGTCTGTATTTGATATATATTTTGCTCATATGTTTGAATAGAATGTCTGTTTTATGGAAGGCAGCAGGTATTGAGTGCATTTTTTTTTAAATCATAGTTGTAAATTTTCTAAAAGTATATATTTTATATTATAGCGTTAAATCCAAAAACTCCCGACTTGTTTGGAACTGAGATGTAGTATATGTTTATATTATAATATTAAATTCAAAACCTCCCGACTTGTTTGGGACTGAGACGTAGTTGTTGTTGAAGTCCAAACATTGTAGTAAAGAAGTAGTGATGTAGTGGTATTCTGCACCAATAGGCTTAAAATCCTGAATCTGCCTTTGTTGACAAGTTATATTTCTTAAAGGTTATGTAATTGGTCTCAAATTTATGACATAAGGTCCACCTGATCATCTGACTACCTCTCCTAGAATGAAAATAAAGAGGAAAATTAACTTTCTTAACATATCAGCCACAGAAAAAAGAATGAAAGGAAAACAAAAGACTAACAAGAATCACCTGTTACTTGTGAATCTTAGTGTCTTACGTTGTCTTTCAGTCATTTCCAATTATATTAATTTTGTGATTGACTTTAGATTCCATAACGCTACAAAGGCTTTTCTGCCACATTGTTTATACGATATTATCTTGCAGATAGTAGTGGAATGGGTTAAAGAGGTGACTTACCAGCGAGGTCTTCCAAAAAAGTACCTTAAGTTTGCCTCTGGGACAATATTGACATATGGATCGTATGGTTTAGGGGTAAGTCTAATTCCGTAAATTTTCCTTTGATATTTTTGTCTTGTTTCGAAAATGCAGTAGTGCTGATCACAGATATTTATGTTGGATAATAAGTGCTGTTCTGGTTATTTGATTCACATTTTCTTGTTATGAACTGCAGTTTAAATTTGAAAGTCATTTCTAAACTGGTTTTATAGTTTCTACGAGACAATTAAAATCGACTGCCTTAAAGTAATCCTAGTTTTGAGCAGCAATATCAATCCACGCACTGGCGGTGCCACTAAAACTTTATTCTGTTACTCCACAGTGCGATGAATGCGTTGTTCTGTTGCTCCTTTTTAGCACCGCAGCTGACAATTTATTGCAGCATAAGAGCTTATCCGCTTCTTTCTCATTTGCAGCTTCCTCATCTTCTGACACGTTCCACTTTTTGTAGGTTTATAATTCAGACTCAGATATTGATGCTTTGTGTGTTGGTCCTTACTTTGCCACTATAGCTGTGAGTCTTTTATCCTTTTTAGCTTCTTTGAATCTAATATGAGGGTGTGCAATGTCTATCGTGTTACATGTCATGTGTATCTCATTGTGACTTTGTGTAGGAAGACTTTTTCATCGTTCTGCATAACATGCTTGCGAGCAGGCCTGAAGTATCGGAAATCCATTGTGTCAAGTATGCAAAAGTTCCTCTGATGCGATTCAAATTTGATGGGATATCCATTGATCTTCCCTATGCACGACTCAAAGTAATATCCATCCCTGAGGTGAGTTTACAGTTATATTGCTGTTAATTTGCTCACTACAGTTCAAAAAGTCGTAAGTGTCTTCCTCTGCAGATACTATACAATTACTAAATGTTATTGATTTTCTCTTTATATCTAGAATGTGGATGTTTTCAATCCATTCTTTCTGAAGAATATCGATGACACGAGCTGGAAAAGTTTGTCTGGTGTGCGTGCCAATAGGAGCATTCTTCATCTTGTGCCAAACATAGAGGCAAGTAATGGTGTCAGCTTGTCACTCTTTTAGTTTGTAGAGTTGCTTGAAAGTTGAGTTCGTCATATAAACTTGGTCTGTCTAGAGCCGTTGGCTTGGCAGTAGGCATAAGAAAATGATACCTTTTCTTAATTTTGTTTGCAGTTTCTCTTTAAACCATACTTCACTTAAGTTTTAAAAAAAGCTAGAAATTTTGGTTAGGTAGAATCTGAACTGTGTTTGATAATGGGTCAAAAATTTTTGTTTACTGAAGAATGAAATTGCCGAAAGTAATCGTGCATCAACTTTCCGATATCTGGTATAAGCAAGAGAAATTTCTTTTTGCAGGTATTGTAGTAGTTGATAGGAATTGTTTGGTTTGACATTATGTGATTGATAGGAATCATTTAATTTGACTTAGCGTGAGAGTTGCCGTTATAACATTCTTGGTTAATATGCTACAGATATTCCAAGCAGTACTGCGTTGCATCAAATTTTGGGCCAAAAGACGAGGAGTTTATGGAAATGTAAGATTCATGACTCGGTGCCCTGCTTCTCTGCTTTTATACTTATGCTAACATTATCTTTTCCCGGCCACAAATCAAATCCAATCATCCGATAACCTTCAGTTGCTTGGATTCTTTGGAGGAGTTCACTTGGCTGTGCTTTCAGCGTTTATCTGCCAAAGGCATCCATCCGCCAGCTTAAGCGCACTCATTTTACTTTTCTTCAAGACATTTGGCTTATGGCCTTGGCCAACTCCTGTAATTTTGCAAGAGACTATAGCTCGGCCATTCATCCCCACTGATAAGGTGTCGTGGATGCCAATCCAGTTACCGTGTAGCCCATACGAATTTTGTCATTCCAACATTACCAGAAGTACATTCTATAAAATCAGGACCGAATTCCTAAGAGGTCATATGCTGACTAAGGTATGTGATAATTTCTAATATCATGTTGTTCTGGTTATTTCTTTAGTTCTTTTCTCCTCTTAATTCTTATATTCAAGATAATCCTTAGTCCTTTTGACTTTTGAGGGAGTTCGGGGACTCCAAAGGTTGTGAGCAACTTTTTTTTTTGGCCCTTCACCACTCGCTATATATAATTACTGCAGGATATGCTGAGGCCAGATTTTGATTGGAATATCCTTTTTGAGCCATTTCCTTATGCAAGAAGATACGGACTCTTCGTCAAAATTTTCCTCTCAGCTTGTGACAAAGATGAGTTAGGAGACTGGGTGGGTTGGATCAAGTCACGCTTTCGCTCTTTACTTGTCAAGGTATGTCTCTGCGGCTGACTTGCTTTCTCTGTTATAGTAATGATATTATCACTATTTTAGCTTAATGCATGGGCATTTTGGCTGCTGCTAGAATTTACTGAACAGAGTATGTCCCATTAAAATCCGATAAGTTATACTGATCAGATTCTGAGACAGATTTGGCCCTGCATAAGACATCCCAATCATGTTTGATCTAATGCTTTATATACTGTTGTGGAGGCTTGAACCGTTATATGCATATCGACTTTGAAGGATAATTTATTTCCGCATTGTTCTTCCATGCTGAAACCGAAAAGTTTTTTTCCCGGCTTTTACTGTCTCCATCGTAAACTAAGATTTGTACTAGATGAGCGTAATAATGAATCTTAAATGGGAAGGCAATTATCACAACGATTTCTTTGTGGTCCTTATATTGTTGCTGCACCACTACTTTTGAGAAGTGGAGCATCCTCAGAATCAAGAGTTTCCAGTTTGTTGTGCTCTTTCTTTGCCTATTCTCCGGACATTGTTTTTTCCTATGCTCGTTATAGTACAAAGTACTGTCTGCACAATATATGGTGGACCATTTCTAAATCATTGTCTAATGCCTAGTTGGAGATAAAAATTAATGACATGCCATAATAGTGAAGCGTGGACGACGACCATGTTAGCGGTGTTAGGTGATAGTCATGAATAGCAATGGTAAAGACATATTCGTATATTGGTGAATGCAAATAGTATATAGGAGGGGTTTTTAGCTAAGAACGACTGGCGCTTTTCTTTATGAGATTATTCTTTATGTTTAGTTGTGTTAAATTGTTGAGATGTTTCGGGGAATTTATAGTCTGTCCTATCAAATGGAGTCCTTGTATTTTTTGTTCTTTCTTGATGAGGCGTTCGTTTCCTGACCCGAGGGTCTATTGGAAACAACTTCTCTATCCTTACAAGGTAGGGGTAAGGCCTGCGTACACACTACCCTCCCTAGACCCCACGGTGTGTTGTTGTTGTCTTGATGAGGCGTTCGTTCTTTCTATCCAGCTGGAGGAGTTACTTGGTTTTTGCGACCCCAACCCGACTGAGTACGTTGACACAGATGCATCAGAGCCTAATGTCATCCTCTATTGGGGATTACCAACTAATAGACGCGATCTAATAGACGCTGATCTTGTGGAGGAATACTTTCTAAAGAGCATTGACAATGGATATCAAGGCTCGACCGGAAAGATGAAGTTATCGATCGTGAAAGCAAATCAGTTGCCTAAAAAAGCTCAGTTTGCTTTCGAACGAAAGAACACTAAGCCGTGTTGGAGGGTTGTCGATGACAATCGCAAAAAAAACAATCCACGGTCCAAGTATAGTAAGCCTCATTGTGCTGACGAATATTTGCCTACAAATGATAGTCCCGAGTACCCTAGCGCCGGGGGATAATAGGCTGCTGCTGTTCTGTTTCTCTATGCTTAACATCTTAACACAGGTTTTGACACTGCATATATTCGTCGTGAAAACAAACTTTGTACATTTGCATTGTGTTACCTTTAATGCTCATTTGACCCTCAACGACCATGTAAATGTTTTTTTTTTGCTACTAACTAACTGAAGAAAAGTTGAATACTGATGTTATGAAATGGTTAAGTCAATAAAAATGATCAAATATGCTGTTTTTTTTTTATATTTTAATTCAGTCAACTGATGCCTGAATTATCATGAGAAGATGCTTTCTGTTTCACCGTTTCCAGTGTGGTGTGTTCAGTGACTCCATTTAACCAAAATATCTGACTGCTGTTGTGGTTTTAAGACTGCAGTTTCTTGAATTTTTAGAGAGTAATGGCTCCTTCCTGGTAGCATACTTCTCATAAGAATTACTCCTCCATCCCAATTTATGTGGCGGTGTTCACATTTCGAGAGACAAATTTCTTAATTTTGATGATGAATCAAGATATAAAATCTTTAAATCTTTTGAAATAAAAGTTAAACATTTGAAAATTACGTAAAAATTACTATAAGTCACAATAATTAAAATTCAAATATTTAAACGGGATATGAAAAAAATCTAGTTTAAAAGTAACTTGTTTGACTCTCGAAATTCAAATACCGCCACATAAATTGGGACGTAGGCACTACTTTTTATTTTTTATTTTTATCCTGATTATTTATTTAAATCTTTTGGTTCCTTCAATATTTGTTTTTTGAAGAATTATCTTTGGTTCCTTCTTTATTTATCTGATCTCTGTTGTGTAAATCTCTTTTCCTATAATCCCAGTAAAATCAGATATATTTTCTAGTAGACATGTTTTGATATATATGTAATATTTATTCTTTTCTATGCTGAAAATGGAAGTAGCGTATAAAAAGAATTAAATTGAACGACAAAAAGAACCATTGGTGAGATCGCTAGGATTTATTCTCTTTTAACTAAAGGTCTTGATTTCGAGCTCGACCTTAGATTTTGAGCTGTGAGAATGAGTTCAAGATCTTAACTTCGAGCTCGATCTTTGATTTCGAGTTCTGAGAATGACGACGACAAATGTTTCTAACTAAAATCTAGAAATCATTCCATGAAAATAAAGGGGCTATTAGTATATGTCTAAGTCTATGGTAGAGACTACATAAGGAACCTTTAAAAGGGATATACTTATTTATGCCAAGGAAAGCAAATGGACACCACTTTGAAAAAGATGCCATTTTTATCTTTGGATTATTAATTATTAATTAGTCGTTTAGATGATGATAATCTTTGATTTGAATGTAAACAAATTTCCCACTAGCTAAGATATTTTCTCGAGGATAAGCAATAATAAATAACAAAGGCACTGTTACAAGATAAGTACAGGAAATCGTTCATCAAAGTTTGGAATTAATAACTTAAAAATAAGATAGAATTTTTCTACAAAATTTAAAATAATACTGATAGTGTAAACTTTTTTATCATTATCAGTGTAACGACAACAATAACAACAACAACAACAACAACAACAAACTCAATGAATTCCCACAAATGTGATTTAGCGAGGGTAGTGTGTACACAGACATTACCCATAACCATGGAGGATAGAGAGCCATTATCATTATCGGTGTATATAAGTTAAATCCATTATTAATTGTGAACAGGGGCTGATCCAATTCAATAGTTACGTGTTCCCGTGAACCCATTAATTTTTTGTTTAGACGTTGTATTTATATTGAAAATCTATTAAACATATAAGAATATTTAGCTCGGAATCCAGTCCGTTAATCCAATTATTATTGTATATTAACTTAAGATTTCTGTAGTAACCCATAAACTTAGCTAGCGTTAGGACATAGATTTGATTGAAATTTGAAAAAAGGAGTTTTTGAAATTGTGTTGAAAAATAAATTTTAAAAGTTGAAGTTGTGTTTGGACATACATTTTATTTGAAGAAAAGTTAAAGTTTTGTGAGTGAAAGAAAAACTTAAAATTTTTTGAAAATTTTCCCCCAAAACATGACCATATTTCATAAACAAATAATATTTTTAATTTTTTTTAAAAAAATAATGACAAAATATATGACCAAATGGGAGGTTAAAATCTTTTTCTTATCTAGGTCAATTTGTTTACAATCACGATAATTAAAGCAATCTTAAAAGTTAAATTATCATTATTAATCGTGAATAAATTAATGAATCCTACGACAACATCAATCAACTCTTGTTAATTTTATTTATTTATTTATTTATTTTCATATGACTCTTCTTAGTGTCGTCAATTACATCAAATCAAAATATCTACAATCTTTATATGTTAAATATGTCTTGCCATTTTCAAACATCATCGATATCGTACCATTTTTTAATTTAATTAATTCTATTGGTTGAGTGAGCGTTAGCTTTCAATTGAGTAGTCAAATTGGTGGAGCCAGTGAAAAACAAAAAATTAGAGATAACAAATAAAGAGAAACATACCCTCTTTTGTTTTTTCTTTTGTAAGTTTGTTCTGCCCGTACAAATTTATAGAATAATAGTAGGTACCTTAAAAATTTTGAATGGGCAGAATTTTTTTTATTTTTTATTTTTGGAAATTCTCAAAAAAATCCGCAGCTGCTATCCTCCGCGTGCATACTGGGTAACCTGTTTATTATGCAATAACTCATAAACCACAAGAAATATAAATCGTACTAGGCAAGCCCGGTTTGACGAGCTCTGACTAAAGAGGCCGCTGGTGAGGATGGGCATTTTTTTTTTTTTTGGAAAATTCCAGGGAAATCCGCAGCCGCTACCCTTCGGATGAATACTGGGTAATCTATTCATTGTGCAATAGTTTGTAAACCACACAGGAGATGTAAACCGTGCACTAGGTAACCTGTTCATTGTGCATAACTCACAAACCATACATGAGATGTAAACTGACTATGCAAGTCTTGTTTGACGAGCTCTGACTGAGAAGGATGCTGATGAGGGGAATCGATCACCAGTCTTTCATGTGAAAAACCACTCACCCAACCAGGGGTATACATGGACTGAGTTGGTTCGGTTTTTATCAAAACCAAACCAAACACTACTAAAAAATCAGGTTTTAGCGACGGACAAATTCTGTAGCTAAACAGAAAAATCTGTCGCTAATCTCATTTAGCGACGGATTAGCAACGAATTATCAAAAAATTATGCTAACTACGAGCATTTTAGCGACAGATTAGCGACGACCTTCGTAGCTAATTTCAGTTTTTTTTTTTGTAGTGAAACCAACTATATCGGTTTGGATTGGTTCGCTTTTGTAGGGGTTTTCGGGTTTTCGGGTTTTTTTGTTACTTAAATATTATTTCAATCTTACTTCGTTAAATATTTGATAAGTAAATATATATTTAGTAAAAATATAAAACATTGACAAACATATTATCGATTAAAATATTCTTATGGGAGAATTCTATTAGTAACACATAATAGTTATTTTTTTAGTCGTCTGACAATAATTTTTCGTTGATGTACACTTTCAGGTTAACAATTTTTTCGTTGATGTATACTTTCAGTTTAACCGAATCTAGTAATTAAACATAAAAATCAATATGATACATAAATATTAATAATCACTTCACATTCGAAAAAGATATAAGAATTTAATAGATCTTAACATATGATATGAATATGGAAGAACAAAGAGATAGACGCATTTCAGTAACACTTGATAAGAAAGTGATCATACAACCCATTATTTAAGGTCAATAAATATGGAGCACTTCATATTATATTAAAATTTATATCCGGCAAGAGAATCCCAAATATTTCTAAATATTTTTTAAAGAAAATTATATATAAAATCTTAAAAGTATATATAAAAATTATGTATTTATATGTCGGATTGGTTCGGGTTTTTTACTCAATACCAAACCAAATCAAACCAAACCAAGTCGAATTTTTTAATCGGTTTGGTTTGACTTTTCGGTATAGTACTGTTTTTCGGTTTGGTTTGTACACCCCTACCCAACCAACATGGGCAGAATTCATTAGATACGTTTCAAAATTATAATAAATCTTTTTCTTTTTTCGTCTATTGAGGATATTCAGAATAGTGGAAAATGAAAGTAAAATATATGAGGGAAGAATATTTGGTGGCAAAAGAAAAAGAGATGGTTTGTTAATGCTATGATTAGGAATATAATTAAAACAATTAATTGACGGTTCAAAAACTTTTGCTAGTTGGCACGACAAGTAGCTAACATCGCAATTTGGAAATCACCTACTGCTACTTGGCCAGCTACGAAATAATTATACAAAGAAAGTCTAAAGAAACTTTCGGAAAGGAGGAAAAATCAGTCAGTTTTCAATTTCTAGCGCTTTCTTTTTTTAGTTTCTCCTCCGATGATCGGTAATATTCTATTTTGGGATCCAAATAATTTGGATTCACATACGAAATTTTTCACTTTGGAAACAAAAAGCTCTCTATAAAAAGCGATTGTATAAATTAGAGACCTTTAATTAAGAATGAAAAAGTACTTATCGTTTTATCACAACGCTTTCACCTACCAAACAATTGTCACTTTCCGTGGCAATTTGACAAAGATTATGTACACTTTCAGTTTTTATATTATTAAAATGATTTAACTTAATACACTAAAGATTTCTTCACTAACAGTAGTGTAATTTTTAACTTGTTATGTTGTTAATTTGATTTTTCAAATTACTCATTACACTTGTTGTGATATCAGTTATTTATATGCTAATGCTGGATAAATTTTACAAATGACCATATAACTATGACTTTTTTTTACAAAGACATATAAAGGCGCACACACATATAGCAGTCACCGGCATCTGGAAATTTCGTCAAAAACTTCATGTATATTTGTAAATGTCTTCAAGAAATAGTCAGATGTTAGCATAGACCCTCGTACCAATGTTTATGAGCAGTAATAAATTTATTTTGAATGTCATGGTGCTCCACGACCGCGAAATCATGGATCCGCCTCTGCCGGTATTTACGATCTACTCTCGCTTATTCAATTCGTGTCGGATAGATAGTATATCCACCGAGAGATGAAACACTCTCTATCAAGAAATTTTTCATTTTGAATGCTTGAATTTCCGTGCAAATTTAGTTACGAACAAGTGGGGTGTTGCTCATATGGTCAACATCCCCACTTACAACCTCAAAGTCGTGGATTTGAGTCACCAAATATGCATAAAAATAATAATAATAGTACGCAGTTTAAAATTTTTGAATGGGCGGAATTCGTTAGACACGTTTTGAAAATACTTTTTTCCTATCGAGGTTATTAAAAATAGTGGAAAATGAAGGTAAAATATGAGGGAAGAATATTTGGCGACAAATTAAAAGAAGAATAATTAACCCAAATAATTGATCACCCAACCGCTTAAACTAAAAATAGCTGGTGAATGTATAATATATGCATAATTTATGTATTATATGTGTATAATTATATATAATCAATATATAATATATATATATATATATATATATATATATATATATATATATATATATATATATATATATATATATATATATATATATTTCTAAAAAAAATAAACAGTGAATATAATCGATTATTTATGTAAAGATCCCTTAAAAGAAAGGACTATAACAATTAATTGACGGTTTAAAAGCTTTTGCTAGTTACCTACTACTTTCATACTACTTGGCTACTTGCTTAAACAAAGGAATTCTAAAGAAACATTTATAAGGGAAAATATTAGTACTAAATTTCCAGCTTTTCAGGGCTTCCATCTAGAAAACCATTTTACTTCGAATGGCAATTTGACAAAGATTATGTTCCACTTCTTAGTTTTTATATACAGTTAAACCTCTTTATAATAACCTCGTTTCTTCAAATATTTTTTTACTATTATAGTAAAGTATTATTTTTTAAAACATATTGTAACATAACATAAAAATTAGTTTTAAAGATGTTGAGCTAAATAGAGCCGATCTGAAGAGAGGCCCAATGGTTGATAAGTAGTACTGGGCCCAATATGTACAACTGGCCCATTAGTATATTAGGCCCATTTTATAGCATGGGTGATTTATTAATTTTGGTAACAGATTCATTTTACACGGATAATGAAATAAAAAACATTCCTCTTCTTCTCTCCTATCTCACCCGATCTAGGGTTTTCTTTCTCTTCATTTCTTTCAATTTCTGCAAATAATCAACTTAACTTGGTATCAGAGCGGGATCATTGGTACGATCTCGACCTCAGCTATCGTCTGATCCTACCCTTGAACGAAGTTTTGGAGATTTTCTCGGTGCGGTGATTCTTCGGCAGTGGAAAATTAGGTCTTTACTTTCTTAATTTCAAATATGAGCTTCGATACTCCCTATTCTCTCGATTTTGCAGACGATTGGTAAATCTTCTCATTTTCCTGATTGCATCTTCGATTTGGACTGATTTCTAGGGTTCATTTTAAGTACTGGAACCAATATTAGTTTAGGTTACATCTACTGTATATTCACAACTTCACTGCTTCTTTGTTGTATTTTTGCTAATGAATTTGCTGATTACAATGAATAATAACACGAATGTGACTGAGGACCTTCATGGTACCACGACTGATTCTGAAGGTTTTAGTGAATTCACTCTTGATCCTTGTCACCCTTTCTATGTTCACCCATCGGATAGTCCTTGTAGTCAATTAGTCACCATTCCTTTTAATGGAGCTGGCTTCATTATTTGGCGTAGTAGTATGTTGACCTCTCTCTCAGCTAAAAACAAGTTAGGGTTGGTAACTGGTAGGATACCTCAACCTCAACCCGATTCTCCTTTTTGGGAGCGTTGCAATAACATGGTCAAGGCTTGGATTACTAACTCCTTGACTAGAGAAATTGTTGTGAGCGTTATGTGTTTCAACACTGCTAGTAAAGTCTGGAGAGATATAAATGATAGGTATAGTCAGTCAAATGGTTTCAAGTATATCCAAATTCATAGAAAAATTAGTAGTACCTCTCAAGAGACATATGATATAACTACTTACTTTACCAGAATGAGGAGTCTCTGGGATGAGCTCAATTCTTCCTATGTTGAACCAACATGTTCATGTGGTGCACTTCCTAAATTCATTGAGGACCAACACCTGTTTCAGTTTCTCGGTGGGTTAAATGAGTCCTACTCCACAGTCAAAAGTAGCATTTTAATGATATCTCCTTATCCAAGAATTAGCAAAGCTTATTCACTTTTACAACAAGATGAAAGTCAAAAGAAAACTAAGTCCATAGCTCTTGGGTTTTCAGCTGATTCAGCAGCCTCATTCTCTGCTTCATCTTGCATATCTTCTTCCACCAATAGGCCACATAATCAGAGGGTAAATTTTGAGTCTAAGAAGTCTACTTCTCTTGTAACTTTCAAATATTGCAAGAAGCCTGGGCATAGTGTAGAAAAATGTTATAGACTCCATGGGTTTCTAGCTGGTTTCAAGTTCACTAAGTCCAGGAGATCTGCTGCATGTGTTCAAGTGGGGGATTCTTCTCCAAGAAACTTGATTGCTACTGGCACTAGCAACAATTCTTTAGACTCTGCTTATGGATTCAGCAAGGAACAATATGAACATCTCATGGCTCTCTTCCAACAAGCAAATATTTCTTCTGGTTATCCTCAGTCCACTTCTCCTGGAGAAAATATTAGTTTTGCCAACTTTGCAGGTGTGTGCAATCTCCCTGTAAATCAGTTTCTTGCAGTAAATTCTGTTATGCATTCTTTGTTTGCTCAGTTAGGAAGAATTCCTTGGATTTTAGATTTAGGTGCCATAAATCATATGACCCATCACAAACACGTTTTACACAATATTAAACTTCTACCTTCTCCTTACTTAATCACCTTACCAAATGGGTATAAAGTGAAAGTTATTTCTACTGGATCCCTGCATCTTAGGCAGGATATAACTTTACACAATGTTCTTTTGGTTTCTTCTTTTCAATTCAATTTAATTTCAGTCTATCAACTGCTTTGTCAATTGAAAGCCATTGGAAATTGGTAAAGCTGCTCATGGGCTCTATTTTCTGCTACCTGATATGGTTACCCCTTCATTTTCTTCTAATGCTTTTATTCTACTATTTGTAATTCATCTACAACAAAGGTAATCCCTTGTTTTCCCAGTTCTACTTGTAACTCATCTAGTACTTTCAATAAAATGGATCTATTTTGGCATAAAAGGTTAGGCCATATGCCATTTCATAAGCTAAAATCTATTCCATGTTTATCTACTCGAGTATCTTCTAAGCAATCATTTGTATGTTCTAGTTGCCCTATGGCTAGGCAACAAAGACTACCTTTTCTATGATAGTCATAATCATGAGCTTTTCAGTTAGTCCATATAGATATATGGGGACCTTACCACACTAATACATACAATGGTTTCAGATATTTCATTACTTTGGTTGATGATTTTACTAGAATCACATGGACACACTTATTATCTTCCAAAGGCAATGCCCTTTTTATAATCAAAGCTTTCACTATGATGGTCAAAGTCCATTTCAAATTTTTTGTTCAATCTTTTAGATCAGACAATGCTTTTGAATTAGGTAGTAGTTCAGAGGCTATATACTTCTTTGCTGATAATGGAATTTTATACCAAATCACTATACCTCACACCCCACAATAAAATGGTGTGGTCGAAAGGAAATACAAACATCTTTTGAAAACTTCCAGAGTCCTTTTGTTTCAATCTAAACTCCCTACCAAATATTTGGGTGAATGTGTGTTAACTGCAACCTACATTGTCAATAGACTACCTTCATCTATTTTAACTAATGCTACTCCTTTTGAAAAACTGCATGGAACTTCTCCTACATATGATCACCTAAAATTATTTGATTGTCTTTGTTTTGCAACTACCCATAAATTTAGAAAAGACAAATTCCAGTCTAGGGCTGTTGCCTATGTTTTCCTGGGTTATCCCTTTGGGAAAAAGGGATATAAATCTTAATCTCTCTACTCATTCTGTATTTCTTTTCAGAGATGTAGTTTTCCATGAACAAATATTTCCCTATTCCTCTGCCCCATCTTCTTCTGTTTTCCCTTTTTATTCTGATTCCTTTGAAGATCCTCCTTCATTTCACTCTTCTACTGCTCATTTACTAACTCCTCCTGATGATATTTCTGTTGTACCTCATGAATCACATCCTGATCCTTCTACTTCTTCCTCCTACCATCAAGAACCACATGTTATACCTGTTTCTTCCTCTGTCTCTCCTCCTCTTAATGCTCATGTTCCTCTTTCTAACACCTTTCTTGTTAGGCATTCTACCAGGGTTTCCAACCCTTTTTCCTACTTGTCAGATTATGTTTGTTCTTCTGTTCTTTCTGCCAATACTGTCTTTATAAATTCCAAGGTTTCCACTACTGAGCTACAGTTGCAGGAACCTCAATATTATCAGCAGGCTACCTCACATCCTGCTTGGCAAGAAGCCATGCTAAAAGAGTTTCAAGCTCTTGAATCTAACCACACTTGGGATATTGTTCCTCTCTCCCCTCACAAGAAATCCATTCCTTATAAGTGGGTGTACAAGATTAAATAGAAATCTGATAGCACTGCTGAAAGATACAAAGCCAGATTAGTCATAAAGGGTGACATACAAAAGGAAGGGATAGATTATAATGAGATTTTTTCCCTAGTTGTTAAATTCACCACTATCAAGTACCTACTCTCTCTCTTGCTACTAAAAGGGGTGGACTGTTTAACAACTAGATGTCAACAATGCTTTTCTTCATGGTAATCTCCATGAAGAAGTTTCTATGAGGGTGCCTCCTGGTCTAGTGGTTTCTAGTCATTCTTCTTCCTCTTCTCCACTAGTTTGCAAACTCAAGAAGTCTCTTTATGGTCTCAAACAGGCCTCCAGACAGTAGTTCTCTAAATTGTCTGAAGCTTTGTGTTCCAGAGGTTATATTTCCAGCAAAAATAATTATTCACTGTTCACAAAGTCCTCTGGTGGCTCCCTGACTGTCTTAGCAGTGTATGTGGATGACATTTTATTGGCATGAGATGATCATTCTGAATTGGATGCTCTTAAGGATTTTTTGGATGCTACTTTCAAAAACAAAGACTTAGGTTGTGTTCACTATTTCTTGGGTTTGGAAGTTCTCCAACAACCCCAAGGTTTCTTGATGTGTCAACACAAATTTACAAATGATCTATTGGAGGAGATTCACTGTGATCATTTCACTCATGTCAATACTTCTCTTGACCATTCCATCAAACTATCTTTTGATATGGGGGAGCCCATTTCTAATCCTAGCATCTACAGAAGGATTGTGGGAAATCTCAATTTCTTATGCCACACAAGGCCTGATATTGCATACTCAGTCCAACACCTTAGTCAGTTTCTTCAAGCTCCTCAAGTTCCTCACATGCTGGCTGCTATACATGTTTTGAGGTATCTGATGAATGCTCCTGATTTGGGTATTTTCCTTCCTAAGTCTAATGATCTTTTTCTCCTAGCTTACTCTGATTCTGACTGGGCCACTTGTGCCCAGACTCGAAGGTCTGTAACTGGATATTACATTACCTTAGGGGGTTGTCCTATCTCTTGAAAAAGCAAGAAACAGCCTACTATATCTCTCTCATCTGCTGAGGCAGAGTATAGAGCTCTACGCAAAGTGGTTGCTGAGATTTCATGGCTTGTTCGACTGCTGGCTGATCTTGGGTTGGTTATTTCCAGTCCTGTTCCTGTGTTTTGTGATAGCCAAGCTGCTTTGCATATAGCCAAGAATCGAGTATTCCATGAACGCACTAAACACATTGAAGTTGATTGCTACTATGTTCGGGATAGCCTACAATCTGGTCTCATCACTTTACATCATGTTTCTTCTTCTGCTCAACTTGCTAACATTCTCACTAAGTCCCTTACATGCACCACTCATCATCATCTGCTTGGCAAGCTTGGAGTGTCAACACCCTCAAGCTTGAGTGAGGGTGTTGAGCTGAATAGAGCACATCTGAAGAGAGGCCCAATGGTTGATAAGTAGTACTGGTTCCAATATGTACAACTGGCCCATTAGTATATTATGCCCATTTTATAGCATGGGTGATTTATTAATTTTGGTAACAGATTCATTTTACACGGATGATGAAATAAAAAAGTATTCCTCTTCTTCTCTCTCGTCTCACCCGATCTAGGGGTTTCTTTCTCATCATTTCTTTCAATTTCTGCAAATAATCATCTTAACAAAAGAAAACTAAACTATTATAGTGAAATGTTGTTATAAAGGATGATTGTTATAGAGAGGTTTGACTGTACTAAATTCAGTCGGTATTTTTCGACCGAAGTTAGTCGGTATTTTTATTATGTAATTAAAAAATACATTGTTTGGGAATCGAACTGGGGGTCTGTACTTTGGCAGGATACTATTCTACCACTAAAGTATTAGTACATTTTGGTTTAAGACTTTATTTTATTTTATTTCTACTCTTTAATTATATTTTTCTGCGAAAATAACCGACCGATTTTGATCGATTTTATTAGAATATAAAATTACCTACCGAAATCGGTTGATTTTTTTTTAAAATGAACGATCGATTTCGGTCGGTTTTTTGAATATTAATTTTAATTTATTTTACATGAAAAATCGACCAAAGTTGGTCGGTTTCTTAAAAAATAAATTTCGCGGGACGCGAAAATAGTTTTTCGCATTTTTGCGCCAAAAACCCGACCGAAGTTGGTCGGTTTCATAAAAAAAAATATTTTGAAAAACTGACCGACCAAAGTGAGTCGGTCGGCCGCTGTCGGTTTTGGCCAAATTTCTAATAGTGTCACATGAATTTAGTAATATTTGCCTAGATCTTATATTTGTACAAAAAATTGATTAAATATAGAAAAATATTAGCTCGAAACTCAGTTATTGATTCGATTATTATTATATATTAATTTAATATTATTATAAGAACTTATAAAGTTAAATTCCTAGATTCGCCTTTGGCGACGAGTACAAGTTAAAAAAATCTATTGATCAATAGTAATCATTACGGCTTTGATTTTAAGTTTTGGTCCTTACCGTGTGCTTAAAAAATATCTATCTTGCTCACAGAATGACCAAGAAAGCCGTGTTTATGATCTTGTTGTAGTGTCTTATAGGCAACAATTAATCATACCAAAATTAGAATTGCTCAATTTGATCCAACTTGACGAAACAGTCCAATCAATTATCAAGAAAATGAAGACAGCAATGAGATTAAGTGGAAGAAGCATCAAAATGTTCTTATCATGAATAGAGTATGTTTTCTTGTCCTAATTAATTCGTTGTTATTGATTTT
This sequence comes from Nicotiana tabacum, assembly GCF_000715075.1. Taxonomy (NCBI): domain Eukaryota; kingdom Viridiplantae; phylum Streptophyta; class Magnoliopsida; order Solanales; family Solanaceae; genus Nicotiana; species Nicotiana tabacum. The sequence goes on along the minus strand of NC_134094.1, from coordinate 133,556,274 downwards.
TGGGGAACTTTGTTATATTATTAGTGCACATAAGCTGCTTCATAAGACTTGTACACCACGTTAATCAACTCAACCTTACCCTATTTAGACAAAGACTTGCGGGAATGTTTACACCAAACCATATTAGCTATTTAATAAAGTGAGATTATGTACTAGTAATTAACTATGAATAAGTGCAAGAAACCTATATACAAGCACATATTATGTATCTATTCGCTCAGTGTAACTACGGGGCGCGGATAAATTTTCAACCCCCACCCCTTGTTTTTCAACTTACAACATAGGTTTTAATATAGGTAACTGTTCGTGATACATGGAATTAGTAACCTAATAAAATATGAAATAAATTATATTTTTTACTACGCTTTATTAAAATACACTGATAGTATAGAAATTCTATACACATGAATATATGCGTAAATTCACATCAATTGTCACGAATTATCATTAGTAGATTCAGTAACCATCTCAAGAGGTAGATTTAATGAATTAGACTCACTAATATTATACATTATCATAGTGGATGAGGAATTAACGCCTAGTACATATATGTAAAGACAAAAAAAATGATCCAATTTAATTTACATATAGTTCGAATTAAAGATAATGTGTACGAATATACTTTGATTCGGGATTTTTTACACAAACAGTCGGTCAAACTCAATATTTATTTTTTTTAGCCGGTATACATAGATTACATATCTCTCTCTCTCTCTCTCTCTCTCTCTCTCTCTCTCTCTCTCTCTCTCTCTCTCTCTCTCTCTCTCTCTCTATATATATATATATATATATATATATATATATATATATATATATATATATATATATATATATATATATATTTAAATATTCATCCTTTTGGTCGCTATCCCTATAAATATCTCAACAAAGTAGTAGCTTTAGTTCATTAGTTGTTTGTGCTTCACTAGTCATCTAAACAAAACCAAACACCTTTCCTTTGGCCTCTCCTCCTTTTATCTTTTATATCAATCCTCATCTTCAATAACACCACTCTCAAAACAAATGAGAAACTTATTCCCCATATTTATGTTAATCACCAATCTAGCATTCAACGACAACAACAACAGTAATAATATCATCAACACGACCTGCAGAGCCACCACAAACTACCCCTTGTGCCTCACCACCCTCCACTCTGATCCCCGTACCTCCGAGGCCGAGGGGGCGGACCTCACCACCCTCGGCCTCGTCATGGTAGATGCGGTAAAATTAAAGTCCATCGAAATAATGAAAAGTATAAAAAAACTCGAAAAATCGAACCCCGAGTTGAGACTACCTCTTAGCCAATGTTACATAGTGTATTATGCTGTTCTACATGCTGATGTAACTGTTGCTGTTGAAGCTTTAAAAAGAGGAGTCCCTAAATTTGCTGAAAATGGAATGGTTGATGTTGCTGTAGAAGCAGAAACTTGTGAGTTTAGTTTTAAGTATAATGGATTGGTTTCTCCAGTTTCTGATATGAATAAGGAGATTATTGAACTGTCTTCTGTGGCTAAATCTATTATTAGAATGCTATTATGAGGAAATTAAAGAACCAAAGATACAAGGTTCTGGTTATGTTAGTTTATTAGTGCTGTAATAGGATTTTTATATTCCTGTGTTTTTTTTGCTTTTTTTATTTCATTTGGGTGCTTGTGTGTATATGTGAAAATGAGTGTGAATTATGTCAAACATAAACATAGATTAGAAATTACTCCTGCATAATTATGTACAGTTTTTTATATTTAAGTGTATTTATCTCTTTTCTTTGAGTGTGTGGGTGTGCGTAAGCGAGTGTGATCTTTATTATACTTAGAAATTTAGAATTTAAGAGGGGAGCTTTGGAGCAACTATAAAGTAGTCTTCATATAACCTACAGGTCTCGGGTTCGAGCTGTAAAATCAGTCACTGATACTTTCATCAAGCTAGGTTGCTTATATTATACCCCAAGAGGTGCGGCTTTTGCCCTGCGTGAATGCATAATGCTTGTGCACCGGGCTCAAGCTGCCCTTTTTAGAGATATAGAATTTAATTAACTTTTATATATATTGATAATATAAAAATATATAAAATTGGAATAACTAACCTGAAAAAAAGGTACAGGCTACTATTACAACAAATTATAAATACACTAGTAGTACAAATATTACTTTGCATTATCGGTACATATAAGCTAAATCGTTCAAAAATTACTAATTGACGTAGAGTATATGTGTCTGTTCAAGTGTATTACTTATGGACGTATGGTTTTAATATTTTACACTTATTTGTTTCGAGAGGAACGAAAAAGGAAAGAAAAGAAAGGGAATGATGGCATATGAGAACAATATTATGGTGAATCACCAACAAAGGTTGTTATAGATTGATAAATACTTTTTTAATCCTAGAGGTTCTTGGTTTCGAGCCTTGGGTTTTAAGCCGCCTTCGTTATGGAGCACTTTTACCTCCCAATGTGAACACTTTTCGGCACGTATTTTGATTTAATCGGGTCACAATACCAATACTGACTACCGAGTGAAAGAATAAAAAAAAGATCATGGTGAATCGCGTAAAATAGTACGGGCTAGCCAGTTTTCGGACTGGTAATTGAAAAATAGCCAGCGTTTGCAAAGTCATTGAAAAATAGCCACTATTTTGCTGCAACACGGACTGGTCCAGCATAATATACTGGATATTGGTGCACTTGTGTATGAACTTCCAGCATATTATGCTGGAACTCCAACACGCGGAAAGTTCCAGCATAATATACTGGAGATTGGAGCACATGTGTATGGACTTCCAGCATATCATATTATGCTGAACCAGTATATTATACTGGAACTCCAGTATATTATGCTGGAATATTTTTCTGATTTTGAATAGTGTTTTCGTTCAGATTTATCTTTACATGAAAAATGACTAAATTTTGATTACTTTTGAAACTATGACTATTTTTTAATTACTACTTATAAATGCTATTTTTGAATTTCTCCCGTGAATCGCATCGCCTTAAAACTATATAGACGGAGTATATATCTTTGTTTGTGCGCCACTTATTTTGTCAATGTTTCAACTATTAAAAAGAAAGTAACAAAAATGAAACTTATCGTCACAACAAACATTAAATACTCTATCGGGCCCTATCTCAAAGATTTGGACCTAATTCATATCTTATTTTTTGGTTTAATCATTCGGTAGTTAGAGGCTATAGGTATGACTAATTTGAATTCGCACCACTAAGTAAAGGATAAAACGTTATCTATTAGAAGTTCTCATTCACAGGGTTCGAATCCAAAACTCTAGTTAAAAATAAAGATATCAACTATCCTATATGCTGAAAATAATTAATTTTTGACCCGTAGTTGAAGTTTAATGCTACTAAAAATTTATTCTTGCTTTTCTGATGATGGTTTAGTTGGTGCGTCGACATAAAGGAAATATTCTACGAGGTGATGGTTTGCTTTCACTTCTTTTTTCTTTTCTTCAAAGAGTATCTAAACCACTTGCGCTATCTCGTTTAGGAAGAAAAAAACAGCTTAAATTGGATTTTAATTTATAACAATAGTATTCGACTTAATTTTTGAACATATTAATTCTGTAATGATAAAGTTATTTCTGTGTGACGTATAGGTCATGAGTCTTTCTCGGACCTATACATTGGGTTAGGTTGTCTACATCATATTCTTGAGGAGCGACCCTTTCTCGGACCTTGCGTGAACGCGAGATTCCGCGTGCATCGAACTATCCCTTAATGGTATAGGTGCTTAATCATTTTATCCACCAAAGTAGCTGATGAAAAGAAATCATTTAATATTTTTGTCTATGTTACAATTTGAATTCTGTCAAATAAAAATTATGTTAGCCTGTAGTTGTCATCAAAACTTAAAACCGATTTTCATTTTTGTTTCTTCAAAGATAACTCTGAGCTTGTCAATTTTCTGTGCCATTTCAACTTTATTGGATGTCTCCAAGATTAATCTTAAATCTACTAGGAATAGGATCTGCAAAGATCTTCCGCTATTTTCTTTGAATTTAACAAGTTCGAGAATTAAAATTTAACCTTTGCTTCGAGCTTGCATATGAATGTACGCTTTCCCTTAATAAAACTAATATGATTGAACAAAAGAAAATTAAAAATCAAAACCTTACACAATAAAATAATACTAAAATTTGAGATGTTAAATTAATATTTGCTGGATCTACCAAATTTTGCGAATCTTTGCAAAAGGCCAGGGAGGGGATAATAGTATTATTGAGATTTACCGGTACTCAAATGATCACATCAAATCAATGAAGACAAAATATATAATGCTTATATGATGATAAGTTTTTAATTTGGAGTTTTTACTGCTAATATTAAATTATTTGAATTGATTTAAATATTGAGTGTCCTAAATATTTAACATGTGATAGTATCTCATTGCATAAATATGTAACGAATATCCTGTTTAACATATGATAATTGTGAAAGAAAGCATTGAAACAACGATAAAGTTATCTCTGTATGACCTATATATTATGGATTCGAACCGTAAAATTACTTATAAGAGTATAGCCCTTTTTCTGAATTGTATATGAGCACGGGATGTTTTAGAAGGAAGAATAAAGTCGTGAGATTCGCAAAAAAAAGTGACTTTTTTCCTATTCGTCTTCTTCCTTTAGGACTGTCTGTAAAGTGGAAGTGACGTTTAGATAAATATGATTCGTATCTAGTTTTAGACTAAATAAATCTCCAGTGAACACATTTTTTTTGTGGTAAGTTAACATATAAAAATGCATACCATAGTTATTTTATTAGGTAATCATGGTTATGCTTTAAGGTTGTGTAGTAATATGGAAAGTTAGAAGAAAAGCAAAACTGATGTAGTTGTTTTGCCTAAAGATGAATGATGATCTGTACCCCATTATCTCCAAAAAGGAAAGAAAAATAAAGCGAGAACAAGAATATTAGTATGTATTAAAAAAATAGAAGCATATTCTTATCTTTAAAGTTTAAACTTTAAACTAAGAGAATAGGGAAATTTGCAATTGTAGTACTTGAAATATAAGCAAATTATGATATTGGGCACTGTGATACATAATTAAGCATATTTTACCTTCAACTAACTGAAAGGTGCACTTACCTTCAAAATCGAAAAACAATTAAATTTGTAAGTGTTTTTAAGGATATACGGATTAATTTGATACAAAATGATAAATTGAGTTAGAATAGACAAGTAAAGATATAGTAAATTCAAACCACGCGAGTAGGATGATTCCAGACTTAGTGAAGCATTCACCCTCAATCGGAGCTCACAGTGGACAATTTTGATGAACGAGAGAAAAAGCTTACAATAATAGTGAAAATATTAGTATATTGCTTTGGAATGCATCTTACAATGTGTCTAATGAATTATCAGACCCCCCTTCTGTTTAACTGATTATTGGTTCTTCATCGATACGTACCGAGATCCATGCCGTGATATCCAGTCGGTCGAAGATATTACGGCCTTTTGTTGGTAGGGCTTGATTGCCCGACAATGTTCTCCGAAGTCTTTCAGGATTTGGATCGATCTCGAATCATAACCTTGATATTCTAGAGGGCAGGCATCATGCCCCCGGATTCTGACTCGATGAGACCTTTGCTTCGATTCCGATCCTTCGCAATCATATCTCGAGCTAGTTTTATCCTATTGGAGGTCGGATTATATCATGAGCTCGGTTTTTACCCGTATACAGATAGTCTTCTCGTTTCTCAGAGAGCAAGCTGACGAGAAACGACATGAGCACCACGATTCCTTCTTCAATACGCCGTGACAGAAATGCAAAAAGCCCGAAACGTCTCGTCAGTCATGTTATAATGGCCTTAAATGCAAGTGACTCATCGGTTGGCTGTTCTTGGACGCGAAGCGTCGCGAGGCCCCTATAAATACCTCCTTCTTTGTTCTTTTTTTACTTTACGTTCAAACCTCTACCCTCGTGCCTTTAGAAATTCAGTACCATCTTTTACACTCTAACATTTTTACCTCCGTTACTCAAGTACGTTGCAGAATTTTACTCGTCTTCTACTCAAGCCAACACATCTAAGCTGTCAACTTTCACCCTTTCTCTGTCTTTTTCAAGTTTTTCCCATACAACAATGGCCAAAACCTCCAAATCTGTTCACCAAAAGGTTGCTTCTACCTCCCAAACGACTGTCGGAACCAACGAAACCACTTCCAATGTGGTCGACCTCGGGAGATCTGCTGTTAACATGCTTACCGATAAACCGGCTCCTGAGCCTCCCTTGAAGATATTCATTCCCGGGGGTTGTTTGATCGCTGACGACTTCAAGGTTGAGAAGCCCTCTTCGGTGCAGGGTTGGCGTGAGGAGGCATCGAGATATATTTGCTCGATTATCAAAGATGATCTCTCCTTAGTCCGAAAAGACTGCAACTGGGCCGAAAATGATATAGTGGTCCCCAACTCTGAGGAGGCCATTACCACCCACGTTGACGGATACCTAAGTGTCTACACTTATCTCTTTATGCTGGGCACGGTGGATCCTGTCATTATAGATTTTTGTAAGAGGTACGAGGTATGTCTCGGCCATATCCACCCATCGTTATGGAAGATCGTAATCCTCATTCGATTTTTTGTGAACAAGATCGACTCATGTCAGTTCACCGTAGATCATCTGCTCCGTCTGTACAGTCCCCAAATCTTCCGAGGGGGACTAATAAAGCTCGTGCGTTGGGCTAGTAAGGCCTAATTTTCAAGCATCGATGAAGACCAGGATCAAGGTTGGTAGGGACCTCAGACTTGATTCCGGGCGAATCTAGGCCATTCTCCGAGAAGTGGAATGCATCAGTAAGTACAACTTCTCTTTGAATTTTGATTTCATGCTCATCTTCCTTTTTCCACATTGGTGTTTGTGATAGCACAACTGTCGCTCAAGTCCCGAATGTCGTTCCTCGGTTAAAGGAATGGATCGAAGGCATTGTCTAGCAGATGCCCTATTCCGAGCGCTCGTGGCACAAACTTTCGAAGGGCTGTTGGGAGGCCCGTTCTCATAGTAAAATCTTTTTCCCGAATAGGTTGTGCTAGGCTTCTTCTTCTAGCATCACGTTCTTATTATTTTTTCTTTACTTCTCTTTTGCAGGTTTACCTAAAATCGACGAGCTTAGGCCTCCGGTTGGGGACGAGGACTTACCTGCCGATTCTTCTGCTTCGGGACAGCCCGGAACCATAGCAGGGGAGAAGAAAAGGAAAAGGGCCCCGAGTTCCCCGAGCTCGGAGAAAAAGAAAACGAGAAGGAGGCTGGTTCGTAAGCCAAAAGAAACCTCCATCTCTCGAGTGCTTGCCTCAGAATCACTCCTCCGACTTAGAGAGGAGCCCGGGGAGGATCAAATCTTTATGGCCCACGAGCCGTCTGTCCCCGAGGAACGGGTGGCAGCCGAGGGGGAAATGATGGAAGCTAATCTCCCTCAGGTTCGCAAGGCTGATGCCGAAGTGAGGGCCGAGAACTCTCGAGACGCCGGCTCTACCCCGCCCGACATTATAGATATTTCGGGATCGCCTTCGTTCACAGAATCAATGTTCGATGAGTCCCGAACGACGAAGGAGTGATCCCCCGAGGGGGTCCATGGAGCGGACGATCCCGTCCGAGGCTTTTTTGACGGTGTAGACTCATCCGCCCTGGAAGATTTCACCGGATTCTGTGACTTAGAGGTTCCAAGGAAAAGTCCACCCTCGTAGGTCGGCGGGTCAAGCTTGAGCCCGAGATTGATCAATCGGTTCCCCACTCCGAGCACGGATCCTGGTCGGAAGCAGTTTGTCATTATCACAATTCCGGAGGATGCCCGGATTCTTTCACCTCCGTAAGGATAGCTAGTTACCTCCAGTGCCTGGTAACCAAAGAAGACCATGCAAAAATAAATGAGATAGCTGCGCCATGCATATTCAACTAAGCACAATAGGCGCTGAATTGGGTAAGGTGTTACCAAACTTTTTATTTTTCAACTTTAGTTCTTGATAATTCTTATATCTCTTATCATATTTGCAGGTCTCGGTTATCCACCATAAAACCTTCCTCCGGTACTAGGATGAGCTGAGCCAACTCGAGGCCGACGTCAAAGAGCTTGCTGAGAAGAGAGACATGTATAAGCTTCTCAACGAGCAACGTGAAGGAGAAGTCAAGAGCCTTCAAGCCGAGTTGGATGCGTCTCACAAAAAACACGCCGACCTGGTGAAACAGGTAAAGATCTTTGAAGTTAGTGATGATGAGCTAGACACGGCGTCTAACGGTCAGAATTCGCAGTTCCAGCAGAAGGTTGATCGGGTCGACCAGTTCCGGGTTGAGATGGACGAGGTCAATGTCATGGCCGAAGAGTTGAAGGGCAAGATGGACCGATTGGCTTCGGAAAAGGAGACTGCCCGGGAGCAGCTGGCCTCGGTAAAGGCCCAACTTTGATCGGTGAAGGAAAAAGCTGAAATCCGATCCCAAAACATCGAAGACCTCCAGTCTCAACTGGGCTCGGCCGCTGCCGCACGGGATACCCTTGCCAAGGAGCTTGAAGCAGCCAAGTCAGCAGCGGAAATAACCAGGGCCGACGCTGAAGAGATGGTGGCCCAATACAAAGTTGATGCCGGGGTAGCCTAGGAACGCCTGAAGGCCATTGACGAATATGTGAGGTGGAAGTCCCGGAGGAAGGCTCTCGAGAAAGTTCATGCCCGAGGATTCGATTTATCGGCCGAGATAGAAAATGTTAAGAGGCTCGAGGTTGAGGCCAAAAAATCAGCGTACCCCGAGGATGAGGATGATTCCGAGGGTTCGGGCGGATCCGAGGACGGGGAAGACCCCGATGGCCCTCGTGATGAGGCGGGCTCCGGCGAAGATCTGGCTTCTTAGGTGCCTTATAGAATTTTCTTCGCTTTTGATCTTTTGTATTTTTTTGTTGAGGCCGTTTGGCCTTTGTAAAGATTTGTGTATATATTCAAGACTCTTTTTTCCATTTGACAATTTCTAAGTTTGTTCCTTTTTGTTTTTTTTCTTTACGATTGCAAAGATGTTGAATGCCTTAGCACGTAATAATTAGGTCTTGTTCGGAGGTTTGCACAATGCTCGTTCTCAATATTATTTTGTTTAAGACTCATGGGGCTTGGTATGACCGAATCTTTCCCCGAAGTATTTACTAAGAATTTTTTAGATTATAATTTTGCCGAGGGTAGTCTTTGAACATGTTTAAAATTTTTGAAGGCCTTATGTTTTGGTTACGAATTTCGGACGTCTCCGAGACGTTCTAGGACGGCCATAGCCTTTTAAGTTTGGGTGTTGCCTAATGGGCATATTACCCCGAGTCATCCGGACTTGCCCGGGACAACAGTCCCCGAATGAGGATGGTCATAGCCTTTCAAGTTCTGGCACTACCTAATAGGTTTTGTGCCCCCAGGCTTCGTAGCCCGAGTTAACTGGGCTTGCCCATGACGACAGTCCCTGAGCGGGGGTGATCTCTTGGATTCGGACAGAGGTGTCCCTTGGGCCCGATGTCCTTAAGGAACAAAATACAATAGTTTTTAAGAGACAAAATATGTATTTACAAGATTGCAAATATGTACAAACTTCATGTTATGGCTTAAGTGGTCTATGTGGGCACGGTTCATTTGACCGTTTGGCCCTTACAACAAATCTTATCCATCAAGCCCAGCCTTGTTTGAGCACGAAGTTTCCTTCCTTGCTAAAATCATTATCCGAAAGTCATGGCCCCAGTATTCGAGGCCGATCTTAGAGAAGGCTCGGATACTGTTGATGTGAACCTTGACTCCGGTTCATAGTCGGTCTTCAATTCTAAGTTAGCACGATCCACTGTTTCCTTATTAAAAACCTTGCCGGAAAACCCATTTAGGACAAAATCGGTTCAAGAAAAAAAAGAGTGCAACGCGTGCGTTCAGGCCTAATAGTTGCATCATTCTTTGGCCGTTACTTGCGAGCGTTAGACCATAGCAGTATTATCATTTTAAGTTGGTTATGTTCCAGTTGTTCAGTAGCCGTTCACCGTTCACCGTTTTGAGTTTGTACGATCCTTTGCATGAACCTTCCCAATTAGGTGATCTCGATAATTCGATATGGACCTTCCCAATTAGGTCCTAACTTCCCTTCGTTTTGGGTTCCGGTGCTCAGTGTCACACCTCCTTTTTTCCGAGGGTTAGAGGAGTTTTTTCCAATTTAAGTGACATTATTCGAAATGAAATTATTTATTTAATCAGAGTCGCCACTTGGGATAATTTATGGTGTCCCAAGTCATCGGTTTATTTTAAATCCCAAATCGAGGAAATTGACTCTTATTTATGGTCTGCGAACACAGAAAACCGGGTAAGAAATTCTGTTAAGCCGGGAGAAGGTGTTAGGAATTCCCGGATTCCGTAGTTTTAGCACGATCGCTCAACTATTAATACTTCGCCTAATTATCTGATTTATTACCTGTTTTAAACCTATTGTACATTTACCTTTGACCGCTTTTAATTATTTATGGAATTTATTTGATCAAGTCGCGATGTCGCGCACTCGTTTATTTTTGTACACATTGCGAATCGCGTCACGGGAACTGTACCCACGATCTATAGCATGTTTATTTTAATTAGTATTAGAAGTTGTGGTCGGGTCACATGAAATGCACACCTAAATTGGGGATTAAGTATCATGACTATGCTACGGGAACCGTACCCATAGTCACGATGATTTATTATTAATCACGCCTAAAGCAAGCTACGATATTCATGAATTATTTTTCCTACTTTGAGATTATTGTGAAGTCATGAATTATGGATATGGAGTTGTGGAGGAAATGGAATACGAGTTTAACATATTCTTAATAAGTTGACAACATTGTTACTCTTATCGGATTGGATCAAACGAAAATCGATCATTAGGCATATTATCTCAAATTAAAACTTCACATGCCCAAATTCTTTTTCTTAAAATCAACTTGACGGCCCCAAAAATATCACCCAATCAACTTTTAGCATAATAATAAAATACAAAAAATCCAACAATGGATATCTAAACCAAAACTCGAAGACGACTCTTTGACTTAATGTACAAGCATATGCATAATAATTACTGTGACCTCATGTGAAAATTCCTTATCAAGAGAATCGTGAGGCAATATTAAGCAAAGAAACATTAAACATTCAAAATAATTAATTTTCTCAAAACACTCAAATCAACAACATAAGGGCCAGCGTTCATATATTTATAAAGCATGAAGTTAAATAAGGAATTGAAACAGTAAGGAATGAAAGGAATTGCACCTTAAGGATCGAACCTTTTTATTAATTTAAAAGTAAAACTCCAGCCACATACATGATAGTTAACACGAATCGGCAACTAAACTCAACCAAACGACCACGACCGCGCCGGAGAAAACTCGAACAGAACCTCTCAAAATTTGCAAATGGACAGCTCATCGACTTTTGATGGAGGCTTCAAGGAGTTGTTTCGGTGAGTTTCATGATGGTTTCATGGCTGCTTCTGGTTGTCAAGGGACTGGTGTGCTATGGTGTGGGTTTTTGACGAAGAAAGCATGAAGAGGGAGATCAAATTTTTGCTCGACGACGCTCAATTCTAGGACTGCTCTTTTTCTTTCTGATTTTGAGAGCAAGAAGAAGATCTCTCCAGGTGGGGGATCTGCCGTTTCTTAGCTTTAGGAATTTAGGTTCGCCCCTATTTTGGGAAGATTAGTTAGGTTTTATTTGGGGTGAAAAATTAATATTGGCCCTTGGATGAAAGTGGATTAATGACTATGATTAAGGGAAGGGTTTGATGGGTGAGAAAAGGGTTTGGGCTAAAAGAGATTGGGAAGAATGAGCCTTTGTCTTGTTGGGCCACTAAAATCCAAAAATGAGCTCCCAATTGCCCCAAATTCAATTCTTTCTCATTGAACAAAAAATAAAAATAAAAATAAAAATACTACCAAAATATACTAATTAATAAAATAAGAAATATTATAAAACTATTTTTATATTTTTAAACTTATATGTTTTGTGGAAATTAAAATTAACAGTTGACTGAAATCCTATTAAAATAAAAATAAGTAAATATTTTTAAAATACTACTTTTAAATATTGCGCGGGTCAAAATTACGTGCTTACAGCTGCCCCTCTTTACTTGGAAATGTGCAGAGTTTTCGGAGCAAAGAACAATAAGCAACGTAATTGATATATGACCCGGCACTTATTCAAAATGAAACAAAGATGGACAAAAGATTGTGATCGAGCCCTGGTATCTGAGCTGCCTACATATCCTTGGCTATAAAGGAATCAGGCCACGTATAGTTCAGAAGTGAATGAAGTGATAGAGTGTGTGGAGAGGATGAGAGAGTCGAGTAAGATATCATTCCGTCGAGGTTCCAGTCCGCGGTCCTATTATTACATCAAAATCAAAAACGAAAAAGACTAACCAAGCCTGCCAGCTACGTGTTACAAGATTCCTATCTATAAGTCTTCTGAAGCTTGATCTTGAGTCTTGAATGGTTTTTCATGCAGACTTTTGATTTGAACCTTGATGCTTGCTAGCTGCAGGTGCAGATTCATTTTCTTCGGCTTCTTTGGATCAAGACCGGACATACAGTGCTCGTGACTTCAGTCATGTCTTGAGCAGTTCACATCTTTCATCTGCTTCTGCATTTTGGATTCACTTCTTTTTTTTCTTTCTTTCATATTTTTTTTTCTGGATTGAGACTTCTTCTTTTGGTCATCTCGAACCTTGTCAACTCGCATTCTTGAGGCGAGCTTCTGTTACTTCTAACTTAAATTGACAACAGGACTGGAGGTTGCCCCTGTTCTTCAGGAGGGATCCTGCTGTGTTTGACTTGAACTTGAAATGAATTCCCTCATTTTCCAGGTGGGCGCTTGCTACTGACTTGAAACTTAAAATGAATCTGAAATGAATTTCGAAATGTCTTCCCTCGTTTTCCAGGTGGGCGCCTGCTACTACAACAAAACAGACAAAATAAAAAAAACTTTTCTGCCCCAGTTTGCACTAGGAAGATTTGTGAGTTATTAGCAGAACTAAAAATCACTTATGCTATTGATGAATGATCCAATGATGAGAGTAAAATTAAAGACTCGACTAGGATGTGCGTCTCCTAGGGATGAAGCTTGAATAACCCAAACTAGGAAGTGCGTCTCCTAGGGGTGAAACTTGAATGAATCAAATTAGGAAGTGCGTCTCCTAAGGATGAAACTTAAATGAACCAAACTAGGAAGTGCGTCTCCTAGGGGTGAAATCTCAATTTAGGAAGTGCGTCTCCTAAAAGTATATCCTAAAAGACCCAGACTAGGAAGTGTGTCTCCTAGGGGTGAAACCTTTAACCTAAAACTAGGAAGTGTGTCTCCTAAAGAAATAAAATCTGAAAAACCCAAACTAAGAAGTGCGTCTCCTAGATTTGAGATTGAGCTTGAAGAAAACTATAAACTGAGCTTTGACTAAACTAAAAACTGACCCTATTTTCCAGGCGAGACCCCTGATTTCAAGAAAACTAAAGATTGATAACTTAAGAAAACTAAACATTGACCCTTTGTTTTTGTTAAAAATCTAGACTTCCCTTTTTTAAAATTTTTATCCTAGGAGAAAATTCATCAAACTAGATTTTAATCTTAGGAGAAAGATTCATCAGATTAAGACATCTATCCTAGGAGAAAGTTCATCAGACTAAGACTTTCTATCCTAGGAGAAAATTCATCAGACTAGGTCCTTTTTTTTAATGGTATCTTAGGAGAAAGATTCATCAGACTAAGATTTTGATCCTAGGAGAAAGTTCATCAGACTAGGTCTTCTATCTTAGGAGAAACATTCATCAGACTAAGATTTCGATCCTAGGAGAAAATTCATCAGACTATGTCCTCTTTTCTTTTGTTATCTTAGGAGAAAGATTCATCAGACTAAGATTTCTATCCTAAGAGAAAATTCATCAGACTGGGTTTTCTTATCTTAGGAGAAAATTCATCAGACTAAGACTTCTATCCTAGTAGAAAATTTATCAGACTAGGTTTTCTTATCTTAGGAGAAAGATTCATCAGACTAAGACTTCGATCCTATGAGAAAGTTCTTCAGACTAGGGCGTTTTATCTTAGGAGAAAGATTCATCAGACTAAGACATTTATCCTAGGAGAAAATTCATCAGACTAGATTTTCTATCAAAGATTCATCAAACTAAGATTTTTATTGGGAGAAAAATCTATCAGACTAGGACTTTTTATCCAAAGAGGAAAAATGTGAAGAGCAATGGCAAAAGTTTTATGCACACTAGCAAGACAGATAAATGCAAGATTTGAGAAACTTCCCTTTGTCAGATCTTTTCTTTTTTTCTTTTTCTTTCTTTTCTTTTTTTTTTCCATCCTTTTTTTTCCTTTTTTTTTATTTTTTATTTTTGAACCACTATCATTGCACTGCTTTGTTCCTGTTTCAAACAAAGAAAACTTTGTCAGTTTTGAAAGTGATGGTCGGTTTGTGGCCTTGATATCTTTGGCAGCTTGACTTTGTGTCCATTCTCTTTTAGAAGACCGACTGCATTGATAGTTGGTTGCACTGATGGGAGACTCTATTGTTGATTTCAAGAGACCTTTACTTTTTGTATCTATCCTGATTGTTTCGCTCCCCATGCTATTGGTATTTTGTGTCTCAATCAGCCTTATCCTAACTGGAGATCTTTGCTTATGTGACTTTTTCTGATATCTTGAATGACTTCGTACTTTTTGAGCAATTTGTCTGTCAGAGAGAATCACAAGTTATCTTTGCTTGCGCCGAGTAGGCTGACAAGAGTCTTTTGGGGGGGAACCATTTTCATGAATCCTCAAGGCATGTTGACTGTAACAACTGAGTGTGCTGGCCAAATTTACTTTGTGCAACTGAAAAGCTGGTAGCAGATTTTAAAATCTTTTCTTGCTTATTTTGACAAAGACTGACTTAGAGTGAAGGGGCATAATGACGCAAAGAAACAATATTAACAAGAAATGCCCATGTCGGGAAGAACAGAAAAAAGAGTTTTTTTTTTATTTTTTATTTTGCGGTAGCTAGCTTTAATGATCATGATATGCATTTTGGAATTAACAGCCTGATCTATCAAACTTATCTTATCTTTCCTTTTACCGTTCCTATGACCTTTGAAGTCCAGTTTGTTCGTATCAATCCTTTGCAACAACTTCACGACTCACTTTCGACTATTGGTGCCCTGAGGGATTTTCACCAAAAAGTCTCTCTCATTTCTTTATCTTTACTTACCATCGCCTTACAGTGCTCGTGAGGGTTTTCACTAGTAAGACTCTCTCATTTTTTTTTCTTTTTCTATTTCTTTCTATTTTTTTTGGCTTTCTTTTGTGAGCAACTTGACAGTGTTCTATGTCGTGTGGCAACTATTGCTCATTGCATGCGTCTCTTGGCATTCTTGAAGGCATATCGGGAGGTCTTTATTTGGAAGATTTTTGGATAGGGTTGGAAAGGAGGGACGACATGAAGGCTCAAAGTATACTCAAAATAAGGGGTTGTAGACTTATAACTCTTGGAATCGACTATTTCAAAAGTGAAATAAAATCTTTGTCCTAGTTTCAGACTTTGGGGATTTTTTGGATTTTTTTTTCAGAATTCTTATTTGGTTGGACCGAACCGTGTAAGACTGCCTATGTATCCTTTTTAAAGGAATCAGGTCAAACGTAGTTCATACATCTGACCTAACTATTTTTTCATCTTTCTCTGTCTTTTTCTTTTTCTTTTTTTTCTTTTTCTCTTTCTCTTTTTTTTCCTTTCAAAACAAGCAGCCCCAACTTTATTTTCTAGGGGCATGGATCTTTGACTGTTCTTTTTTTTTTCACTTGAACTTTCAATGAGTTGCCCCAGTTTGTACTTTGGGAGCATGGATTTTTCTTTTTATTTTTTTTATTTTCTTTTTACTTTTGACTCTAAACTTGATTCCAAAAGAGGGTGGTTAAAAAAAATAACACAAGCTCAAAAGGGGTAACAAAGGGTATAAAGTGTTTGGGTAGCAGAAAAAGGGCTTCCTAGCTTTGAGAATGCCAATCATGTTAGCCCTTCACAAACACGACATTGATGGACATGGTGCTTTCTGAGTCTTTTTCGGTGAAAAGTTGTATGAGCAATACTTTTCTCGCAGTGAATGACCCTTGTCAATTTGGGTGACTTTTTCTTGGATTTTGTTTTGATTTAGAAGATGCATTTTGCCACTAACCTGAACTATTTCATGTTGTCTGAAATACATCTTCTTATGAAAAACACTTTCTATCTTTTAGTGCAAAACAGACTTCAACTCGTCTGATCATTCTTAAGCCCGATCTTCTCAATAATTCAAAAGGTAGAGATCCCTAACTTCCATGAGCATGACTGTTTTGGTTCCATGCAAACTTGGCTCATTCTTATTTTTCAAATGTTTCATGTCTTTATTCATATTCAAAAGTGTCTCTTTCTCACTTATCAAATTCAAGACTAAATCAGTTTTCTAAGATCTGGCCAAAAATTCCGCATGCATGTCTATGTCACTAGAACTAGTGTGAAAAGAACTATGCACAAAATGGATACAAAATGACTGGCTTTTTTTTATTGAATAAAGGATAGCAGGATCCGATAACACAAAAAGGAGAAGAAAAGACGATAAAATAAGTTACCATGGCTAAAAGAGGAGTGACTTTTCAGTTACTAAGCGACATCTTAGCCACAAATTTGCACATCACCACTACTACGACATTCAACCTTTTTATTCCTTCTGATTCAGCACTCAAATTTTGATATTTTGATCAAAACATTCCCAATATTGGTTGCCGGATTTCAGGACTGACGACATGGAAAATTTAAAAGCAACTCATTTAGTAAAGGACTTGGAAGAATTCTCACATCTCCCCATCATCAAATCATCCCGAGCAGGCCATGTCTTATTTCTCAAATCTGGTAAAGTCAATCTCACATCTGCCACCATTTTTTATTTTTCACCGCCAACTTGCCTACTTTCCTTTTCGTGACTTTGGATCAACAACAATGGTCATTGTTCCATTGGCTGAGAAGATGCTTTTATTTTCGAGGGATATTGGTTTGTTTTTGTGGCTCGCCATTACAAACCAACAAACCGATAACCTTTAACTAGCTTTTATTTCAAAATAACAATCATGTTAGAATAAACACACTTTTTTCTTTTTTCTTTTTTTTCTCTTTTTTTTTGTAGTTCTTTTTTTTATACCATTTGATTGAACTTGCCTACGTATCATGTGGGAATATGAATCAGATCTTGCGTAGTTAGAAAAGATCAGGAATAAAAGAAATATACTAACTCTTTTTTTATTTGGATTTTGAAATTTTTTTATTTTTTAAAATTTCCGAAAGAGAAACTTATAAAGAAGAAAGAAAATATTTTTGGATTTCGACTTTTTTGTTTTTTGGAATTTCGAAAGTAAAGCTTCTAAAGAAGAAAGGAAATATTTTTGGATTTTTATTTTGAATTTATGAAAGAAATATTTTTAAAGAAAAAAAAAATATTTTTGAATCTTGAATTTTCTTTTCAACCTTCAAAAGAAGTATGAATATTTTTGGATTTTGAGAAGAAATTAAAAGAAAATATTTTTCAATTTTTTAAAAATTGGGTCTCAAAGAAAGAGTTTTCTAAAGAAGGAAGTAAAGGAAAATATTTTTGGATTTTTAAAAATTGTGGGCCGGAACCGATGAGGTTTGCCTACGTATCTCACATCCGGTGAGAATCAGACCCGTGTAGTTCGGTTAGTTTTGGCGCAACAGGAAAATATGATTTATTTTGAATTGACTTTTCTTTCTTTCTTTTTTTCAAAATTTCGAAATATTTTCAGGATATTTTGAATACCGGAATTTTCAGAACCGAGTGTTTTCTCTCCTATATCATTCTTTGTTTTTCTTGATTTATTTCCCCATTCTAGAAGCCGATCAACGTGCAAGCCGAAATAAATAAATGCACAAGTAGCACGTAAAATGCATCACGATAGTCTTTTTATTTCGGGTACACCTGTCCTAGACGGACCCAACCCCTGTGTTGAGTCCCCAAAGTCAAATGCACGTGATGCAAACAAGCGTTCCTACTAGGGATCCGGCATGAGTCTATGTTATTCTATGTTTAAAACCTGGGTATATTGTTCTAGACTTGGCTTATCCGAGCGGACAACTCGAGCCGGGGGAGGGCAACGTACCAGTAACCAAAAGATCATCCGGCTTTGTAACTGATCCGATCCTCGTTCTAAATTAGGGTATGACACTAACAGAAAAGAAGTCACGCCAGCGTGCACTTCCCAGAAGATTTAGAAGACTCAGAGAGAAAAAGGGTTTCGTAACAGTTTTATATACAGTTCAAACAATATCAAAGCGGTAAAAAAGCGGCATTTAGCACATTAGGCCCAAACATGTAATATCAGACAATCGCAAGAAAGAAAAGTATGACATTTATTCTAAGCTCGAATTCTGAACCTTGAACCAGAGATTCTGGGTTCGGTCCCCAGCAGAGTCGCCAGAGCTGTCACACCTCTTTTTTCCTGAGGGATAGGGAAATTTTTCCAATTTAAGTGACATTATTCGAAATGGGATTATTTATTTAATCAGAGTCGCCACTTGGGATAATTTATGGTGTCCCAAGTCACTGGTTTATTTTAAATCCCAAATCGAGGAAATTGACTCTTATTTATGGTCTGCGAACACAGAAAACCGGGTAAGGAATTTTGTTAACCCAGGAGAAGGTGTGAGGCATTTTCGGGTTTCGTGATTTTAGCACGGTCGCTCAACTACTAATACTTGGCCTAATTATCTGATTTATTACCTATTTTAAACCTATTGTGCATTTTACCTTTGACCGCTTTTAATTATTTATGAAATTTGTTTGAATGAGTCGCGATGTCGCGCACTCGTTTGTTTTTGTACACATTGTGAATCGCATCACGGGAACCGTACCCACAATCTAAAACATGTTTATTTTAATTAGTATTAGAAGTTGTGGTCGGGTCACATGAAATGCACACCCGAATTGGGGATTATGTATTATGACTATGCCACGGGAACCGTACCCATAGTCACGATGATTTATTATTAATTGTGCCTAAAGAAAGCTACGATATTCATGAATTATTTTTCCTACTTTGAGATTATTGTGAAGTCATGAATTATGGATATGGAGTTGTGGAGGAAATGGCATATGAGTTCAACACATTCTTAATAAGTTGACAACATTGTTACTCTTATCGGATTGGATCAAACGAAAATCGACCATTAGGCATATTATCTCAAATTAAAACTTCACATGCCCAAATTCTTTTTCTTAAAATCAACTTGACGGCCCCAAAAATATCACCCAATCAACTTTTAACATAATAATGAAATACAGAAAATCCAACAATGGATATCTAAACCAAAGCTCGAAGAAGACTCTTTGACTTAATGTACAAGCATATGCATAACAATTACTGTGACCTCATGTGAAAATTCCTTATCAAGAGAAATCGGTGAGGAAATATTAAGCAAAGAAACATTAAACATTCAAAATAATCAATCTGGTCAAAACACTTAAATCAACAACATAAGGGCCAGCGTTCATATATTTGAAAAGCATGAAGTTAACCAAGGAATTGAAACAGTAAGGAAAGAAAGGGATTGCACCTTAAGGATCGAAGCTTTTTATTAATTTAAAAGTAAACCTCCAGCCACGTACATGATAGTTAAGATGAATCGGCAACTAAACTCAACCAAACGATCACGACCGCACCGGAGAAAACTCGAACAGAATCTCTCAAAATTTGCAAACGGACAGCTCGTCGACTTTTGATGGAGGCTTCTAGGAGTTGTTTCGGTGAGTTTCATGATGGTTTCATGGCTGCTTCATGTTGTCAAGGGACTGGTGTGCTATAGTGTGGTTTTTTGACGAAGAAAGTGTGAAGAGGGAGATCAATTGTTTGCTCTATGGCGCTCAATTCTAGGACTGCTCCTTTTCTTTCTGATTTTGAGAGCAAGAAAAAGATCTCTCTAAGTGGGGGATATGCCGTTTCATAGCTTTAGGAATTTAGGTTCGCCCCTATTTTGGGAAGATTAGTTAGGTTTTATTTGGGGTAGAAAATTAATATTGGCCCTTGGATGAAAGTGGATCAATAGCTATGATTAAGGGAAGGGTTTGATGGGTGAGAAAAGGGTTTGGGCTAAAAGAGATTGGGAAGAATAGGCCTTTGTCTTGTTGGGCCACTAAAATCCGAAAATGAGCTCCCAATTGGCCTAAATTCAATTCTTTCTCATTGAACAAAAAATAAAAATAAAAATAAAAATACTACCAAAATATACAAATTAATAAAACAAGAAATATTATAAAACTATTTTTGTATTTTTAAACTTATGTTTTTTGGAAATTAAAATTAAAAGTTGACTTAAATCCTATTAAAATAAAAATAAGTAAATATTTTTAAAATACTACTTTTAAATTATGCGCAGGTCAAAATTACGTGCTTACACTCAGTGTCACCTTTTTTAACACCAAGTCCCCGACATTGAAGTGTCGAAGGTTGGCTCTCCGATTGTAATATCTTTCGATCTGTTGCTTTAAGGCGGCCAAGCAGACGAGGGTGGCCTCACGCCTTTCGTCTAAAAGTTCCAGGTTCGTACTCATGGCCTCGTCGTTTGACTCTTTAGTAGCATATCAGAACCTGAGACTCAGTTCTCCTACTTCGACCGGTATAAGATCTTTGACACCGTAGACCAACGAGAATTGGGTGGCCCCGGTACTGGATTTTGAGGCCGTATGATATGCCCATAGGACTTCAGGCAATATTTCCTTCCATTTCCCTTTGGCTTCGGTCAATCTTTTTTTGAGATTTTAGAGTACGGTTTTGTTCGTGGACTCTGCTAGCCCGTTTCCACTAGGGTGATAGAGCGTTTATAAGATCCTTTGGATCCTTTGCTGCCGATGAAATACTTTCCATTGTCGCACACGATCTTTGTCGGCATTCCGAATCGGCATATTATGTGGTCCCATATGAAATCGATAACTTCCTTCTCTCTCACTTTCTCAAATGCCTAGGCTTTCACCCTCTTAGAAAAATAATCAGTTATAAATAAGATAAATTGAGCCTTACCGGGCGCCCAGGGATGGGGACCAACGATGTCCATTCCCCATTTCATGAACGGCCAGGGTGACAAGACCGAATGCAACAGTTCCCCAGGCTGATGGATCATCGAAGCATGCCTCTGACATTAGTGCATTTTTGCGCGAACTCTTTTGCGTCTTTTTTCCATGTCGATCCAGTAGTAGCCGACTCTGATTATCTTCCGAACCGACGACTCGGCACCCAAATGATTCCCGCAGGTGTCTTCGTGGATTTCCCTCAAAATATACTCGGTGTCTCTCGGTCCTAGACATATGGCGAGTGGGCCATCGAATGTTCTTCTGAATAGGGTACCGTCTTCGGACAAGCTGAACCGGGCCGCCTTCGTACACAGAGCTCTTGATTCTTTAGGATCCGAGGGAAGTTTTTCGGTCTTCAGGTAATCTACATATTTGTTTCTCCAGTCCCAGTTAAGCTTGTCGAGTTTATCTCGGCATGGCCTTCCTCCACTACCGATTTCATGAGTTGTACGACCGTTCCCGAGTTGAATTCATCATCGTCGACCGACGATCCCAAGTTAGCAAGAGCATCGGCCTCGGTGTTTTTATCCCAAGGTACATGTTGTAGAGTCCATTCCCTGAACCGATGTAACGTCACTTGTAGCTTATCCAGGTATCTTCGCATTCGTTCCTCTTTGACTTTGAACGTTCCATTGACTTAGTTCACCACGATGATGGAATCATACTTAGCTTTGATCACCTCGGCCCCGAGGCTTTTAGCTAGTTCAAGACTTACAATCATGGCCTCATACTCGGCTTCGCTGTTAGTCAACTTTACAGTTCTAATAGATTGCCTAACTATATTACCCGTAACACGATACCAAGCCCCAGACCCCTTTGCGTTTGAGGCACCGTCCGTAAAGAGGGTCTAGATTCCAGAAGAGGTCCGCTAGTTCAACAACAACTCCTTCTCGATCTCAGGAATTAGGGTCGGCGTGAAGTCGGTCACGAAGTCCGCCAAAATTAGATATTTGATGGCGGTTCGGGGTCAATATTCGATATCGTACCCGCTGATCTCCATGGCCTATTTGGCCAATCCTACCGAGAGCTCGGGTTTATGCATTATGTTTCTTAATGGGTAAGTAGTCACAACACATATGGGATGGCATTGAAAGTACGGTTTTAGCTTCCTAGAGGCGCTTAGTAAAGCAAGCGCCAATTTTTCTAGGTGAGGATACCTAGTTTCGGCCTTGTCTAGAGTTCTACTAACATAATAGATAGGAAATTGCGTGCCTTACTTTTTCCGGACTAGGACTCCACTTACCGCTACCTCGGATATCGCTAAGTACTGGTACAACTGTTTGTCTGCCTTCGGAGTATGAAGCAAAGGTAGGCTCGAATGGTACAACTTGAGTTTCTCCAAGGCTTGTTGGCACTCCGGGGTCCATGAGAAGTTATTCTTCTTCTTCAACAGTGAGAAGAACCGATGGCTCTTGTCGGAGGATCTCGAGATGAATCGACCCAAAGCGGATATACGCCCGATTAACCTTTGAACAGCTTTGACATTGTCCACAATAGTGATGTCCTCGATGGCCTTGATCTTATCGGTATTAATCTTTATTACCCGGCTGGACACCATGAATCCGAGAAATTTCCCGGACCCGACTTCGAATGCGTATTTCTCCGGGTTTAGATTCATATTATATTTCTTCAATATGTTGAAGGTTTCCTGCAAATGTTTCAAATGGGCCTCTGCTCGCTTGGACTTAACTAACATATCATCAATATAAAACTCCATTAATTTTCCTATTTGCTCTTCGAACATCCGATTTACTAGGCGTTGATAAGTGGCACCGGCATTTTTTTAGTCCAAATGGCATTACGTTATAGCAGTAGGTACCTTATTTAGTGATGAAGGACGTTTTTCATGGTCGTCCGGGTCCATCTAAATTTGGTTGTACCCGGAGTAGGCGTCGAGAAAACTGAGGATCTCGTGGCCGGTCGTTGCATCGATCATGCGATTGATGATTGGCAGAGGGAAAGAGCCCTTGGGGCATGCCTTGTTTAAGTCTTTATAGTTTACACACATTCTTAATTTATTCCTCTTTTTAGGGACTACTACTATATTTGCTAACCAATTCGGGTACTTACCATCCCGGATGGACCCTATTTTAAGGAGTTTAGATACCTCGTCCTTGATGAATACATGCTTGACTTCAGAGTGAGGCCTCCTTTTCTACTTGACCGGATGGAACTTTGGATCTAGGCTCAGATTGTGAGTAGCTATCTCCGGCGGAATCCCTGTCGTATCGAGGTGGGACCAAGCGAAATAATCTATGTTAGCTATAAGGAATTGAATAAGTTTTTTCCTGAGCTCGGGACTTAACCCCGTGCCCAGGTATACCTTACGATCGGGCAGGTGTTAGATCAATATGACTTGCTCTAGTTCTATGACCGTTGATTTGGTGGCGTCGGAATCATCGGGGACTATGAAAGACTTGGGAACTCCGTAGTCATCGTCCTCACCCGTCCCCTGCTTCTCTGGTTCGATCGAGGCTGGTGTCAGTAATTTCTATTTGGTTTCCCCTCTGGCAATCGAACTTATACCATTCGATGTCAAAACTGTGGATAATGGGATCACCTCATCGACCGTGAACATATCCTTTGCGGCCAATTGTTCTCCATAAACTGTTTTAACCCTCTTGGTGTCGGGAATTTCAGCATTTGGTGCAGCGTCAAGGGTACTGCCCTCATGTTGTGAATCCACGGTCCCGAACAGAGCATTGTGAATCTCACATGCCATGTTGAATCCGTTTAGAACTCTGACTGCAGGCACAATTTGGTCTTGTAGACCTAGTTGTTCCACGACCCTTGATCTATTGATATTGGCTGAGCTACCTGGATCAATTAACACATGCTTAACTAGAGATTTATTTATGAGTGCAGATATTACCAGTGCAGTGTTGTGGGGCTGCACGATGCCATCAGCGTCCTCATCGTTGAAAGACAATGTTCCTTCTGGTACGTAATCTCGAGTCTGTTTTTCCCTCATGATGGATACTTTAGTGCGCTTTAACATCGGCCCCTGGGTAACGTCGACCCCACCGATGATCATGTTAATGACGTGCTGAGGCTCCTCCTTCTCGATCTACTTACTAGAATCTCTATTCCTGAAATGGTTTTTAGCTCGATCGCTCAGGAATTCCCGGAGATGTCCGTTGTTGAACAACTGGGCTACTTCCTCTCTTAATTGTCAGCAATCTTCTGTTCTGTGGCCGTGAGTGCCATGATATTTACACATTAAGTTGGGATCCTTTTGGGCTAGATCAGACTGTAGAGGTCGAGGCCACTTGGTGTCTTTGATGCTTCCGATGGCAGATACGATGGCGACATCGACGTTGACATTGTACTCCGATAACCTCGGCGCTTCCTTAGGCCCGATGGGCCTGTCGAAATAGTTTTTGCTCATGATTCCTCACACGGTTTCATCCAGACCTGTTACCCCTACGATTACCGTTGTATGGTTGATACTGATCTCTACTTGACCTTGGTTCACGATCAATGTCTCTTTTTGATCTGTCACTAGCTCAGACAGGATAAACAGACCCGGAAGGGGCCCCAAGCTCATCATCATCGACCCTAATTTTTTATTGATACCGGTTATGCACATCGGCCCAAGTTACATCCGGATATTCTACCAGATTTTGCTTCAATTGTTGCGAAGCCAATGAGCTTTGAGTATTGAGTCCTTGGGTGAAGGCCTGAATGGCCCAATCGTCCGCCACCGGCGGTAGGTCCATCTGTTCAATTTGAAACCTTGACACGAACTCCCTGAGCATCTCATTATCTCTTTTCTTTCCCTTGAAAAGGTCCGACTTCCTGGTCTTGACTTTGATGGATCTGGCGTGCGCTTTTACAAAAGCATCTTCAAGCATAGAAAATGAGTCAATAGAATTAAGGGTAAGTTGTGATACCATATCATATATCCCTTTTACAAGGTCTCTCCGAACTTTTTCAGCGGGACAGATTCGATCTCATCATCTTCCAGGTCGTTCTTCTTGATGGCGCACATGTATGAGGTCACATGTTCATTTGGATAAGTTGTTCTGTTTTACTTAGGAATTTTAGGCATGTGGAACTTCTTTGGGATCGGCATCGGAGCTGCGCTTGGAGGAAAATATTTTTGAACAAACTTATTGGAATCTAGGCCTTTCAGTATCGATGGTGATCTAGGTATTTGGTCGACCCTGGAGTTGTAGCTCTCCACATTCTTGTCGTTGGTTTTGATTTTCTTTTCTCTCGGTTATACCCGTTTTGTCAATTCCTCGTGCATCTTTATTATCTCAGGATTGGTCCTGGGTTCAGCTTCATTTGGCCTATCTGTGGCTGGTTCATGAGTGTTTTCCCGAGATGGTTTGGGCTCAACTCTGCTGGAGAGTGACTTTGGTTCTGCAGTTGGGCTATCACTGCCTGCTGAGCCTGCAGCATTTCAAAAATCACCCGCAAGTTGATCCCATCTCCTTCATCGTTATGTGTATTTTGGGCTACCGATCGGACTCCCCCGCGTACACTGTTCTCAGGATTGATAGGCAAATTCGCGTTAATAGCCACATGTGAGTTGGCGCCGATCGAGTCCGCCACCAGAATTTCATTGGGATCGGCAGGGGGCACCTCGTTACCGGACACTATATTGTTGTTCTCGTCATGATGGCAAGACTCTGCATCCGTGTTTAGAGGGGCAGATTAGGTGTTCGACATTTTAAACTTAGACCTGAAATCAAAGACACTTCAAAGAACAAGTGTGAAATAGGGTGTGTTATGGAAATTTGTATCAAATTGTCACTATTATCCTTAGCCCCACGGTGGGTGTCAAACTGTTTACCCTCAAAATCGAATAACAATTAAATTTGTAAGTGATTTTAAGGTTATACGGATTAATTTGATACAAAATGATAAATTGAGTTAGAATAGTCAAGTAAAGATATAGTAAATTCAAACCACGCGAGGAGGATGATTCCGGCCTTAGTGAAGCATTCACCCTCGATCTGGGCTCACAGTGGATAATTTTGATGAATGAGAGAAAAAGCTTACAATAATAGTGAAAATAGTAGTATATTGCTTTGGATTCCGTGTTACAATGTGCCTAATGAATTATCAGACCCCTCTTTATATAGTAGGAGAATTCTACTCTAAGTACAATTCTATAAAAGATAAAAAAAAATTCTATTTAACTGATTGTCGGTTCTTCATCGATACGTGCCGAGATCCACGCCGTGAGCCGGTCACGGATATTACGGCTTTTTGTTGGTCGTGCTTGATTGCCCGACAATGTTCTCCGAAGTCTTTCAGGATTTGGATCGATCTCGAATCATAACCCCGATATTCTCGAGAGTAGGCATCGTGCCCCCGGATTCTGACTCGATGAGACCTTTGCTTCGATTCCGATCCTTCGCAATCATATCTCGAGCTCGTTTTATCCTATTGGAGGCCGGAGTGTATCATGAGCTCAATTTTTACCCGTATACAAAGTGTATATTGATTCATGTGCTTGTGAATCTTCATAATTTTAATAAAGCTATTTAGTAGCTTTTAAACCATTATAATTATTCATTTATTGTGTTAAATTTATATTGTTACTCTAGCATTTAGGGTAACATTTTTTAATTAAAAATAATCAAAATATAATATAGTTTCTACATAGCAGATCAAAATCATAAATTTATCAATAATTAAGAGATTCTATTATTTTTTGAAGCGGCTAAAAATTATATATTTCTCTAATAATATAAAGCTCCCCAAAGGAAGATATGTGATATTTCATCATTTGTCAAGAATTCTTAACCATTCCTTATCACTAAGGACTGACCCAGAACAAGTATAATGAGTTATGTAAGTTGAAGCCCACCAACCAATTAACCTACGTATAAATGACACCATGTAGTCACTTTAAAGGACTGTTACTTAAGAATTAGCTAATATATCCTGAATTTTAATTTTTTTCTGTTTAATTTTTCGGGACACAAAATATCCTGAGTTATACTGAAATTAAAATTTTTAATTCAAATTTTCAGGACAAAATAAGTACTGCCTAATCTTTAAATAGCAGCCCCAAGAATGATTGTTTCTAGATTTTAACAAATGAAGTCCACAAACCAATTAACCTACAACGGGGATTTACAGTCGAACCCTATATTTGTGCCACCTTTTAACCTGTACCCTATTTTTTTTAAAATTATTAATTTGGTAGCCATCTCACAAAAAACCCGTAATAATATGATAATTATACCCCTGACAAAAGATATAAAATGATCTCCTCCTCTCCTCTCAGCAACTTTATAAAAAAATCATAAACTTGTCCATATTCATCTTCAGAATCACACTTGCATGAAGTTGTTTCACCTTGAAGCTAAAACTTCATGCTAATGTAGCATGAAATTGTTTCATGTTGAAACTAAAACTTCAGGCTAATATAACATGAAGTTGTTTCAAATTGAAGCTAAAACTTCATGCTAATGCATGCTGAGGTTATTTATCCTATAGTCTACAGTTTTACCATGAATTTTATCCGAAACTTCAGTCTAAACATGCTGAAGTTATTTAGTTCATTTGCTAAAACCTCAGACTAAACATGCTTAAGTTATTTAGTTTATTTGCTAAAATTTCAGACTAAACATGCTTAAGTTATTTAGTTCATTTGCTAAAACTTCAGACTAAATATGCTTAAGTTTTTTAGTTCATTTGCTAAAACTTCAGACTAAACATGCTTAAGTTTTTTGTCTTGTAGTATGTAATTTTCTAATGAGTTTTTGCTAATGTATGTTGAAGTTATTTAGTTCATTTGCAAAAATTTCAGACAAAACATGCTGAAGTTATTTAGTTCATTTGCTAAAACTTCAGACTAAACATGCTGAAGTTTTTTAGTTCATTTGCTAAAATTTCAAGCTAAACATGCTTAAATTTTTTAGTTTATTTGCTAAAATTTTAGACTAAACATGCTTAAGTTTTTGTCTTGTAGTATGTAATTTTCTAATGAGTTTTTGCTAATGCATGTTAAAGTTATTTAGTTCATTTGCTAAAACTTCAGATAAAACATGCTGAAGTTATTTAGTTCATTTGCTAAAACTTCAGACTAAACATGCTGAAGTTTTTTAGTTCATTTGCTAAAACTTTAAACTAAACATGCTTAAGTTTTTGTCTTGCAGTATGTAATTTTCTAAAGAGTTTTTGCTAATGCATGTTGAAGTTATTTAGTTCATTTACTAAAATTTTATACCAAAACATGCTGAAGTTTTGTAATGTAGTCTACAGTTTTGTCCTGAGTTTTATACGAAACTTCAGTCTAAACAAGCTGAAATTTTTTAGTTTATTTGCTAAAATTTCAGCCTAAACATGATTAAGTTTTTGTCCTGCAGTTTGTCAATAGTCTTTTATTAAAGAAGGGTAAAATCATCTTTTTAAAATACTTTTAACCAAAAAAAAATAGGTACGGATGCAAATAAAAAAATAAAATGGGTATAAGTTAAAAAGGGCGACCAAATAGCCCCATGCAATTTTTACACCTACCGCCCCATAAAGCAAATGAAGCCCATAATTGTTGGAAAAAAGCCCACAATTCATTGACAGTACGTAATGACTAATGAATACTAATATAATACATAACAATCATGTAAGATTAGATACTAATTCCTTAATGCCTAACCTTTAATCTTTACCCTCTTATTAGCATAGAGTACGCTTACTTAAAGTTAAAGAGTAACAATCTAAGAGGTTTTTGCTTTAAAGATTGCGGTTAATCGGTAAATACTATTCCATATTAATAAGAGATTTCAAATTCACTTTGAAAATGAATTTGCATTTGGTACAAAGCATTTTACCTTTAAATAAAGTGAGACTTTTTGACGTAAAATCGGATTAATCAGGGAAAAAACTAGAATGCATAAATAAGGATCCATCTAAATTTCATTCCTAGCAACCACAATATCGAGAGGCTTCATCTTTCAAATCAAACAGTTATTTGTCACTCTTAATTGGAGCAGATGTGATGAGAATGGACGAACAGGTGTCACTAATGGTGCGGCGCCTCGATATTAGTGTCGAATTCGGTCGAATTCGATAGTTTTTGTTCAAATTTTATATTTATATTAAAAATTTTAATGAATATATATAAATTATTAATTTAAAACTCAATAACTTAAAAATATTATAATCTTAAACCTATAAAACGCAAATTCTAGCTCCGTTCTTATCTGTTAGGTATGCTGATGACTTTTCCTTACATTGTAAACGTTGATTCAATTACTTCGGTGGATAATACATGTCTACTTGGCTTATTTTCTGCTGTCCTCACTTACGTGGGCGCCGATATAAGAGTATTATGTGAATTCAGGGCGGAGCCGGAGTGTGGAATGTCGGGTTCGGCTTAATTTAATAATTTTTTTTTTTATTGAATATGTATAATTTTTTGAATTTTTAATCTAGTAATTTAAAAGAATTACAATCCCGAATTCATATGATTTAAATCGTCTTTGTATGTGATACTCTCTTTGTCTCGATACATATGAAAATATTTAATTTGGTACGAAATTTAAGAAAAAATGAAAACTTTTGAAGCTTATATCTAAAACAAGCTATAGATATTTTTGTGCATATAAATCTTGTCATTAAGCGTAAAGTAGAAAGTTTAAAATTAAATTTATTTCCAAATAAGAAAGTATATCATTCTATTTTGGATAGACTAAAAAGGAAAGTACTGCACATAAATTGGAATAGATGGAGTATATGTTACATACATTATAGTCTATACTCATATACTGTAATCAGAGACAGATCCAATATTGTAGCAATGAATTCATCTGAACCCAGTATATTTAATTTACGTGTAAAAATTTGCTAAAATTGTAACAAATAATAGATATCTACTCATAATTTTAAAATACAATAAGTCCAACTCTATAGACCTTAAATGTTAAACTCATAAAATCTAAATTTTAAATCCGCCTCTAGCAATAACACTAATTTATATGTGTGGGCAAAAGAGGAGCCAAGATTTCAAAATTATGGGTTCAAGATCCTAATCCTTTTAACTTATTGGGTTCTAAATTAATAATTTGTACCTATTTAATAAAAATTTTAAGACAAATACATGATTTGAACCAAAATGACTGGGCTAGGCGGAACCCACAGCCGACATTGTGGCTCCGCCTCTGTGTGTAGGTCCATATAGTTCGAGTTAGATCATCGTGGTGCAAAAGCAAATACAGTCAGACATCTTTATAACAATATTTTTATATAATAACCATTTATAATAAAAGCTATTTTTTAAAACTAATTTTAATATTATATTATAATATATGTATTCTATAATAGTATGTTATTATAACCGTAAAAAAATATCAGAACAAATAAAACTTTGACTGTATAGTGATATTCCCTTGTCTCATGTATTAATTGTCTATATATTTTGGTTTATTAAATTATTCTTGTTGGTTCATGGTTCACCCTATTTTAGTCGGTTTTTCATTTTTGGCCGTTCTTGGCAAATACTATTAGATTTCTTTTCTTAACCAAATCCAGTGGCCGCTTTAGACAAATTGCGCAGCTCTCAGCGCATGGGTGTGGGGCAAGATAACAGATTATTGTTATTTATTGAGTAACATTTGTATTTTTCCACCCTGAAAATGACACTAGTTTCACATTGGTGTATTTTGAACTTTTGCTAGATAGTAAATTATTATAGTAGTAGATATTAAAAGATATAGTGCAAATTGTCAAAAAGTATGTATGGTGCAAAACGCTTTTAAATCAAAATTGGGCCACAGCAACTTCAATATCATGATATGATCATGCATGAAAGTGAAATATGTTACTTCATCCTTCCAATGTTATGATGTTTTCTATTTATATGCGTTTATCAGTCAAACGGTACAGTTAAATTTATACGTCATTTCTAAACAAGTGAATTAATTGATCCTGAAACAATAGATGAATTAGATAAAAATATAATACTTAGCCTTGAGATGGAGACGAAATAGTAGAAATAGTAGTTCCGGGAGCAGGGCTTCCGGGCACAACAACAATGATATCAAAAAACAAGAATATAAAATTATATTAAACTTTGAATAGAGTGTACTGTATGTTTGCCAGAAAATTTATGTGTTTTACAATGATAATAGAGCTCACTATTTATAGTTGCACCTAGAAAATAAGGTCCTAGGATCAAGCCCTTCTTTAATGTTAGTTATGAGGGCCATTGAAGAAGTAAATTTTACCTCCTATAGTAAAAGTATATACCCTATTTATTATAAACAAAATTATTTTAAAATATTATTTTCTATAGCTACCTTTTATATTGTATAGTAAAATATGTATTTATGGTGTATACTACCATTGAGGCGTGAAATACGCTATTTATGTTTTTCCGCTCTCTTTCTTTCAATTAACACACGATCCTCTCTCAGAATTTTTCTTCTCTCTCTCTCCGAGCAAATTCCTGCTTCTAATCGTGAATTCTCTGGCCGAATCCTCTAGGTTTACTACAATTGAAAATACTTCTAAACTGTTGGGAGAAAGAGGGAAAAGACGTATCTTTTCTTCATAATCAAATTCCTCCATAGTAAGGAGGGGCTCGTCGCTCTGAGGTTAGGGCCACTACGCGGGGAGCAAAAACGATATCGGAATAAACCGAGTAGAGCATGGGTACTGTAACATGAATGACGAATACTGCAATATTTTCTACGCTGGAGAAGATTTGAAGGATAAAGTTTTTGTTGGTCTCTATTTTTAGTTTTAATACAATGTATATAGTATTTTTCTTGGTCGGAAAATGCCATCTCCAACGAACTTTCTTCTCTTCTTTGCTATTTAGTCATATACAATGATACAAATACATTGTATTCTGTACAAATTCACTCAAACACATTGTATTTTTGTATAAATATATTTTTTGCCTGTATTTATGTATTTCGAAGGTATGTATTTTTTAATACATTTGAATACACATGTATTCATGCATATTGTACATACAATATGCATGAATACAGGATATAAATATTAAAATACACTGAATACAAACATTGAAATTGAACAGAATATAAATAGTGAATACATTTAATTTTAAAATACAGTAAAATACACTGAATATAAATATAAATACAATGAATACAACAGTAATAACAAGTATTAGGAATAACTAAAATACTGTTAATACAAATACATTAGAATACATTGAATATAAAATAGTGAACATAGTAAATACAAACATTGAATCAAATGAATGCAACAGTAAAAAATAAATATTGAAACATACTAAATACAACAGTTATATACAATTGAAAAATTATTCTAATTAATTGGGTTGATAATGAGGCGTGTTAGAATTGATGTTGTTGAGTTATATTAGGAGTGTACACGCTAATTGATCCTATTTTCGTTATTAGACAGCTTGACAGACCTATTTTTAAGGTGATTGTCATTACTGTATTCATGAATACATGACGCGAATACATGCGAATACATGTGAATACAGTCGCGTACAGCTGTAACCCCCTGTTTTTAGGCGACTTTTGCTACTGTATTCAAGCGCGAATATAGCGAATACACTACCGTAACAACTGAATAATAGCTATAGGAAGTAATTATGTATATGGTAGCCGTATGAAGTTAATAGCCACTAAACAATAGTGGTTTATGAAAATTCCTCATTGAAGAATGTGTAACGGCGGGCAGTGAATGCCATATTTCTTGTAACGGGTAGTGTACTTAATGCTGTAGAATATTCTTCATTAAATACTAGCGGGTGGCAGATACTTATTTCATCTTTATGAGTATCATTCTCTCCGATAACAGACGGAATCGTTGCCTTCGGTTTCAACTATCTTCTGTATTTGGCTCCACATGTCACTTGCTCATGCGATCATTTAATATAACATATTTTACCCTATACAGTACGAACAAAGTCTTACTTTAGTGGCTGAAACAATCGATATTAAATTCAGTATTTAATCAATTACTATGGAGAGAGTATTTATTATTGTAATTTCTTTTACTGAGCATCCGTTGTTTTCCATTTATTTTACAGATTTATCGTTTCTAAAGGATAAACTAGGTGTCTCCACTATGTGGTTAACGATGTAAAGAAAATCGTATAAGATAAGAGTATTACATCATGCAAACTTTTTTTAATAATAAGAAAAATGTCATGTAGTTGTTTCACCCCGTATGGTAATAGATCTCAATATTTTCCCATGTGCGTGGTTTCAAAAGTTTTAATTAGCCGTCTTACGTTGTATATATTTTTGAGTTTTTTTTGTTCCTATATAATATTTGAAACTTATTTATTAAAATTATTTTAAATTGGTATATTACCCGCTCTAAATAAGAATTGATTACCATTTATATACAATCCATTATTAGTGTTTTAAAGTAGGGGATTCGGTTATTCCTTTTTTCTTTTTTCTCTCCTACCTTCTTTCCCTATTCTCTCTGCCTCTCTCCATGTATAATCCACTATTAGAAAAGGGTCAAAATTGTTCTCGAACTATTGAAAATAGCTTAAATATAACCCCCGTTTGTCTTTGATACCAAATTTGTCCTTGCCGTCTAAAAATTGGACCAGTATTGCCTTAAAAACTAACGACTATCACATCAACTTTTGGACATATTTAAATATTACGAAAAAAGGGTCAAAATCGCCCTCGAACTATCGAAAATAGCTCAATTATATCCTTCGTTTGTGTTTGGTACCAAATATGTCCTTGACGTCTAAAAAATGGATCATTACTGCTCTAAAAACTAACGGTCGTCATATGAGCTCATGTGAACAACAAAAGTCTATCTCCAACAGACGGTCCTCCATCTTGACAAAAGCCTCCACGGATAAAATTTCTTTCTCCATTTTCATTCGTTGACTCATCTAAGTGTTGCTCCTTCCAAATAATTAAAGCTACACCAATCTTATTATGAGAAATTTAGTTGGGCTATTCTTAAGATTCACAAATCTGTAAAAAAATTTAATATACTATACAAGAAATAAAATACCAACTTTTATCATTTAAAATCAGAAAACTTATCACAAAAATGGAAGAGAACAACAAAAGTTGCATATTGCAGTACTCCCATGACTAGTTATCCAAGCTCATAGCTCAAAAAGGTAACAAATTAGTTGCAGAGATATATCCTTTTAAAAATAATTCTCATAAAAAACTCGAAAATCATTAGAATGAGACCATCATCTAAAATACTATACCCTTCCACTTCCGGCCTTCATCAACAGAAAAGAAAAGAAGACCGACCGCAAATAAGACATAGACCCAAAACTTCATAAAAAGAAATACTTTTTAGACACCACCTAATCCTTCCCCTCCTCATTGGCCTAGCTAGCAGGCCACCTGAAGTGCTTCACTGCGCCTTTACGAGAAATTGCAGCAACCCCTCGCAGAAAATGGGTTCTTGCGGTTGAAGTTTTTTTTTTTTTTTGGTCATGTTGTACTGGCATGTCAACATGATTATAATATTTAAATAGGTCCAAAAGCTGATGTGGCAGCCGTTAGATTTTAGGGCAAGGACATATTTGGTACCAAACACAAACGGATGATATAATTGAGCTATTTTAGATAGTTTGAGGGCAATTTTGACCATTTTTCTGAAATATTTAAGTATGTCCAAAAGTTGATGTGGCAGCCGTTAGTTTTTAGAGCAATAATGGTTTAATTTTTAGACGGCGAGAATAAATTTGATACCAAAAAATAAACAGATGGTATATTTGAGCTATTTTCGATAGTTCGAGGACAATTTTGACCCTTTTTCGATCCACTATTAATACATTAAATCAGGGAATTTTGTTACACCAGAATTTATAAACCAAAAATATTCAGTTATGATCACAAGCAAATTAAAACGAGATCAAACGAGAAAGTCACAAATAAAACGATACAAGAGATTACGTTTTGAATTAGTACTAGTCAATCGCGACTGTCAAAAATTAAAAACAGAAAAAAGGAGAAAACACAATACTATCATTCAATCAATATATGGCCTTTAATTGTTAAGTTTACTTGACGGCAATGTACCTCTCAAAATCTAGATAGGGATAATAAGCCATGTAATATTGCATTTTCCTTTTCGAACTTTGAAGCTGACACTATTCCAACGAGAGATTAAGTAAAAAGGACCAAAAATCGTCAATATAAGAGAAGGTTAGTGTAACACTAATCCTTAAACGAAAATTAATTTGGTAAATGAGAAAGTCACAAATAAAACGACACAAGAGAGGAAGAAATGCTAATCATGATCATATGATATTAAACTATAATTTCTATATTAGTCAGTTTAATTAGTATGAAGAAACTGTGACTAATGTACTACCCAATTAAATACAACTACAACAACATACAATTTAAATTCGGCATTTTTCATCATTGACAGTCATTAAAAAGTTAAAAATTTTGAATTCAAATTCGGCATCTCGAACAATATATGGTACAACAATATACAAATTTCAAATTTACTATATCAACCAAAATTAGGCCAAGGTGGAGATTTGTAATATGGCCAAATTTTCATGACATTTGCCATGACATAATATCCATTATAACAAATTTGTGGTTCATGACATTTGCCATGACATAATATCCATTATAACAAATTTGTGGATCATGACATTTGCCATGACATAATATCCATTATTAGGCCAAGGATTTCTTGCTATAAATAGAGGAGTTTCTCCTCATTTGAAAACACACCAATTCAAGAGCTTTTCACTCTTGTCTTTCTTTCTCCTCCTTTATTTCATTATAGAGTATTTCGTAAGAGAGTGAGTGTTGGGAAACACTTGTGTGAACCCTTTCTTTGGAGTGATCTTGTGAGGTTATTCTCTTGGGGTATTTGGGATTAATTAGAGTATTTACTCTAATTTTGTACTCTCTTTTGTACTCTTGTTGGTATAGTAAAATTGCTCATCTCCGCTTGTGGACGTAGGTCACCTTGACCGAACCACGTTAAATTTGTGTCTTCTTTATATTCTTTAATTGCCGTTATTATCAACTTTCATTGTCTTTGTTATTGTCATTATACCGTTGTTTGGCTAAATTTCGCACTACCCGGATTCCCGATCCTAACAAATTAGTATCAGAGCCAGATCTAACCGGATTAGTTTAAATAGCCAAAATGACTCTAACAAAGTCTTATGTTGAGAAATTTGACCGAAGTGCAAACTTCGGAATGTGGCAATTAAAGATGAAAGCTATCCTAATTCAGGATGGCTTAGATTTGTCACTGCAAGGAAAGAAGAAGATGCCGGATAAAATGACGGATGAAGAATTTGCCGTCATAGACAAAAAGGCAAAAGCAGGTATTATTTTAAATCTTTCAAATGAGGTTTTGCGTGAAGTTGCAGCAGAAAGCTCAGCCAAAGGCATATTGGAAAAGCTTAAAACCTTATATATGAAAAGAACAGTAGAAAACAGACTTTACCTAAAGCAAAAACTCTACACTTTTCGTATGGCTGAAGGTACCTCTATACTTACTCATCTTAATACTTTTGATTCTTTTCTTATAGATTTAAGTAACATAGATGCTGAAATCAAAGATGAGGATCAAGCCGTGTTATTGCTTATTTCCTTACCCCAGTCGTTTAAATATATAAGAGATACTATGCTTTATGGAAAGGATAATATCTCTTATAAAGATATCAAATCTATTTTGAAATCAAAAGAACAAATAGATAGAGATATTACTGGAAAAACTAGTGGGAACCAAGGGAAGGCTTATTCATAAGAGGTAGATCCAATAAGAAAGATTCAAGTAGTGAGAAACCTAAATCAAGGTCAAAATCCAGATACAGAAATATCATGTGCAAATATTGTCATAAGAAAAGTCATATTATTTCTGAATGCTTTAAATTGAAAAACAAAGAAAAGCATACAGAAAAGAAAAATGAGCATAAAATACTGACAATGCCGAAACAAGTGTAGTTGCTGATGAGACTGAGAGAACTATTTTTTTAGCAACTAATAATAGTTTCAAATCTAACAATGAGTGGATTTTAGATTCAAGTTGTTCTTATCATATGTGTCCCAGTCGGGATTTATTTACCACACATGAATCTATTGGAGGTGGAGTTGTCTTGATGGGCAACAATGCTGCCTGCAAAGTTATTGGAAAAGGTACAGTCCGAATCAAAATGCACGATGGTGTGGTGAGAACTCTCACCGATGTTAGACATGTTCCTGACTTGAAGAAAAATCTCATCTCTTTGGGCACTCTAGAATCTCTTGGGTGCAAGTACACAGGTGAAGGTGGAGTTCTGAAAATTTCTCATGGTGCTCTTGTGATCATGAAAGCACGCAGATCTGGTACGTTGTATACTCTTTTGGGATCTACTGTTACAGGTGCTGCTGCAGTTTCAATATCAGATAAATCAGATTCTGACATCACCAAATTGTGGCATATACGATTGGGGTATATGAATGAAAAAGATCTTTCCATCCTCAGCAAAAGAGGTCTCTTATATGGCCAAAGTACCGGAAATATGGAGTTCTGTGAACATTGTGTGTTCGGGAAACAGAAAAGAGTTAGCTTCAAATCTCCAGCGATTCATAGAACAAAAAGTACTTTGGATTACATTCATTCAGATCTTTGGGGTCCTTCACGTACCCCATCAAAAGGTGGTGCCAGGTATATGTTAACTTTCATTGATGATTATTCAAGGGAAGTTTGGGTTTATTTCCTGAAAAATGAAAGTGATGTTTTCTTAAATTTCAAACAATGAAAAATTTTGATTGATAAGCAAACAGGAAAGCAGGTTAAGCAGCTTAGAACAGATAATGGCTTGGAATTTTGTAATGATGAAATCAATGAATTTTGCAAGAATGAAGAAATTGCTCGACATCGTACTGTGAGAATGATACCTCAGCAAAATGGTATGGCAGAAAGGATGAATAGAACTCTTTGGAAAGGGCTCGTTGCATGATTTCAAATGTTGGGTTGACAAACACCTTTTGGGCAGAAGCTATCTCTACAGCTTGTTATATTGTCAACCGAGCTCCTTCTGCACCTTTGAACTTTAAGACTCCAGAGGAAGTATGGTCAGGTACCTCTACTAATTATTCTGATTTAAAGATATTTGGTTGCCCTGCATACATGCATGTAAATGATGGAAAATTAG
The DNA here is from genome assembly GCF_000715075.1 of Nicotiana tabacum. Classification (NCBI taxonomy): domain Eukaryota; kingdom Viridiplantae; phylum Streptophyta; class Magnoliopsida; order Solanales; family Solanaceae; genus Nicotiana; species Nicotiana tabacum. The sequence goes on along the minus strand of NC_134094.1, from coordinate 133,518,081 downwards.
AGCCAAGGGCTAAAAAGTACATTTTTCTTGGGTATGCATCTGGGGTGAAAGGATACCGAATATGGTATCCTGATCCCATAGCACCAAAATTTATAATTAGCAGAGATGTAACCTTTGATGAATCCTCTATGTTACATTCTAGAAAAGAGTCTTCTAGTTCTTGTGATACAGATAAAGGAAAGTGTACACAGAACCAGGTGGAGATTGAGATTGGCATTCCTTCTGAGCCAAGCTCATCAACTTTGGAGCAAAATACAGTTGAAACTCCTGAAGTTGAGACAGAAGCTGAAATTCCTGAAGTTGAGACTCCTGAAGTTGAACCAGAAGAAGAGGAGTATTCTATAGCCAAACATAGACCAAGAAGAGAAGGTAAACAACCATTAGGGTTTGGAGATTATGTTGCATTTGCTTTTTCAGTTGCACAGGAAACTGAAGAAATTGAAGAACCATCAAAATATTCAAAAGCAGTTTCTGGTACTGACTCAGCCAAGTGGCTGATTGCAATGAATGAAGAAATTGAGTCTATCCACAAGAATGGTACTTGGTCTCTTGTAAAGCCGCCATCAGGAAAAAGAATTTTTGGTTGCAAATGGGTCTTCAAGAAAAAGGATGGCATTCCAGGGGTTGAAGATGCGAGGTATAAGGCACGATTAGTTGCAAAGGGCTATAGTCAGGTACAAGGAGTTGATTTTAATGATATTTTCTCACCTGTTGTTAAACATAGCTCTATTCGTGTCTTGCTTGCCTTCGTTGCCATGTATGATTTGGAATTAGAACAACTTGATGTTAAGACAGTTTTCTTACATGGCGAACTTGAGGAACAAATATACATGTATCAACCCGAAGGATTTGAAATTGAAGGAAAAATAGATCATGTTTGCTTGTTGAAGAAATCCTTGTACGGATTAAAGCAGTCTCCAAGGCAATGGTATAAAAGGTTTGATTCCTTTATGTTGGGTCATGGTTATTCGAGGAGCATGTATGATAGTTGTGTTTACTTCCGAAAGTTAAATGATGGTTCATTTGTGTACCTATTATTATATGTTGATGACATTCTCATTGCTGCTAAGGATTTAACAGAAATTCACAATTTGAAAAGTCAGCTGAAAAGTGAATTCGAGATGAAAGATTTGGGAGCAGCTAAGAAAATCCTTGGCATGGAGATCAAAAGAGATCGAAAAGCCAACAGGCTATTTCTGACCCAGAGGAAGTACTTGGAGAAAGTCTTGGAGAGATTTGGCATGAAAGATGCTAAACCAATTAGTACCCCTCTTGCTGCTTATTTTAAGTTATCAGCTGCTCAGTCTCCGCAGTCAGAGGAAGAAGAGAGGTACATGGCACGGGCTCCTTATTCCAGTGCAGTCGGCAGTATTATATATGTAATGGTTTGTACACGTCCAGACATTTCACAAGCAGTGAGCGTGGTAAGCCGGTATATGGCTTGCCCTGGTAAAGCACATTGGCATGTTGTGAAATGGATTCTCAGATACTTGCGAGGTACTTCAAATACATGTTTGAAGTTTGGGAGAAATACTAACACTTTGGTTGGTTTTGTAGACTCAGATTATGCAGGTGATCCTGACAAAAGAAGATCACTGACAGGCTATGTATTTTGCATCGGTGGTTGCGCTATTAATTGGAAAGCTATATTACAACATACAGTAGCTTTATCTACTACCGAAGCAGAATATATGGCAGTGACCGAGGCGATCAAAGAAGCTTTATGGTTGAAAGGTCTATTTGCGAAACTCAGTTTACACCAAAGTGGTATTACCATTTTCTGTGATAGTCAAAGTGCCATTCACTTGACTAAAGATCAAATGTATCATGAGAGGACAAAGCACATTGATATAAAGTATCATTTCATCCGAGAAACCATTGCTGAAAGAAAAGTCTCTGTTCAGAAGATCAACACTAGAGACAATCCTGCTGACATGTTCACAAAACCTCTTCCAGTGTCCAAGTTTAAGCTTTGCCTGGACTTGATTGGCATTTATGAAGAATAATTTTGCCCATTGGGAGTTTTGCGGAGAAGGTGAAGCAAACTTACTATATATAAGCCGAAATTAGGCCAAGGTGGAGATTTATAATATGGCCAAATTTTCATGTCATTTGCCATGACATAATATTCATTATAACAAATTTGTGGATCATGACATTTACCATGACATAATATCTATTATTAGGCCAAGGATTTCTTTCTATAAATAGAGGAGTTTCTCCTCATTTGAAAACATACCAATTCAAGAGCTTTTCACTCTTGTCTTTCTTTCTCCTCCTTTATTTCATTATAGAGTATTTCGTAAGAGAGTGAGTGTTGGAAAACACTTGTGTGAACCCTTTCTTTGGAGTGATCTTGTGAGGTTATTCTCTTGGGGTATTTGGGATTAATTAGAGTATTTACTCTAATTTTGTACTCTCTTTTGTACTCTTGTTAGTATAGTGAAATTGCTCATCTCTGCTTGTGGACGTATGTCACCTTGACCGAACCACGTTAAATTTGTGTCTTCTTTATATTCTTTAATTGCCGTTATTATCAACTTTTATTATCTTTGTTATTGTCATTATACCATTATTTGGCTAAATTCCGCACTACCCGGGTTCCCGATCCTAACAATCTACAACAACATATATACTAAAAATAAATTTCATATAACTAATTATATAGTATACACTTATTTATAACTTATCTACAACTTTCATACATTATTTTTACCCAGTTAAATACATCTACAACATCATATAACTTAAGTAAAATTTTCATACAAATTTTAAACAATATGTCTTTTGTATGTATTTTGTATGTGATTTGTATATATTTTGCATGTGGCATGTTCTTCTTTCTCTCTGAAATTCCGATCAAAACTTTCTCTCTTAATACAATTTTGATACATATCAATAACTTTATGTAAAAAGATAGTATTGATCACTTAAATATATATTTTATACAATGATTCATATATTATACAATTATTTTTCAATTTTTCATGCAACATTCAAATAAAAAATACATATAACTATAACAGAATACAATTTACATACACTTATGTATAATATAACTTTACTACAATTTCATAAATATATTGTATGTCATGTCTTCTTCTTCTTCTTCTTCTTCTTCTTCTTCTTCTTCTTCTTCTTCTTCTTCTTCTTCTTCTTCTTCTTCTTCTTCTTCTTCTTCTTCGAGTTTCAATCTGAAATTCAGCCAAAATCAAGTCTAATCTTCACCAAACACCCTCAAAATTGAGATATAAACTCCAAACAATATTCCCAATTGTTTGCAATAATACCCAATCCAAACAAATAATGGATTTTAAAAACCTAAATTCGAATTCAAAGCTTCAAAGCTTTTTAATGGCTGTCAATGGTGGAGAGTCAAACAACTTCAAAATTTATTGATTGACAATTTCAATTTGAACACCAATTGTGCAACATAAAAGAAAATTGCTAAGTTAAAACTCTATAGTAAAACGATTGAAATCCATTAATGAATTCCATTAAAAATATATACAACATGAAAGGATAAAAAGTGAAGAACATCAGAGGAAAAAGAATTGGTGGAAGAACAGAGAACGAGAGATAGAGAGACAGAGAGAGACAGAGAGAGAGAGAGAGAAGGAGGGAGAGAGAGACAGATAGAAAGAGCGCAGGAGAGAGAGAACAACGATGAAAAATAACTTATTACTTATTCAATTCCTAATATAAAAGGATACTCATTTAAAGTATATAATTAGTAAATTGTATATGACCATGTAATTAAGTTAAAACTTGATTAGGGAGGGTAATAAAGTTTTATATGTAGTATTAGGAAGGTAAAAATCTCTATATGTTCATGTTAAAGATCTAGCATGTTGCAAATATAAGAAACTTTAAAAAAATATAAAATATATATATATATATATATATATATATATATATATATATATATATATATATATATATATATATATAGAGAGAGAGAGAGGATTAATTATTACATGAGAAATTTACCTAGTACGATTGAATAAGTTTGACGAACAATCTACAAAAAACAGAAAATTGCGGTGAACAATTTTTTTTTGCTGAACAACAAAAGTCTTACTAATTTTGTAGCAACGGTAAAATTATTTTCGTGTGATATATAGGTCACTGGTTCGAGCCGTAGAAGCAGTCACTAATACTTAGGTAGACAATCTACATTATACCTCTTCGGGTGCGTCCCTTCTCTAAACCTTGCGTAAATATATGATACTTTATGCACCGGACTGCCCTTTTTAAACAACAAAAATCTAGCTAATCCTATTTAACAAGGGATTATCAAAAAATGTTATTATCTCTAAATCGTTTTTTTTGTTTTTGTATTGCCATCTTTAGAAAACAGATAGTGAAGGATAATATATATAAGCAAGCATTCAAAAGAAAGAAATGCATTGCCAATAATATTACGCAATTTTATCGACCACTAGACGTATTGCATCACTCCATGATCTAATAATATCATTCAATCAAATAAGAAGAGCCAATAATTCAAAGCTTCCAAAAAATCAACCCAAAAAGAAGAGATAAGAAAAAGGGAATAAAATGATGCATCCCACTTTCACGATCACGATAATGAAAGGAATCATGCGTTATCTCTATTTCTATGTTCTATATTATATGATTTTAGCCTTAATAGTATGTTCTTATAATTTTAAATATCAAATTTAATATCACACCTCTCTATCGAAAGAGTTAAAAGGTTAGTTAATGATGGAGTTCGCGGTGCGCGCGGGGGGACTTGTGCTTCTTTTGAATCATAAACAACTCTCGGCAACGGATATCTCGGCTCTCGCATCGATGAAGAACGTAGCGAAATGCGATACTTGGTGTGAATTGCAGAATCCCGTGAACCATCGAGTCTTTGAACGCAAGTTGCGCCCGAAGCCATTAGGCCGAGGGCACGTCTGCCTGGGCGTCACGCATCGCGTAAAAAAATTGATTTCTTCACTGATTTACTGCCTTAAGTGATTTTACTACTTGATATGGAATTGCTTTGTGCCTTTACGTGTTTTCATACTTTCAGCCATTATTTATAAGAGTGCTCTTGTGACTAACGGCTCCAGATTTCCCACCTTAAAAAAAAAGGAATCGAAGGGAATAACATTCTACACTCCACTAACTTAAAGTTATTGGATCCACACCTTTTCAAATAGAAGGGCCAGTGATGCTTTTTGGTTTGTGTACACTTTGGTAGTTTCAAGTCTTATCAGATAGAGTCTGATTTAATGATCTAAAGATGTTCAGAAGCAGCGTGTCTTCTTTAGAAACTCTCTCTCCCCACAGGACCCACGAAAAGGAGAAAGAGATATGCACACAATCAGATATAGATTCAGAATTTTAATTAATGCGACGAAGTAACCGGTATTTTGTTCGATCAGTGATCCCTAAAATATTTTAGCGTTCAGGATACCATGTGATTTAAATTAATTATTTTTAAATTTTATACATATACATATATAAACAAACTTCTTTATAACAACCTCATTTGTTCCGATATGTTTTGGCTCCTATAATGAAGTGTTGTTATAAAAAAAAATAGTCTCATGCAGTAAGCTTCCGCCATGTGCAGAGTCCGGGAAAGGGCCGGATCACAAGGGTCTATTGTACGCAACATTACCCTGCATTTCTGCAAGAGCCTGTTTCCACGGCTCGAACCTGTGACTTTTTGTTCACATAATAACAACTTTATCAGTTATGACAATGCTTCCCTTCACTGAAGTGTTGTTATAGAGAACATATATTATAACGTAACATGAAAATAAAGTTCAAACGAAAACTTGAGGTAACTTTTATAATAAAATCGGTTGTTGGATATAATAATTTTATTTGGGAGAAGCAGCTAAAAGTTAATGGCTAAAAATTGCATCTCACAATGATTACTGTTTACCCTTAAAATTGGATAACAATTAAACTTATAATGAGGTTCTAAGGACACGTGATTTCACTTAATACCAATTGATAAATATGAAGATTAATAACAGAAATGAACTATAAAGTAAAGCAAACCAGTGTTGAATGAAACTCAGCCCTCGAGTTTGGATACCTTCGAACTGGTTGATGCAAGAACAATATAACAAGCTGATGAACAATAGTATAAACGAGAAAGAGAATTATATTACTTTTATATCTGTGAACCATCTGTCTATACAAATGGTTAATACTCCCCTTTATATAGTAGAGGAATTCTACTTATGGTATAACTCTAATTAAAGAAGAAAATCTCATGATTAGCTAATTAATCATTCCCAATTTAATCTGTTCCGAGATTTCTGCCATGAACTTCGACCAGTCACGGATATTTCGCATTTCCGTTATTATGTTATCTTCGATCTTACTCAATGCATGTCTTATTCGGCCTCGATCGTTGCTGGCCTCGATCTCGATAGGTACCTCGAATCCCGAACTTGGTACTTTGTCCTCGTATCTTGGTCTGATCAACTACGGGGCCGACCTTCGATGCAGCTCCCTGTTTCCGGTCAGATAGAATAATTTGGTGGGCTCAGTTTTAACCGTATACAGATAGTCCCCTCATTTTTTGGAGTGTAATGACAAGAAACGAATTGAGCCTTCGATTTTTACCTCGACCTGCCATGACGTCACCGTCACGACGTAAGTGACTGAAATGTCCCGCCGGTACTGTTCCCCAAGTCATTAATGAGTGTCAGTTGGTGGTCGGCCACTAGTGCCTTTGAACCGTCTCCGTGAATCTAATAAATAGATCCCTTCCTCATTGATTCAAACTTTACTTTCACTTCCTTCTAATCTCCAAAGATTTTACATCTCTTAAGTTCTTCCCTTTTACAAATCTTCAGGTTTTGCTGTTAATCCTTTCTCAAACGCCAAGTCCTATTATCTTTCTCTCATTTAAACTTACACAAAAATGGCAAAAATATCAAAAACGGTACCACAAAAAGAAGATGCTTCATTTTCTCAACCGGCCGGCGAGAAAACGCTGGTGTAACCCCGTCTTGAGAATGCATTCCTCGGGGGTGCGCGCTAAACTCAGATTTCAAGATCGATAAAGCATGTCGATTCCTGGTCGATGCGAGCCAGTATCGAGGTATATATGCTCGATAACTGAGGAATACCTTAAGCAGGTAAAGAAAGACTGCAATTGGGAGGGCAAAGAAGTGGTGATCCCGACCCCCGAAGAAGACATCACCACCCATGTGGAAGGGTTTCTAAGTGTCGACACTAACCATTTCACAGTGGGCCCCCTCGACCCCGTCATTGTTGATTTTTTCCGTCAATATCAAATAACCCTAGGCCAAATCTATCCTTCCTTTTGGCGAATTGTTATTCCGCTTCGATTCTTCGTGAGCAAAATCAAGGGGCTCCCTTTCACCTTCGATCACCTTATCAGATTGTATAACCCCCACCTCGATAGAGGCGGGTTAATAAAACTCCAACGTCGGGCTACCAAAGTGTTGTTCTAGAGCATAGATGAAGACAAGGATCGAGGCTGGATGGGCCGGTTCTTTCGAGTGATGACTTCCGACCTAATCCCAGCCGAGAAGATGCCATTTCCTGATAAATGGAACATGAATCATAAGTACCGTCTTACTGTTAGCATACATGTATTATTTGTTCCTTTGTCTTTTCTCACTGATGTCTTTTTCCATGATGTAGTGGTCGCTTGGATGCCCCATACGATTCCCGACCTCGAGAGCTGGGTTCAGAACCTGGCCTCGACCTCTACATATGTTGAACGCTCATGGCGCGATTTATCAAAGGGCCAATAGGAGACCAAGACTCATGGTAATCCCACTCTTTGTGTATTTGATGATTCGATTAAGATGCCTTTCTTCTACTTATTCAATTTTCTCATGTACATGCCTGGGCAAGGATGCGGTCATGAGGCCCCTCTCTTGTGAGGAGGAGACTTCGATCTTGGCACCGAAATCAGGGAAGGACAAAAAGAGAAAAAAGACCTCAACCTCCGAGGATCCAGAACCTAAGAAGAAGTCGGCTCGTAAGCCGAAGAAGAACATCATCCTTCTGACCAAAGACTCTGTTCGGCGTCTAAGGGAGGAAGATGAAGAAGTGGAAGAAGACGACTCCGGGCTGGTGGCCCTAGTGGGAATGAGCACCGAGGACCCAAAGGCCACTGAATCGGTGAAGGATGTAAAGACTTCATTTCGAGATGAGGGGGTCTCAGGAAGAGACTTGGGCGAAGTCCCCAAGTCATCGAGGATTAAAGATGCCTCCCACCATAATGAGACAACGGTGGGTACGGCTGTAGGGGCTGGTGTCGAGGCCCCTCGAGATGGAGATAACGCCCCAAGTGATCCACTTGGGGCAATAGAAATTAGAGGCTCCCCGTTGTTCCCCTCGTTTTCTGAGGAGATGATTCAAGAGGCTCGGGCCTTGAAGACCCCCTCCATCGAAGGCGCCCACGGAAGGGAGGACCCCTTCTGTGATTACTTTACTGGGGTCGAAGATGCTATCGGCCTGAGTGACTTGGAGGTCTCGAGAAAGGACTCGAGAGAGGTATCGAGCCTTTTCAATGAAGCACAACAAGCTCTGAATCGGGTAAACCTTAACTCTCTTTGTTGGTATTACCCCTGTGTTCATTTTTCTCTTTCTGTCTAACTTCTTTTCTTCTTTATGTGTAGGCCTCAGCACTTCATCGGGAAGCATTTTCTCGGTCTCGAGCTAAGCTGAGTCGGTACGAGGCCGACATTCAAAGGCTTACCGAGGAGAGGAATGCCCTCAACCTTCTCGGTGGGCAAAAAGAAGAAAAGATCAAAGACCTCCGAGCAGAGTTGTCCACAGCCCACAAAGATCGGACCGACCTGATCGAGCAGGTAATGAAAATCTTAAAAGCTCATGGGTTCGATTCGGGAATAGTGGCTAACATTTCAATCTCACAGCTGCAGCAGAAGGTCGAGAGGATCGAGCAATTTCGCGAGGGGTTCGACATGATGAAGGCGGAGACCTTGGGGTGGCAAGAAAGTATGGACCGCTTTGCTGCTAAAAAAGAGGCTGCTCGAGCCTAATTTTCATCGGTCGAAAGTCAGCTTCGAGGCATAAAGGAGAAAAGCTCAACTCAAGCAAAGAAAATAGAGGAGCTCGAGGATCGGTTGGTTTTCGAACTTGCAAATGCCAAATCTGAAGCCGAAAAGGCAAAGGCTGAGGCAGAGGCGATCGCGGTCGTCTACCGGATCGATGCTGAAGCCGCTCAAGTCCAAGCAAGAAAGGCATTCAAGACCGCTCAAACTCGAGCACATTGGATTGCTGAACTCGCCAAATGCCAATCTCGGAGGGAAACCATCGAGGAGATCCACGCTCGAGGTTTCGATCTTACCGATGATATAATAAAGGCTAGAGAGCATGAAGTTAATGTTGGAGCGTTGGCCTCTTCCGATGATGATGATGATGATGATGTCAGCAAGAGCAGGTCCGAGAATGGGGAGGACCTCGATTGAGGAGAAGTTACCCCTGAGGAAAATTAGGAATCTTACGCCTTTTCTTTTTTTATTTTTTGTGCGGGGCCCTGATCGGTCCTTGTAAATATCTTTGTATATATAAAAGATCTTTTTCCTGTTTCATTCATACATTATGAAAATTTCGCTCATAAGTTCGAGGCTTAGGCAACTTGATCGAAGCCGGACTAGTGTAGTCTTAATTGAGTGAGTACTTGCTCGAACTCGGAGTAGGGTGACTCTTAGGTTTTAATTGAGTGAGGATGATTTCTCGAACTCAGAAATAAAATGACCCTTTAGGCTATTAAATTAGGCCGATACGGCCATAGTAAAAAGAATGGCTTTCTCTCATTTTTCGTCTTGAAAAGTTTATTGTTTAATCATATAAAATCTGTTGTACCTTAGCATGAAATAAGGGATTTGCTCGAGAGTTCGAACGATTCCGTACCTATTAGGGTTTTCAAGGGTTGATATTATCGAGACCCTTTATTTCATAATGCCTTAGCATAAAATAATGAATTTGTTCGAGAGTTCGGGCGACTTTGTACCCATTAGGGTTTTCGAGGGTCGATATTATTGAGACCCTTAGTAATTCAGTCGAGGGTAGCATTTTTACCCGATTTATGAAAATATTCGAAGGCCTATTTTATAACGGAAATCAGATGTCTTCGAATCGTGTTAATTTGGCTGTAGCCTTTAGCTTGGGATTCGCCTTTTGGGCTTGTTCCCCTGTTATACTTCGAACTTGTTCGAAGTATCAGTCCCCGAGTGGGGTGGCCTTGGCCTATAAAATCGAGGGTTGCCTTTTTAAGGTCTTACGATCTCGAGATTTTAGTAATTCGATCATGTCGATTTTTTGGATGGCAGTCCCCGAGTGCGGGGTCAATTGTTCGAACTTTAGTTATGACTGGCCCTTAAGCTAGTTTCCATAATAGATCATAAGCACGACATTGTAAAGTAAAATTTTCTCTAAGGCATGAAATATTTGTCAAGGAAAAATACTTTTTTCAATAGATTAACATGCGTACATGTTTGCCATTAGGGCTTGAGTAATCTACATGGGCATGGTTCGTTCGACTGTTTGACCCTTACAAAATTTACCTATCGAGACCCTGTCGGCATGAAGTATTTTCCTTGTAACTATCTGAGGGTCATGCCTCCCAGTATTTGAGGTTGATTGTAAATGAGCCTCGGATACAGTTGAATTGCACTAAGTTAGCACGAACAATGGTTGCCTCATTAAAAACCTCGCCGGAAAAACCCATTTGGGACAAAAACTGATTTAAGGGAAAAAGAGTGCAACGCGTACTTTCATACCTAAGGAATTTGTGTTTGAAGAAAGTGGAGAAGGTCGTACCTTAGCAGTAATATTGTTTGAGAAGGATATGTTCCAATTATTTGGTAATTGTTCGGCGTTCATCGTGCCAAGTTTGTAGGATCCCTTTTCGATGATATCGAGGACCTGATACGGTCCCTCCCAGTTCGGGCCAAGTTTTCCTACATTTTGGGTCTCGAGTATTGAGGGTGACCTTCCTCAGAACCAAGTCCCCAATTTTAAAGTGTCGAAGATTGGCTCTTCGATTGTAGTACCTTTCGATCTGCTGTTTCTGTGTGGCCATTCGAACGAGGGCGGCTTCTAATTTTTCATCTAGCAATTCGAGGCTTGTATTCATAGCCTCGTGATTTGACTCTTCCGTTGCATATCGAAACCTGATGTTGGGTTCCCCGACTTTAAATGGGATTAGAGCTTCGGCGTCATATACTAAAGAGAACGGTTTGCCCTCATACTGGATTTTGGCGTTGTTCGATATGCCCAAAGTACTTCGGGAAATATTTCTCTCCATTTTCCTTTAGCGTCGTTCAATCTTTTCTTTAGATTTTGAATGATGGTCTTGTTTGTCGATTCGGCCTATCCGTAACCACTAGGATGATATGGCGTTGACATGATCCTTTTTTATTTTGTGATCTTTGAGAAACTTTGTCACTTTGCTACTGACGAATCGCTTTCCATTGTCGCATACAATCTCGACAGGCATCCCGAATCGGCATATAATGTGGTCCCATATGAAGTCTATGACTCCTTTCTCTCTAATTTTCTCGAAAGCCTGTGCTTCAACCCACTTAGAGAAATAGTTAGTCATAAATAAAAAAAAAATTATCTTTACCTGGGGCCGATGGAAGAGGGTCGACGATATCCATTCCCCATTTCATGAATGGCCATGGGGATAAGACTGAGTGGAGTTGCTCTCCGGGTTGGTAAATCATCGGCGCATACCTTTGACATTTGTCGCACTTTCGAACAAACTCTTTTGTATCCTTTTCCATATCAGTCCAATAGTATCCTGCTCTGATGAGTTTATGAACCAATGATTCGGCACCGAAATAATTTCTCCATGTGCCCTCATGGATTTCTCATAGGACGTAGTCGGTGTCTCCTGGTCCCAAACATATTGCCAATAGTCCATCGAACATCCTTCTATATAGTGTTTCATCTTCGGCCAATATGAATCATGCAACCTTCGTATGTAGAGTCATCGATTCTTTAGGATCCGATGGAAGTTTCCCGTTCTTTAGGTACTCGATATATTTGTTCCTCCAATCCCAAGTCATACTTGTGGAGTTAATTTCGGCGTGGCCTTCTTCGATTATTGACCTTGAAAGTTGTACGACAGTCCCCGAGCTAATCTCATCGTCTTCGACTGATGACCCCAAATTTGCAAGGGCGTCGGCCTCGCTGTTTTGTTCTCAAGGCACATGCTGTAAGGTCCATTCTTTAAACTGATGTAGAGTCACCTATAATTTTTCCAAGTACCTTTGCATTTGATCTTCTCGAACCTCGAATGTTCTGTTGACTTGGTTTACCACAAGCAGGGAGTCACATTTGTCCTCGATGACCTTTGCTCCTAAACCTTTAGCTATCTCGAGACCTGTAATTATGGCCTCATACTCGGCCTCATTGTTAGTTAACTTGGATGTTTTGATAGCTTGTCTAATTGTATTACCCGTGGGCGGCTTCAAAATGATGCCTAGCTCGGACCCCTTCACGTTCTAAGTGTCATCTATGAAGAGGGTCCCCACCCCCGATGATGTACTCGACTTTAATAATAGTTCCCTTTTGACCTCGAGTACGAGGGCTGGCATAAAGTTAGCCACGAAGTCCGCTAAGATTTGAGACTTGATGGTCGTTCGGGGTCGATACTCGATATCGTACCCACTAATCTCGACGGCCCATTTAGCCAATCGGCCCGAAAGTTCGCACTTATGCAAAATATTGCGAAGGGGATAAGTAGTCACCACACAGATCGGGTGACACTGAAAATATGGTTTTAATATCCTAGAGGCACTTATTAGGGCAAGCGTTAATTTTTCTAAGTGTGGGTACCGGGTCTCGGTCTCACCTAAAGTTCGACTAACATAGTAAACATGAAATTGCATACCTTGATCTTCTCGAACTAGGACCCCACTTACCGCGATTTCTGAGACTACTAAGTATAAGTAGAGTTACTTGTCCATTTTCGCAGTATGAAGTTGTGGCGGGCTCGAGAGGTACCGCTTTAATTCTTCCAATGCTTGTTGGCATTCCGGGGTCCATGCAAAATTGTTCCACTTTTTGAGCAGTGAGAAGAACCTGTGACTTCTATCCGAATGCCTTGAGATGAATCGGCCTAGGGCGGCTATGCGCCCTGTTAATCTTTGTATGACCTTAACATTGTACACGACTGTGATGTCTTCGATTGCCTTGATCTTATCATGGTTTATTTCAATCCCCCGATTTGATACCATAAAGCTGAGGAACTTGCCCGAGCCGACCCTGAATACACATTTCTCCGAGTTGAGTTTCATGTAGTGTTTCCTTAGTATATCGAAGGTCTCCTACAAATGTGTCAAATGGTCCTCTGCTCGCAGGGACCTAACTAGCATATCGTCAATGTAAACCTCCATTGATTTACCTATTTGTTCTTTGAACATTCGATTTACTAAGCGTTGATAAGTGGCACCAGCATATTTTAGTCCAAACGGCATTACATTATAACAATAGGTGTTGTACTTAGTGATGAACGAAGTCTTTTCCTGATCCTCCGGGTTCATTTATATTTGATTGTACCCGGAGTAGGCATCGAGAAAACTAAGGATCTTGTGTCCGGCCGTGGCATCGATCATGCGATCGATATTTGACAGAGGAAAAAAGTCTTTAGGACATCCTTTGTTTAAATCTTTATAGTCTACGCACATTCTAAGTTTATTTCCCTTTTTAGGGACTACGACTACGTTTGCTAACTATTTAGGATATTTTACTTCCCGAATGGATCCTATTTTGAAAAGTTTGGCTACCACGTCCTTAATCAATGCCTGTTTTACCTCGGACTTGGCCTTCTATTTTGTTTTACCGGGTGGAACTTCGAGTCCAAGCTCAGTCGATGTGTAGTGATCTCTGGCGGGATCCTTGTCATATCTAGGTGGGACCAAGCAAAACAATCCATATTATTGATAAGAAATTTAATGAGTTTTTCCCTGAGCTCGGGGGTTAACCCCGTACCCAAGTATACCTTTCGATCGGGTAGATGCTCGATCAGTATGACTTGCTCCAGCTCTTCGACTGTCGATTTGGTGGCGTCGGAATCCTCGGGGATTATGAAGGATCGAGGGATCCAGTAGTCACCATCCTCGTCCGTTCCCTGCTTCTCCGATTGAGTCGAGGCTAGTGGTTGTGTTTACTATTTAGCTTCCTGTTTTCATCATTTTGTTGACAAAAGCGCCGATACTGGTATTACTTCATCGACCGCGAACATCTCTTTGGCAGCATGATGCTCCCCATACACCGTTTGTACTCCATCCAGTGTTGGGAACTTCAGTATTTGGTGAAGGGTTGAGGGGACCGCCCTTATGTTGTGAATCCAGGGTCTTCCGAGCAGTGCGTTGTATCTCATATCACCCTCGATCACATGGAACTTTCTTTCTTGAATAGTTCCAGCTACATTTACTAGTAGGATGATTTCACCTTTAGTTGTTTCACTCACTATGTTGAAGCCATTGAGAATCCGAGTTGCGGGTACGATCTGATCTTGTAGGCCGAGCTGATCCACGACCCTCGATCGAATAATATTGGCCGAGCTTTCTGGATCAATTAAAACACGTTTAACATGAATTCTATTCATAAGGATAGAGATTACCAAAGCATCATTGTGGGGTTGTGAAATCCCTTCTGCTTCCTCAACATTTAATGATAAAGTGCCTTCTGGCACATAGTATCGAGTTCGTTTTTCCCTGGTGATTGATACTTTAGGGCGTTTGAACGCGAGCCCTTGTGGAATATCGACCCCACCAACAATCATGTGAATCACGTGATGTGGCTCTTCCTGTTTGTTTTTCCTATTTGCATCCCTATCTCTGAAATGGGTTTTATCTCAGTCGCTCAAGAATTCTCGAAGGTGACCCTCGTTGAATAGACTGGCCACCTTCTCCCTTAGTTATCTGCAGTCTTCGGTTCTATGACCATGTGTACTATGGTATTTGCATATTTGATTGGGGTTTCTTTGGGATGGATCGGTTTGTAGGGGTCTGGGCCATCTAGTATCTATAATTCTCCCAATGGCTGACACAATACCTGATACATCGATGCTGAAGTTGTATTCTGATAATTGTGTTGCTTCTGTGGGATCAGCATGTTTATCGAAACCGTTTTTGCTCATGAGCCCTCGAGAGCTCTGTCCTCGATCGTTCCTTCAATCATTTCGGACGGGATTGCGTCCTAGGTCGTTTCTACGATCTGCGTTGTATGGTTGATACCGATCTCTATTCGACCGGGGTTCTCTGTCAATATCCCTTTGAGTTCTGCCGACGGGCCTGTTTGGATAAACGGGACTGAAAGGGGTCCTCAACTCATCATCCTCGACCAAGATCTTTGACTGGTACCGATTATGTACATCGGCCCAGGTTACCGCTGGATATTCAATTAAATTCTCCTTTAGCTGTCGTGATACCACCGAACTTCGTTCGTCCAAACCCTGAGTAAAGGCTTGAATAACCCAATCATCTGTGACCGGTGGTAGTTCCATGCATTCCATCTGGAATCGATATACGAATTCCCTCAACATTTTGTTATCTTTTTGTTTCACCTTGAAGAGGTTCGACTTCCTAGTTGCAACCTTTATTACTCCGGCATGTGCGTTTACGGAGGAGTCTGCAAGTATGGCGAAGGAATCGATAGAATTAGGCGATAAATTGTGGTACCAAATCATTGCTCCTTTCAACAAGGTTTCTCCAAATTTCTTCTGTAAAACAGAGTCAATCTCACCGTCTTCCAAGTCATTCCCTTTTATTGCACATGTATAAGAAGTGACATGCTCATTAGGGTCAGTGGTCCCATTGTACTTAGTAATTTCTGGCATTCGAAATTTCTTCGGAATGGGTTTCGGAGCCACACTTGGAGGGAAAGGCTTCTGTATGAATTTCTTTGAATACATACCCTTTAGAATCGGCGATTCCCCCGGTATTTGGTCAACCCGGGAGTTATATGTCTTTACTTTCTTGTCATTTGCGTTGATTTTCTTTTCTCCTGATTCAATTCATTTAGTGAGCTCCTCGAGCATTTTCATAATGGCAGGGTCAGTCCCCGATTCGTTGGCATTCGACCTTTCCGGCACAGGCTCGGTCCTATGGACGACTTTTGGTTCGATCCTACTCGGTGTTCGGTGTTGATTTTATAGTTGTTCTATAGTGGCTTGTTGAGCCTATAACATTTTGAATATCAATTGGAGGCTAACTCCACCATCTTCTCCACCCTACGTACCTCGACCACCTTGATCGAACTTCCCTGAGTACACTACCTTCGGGATCAATGCCCAAATTTGCACTTAGGGCTACATGTGAACTAACATCGACGGAATTTTCAATTGGTGCTCCCTCGAGGTCAGCCTGAGGCACCTCGATTCCTGGGGCGGCTATATTGTCATTTTTCCCATGAAATCCGAGGTCGTTGTCACCATGTGTAGGCACTGCTTGTGAGTTTGACATGTTTATCCTGAAAATAAAGATTCTTACGAGAACATAAAGCAGTGTGTGTTATCGGAATCAGTATTAAGCAATCACTATTATCCTTAGCCCCACTACCTTTAAAATTGGATAACAATTAAACTTATAATGAGGTTCTAAGGATACGTGATTTCACTTAATACCAATTGATAAATATGAAGATTAATAATATAAATGAACTATAAAGTAAAGCAAACGAGTGTTAGAATGAAACTCAGCCCTCGAGTTTGGATACCTTCGAACTAGTTGATGCAAGAACAATATAACAAGCTGATGAACAATAGTATAACGAGAAAGAGAATTATATTACTTTTATATCTGTGAACCATCTGTCTATACAAATGGTTAATACTCCCCTTTATATAGTAGATGAATTCTACTTACGACATAACTCTAATTACTGAAGAAAATCCCATGATTAGCTAATTAACCGTTCCCAATTTGATCCATTCCGAGATTTCCGCCATGATCTTCGACCAATCACGGATATTTTATCTTTCCGTTATTATGTTATCTTCGATCTTTCTCGATGCAGGTCTTATTCGGTCTCGATCGCTGCTGGCCTCGATCTCGACAGATATCTCGAATAACAAACTTGGTACTTTGTCCTCGTTAGGGGTGTACATTGGTCGGGTTGGTTCGGGTTTCGCAATTACCAAACCAAACCAATTGTGTCGAGTTATTAAATCTAAAGACCAAACCAAACTAATAAACTCGGGTTTTTCAATCTCGATTTTTCTCGGGTTGTTCGGGTTTTTTCTCCAGTAAAATCTTTGTAGCACAAAACATATAACTTGTGCTCCAAATATTTCTTTAATCCTAGCGAGATACAACTATATAAGGTATTTTGCAAGAAAATAATACAAAATATGAGATGTGTCATGACAATATCCTAAAATATTCATCAATAAAGACAATAAAATTACGTATTATAAATATTGCTAATTAAAAAGTCATAATAAAAATAAACATAATCTAAAAGTACTAAATATTGCTAAAATAAATCGACTAATAAGGGAATGTTAATTACATGACTGAACGCTAAAAAAAAGTAAAAATAGGTTATGCATTTTTATGTAAAACATTGCAAAACAGAAAATAGATATTCAATACATTGTCATTCCTAATATTAAATTGAATGTGTTTTGTTAGCATTAGTATTGATTTGATTTTAGTTTGGGCTTTTGTTAGCATTATTTGAGTTACTAATATTAATGGCTATAAAACTTATTGGAACATTCAAAAGTTCTAAGTCCATGCTTGAAATAATACCTTAAAAGATAAAATTATGAAAAAATTTAAGAAATATTTATAAATTACATCACAATAAGTATATTTATATATTAAATATATCTAAAAATTTTATATATGTATTGTCGGGTTGGTTTGGTTTCGGTTTGACTTTCTTTAGTTAAAATCAAACCAAACCACTTATGGTCGGGTGTTTTTTCTCAACACCAAACCAAATCAAACCGAACCATAGTCGAGTTTTTTTTCTCGGTATGACTCGAATTATCGGATTGTTACAATTTGTCGGTTTCCTTTGTACACCCCTAATCCTCGTACCTTGGTCTGATCCACTACGAGGCCGACCTTCGAAGCAGCTCCCTGGTCTCACTCAGATAAAAAAAAAAATTGATTGGGCTCGCTTTTAACGGTATACAATTACACAGAGGTCTGCCTCTGCACGCAATAGAATGGATCTATATAAAAACCAAATACCTCTACAAAACACAATCCAACATCAAATTTCTCCATAGAAAATCTAACTTTGGTTCTCTCTCTCTTGTCTTTTCCAACTTCAAAAATGAAGAATTTGATTTTCCTATTTATTTTTCTGACTATATTACTACAAACAAACGCCAATAATCTAGTAGAAACTACATGCAAAAACACACCAAATTACCAACTTTGTCTGAAAACTCTGCTTTCGGACAAACGAAGTGCAACAGGGGATATCACAACGTTGGCACTAATTATGGTCGATGCAATAAAAGCTAAAGCTAATCAGGCTGCAGTGACAATTTCGAAACTCCGGCATTCGAATCCCCCTGCAGCTTGGAAAGGTCCTTTGAAAAACTGTGCCTTTTCATATAAGGTAATGTGAGAAATCTATATATACTCCATCCCTCTCAATTTATGATATTCTTTCTTTTTTAGTCAATCCAAAATGATAATTTTCTATATTTAATAATATTTAACTTTAAATTTTCTAATCTATTTGAAATGAAATAATTTATAGCCATGCAAATATTTATGCTTGTTTTAGACTGTAAATTTTTAAAAAATAAAATTCTCTTAAACTTCATAGTCAATTAAATACAATTAATCGATTAGTTGTAGTGGCAGCAAATTGTCGATAAAACTACGTACTACAGATGTACTCAAGGAAACATAATAAGTTATGATTATTCCTTTATAATAAATAAAATAAAAAAGAAGGGGACTTTCCTCTAATTATAGAGAATATCTTTTCATCATAGATCATTAATAGTTATTTTCGTGAGCCGAGGGTCTATCGAAAACAGCATCTTTGTCCCATCAGGGTAGAGATAAGGTCTGCGTACACATTATCCTCTCAAAATTCAATTTTGTGGGATTTTATTGAATCGTCGTTGTTGTCAATAGTTAGTGGTATTCCACGCATAATAATAATATCTTTATTTATTCCTTACAGTATTTTATTTACAACTTAGATTATATCTTGTTAAGCCAAGCTTTTAAAATCAATTTTTTTAAAAAGTATTTTTTTAAAAGAGTACTTCTGGTAAGAAACATTTTATACTTGGCTAATTAATTAAAAAAATATTTTTGAGCGTTTTTTTTTTCAAAAGTAGAAATTACTTTTTAGCTTCTTAGAAACTACTCCTACTTCTATTCAAAAGCAAATTTGGTCAAAACACTACTTTAAAAAATATATTGTAGCAATAAAAAAAGTAGGTTTAGCCAAAAAGAAATTTGACCAAAGAGGCTATATATTCTTTTCAGGCTATTCAATTAATGCGAATTCAAATTTCAACAGGTAATTTTAACAGCAAGTTTGCCTGAAGCAATTGAAGCATTGACAAAAGGAGATCCAAAATTTGCTGAAGATGGAATGGTAGGTTCATCTGGAGATGCACAAGAATGTGAGGAGTATTTCAAGGGTAGTAAATCACCATTTTCTGCATTAAATATAGCAGTTCATGAACTTTCTGATGTTGGGAGAGCTATTGTCAGAAATTTATTGTGATATATATGCACTACTCTTATACAAGTGTAACAATATTATCGATCAGAAATTTATTATGATGTGCCTGTGTATTCACACGTGTAACACTCTTATTCAACTAGTCATATATGTTTCGACTAGAAAATATCCCGATTACACCGGCGAATTCGAATTAGTCGGATTCCAAGCGAGTATTGGATAAAAATATAAATTAAAGATTTAAAGTTAATAATTTTTTATAGCTGATTTAAAATTGATATGAGTATACAATAGTAATTAGGTTCTTATTTGTAATATTTAGTGAATTTTTTAATATATATATATACATAGAGAGTTTGTGATTAGATGCTCGTGAATCTATATATTTGTACATTAGATCTGCTTCTAATATAAATAAATTTCCACCAGTAGAAGTTTTATGATTTCTTCCTTTTCTTTTAATTCGTCCTAGGGCTTGCTTATTTTTTCTTCAATTTAAATTCTATCCACTAAAAGGTATTTTCTCGATCAGTTTACTTAAAAGTACTTAACTGCAAATATAGTTGTACAAAAATTTATAAATTGGTAACATAAAGAAGAGGTTGGGTACAAGCAATTGCAGCTATTCAAATTATATCAATTGTATAAAAGTATTACACGTGTAGTAATTTTTTCTTTGAGATTAGCAACTCTAAAGTCAAAAGAAAATAAGGGCAAAGTTTTTTAAAAAAAGGTTTAATGTTCGAACTAACGTGGATATAAAGGTTTAACGAGGAAAATGCAAAAAATTGGAATTCCGAAAAAAGAACAGAGAGAAATGGTTGAGTGCCATTTAGAAAAAAAAAAATTTATTCTGTTCCTGTTAGCTAAATTTTTTGCTCAATGCCACACATGTAATTGTTGTAGATTGATTGCAAGTCGAATTGATGAGTAAAGTTTTTTGTCTTGAAAATGATATGACAAAGAATTAATAGTTGTACGTGTCGCCATCTTATTCGTTCTCTTAATTGAGCCTCATCTAGTACAGTCTACCCAAAGCGAACCACATATTTCCAAATTAATTTTGTCCACTAAAATTTAAATAAATAGGATCACACCAAGTTTATATATAGTAACTGGAATCCAAAATGAAATCCTCACTCATGTCTCTGTCACTAAATGAAATAAGGCATATGTTGTACGTACGTTCTCCATTAACCATGCAAATAAGCTTTCATTGGTTATGTCTCTAAGTCCTTCTTTTCCTCTTACTATTTTGATAGAGGAGACTGCCCGCACTGAACACCAACCCAATCTCGATAAGAATCAGTACGCTACACTCGATCAATCCATGAAGGTGTGGCACTTCTCCATCTTCTCATGTGAATGGTGCTAATTCCCATGTTCTTTCTAGTCTTGTTTGGCTTCGAGAGCCTCTCTCTCCCCGTCCCTTACTCGTCTTTTGAAAGCCAAGTAGAATTCTAAGGGAGCTTTACATAAATAGCCGGTTGGATTTATTATTTAATTTTCTTAGTTAATATATCTAAATTATATATGGTTATACTTATATTATATATGGATTTACACGTATATCATATATCCGTCGGCTATTTTATGTTTAAACGGTTGGTTGTTGGCTATTTAGGTTATTTCTTCAATTCTTCAATGGTCAATTGATAGTAGGCCAATCCTTACCGGGAAGGAAATAGTACGGGTCCGCACAAGACAAATGGATTGGGGTGAATTGCACAAATAACATTTAAAGTGGACGGTCTTAGATTTTTGTCCCGCTTGTTTCACGGATAAAATTTCAAATTTAACGAGTGTTGTCCCTCCCTTGTCCCATGGACAACATTTTTAATTGTTGACTTAAAGTTCTACCCATAGGGCAAACGAGTGTCAAAAGTTAAAGACCATCTGCAATTTTCGAATGGATTGTACTTATAAGCCCATGGAAAAACAAAATATAGAGGCCGGCCTCATGGACAATACTTTTGACCTTAAAGTTATACCATAGGCAAAAGCGGGTGCCGAGAGTTGAAGACCATCTTAAAAAGTATCATATTTGTGCAAGTTTTCAAATGGATTGTACTTATAAGCCCACGGAAAAACAGAATATTGAGGCTGCCCAAGAGTAGAGCTCGGTCACATAGACAACACTTTTAACTTTTGATCTTAAGGTGTCAAAATTTAAAGACCATCTCAAATATTATCATATTCCTTTCATTTTTTAATGTACTTATAAGCCCACGGAAAAACAGAATATAGAGGCCGGCCCAAGAGATCGTGGGTCAAAGCCCACTCCATAGAGTGGCGGAAATGAAAACCCCGAAACTTCTAGAGACGGATTTAAAATTTTAAGTTAGTGAATAGGAAACTAACTAGATATACTAAAACTATCTCTTAGCTATATATATTGTAAACATAGTTTAATTGTTTACACATTTTAAAAATTGTTCAACTATATATAGTCAGATTTTCTAGCTATCCATATACTGTAACTTACTCTAATTTGTATACAAAAATTAAAAATTGTTCAACTGTATATAGTTATGGAGGATTAAAAAAAACACCAGAACCACAAGGGAATATATCTGCTTCTTAGCCAACAAATGACCATTAACTTTAATGGAAATTACTTTTACTTGCTGCAAATTCGACCATAATATGGCTTAATTATCACATTAAATGGTGTCAAACAGGGTTATTCCATTAGAAAAAGAAAAAGAAAAAAAAGAACACAATTTTAACAAATTTTGAATCATTAAATTCTACATTCTCTGTCTACTAAAAACTTGAAAAACAGATATCACAAATATCATTATACGTAATTTTAGAACAATAAAGCAATTAGAGAACATGAAAATTAAGGAGCAGACATGAACAGAGCTTGGACCCTGAAGTTATTATACAAAAAGGGAAAAAAACAAAGAAAAATCTATATTTAGCTTCTATTACAAGTAGGACTTGTTAACTGTTAAAAGAAAATAAAGGAGTTCTAACAAAACATATGTTTGAACAACATAATAAGTAGTAGAATAATTATAGGTCACGGGTTCAGCCGTAGAAGCAGTCAATAATGCTTGCATTAGGCTAGGCTGCCTGCATAACATGTCTTGGGATGCGGCCCTTCTTTAGACCCTACGTAAACGCGGGATGCTTTGTGCATCGGACTGCTCGTTAATGTTAAAGAGTGAAGAAATAGGTTCCATGAGAATTACTTCTTTTCCGAAATTTCCAAGCAGAAAGTGAAATCAGAGGAGTTTTCTTCCACCCAATCACTAGAAAATTCCCATTCATTTCAAGCGTAAAAGAATTCCCAGTACTGAATTTTTCGAGCACCATTTTCGCTTGATACAACGACGAATTACTCAACTTCATTTCCTCCATTCCAAATCGCTTAAAATACTCTCTCCATAATTCAATCGTTACATGTCTAATAGTCCTTTCCTCTCCTTCAGCTGCTACAATATTCCTTATTCCTTGCCACATAAACTCTGATTCCATAGTCGTTCTGTTTGACTCATTATTTTTCATACAATCTTCAAATAAATCGAAGAAAGCACCGTGATAGAATAAAGCTTCAATAAAACGGTTAACAAAAATTGGAGAGTTATGATTTGCCTCAACTTCAGCAATGACCATTACACGCGGATTTATACCTTTAATAAATCTCATCAAGAAATCAAGTTTTTCTTGTTTCATTATCATGTTAGTCAGAAAATGTTGCGCGTAAACTGCAATCGTTTCCTCAGGATCTATATCTAGGTCTTCTTTCTTGAGATCCAAGATATCTTCTGTTATAACGCTCTTGAAATAAAATAGTAAGTTTAAAGACTCAGCAAACCTCATTAGACGTTTACCTGTCTCCTCGAGTTTAATCCTCGATTGAGTATTTCCTAAAGCAGTTATTTTGAGATATTCAAAGGGAGATTGAGATTCTTGTTGATGAGTTACAAGTGCTTGTATCAAGATTGTCCATTGTACCCCCATTTTAATTTCAAGATCAATTATATGAATCTTTTTCGAGTTTCTTACATTTTCTACTATAGCTTGAATTCCAGCAAATTTTATCACTTGACAAAGAGGCATATCCTGAACAGCAATCGTACACTGATTTATACTCCTTAACGCCTCCTGAAGATCTCGCATTCCATATATCTCCAAACTTTTCGTGCTATTTTTCCCGATTTCCTTATCAACGCGTTCACGTAGAGCACGAGAAAAATAGTAAACAAGTCTTTGAACAGGATTTCCTGTTTTGGAACTTAACTTGTCACATTCATTTAAAAGCTTAATCGCGCGATCATATTGCTTTTGCTCCACTTTCTCCGCGCAAGATAAAAGGCATTCGACGAGTTCAACATTTCTAGAATCTTTCTCTGATAGACTTAACAAGGAACTAACAAATGCATGATCAACTGAAGAAGAAACTGAAGATTCAAAAGATTGAATAAAATTTTGTCCGCCTAAACGAAGAATTGCATCAGTAGACAATTTACCATCATTTGCACATTCAATTTCACTAGTTTGGATAGTGATTTTTTGCCCCTTTAATTTTCTGAATCCATTTCCAAAGTCTTTCAATATGTTCAGTGAAGAAATCAACGAAGCTCTTGCCTTCTTGTTATGTATTAAATTCTCTGGTGTGACATAAAGAGCATTTTTTGTTTCGTTTTCAACATCAAAATACCAATCATCAAATGTAACAAAATTTGCATTAGAAGGAAGTTCTTTCTTACTTGTTATGTCTTCTTCACCTTCTTGATTCAATACAATACCTGTGGAGAACCAGCTGATTTCTTGGGCTGGTTCCATGTTACTATGATTTCAATTGCAAAGAATTGGTATCAGTTTTAGATAGAAAAGCAGATTTTTATAGGATTTTATATTCTATAGTATGATTAAAAAATTGTAGGAACTTTAGTGTTATCGATAATCGATGTTTTCTATTTCAAGAAAGACAAATTAAGTCGTACTAATTTCGGTGATAACAGTAGATGCTTTCATTGGTGCATGTGTGTAAGAGAAATGTATATTTTAGCAATTCCAAAAAAATAATAGTCGATTAAATGTATATTTTTTATATTTATGAGTATTATATACAAAATATATACAGAATTTAAATATTTTTCGACTATCGAATGCAATTAGTTTCAGCTGACCGGTCAGTTTTATATTTTGACCCATGTGTAAGAGTATGGGCATTGTGTATCTTTGTTTTAATAGTATGGGTTAAATAACTGTATGAGTCACTTAATAAATGAAAAAAAAAGAGTTTTGTACTAAAGTACTCTCTTTTTTAATAAAAAGAATGATTAATTCGTCTGTACGCACGAATTCAAAATCTAGAGTCAAAGTGTCTCTAAAATGAGTGTGATACGCATACATTTTAATTTTTTATGCATTAGGTTTACATTGTTCCGCAGAAAACTTAGTTCTTTCCCTTCTTGTTGGCGGAGCGACATGCCGGAAGAAATTGAAAGATCGAAGACGGAATGAAGAACGAAGCGTCGATTCGATCAAAAAATAATAAGTTCAGTTGAAGTCACAAACCGACCATAAAAACGCTTCCACAAATGCCTGAGATAGAGAGTTGATTTGATGATCAATTTCAAAAGGGGTGGTGAAATTGCGTCACTGAACTATTGAAACATACTCTGTATGTTAATAACTGATGTCCTTGAGAATTATATAAATCAACAGCTAAAAAACTTAGAGCATCAAATAAAACTTGTAGCCTTTTTTCATTTGGTTTATGGTTTATTTTGAACTGACAAATTACATTAAAACCTGAAAAACATATTCGATAGGGATTTTCCAATAAGATATTCAAATAGTAACTGACTGAAATCTAAAATCATCTAGGTAAGAATTGCAGTTTATCAGCTTTAAAGAGCAATTCTTGTGTTTCAGACTGGACTTGTAGTAATCATTCAAACCGCTTTGCCAGGAAAAATATTAATTTTACATATGAATTTTTTTTCGAAAAATAACATGGATGTATATATGAAGGGGAGCCTTAGCGTCACTGATAAAGTTATTGTCATGTGACTAGCAGGTCACGGGTGCGAGCCGTGGAAACAGCCTCTTGCAGAAATGTAGGGTAAGGCTGCATACGATGAACCTTTGTGGTGTGGCCCTTCCCCGGATCTCGCGCATAGCGGGAGTATAGTGTACCGGGCTGCCCTAACACTGATGTATATATATAATAAGTCAACAACACTTTAAAAGATAATGCAAAATAAACGTCAATTTAGAATAAGATTAAAAGCTTTAAAACCCCCACAACCCTTGACCTAAACTCATATATTCAAACCGAATGGCAGATAATATATCCACAACGCTTACACAAATAAAATTCTGGGTACGTCAGTGATCTCAGCCACTACATAGTTAAAAGTCTAAATACAGATACCTGGTTTTGGGTGGCTGAGAGGCAAGAAATTCTCTATCAAGGAAAGAAAATAACTAGGAAAACAACACAAACTCAGACTTCATAACCAATAATGTACCAAAAACAAGGTAAATCTTGAGTATAAGACAGACAATGACAACTAAATCTAAGTCAATGTTCCATTTGGTGCAAAATATTTCCAGCATATTGAAATGTAAGAACATAAAACTAATTCTCTCATTCAAAAATGTGCTTTATAAAGCCTACTACTTTCTGCATAATTCCACCTTTAGGTTTTTCCTTTGCTACTTTTGGCTTTAGACCACTTGAGTTTTCTTCATTTTTCCTTTTCTTCTTCTTAGCTGGTTCCTTTGGTTTGATCTCCACCTGATTTGGACTTGAAATACTAAACTTCTTGAAAGCTTTTTGTAAATCAGCATACATTTTCTTTGAATTTCTCTGAAACTCAGCAGACACATTAACTCGAGACGATGTCTGGTTATCTCCTTGATAATAACCAACAATTGCTTTGCCATCACTATAAGCATTAACAGCTGCCAATATGAATTCACAGCGTTCGCGAAAATGCTCATAGACAAAGGCTTCAAAATTCTTTGGAGGCGTACGAATATGACATAAAATTGTCTTGCAAGACAAAATGAACACTTTCTCATTGTAAGCTAAAGAAGTATTCTTCCAACTCTCAGACGTGTTATATTTTTCGTGTCCAGGCTCGTTGAAGTAAGGTTTGGAATTGAGTACTAGCCCCTGAATCGAAACGAGAAGCTGAAGGATTGATGATTTTGTAGGTGTCCACATTTCCTGATTGCTACCATTCCAAGTATTAATAAGACTCAAACAAACTGTTCCATTAGTATAAAGATTAGGATTCATATGATAGCCGCGAGACAGATAGTAAACTTTGGGAGGATGTCTCGGGTAATCTGAAGGAAACACGATATCAAAGAAGAAGAGTCCGTCGTGGTAAGGAGTTCCAGGAGCACCGATAATCACTGCTCGAAGCAGATCCATTCGCAACTCATAAGCGCGAACATAAATGGATTCAGGGAGATTTTTCTCAAGGATTTTCCATTCTTTCATAATGCTTCTGCAGGTAGAAGTGTTTGCATCTTTGAAACTATTTTTTGCCTTTTTGGATTGGTTTGTTTTGAGGTAGTAGTGGTCTGATTCATCTGAAACTACATCAAAATGTGGGAACTGGATCTTTTGCCCCTCACCTGCTTAACAAATACTAGGATTAGAAAATCAATTGGGATAACAGAAATCATTTATTACCAACATATTGTAACATGAGCACAAACAGAGTTTTTCAAAAGCAAAGCATATCAATCTGGCTTACAAAACAAAAAAAAGGCTACAACAACAAATTCAGTGTAATCTCACAAGTGGGGTCTGGGAGGGTAGTAAGTAGGCAGCTTTACCCCTACCTTTGTGCAGGTAGAAAGGCTTTTTACAAGACCGTATCTAGGTTAAGGGGTATGGTTTCACGTGAACTCATGCTCCTCTTCTTAAACCATGTATAACAATGTTATATTTCGTTAAAATTACTTAAATATATGTATGTGTGCTCATGCTTAAATACTCATATGGTACGAAATTACTGGATGCACCTTTACAAGTAAAATTAGCGGTTTAAATCTTACTTCGGACGGTCTTATTTTCGGCACGAATCAAAAAGAATAATTTTGAACCTACAATTTCAGAAGTGTAGTGATTCATGGTAAAAGTCTAAAATTAAATCCGTCAAATGTAAATTCTAGATATACTAATGCACCCAAGAGTGGGTATAATCTCTAATGTTTTTAGCATTGAAAACATTGTATTTTTAAAGTTATGGGTTCATATTGTTATATATTGCAATATTAATAAAATATTTCCACATAAATTTATGCTCCACGCTAAAAGTAATGGGTTCAGTTGAACCCGGTACACATGCATTGCATCCGCCTCTGGTGCACCCATCGTCTTAAAATCCTGGATCCGCCTCTAGTTATTTCTGATAGACCCTCGCCTTTAAACTTGTATGCATAATCACAACAGTATAGAGAAAGTAGCAACAACAAGATAATAATAAAATCGAATCATAAATAAATTAGGTAGTAATAAAAATCTAAGAATCAGGAAATACAAAAATATCACTCCCATTACTAAAACAAAAAAGGCATCTTATTTATATCCATTAAAGAAAGAAAAGACATATCTATTCACTCTATTATAACCGAGCCTCTCTATAATTGAACAAGAAATACTCTAATAGAAAAATCCGCTACAAATATTTCTCCACAAACAACAAAGAAAAGAAAACTTCTTGTAAAAAAGAGTGCTGCGAAAACAGGATTTACATAAATTCTTTTTATTTACCACCCGGTGTCCAATGCCCATGTTGGAGTTCCGACTAATTTAGATGCGCGCCACGTTCTCATTAAAGAGGAAACACTCTACTAGGATATTTTTCTATTTTGGCTCGAACCAAGACCTCTTGTTAAAGGTGAATATTACTATGTTCATGTCTTACAAACAAATATAGAGGAATCATATCGACCCCAATTAGTTTGAAATTGAGACATATATTTTTTTTGGCTATCCACATGTTGTCATCCGCATTGAGCCCGACTAATCCAGAGTTTTTCTGTTCCCAAGGCTCCAAGCCGACACTTAATGGATAGTTGATTGAGCTTTGAATGTGATACTAAAAATAAAAAAAACTCTGGTAAAAGAGAAAAGAAAAGGTACCTGAAGCAGAAGCCATGCTTGTTTTTTTTATTACACGCAAATTAAAGCCTTGTCAAACTTCTTTCTCTTCTTATTCTTCTTCAGTAATCCGATATTAAAGACTGATAATTGAAAAGTATTAATGAGTTAATATGAGTTATTATTTAATTATCGTGTTCCATCCCCATAAAGAGTTCTTGTTCTTCTAGGTAAAATATCGTGTAGCTTTAGAAATCCTAGTACACATAAAACTCTACTACGAGTCAAAGTATTAGGGATTGTTTGGTTCAAAACCTTATTCCAAAATTATAATTTTGGGATTAAAATTACAATTAAAACCTAAATAACTTATCCCACCTTTTATTTGAGATAAATTATGCCAAAATTATGGTATAAAAAAATATTAATTTAACTAATACTTACAACCAAATACGGAATAAATTTAATCCCAAATATTTATACAAAAATAACACACCTAAGACCTTAAACCAAAGGGCTCTTAAGTATAGTGTCTTATCATTCTAATTTTAGACTCTCATTTTGGTCCTCAAAAAGGGGGAAAATAATGGAAAAGGAAAAAGTGGAGCAAAAGAAAAGGCAAAAAAGGAAGTATTGGACTTGCTTCATTGACAAGTCTCTCCATAATTCTTCGTCATTATTTAAAGAAATCAAACATTTACCTTTTTATTGCCTTCTTTAGATTTCTAAATGATTTTTAGCAATTGTTGAGAATTTGCGAGTCTTTTAAGAAGCAAAAGCTTAAAACAAATATGGTTATGGAGTGCCGTGTAAGTTGAGCTTGACCAAAATCACACACTTTATCTTTGTACTCAAAATGTGCACATTCAATGAGCATGGATTAGAATCACATAATCACACACACACACACACACATATATATATATATATATATATATATATATATATATATATATATATATATATATATATATATATAGTGGACGGCGTGCCACACGATCCCATAATATCATATATAAGTGGACGGCGTACCATACGATCCCATAATATCATATATAAGTAGTGGCATACGCAAAATTTAATAACATAATCGCATGTATATTTAGCTACATACGCAAAATTTGTGCAAGTGATATCGATGTAGTGTTTCAATTTAGACTTGTAAATAGAGGCAAACTTATGCTTGTAGAAGAGGGGTCACCGAAATCCGTTAATTTCGGCAAAGATTCTGAATATATAAGTGAATATATATTGAGAACGGTCATTTATTTTGCTTCGAACCTTTAAGATCAAAAGTCTGATGTCTGATGGGAATATTGGTTGAGTTGTTCACTCATGTGCTCCCGCCACATTCAAATCGTGAGTCTACCTCTAGTTGTAAAGAAATTTAAAGTCGCGTTATAATAGGTTTACTTTAATGTTTTTTTTTAAAATTATGCACGTCATAAAATGTAACATACATATTTTTTGTACTTGTGCTTCAACATATATCCTAGTCCTAGTAGAAAAGAGAAAACTTCAAAAAATTGATCTAGTTGAATATTATAATAGTACTAAAACTTCAAAAATTAGTTGTTAAGGGATAAAAGTAGATTTACTTATGTACGTTGTATATATATCAGTTTTATTTTTAATAGTTTTATTCGGTAAAAGGGAATACCATTGCACAATTTAAATTCAATTGTTGCTGAGCACTTGACTTCTAGTTAATTAATTAAGATCTCAAGACTTTTCACTATATACACAAAACATTTACTATTGTTTTCTTTTATATGGATGTAGTTAGTATGTTAAAGTATAAAATGAAAGAGAAAAAAATGTAAGGATAAAATGATTGATTTTTTTAATGAAAAAGTTATATAGGCAGTTAAAATTACAAACAATAATAACCATCAAAAATTCCAACTTGCATAGTGCTATACAATTTCATCTCAACCACAAAAGAATCCTTTGGAGGTCCTCTAACATAGATAGAAAAAATTAAGTTTTACCAGTTTTAATGCGCCAAATTAGCAAATTCCAACAATCTTCAATCTTTAATCTTAATCTTATCCAATCTACTTAGGAAATGAAGTAAACTTAGAAATTAACTATGTACTATTGACAATTTTCCTTTATCTTCCTTTCAAAATTCTTCAACATTCTTTAAGATGAATATTAACGTTGCAATTTGGGCCATTTTCCTTGTTATATTTTTCATTTGCTTGGATTTTGTTCATGGTTTGTCTGTGAAAAATGTGATTGATTCTCCTCTTTTGACAGAGAAGATTGACACCAATCGTACAATAATAGTAGATGTTAATGGCCAAGGGAATTTTAAATCTGTTCAAGCTGCAATTAATTCAGTTCCAGATGGGAATTCTGATTGGATTATTATCCATGTCAGAAAAGGGACCTATAGGTATATTGGTTAATTCACTGCAAGAAAATTGCGCTAAATATTTTTTTTTCTTTAGTGGTAGTATCTTATAAGCTTACGCACACCTCGATTTTTTCACCGAATACTTATGTACCTTTATCGGTACGAACAAAGAATAAATATGTCTACCTAACTTTGTACGTATGATAAATTTATCACATTACTTTTATGTGGTATTTGAACCCTTGGGTATTTCATAATTTTTGCTCACTTTATTAATCGCTATGCGACACCTTGAAGCATAAAATTGCTTTATGTTCTTCATACATTGATAGTTCGGTGCACGAAGTATTCTGCGTTTACGCATGGTGCAGGGAAGGGCTGCACCCTAAGGGGGCATTATGTAGACAGCCTACTCTAATACAAGCACTAGTGGCTGATTTCACGACTCGAACCCCTGATATAGGTTACACGAAAATAACTTTATCGTTGTTCTAAAGCTCACCTTCGTACATTTATAACTAGTAAATGTCTAAAAGAAAACGAAAGAAACTTGTCCCTTGATTATCATATTAAAACATAAATATAAAACTAGGGATCAATTTGTTTGAGATTGTGTTTTATATATTTTTGCAGAGAAAAAGTTCATGTACCTCTAAAGAAGCCATACATTTTCATGAGAGGCAATGGAAAAGGAAGAACATCCATAGTATGGGCAGAAAGTTCCACAGACAACTCCAAGTCTGCTACTTTCAGAGTTGAAGCTCCTAATTTCGTTGCCTTTGGCATTAGCTTCAAGGTATAATAATTTCCTATCCATCCTCATATTATATTCTTCAATTTTTTTTGCCATCATACTACTATATTAAACATTAAGCTTATTGTATGTTTGATACGATGAAAGTCATTTTATTTATAGAAAATATTAGAGATTGATAAAAATATTAGCAAATCACATAGTGTTATAATGAAAATTTTGCGTACTAACAAAAATTTGATAATAATGGCCAGCTAAGTCCCGGTTGAAGCAAGAAATACGAAATTAAAAGTTAAAAATTGTTGTAAGGAAAATAGCTTCCGTCCATAAGCGAGGGAAGTTATTTTACATCTCTTTTGATTGAAAATGTTATCTTTAGAAAAGAAAAGGAAAAACATGTTTGGCAACCATGCTTAATACCCTATTTTACTGAAAAATGACTTTCGTCGTATCAAATACATATATCTGCCTAGGGCAGTCCGGTGCACGAAATATCCCACGTTCATGCAAGGTTCGAAAAAAGTTCGCACTCCAAGGGTTGTGATATAAGCAGCCTACGTAACGTAACTTGTCTAAAATATAAATGTGTTGTTACATTAACATTTTTTGAAAGTTTTTCTAATCTTGTTTATTATGAACTTGATCTTTGGCTAGAATCAAGCACTTAATGGTGTAACTTCTACCTCACAAAACAAGTCATCAGTAGCAGCTTTGGTGGGAGCAGACAAAGTTGCCTTCTATCATTGTGCATTTTTGAGTTCTCACAACACTCTCTTTGACTATAAAGGCAGACACTATTATGATGATTGTTACATTCAAGGTTCCATAGACTTCATTTTTGGCCGTGGCCAATCTTTATTTCATGTGAGTTTACAACCTTTGCTTTATGCTCACAAATTATTAACTTATATATATTTACAGTATAACTAATTATTACATTATTAAATTTTAAACTATTGCAAGAAGTAACTTATTTATAATTATCTTTTAGATGACCTACAAATATTCTTTTCTAAGGACAGTTTATCAGTGTAGAAATTGAAATCAGTTAAAATACAATGGTGAAAAAAGATGCTGAACAACTACCCATAAATGTAGATTTGATCGAGTTTTTTCCTTCTTTTTTTTGGTTAAAAATAATTATTGTTGGGTGTGTGAACAAAGTCTCATATTGGTAGCTAAAAAAATTGGGAAGCTACATATAAGGTGTGAAATTCTCTTTGTAGTACGAGGCCTTTTGAGAAAAATCGTGAGATGTTTATCACCTGGGATCGTACGTTACTTACTATTTTTACCAAGTTATTAATTTATAATTCTCATAGAGATTTAAATGTATCTACTTTTTTTTTTTTTTGGTTGCAGAGCTGTGAGATATTTGTAATTGCAGATAGAAGAGTAGAGATTCATGGTTCTGTGACAGCACAAAGTAGATATAGTGCCAAAGAAAACAGTGGTTTTGTGTTTGTAGAAGGAAAAGTATATGGAATTGGAGGTGTGTACTTAGGAAGAGCCAAAGGGGCTTATTCCAGGGTCATTTTTGCACATACTTATTTGTCTAAGACAATTGTACCTCAAGGTTGGACTAATTGGAGCTCTCCAGGATCAACAAAGTAAGACAAACTTTTCATATCTTAAATAAAAAAAATTAAATACATTAATAAGCTCTAATTAGACTTACTTGGTCACGGACGAACATATATAATTTATGAGCCGTTAATGTAGTGGCCTGTTGATTTCGCTTGCATCTGGTCCGGTGCACTAAGCTATCGCTATGCGCGGGGTTTTGGGAAGGGTCGGACTATAAGAGCCTATATATTGTACGCAGTCTTACCCTGCATTTATGCAAGAGCTTGTTTCCACGGCTCGAACCCATGACCTCCTGGTCACATGGTAGCAACTTTATCAGTTACGCCAAGGCTCTCCTTCCTTGATTCTGCTTGCATCCATTTTGAACAAAATGACGACTAAAGTTTAATGGCTTGATCGGTTACTATCGTTTCTATTCAGAAGCGGATCCAGGATTTAAACTTTATGGGTTCAACCATTAAGATTTTTAGCATTGAACTCATTATCTTGTTAAAGTCATGTGTTCATATCAACTATTTATTGTAATTTTAGTAATTTTTACACCTAAATTGATGTTTCATGTCGAAAGAAGTGGGTTCAGATGAACTCAGTACCAAAGAGTTGGATACACCCCCGCTCGTGTTATAAGATTCTCTCGTCCTGAAACCTAAGTCTTATATGCTTTTGCTAAGTTAGAACACATTAAAGGGCAGTCCGGTGCTCTAAGCTTCCGCCCGCTATGCGCTGGGTCTGGGAAAGAGCCGGAATAAAAGTGTATATCGTACGCAGTCTTACCCTATATTTCTGCAAGAGGCTATTTTCACGGCTCGAACCCGTGACCTCCTGATCACATGGCAGCAACTTTACCAACAAATAAGTTGGAACACATTATTTGAATAAAACATTTGAGATAGTGGTACTTAATACCCAATTATACTAACTAGAGGCAAATATATATAGTCTGGTTTTGTTGGATTCAACTGAACTCAGTTTCTTGACATGAAGAATAAATATATGTAAAAGTTTACTAAAATTTTAATAAATATTAAATTTTGAACCTATAATTTTTTTAAATTTAATGATAAGAATTTAAATTCTGAACCCGACTAGTTCTAATAATGTAATTTGGTGCAGGAATTTATATCATGCTGAATACAAGTGCTATGGACCAGGGTCTGGTACAGAAGGTCGTGCCCCATGGTCAAAGCAACTGAATGACAAAGAAGCCATGCCATTCCTCTCCGTAGATTTCATCCAAGGCAAGGAATGGCTTCCAGCTTGGCTTTAAAATTGATCATTTAATACAGAAGTTTGACAACACGGTTTTCGGATCACCTCAAACTACACAAAAACGGGTCCAGCTTTGAAGTGCATATTGTAGTTGTGTTTTATGATGTCTCTGGCTAAACTTTTAATTTATTGAAATAGTTAGCGTACAATAGACCCTTGTGGTCCGGTCCTTCCCCGGACCCCGCGCATAGCGGGAGCTTAGTGCATCGGGATGTCTTTTTAGTTAGTGTAAACACCCTAGCTCCAATAACTAAGTATTCGATTAGGAAAAATGGAAAAAGAAGCTCATTAATTTTGTATAAAAGGATTAGTCATGTTTATTATATAGTGATATACATGAGTTTAAGTTCGATATACGGGCGATTTATACAATTTTTACATTATCAGGTTTAGCATATAACTGACAGACATGCTCATATAAACATGATATGATAACTTGATAACCTATTCTATAAGGTAAAATTGCAATGTATTGCTTCAATGTATATAATAAATTCTAGTATTTTTATTTAGTATGATTGAAACTCTTTGATAAGTCGAAGATTTTACAACAATTTATTATATGTATGTTAATATATAAATTAAACAAATGGGGTATTACTTTAATACATTCTTCTATAGTATAACTCATATTATCTATAAATAAAAATTTATATCAAGCCAAATACTATTATATAAAATGAAATCGAAGAGTAACTTCTAATAAGCTTCTATTGAAGCAATCATGAGTTAAGTATTGCATGAAGATTTGCACAAATAGGATCATTTTAGGCTACCATTTAAGTTTGTACCATGTTTAAGTAGATTTTGATAGTGTGTTTATGCCACGTAAAAATAGCACGGGTTAGCCAGTTTTCGGACTGACCATTCAAAAATAGTCAGCATTTGCAAAGTCATTGAAAAATAGTCGCTATTTTTCTGCAACACAGAAAGTTCCAACATAATATACTGGAGATCGGTGCACCTGTGTATGAATCCAGCATATTATGCTGGAGCTCCAACACGCGGAAAGTTCCAGCATAATATACTAGAGATTGGAGCACCTGTATATGAACTTCCAGCATATTATGCTGGGCCGGTATATTATACTAGAACTCCAGTATATTATGCTGGAGTTCCAGTATATTATGCTGGAGTATTTTTCGGATTTTGAATAGTGTTTTCGTTCAAATTTATCTTTACATGAATAGTGGTTAAATTTCGATTACTTTTGAAAACTGTGGTTATTTTTGAATAACCACTTGAAAATATGGCTATTTTTGAATTTCTCCCTTATGCCAATTGGTCATATATCTGCAAAACTTTATAAAATCATGGCCACAATTTAAACGTAAACTCTCAAAATCCTATTTTTGCAAATGTTTTAGTATTACACCTCAAAGTTCAACAATAGTCCAAAAGAACCTTTTCAAAGCCCAAATACCAGATCCGGCCCAAGGAATAACAAATTCTTAGGGCTCCAATTACAATGGGAAACACTTTCTTCTCCACTCTACAAAACTGAAACAGAATCTGAAAGGCAAAGCAAAAAAAAAGTAAAAATGGAAGCTGGAGATGAAGCGCTAGAGATGGTGGACTCAAAGGATTTGCAGCAGCAAAGCAAAGCCTTAGATAAGCTCACTGACCATGTCGAAGATCGTCAGCTCGATTCCTCTCGTGTTCAAACGGTAACATTTTTTCACATCAAAATTCATTTTTTACTCGAATAGATGCAATTTCGAATTTGCTTCAGTATATCTATTTATGTATTTATTGACATTTTTTGGCTATATTTTAATTCTGAAAAAATGTGCCTTTAGGCTATGGCTTCAATTTATGCATCCAAAGAAGCTGATCTTCAAGCTATGAGGATGAGGTTTGTTCACTAATTAAGGGAAATTTTCACTTTTAGTCCCTGAAATATTGATTTTTTTTTTATTTTAGTCCTCATATCTGATTAAGTATATTTAACTTTAAATTAACCATAATGTACACTTTTGATGGATCACTCTGCTTTTGAATTTTCACAAAATTTCACGAATTATTAACTATGGAATCAATAAGGAAGCTGTTCTTTAGGATGAGATCTGCTTTTCTTCTTTCTTTTTTTTTGGGGGATAGGGGTTGGATGGGTGTGTAATTTAGGATAAGGTTAGTTACTTGTGCTAAAGAATGAGAGAATCTTGAGAATTACAATTTGGAGAGTCAAATAGTTTTTTTTTCATTAACAATGGCTGTTTCAAATATTTTTAATTTTAGAAATTTCTCATTTGTAGTATCTCTTATATAGATTATAACCATGTAAATTATATTTTAAAATTGATGCGCTAATAATTAGGCTATAGCCTTTTCAAATCTTGGTAGTTGGAAAGTTGGTGGATGGGTTTGACTCTTAAGTCTTAGATAGTTTCTATCACTCAGAAACAAATACAAGAATCACATCATTTGAACTTTGAAGTAAATTCATAAGTTATTTCCTCTTTTTTTTAAATATTAGTTTCTATGAACGTGCTTTGCACGTTATCAATTGTACGTACATATTCAGTGTATCAAAATCTTGCCTTAGTTATTCGTGTGGAAAAATAAATTAAATTTATGAAGATATTATTTATATAAATGTAACAATTAATGTGGAAGAAAATGCAATAATGAAAAAATGTTATTACATTCAAATATATAAACTGAGCTTTGGATTTGACAGTTAAGAAGGTCATGTTTCTCAGTGTTTTAAAAGGCGTGGGCGTAAGGCGGGGCGTTTTACATATGCCTCAGCGGGGCGTAAGCCCCATAGGTATTTAATTTTTAATATTTTATAAAATAATATAATGACAGTTAATATTTATAAACAGGTAAAATTGCATAAAAATTGAAGAAAACTATATATATGTGTGTTCCATCCCC
The DNA here is from genome assembly GCF_000715075.1 of Nicotiana tabacum. NCBI lineage: Eukaryota > Viridiplantae > Streptophyta > Magnoliopsida > Solanales > Solanaceae > Nicotiana > Nicotiana tabacum. Next base: position 133,480,476 of record NC_134094.1, on the reverse strand, counting down.
ACAAAAAAACTAATCAAAACAATCTATTATACGCTACTTACAAGTACAAGTAATTTGAGTCTAAAAGAATAAAGTTTTCTATATGGAAGAACAAAAAGGATGATTAACCTGCAATTTGAACTTTGAATTTGTTGCTATGAAGAAAAATGTAGTTCTCTTTGTATTTGTAAAAAAAATTAAATATTCGTTGCTTTTGGGAGATATTAGCATACTAGCGGACAAGATAAAAAATTGGAAAAACCATGAATAAGGCTTAAATCAATAAAAAAGTTCTTTACTTTTAAATTTAATACATTTGAGTTCCTTTTTAAACCTTTTGAGTAATTACCAAACTGACTTTTGAGAATTTGGGTATTATATGAAGGACTAATTCAATAAATTTTGTTTTAATTTGAAAAAGTCTCTGGGGCTTACTCCTTACTAAAAGAACGCGCCCCGAACGCCCGGGCGTACACCTCTTGAGAGTTTCGCCCCACAGCATCGTCCCGATGCGTTTTTGGTACACTTCGCCCCAGGGCTCGCCCCAGAAACACCTTTTAAAACAGAGATAAATATTATTAAGTTATGCTAGATATTATATGTACTAATTCGTATCTTTATTACCTAATAAGTACTTCTTTGTAAATAAATATTTTCGTGTATGTTCTCTTATGACGCATGAATGTTCCATTATGATGAAACACTAATGTCAGTTGTAGGAAATGGTGTACCAGATATTAGTATTCATAGAGAAGAAACACACAAGAAAATATAATGAAGTAATTTGGTAATGAAATACCAATATAAAATTAGGTAAGAATTTATTTTATTGAATATTTACACCAAATAAATAAATACATGACTCGTAAAAGGATTATAGTTCAAATAGAAAAAGGAAAGAAATTGTGTATTTTAAATTCCACTACAAAATGTTTTTACTTTAGAGCTTAGTAGTTTTAGTTACTCGTTGCTTAAGTTAGCCCGTACAAAAATAAAGTTTGACTTCGGAACTTTATGTTTTAATTAGTGGTTACATAACGGAAGGAAATCAGTCCCAACAGAAATATTGCTTTGAAACTTTTAGCGTTACTATTTTTGGTTAAGTTAAAGAATTGAGTCCCATCTTGAATGGGTTTTCTTTGGAACTCCCAAAATTGATTGTAATTACAATGTTATTCAAAAGAAAAAATCTTCATTTAATATTAACAGGTGGTAAAATCAAATACGTATATTTCGACTTCATCCGAGTTGCTATTATTAAAAAATTGATACGTTTAATTGAAAGTTGAACCCAACAATTGATCTCGAATAAATCATGTCCATTGGACACGAGGACATGATTGTTTGGTACCTAAATCTGCCGCATCAAAATATCAATTGCACAAATCGTAATAAAAAAAACCAGTGAACGATAATATCAAGTTTTAAGTATATGCATCTTGAATTGTGTGAAAAAGTCTTGTAAACCTACAATTAAGAAACCTAAAAAATTTAAGATTACTATAGTGATAGTTCAATATTTAAAGGTCAACAACAACAATAACAACATACCCAGTATTATCCCACGCTGTAGAGGTTTGGGGAGGGTAGTGTGTACGCAAACCTTACCCTTATCTTGTGAGGATAGAGAGGTTGTTTCCAATAGACCCTTGGCTCAGAAAAATATAAGCACCACATTAATGAAAATATAGACAAGAAGGGACAGTACCAAAAAGCCATATAAAAGCAGAATAAAAACAACAAGACAGTAAGGTGATCAACAATAAAAAAAACAACGGTTAACCTACTACCAACATAAAGCGAGACTGTGTGCCAATACTACTGTTATGAACACTCTAGACTACCTACTCTACTATCCTAATCTTCGATCTCCATACCTTCCTATCAAGGGTCATGTCCTCGGTCAGCTGAAGCTGCGCCATGTCTTGCCTTATCACCTCTCCCCACTTCTCTTTGGCCTACCTTTCCGTAGGCCCTCCAATGTCAACCTCTCACACCTCCTCACTGAGGCGTCTGTGCTCCTCCTCCTAACATGACCAAACCACCTAGATGAGTTTGAAGTCCACAAGTTTTTTCACATGGACTTAGTTGATATGTGCAAGGGACATTGACTTAATCCAAAATAAATAAGTGAATTTGTTTGAGATGTCTTCTCATACTTATAATACGTGCATTGGAGGGAAATGAAGAGCTACTACTCAATCATGGAAATAACAAAATAGTGAATATGAGTTCATTTGTTTCAAGTACGATGCTCAAACTGAAATTGATAGAGTGGCAGAACAGTAGAGTGGAACTGCTGCCACGATCCACTAAGATTTAGTCCATTGTCTCTCAGATCCGCAAAGAAAAAAAAAAACATATTAGACACCAGTATATGACATTCATATAAACAGCAATAATTTTTTATGAAGTCATATTAACATTGATATTACCTTTCCATATGTGACTTAGCATTTGAATCTATTTCAGCGTCTTTTTCCTATTCTGATAGTGTCTCTAATGCTTCTTGTGAACAGTGCCTTGTGCAAGATTGTTCGTAAGTGGTGTCGTATCTAAATAAATAGACACATAAATAAATCATTGAAACAAGATCATATAATAAAGGCAATTTAGAAGTATTAATGTAATTGACATTAATGTTCAAAAAGAAAGGCAAAGAAGGAAAAAAATATTTAAGACAAAGAAGGAAAGAAAAAAGAAAAAAATATTGAAGCCAAAAAGTAAAGCTGAACCAGTTCAGAAATTAATTAAATTAATTTGCTAAAAGAAAAACACAGCACAGAAGATCGATCCCTAACATCCATGATATAAGCTGGCATCTATCCTGCTGGACCAAAAGGATGAGTTTGTCAAGTGGTGTCATCTATTACTTTTTATCACTTTTAACTGCTCAGATATTATTTCGATATATATATTTAGTTAAATTTTCCCGACGAAGCGGTGTCATGTGGAAGCGGTGTCACTTTACTCAATGTAAATCCGCCCCTACTTGTGAAGTCTCATAGTCCTTGATAAACTAGATGACATCAAGAATTTGTGTTTATTACAGGGAAAAGGAACTAGCTGCTGTTAAGATCAATGCTGCTGATATTGATATAATTGCAAATGAACTAGAGGTTGGTTTCCTCTTACATCTACACCTATTGTTTCTTTTTGGTTTATTTTGAGTCTCATGTTGTTTTAATTGTGGAATAGGTTGACAAGAAGGTTGCTGAAAGGACTTTGAGAGAGCATAAAGGTGATGCTGTAGCTGCAATAAGGCATTTGCTGAATTAATGTAATGCAAAAGATAAGAGAAATTTTTGTTTTCATTCTGAAATGTATTAACAAAGAGACTATCAAATGTTTATGCTACGTCGATTGGTCATTCCTAATACTTAAGTGAAAAATTAAACGTGTGAGCTAGTTTGAGGGAAATCTTGGTTATCTTAGGACTTGATAGCTAAGGTTGCCCTTTTTCCATTCCATATTCAGCTTTTGGAATAGAACTACGCTGAAATGTTGTGAAGTATATGTGAAATACCATGGGATCAATAATGTAGGTCAATATCATGGGAAATTAAGTAAAAATTCCAGCAGACCAAAATAATGCTTGGAGGACTTTTTGCATTCAGATTTAGTCGGTGCTTGTACTGGTGTAAGGTTGCAGGTAAAAAAAAACAGAAAACGTATACTGAAGCCCCAAATGCTTTAGGTTGGTACTTGGATGACGAGGGTCTTTGTTACAGATTCAACCTCGTTTAACTTCAATGGAGCCTTAAAAATAGTGCCATCACTTAGTTGACCACTGCCTTGTGTGGTGTCCCCTAGACAAACTAAATTAAAGGTTGCATTCAAAGGAGCAACATGCACTAGGCTTCCGCTATGCGTAGGGTCCAGGGAACAAGGGTGTATTGTACGTAGCCTTACCAGTCATTTCTACAAGAAGTTATTTCCACGACTTGAACACGTGACCTCCTGGTCACATAGCGGCAACTTTACCAACTACGCGAAGGTCAAAGGAGCAACAACAAGATCAGAAAATCAACAACTTCTAAGACTTGCTACCTTGAACACTAATTTTTCACTCAATATACAAGTATTTGAATGCCTTAACCATATAAAACCCACAATGATTTCAAGCCGAATTCACTTCACCACAAAATATTTAACGATGCAAACTGTGAATCCATCGAACAGAATCATGTTAGACTCATGTAGTTACCGACTGACTCGACTAATCCAATAAAGAGCAGCTGCTTTTTCTCTACCAGACTTCCCTGTAATTAGTAACAGCCATCCTGTCATTTTTTACTCTGAAATTAGGATCCGACAACACAAGCCATTTGTGTACTGTGACAAACTTTCATGCGACAGCCATAAAACTTTGAAGAGTTAGCAATGCATCTGCTAGTAATCATCAGATGAAACTCGAGCACAAATGTATTTACTGTTCCTTCTGGCTGCTATCTCCTCCAGCGTTACGTGCTGTCTGCGCCTGAATAATATACTGCCTCTGCAAATCCTTAAGTTTCTCCACTAGTTCTTGAAATGAAGGTCGGCACTGTGGCTCACTGAGTTGGACAAAACAGTAAGGTCGTTATCAGCTCAGTTGAAAAGATGGTTTTTTTTATCAGTAAGATAGCAGTTCAGTTCAAATGATGAGTGAAGTTAACGTGACTAAAAGCAAAATGGTTGCCGCATCCAAGGGAGTGACGTGGCATCTAACGAAGTAGGTGAAGACCATGAGAGATAAGGGTTCAAATTCCAGTATAAACAAAAAAAAGTATGTTATTTCTTCCTAGACTAAGTTTGGTAGGTAAAGTACCACCCTGTGCTGGTGGAGGGTGGCAGGTAGTCGGAAATAGTCGAGCTGCACAAGCTGACCCCAACGCCGTAGTAATAGAAAAAAATTAATGGTTGCAGCCAAATTGATCAAGTCATTGGATAAGCTTACCCAAAAATTTAGTCAAGAGAATCATATTCAGCCAATAACACTTATTCGTCACTTCTAAATAAAATGCATTGGACTCCAACCTCCTTTTCCTAAAATGGTTTCATCCCTAACCATATTAAAAACTTCAATGTCCCGGACATCAGTCTGGTTTGCTAAGGACTATTCCGTTATAACTTAAGTTCTCCATAAGATAATGTAGGAAATAGAGTCCACCTATAAGGGGTGCTCTTAGGGCCCACTAGGTCAAAGCCCAGTAATTTTAATAATTACTGTAACCCTAGCTATCCCTATATAAGTACACATATGGTATACTTCTAGAAATACATAATACAGTATTTTCCTACGCTTAGTCTTCTCCTAAAGTGAGAGTAGGGTTTAGACTGTGGAATAGGGGTTGCTCCAACACACTGTGACAACCACTACCGACTAATGATTCTAGCCGCGGTTCGTTTCAGATTTTCGCTTCCGCTTCACGAAGAACAAGTTCTCGTTTTACGATTTATGCGCTATCTAATGTGTTTAGATTATCGCTTTCCTTCCGATAATAAGAATAATTCATAATCTTCGGCACACATTTTTGACATGACAATATATTCATCATAAGGCTAATTGTTTCAACAACAACAACCCAGTAAAATCCCACAAGTGGGGTTTGGGAAGGATAGTGTATACTGTGTACGCAGACCTTACCCCTACCCGAGGGGTAGAGAGGTTTCCGAAAGACCCTCGGCTCAAGACGATGAAAAGAAACACTATATCAGTACCATCAACAGAAAACCAAGAAATAATGATAGCATCATAAGAACCGGAAAATACATGAAAAGCAATAACAATAACCCCAGTAAATAAGGCCCGGCACAATGAAAACGGAGAATAATGTGAACACAACATTAACCAGCTATTTTCTTCAACAAAACAAATTATGATGGCAGAATGAACAAAGATGCAAACCTATGCCAACAGCTCTCAATTATAGAAGCCCATTGTGGATTAACATTCTTCGGGATATCTAACCGCTGATTCATGAATCCTACAGCTCCAACCACCTGCAATCAACTCCAAAAAGTTGTTCTTTATGTACCATAATATGATGAAAAATTATCCATTTTTATCTTTTACTTTTCGTATGCATAAGGAGCGGGGCCCTCTTCACCAGGGGCGTAGGCACCTTGTCTTCGTCAAATCTTTTTTGTAAATATGTATGTATAGATAATAAGAAAAATAAAAATATTGGGTACAAATATAAAAATGACACGCTTGCTGTAATAGTAAAATATTCATTTGTTCACTTTTTCAACTGTTGACACCGCTTATGATAATTCCTGGTATGCCACTGCTTTTCATCAACTTGAGCCAGAATCCAGATAACCGAATATTATGGAATGTATCCAAGTGAGATCTCAGGAAGATGAGAAAATACCTGCATTGAGTTGAGGCTATCCCAAGGGATTTTTTCAGTGGCAAGCTCCCATAGAATCACTCCAAAACTGTATACATCAGACCTAAATGCACATCCAAAGAAGGATCGATATCAGTTAAATATTCAAGAATCTGCATAAAAACGGATATATAGCATATTTGGCATACTTCTCATCTGAATGTTCACTGCGAAGAACTTCTGGAGCCATCCATTGAGGCTGCGAGAGAATTAAGGTAGAAAGTCAGATGGTCATTTGATGTTGAACCACAGGTGAACTAAAATAGCTTAATAGGTGAACTAAAATAGTTCATATTGATACAGTAAGAAAGAGAGTTCCTGAGTTCAAGCTGAATACCGTTCCTTTACCCGTCTTTGTTGCTAGATATGTTTCATGTTTAAGACGTGACAGACCAAAGTCCCCAACCTATTGATATTTCCATGGTGAGAATTTTTTCAAAGTACTAAAAACTCTGTAGTAATAGACATTCAGGAGATTGGTAAGAAAGAGAAAGAAATGACAGTTAAATGAACTGAAGCCAAACCTTAACAGTCCAGTTCTTGTCCACAAGAAGATTTGAAGACTTCAAGTCGCGATGAACTATAGGAGGATTAAGATGATGAAGATAGTTCACACCACGAGCCTGAAAGAAGCAGCAAAACAGAAACATGATAGTTAACCTAAGAGACAAAATATTATAGTACTAATACAAAGAATTAGATGATCAGTCACACATGAAGGAAAAAAGACAAACAAAAAAATAAAAAGGAAAAGGATATGGGCAAATCCGCTAAAAATAATGGATGCTACTCTTGGTAATAGTTAATATAACTGGTATTACAGATCTCCTAGGAACTTACTATGTCTAAAGCCATATGGACCCGTCGTCTCCATTCTAATTTGGATGAATTCCTCTGTAATAGCCTGAACAAACTTCCCCTGCAATAACGGAAAACGTGAAATGGTTTATCAGTTACACACGAACAAGACTGATGCAGTCACAAGGAGTAGGAGCAAAACAACTTGAACAGGTTATTCAGTACGAAGAAGGAAGAGGATTTACCGTGGCAGGAACTCTGTGACAATGCAGAGGCGTTCAGGTGAAGTTACTGCACCCATGAAAAGAAGAATATTTGGATGTCGAAGTCGTTTCATAAGGGAAACCTTCAAAAGAATGTAAGCACAAGGCCCGTCAGAGATGCTTTCATTGTACTAATTAGAAAGTGAAAAAAGCATTAAACTTAAGTCTCCATGCACTAATATTAGGCACAAGAACCTTTCCCAAGACGAAGTATGGATGAGCCCTCTCATTGTAGAACTATTTTCTGCGGCAATTATCCTCTAATACAAAATCAGAAAGCAAGGAGGAACTCCAAGTGGAAGTTGATCGAAATTAATAGAATGCAAAAGATACACTCAGACTAATGGATGATATGATTCTACAGACAAACCAAGACCCAAGCAAGACAACTCCAAGACAGACAGCTCCCAATCAGTATACCTTGTTTAAGTGCATAGGGCTTCAAAAGTGATGTGGAGCGTAATGGCAGGGGGGTGAAGGACTTTGATTCTCTATTAGCATTTAACAAATAATTTTACCACTTTTTAACGTACTACTCTTGCCGTGCTAGTATAGACTTAGTTTCACATAAATTGTGACAGTTCTAATGAGCTAGGAAGACAGTATTGTTTTTAGACACATTTAGCTCTCATCGCAGATTTCTGTTCGCATTAGTGCTGCACCAACTGGTTCATACACTAAAATAGTTCAAATTTTCCAGAAATCTCATTGATGAAGAGCAAACAAAAAGCTCTTCTTAGTGCTCGGTGAGTATCTTCCTGTTTTGTCCTCTTCAACAATTCAAGGCATATAATGACAATGCATTAATGGTGAGTTCGACCTTGGTTCACTGCATCCAACACCTCATTACAACAACAACAACTATGACTCAGTCCCAAACAAGTTGGGGTCGGCGATATGAATCCTCAATTCTTTCTTTAATCTCAACTCATATCATCATCATTACCAGAATCCAAGACCTCATTAGAGGTGAAATAACCGGAAAGTCCATCATTGTGACTGTCATATAGTTTAAAGTTCTATGGAGAAACAATACTCGATCAGGGAAAAAAAGAAAGCATTTAATGACATATTTATGAGAAACAAACTAACCTCCTGTTTGAAAGAATATATCACTTCATCAGAATATTCTTGCTTGGAAAATACTTTAACAGCGACATCCTACACAACAAAGATATCATTATGCTTTCTGGATAAGGTAAGGCATACAGACATCATCTGGGTACACAGGAGAACCAGGGCAGTCACCTTTTATCTGGGTGTTCCCTCTAGAAAAATAGCTAGTAGTAACAGTGTATGAGGAACCTCATGTAATATACAACACTAATACTGGCTTAGAGAAATTTTATACTTCGACATCATCCATATGAGAGGACCAAGAAGCCAGAATTTAGCCCTTGTGTTTCAGGCTATAGGCATAGGCTTCCGGAGCAAATGATACTTACAAATGTATATTTGAACAAACGATATGTTATACAATGACATCTAATCAACATTGTAGTATGTTTAGAAATACTTACAAATTATTGCTTATAAGATTCTTTCTGCGGGAAATTTAATGAACGGCAGAGGCCAAAAACTCTTGGCAAAGAAAAAACAGTAACAAAAGAAGAGGCAAAGAACATACCGATCCATACCACAGCCCATGATAAACAGTTCCACAAGAACCTAGAGAAACACAGTTAAAAGGAAGTGAGAATGAAGAAGTAAAAGAGAAGGCGATAAAAATTGTCAAATACATAAGAATATCATAGCTATAAAGCTGGTATGGATTATTCGTTGTGAAATTAACGTGTGCAGTTGACTACTAACTTCTGGTTATTGTGCACAACAGAAGCATCTATAATGGCTGGAAAATAGAAATTTAAAGTAAATTATATCCTTGCCTGATACCAAAAGATTCTATGATCAAGTTTGGAATAACTGATAGACTTGTTTTTGACAATTCACCTGTAAAAGGAATTCAGCATACCTTCTCCAATATGTTCTCCAATTGTTAAGTCCTCCCACAAGATTTCGTAGTCCAGACTGTCAGTATCCATGTCCACCTTATTGACAGCATTACTGCTGGTGCTTCCAAAGCTACTAACGCTGCTTGTGCTGTTGACATTAAATGAAGACGACCAGGATCCAGTAGCTTCATTGGTGGTTGTCCGGTTAGTATCAATAAACTGATTCTCTGGTTTCAATGCATTATAACTGTTACTGCGATTCAACTCATTGTCTTGGTCATTGTTTAGCCAAGGCCATACAAATCGTGTAGTCCTTGCTTCTGACGCTTCTTGCTCGTTGCCTTTCCATGGCCATGATAAGCTCTTCCTCGCCATCCACGCCTCTGCCTTCAAGGTGATGATCTTAGAAATCCCTTGTTTGCCCTCACCCTCATCCCCAGAATCTCTTGAAAGATCAGAGAATACTCCAAAAGGAGAAGGGTGAACATCTCCCCTAGGCGTACTTGCTCCACTTGAGTTTGCATCCTCCCTGTGATCTGAGACTGAGAGAGCAGCCTCAGAAAATGCATGGTCAGAATAATGACTATCTCCACTTCCACCTTCACGAAGCACGATGCTCTCTCCTGTCTTTATTTTTGACTTAACCTTGTTGCTCACCTTTGAGGCCTATTATGAGGTTTCGACATGTCAGCATATTCGACCCTTGTATACACCATACAGATAGTAAAGGAAACCAAATGACAGCAAAAGAAAACCAGGCAACTAACCAAACAAAGACAGTACTAACCAAATTAGATATTTTGGAGGCGATTGAAACTTGCAGAGGCTGCTGGGGATCACTTCCAAGTTTGGAAGAAGCAAGGGTTCTGGCTCTAAATCTTGTATCAGCTTCCAACTGCGTCACTCCCATCGATGCAAGACCTGTTTCTTGAAAAGGCCGCATATCACTCGATACACAAATAACACCGAGCAATGTACCATCATCATCATAAAAAGGGGTATCGGTAGCAACGACTACGAATCTATCCCCTCTCTTATTCTTAACTGGAAACTGTCCAGTCCAACTTTCGCCCCTTAGCACTCGGTATACAATGTTATTAGCAATATCGTGATCCTGAGCATCTGTTAGGAGCTCAATGAGATCTTGTCCAAGAGCTTCTGCAGCAGAATAACCATATAGTTTTTCAGCGGTTCGATTCCTGTGCAACAAAGGCTCAAATTACATTCCTATATTGATAACACTAAACAAACATGACAAACACCAATCAAAGTCTAAGGCCAAATAAAATGTTCTTACCTATTTACACAAAGTTTCTAGTGGTCAATACTGCAACGATGGACTAGCCAACTAAGAAGTCAACTCAGATAATCACAGGACACAAGCTCAATCTCTCCAACCCTACTTCTTTTCTCACTCAAGTCTTAACGAACGAAAGGAAAAATAAAAAGGCAAAAGATAAGAAGTACATTTCAATTACTCACCAGTAAATTATATGACCATTGAGATCAAATATATGCACTGCTTGTCCCATTGACTGTAATATATTCAAATACTGTCTATCAGTAAATTTCACTGCAGCAGAGCTTCCACCATTACCATTGTCTCTCTCACCTTTACTACTACTCTCTCTTTGCAATGGTGACGAATGGCGGAAAGAGGTTGAACCCCTTTTCCACATAGCAGTACCACCATCAAAGCCACCACCACCCCTAAGACGAGGCGGCCGCTGTGGGGAGATAGAGTGGGACCTTTGTCTATGTGATCTCTGATCATCAGAAATCATGAGCTTAGATATCTCCTGCTTCATCTGGGCATGACCTGCCTCCAGTTCTTTAATCTTCTTTAACAGCTCCTCAGCTGGTGGTGTTGGTCCTTGAGCTGATGCTGTATTATTATTACTATCCATTTCAATCCAAGATTCCAAGATTGATCAAACACCAACTTCAGATTAAAGAACCAATAGGATACTAAAAACAAAAAAAACAAAAGAAACCAAAAGGATTTATCTATGACTAATTTCACTGACGCCCACTATATATATGTCTAAATAGCCATATACAAATCAATATCTGCAAACTTGAAGTGCATTTCTTGTTGAAAATGAATAAAATGGTTGCCCTTTGTGTTCAAGAAACCACATTTTTCAGCTCTCTCTCTTACACACACTTTATTTTCTATGTATGGATCTATGACTAATTGCAACTGCTACCCCATACAGAAATCAATATATGCAAATTTGCAAGTTCATTTTGTAGATGAAATTTGCAAGAAGCCACTTTTTCATCTCTCTCTCTCTCTCTCTCTCTAGGTATGGACCTATGACTAATTGTCTTGATACCCCACTATATAACTGTTTCTATATAGCCATAAGAAAATCAATATTTGCAAAATTGGAGCTCATTTCTTGCTAAAATGCACAAAAATCTTACCCTTATGGTTCAAGACACCAACTTTTCAGCTCTCTCTCTCTCTCTCTCTCTTCTTACTTTCTATGTATGGATCTATGACTAATTGCACTAAAACCCAACTATATTTTTTTCTATGTAATCATATAGAAATAAAAAATCAACAAACTTGGAGTTCATTTCTAGCTGAAAAATGCACATAAATGGACACCCTTTGAGCTCAAGAAACGACCCTTTTCAGCTCGTTCTCTCTCTTCTTACTTTCTCTCTCCTTTCTTTGTTCTTTCATTGCCTTCTTTTTCTCTCTCTTCCTTCAACTGAGTTACAGAATTTTTGTTTATAGCTATGACCGCCGAGTGATCTTAATCCTACTCTCAAATGACGAGCGTTTGATTAACGCGCCACAACAACCAATGATAATGATAATATTTGGACCTTATATGGTGGAGGATGTTCACGATAGAACTATGTGCGTGAAAATGAGTACTTACTTCTTTTTTTGTTTTTGTTCTTTTGCCGTAAAAATGACATGCCATTGCTAATTTTCGGATTGGTAATTCAAAAATAAACAGCGTTTATAAAGTCATTGAAAAATAGCCACTATTTTGATACAATACGGACCGGTCCAGCATAATATACTGGAGATTGGTTTACATATGTATAAATTTCCAGTATACTCTAACACGCGAAAAGTTCCAGCATAATATACTAGAGATTGGAGCACTTGTGTATGAACTAACAGTATATTATGTTGGAATATTTTTCGAATTTTGAACAGTATTTTCGTTCAGATTTATCTTTACATAAAAAGTGGCTAAATTTCGATTACTTTTAAAACTGTGACTATTTTTCAATTACCACATGTATAAATCTAGCTATTTTTTATTTCTACCACTTTAACCTTTTCTTTTCCTTTTTTTAGTTTTAATCGGGTGTCATTAGCATTCGATTAATTTAAATTTGTGGCCTTGAGGTTTATTAAAAGAAAATATTTTATTCATCTCAACATAGACTTTGCTGACCTTTTAGCATTTTCCATGTACATATTGATATTTTTGATATTTGAAAATTAAAATGTCTATTTTAACATTTTTACTTTACTATACTTTTATAATAACTGATATATTTCTTATGGATCTCATTGAAATGAATTTTAGGTTATGTGTATTTATCTTAGCATTAAAGTTTTTATTTCTTTCTTGAATGTATCTAGTCAAATATTAATAAAAAAATTAGGATGGAAAAAGTATTCTTTTTAATGCAATAGTGTTATTTTTTATTAGAACATACCAATGCAAAAACAAAAGGCAATCATGTGAACTAAACTTCCACTATGCGGGGGGTCTATGGAAAGATCGGACCATAAGGGTCTATTGTACGCAGTCTTACCCTGCATTTCTGCAGGAGGCTATTTTCACGGCTTGAACCCGTGACCTCCTGATCACATGAAAACAACTTTACCAGTTACGCTAAGGCTCTCACTCATGTTAAGAGGACAAATATTTATAAATTAAAAAAAAAAAAGAAAATAGACCCCCCAAAATATCTCTAAGCAAATATAAAGTCCTCATATAATAATTTAAATAAAGCTAAGTCCAACAAGAGTTGTCCTTTATGAATGTACATTTAATTTGATTTAATTTGATTACGTAGAGGGCACCTAATTCCCAAATTATTGTTTCTGCCCACGGCAATGGCAATTTTTGTATATTAAAATGGGGAAAAAAAAAAAAGCAAAGAAAATAATAGAAGTGTTAAGCTGAGTAGATGGATAAAGCTTTGATAGTTCAACAAAGTTCTTAAAAGTTATGTCAAAGGTTGGATAAGATCATAAAACTTATACCACAAAAGATATTTGTTATTGGACGGGTATGATCCGTCCACTCTTAATTTGAGATTTTCGATTCAAATCGTGAGGGTGAATTATTATTATTTTTTTTATAGAGAACGTTTCCTCCTTGAATGAGCTTTGCGCGGCAACAACAACAACAACATATCCGATATAATCTCACAAGTGGGGTATGGGGAGGGTAGTATGTACGCAAACCTTACCTCACTCTTATCTTGTGAAGATAAAGAGATTGTTTCTGATAGAGTAGATGATTGTTTCTGATAGACTGGATGACTTTTTCCGATAAACTGGATTGTGCGCGCCGCGAATCCAAATTAATTGGGACCGCAATACGATACCGAGCACCTAGTCCAAAAGAATTATCTAATTTATGCAAAAAAAATAATATATAGTTCAATTGGAAGTCTTCCTTTTGTTAAACATGTTTGTAGGATAACTATTTAGAATAGGACTTTTTTGGGAGATTGAATTATTTCCATTCATGTGGAAGCATTTTGGTTCCATAATGGTAATCTATATCTTGTTTCTAAATGCATTTTGTCCCTTTTCCCTTTCTTTATGGAAAGAGGAAAATAGCAATGGTTTTCCAAAGATTTCTTTATTTCCCTATCTCTCTTTATGCATTGCTTCACAAAGACACACAAGTCAATATCAAAGGTGCTTCTAACTAATTATGTCTAGCTTTTTTAATGAAATACATTCTCTTTTATCTTTTTAGAACGAGTCCTAAACTTTTTCTTGGATATTTTCTATGATTACTTTGTTAAACAAAAGTATTAAGGATTGTGGTAAGATTGATATAATCCCTTTATATCCAGATATCTCAAATTGAACCTTCGGAATGAAAAAAATAAATTGGTAAGGAAAGTTTCTTCGTTTAAAAGGCTTTACGCACAGCGAAACCAGATTAGTCGGGTTCCAATAACTGAACATCAAGTGGTAAACCAAGTTTTATTGAAGCAACTAATTATTATTTTTTCTTAATTTGTAAACAAAGAAATTTAATATAGAAGGTTTGACTTGAACCGGTCCTTAAGAGTTACATTACGCAAAATTGAGTTGAAAATTATCAATAAAAGCAACTGATATTCTCTAAAGAGAAATATACATAAGTATTATTGAGCATATTGTAAGATTTTCTTTTAACCTGCATGTTCTAAGTTATAGGTCATTTTTATAAAGAAAAGTTATTTAATTAAATATTTGCCTTTATCACTTGGGAAGCTCAATTACTAACCTTTAATCATCAATTTTCCAGTTTGGAGATATTCTCTTGTCGATAATATTCTAAGTTAATTTTATTTATTTTTGGTTTCCCACCTAATATCTATTACCACTTTCTGTCTTATTAATTTGGATTCATATTAAGAAATCTCAGTTGGAGGTAAAGTGTTCTCTATCAAAGATGATTTTATTCTCAAGACTTAAACCAGATACCTCTAATTAAAGATTGATAAATATGTTTAAATGCATAACATGGTTACCTGCGATAGAGATAAATGGGAATGGACAAAAAAGGCAAAATATAATATGTATGTTTATAATTAAATTTTACTATAAAAAGGTTTTTCCAGCCGGTAAGAACGTGATTTTAGCAGTAAAATTAAAGATGCATTATACAACACATCTCTATCTCCACTTTTCGTTTTTCCTTTTCAATCCTAGACAAAGAAACATCAGCATATCTACCATTCTTGCACCGGCCTAGCTTGAGATTTTAGAAAGCTATTGATCCAATTAATGTGATATTAAAACATTGACCAAATTTAAGGACATAGGCTTGAATATCAATAGGCGTTTATTATATTGAATTTATCTATAAGCGATAATTCCCAATTCAAAATAAAGAAACTTACGTTGCTTGTTCAGATTAGGTAATTCACTCTATGCCTTTGTTTCTATTGCATTTTATGCATGAGATTAGTTGCTTCAATGAGATTTTTTATTTTGGTCGGAGAAAAAATTACCAAACGTCTAACATTTTCAAAATCTTGGCGCCACTAAAGTTTTTATTTGGAAGAGAAAAGAAGAACATATATGCCAACTCGCTTGATCGTTTAAGGTTTGTTAATTAGCTGATTACATGTTGAGGTTATCAGTTATGATATTGAAAAGTAAATATCAATTTGAGATACGAAATAAAACTTTATGACCCAAATATTTCTCAAAGTCAAATTATGGTATCATTGATAATAAGTTAACGCTGTTTACACGAATCAATCTTGAAGTATTTTACTGTAAAGACTAGTTTAGCATACTTATGGATTCTCCTTTGCGGAAGCAGATATGCAACAACTACGACTTGTATCACCTGTCGTCGGGAATCCTCACAAGACGGCTGAATTCTCTTATTTTTACAATCTAAAAATCTAGTCGATGCAGAGATTAATCTTTTGGTATGTAAAACCCGAGTCGTTTCTAGGCCAGTGAAAATCTCTCTTTTTCAACATCCATAGTAATCATACTATATTATAAGCGGGAAGCCCCAAATTAAAAGTTGAATGATCATATTACTCATTAAAAGCCGAGTGACCATTTTGCCCTTAACTTACACATTTACTCTTATAATTTTTGGTACTTAAAAGTAAATTTACCTTTCAAAAAATAATAATATTGTATTAAAATAAAATTAGATAAATAGACCAATACTTGTCCAGGTGCAGTTCTCACTTACTACAGCCTATTCAATGCGTTGCAACTGCTTTCATATTTCAATACTTATTGCAATCTTTAGAATACCTATTTAATATTTTAATTCTTTTCAACTTTCTATAATAACTACAAATGGGAAGGTGAACCTTTTCAGTACCTTTTGTATCCTACTCAAACCTAAAAAAAATGGACAGTTAACTTATTAAATAATTATTCTTTATGTCAAACCATTATCCATTAAACACATCATTCTTCAAAATTATGCATATTGCTTAGCATCAGCTACACAAAAAACCATACTACAAGTGCCAAATCAGGTTAATTGATTTTTTTTTTTAGTCACTTTCCATAGTCTTTTACTAATTCTATAACTAATTAGTGGTATTTTACCTTGTTATGTTATGTGTAAAAGTTTCCCGATAAATCAAATGATAAAAGGAATTTTGAGAAATTCATGAAACCGTCTGAAATTTTAAATTATTTTTGGTCTGCTCTATTTCTATTCTTTTATTTTTTTATTCGGTTCTTTAAGCTTTACAATAATTTAATAACTGTATTCATTTTTATTTCTTTTTTTTCTTTCCCTTTTTGTCTATTTATTATTGATTGTATGGTTCGATAACAATATCTCCATTTTATTACTCTTATGAGATGTACTGATACATCATCTTATATTGTGATTTTCATGTTCTTTTAGCATATTTCATAAAAAATATTCTTCTACCATAATTTTTAGATAGGCTTATGATAAATTAAGTAATCTGATATAAGGTAACTTTTCTGGTGCATTAACATACATATGAGCTTGCATTTCATTAATTTTAGTATTGTTATACATATATAATTGCATCTATAAACTTTTGGTCCTCTAAAACCTATCCTAAAAAAAATTATCATCTAAATAGTATGTAGTAATCTGAGACATTATTGCTCTTTAGGAAATGTTGATGATTGGCTTGATATTTTGGTCAAATAATAATCGCCAGCAAGTTCTTTTTACGTACTGTTCTAATAATGCTTTAATTAATGTACATTTACTGAGTATGTTATTTATATTACTGGTATGGCTTTTTATTTAAATATTTTATCCTTTTTCTTTCATTTTACCGTCATTTTATAAATTCACCATAGATAGAAGGAGGCAAATAAATCATTTACTGAGTAGAATTTCAATACCCAATTTATCAAACATTAATAATGTTTATGGGTCGTATAATTAGTCTTCATATATTTACCTTAGACAAAAGAAAGAAAAAATCATACTGATTGGCATGGGATACACGTGTAACGTACGTGTTCAGAAACTAGTATTTATATAGGCTAGCCAATGGGTAACACGTTAATTAGCATTCCTTATAGGTGGACCCAAAAATAGCAATTTTCCAACAAATCCAAACTTCCTATTAAAATAAGAAACTTGGAACTTGGTTAGTGACAAATTTTTTCAGAATTTTTGGAATGGTTACTGTGAGTATGTAATTTTTGTCCTACGAAAATACTCCTACAAAATTCACAAAAAATAGTTTTCTAGTTTTTATAGAATTTCTTGGAATTTCTCTTTATTTGTTGGTTTGCATTTAGCTGCATTTTTGTGCATATTTAATATCTTAAAATCATTAAAAAAAAAATAACAAAAATATTTTTTGTATTTTATTTAGTTTAGCTTAGGATTTTAATTGCATGTTAGGATTTAGTCATGTGTTAGAAGTATTGTTACAATAAAAAATCATAAAAATACACATAATCTTTCTTGGTTTTCTTTTACATCTTAGGTTCAATTAATTAATTAAATTTGGGAATCCATAAATTAATTAGTTTAAATAGATCGTTCAGGTAAAAGGATTAATTTTGCAATTTGAGTTCTAAGTGCTATGTTAGTTAAAGTGGCTAATATTGCAAAAAAAATTAAAGAAGGGAAAAGAAGAGGTTAGCTTAGTCTTTGTTGAAATTGGGCCAAGAGCACAATTGTTAAGTGGCCCAATTGCCACACCCGGTCCGTTTCAATTAACCTTCAGAAGGCTCTTAAACGACACCGTTTCGTCACCTTGAATCCCCACCCTAGATCTCTTTTGATCCTACGGCTACGAACTGATCCCCTTTTTCCATTTAAGTGTCCGACATCCCCCCTCCCCAAACCCTAAAAGATCCCCACATTTCTCCCATCTCCCTAACCCTAGCCGCCCCAAATTCCTCCACCGGCGGCCACCACTCCAATCACGCCCAAATTAACACTCTACAATCTCCAATCTTCCCTCTTCCCTAATCTACCATTAGTTCTCCCAAAACCCCCCACCAAACCTTTCGAATTTTAAATCCAAAACCCTCCAAAAACCCTAGGCTTCCCTTTTTGATTCTTTAAGACTTCAAGACTCGATTCAAGCTGAAACTTACATTAATCAATTATTTTTAATATTAATTTCGATTCGTGTCGAAGACACCGGAGTCCGGCCAACTTGTTCTCGACCAATCAGAGTTTCAAATTTTTCACACTATTCAGGGTAATCATTTTCTTTCTCGTTTAGTTTAATTAACTGTTAGTCTTGCACTTAATAGTAGTTGCTATTTTGAATGTTCATTGTTTAGATTATTAGTTAATTACATAATCAGTTAGTTCAATTATATGTTAATTAGTTTAATCAATTAATTGTTAAATGGTTTGGTTTTTGCATTAGTGTTTTTGTTCAGATCTGTATGTTTTTTTTGGTGTGGCTATTTGTAATAATTGAAACTTTAGGGGGGTTAAAAGAAATAGAAAAATAAGGAAATCTTTCTGTTTGGTTGTTTAAAAGGTTCTAGAATAGAATAGAAGATTTGAAAATACAATAAAATGAGGAAATCATGTTAAAATTGGGGTTAAAAGTGGGTAATTTCAGAAGTTTAAGGGGTTAGAAGAATAGGAAGGAATCTCTGGAATTAGACAGATGCCCATTTCTGTTGTGAAAAGATACCAATTCCCTGATTTTTAGGAAGCTGACAGAATACTCTTACACCATCTCTCACTCTCTCATATGGCACACATATTTCATATATAAGGGACCTCACATTCATTCACACACACACACACACACACACACACACACACACACACACACACACTCATTCTCTGCAGAAAACTCACACTCCTTTCTTGATTCACACAGATTTCTCTTGGAGAAAAACACTCTGAAAACTCGATTTAAGTACAAAGAAAGCAAAACAAAAGGGAGAAAATGTTGTTTTGAACTTTCAGCATACTTGGTTGATATTTTTCTAGGGTTTCAAAGGATTTTCAAGCTTTAGAGTTGTTGTTTGCTGACTTGATTCTGCTAATTTCCTTGTTGTAGTTGAATTTAGAAATTCTAGACCTCATTTGGTTAACTGCTGCTTAGTTCCTGCTTTTAGGTATGTTAATATTCACTTGTGATTCTCTTTGAGCTTATAAGTAAAGATTTGAATGTTTGATTTCATGGTTATACTCAATTTCACGCATTTATTATGTGTTAAATTGCCAGATCTACTTATCTCTGTTCCTCTTTTAATGGTTGTTTCTGTTCATCTGTTTCTCTAGTAAAATTATATATAAATTCACTCATGAACTAGTCTACTTTCTACTGATAATCATCCATCTTGATGAAATCTGTTAGTTGTTCAATATTTCAAAAATGTATGAAAATGATGAAGTGGATCGAACTTTGATGCCTACTAAGGTTAATCTAAGTGTTGTTTTCAATTAGAATGTTTGTGTTATTTGATCATTTCAAATCTAAATTACACATTATCAAAAGGTTCAAAATCGATTCCTATAAATAGACTAAGGAACAGAAGCCTACCATATTATTCTGCGCATGTAAGTAATTATGTGTTAATTTAGAGAATATAAAGAGTTGTTGCTACTGATCACATGGATGTAGTTTGCAGATCTGACCACTAGTTGGTCAGATTAGTAAATTCTAAAGTTCGAGGAGGATACTGAAGGTAATAGGGAGGATTCTTTTGATATATGGTAGTACAAAGGCTTAGTTATAGTTCGTAGTTGGTTTGAAAGATTAGTTGCCACGACAGGGTAATGATTTTCATGTAAAATTTCTTAATCTGCACAAAAAGGAGTTTATTGATCACTGTAATAGTCTAAGAATTATTCATGTCATGTAACAAATGTATGAGTCTTCTCTATGATGTTAGAATCATTGTTTATTACGATTAAGCATGGTTCTAGGTTGGATTTGTAGTGACAATTATGTTTATGTGTTTGGACTTGTTATTTTGAATTGCCCTACTTTTTTTTTTTTGACCTAATGATAAATTAGCCCATATTGAAAGTGTGTTATACAATCAAATGCATCAGGTCTCAATTGTTGAGAGCCTAAAGAGACCTGGTGGAAAACAGGTCCTACTCGGCCTATTGTATTGTGGCCCAGTTCTCGCAAAAATCTTCTGCATAAAACAAAAGATTGTTTATAGTTCAAATATCAGTTAAAAACCTATAATCATTCGATTAGAGCCCGTTTAGTTTAATTCGGTACATCCTTACACTGAGTTTAAACCCAACAGCCTTGTTAGTCAAGCTCACATGGTTAAGCCTTTTAAAAGCCATTTGCTTTCATACCAACAAGAGTATGGTATGAAATGACATCAGATGGTCTGCTAGGATATAAATGAATAAGGTCGTTTGTTTAATCTCATAATATCATGCCCTACAATAAAATTCACAAATCTTCGTAGAATGCTTTAGGCGCGTTCTAATCTATTATCATGATTGTGTACATGTTCGCGTGACATAATTATGATTTTCACAAATAAATCAAAGTATGTGGTCGCGCAACTTTGGCCGAACAATCCTAATATTAATAAAGCGTGATTAATTGTGTACACGTATGCACGACACGATTTTAGCGCTCCAAATAAAATAAATTTACACACATGTGATCCGTTTCAAAGATAAACCCATAAAGCGCCATAATTAAAAGCGGTAAAAAGGAAAATACACATAGGTTCTAAAAATACATAATTAAACAAATTAATTAAGTCAAGTATGATTAAAAGCGACCATGCTAAAATCACGAAATCCGGGAGTGCCTAACACCTTCTCCCGGGTTAACATAATTCCTTACACGGTCTTCTGGTTTCACAGACTTAAAAATATAGTCAATTTTCTCGATTTGGGATTTTAAAATAAACCGGTGACTTGGGCCACTATAATAATTATCCCAAGTGACGACTCTGATTAAATAAATAATCTCATTTTGAATAATATCACTTTAATTGGAAAAACTCCTTATTCCTCGGGAAAAAGGAGGTGTGACAGCTCTGGCGACTCTGCTGGGGATCGAACCCAGAATCTCTGGTTCAGGGTTCAGAATTCGAGCTTCTAATGTGATATATACTTGGCTTTCTTGATTGTTAATATTACTGTATTTGTGGGCCTAATGTGTTAATTGCCGCTCATTTACTGCTTTGATATTATTTAAACTGTATTAAACTATCTTATTACACCTCCCTTCTAAATCTTCTAAAAATATGGTGCACACGTACACGTGGCCCACTTTTCTGTTAGAGGTCGTATCAACTAGAATGAGGTTGGATCAGCAACTAGGCCGGGTAGACTTTCGTGCTCCCGGTACATTGGCCCCACCTCGGCTCAAGTTATCCACTTGGGTAAGCCAAGTTTAGAACACACACCCAGAATTTTAAACCTAGAATAATATAACCTCATGCCGGATCCCTAATAGAACTTTTATTTGTATCACGTGCATTTGACTTTTGGGACTCAACACAGGGGTTGGGTCTGTCTAGAACAGGTGTACCCGAAATAAAAGACCATCCTGATACATCCTACGTGCTATTTGTGCATTTATTTATTTTGGCTTGTATGTTGGTCGTCTAGGGAAATAAAATCAAGAGAAAAACTAAGAGTGAGGTAGGAGAGAGAAATTTATCCGGTTCTGAAAAACTCCAGTATTTGAAAAAGTCCCGAAACTCTGCCGAAATTTTGAAAAAAAAGGAAAGTCATTTCAAAATGAGCCAATATCTTCAAAAAATCATGTTTTCGTGTTGCGTCAAAACTGACCAAGCTACGCAGGTCTGATTCTCACTGGATGTGGGATACGTAGACAACCTCCATAGGGTTCGGCCTCATTTTTGCAAAAATAACCAAAGATAATAAAATGTGTCTAGTGTTTTGGTTAAATGAGTAGGCCAACCCAGCTTCGGTTGCGTCCCGAGCCGTTTCTGTCTGAATAGTCGTAGAACATCTCTAAAATATTAGAAGGGCTATTCTCGCAAGAACGGACATATCTGTCAATTTGACATCACTTTTTCCCATAAGTGCCCTTCCCCGGCCTCAAAACTTTCCTTGAAAGTGTGAAAGGGCCATTATTGCAAAATAGCCATTCTTGCTTTAGGGCTAATATTGCATAAATAGCCACCCTCCCTTGGGTTTTTCCTTGGAAAATTGAAAGGTTGATTTGCAAAAAGAGTCCATTGGTTTGTCTTTTGAACTAGTGTCAACACTAACCCTAACCTTCCACAGGTACAAAATGAGCACTGTCCAGAACCCGCCATTAACGGTTGTAGAGCAGGCTCTATTACAGCTTCAGATGTGGTGGTATGATTTAGGGAAAGATGGTCAGGATTGGGCAACGGAGTATTTGGGTGCCCTTATAGATATTATGAAAGTTAAACCGCGGGATAATTTGATTGAGGCCCTAGTGACCTTCTGGGATCCCGTTCACAATGACTTCCGCTTCTCGAATTTTGAGCTTACTCCCACTTTAGAAGAAATAGCTGGATATTCTGGTTTCGGCCGGGACTTGAGAAATCAACAACTTATATTCCCAAGGACTCTCTCTCTCTGCACCGATTCTTTGATCTTCTGAATATCAGGAAATAAATCAGGAAAATTAATGTAGACAGAGGATGGTGTTCTTTCTATTTATTGTACTCTAGGTTTGGGCACTTAAATAGTTTTGAAACGCATGAAAATGACCTAAACAACAAGCAGAATAAGGACACATGGAAAATTCATCGTCGCTTTGCTTTCATAGTGGCATTTCTGGGAATTATGGTCTTCCCAAATGAAGAGCGGGCAATTGATACCTGCATGGACAGAATTGCAGAAGTCCTCACTACCAAAGAGAATCACACGCTTGCTCCAATTATACTGCCATACATTTATCGGGCATTGACGTTGTGTAAATTCGGGGCAAAGTTCTTTGAAGGGTGCAATATTCTGTTGCAAATGTGGTTGATTGAGCATCTCCATCATCACCCCAAATTCATGAGTTATGGCCCAAATAAGAACAACTTCATTGCAAGTTACGAGGAAATGGTAAAGGATTATAATTCTCCAGAAGGGGTTGAAGCATGGATATCTCATCTAAGATCTTTAAACGCAAGTCAGATTGAATGGACTTTGGGATGGCTCCCGGTGAGGGAAGTGATACACATGTCGGTTTTGAAAAGCTATTTGTTGCTGGTGGGATTAAGAAGTGTCTAGTCGTATGCACTACAAAGAGTTCTAAGACAGCTGGGAAGGTATCAAGTGGTGCTCGAGGATGAATATTTGAGTGTCCAAGTCATCGAGCTACACCCAGAAGCTCCACTCCCCGAGACTTTAATCCAACGAGTTTAGAATAGTTGCCGGTACTTGAAAGATGATACCCAGGTGCCAGATCCCGCAAGAGGTGAGGTAGACTCAGGTTATGCTATGTGGTTCAAGAAAAGGTCTCGCATTGATGATGAGCCCGAAAGGCCCACCAAAAGGCCTCATGTTTAGGCTTTTGATGATAAAATCCGAGAGCGGTTGGCCTGGGGAGAAAAGGAGAAGGGATATCAAGCAACCATTCACGCCTTAGAAGAAAAGTTGAGAAACCTCTAGTTTAAGAATGACTTACAGGCGTAAGAGGTTGAAGGTGAAAAGAGAAGTCTGACCCGTGAGAATGAGGCGCTCCGAACCCAACTCCGGGAAATAAGGATAGCCGCTGAAAAGCCTGTGAGAAGTGAGAGAGATGAAAAAATCATGAGCAATTTGAGACGGAAAGTGCATGACTATGCAGCCGACCTGACGAAGGCCGAGAAAGATTTGGCAAAAGCTCACGCAAGGATAATCCAACTAGGGAAAGATGCAGAAGTGCAGACAAGGCTAGCCCGCCAGGTGAAGCAAAGTTATGATAGCGAAGTCACAATCTTAATGAAAGAGTTGGCCGTTGTTGAGAACCAAATGGGTCAACAAGTGAAAGACTTTAGGGCAGTGAGGGAGCATTGTTATGCCTTGATCAACAAATTGGAAGAAAAAGTTTTGATTTTGCAAAACCAAAACAACGAGGCCATGCAAATAGTAGAAGATCGAGAGCAACAGTTTGGGCGATTTCTCCAGGAGAATGGCGCTATCAAGCTCATAATCAAGGAAATAGCTTACTACGCGGCAATGAAATTCCATGAGTGTGAAAATATGATTCGAGCTATGTTCCTCGACTCGGCACTATTCTTCGCTCGCCAGGTCATGGCTGACCTCTAGCTCCTTCAGGAAGAGATTACAGGAAGTCCTGCACCGAGACCAGTTGAAGCCACTCGGGGCTCCCGGAATAACATTTGAGGCTCATCTGTGTTCTTGATTTTTCAGTCTTTAAGTCTGTATTTTACTTTTTCTCGAGTCTGTTTGTCCTTCATCAATGTCAAGTCTTTTTGTTGTTTTGTTTTAAGTTTGTATGTTTCCCTTTCAAGTCACCAATATCTATGAGTCTTTGTAATAGAAAAAAACAAAAAGATTTTTATTAATGAAATATTGAAAATCCCCCAAAAAATTTCTTTTCTTTCATTTTTGCATTTTTTCCCCCTGAACTACGAAATGGTCGGATTCATGCGGCGCCATGATACGTAGGCAATCCCCATCGGATGCAATCATAGCCATAATTAATCTAAGTGAAAATCAACAAAAAGAGAAAAAAATGAGAAAAAGGAAGAAAAGTGTGATAAAAATGAAAGAAAAAATAGGAGTGACAACAACAAGAGAAAACCATGAATGACAAAAACAAAAAGAGAAAAAAAAATGGAAATGAAAGAAAAGAATTACATAACAGAAAAGAGATAGTGAAAGCCGAGATGAAACACGCAGCCATTGCAAAAATATTTTAGAAATATTTAACTGTTCAGGTGTATTGCATCCCCAATGTGCGATTCCCTATCTGTTAAATGTCTCAAAACTGAAAAGGGTGTTGTGTGTGCAAATAAGCCAGGTCTTGTTCAAGTGGTTGGTTTTGTCGGTAATCTGGCTTCTCACCCCTATTTTACAAGATCCAAAGGAAAGGTTCCAATGGACTCAAAGAAAGCAATCTCTGTATCGTTAACACTGAAGATAGCCCTAAGCTAGCTATTTCACAACCAGAGTCGGCAACTGTCGAAGAAAACAAGATGTTGCGCCTCTGCATGTTAGAAATGTGGGACGCCTGGTCGAACGGTAAGGAACCACCAAGCGCAATTCCCGGGTTCCCCGAGCTGGTCCCAAGGACGGTTGGAACCACCAACATCCCTATGACTAACCGATTTGTCCCATTTGGGTACCCTTCTACATCATCTAACTTCACCGGTACGCCTTTTATGGTCCTCCTCCAGGCACCGTTCTCCGGAGCATCGTCAACATTGTTCTCCGCACCACCTGTCTTTACCATGGCACAACCAATCGTGCCCAGGCCATGCTTTTAACCTTCAACATTTACCTTCCAAGGCCTGCAATTTCATCCTGACCTAACTCATGTTACTCCGGACTCGTACGCTCAACAACAACAATATGAGCCCCCGATTGAGCAAGAAAGAACAGTTAGGAATCCCGAGCAGGAAGAAATGGCTCAGAAGATGAGAAGCTTGGAACAGAGCTTGAAAAACATGCAAGGCCTGAGTGGCCAAAAAAGTGTTTCCTATTCGAATTTGTGCATGTTCCCAAATGTTCATCTACCTGCCGGTTTCGAAATGCAAGAGTTTGAGAAGTATGATGGGCACAGAAACCCAATTGCTCATTTAAAGAGATACTTCAATCAACTGAGAGGGGCTGGTGGGAAAGAAGAGTTGCTGATGGCCTACTTCGGAGAAAGCTTGACAGGAATCGCCTCGGAATGGTACATGGATCAAGAAATCTCCCACTGGCACATATGTGACAATTTGGCCCTAGATTTTGGCAGACAATTCCAGTACAATGTGGACATCGCTCCAGATAGAAACTCCTTGTCTAATTTGAAAAAGATACCGTGGAAAGTTTCCACGAGTATGCTATCAAATGGCGCGAGCAGGCCGTCAGAGTAAAACCGCCCATGGACGAAACATAAATGGTTACAATCTTCCTGCAAGCCTAGAAGGCTGATTACTTCCAAAATATGATGTCCGCTATGGGCAAGCCATTTGCTGAGGCTATCAAGATTGGGGAGATGGTAGAGAAAGGTCTGAAAACTTGCCGGACATTAAGTTAAGCTACCTTGAAAGCTACCTCCCAAGCCATCCAGAACGGTTCAGGGGGTTTGGCTAATCGCAAAAAGAGGGAGGAGGTAGCCATGATGGCTTCGGGTTCAAGAGGGTCTCGCCGATCACTTGACCATTCTTATATGCCACCAAGAACCCCACAAGACTATTTCCCACATCAAGATGTAGCTTATGCTGTGGAACCACCTCACTAGGCGATGATAAATGCCCAACCTTACACACGGCCCCAACAACACTACAACCAAGCACGAGGTCCACCTCCCAGAAATAACCATCCCTATCAAGCTCCATATAATCTGCGCCCACCACAAAATGCACACCAACGTAACCCACGCCCTCGTGAGCCCCCCAAGAGAAGCAATTTCACCCTTATTGGTGAATCTTACTCCAGTCTGCTTCAAAGGTTAATCCAACTGGGTCTATTGCAACCTGTACCTCCCAATTGGAAAATCCCAAGTCCCCATCATAGAGGGCCGGTACCAGATGTGCTTACTATTTAGGAGTAGAAAGCCAAGATACAAAAGACTGTTGGACCCTCAAAAGGGCGGTCGAAAGCTTGATAGAAGAAAAATAATTGTGCTAAGGGACGAAGAGATCCCTAATATGACTAACAATCCATTACCGGCTCACAATAATGGTCCGGTCATTGGAATGATTTGTGATGACAAAAAGTTTGATCCAGCATTAAAGGCCATTGTTGCCATCACTAATTCAGAAGCAAGACCTAAAGCGGCGGTGCAACCGGACAAAACCAAAAAGAAAGTTGCTCCGGTTCCTTAAGCTTTTGAAACAAAGAATGGGCCGGCACCTGCCAAGAACGTGGTTCTCTATGTTCCTAAGGCCCCGAGAAAAGAACAATTTATCCTCAACACTCCTAAGAAATTCGATGAAAGGAAGGCGTCATTGAGTGTGCCAAGATTGTATGTGCCAAATGTGACCTATGTGGCACGAGGGCCGGTAATTTTACCAAGGCTAACTGAGCCCGTTGTTATCAGCCTCGTACCACAGAGTCCTATGAAAGATTCCCCCATAGTCCCTTGGAACTACAACAAACTGTGGTTACATACAAAGGAAAAGAGGTTATGGGAGAAGTGAACAAGATGAATCAGTCTGGGAAGTACCATACCCCAGAAGAGCTAAAGAAGTCCAAACTAAACATGGATAAACAAATGTCGTCCAAAAAGCATGTAAGCAATGAGGAAGCAGAAGAGTTCTTCATAAAGATGAAAACTTCAGAATATTCAATACCTGAAGACTCCTTCCCAAGTCTCACTCTTATATCTGCTGCTGAGTTTGGATGAACACCAGAAAGTGCTCCTCAAAACACTGAATGAAGCATACGTCCCGGTTGATACTTCTGTCGAACAATTGGAAAGAATGGCCGAAAGATTTGAGGTCAATAGGATTTCCTTCAGCCACGATGATTTTCCCCTAGAGGGAGCTTAGCTTACTACTACTTGTGAGCCCATATTTAAGTTGTTGAAGAAATACGCAGCAATCAAATGGACATATGAGTGTCAAAAGGCTTTTGATAAAATCAAAGAATATCTGTCAAATTCGCCTGTGTTGGTTCCACCCGAGCGAGGAAGACCTTTGTTTTTGTACCTGATAGTCTTGGAAAATTCTTTCGACTGTGTCATGGGGAAACACGATGTGACCGGGAAAAGAGAACAAGCCATATAATATCTAAGTAAGAAGTTCACCAGTTATGAAGCCAAATACACTTTGTTGGAAAGAACTTGTTGCGCCCTAACTTGGGTCGCCCAAAAGCTCAGACATTACTTGCCGGCCTACACAACGTATCTCATAACCAGGATGGATCTTTTGAAGTATATATTCCAGAAGCTAATGCCCACTGGAAGGTTAGAAAAATGGCAAATCCTGCTCACCGAGTTTGACATTGTCTATGTCACTCGCACAACGATGAAAGCCCAAGCCTTGCGGATTATCTAGCTAAGAACCCGGTCAATGATGAATACCAACCATTAAATAATTATTTTCCAGACAAGGAAGTGAACTCAATTGAATTTATTCTAGAGAACACCAATGCCTGGAAAATGTTCTTTGATGGGGCTGTAAATGTAAAAGGCATCGGGATCAGAGCAATTCTAATTTCGCTCACATGTCAACACTATCCGGCCATAGCCCGACTTCGGTTCTTCTGTACAAACAACACCGCCGAGCATGAAACTTGCATCATGGGCATGAATATGGTAGTTGATCTGGATGTAGAGGAATTATTAATCTGGGGGATTCTGATTTGATCATTCGGCAAGCCCAAGGTGAGTGGGAAACCTGAGACATCAAACTCATCCCGTATAGGCAACATGTGGAAGATCTCAGCAAACGGTTCAAGACCGTCGAGTTCAGGTATATTCCTCTATTCCACAATGAGCTAGCTGATGCACTAGCTACTTTGGCCTCAATGCTGCCATACCCGGGTAATGTTCATATTGACCCGCCGAAAATCCATGTTCGAGAAAGGCATGGTTATTGTAACGCAGTTGAAATAGAGTTAGATGTTCAGCCATGGTATCATGATATCAAAAGGTTTTTGAAAACAAAAGAATACCCCGAGCAGGCCAGTGACCAAAAGAGAACCATCAAAAGGCTTGTAAGCAGTTTCTTTTTTAGTGGAGAGGTCTTATACAAAAGAACTCCAGATCTGAACTTTTTGAGGTGTGTAGATTCCCGAGAAGCTGAAAAAATCATGAATAAAGTGCATTCGGGAGTATGTGGGCCTCACATGAACGGGTATGTCCTTGCAAAGAAAATCCTCAGGGCAGGCTAATACAAGATGACTATGGAAAAATATTGTTTTAGTTTTGTCCGAAAATGCCATCAGTGTCAGATACACGGCAACCTGATTCATGCAACACCTTTAGAGTTACATCTTATGTCAACGCCTTGACCGTTCGTCACTTAGGGCATAGATGTTATTGGGCCAATCGAAACTAAAGTTTCAAATGGGCACAAATTCATCTTGGTTGCCATTGATTATTTCACAAAGTGGTCGAAGCAGTCACTTTTAAAGCCGTCACCAAGAAAGCAGTGGTGGACTTCGTGCATTCGAACATTATTTGTCATTTTTGTATTCCTAATACTATCATTACAGATAATGCTGAAAATCTGAACAACCATTTGATGAGGGAGGTATGCGAAAAATTTAAAATCGGCCCAAAGCTAATGGCGTCGTTGAAGCTGCAAACAAGAACATCAAGAAGATCCTCAGGAAAATGATTCAGGGTTCCAGACAATGGCATGAAAAGTTACCATTTGCACTATTGGGATATCGCACAACCGTGCGCATATCAGTTGGGCCCACGCCCTACTTATTGGTTTATGGCACTAAAGCTGTAATACCTGTAGAAGTTGAGATTCGCTCTCTTCGGATCATTGTTGAAGCTGAGATCAAGGATGATGAATGGGTGAAGACCCGTTTGGAACAGTTGACTATGATTGATGAAAAGCGGATGGCCGCAGTTTGCCACGGGAAGTTGTATCAACAAAGAATGGCTCGTGCCTACAACAAGAAAGTGCGGCCCAGAAAATTCAAAGTGGGGCAACTCATTCTGAGACGTATTCTCCCACATCATGAAGAAGCCAAAGGAAAATTTGCTCTAAATTGGAAAGGTCCAAACATTATAAGAAGAGTGTTGCCGAAGGGAGTGTTGTACTTGGGAGATATCGAGGGAAACGACCCCGAGACAGCTGTTAATGTAGACGCGATCAAAAGGTATTACATTTGACTATTTTCACAGCTTTAACATGCTCCGATTGGGATGACGAAGGCTTTCTTTCTCGCTATCCAAACACTATGAACCTTTTGCAAACCTATTTGAGCTGGTTCCCTTTCTTTGATTACCCTCTTTCGAATCTGGAAGTTATTATGAAGAAAAAAAAATGAATGATGAAAAGAAATAAGAAAAAACAAAAGAAACGAAAGACAAAAGAAAATAAAAAAACAAAGTTCATTGAAGTACGTTTGGCTTGATTCCGAAAGGATACGTAGGCAGCCTCTTTCTGGGGTTCAGTCACACCACAATAAAAATTCACACTCCCCCAAAAGTTGAAACAGGGGCAAATGTTACAATGGTTCAGCGATGGTTTCGCTTGAGAGGTTCCAAATTTATAATTCAATTCATATCCTTTTTACCCAATTCCTTTTCAAGTCCTTCCGATCAATCAACGAGAATGTTCAAGAATTGGAGGATACAATCACTTAGATCTGATGCCACCAAAATGAGAGAAATAAAATGAGAGAGTCTTATTGGTGAAAACCCTCACGGGCACCATAAGACGATGGCGAGCAGTAAAACTAAAATGAGAGTCTTGTAGTGAAAACTCATAAAGAGCACTATAAGAAGATGGTGAGAAGAGAAATGAGAGAGGTTAGCTGATGAAAACCTGCAAAGGGCGCCACTGATCGAAAAAAGGATCCTCACAGCCATTGGCATCGACATAGTCCTGGGTAAGGTTTCTTGGTTTTGAGGCAAAAGTTGTGATGAATTTATGAGAGTCAGACGGTTTACACAGATCAGGCATCCAATCCAAAAGGCATGTCATGTTCATTGAAGTCCGCATGTACTCCAGATAAGTTCTTCTTTCCTTTCTCTGAAAGGGATACCTCTTGTCTAAATTCATTGTCCATTCTATTGTTTGTTTTTCTTTGAATCCCTTTCGGTCTAACTCTATTCCAAAACTAAGGCGAAGAAGGGATGGCAAGACTGATTTACAGGGCTTTTGTTTGATACAAGCTAATATTCAAAAGGCACCCAGCCTCGGCAGGGGCATCAAGTCAACCCCGACTGGCCATGGTGGTTGATGCTTGAAATCAAAAACTTTCTAAAGGAGAAAATCAAATTGAAAGTGCCTACAAGGACAAAATAAAGTTGAAAAGGTTAAGTCCCAAGTGGCTAGCCGTTTGCCGTTTGAAAAGCCAAAGGTTCCCCAATGCTCTGAAATTGGAAGTTTTGGAGGAAAGAAGTCGAAAGTGAAATGCCACAAAGGCAAAATAAAGTTTAAAAGGTTAAATCCCACGCGACCAACTGTCATGTAAAAGTTTGAAAAGTCAAAGGCTCTCCGGAGCCAGAAATGCAAGTGGTATTTAGGAAACAGCTAGTGGCAGGTTGAAATCATCATCAAAAGAAGATGGGCCAAGATCAAGTGACTGAAACACTCAAGGCCGTAAAACCAACCACCGTTTCAAACTAACAATTGTTCTTTATTTGAAAAAAAAGAAGAAGAAAACAGGTGTAATCCAAAAGCAACCTTGCAAGAAGCAGGTACAACCAAAAAGAAACCATGCGGAGACTAAAATAGCTCTGCAGCAGCAACAACTCAAAACGGGAAGTCTTCTCCAAATTCCTTCTCACATTCTACTTTATTCTTTTAATATATATATATATATATATATATATATATATATATATATATATATATATAATAAAAATAAAACTTCAAAATCATGGTAGCATAGGGTCTCCACTCCCTAGTTGATTTTATTTTATACATAGGGTCTCTACTCCCTAGTTTGCTTTTCCAAAATAGGGTCTCCACTCCCTAGTTGATTTTATTTTACACATAGGGTCTCCACTCTCTAGTTTGTTTTTCCAACATAGTGTCTCCACTCCCTAGTTGATTTTATTTTAGACATAGGATCTCAACTCCCTAGTTTTCTTTTCCAACATAGGGTCTCCACTCCCTAATTGATTTTATTTTAGACACAAGGTCTCCACTCCCTAGTCCCTTTTCCAACAGAGGGTCTCCACTCCCTAGTTGATTTTATTTTAGACATAGGGTCTCCCCACTCCCTAGTTTATTTTATTTTAGACATAGGGTCTGCACTCCCTAGTCTCTTTTCCAACATAGGAATTCCACTGCCTAGTTGATTTTATTTTAGACATAGGGTCTTCACTCCCTAGTCTCTTTTCCAAAATAGGGTCTCTACTCCCTAGTTAATTTTATTTTAGACATATGGTCTCCACTCCTTAGTCTTTTTTCCAACATAGGGTCTCCACTCCCTAGTTGATTTTATTTTAGATATAAGGTCTTCACTCCCTAGTTGATTTTATTTTAGACATAAGGTCTCCACTCCGTAGTTGATTTTATTTTAGACATAAGGTCTCTACTCCCTAGTCTCTTTTTCAACATAGGGTCTCCACTCCCTAGTTGATTTTATTTTAGACATAGGGTCTCCACTCCCTAGTCTCCTTTCCAATATAAGGTATCCACTCCCTAGTTAATTTTATTTTAGACATAGGGTCTCCACTCCCTAATTGATTTTATTTTAGACATAGAGTCTTCACTCCCTAGTCTCTTTTCCAACATAGGGTATTCACTCCCTAGTTAATTTTATTTTAGACATAGGGTCTCAACTCCCTAGTTTCTTTTCCAGCATAGGGTCTCCATTCCCTAGTTGATTTTATTTTAGACATAGGGTCTCAACTTCCTAGTCTCTTTTTCAATATAGATAAAGTAGTATAGAGTTTTGTTACAAATAACTCGCGAAATTTTCCTAGTAAAAACTGGGGCAGAAAAATTTCGTTCGTTTGTTTGTTTTGGTGTCTAAGCAGGTTCTACCCCTAGGCACAGGGATTCGAGATGACCAAAAGAAGAAGTCTCGATCCAGAATAAAAGAAAAGAACAAAAAGAAGTGAATCCATTATGCAGAAGTAAATGAAAAGGTGTGGACTGCTCAAGACATGATTGAAGTCACGAGTATTGCTGTTCTAGTCTTCATCAGAAGAAGCCGTAGAAGAATGAACTAGCACTGATAGCTAGCAAGCATCAATATTCAGATCAGAGTCTGCATTAAGAGCTAGTCAAGACTCAAGACCAAGTTTCAGAAGACTTATAGATAGAAATCTTGTAACTCATAGTTAATTG
The DNA here is from genome assembly GCF_000715075.1 of Nicotiana tabacum. Classification (NCBI taxonomy): domain Eukaryota; kingdom Viridiplantae; phylum Streptophyta; class Magnoliopsida; order Solanales; family Solanaceae; genus Nicotiana; species Nicotiana tabacum. Next base: position 133,446,863 of record NC_134094.1, on the reverse strand, counting down.
GCTGGTTTAATTTTTTTCCATTTCTGATTTATGGTGTAATAAGGAGGTCAGCAAATAGCAACAACAACAGTGAAATCAAAGCTTCCTGGTAGTCCCATCTACCAAAATTTCCAGAACTATACCGACCTGATTCCTTTATAGCCAAGGATATGTAAGCAACCTCCGAAGCAAGGTTCAGTCAAACTTTTTTAAAATGCTTTTCATGGAGTGTCAAACGGGTAAAAATTGCTCGTAACTGCTCACTTTATCTTTGCCCGAAAACTCTTCATGTTTCCGAGTAAAGAGGGGCAGCTGTGAGCACATAATTTTTGCCCTATGAAAATACTCCTACAAAATCCACAAAAAATAGTTTTCTAGTTTTTATAGAATTTTTAGGAATTTCTCTTTATTTGTTGGTTTGCATTTAGCTGTATTTTTGTGCATATTTAATATCTTAAAATCATAAAAAAATTATCAAAAATATTTTTTATATTTCATTTAGTTAAGCTTAGGATTTTAATTGCATGTTAGGATTTAATCATGTGTTAGAAGTATTGTTACAATATAAAATTATAAAAATACACATAATCTTTCTTGGTTTTCTTTTACATCTTAGGTTTAATTAATTAATTAAATTTGGGAATCCACAAATTAATTTGTTTAAATAGACCATTCAGGTAAAAAGGGTTAATTTTGCAATTTGAGTTTTAAGTGCTATGTTAGTTAAAGTGGCTAACATTGCAAAAAATTAAAGAAGGAAAAAGAAGAGGTTAGCTTGGTCTTTGTTGAAATTGGGCCAAGAGCACAATTGTTAAGTGGCCCAATTGCCAAAATTCGTCCCATTTTAGCCCCAAACCTGGTCCGTTTCAATTTACCCTCAGAAGGCTCTTAAACGACACTGTTTCGTCACCTTGAATCCCCACCCTCGATCTCTTTTGATTCTACGGCTACGAACTGATACCCTTTTCCCTATTTAAGTGTCTGAAACCTCCTCCCCCAAAATATCCCCTCATTTCTCCCATCTCGCTCATCTCTCTAACCCTAGCCGCCCCAAATTCCTCTACCGGCGGGCACCACCTCAATCACTCCCAAATTAACACCCTATAATCTCCAACCTTCCTTCATCCCTAATCTACCATTAATTCTCCCAAAACCCCCCACCAAACCTTTCGAATTTCAAATCCAAAAAACCCTAGAAATCCTAGGCCCCCATTTTTGATTCTTCAAGACTTCAAGACTCGATTCAAGCTGAAATTAACATCAATCGATTGATGTTAATTTCGGTTCGTGTCGAATACATTGGAGTCCAGCCAACTTGTTCTCGACCAGTCAGAGTTCCAAATTTTTCACACTCTTCAGGGTAATCATTTTCTTTCTCGTTTAGTTTAATTAACTGTTAGTCTTGCACTTAATAGTATTTGTTATTCTGAATGTTCATTGTTTAAGTTATTAGTTAATTGCATAATCATTTAGTTCAATTATATGTTAATTAATTTAATTGCATAAGTTTAATCAATTAATTATTAAATTATTTGGTTTTTGCATTAGTGTTTTTGTTCAGGTCTGTTTGTTTCTTTTGGTGTGGCTATTTATAATAATTGGAACTTTATGAGGTTAAAAGAAAAAGGAAAAAAGAATAGAATAGAAGATTTGAAAATACAATAAAATGAGGAAATCAGGTTAAGATTGGGGTTAAGGGGGTAATTTCAGAAGTTTAAGGGGTTAGAAGAAAAGGAAGGAATCTCTGGAACTGGACAGCTGTTCATTTTTGTTGTGAAAAGATGTTTTTTAGGAAACTGGCAGAATACTCTCACACCCTCTCTCACTCTCTCATAGGGCACAGATATTTCCTATATAAGGGATCTCACATTCATTCACACCCCCCCCCCCACACACACTCATTCTCTGCAGAAAATTCACACTCCTTTCTTGATTAACACTGATTTTTCTTGGAGAAAAACACTCTGAAAACTCGATTTACATACAAAGAAAACAAAAAAAAGGAGAAAAAGCTGTTTTGAACTTTGAGCATACTTGGTTGATATTTTCCTGGGGTTTCAAAGGATTTTCAAGCTTCAGAGCTGTTGTTTGCTGACTTGATTCTGCTGATTTCCCTGCTGTAGCTGAATTTAGGAATTCTAGACCTCATTTGGTTAACTGCTGCGTAGTTCCTACTTTTAGGTATGTTAATCTTCACTTGTGATTATCTTTGAGCTTATAGATGAATATTTGAATGTTTGATTCCATGGTTATACTCAATTTCATGCATTTATTTTGTGTTAAATTGCCATATCTGCTTATCTTTGTTCCTCTTTTAATGGATATTTTTGTTCATCTGTTTCTCTAGTAAAATTATGTATAAAATTACTTATGAACTAGTCTACTTGCTATTGATAATCATCCATCTTGATGAAATCTGTTAGTTTTTCGATATTTCAAAAATATATAAAAATGATGAAGTTGATCGAAATTTAATGCCTACTAAGGTTAATCTAAGTGTTGTTTTCAATTAGAATGTTAGATGTGTTATTTGATCATTTCAAGTCTAAACAACACATTTTCAAAGGTTCGAAATTGATTCCTATAAACAGACTAAGGAACAGAAGGCTACCATAGTATTATGCGCATGTAAGTAATTCTGTGTTAATTTGGAGAATGTAAAGAGTTGTTGCTACTGATCACATGGCTGTAGTTTGCAGATCTGACCACTAATTGGTCAGATTAGTAAACTCTAAAGCTCAAGGAGGATCTTGAAGGTAATGGGGATGATTCTTTTTATATATGGTAGTACAGAGGCTTAGTTATAATTCGGAGTTGATTTGAAAGATTAGTTGCTAGGGTAGGGTAATGATTTTCATGTAAAATATCTTAATATGCACAAAAGGAGTTTATTGATCACCGTAATAGTCTAAGAATTAGTCATGTCATGTAACAAATGTATGAGTCTTCTCTATGATGTTAGAATCATTGTTTATTACGATTAAGCATGGTTCTAGGTTGGATTTGTAGTGACAATTATATTTATGTATTTGGACTTGACTATTTTGAATTGGCCTACTTTATTTTTTTTGGACTTGATGATAAATTAGCCCATGTTGAAAAGTCTACTATACAATCAAATGCATTAGGTCTCAATTGTTGAGAGCCTAAAGAGACCTGGTGGAAAACAGGTCCTACTGGGCCTATTGTATTGTGGCCCAGTCTCGAAAACTCTTCTGCATAAAATAAAAGATTGTTTATAGTTCAAATGTCAGTTAAAACCCTATAATCATTCGATTAGGGCTCGTTTAGTTTAATTCGGCACATCCTTACACTTAGTTTAAACCCAACATCCTTGTTAGTCAAACTCACGTGGTTAAACCTTTTAAAATCCATTTGCTTTCACACCAACACGAGTAGGATATGAAATGACATCAAATGGTCTGCTAGGATCTAAATGAATAAGATTGTTTGTTTAATCTTATAATATCATGCCCTACAATAAAATTCACAAATCTTCATAGAATGCTTTAGGCGCGTTCTAATCTATTATCATGATTGTGTACATGTTCGCGTGACATAATTATGATTTCCACAAATAAATCAAAGTATGCGTTCGCGCGACTTTGGTCGAACAATTCTAATATTAATAAAGCGTGATTAATTATGTACACGTACGCATGACATATTTTAGTGCCCCAAATAAAACGGATTTACACACATGTGATCCGTTTCAAAGATAAACCTATACAGCGCCATAATTAAAAGCGATAAAAAGGAAAATACATATAGGTTCTAAAAATACGTAGTTAAACAAATTAATTAAGCCAAGTATGATTAAAAGCGACCGTGCTAAAATCACAGAATCCAGGAGTGCCTAACACCTTCTCCCGAGTTAACATAATTCCTTACTAGATCTTCTAGTTTCGCAGACTTAAACAGAGTCAATTTTCTCGATTTGAGATTTTAAAATAAATCGGTGACTTGGGACACCATAATAATTATCCCAAGTGGTGACTCTGATTAAATAAATAATCTCATTTCGAATAATGTCACTTTAATTGAAAAAAACTATTTATTTCGCGGGAAAAAATGAGGTGTGACACTTGCATATTATAGGATTCAAGTGAAGTGATGTCATGCACTTTCTATAGCAAACACATGCCTTATATTGCCTTAGAGAAGGTGAAGTGGTCTTAACATTAGTTCCAATTTTGATGATCTCAGGTCTCTAACCAATGCCTACAAAATTGGCCTCATCTGCAGCTATTCTTTTCTTGGGTAACATCTGCAGCTATTGTACAACTTTCCAATTTTATCGGATGTCCCCGAATGACATAGCTATTTATAACTTTCCAATTTTATCATATGTTCCGACCTCTCTTGAATTCTTGTATACGTAAGCAAAATTAATTTATTGTTCGTGCCTAGACTATTACATTTAACCTCCTCGATGAAGTTTGCCCCATCAAGGCTTGACCTGTAACGGTTCAGGTTCAACTGTCAAAGTATTATACTATTATTTTGGTTCAACTTTCGGATCCTCACAACTTTGACTGCTTGAGCTTTAATCCAAAATGTGCTTCAACAATTGAATTCTTGATCTCGTTTTATATGACCTCTAACTTTTCCATTCTATTCTATAGTGAAATTTGTTTAAGACAAGCTTCAGAACAAACAATATTTTGGAGTTCACTATTATAATTATGACACCTTATTTGCCTATATTTGGTGGCGTTTTAGAAACTTTTAACCATTAAGTTCTAAGTGACTGAAAAAGATGCTAACATATGTTTTTCTTGGTTTGTTTATTGTTTTGGGGCCACTCATTGTGTATGTATAATTGTTTCGTAAATAAGTTTTTTCAAGACAAATTGTACTAGTAGTCCTTTCCTCTTGATTTATTAACCTGTATTACTGTTTTAATGTATATTTTTAACTCTAATCATTTCCTATTGTAATGGTAATGTAACGTTTTTCTATCAATCTGAAATTTTTAATAGTCATTGTAAGAATTCTAGTGAATCAAGTTCCCAAAATTATTCGTTTAGTTTCCGGTGTAGGAAATTAACAGCTGCTCGTTCCCAAAATCACTCGGCTAATTATCCCATAATAAACGCATATGAACTAACAATGCAAAAATATATCGTTGCTGTTAAGAATAGTTAATCTTTTGTAACACATTACTACCTTATTTTTGAGGTTACAAACTCATGCATAAGATAAACAATACAAGTAATTAGCTTTTAAATGACCTGATACCTGATAGTATATAAAATTTTGCAGTCATTGCATTTAAGTTAAAACTCTAATTATTATTCCAAATATCTATTCACGCTTAACTACTCTCTCTGTTTCAATTTAAATGAGACATTTTTCTTATTAGTCTGTTCCAAAAAAATGACACATTTCTGGATTTAGAAATAATTTAACTTTAAAAACTTTTCATTTTACTCAGTTTACCCTTAATGAAAAGCTTTTATAACCATACAAATATTGTGGCCCCACAAAACTTTTGCCCCTCAAGCTTTTAGCACCACATAATTCAAAAGTCTTCTTTTGTTCCTTAAACTTTGTGTCAAGTCAAACTACATCATATAAATTGAAACGAAGAGAGTAATAAACAAGCTTCACTTGTAAGTGTTTTGAAACAATTTGTGTAACAAGTACATAACAAGATAATTCAATCCAAAAAGAGTACCTCACAGGGAATGAACAAGCTATATATACAGGAGTAGTCTCTTATAACAAACTTAAAAAAAAAGCTTAGCAACCACTTGGGAGTACAAAATACTAGTCTAAAACATGAAGGATGATCACAACAAATGGCTAATAAAACACTTTTTAGAGAGCAGGCAACTTTCTGGCTGTTGTTATTTAGAGTCTTCAGTCTTCACTTGATACAGTGCTTCAATCTCTTCAGATCAAATGTGTGCCTGAAATTCAAAGACGGCACGTTTCAATCGTATAGAAAAAAGAAATTCGGTCTAATGTAGAAGAACAGTTAATGGAAGGGCACCACAAAATGGCATTTGAATCATTACCCAATTTACCCGATAAGACAAACAGAACGCGCCAGCACGAACAGCCCTCTGAACTTAGGATCGGACTACACGAGCAGCTTGTGAGCTCTGACTGGCCAACTTTCATGTGACAGCCATAAAACCTTGAAGAGTTAGCAAAAATGCATCTGCTAGCAATCTGACGATGAACCTGAAGCACAAGCGCTTTCTGTATTTACTGTTCCTTATGGCTGCTACGTCAGTGCTACTTGCTGTCTGGGATTGAATAACATACTCCCTCTGCAGATCGTTAAGTTTCTCCACCAATTCTTGGAAAGATGGGCGATACTGTGTCTCACTGAGTTGGACGAAACAGTAAAGTTGCATACCAGGTCAGTTGAGAAGATGAGGAAAATTAAAGTGATTCAAAGCCAAAAGTTGCCAGGGCTAGCGTGGAAAATAGTGGACAATCAGGCAATACAAATTTAAAATGCAACTCAATTTGTACTACGTGTGGAAGTTAGTTATTAGGATGTGTATTGGCTACTGAACATGTATATTTGTGTTTTATGCTCTCAGTTTTTATAGGCAATCGGAGATGTTCCTAGCACATAGGCAAAAATGGATCTTCTCTTCACTTCTGTTTGGTCCACAGATAGCAAAGCATTCATCAGATCAGATGTTGTCATTGTCTTAATCTTCCATATACTCTCCGTCTTTAATAGTATAGGTTCTTGAAAATCAAATAATTAACACTGATATAGCTATAGTGATGTTTCATGAAGAACTTTAGTCGTCAATCCAGGAGGATAACCTAAAGTTCTAGTAAACTTGCACCACGACCAAAGTATACGCAATGCTCCATCTTAGAAGTTAACATGATCAAATAATGAATTAAAAATAAGACTAACTAGACAGGCTTACCCATTGGCTCAGAGATCAAAATATCAGCTTTCTCAGGCAACTCTACATCTTCAACCTTTCCTATGATTACCTAAACATCCATAGATGAAACATTAACAAAAACGCATAAGAAGCACTACCAAGATACTATATGAATATGTCGGATAGCATTGGAAAAGACACCGGAAAAAAACAAGAGAACGATCAATAAATCAAAAACACCTCAATCCCATACTAAGTGGAGTCAGCTTAAACAAGTAAAAGAACACTTGCTGTAATTCTTTCATTCAGTGATGGATTTCCAGCAATCAGTTTTCTGGCATATTCGGCCATTTCAGAAGCTTCTATGGCATAAACATGCTTTGCACCAGCCTATGAGGTTTTTTGGGTGTGAAGAGAGGTTGGAAAAAGAAAAGATAATAGAGTAGAGATATCAGCATAAATGGCTGTGCTATGGTTGATATCGTTCATCGAAAAGCACAAGATGCATTGGTACAAACAGATCACCTGAGCTGCAAATAATGACAAAATGCCACTACCAGCACCAACATCAACCACTATGCGACCCTCTAGAAAAATAGCCAGTAAGATCTAGTCTTCAAGCGTTGATTAGAAAGATGAGTGTCAGAAACCTCATGTAATTAACAACACAAATACTGGTTTAGAGTAGGCTTAGACATCATCCATATGATAGGACCAAGAGACCAGAATTTAGACATTGCGGTACCACGCCATAAGCATAAGCTTGATTCCAAAAATTCTATGATCAAGTTTGGAGTAACTGATAGACTTGTCTTTGACAATTTAACCTGTAAAAGGAATTTCACGCACCTTCTCCAATATGTTCTTCAATTGTTAAGTCCTCCCACAAGATTTCGTAATCCGGGCAGTCAGTATCCATGTCCACCTTATTAACATCACTACTGCTGGTGCTTCCGAAGCTACTAGTACTGCTTGTGCTGTTGACATCAAATGAAGTAGACCAGGATCCCGAAGCTTCATTGGTGGTTGTCCAGTTAGCATCAATGAACTGATTGTCTGGTATTAATGCATTATAACTGTTACTGTAATTAAACTCATGGTCAATGTTTAGCCAAGCCTGTACAAATCTCGTACTCCCTGTCTCTGACGCATCTCGCTTGTTGCCTTTCCATGGCCATGGTAAGCTCTTCTTCGCCATCCATGCCTCTGTCTTCAAGGTGATAGCCTTACAAATCCCTTGTTTTCCCTCACTCTCATCCCCAGAATAGCTTGAGTGTTTCCCCTGAGAATGTTCCTCTTTTGCAAGATTAGAGAATAATCCAAAGGGAGAAGTGTGAACATCTCCCAAACGCGTACGCGCTCCAATGGAATTTGCATCCTCCCAGTGATCTGAGAGAGCAGCCCCAGAAAATGCACGGCTCAAGTAATGACTATCTCCACTTCCACCTTCATGATGCACGCTGCTCTCTCCTGTCCTTATTTTTGACTTAACCTTGTTGCTCACCTTTGAGGCCTGTTATGAGATTTCGTCATATTAGCATATGCCTACCGTTGTATACAGACAGTAAAGAGAACTAAAAGAAAACCAGGCAACTATCCAAACAAAGTGAGTACTAACCAAATTAGAAATTTTGGAGGCAATGGTAACTTGCAGGGGCTGCTGGGGATCAAGCCCAAGTTTGGAAGAAGCAAGGGTTTTCTGGCTCTAAATCTTGCATCAGGTTCCAATTGCTTCACTTCCATTGATGCAAACCCTGTTTCTTGGAAATCCCTCGCATTACTCGATACAGAAATAACACCGACAAAAGTACCATCATCGTCATAAAAAGGGGTAGTGGTAGCAATGACTAGGAATCTATCCCCTCGCTTATTCTTAACTGGAAACAGTCCAGACCAACACTCACCCCTTTTCATCACTAGATGTACAATGTTATTAGCATCAGCATAATCCTGAGCATATGCTAAGAGCTGAACGGGATCTTGTCCAAGAGCTTCTTCAGCAGAATAACCATATAGTCGTTCAGCAGATCGATTCCTGTGCAACAATGGCTCAAATTACACTCCTAAATTAATAACATTGAAAAACATGACAAACACCAATCAAGGTCTAACAATGGCTCAACTTACACTCCTATGTTACATTGAACAAACGTGATAAATAGCAGTCATGGTCTAACTAAAAAGCAAACTCAGCTAATTTTAGACACAAACACAATCTCTCCCAGCCACTTCTTTTCTCTCCCAAGTCCGAATGAACAAAAGAAAAGTGAAAAGGCAAAAGATACGAAGTCTACTTCAATTACTCACCAGTAATTTATACGATAGTTGACATCAAATTTATGCAATGCTTGTCCCATTGACTGTAATATATTCAAATAGTGTCTATCAGTAAACTTCACTGCAGCATGGCCACCACCATTACTGCTGTCACCCTCGCCTTTACTACTACTCTCTCTTCCCAATGGTGACAAATGACTGAAATAAGTTGGCCCTCTCTTCCAAACAGAGACAGCACCACCATCAAAACCACCACCAGCCCTACAACAAGGCCGCTGCTGTGGGGAGATTGAATGGGACGTTTGTCTCTGTGATCTGGGATCATCAGAAATCGTGAGCTTAGACATCTCCTGCTTTAATCGAGCATGCCCTGCCTCAGCTGGTGATGATGGTCCTTGAGCTGATGCTGTTGTATTATCCATTTCGACCCAATATTCCAAGATCGATCAAACCCCACTTCAGATTCAGCCAGTTTGATTTTCCTTCCTCCAATGCTCTGAGAAAAACCAATAGGATGTATCTATGACTAATTTACTGACACCCCACTATATATCTGTGTCTATGTAGCCAAATACAAATGAAAAATTTGAAGTGCATTTCTTGCTGAAATGGAGAAAATGGTCGCCTTTTAAGTTCAAGAAGCCACTTTCTTCGGCCCCTGACAGCTAGCTTTCTCATATCATTTCCGTTAAATAATGACCGTCAAAGGTTAATGACATAGTTTTCCAGAACTCACGGAATGGACCCATATAAGATTCGGTAACGTGATGTCACGTGCCCCAAATGCAGTTTCTAGCAAAACAGCCTTTGAAAAGGTGAAAAGGTCTTAACATCAGTTCCAACTTTGATCATCTCAGGCCTCTCATGGTTCAGATACATTGGAGGTCAAACCAATGACCAGAAAATTGGCCTCATCTGCACCTATTGCACAACGAGCCTAGATATCTGAATTATTTGCATTTAGGCATCACAATCCAGTCTAATCCCACCTCAACTTCACTCTTCTTATGCCGACTAAACTTGCAATACATACATTCAATCTTACTTCTATGTATCCAAAAACTCTTACTCTAGAGTGCTTCTGCATAGTTCAAACTTTTGGTTTACACTCTCGTTGGTTTCGTCAATTAGCAAAAAGTTGTCTTGGAAAATATTAATCCTCATAGTTTAGAAGTGTCTTGGAAAGGTTGGAGTAGGACGGCTTACCAAGCTATTTAATGCTATACTATGAAGTGGTAGCATGCCCGACGAATGGAGAAGCACTACCTTGATTCCAATTTATTATAACAAAGGAGATATTCAAAGTAATGCGAACTATCATTTAAAATTACCAAATAAATCTTTACCCATAACTACTGACCTAAAGTTTCTCACAGCTTGTACTAATCCTAACGTACACCAATTACATAAAAGGCAGTCCAAAATTTCTGCTAAAACCAGAAAATTGAATCTTGACTGATTAATGTCAGATTTTTCCAGAATTTCTGGAATAGATTCAATATAGGATTCAGTAAAGTGATGTCAGTCACGCACCCCAAATTGCACATATAGCTAAATAAGCATTGGAAAAGGTTAGAAGGACTTAGCATGAGTACCAATTTTGATGATCTCATGCCTCCCTAGTTTCAGAATGACTAGAAAATTAGCTTCATCTGCATTAATTTTTTGGGGAACATCTGCAGGGTGCAGCCAAAGGGTTGAAATTGCTTAGTGAAAAAAAAAGGGGTTGAATTTGACCTCTTGAAAATTTTCACTTACACACTATTTACACACGATTATATAACAATAATAACATATCTAGTAAAATTATACAAGTAGAGCATTTTTGAAAAAACAACTTTTTTGAAAAGTATTTTTGAGAAAAATACACTTAGAAGCACTTTTTAAAAGCTTAGCCAAACCCTAATTGTTGCTTAAAAGAGATTTTCAAGTTAATTAGTCAAACACAAACTACTTCTCACCAAAAATATTTTTTTGAAAAGCGCTTTTCTCAAAAGCGCCTCTTAAAATAAGCGGTTTTTAGAAACTTGACCAAACAAGATATAAGATAACTAATGAGAAAAAAAATAACAACAAGGGAGGCTTCATCAGCACACGAAAATTTGGAATTCGGTCCGAATTCTAATATTTTGGCCAAAAAATGCCAAAACACGAGTAACGGTCATGCTGAAACCCTGACTATTGTTCATAAGGTTATTTTTTATGTCCACACACAATTTTAGGTGAATTGGATCCGGTAGCCCGAATTCATGCAAATGGCGTGGACTATAACACACGAAAATTTGGAAATCGACCTAAATTCAAGATCTTTGGCCCTAAAATGCCAAAACATGAGGAACGTTCATGCCGAAGCTATGACTGTTGTTCATTAAGTCAGTTTTGATGGCCCCGCAAAATATTTGGTTAATCAATCTGGTAGCCCGGATTTATGCATACGGCAGCACACAAAAATTTGAAAATCGGCAAGAATTCTAGTTTTTTGGCCCTAAAATACCAAAAAACAAGGAACGGTCATGCCGAAGCAATAACTATTGTTTATTAGGTCATTTTTGATAGCCTCGCAAAATTTTTGGCGATTAGAATCCGATAGCCCATGTTCATGCAGATAGCGAGGACTATAACGCACGAAAATTTAGAAACCGGCCAGAATTCTAGTTTTTTTTTATCCTTAAATTCTAAAAAAAATGAGGAACACTCGTGCCAAAGCCATGACTATTGTTCATTAGGTCATTTTTTTAATGGCTGCGCAAATTTTTAGGCAATTTGGATCTAGTAGCCCGGATTCATGAAAATGGTATTGACTATAGCATAAGAAAATATGAAAATCGGCTCGAATTCTTGTTTTTTGACCCTAAAATACCAAAAAACAAGAAACGGTCGGGCATGATTATTGTTCATTAGGTCATTTTTTATCCGCAAAATTTTAGGCGATTCGGATCCGGTAGTCCCGATTCATGAAAATGGCATGGACTATATATAACACACGAAAATATGAAAATCGGCTCGAATTCTAGTTTTTGGCCCTATAATGCCAAAAACAAAAAGGAATGTTCATGCCGAAATTATGACTATTGTTCATTAGGTCATTTTAGATGGTCCCACATAATTTTAAACGATTCGGATCTGGTAGCTCAGATTCATGCAGATGGCATGAAATATAACTAGTTTTTTAAAAGGCATTTTCGGGGCGAGTGCACCAAAAATGCCCCAATGCGATAGTGTGGGGAGAAAGTCTCAAAAGGCGTACACCCAACAATTCAGGGCGTACGCCCGAGCGTTTGAGGCACAATTTTTTAGTGAGGCATAAGCCCCAAAGACTTTTTCAAATTAAAATAAAATTTGCTGAATAAGTCATTCATATAATATCCAAATTCTCAAAAATCAGCTTGTAATTACTCAAAAGTTTTAAAAAGGAACTGAAATATATTAAATTAAAAAAGTTAAGGCCCTTTTTTTATTGATTAAATCCCTAATTTATGATATTTTTCAATTCTTTATCTTGTCCGCTAGTATACTAATATCTCCCAAAAGTAACGAATCTTTAATTTTTTTTACAAATACAAAAAGAACTCCATTCTCCTACATAGTAGCAAGTTCAAAGTTCAAATTGGAGGTTAGTCATCTTTTTTGTTTCTCCATGTAGAAAATTTTATTCTTTTCGACTCAAATTTTATATATATATATATATATATATATATATATATATATATATATATATATATATATATATATATATATATATATATTCGGGATGGATTTCCCAGGGCATGGACTTAACTTACCAAAACACGAGGAACTGTCATGCCGAAACCACGACTATTGTTCATTAGGTCATTTTGGATGGCCCCGCAAAATTTTAAGAGATTCGTATTCGGAAGCCCAGATTCATGCGGATGGCGCTAACTATAGCACACGAAAATTTAGAAATCGGCCCGAATTCTTATTTTTTGGCCCTAAACTGCCAAAGAATGAGGAACAGGCATATCGAAGACATGACTATTGTTTATTAGGTCATTTTTTATGGCCCCGCAAAATTTTAGGCGATCTGGATGCGATAGCCGGGATTTATGCTGATGGTGTAGACTGTAGCACACGAAAATTTAGAAATCGGCCAGACTACTAATATTTTGACCTAAAAATGCCAAAAAAGAATAACAACCATGCCAAAGCCATGACTATTATTCATTAGGTTATTTTTATGGCCACACAAAATTTTAGGTGAATCGAATCCGGTAGCCCGGATTCATGCAGATGACATGGACTATTGCACACGAAAATTTTGAAATCGACCTAACTTCAAGTTCTTTGGCCCTAAAATGCAAAAAAAAAAAAAAAGGAACGTTAAAGCCGAAACTATGACTATTGTTTATTAGGTCAGTTATGATGGCCACGCAAACTATTAGGTGATTCGATCCGATAGCCCGGATTTATGCAGATGGCGTAGAGTATAGCATTCAAAAATTTAAAAATCGGGCCGAATTCTAGTCTTTTGGCCCTAAAATGCCAAAAAACGAGGAACGGTGATGACAAAGCCATTACTATTGTTCATTAGGTCATTTTTATAGCCCCATAAAATTTAGGCGATTCGGATCCGGTAGCAGATTCATACAGATAGCGTGAACTATAAAACATGCAAATTTAGAGATCGGTCCAAATTCCAGTTTTTTAGCCCTAAAATGCAAAGAAATGAGGAACGATCATGCCGAAGCCATGCAGAAAATTTAAGGGGATTAGAATCCGATAGCTCGGATTCTAGTAGACGAGTACTATAGCGCACGAAAATTTAAAAATCGGCTCTACACTCATGCCGATGCCATGACTATTATTCATTAGGTCATTTTTTAAATGGATGCGCAAAATTTTAGGCGTTTCGGATCCGGTAGCCAGGATTTATGGAGATGGCATAGACTATAGCACACGAAAATATAAAAATCGGCTAGAATTCTAGTTTTTTTGGCCCTAAAATGCCAAAACATAATGAATGATCATGCCGAAACCATGAATATTGTTCATTAAGTTATTTTTTATCCGAAAAATATTAGGTGATTCGTATTTGGGCCCGAATTCATGCAGATGGCGTGGACAACAACATAGAGAATTTTAAAATCGACCCAAATTCTAGTTTTTAACATAAAAAAGCCAAAAAAAGGAACAGTTATGCCGAAGCCATGAATATTGTCCATTAGGACATTTTAGATAGTCCCACATAATTTTAGACGATTCATATTTGGTAACCTAGATTCATGTAGATGGCAAGGACTATAACACACGAAAATATGAAAATCGGCCCGAATTCTAATTTTTTGGCTCTAAAATGCCAAATATCGAGGAACAATCATGCCGAAGTCATGACTATTGTTCATTAGGTCATTTTTATGGTCCCGCAAAATTTTAGCCTAATCGGATCCGGTAGCCCAGATTCTTGCAGATAGCGTGGACTAAAGCACACGAAAATTTTAAAATCGACCTAAATTCAAGTTCTTTGGCCCTAAAATGCAAAATAAGGAGGAACGTTCATGCCGAAGCTTTGACCATTGTTCATTAGGTCAGTTTTTATGGCCCCACAAAATTTTATGTGATTCGATCCAGTAGCCCAGATTTATGCAGATGGCGTAGACTATAGCACACAAAAAATTAAAAATCGGCCCGAATTTCAGTCTTTTGACCCTAAAATGCCAAAAACGAGGAATGGTCATGCCGAAACCATGACTATTGTTCATTGGGTAATATTTTATTGCCCTGCAAAAATTTAGGTGATTCGGATCCAGTAGCACATTCATGCAGATGGCGTGGACTTAAGAACATGCAAATTTGAAAATCGGCCCAAATTCTAGTTTTTAGCCTTAAAATGCGAAAAAGAGGAATGGTCATGCCGAAGCCATGACTATTGTTCATTAGGTTAATTTTTATGGCCCCGCAAAATTTAAAGCTATTAGAATCCGGTAGCTCAGATTCATGTAGATGGCAACGACTATAGCTCACAAATTCTAGTTTTTAGCCCTAAAATGCCAAAAAAGAGGAACGGTCATGCCGAAACCATTAATATCATTAGGTCATTTTAGATGGTCCCACATAATTTTAGACTATTCGGATCTGTTAGCCCAGATTCATGCAGATGGCATGGACTATAACACGCAAAAATTTAGAAATTGGCCTAATTCCAATTCTTTGGCCCTAAAATGCCAAAACACGAGGAACGGTCATGCAGAAGACATGACTATTATTCATTAGGTCATTTTTTATGGCCCCGCAAAATTTTAAGAGATTCGTATCCGGAAGCCCGGATTCATGCGTAATGTGCTAACTATAACACATGAAAATTTAGAAATCGGCCTGAATTCTAATTTTTTTGCCCTAAACAGCCAAAAAATGAGGAACAGTCATACTGAAGCCATTAGGTCATGTTTTATGGTCCCTCAAAACTTTAGGCGATTCGGATCCGGTAGCTCGGATTTATGTTGATGGCGTGGACTGTAGCACACGAAAATTTAGAAATCGGCCCGAATTCTAATTTTTTGGCCAAAAAAAAGCCAAAAAACGAGTAACGGTCATGCCGAAATCATGACTATTGTTAATTAGGTAATTTTTTATGGACACACTTAATTTTAGGTGAATCGGATCTGGTAGCCCGGATTCATGTAGATGGCGTGGACTATAACACACGAAAATTTTGAAATCGACCTAAATTCAAGTTCTTTGGCCCTAAAATGTCAAAAAACGAGGAGCGTTCATGCCGAAACTATGACTATTGTTCATTAAGTCAGTTTTGATGGCCCCATAAATTTTAGGTGATTCGATCCGGTAGCCTGGATTTATGCAAATGACGTAGACTATAGCATACAAAAATTTAGAAATCGGCCCGAATTCCAAATTTTTGGCCCTAAAATGCCTAAAAACGAGGAACGGTCATGCCGAAGCCATAACTATTGTTCATTAGGACATTTATTATGGCCACACAAAATATTAGGCGATTCGAATCCGGTAGCAGATTCATGTAGATGGTGTGGACTATAGAACACACAAACTTGAAAATCGACCCAAATTAGTTTTAAACCCTAAAACGCGAAAAAACGAGGAACGATCATGCCGAAACCATGGCTATTGTTCATTAGGTCATTTTTTAAATGGCTGCACAAAATTTTAGGCAATTCAGAGCCGGTAGCCCGGATTCATGTAGATAGCATGAACTAACACACGAAAATATGAAAACCGGCCCGAATTTTAGTTTTTTGGCCCTAAAATGCCAAAAAAGAACGGTCATGTCTAAGCCATGAATATTGTTCATTAGGTCATTTTGTATGGTCTCACATAATTTTAGATGATTCAGATCTAGTAGCTAAGGTTCATACATATGGCGTGGACTATAACACACGAAAATTTAAAAATCGGCCCAATTCTAATTTTTTTAGCCCTAAAATGCCAAAAACGAGGAACGGTCATGGTCGAGCCATGACTATTGTTCATTAGGTCATTTTTATGGCCTCACAAAATTTTAGGAGATTCGTATCTGAAAATCCAAATTCATGCGGATGGCGCTAACTATAGCACACGAAAATTTAGAAATCGGCCCGAATCTAGTTTTTTTGCCCTAAACTGCCAGAAAGTGAGGAACGGTCATGCCAAAGCCATGACTGTTCTTTATTAGGTTATTTTTTATGGCCTCACAAAATTTTAGGCGATTCAGATCCGGTAGCCCGGATTTATGCTGGTGATAGCACACGACAATTTGGAAATCGGCTCGAATTCCAGTTTTTTAGCCCTAAAATATCAAAAGGCGAGTAACGGTCATGCCGAAACCATTACTATTTTTCATTACCTCATTTTTTATTGCCCAGCAAAATTTTAGGTTATTCAGATTCGGTAGCCCGGATTCATGCAGATGGCGTAGACTATAACGCATAGAAATTTGGAAATCGGCCTGAATTCTAGTGTTTTTGCCCTAAACTGCCAAAACATGAGGTACAATCATGCCGAAGCCATGACTAGTCTTCATTAGGTCATTTTTTATGGCCACGCAAAATTTTAGGCGATTCGTATCTGGTAGCCCGGATTTATGCAGATGGCGTGGACTATAGCATACGAAAATTTGGAAATTGGATCGAATTTCAGCTTTTTGGCCCTAAATGCCAAAAAACTAGGAACGGTTATGCCGAAACCATGACTACAAGCCAAGCCTCACGAGCTTTGAGGCCTGTTCCTTTCCTAGTCCGTGCATTAAACATTTTCTACTTGAGTTTGGAGTTGAGGACTCCGACCCTAACCTATAAATACCCCCTAAACGTGATTATTGATGGGTGGGTCAATTTTGAAGGCAGCAAAGGCATAGAAACACAAACGGAGCACGTAATTCATCGATTCTTCCATCTTTCATCTAGTATTCATAACTTTTATGTTTAAAAATAATATTTCGATTATTTTTATGAACATGAGTAGATAAAAACCTCATTATTCTGGGGTTATGGTTGTTATTGACACTTGTAGTTTGACGGTTGATTATTTTGCTTGAGTTATCATATTAATTTGTTTATTCAATCTTGCACTTAATTATTTTATTGCGTAGCTAACAATAGAATACTATCTACGAATTTATAGTTGAACTGAACAGTGAGAATTATAGATTGCATATAAGATTGAATAGAGTAAGTTCTTGAATCTAAGCATCATAGAAATTATTCGCGATTAGGATATACATATTCTAGTTGCCTTGGTTATTTTCGCAAGAATACACATGCATTCTTGTAAATTCTGATTCTATAGACATATAGTATTAGGTTGGCTTGAATAGGCAAACGAAACATCAAAAGAACTTCGCGAGCATAATAAACCATGTTAATCAATAAATTAGATAAATCAAGTGATTAAATCAACTGGAAGAACGCAATAGGAAAGACATTAATCCCATAACTCCGAAATATTCCCATCTCATTGAATTCTTTCTAAATGTTTGTTTGTTTATTTTGCACCTTTGAATTGTTTGCTTATTTAGTAATATCGTAGTAAATTTTAGTAGTATAAATCACAATCATCTTCTTCACAACTACTTGAGCAATAAATTTATAAATAGTTTAGATTGGACAATAATTGATCATAATTCCTCGTGGGACGATACTTTCTTATTACTTTATTACTTGTCGATCGTGTATATTTGCGTGTGCGTTTGGATCCAAAAAGTTTTTTCCATCATTGTCGGGGTTTTAGAAATTAGCTACTTGTCTAAAATAAGCTTTTATTTATTTTTGTTCAAGATTTAATTTGTTTTTTACTGTTTCTGAATCTATAGGTGTTCACATTGAATGCTAAGAAGAAGTAACAGTTTCAATAATCTTCCTCATTTTGATCCTGAACCCGAAAGGCTCTTTCACAAGTTAAGAAGGGAGACGGAAGCAAGAGTAAGAATTGCAGAGTTGAGCATTATAGTCCAACCATAGTCAATTGAGATGGCAGAGAATGATGAGAGACCGGTGATTGAGGCCGCAAGGCCTAGTCTCGCGAACATGACTTAGGCAATCATGACGCCTGACATAACTGGGCACTTCGAGCTGAAACAGTACACGGTGCAGCTGATTCAATTCATAGGGCAATTTGTAGGTTCGTCGAATGAAGATTCGCGTAGGCACATATAGAATTTTTTGGAGATTACGGATACATACAACTATCCGAACGTCTCCAAGGACTATGTCAGACTCACTTTGTTTCCCTTTTCTCTGTTGTGAGAAGCAAAGGAATGGTTGAACAAAGAGCCAGCAAACTCAATCCGCACACGGGATGATCTAGCACGGAAATTCCTCATTAAATTATTTTCCACAAAGAAAATAAAGTCACTGAGAAGCCAAATTTTGGGGTTTCAAAAAAAAAAATGGCGAGACTATGTGCCAAGCCTGGGAGAGATATAACTACTCAGAGATTTTTCGCACCACTATCAAACTAATGAAGTGTTAGGATATACTTTTATGGATGGGTAGGACGAGACCTCCAAATTGAGCCTAAACTCAGCTTGTGGAGGTAGTACATGCAAAAGCAATACAGTGAGATTCAGACTTACTGAACAGTTTCACTGCTAACGATCATAACTGGCATGGTGAGGGTGAACCAAGAAGACTGTTAAGACAGAAAGTAGCAGGTACACTCGAGCTGGATGAGATGTCAGCCATGCGAGCAAAGATTGCTAAACTCACCAACCAAGTGACTAAGATGGCAATGGGTCAAGGGTATCAAATGCAACAGGTGCAAGGGATGGCCATATGTTGTGAAATTTGGGGAGATGGTCACATGAGTGACAAATGTCTGGTGAATCCATAATCTATTTATTATGTGGGCCAGCAAGGTAGAGGTCCAATGAACCAAAATGCACAATATAGAAATACTTATTATCCCAACTAGAGGAATCACACGAACTTCTGATGGCCTCTCATGGCGGTAGAGAGGTTGTCTCCGAAGACCCTCGGCTCAAAGAAAAATAAAAAAAAGCAGTAGAAACAAGTAGTAACAACAACGATATAATAAGATAACTTATGCGAAAGAAATACAGATAGTCATATAACTTTACGAACAAGAAAATACAAGGCTAATACTAATGCAATTGGTATGGCAAAGAGATACTCTCAACTACCCACTAACCTTCTATCATAATCCTCGACTTGCACACCTTACTATCAAGGTTCATTTCCTCAATAAGCTAAAGTTCTCCATGTCCTACCTAATCACCTCGCCACAATATTTCTTAGGTCTACCTCTACCTCTCCTCTGGCTCGCCAAGGCCAATCTCTCACACCTCCTTATGGTGGCATCCACGCCTCTCCTCTTCACATGCTCGTACCATCTTAACCTCACTTCTCGCATCTTGTCCTCTACAGGGGCAACTCCAACATTGTCTTGAATAACTTCATCCCTAAATTTATCTCTCTCTTCATTCCTAAATTTATCTCTCTTGGTATGCCCACAAATCTATCTTTGCATCCTCATCTCTGCTACTTTTATCTTCTGGACATGAGAGTTCTTAATTGGCCAACACTCTGCTTAAAACAACATAGTCAGTCTAACCATCATTTTACAGGACCTGCCTTTAAGTCTAGGCGGCACTTTCTTGCCACATAAAATGCCGGATGCGAGCCTTCATTTCATCCACCCCGCTCTAATACGATGTGTGACTCCTCATCAATCTCCCCATAACCTTAAATTAGTGAACCAAGGTGTATGAAACATCCTTTCTTAGGGATGACTTGAGTGTCAAGCGTCACTTCCACATCCGCTTCATGAATTCCGTCACTGAACTTGCAATCCAAGTATTCCGTTTTGGTCCTGCTCAACTTAAAACCTTTTGACTCCAGGGCCTGTCTCCAAACCTTCAGCCACACATTACACACGATTATATACATATACTATATATTCGTTGGCTATTTTTAGTTTAAGCGCTGACTATTTAGGTCAATTCTTCAACTTAACCCAAAAGATACTTTAAATTCCTTATTCGGAATGACTTGTTAGGATTGTCTTCATCGTGTTTTCTAGAAAAATGAATGTGTATATATAATTGCTTTGTAAATAAGTTTTTTTTAAAAAAAAAAATTAAAAAAAAAATTGCTGTTTTATTATATAGTTTTGACTCTATCATCTCCTACTATCCGAATGTAATCTCTAAAGTTTATATTACCATAGTAAGAATTCTATTCAGCGTTCATTCCAAAATTCTTGACATGAATTAACAGTCACTCGGTTAATTACCGATAATTAACTTACTTACGCTTACAAAGCAAAAATTCTCGCCATTGTTAGTGTAGTTAATCTGTTGCAACATGTTACTACCTTATTTTTGGGGTTACAAACTCATGCATAAGATAAACAATTACCAGTAATATAAATAGCTTTTAAATGACCTGATACTTGATATTATATAAAATTTTGCAGTGAGTGAGTTTAAGTTGAACGGCAATTAATACAAAATTCTATTCATTCTTAATAAACAAATAAGCTTTACTTGTTAAGTCTTTTAAATTGTGCAATAAGCTCATAACAAGATTCAATCCAAAAAGAGCACCTCATAGGGAATGAACAAGCTATTAGCTGGAATAACAATGAATGCTATCATTTCTATATTGGCGAAAACTCCTCGTATGAAATTAATGAAAAGAGTTGTCTCTTATATAACAACAAAAAAAAAATCAGTATAATCTCACCTTGTAAAGATATAGAGCTTGTTTCCGATAAAGAAAAATACTTAGGCGACCACTTAGGAGTACAAAATACTAGTCTACAACATGAGGAAGAATGGCCACAACAAAAGGCAAACAAAACACTTCTATATAGAATGCTGGATAGAGAGCAGGCAACTTTCTGCCTGTTGCTATTGAGAGTTTCAGTCTCCACTTGATTTAGAGAACATACATGGGTGACGGTACAGAGGCAGAGGCTGCTTCAATCTCTTCTGATCAAATGTGTGCCTGCTATTCAAAGAGGTACGTTTCAACCTTTTAGCGACTAATAATTTTCTGTTTTAACATAGATGAATCGTAAATGGAAGTGCAGCACAAAATGGCATTTGAGGCATTGTTCAACTTACCCAATAAGACCAATAGAGCGTGCCAACATGAACAGCCCTCTGAACTTAGGATCCGAGAATACAAGCAGCCCGTGAGCTATGACTGACCAACTTTTATGTGACAACCATAAGACCTTGAAGAGTTAGCAAAACGCCAATGAAACTCAAGCATAAGCGCTCTATTTGTATTTACTGTTCCTTATGGCTTCGATTTCTTGCAGTTCTACTTGCTGTCTGCGCTTGAATTACATACTCCTTCAGCAGATCGGCAAGTTTCTCCATCAATTCTTGGAAAGACGGGCGACACTGTGGTTCACTGAGTTGGACAAAACAGTAAAGTTTCATACCAGCTCAGTCCAAAAGATGAGAAAAGTTAATGTGATTCAACGAAAAATGGTTGGCAGGGCTAGCGCCTACATGATCCTGAGGGGGTTCAATTGAATCCCGTTTGTCAAAAATTATAGTGCGGAAATAAGGTAAAACAATTGCATAAGGGAAAGCTTTAGTGTAGCGGTAAAGGTGGTTCAAAACTTTCTTTAGGTCATAGGTTTGAATTCCTAGGTGTGGCATTCTTGCTTTTTTCTAAAATCCCTTGTAAGAATTCCTGGATCTGCCACAAGCCAAGGCAGATGCTTTGCCATGGAGTGAAAATGCTGAAGTGATGGGATAGGTTTATCTAAGACTTTAGTCAGAGAATCAAATTCAGCCAGTAATACTTATTAGTCACTTGTAAATGAAATGCACTGGACTCCAACCTCCTTTTCCTAAACTGTTCGTTCTTAAACATATTACTAAAACCTTAAATGCCCAAATGTCAACAGCAAGCAGCTCAGAAGAATAAGAAGAAAAAAAAGGAGGAGAAGTGGGAATGGAAGTCTAAACCTAGTCAAACTGTGGTTGAAGAGGCTCTCAACAGTAAACGGAATGTCACTACTGCAGGACAAAGTGAAGACATGCAAGCATAGATAGATGAGAGGGGCAAGGCTGTGGTGTATCATGGTGAGACTAAGAAGCCAACCCACCATTGACTGTGAAATGCTTGCAAACGAAAACCAATTGCTTCCCTGAGGATTCAGGAAAAGGATCATGTTTTTCTACCAAACACAGGATAACTAATGCATGTATTAGTTATACATAGGTTGAAAAATGCTACCAAACAAGGATTAATAATATCAAAGCTAATAGATGTATTCTTCCCCTAATACATCCTACCAAACGAACCCCAAGTATTTCCATGGCCAGTTAAAAGCTAGACAAGCTAGAAACAGAGTATCCTGCATCTACACTGAATATGATGAGAGATTAACTGAACCTAAACTGATTCAGCAAGAATTTGTGGGGGGTTTTTCAGAAGTTACTGGGCGAAGCAGCATCAGAATTACCTGGGATTGACATAAAACCTTCAATGTCCCATACATCAGTATAAACTAATATCATTGCAAGAGGCTACCCAGGTTGCATATTCTCCATTAATGTCTTCTTTTTTTCCTCTCAGATTAGCAAAGACGATATTGTATGTGTTCCGATGTCATCTCAGCCTGGTTTGCTAAGGACAACTCCCTTATAACTTCAGAATATATTTGAAAGTCATGCAGTACACCTCAGAAGTTTTCAGCATTCCTCATAGGGCTATTTGATTCAGCAAAACAAATTATGATGGCAGAAAGAACTAAGATGCAAATCTGTGCCAACAGCTCTCAATAATAGAAGCCCACTGTGGATGAACATCCTTTGGGATATCTAGCCGCTGATTCATGAATCCTACAGCTCCAATCACCTGCAATCAACTCCAAATAGCTGTTCTTTATATATATTATGATGAAAAATAATCCAATTTTATCTTTTACTTATCTTATGCGTGAAGAGTGGGGGGCTCATAGAATTCAGTCAAACCCCCTCTCTTACAGAATGGGGTGGATACACTATGGCGGCAGGGACACAGCAGGGGCATTTACAAGGTTAATATAGCATACAAGTTACTGAGTCAGCCAAACCAACAGATCACTAATTGGCCATGGAAGCATATCTGGAAAGCCAAGATCCCTTAGCCTGCTTCACTTGGCTTTTAGCAAAGGAGGCTGTTTTCTTTGTGGGGAAGAAGCAGAGACAATCACCCATCTATTTTTACACTGCAGGATAACAGACCAGTTATGGAAAACCTTTATTAATCTCAGAAGTATATCCTGGACTATGCCTAATAAGATTACCGAAGCTCTCTTTAGTTGGGATGAAGCTGGAAGTGGAGCTAGAGACAGATAGATGGAGGATTGTCCCAGCATGTATTTGGTGGACAATCTGGAATGAGAGGAATGCCAAGTGTTTGTTAGTAATTCTGTGCAGAAAATCAAACTAAATTGTATTTTATTTTTTTGTTTTTGGTGTAATCAGGATTACAGAGAAGATACTGCTTCTATCATAGGAATTCTAGTTTCCTGTTAGGATTGCAGAACAGTGTATCTTTTTTTTTTTTTGAATGACTGTAAATATGGTTTCAGTACAACATATGTGCTGTCCTTTGAATATACACAACATGTTATCATCTCGGGAAAAAAAAGGGGGGGAGGGGGGAACTCTTCACCAACCTCTGCGTACACTCTACCCTCCACAGACCCCACTTATGGGATTTTACTGGGTTGTTGTTGTCCAACGATAATACCTGCATTGAGTTGAGGTTATCCCAAGGGAGTTTTCCAGTGGCGAGTTCCCATAGTATCACCCCGTAAACTGTATAGATCAGACCTAATCGCACATCCAAAGAAGGATTGATATCATTAAAATATTCCGGAATCTGCCTAAAAATGCATGTATCTCATAGTTGACATACTTCTCATCTGAAGGTTCACTTCGAAGAACTTCTGGAGCCATCCATTGAGGCTGCAGGAGAATTTAGGTAGAAAGTGATATGAGTCAGCTGAAGTTCAAACAACGTAGGTGAACTAAAATAGCTCTTACTACCACAGTAAGGAAGAGGTTTGAGTTCAAGCTGATACCGTTCCTTTACCCGTCTTTGTTGCTAGAAACGTTTCATATTTAAGACGTGACAGACCAAAGTCCCCAACCTATTGATAGTTTCACGGTTAGATTCTCTTTTTCCACATACTAAAACCTCTTTAGTAAAAGACATTAAGGAGATTGGTGAGAAAGAGAAACGATGACAGTCAGATGAACTGAAGCCAGACCTTAACAGTCCAGTTCTTGTCCACAAGAAGATTTGATGACTTCAAGTCACGATGAACAATAGGTGGGTTATGATGATGAAGACAATTCATGCCACGAGCCTGAAAAAGGTAACAAAAGTGTAACATGATTGTCAACCTAAAAGAATAACCCTGGTAGCTCCAAATATCTGAGATAAATATTATAATACTAACAGAAAGAATTTGATGATCAGCCACACATGAAGGAGAAAAGACTAAAAATGATGCTACTCATGGTAATATTTAATATAACTGGTGGTACCGGTGGAATTGTCGAAGGTGCGTGCAAGCTGGTCTGATATATATATATATAAAGTAACTGGTCTTCCAAGTCTTATAGGAACTTACAATGTCTAAAGCCATGTGGATCCGTCGTCTCCATTCTAATTTGGATGAATACCTCTGTAGTAGCCTGAACAAACTTCCCCTGCATAATGGAAAAGATGAAATGGTTAATAGTTACACACGAAAAATGCTGATACAGTCACAAAGAATAAAACCAAATAAATTGTCACACAGAAGGGGAAAATAGGAACGGGTTATTCAGCATAAAGAAGGTAGACAATTTACCGTGGCAGGAACTCTGTGACAATGCAGAAGCGTTGATGTGAAGTTACTGCACCCATGAAAAGAAGAACATTTGGATGTCGAAGATGTTTCATAAGGGACACCTACAAAAAATAAGCATAAAGCCTGTGAGAGATGCTTCTGGATTTAGCATAATTTTAACAACCTTACTTGAATTGGAGTGGAAAAGCATTAAACTTAAGTCTCCATGAACTAGTATCAGGCAAATAACCTTTTCCAATATATACTATGAATGAGATGTTACGTTGTAGAACTATTTTCTTTGGCCTTTAAATCCATAAAATCAGATAGCATCTGGGTTGGAAAATAAAAGGAGGAACTCCAAATGGAAGCTGATCAAAATTAATAGAATACTATAGATAGATTCAGAACCATGGATGTCTGATTTACAATTATCCAGACAACCAAGACTCGAGCAAAAGAAGAACTCGAAGACAGATAGCTCTCAGTCTTTGTTCCTTGTTTAAGTGCATAATGCAGGTGGTGAAGAACTTGGATAAACTATTAGCATTTATCAAATAATTTACCACTTATTTATGTATCTCTCTTGTTGAGAATTTTAATTTCAACTAGTACCTTATCATATTTGGTTAACATTTTCATGGATTCTATTGTTATAGTCTCTAATGAACTGGAAAGTGGTATTTTTGTTTTAGACAAACTTAATTCTCATCATTTGAAAATTGATGCTGCATTAACTGGGATTGATTACAATAAAAAGTTCAAACTTTCAAGAAATCAGTGACAAAGAGCATAAAAAGCTCCGTTTTAGTGCTCAGTGAGTATAATCCAGCTTTGTCCTTCTCTTCAACAATTCAAAGCATATAATTTGTAGCAAAATATTGCTGGTGTGTTTGACCTTGGTTCACTGCATCTAAGACCTCATTAAAGGCTACAACAATTTTATGGCGATTTTTAGGAAATAACTGAAAGACCGTGATTATGATGGCCATATAGCTTAAAGTTCTATGGGAAAACAAATATTTAATCAGGGGGTAAAAAAGAGCAAAAGCATTTCATGACAAATTTATGGAAAAAAAAAAGGACTGACCTCCTGTTTGAAGGAATAGAATATATCACTTCATCAGAATATTCTTGCTTGGAAAATACCTTAACTAACAGCGACATCCTGCACAGCAAAGACATAATTATGTTACAAAGGAGAACCAGAAAAGTCACACTTTCATGGATTTTCCCTCTAGAAAAAAGCTAGTAGATCCAGATTTCAAGTGTTGATTAGAAAGAGAGTGTGAGGAACCTAATGTAATATACAACACAAATACTGGCTTATAGAAATTTTAGACTTTGACATCATCCATATGATAGGGCCAAGAAGCCAGAGTTAGCCATTGTGGTACCACGCTATAAGCATAAGCTCCCAGAGTAAATGGTAACATACAAATGTATATTCGAACAAATGATATGTTTACGATGACATCTAATCAACATTGCAGTATGTTTAGAAATAACTGACAAATAATTGCTTAGAACATAGTTTCTCCATAAAGTTTAATAACAGAAGGGGCAAAGAACTCTTGGTAAAAAAAATTAATAATAAGAGAAGAGGCAAAGAACATACTGATCCATACCACATCCCATGATAAACAGTTCCACAAGAACCTAGAGAAACACAGATTAAAAGAAAAGTGAGAATGAAGAAGTAAAAGAAAATGCGATGGTTAAAACTGTCAAATGCAGCAGCTTCGGAAAGAGATGTACAAAAAGTTAGGTAAATACATAAGTCTGATTCCAAAGATTCTACGATCAAGTATGGAATAACTGATTGTTAGTTGCTATGTTTTAGGACTGCAGTTTTACTGTGAATAGTTGCAGTTACTTAGTTTGAATTCTGCAGTTATTACTTTTCCCAGTATCTTCGTTAGTTTTTTTTTTAAAGTAGATCATGTGCTGATATTCAGGACCATGAAGTTAGTAGTTAAGTTTTTCTTATAAATTATAACTTATATTACAATGAAAAGTATCCTTGTTCTATATTAGTCTTATGCTCTCTCTTTTCAGATTTCTTCTCTGTTCTTCATTCCTTTAATATTCTGCTCTTTCATTAATCACAAATATTCACTTGTTTTCTGGTTTGTTGATTAAAATTAACAACAATTGGTATCAGAGCTGTTTTTCTTGAGGGGCCTGTGTGAGTGCAAGCAGATCCTGTGGACGCCATGGACGGAGAAACAAGTTTTTCTTCAATCGCACCACCAACCTTTGATGGAGAAAGTTATCAGATCTGGGCAGTTAGAATGCAGACCTATTTGGAAGCATTGGATCTTTGGGAGGCTGTTGAAGATGATTACGAAATTGCTCCCTTGCCAAACAATCCCACGATGGCTCAGATAAAAAATTACAAGAGAGGAAAACCAGAAAGTCAAAGGCAAAGGCATGCTTGTTTGCTGCAGTTTCATCCACCATCTTCACTCATATCATGTCTCTGAAGTCAGCAAAAGAGGTATGGGATTATTTCAAGACTGAATATGAAGGAGATGAAAAAGTTCGAGGAATGCAAGTGCTGAATTTGGTGCGTGAATTTGAGTTGCAAAGGATGAAAGACAGTGAAACCATAAAGGAATATTCTGACAGACTTCTTAACATAGCAAATCGTGTCAGATTGTTGGGTTCCACTTTAAACGATTCAAGGATCGTTGAGAAAATCCTTGTAACGGTGCCTGGAAGATTTGAGGCTACCATTACAACCTTAGAAAAAACTAAGGACTTGTCCAAAATCACACTAGCAGAGCTCTTGAGTGCTTTTCAAGCACAAGAGCAACGACGTGTTATGAGACAAGAAGGAGCTGTGGAAGGAGCCTTACCAGTGAAGCATCAAGACTGTAGAAGAAACCAGAAGAAGCAGAACAAAAAGATCCAAGGAGAAAACAATGAGAATGTTGGAAACAACAACAAAATCAAGACTGGAAGCAAGAAGACAAACTTTCCGCCTTGTCAACATTGTGGTAAAAAAGGTCACCCTCCTTTCAAATGTTGGAGGAGACCTGATGCAAAGTGCAGCAAGTGCAATCAGCAGGGTCACGAAGCTGTAATTTGCAAAAGCAAAATTCAGTAACATGAAGTAGAAGCTCAAGTTGTTGAACAAGAAGAAGACGATCAACTCTTTGTTGCAACTTGTTTCACAAGTTGCGATTCAAGTGAAAGTTGGTTAATCGATAGTGGTTGCACTAACCACATGACATATGATAAGGCTCTGTTCAAAGAGTTAAGGAGCACTGAGACGAAGAAAGTTAGAATTGGAAATGGTGAGTATATTCCTGCTAAAGGCAAAGGCACCATAGCCATTGCAAGTTGTTCAGGAACTAAGTTTATCACAGATGTTCTCTATGTCCCAGATATTGATCAAAATCTGCTAAGTGTTGGTCAATTAATGGAGAAAGGATACGGACTTCACTTCGTAAACAAAGCATGTGTGATAGAAGATCCATCAGGCCATGAGATATTCAAGGTCAAAATGGTGGGCAAGAGTTTCTCACTAAATCCATTGGAGGAGGAGCAAACTGCTTTTCAAGTCAAAGAAAGTGTCACAGAAGTTTGGCATAAGAGGCTCGGGCACTATCATCATGAGGGGCTGTTGCGAATGAAATCTAAAAGGATGGCAAATGATCTTAAATTACAAGGAGAGGAAAACCAGAAAGTCAAAGGCAAAGGCATGCTTGTTTGCTGCAGTTTCATCCACCATCTTCACTCGTATCATGTCTCTGAAGTCAGCAAAAGAGGTGTTGCGAATGAAATCTAAAAGGATGGCAAATGATCTTCCAGAGTTCGATGATCCCATTCCAAACTGCGAAGCATGTCAGTTTGGAAAGCAAAATAGGAAATCCTTTCCTAAGTCAACCTGGAGAGCCACTCACAAGAGCTTGGTATAGTAGAATTGATGACCATTTACTCAGTTTAGGCTTTGAAAAAAGCTTATCTGAGTCCACTTTGTGTGTCAAATATTGTGGAAATGATACTCTAATTATTTCACTTTATGTTTGTTAGTTTATAGATATGTATAGTGTAGTCTTGTCCCACATTGGAAGAGGAGTAATATCCCTTTGTAGTGTATAGCTATAAATAGGGACCTCTTGTATTGTATTTATCATCCAATATCAATAACATATTTTCTCCCGTGCCTTCTCACATGGTATCAGAGCATTAGTGAGAAAAGATCGATGTGCGTCATTCCAGCGTTAACCGGGAAGAAAGAACTTAGTCATCGTGTAATTTTTCCGGTGACCTAAGGCTTGTCTAAGTGAAAGTCACTTTCTGTCGGTGTTGTGCTAAAACTAACACCACCATCAGGTAGATCACCCTCCGACTACCAACCCCTTGAAATTTTATCCGGCAGAAAAGCCGCCACGCTCCTCCACGCGCCGGAAACAACTTTTCCGGCGAGGGTTCCGGCCACTTTCTGGCCATTTTTTCGCGAAACTTCTTCAGGACAGTGTGTTCTCCTCAAAATTCCGAGCCTACCCATCTAATTCAAATCAAATTCCGGCCACTTTTATATTTTTCCGGCGTGAACAGTGACTTTTCTGGCCATTTTTTGAAAATATTTCTTCAGGACAGCTTGCTCACAAAGGAATTCCGAGTCTATCCATCCTGGTTACAACAAATTCCGACAACTTTGGAATTTTCCGGCGAGCTACAGTGTTTCCGGCATGAACAGTGTTCCGGCGCAGAACAGTGTTCTGTTTTCCTGCTGTAAACAGTGTTTTTCAAGCTATTTCTTCAGCTACTACTACAAATTGTAGCGACATGGGGACCGATGCTTTGAATAGTCGGATGGTTTCTTTAGCAGAGTATATTGAGTTCCTTCAGTATAAAGCATATAAGCAGACATCGTCTGAGATAGCTTCTGTTGTTCAAACAGGTAATAGCGTGACTTGTTTCTCCCAATCTTCATCCTCTGAGTTTTGGGTCATTGATTCAGGTGCATCAGATCATATTTCTGGTAACAAATCTCTTTTCACTACTATTTCGTATTCTCAATCTCTTCCAAAAGTCACAATGGCCAATGAGTCTCAAACCATGGTAACTGCAATAGGTCAAGCAAGCCCACTTCCTTCCTTACCTTTAGATTCAGTCCTTTATGTTCCCAATAGTCCTTTTAATCTCATAGCTGTTAGTCGCTTAGCCAAATCACTTAAATGCGCTGTTTTATTTCTTGATGACCATGTTTTTATACAGGAACGCAGTACGGGGCGGATCATTGGTACCGGGCGTGAATCAAACGGACTTTATTACCTTATCCTTGCTAAATCACATGGACTCATATCTTGTCTTCCTTCTACAACTTGTCCTGTTACTGATTCACCAGATTTATTACATAAACGGTTGGGACATCCCAGTTTGTCAAAACTTCAGAAAATGGTATCTGGTTTATCTCACTTGTCAGCTCTAGAGTGTGAGTCATGTCAGCTTGGTAAGCATACCCGCTCCCATTTCCCTCGACGTCTTGATAATCGAGCAGAGTCACCTTTTACTTTAGTCCATTCAGATATTTGGGGTCCTAGTCGGGTCAGTTCCACCTTAGGATTCCGCTACTTTGTTAGTTTCATTGATGATTATTCCAGGTGCACTTGGATATTTTTGATAAAAAATCGATCTGAGCTGTTTTCTATTTTCCAGACCTTCCACGCTGAAATTCAAAATCAATTTGGGGTTTCTATTCGCACATTTCGTAGTGATAATGCCCGAGAGTATTTGTCTTCCCCATTTCAGCAGTTTATGAAATCTCATGGGATTATTCATCAAACATCTTGTCCGTACACATCTCAACAAAATGGGGTAGCTGAAAGAAAAAAAAGACATCTTATTGAAACTGCTCGTACCCTACTCATACAATCTCATGCTCCGTTGCGTTTTTGGGGGGATGCCGTTCTTACATCTTGCTATCTTATTAATCGTATGCCATCTTCAGCTATCCAGAACCAAGTTCCATTCTCTGTCTTGTTTCCCCACTTACCTTTGTTCTCTCTTCCACCCCGTATCTTTGGAAGCACTTGTTTTGTCCATAACCTTACTCCAGAAACAGATAAGTTAGCTCCTCGTGCTCTTAAGTGCGTATTTCTGGGTTTCTCGAGAACACAAAAGGGGTATCGATGCTACTCTCCTGACCTCCAGCGGTACCTTATGTCCGCTGATGTTACCTTCTTTGAAACCCAATCATACTTCACAGGTTCAGGTCATCACTTAGATATTTCTGAGGTACTACCAGTTTCATCTTTTGGAGATTCAGTCACTCCAGCTCCACCACCTACAACTCCAGTTGTAGCTCCACCACCTATAGCTCCAGTTGTAGCTCTACCACCTATAGCTCCAGTTCCACCACCTACAATTCCGGTTGTAGCTCCACCACCTATAGCTCCAGTTCCTCCACATAATCCAGTTCAACCTTCTGCAGCTCCACCATTCTTGACTTATCATCGTCGTCCACATCCAGCATCAGGCCCAGGTGATTCACGCCCCGCATCAGATTCTGCACCTACTGCGGACTTGTCTCCTCTTAGTCAACCAATTGCACTCCGCAAAGGTGTACGATCCACACTTAATCCTAATCCCCACTATGTCGGTTTATGTTATCATCGTCTGTCGTCACCACATTATGCTTTTATATCTTCTTTGTCCACTGTTTCTATCCCTAAGTCTACAGGTGAGGCACTATCTCATCCAGGATGGCGACATGCTATGATTGACGAGATGTCTGCTTTACATGCGAGTGACACTTGGGAGCTTGTTCCTCTTCCTGCAGGTAAGTCTACTGTTGGTTGTCGTTGGGTTTATGCAGTCAAAGTCGGCCTGGATGGCCAGATTGATCGGCTTAAGGCTCGTCTTGTTGCAAAAGGATATACTCAGATTTTTGGGCTTGATTATAGTGATACTTTCTCTCCCGTGGCTAAAGTAGCATCTATTCGTCTCTTTTTGTCCATGGCTGTTGTACGTCATTGGCCTCTTTATCAGTTAGACATTAAGAATGCTTTTCTCCACGGTGATCTTGAGGAAGAAGTTTATATGGAGCAACCACCTGGTTTTGTTGCTCAGGGGAGTTTAATGGTTGTGTGTGCAGATTGCGCAGGTCACTATATGGTTTGAAACAGTCCCCTCGAGCTTGGTTTGGTAAGTTCAGCACAATTATTCAGGAGTTCGGCATGACTCGTAGTGAGGCTGATCACTCTGTGTTTTATCGGCATTCTGCTCCTAATCTGTGTATTTATCTAGTGGTTTATGTTGATGATATTGTTATTACTGGTAATGATCAGGATGGTATTACTAATCTGAAGGAACATCTCTTTCAGCACTTCCAGACTAAGGATCTGGGCAGATTGAAGTATTTTCTAGGTATTGAGGTCGCTCAATCTAGCTCAGGTATTGTTATTTCACAGCGGAAGTATGCCTTAGACATTCTTGAGGAGACTGGAATGATGGGTTGCAGACCTATTGACTCTCCTATGGATCCGAATGCTAAGCTTCTGCCTGGACATGGGGAGCCTCTTAGAGACCCTACGAGATATAGGAGGTTGGTTGGCAAATTGAATTACCTCACAGTGACTAGACCTGACATTTCTTTTCCGGTGAGTGTTGTAAGTCAGTTTATGGATTCTCAATGTGATAGTCACTGGGATGCAGTTGTTCGCATTCTTCGGTATATAAAGTCAGCTCCAGGCAAAGGATTACTATTCGAGGATCGAGGCCACGAGCAGATTGTTGGGTACACAGATGCTGATTGGGCAGGATCACCTTTTGATAGACGTTCTACGTCTGGATATTGTGTTCTAGTAGGAGGTAATTTGGTCTCGTGGAAGAGCAAGAAACAGAATGTAGTTGCTCGATCTAGCGCCGAAGCCGAATATCGGGCCATGGCTATGGCGACGTGTGAGTTAGTTTGGGTCAAGCAGTTGCTCAAGGAGTTAAAGTTCGGAGAAATCAGCAAGATGGAACTAGTGTGTGATAACCAAGCTGCTCTTCATATTGCGTCAAATCCGGTGTTCCATGAGAGGACTAAACACATTGAGATCGACTGTCACTTTGTCAGAGAAAAAATACTTTCAGGAGATATTGTTACAAAGTTTGTAAAGTCGAATGATCAACTAGCAGATATTTTCACTAAGTCTCTTACTGGTTCTCGTATTAGTTACATGTGTAACAAGCTCGGTACATATGATGTGTATGCACCGGCTTGAGGGGGAGTGTTAGTTTATAGATATGTATAGTGTAGTCTTGTCCCACATTGGAAGAGGAGTAATATCTCCTTGTAGTGTATAGCTATAAATAGGGACCTCTTGTATTGTATTTATCATCCAATATCAATAACATATTTTCTCCCGTGCCTTCTCACATGGTATCAGAGCATTAGTGAGAGGAAGTAGTGCATATCAAATTGAAGATTTCAAACAAGAAATGATGAAAGTGTTTGAAATGACAGATCTTGGGCTTATGTTTTACTTCCTCGGCATGGAGATTAAACAAGATCGGGGTGAAGTGTTCATTTGTCAGAAAAAATATGCAAAAGAGATACTAAAAAAGTTTTGCATGGAAGACTGCAAAGAGATGAGCACTCCGATGAATCAAAAAGAAAAATTGAGCAAAGAAGATGGAACACAGAAAGTGGATGAGTCATATTTCAGAAGTTTGGTTGGGTGTCTGATGTATCTAACAGCAACAAGGCCTGACATCCTCAATGCTGTAAGTATTCTATCTCGCTTCATGCATTGTGCAAGTGAAGTGCATTTAAAGGCGGCAAAAAGGGTGATCAGATATGTCAAAGGAACGACTGATTTTGGAATCAAGTTTAAAAGTTGTGAACAACTCAAACTAACTGGTTTTTCCGACAGTGATTGAGGTGGTTCAGTTGACGACATGAAGAGCACTTCTGGATACTGTTTCACTATTGGTTCAGGTGTCTTTTCATGGAGTTCCAAAAAGCAGGATACAATAGCTCGATCGACAGCGGAAGCAGAATTTGTGGCAGCAGCAGCTGCGGTGAATCAAGCATTGTGGTTGAGGAAAATATTGGAAGATCTTCATCTTGAGCAGAAAGAAGAAACTGAGATATTTGTTGACAATCAGGCTGCAATAGCTATTTCTCATAATCCAGTTTTCCATGGAAAGACGAAACACTTTAATATCAAGTTGTTTTTCTTGAGAGAAGTCCAGAAGAATGGGGAGGTGACTCTCATTTATTACAAATCAGATGATCAATTAGCTGATGCTTTTACCAAACCATTGTCAGTTCACAAGTTCGAGTCTTTGAGATCGAAACTTGGTGTCTGCAGATCCTAAAGCAAGGAGGAGTGTTAGTTGCTATGTTTTAGGACTGCAGTTTTATTGTGAATAGTTGCAGTTACTTTGACTGCAGTTACTTAGTTTGAATTCTGCGGTTATTACTTTTCCCAGTATCTTCGTTAGTTTTTTTTTAAAGTAGATCATGTGCTGATATTCAGGACCATGAAGTTAGTAGTTAATTTTTTCTTATAAATTATAACTTATATTACAATGAAAAGTATCATTGTTCTGTATTAGTCTTATGCTCTCTCTTTTCAGATTTTTTCTCTGTTCTTCATTCCTTTAATATTCTGCTCTTTCATTAATCACAAATATTCACTTGTTTTCTGGTTTGTTGATTAAAATTAACAACACTGATAGAGTTGTCTTTGACAGTTTAACCTGTAAAAGGAATTTCACGTACCTTCTCCAATATGTTCTCCAATTGTTAAGTCCTCCCACAAGATTTCGTAATCCAGGCAGTCAGTATCCGTGTCGATCTTATTAACAGCACTACTGCTGGTGTTTTCACAGCTACTAGTACTGCTTGTGCTGTTGCCATTAAATGAAGTAGACCAGAACCCCGAAGCTTCATTGGTGGTTGTCCAGTTAGTATCAATAAACTGATTGTCTGGTTTTAATGCATTATAACTATTACTGTGATTAAACTCTTTGTCTTGGTCATTTTTTAGCCAAGGCCGTTCAGACCGTGTAGTCCTTGCCTCTGACGCTTTTCGCTCGTTGCCTTTCCATGGCCATGGTAAGCTATTCTTTGCCATCCATGCCTCTGCCTTCGAGGTGATAGTCTTATAAATACCTTGTTTTCCCTCACTCTCGTCCCCAGAGGGTTTCCCCAGGGATCACTCCTCTTTTGCAAGATTAGAAAATAATCCAAAGGGAGAAGAGTGAATACTGACACCCCAATATATATCTGTGCCTATATAGCCATACACAAAATCAATATCTGCAAACTTGAAGTGCATTTCTTGCTGAAAATGAAGAAAAAGGTCACCCTTTGAGTTCAAGAAGCCACCTTTCCGGCCCCTAACAGCCTATTCCTCAAATCATTTCCCGTAGATAGGCTGTCAAAGGTTAATGACGCAATAGATCAAAGTACTTACGTTGGTCATGTACTCAGCACAATATGTCGCAACCATGAGAAGCCTTAAATGTTGAACCTACATAAGTGATTCATGCTATATAAACTGGACAAATGCCAGAGTTTTCCAGAATTCTTGAAATGGATCCACATTATAGGAATCAGTTAAGTGATGTCATGCACTTTCTATAGCAACCACATGCCTTGGAGAAGGTGAAAATGTCTTAACATTAGTTCCAATTTTGATAACCTCAGGCATCTCATGGCTCCGAGACATTGGAGGGTCAACTGAATGACTAGAAAATTGGCCTCATCTGCAGCTATTGTACAACCAGCCTAGATATCTGAATTTTAGGCACTCTAATCTCACCTCAACTTGACTCTTCTTATGCCGACTAAACTTGCAATACATACATTCAGTCTTACTTCTACTTATCCGAAAATATTTACTCTCTAGTGCTTCTCCATAGTTCAAACTTTTGGTTCACACCCTTGTTGGTTTGTCAATTAGCACAATATTGTCAGAAAATAATCGGACCTCATCTTGTATTGTATTGGCTAGCTCATCCATTGCTAGGGTTAAACAAATACAGGGTTCAATGTTGATCCTTGGCGTAAATCTACTGTTATGGAAAACTCCTTTGTACCTCTAACTACTGTTTTCACGTCAGTGACGGCTCGTTCATACATGTCTTTTATGGCATTTATATATTTAACAAGATTTCCTTTCTTCTCCAATGCCCACTAAATCAGTTAAACCAGGTGAAGCGTAATAAGGAAAAATGGAGAGACTATTTTGATTAATTGATTCAACTCGAATCACGAGAACAACAAGATCTACATACATCTGCATACGAGTAAAGAGTGTCATGAAAAATATGAAGTTTAGAAAAACATGTGGTCCAGATAGTATCCTCACATAGGTTTGGAAATGTCTTGGTGAGATTGAGTGGGGTGGCTTACCAAGTTATTTAATGCTATACTAAGAAGTGGCTCGATGAGTGGAGAAGGATTATCCTGATTTCAGTTTCTAAGAACAAAGGAGATATCCAAAGTTGTGCCAACTATTTTGGCACTAAAGAAAAAATTCAATTTAAAATATGAAATAAACTATCTAAGCGCTTGACGCCGCTGACACAAATGGCAGTGCACAATCATCCAAAATTTCTGCTAAAACAAGAAACTTGAAGCTTGACTAATGTCAGAGTTCTCCAGAATTTTTGGAATGGATACAATATAGGTTTCAGTGAAGTGATGTCACGTACCCCCAAATGCACTTTCTAGACAATGACTAAAAATTGGCCTCATCTGCAGCTATTGTACACCCAAGGGCTGAATTTGACCTATCTGGATATTTCTTTTTAATAAGCTGTACATAATTTGCTGCTTGTAGACAGACTACGTGGTAAACTTTAACATTCTCCGAGTTTCTGCAATTAGCAGTGATTGTACCAGAAGACTGAATTTAAGGTTGAGGTAAGCCAATTTCTTGCATACTTTCTTGATGACTCCTGAGTCAGGGTTTTTCCATAAATGGGGCCTTTTATAAAACTAGTAAACTACTGTAAGTTATTTTTAAAGTCTGTCCACCTTAGTATAGGGGACTAAATTATCTAATTTATCCATAGAAATGAAAGTCTGTCCAACTACTTCAAAGGAAGAATTTAGGAATAATACATTCCTCTTCATACTTGTTCCAACTGTTGAAAGCTGTGAGAAAAGACTGAAAAATATCACAAACACTATTTTATTTAATGAATTCTTGAAAAGTTAAGCAAAAAGTTGGTAGAAATATACTGGGGTAAAGAATAATACATAGCAAGTTTGATCAACTAGAGATTTATGCTATGTATCAGAATACAAGATAAAAGATGTTCTCGCTCACAGATTTGGAGACAAAGCCCACAGATCCAGGTCTGTATAGCTTGCACTGAATATTGTTATCAATGGTTCCAGCAGTATCACCAATCCTAAAAGCTCCAGCTTGAATCCATCCGACAGTAGCTTGAAGTCATTGAACAGAATCATGCTAGATTCATGTAGTCAGTGAATGACGAGTACCAACTTGACTCCAATAAAAGGCAGCTGCTTTTTCTCTATCAGATTTCCTTGCAGGAAAAGCAACCTTAACATTTTGCCTCTGAACTTAGGATCCGACAACACAAGCAGCTCGTGAGCTCTGACTGACCGACTTTCCTGTGACAGACATAAAACCTTGAAGAGTTGGCACAATGCATCTGCTAGCAATCTGACGATGAAACTCAAGCACAAGCGCACTATTTGTATTTACTGTTCCTTATGGCTGCTATCTCCTGCTACATGCTGTCTGGGCCTGAATAACATACAGCTTCTGCAGATCATTAAATTTCTCCACCAATTTTTGGGAAGACGGGCAAGACTGTGGCTCACTGGGTTTGACAAAACAATTAAGTTGCATATCAGCTAAAATCAAAAGATGAGTAAAATTAATGTGATTCAATGCAAAATGATTGCCAGGGCTAGCAGCAGAGTTACATGGTCCTAAGGGGGTTCAATTGAATCTCCTTCGTCAAAAATTTATACTGCGCAAATAAGGTAAAACAACTGCATAAGTGAACAATTAGAGGAGCGGTAAAGGTGGCTCAAAAATTGCTCTAAGTCATAGATTTGAATTCCAGGTGTGGCATTCTTGCATTTTTTATTTTATTTAAGAATTCCTGGATCTGCCAGAGGCCAAAGCAGATGCTTTGCCATTGCAGTGAAAATGCTGAAGTGATGGGATTGGTTTATCTAAAAATGTAGTCTGAGAATCAAATTCAAGTAATACTTATTCGTTACTCGTAAATGAAATGCACCGAACTCGAACCTATGTTTCCTAAAATGTTCATTTTTAAACAAATTATTAAAACCTTCAATGTTCCCAACTAAACTAATATCATGAAAGAGGCTATCCAGATTATATATTGTCCATTAACGTCTCCTTTATTTTGATTGCAAAGACGATATTGATTGTGTTCTGATGTCATCTCAGCCTGGTTTGCTGAGGACGACTTCATTACAACTTCAGGACAAATTTAAATAATGCAATATGCCTTTGTAGT
Source organism: Nicotiana tabacum (assembly GCF_000715075.1). Lineage (NCBI taxonomy): Eukaryota > Viridiplantae > Streptophyta > Magnoliopsida > Solanales > Solanaceae > Nicotiana > Nicotiana tabacum. The sequence goes on along the minus strand of NC_134094.1, from coordinate 133,407,975 downwards.
TCCAAATAATAGTTAGAATAATTCATAATCTTAAGCATATATCTTAGACAGACAATGCATTCGTCATATCTTAGACTGCCACTGTAGCTGTTGCAGCCACTGCCAAAGCGACATGGGATTCCCTCCATACTGCTTATGCCAACAAGTCTCAAACTCGCGTATTCAGCTTGCGAGATCGCCTTGCTCGTCTCACCAAAGAGAACCTTCCTGTCATGGACTATCTCACTCAAGTCCGTTCTCTCTGTGATGAACTTGCGACTGAAGGAGCACCTGTCACCAACGCGGAACTCATTGTCAAGATTCTCACTGGGCTTGGACCAGAATATCGAGAAATCTCAGCAGCAATTCGAGCACGTGACACACCTATCTCGTATGAAGAACTATTTGAAAAGCTTATTGACCATGAGCTTTTTCTCAAACACAATGCTCTGCCTCACACTTCCACCACAATCACTGCGGCTGTTGCTCAAAAGACCAGCTCTCAAACAAGGACCAACGCCACCAACAACAACAGGCGTCAAAATAACAACCAGCAGCATCGTTCTCAGCCATGGCGCAATCGTCGCGTCAATCAGCAAGACAACAACTTAGTGTGCTAGTTATGTGACCGCATTGGACGCTCTGCTCGAGTTTGCTGCTCTCAGTCTCATAATCATTTTCAGGCACGAGCCAACTTTGCTGGACGACAAACGCAACAACCTGCTCCGTGGATAGTCGATACAGAGGCTACACACCATGTTGCATCGGATGCCCAAAGTCTTACAAACATTAATGATTACAATGGTCCAGAAGAGATTGCTATGGGAAATGGTAACACCATACCAATATCTCACACTGGTAACACTGATTTATATGCATCTAATTCTCGCTTTCAGTTATCTAATATCCTTTGCTCCCCTTCAATTGCCAACAACTTAATTTCAATTTCCCAATTTTGCCGTGACAATAAAACGTCCATTGAATTCTTTCCATTCTCTTATCTTGTGAAGGATTTGAGTACGGGGGCGCCTGGTTCAAGGATGGAGTAGAGGACGACTTTATGAATGGCCGCTAGACAACTCTTCTTCTCAACCGCAATGCAATGTGGCTATGCCTTTAGATTTGTGGCATCGGCGTTTGGGGCATCCAACACGCCGTAATTTAGATATATTTTTGAAAAAAAATTCCATTCCAGTTATGAAAGACTCTTTCGATTTGTAATTCATGCCAATCAAAGAAAAGCCACAGGCAATCTTTTTCGACAAGTTCTTTGCAGAGTCAAAGGCCGCTACAAATTATTTATAGTGATTTGTAGGGACCTTCACCAGTTTTGTCTATTGATAGAAAAAAATATTATGTTTTATTCGTCGATCAATTTTCAAAGCACATGTGGCTCCAAACAATACAGACCAAAAATGAGGTTTTAGATGTTTTCAAAACACTACATCCTTTGCTCGAACGTCGGTTTCAAACAAAAATACTATCTTTTTACACTGACGGAGGAGGTGAATTTCAAAGCTTAACTTCATATTTAAAATCACAAGGCATCAAACACTTAATTTCCCCACCTTATACTCCACAAAGAGTTGCTCTGGTAGAACGACGTCATCGCCATGTCGTCGAGACTGCCAAAACTTTAATGCACCAAGCTTCATTACCAGCCACATTTTGGAGTTTTGCATGTCATCAAGCTATTTTTCTCATTAATAGAATGATAACTCCAATTTTAAAATACAAGTCTCCATATGAGATTTTATTTCAAGAATCACCAAATTATGAAAACATCAAAAATTTTGGTTGTTTATGTTATCCGTGGCTAAAACCGTATTCACAAAATAAGCTTGATTCAAAATCAAAGCCCTGTGTTTATTTGGGATTTTCAAATAAATATTATTGCCATCATCAATGCTTTGACCCAACCACCTCCAAAGTTTATCTTTCGAGAGATGTAGTATTTGCTGAAAATAATTATCCTTTTGCCAATATTTTCTCTAATTAGAAAAATCTGAATTTAAAATTAATTGGGATGACGTATCTTCACCAAAAGGCACACACATAGATATCCCAACAGAGTCACATTGTTTTGAACTACCTGTGCCGTTGTCTACGTGTATACAAAAGTCTTGCTCTGTTCCTTCTCCAGCAGCGTCTAAGAGCTCAGGTAATTCTCCTCCTTATCCCAACAATCCAACTAGCACCTCTAATTATTCCTCCCCTACTCAACCCATCCTCCCTCCTCATGCGGAAAAAAGTAAACCACCCATTATTCAAACCTATAGCCGTCGGACCTCTAAAGTTACCACATCTGTCCAAGCCCCTCAACCACAGCCACCCATAGAATCCCAACCCCAACACGTTCTTTCTCCTCCATCACAACCAAAACCAGCCACCCTTCCTCATCCAATGGTTACCCGATCAAAAACAAATAGCCTGAAACCCAAGACTTTTCTTGCCAAAACCAACCTCTCACCACCAATCCCCCGCTCCTGCCGTCAAGCACAACTATACCCCCATTGGAAAGAAGCAATGAAAGCAGAATATGATGCTCTAATCAGAAATCAGACGTGGGATTTGGTTCCCAGTAATCCCTCTCGGAATGTTGTAGATTGTAAGTGGTTCTTTAGAGTAAAACATAAACCTGATGGAAGCATTGACAGGTATAAGGCTCGCCTAGTTGCCAAAGGTTTCACGCAAAGGCCTGGGTTGGATTATCATTCTACATTCAGCCCCGTTGTCAAGCCCGCAACAGTCCGTTTGGTCCTTGCAATTGTTGCCCAACGCTCATGACCTATTCATCAGTTGGATATCAATAATGCCTTCTTACAAGGCAGACTTGAAGAAGAAGTGTACATGAAACAACCTCCTGGTTTCGAGTCCTCTGAACATTCAACATATGTTTGCAAGCTAAAAAAAGCAATATACGGACTTAAGCAGGCTCCTAGGGCGTGGTACACCGAGCTCACCAACTATTTGACAAGTATTGGGTTTGTTAAATCCAAATCTGACTCATCTTTGTTTATCCTTTACATTTTAGAGGTTACTGTCTACATTCTCATATATGTTGATGACATAATTATTACGGATAATATTGGAAGAAGTGTCAGGTCCATCATTGATACTCTTTCTCAACGATTCTCTCTAAAAGATCTTGGGCTCTTGCATTATTTTTTGGGTGTTGAAGTAATATCAACGCCAACTGCCATATATTTGTCTCAACACAAAGATGTCATGGATCTTCAGGATGAATTGCATATGGCTGAATGCAAGGGTGTCCCAACACCGATGACATCAACCTGCTCCTTCGCTGATTCTGAAGCCGATTCTGCTGTTGACATTTCACTTTACAGAAAAATCATTGGTAAGCTTCACTACCTATCCTTCACTAGGCCTGACATCGGGTTTGTTGTTAGCAAGTTGTCTCAGTTTATGCATTATCCAAAAGTGTCTCACTGGAAAGCTATCAAACGTTTGTTGCGCTACCTGAAACACACCAGCACAATGGGAGTTAAGCTATGTCGACAACCAACAGATCTTTACTTGCTTATTCTGACTCTGATTGGGCTGGAAATCCACGAGACAGAACATCAACAACAGGTTATGTTGTCTACCTTGGGAACGCACCAATCTCTTGGTCTTCCAAAAAGCAAAGGTCTGTTTCACACTCATCCACGGAAGCTGAGTACCGAGCTGTTGCTGCTGTTGTTTCTGAAGTTAATTGGCTCACAAATTTGCTCCATGAGCTTCATTTCCCATTGTCTGCTCCACCAACAGTCCTCTGTGACAACGTTAGTACCACCTACATTTGTGCTAATCCAGTTTTTCACAGTAGGATGAAACATGTAGCTATTGACTTCCATTTCGTTCGCGAGCAAGTTCAACAAAAAGCACTTGAGGTTCGTCACCTTCACTCTGCTGATCAAGTTGCCGACATCCTCACAAAGCCTCTTCCGCGTACCACTTTTCTGCGCAATTTTCACAAGTTGGGGCTTGTTCCAGTCACCCCCAACTTGCGGGGGCGTATTAAAGGATAACAATTGATATCCTTCAGTTTAGGAGTTTGTTATTAGCTTCCTATTTTCTAGGTTTAGGATTTTGTTAGTTTCCTGTATTCTAGTGTATCCTACTGCACAGAATCTTATCACATAGTTTGTTCCACCTTTAATGTATTTCCGTTTGTATCTGCTCTATATAAAGAGCCTATTGTTCATGAATAAAATCATATTTCCTCTTGTGCATTTTAAAACTTCATAATATAGAGGTTTGACTATATTTTTCTCTTGTTCAGAATTTTAATTTTAACTAGTAACATAGTTGTGGCAGTGAACTGGGAAAATGATATTTTGTTTTAGACACATTTAGTTCCCATCATTTGCAGATACCTCTTCGCATTAGTCATGTGTAAACTGGGATTGATTACACTACAAAATTCAAATTTTCCAGAAATCACAAAGTTGAAGAGCAAAAAAGGCTCTGCTTAGTGCTCAGTATCTTCTAGCTTTGTCTTTCTCTTCAACAATCCAAAGCATAGAATTAGTGGACAATACATTGCCAGTGAGTTTAAACCTTGGTTCGCTGCATCCAAGACTTCTTTAAAGGCTACATCAATTTTATGACAACTTCTACGAAAAGAGAGACCACCATTATGACTGCATATAGCTTAAAATTTTATGGAAAAACAATATTCACTCAGAAAAAGACAAAAGCATTTCATGATATATGAGAAAGACTGACCTCCTGTTTGAAGGAATAAATCACTTCTTCAGAATATTCTTGCTTTGCAAATACTTTAACAGCAACATCCTGCACAACAACAACAACATTACGTTAGAATGGAGAACTAGCAAACAACCACTTGTGTGTTCCTTTTAGAAAAATAGTTAGTACATCTAGATTTCAAGTGTTGGTTAGAAAGAAAGTAAGAGATGCCTCATGTAAAATACAACAAAAATACATGCTTACAGTTTGATTTGATAAAAAAATCTGCTGGCTTGCAGCAATTTTAAACTTTGACGCCATCCATATGATGGGACCAAGAAGCCAGAATTTAGCCCTTGTGTTTCAGGCTATAAGCATAAGCTCCCAGAATAAATGATAGCTTACAAATATATATTTGAATGATATGTTATACGATGACCTAATCAACATTGAAGTATGTTTAGAAATAATTCACAAATAATTGCCAGGAAGTTTAGTGAACGGAAGAGGCAAAGAACTCCTGGCAAAAAAAAAAATATATAAAAAAAAGGCAAAGGACATACTGATCCATACCACAGCGCACGATAAACTTTTCCACAAGAACCTAGAGAAACGCAGATAAAAGAAAAGTGGGAATGAAGAGAAAAAGAAAAAGGTGATAGTAAGAACTGCAAATACATAAGAATATCATGGCTTTAAAGCTGGTAAGGATTGCTCGTTGCAAGATAAATGTATTAGCTTAGGAAAGAGATATGCAACATTTAAGTGCAATTGACTACTAACTTCTGATTATTCTGCACAACAGAAGCATCTACAGTGACTGGAAAACTGAAAATGAAAGTAAACTACATCCTTGTCCGATACCAAAAGATTCTATGATCAAGTTTGGAATAACTGATAGACTTGTTTTTGGCAATTTCACCCATAAAAGGAGTTCCGCACCTTCTCCAATCTGTTCTCTGATTGTTAAGTCCTCCCACAAGATTTCGTAATCCAGGCGACCAGTATCTACGCCCACCTTACTAAAAGCACTACTGCTGGTGCTTCTACAGCTGCTAGCACTGCATGTGCTGTTGACACTAAATGAAGATGACCAGGATCCAGAAGCTTCATAGGTGGTTGTTCGGTTAGTATCAATAAACTGATTGTTTGGTTTTAGTGCATTATAACTGTTACTGTGACTCAACTCATTGTCTTGGTCATTGATTAGCCAAGGCCATACAAATCGCGTAGTCTTTGCCTCTGACGCTTCTCGCTCGTTGCCTTTCCATGGCCATGACAAGATTTTCTTTGCCATCCACGCCTCTGCCTTAGAGGTGATAAGATTTGAAATTCCTTGTTTTCCCTCACTCTCATCCCCACAATCACTCGAGGCTTTCCCTGGGGAGTGCTCCTCAAGACTAGAGAATATCCCAACTGGAGAAGGGTGAACATCTCCCATAGGTGTGCTGCCTCCACTTGAATTTGCATCCTCCCTGTGATCTGGGAGAGCAGCATCAGAAAATGTGTGGTCAGAATGATGACTATCTCCACTTCCACTTTCACGAAGCATGCTGCTCTCTCCTGTCTTTATTTTTGGCTTAACCTTGTTGCTCACCTTTGAGGCCTATTATGAGGTTTTGACATGTCAGCTTATGCCACCATTGTATACAGAGAGAGAAGAGAACCAAAAAAACAAAAGAAAACTAGGCAACTACACAGACAAAGACAGTACTAACCAAATTAGATATTTTAGATGCAATGGTAACTTGCAGAGGCTGTTGGGGATCAAGTCCAAGTTTGGAAGAAGCAAGGGTCCTGGCTCCAACTGCTCTGAATCTCGCATCAGCTTCCAACTGCTTCACTCCCATCGATGCAACCCCTGTTCCTTGAAAAGGCCTCACATCACTTGATATAGAGATAACACCGACGAAAGTACCATCATCGTCATTAAAAGGGGTACTGGTAGCAACGACTACGAATCTATCCCCTTGCTTATTCTTAGCTGGAAACTGCCTAGTCCAAATCTCACCCTTTTTCACTTGGTGAACAATGTGATCAGCATCACCATGATCCTGAGCATCTGTTAGGAGCTCAATAGGATTTCGTCCAAGAGCTTCTGCAGCAGAATAACCATATAGTTGTTCAGCAGTTCGATTCCTGTACGAAAACAGCTCAAATAACACTTCTATGTTAATAACATTGAACAAACGTGACAAGCACCAATAAGGTCTAACTAAGGCCAAATAAAATGTTCTATCTATTTGTACAAAGTGTTTAGTGTTCACTGATGCAACATTTTACTAGCTAACTAAAAAGCAAACTCAGATAGTTACAGACACAAGTTCAATCTCTTCCACCCAGTTCTTTTCTCTCCCAAGTCCGGATGAAAAAAAGGAAAAATGAAAAGGCAAAAGATAGGAAATCTGTTTCAATTACTCACCAGTAAATTATAAGACAGTTGACATCAAATATATGCACTGATTGTCCCATTGACTGTAATATATTAAAGTAGTGTCTATCAGTAAACTTCACTGCAGCAGCGCCTCTACCATTACTGTTGTCTTCCGCCCCTTTATTACTACTCTCTCTTTGATAGTGAAGCATGCTGGAAAGAGGTTGACCCCCTTTTCCAGACAGCTACAGCACCATAATCAAAGCCACCACCATCCATAAGACGAGGCAGCCGTTGTGGGAAGATTGAATGGGACCTTTGTCTCTGTAATCTGTGATCATCAGAAATCATGAGCTTAGACATCTCCTGCTTCAATTGGGCATGCCCTGCCTCCAGTTCTTGGATCTTCTTTAGCAGCTCCTCAGCTGGTGATGTTGGTCCTAGAGCTGATGCTGTTGTCTTATCCATTTTAATTCAAGATCCCAAGATTGATTAAACCCCACTTCAGATTCAGCCAGTTCGACTTTTCTTCCCACAAAGTTCAGAAAAGAACCAATAGGATGGATCTATGACTAATTCCACTGATACCCCACTATATATCTGTATCTGTATAGCCTTTTTCTAAATAACCAACAAATCGCCAGTGATGCAAGGTTTGAAACTCAATGGACAGTGGGCCTGCCCCTCTACCCTTATCCAATTAAATCCTAGGCTTTTATCCGTGATGTGTGCCTAACCCACTAATCACATGTTGCAATGTTACCACTAGACCAAAGCCGTGGGGGAATGTCAATATAACCATATACAAACAATATCTGCAAATTTGAAGTGGATTTCTTGCTGAAAATGAAGAAATGGCCGCCCTTTCAGTTCAAGAAGCCACCTTTTCGGCTGCTAACAGGTAGCTTCCTCATATCATTTCTTTAGATAATGACTGCCAAAGGTTAATGACGCAATAGATCCAAGTACGTATATTGGCCTTGCACTGGGTGTAATACATAGCAACCATGAGGAGCCTTAAATCGTGAACCTACATTAGGGATCCTAAATAACCTGAACAATGTCAGCTTGATATGTATGCTATATGGACTCCTTTATGGGTATGCAATGGCGGAGTCCATGGGCTCACGGATGGTTAATTGAACGGCCTTTGCCGGAAAATTATCCCGTATATATTGGCCAAATATTACTTCTCATACATATATATTAAATTTCAAACACCCTTAGCAAAATATCTGGCCACTATGGGCATGTATCCTCGCTGGATTATTCAATACGGATTTGTCTATGTTTTTTTTTCTTTTTCTGGTCACTATTACTTTTTGTATATCTTAAGAGTTTAAACGAAGAACTCACATCAATATCATATCAGTTTCAATAAAAATATGCCAAGGCAAATCAAAGAACCTTGTAACATAAATGGCAGCAGTCGCTGAATCAAGTGGTGTCATCCAACACAGCTTCGCCTAAAAGTTTAATTCTGTCTGTGCATATAATTTTATTTTATTTTTGAAAAACAATGTGTATATACAGTAGGTGTCATTGTGTCATCCGAAACTGCTTCACCAAAAAAATTCTCTATATAAAAAGTTAAACCTCAAAACTTTATAGTGCCACCTAAGACTTAGCATTTGCAAATCCTAGCATACGGTACTGACATAAATGGCAGTCCATAATCATCCAAACCTCCTGCTAAAACAAGAAACCTGAAGCTTGACAAATGCCAGAGATTTCCAGAATTCGTGGAATGGATCCATATAAAATTTAGTAAAGTGATGTCACGTATAATGCACTTTCTAGCAAAACAGCCTTGGAAAAGGTAAAAAGGTCTTAACATAAGTTCCAAATTTGATGATCTCATGCCTCTCATGGTTCAGATTTCAGAGATAGTGGAGGGTCAAACCAATGACTAGAAAATTGGCCTCATCTGCAGCAATTGTACAACGAGCCTAGATATCTTAATTGTTTGCATTTTGGAGCCAAAATCCAGTCTAATATCACCTCAACGTCACTCTTCTTATGCCAACTAAACTTGCAATACATACATTCAGTCTTACTTCTACTTATCGAAAAAAACTTACTCTGTAGAGCGCTTCTCCATAGCTCATACTTTTGGTTTACATCCTCGCGGTTTCGTCAATTATCAGCAAATAACATATATCATGGGACCTCATCTTGTATTGGTTAGCTCAGCCATAATTAATGTAAACAAGTACGCGCTCAATGCCGATCCCTAGTGTAAACCCATAATTATGGAGAACTCCTTTATATCACTTAGTATTGTTCTCACGCTAGTCATGGCTCCTGCATACATGTCTTTTATGGCATTTATATATTTAGTTATGAATTCATTTGTTCTCCAACGCTCACCAAAGGACTTAAACGAGGTGAAGTCGATTCTCAATAAGTGTTGACAGGACAATTTGTATCTACATACATCTGTGCACAATAGAAACTCAATTTAAAATACCAAAATAAATACTTACCCACAACTCCGGACCTAAAATTTCTCAATGCTTGTACTAATCCCAGCGTACGCCACTGACATAAATGGAAGTCCACAATCATCCAAAATTTCCGCTGAAACAAGAAACTTGAAGTTTGACTATAGGATTCAGTAAAGTGATGTCAACAACAACAACAACAATAAACCTGTATAATCCCACCAGTGGGCTTTTGGGAGGGTAACGTGCCTGCAGACCTTACCCCTAACCTGGCACAGAGAGTTTGTTTTCGATAGAACACCACCTTGTTATTGGTGGGGCGACTCGAACTCACAACCTCTTGCGCTCGTCACTACATCAACTCACTTTTGGCAAAGTAAAGTGATGTCACTTACCCCCAAATGCACAAAATTGGCCTCATCTGCAGCTATTATACAACCAAAGCATTAAATCTGACCTCAGCTCGATTTCGTAAAAATCAAAAAGACTAGAACACCCCCTTTTTTCTTTCGAAGCAGAAATTTTTCTGTTGTACACAGACTACATGGTACTTTCACATTGTTTGAGTTTGTGCACTTATCGTTTGAGGTTGAGGTAAGCCACTTTCCTGCACACTTTCTTGGCTGTCTCACGAGTTCTTCACGGCATTTTATCAAGAAATAATTACAAGAAAATACACTTGCTTCGCGCAATAACAAAAAATGGCCCATGTTTTTAAGCTTTACCCGACTTAGCTCATACATTGTACATATTTTGAAAGCACTGTCAAATTCAAAATGTTTATTCTTACGATTATTGCTTCTAAAAGTTATGGAATTAAATTTGTGTTGTAACAAGCGTTGCTTTCACTCTCTCGTCTTCTCACATATGCTTTAAGCGGTCGTCCGCCATATCTGTTTCTCCTAGTGTATTACCTCATGCAGTGTAAGAAAATTGAAGAGTACAAGTTCACCGTTGAAGGCCATTCAAAGTTTTACTTTCCAAAATAGGATTTTTTGAGTTTGTTAGTTGTTTGGATTGGGTGTTGTTCCAATTGATTGAAAATATCAAAAGTTAGTTCAAAATTTAAATTTGAAGTGATTTGGAATAGATTTGAGCAAGATTTGAGTTAAATTTCAGAAAATACGCAAGGAAGGAGACGAAGTCAGTTTTTTATATATTATGTATAATATTGTATAATAGTGTATGAGAGTGTATATACACATCTTATACACTATTATATACCTTTATACAAGCGTCGGTAGACGAACTTATTCCACGATTTTTAGTTGCAATTCTTGTTCAAAACCAGTCCAAATCTCCATTAAATGACTTTAAATTTTATATACAATTCCCTTATACTATTTCTAACAAGTTTAAATAACACCCACTCCAAATTTCTCACAAAATCAAATTCGAAATTTAAACCCACATATTTAAACTTGTTAAAAATCTAATTTTCACCACCCAAATAGATTTGGTTTGTTGAACTAATATTTGAGTCACAAATACTAATTTGAAAATTAGTTTAAAAGCTTGAGCAATCTTTTTAAAAAATTAAATAGTAATTTCGAGAACCTATTGGAGTTGAATGTTGAATCTTAACCTATTATTTTTGGACTAGTTGGTTGTAAATTGAAATATGGGCTATAAAATTGAAAAATATGGAGCCCAGTTGTTCTTATATGAAATTTTCCCTTTTATCAAACAAGTACAACCACACGGTTGAATTTGTTTATGTTTCTAGACATATTAATCAATTTGATACAAGATGCAAGATATTTAGCTCAAATGAAGATAAAAGGATAGATTTGGAGAGCCCGAGAACCGGATTTCCGGGCGCAATGATGACAAGATCAACAGAAAAATAGTATCAAGATGTTATATTAGAACCTATTTTTTTATGTCAAGAAAACACGTCTCTTACAATGATACTTGAGCATATTATTTATAGCTTAGTAGGCGTAATGGTCGGGCCCACCACTAATGACAATTATTGAAATGTGATAATGAAAATATAATGGTAAACATAAGTGCCCAAATTTCTATAATGAGTCGTTACCCTTTAATGTTGTGGAATATTCTTCATCAAATGCTACCAGGTGCGGCATGCTTAATGCCTTTATGCACTTGCTTTTCTAAGTGACACACGAGATAGATGTGCCCGGTTTTCCGCCCTCTCAACTTTGATTCCACGTGTCCCCTTCTTTAGTGGCCACGTACCGTAACGTATTTTACCTAATACAGATAGCCCTCTGCTTTTCGGTAACATAACTTTGTGTTACCGGGAAGTTTGTGAGAATCTTCTTTTGGCGGGAATTACTATAATTACTTTTGAAGGTTACTGACAGTTGATTAAACGCATGTCTCTCCGCATTTAATGCCTTGAACACGCGTCCTCTATGATTTAGCACGCATTTTACCAGTTATCGAGGTAATTGGAACTAAGTATTTTAGCCGTCCAAATTGTTTACCTATACGTATCGACTCCCTTTTCCTTTAGGTGTCACTAGTTGCTTGAACTTCTAACCTGCATCCATGTTCTACATTTCTTCTCTAATTTCTTTCAAACACCGAACTTTTTCTTCCCCTCTTCCAATGGCTTCTTCATCTAAACGTTCTGGTTCTTCGAAGAATAAGAACAAAAACGAAGATTCTGCTCCTCCAACAGTAAGTTTCATAATCCCCAAAAGGCTTAGTACTTTGAAGGATTTGGAGGAGAAATTTCCCACTAATAATCCTCATACATGGTGGTTAGCAGGTATCCATCTTCCTTTTCGTCCTTCCAGTATCTCTACTGTGAAGGAAAACTGCTGCTACCCGAATTTGGACATCATCGTTTCCAACCTATCGGAGCGAGTGACCCTTCCCAAAGAGGGTTTCACATATTTATACACCCTTTTACCTTGGGTAGGTTCTCTTTGAGTGGGGAGCTTGATTCAGCGGTATCGGAATTTTGTCTTCGCTATCATGTATGTTTGGCACATGTAAGCCTCTCTGTGTGGAGGACGATTGCTTGCCTTCGGTGCTTGTGCTTTGAAACTAGAGAAGAGCTGGCCTTCGCTCACACGATGAATCTGTACTCCCCCAAGATCTTCCGCGGGGATGATAAATCTTTGCAAGCGTGGTCACCATGCTTTGATTTTCAGCAAGGATGATGACAATGACTGAGGGTGGATGGAACGGTTTGTTGCATTTACCTCTAGTGACATTATTCCAATAATTGCCTCATCCGTTCAGGTTGCTTAAAACCGTTCCCGTAAGTTTCATTCAATACGTTTCGGTTGCTTGGAACCCACCGGTGGTAGAAGGCTTGGACCGGTGGGTTTAAAAGATCTTGGACATCACCACGCTTGAAATCCGCCTGTGGAAAGAACTATCCATCAAATACAGGTAGAAGGCCAAAAATCATGGTAACTATAATTTGCTTTGCTTTAGTTTTTGCATATGTGGATTTTGGCCGAATCTCCTGACTTGTTTGTCAAATTAGGTCTACCCCGGGCTCAGTCGAGATCCCCGAAGAGGATGTTTTGGCTGATCTTACTGATGCGGCGAGGCTGCTCCAGGAGGTGTTTGCTCGAACGGGTGCCTCCGGGTCTACTCCGGGCACAAATATTTCTTCACGGAGTCCCTCTCTAGAGAACAAACAACCAAAAAGAAGGCGTTCCTCTACATTCGGGGAGAAGAATAAGAGAGCAAAGGTTGATGCCCCAGAATCATCCCAGGTGGCGATGTTGGTCGGTCCTCCCTCCAGGCCGGTTATAGACACCGTAGTGATTGATGATGATGAAGCTAGTGATGAGGGAGCTTCTTTTCATAGAAGACAACGATCCTTATCCTCTCAACAGGATGCTCAACCTGTTAATGCAGTCACATCCGCCGAGGACGATGTCTCGACGCTTTGGGGAGAGTTTGATTTGGTGAAAAATTCCAACTCTCATTCTCGACACCCAATTGTTGTGCCCGGTACTGTGAGGCAGAGTACCGGGTCCTTGTCTCGGTTGGTGAGCACCCAACAACTAGTGTTGCCTTCGATGCAGCCGTTTCTCGTTCTTCTCCTTTACCAGCTTTGTCACCACCTTCTTCGCCACCAGCAGCTGCTATATCTTTTCCGTCTTCATCCTCGCTTTCCCCAACAACATCATCTCCAACGGCTACACCTGGTCATGTTGAAGGCGTTCCTCTTCCCCAGTCTCCTGTTCATGGGAATTTGGGGCAAAATTATGCTGCCCCTTCTGAAGATCCTCAGAGGGTGAGAAATGTTACCTTCTCGATCTCTACTGGGTGCAACCTTCTTTCCCGGCCGGTGGAGCTTGCGAATTACCTGAAGCCCTTGGCTTCATAGAAGGATTGGGAAAAAGATTCAGACACTCTCGGGAGAGTGTTTGTTGAACAATGCCATGCATAATGCCGTAACGGTATGTTTCTATCTTTCTCTTATATTTTCCAGCTTTTGACTGAGTGCATTTTAAATTTTTACCTCTTCTTATCTTGCAGGTCAATTTTCTTGCTTCCAAGGGCCTACAAAGGTTAATCCGCGAGAAGAAGGAACTCTCTTCTGAACGGGATTAGCTTTTGGCGGAACGTGACCGGACTATTCTTCGCCTCTTGAAACTAGAAACCATGGCCACTGAGGCTGATGTTTTGGAAGCCCGTTTGCAGCAAAGTGAGCAGGAAGTGGTGACCCCTGGCCAGGAAGTTGGGCCGCTGAGGGCCGGTTTTGATGAAGTCAAGGCTAAATGGGCTGAAGTCCAAAATGGCATTCTTGCTGCCAATGATCGTGAAGTTGTTGCTGTTGAAAGGGTAACTAATTTAAAAGCATCCTTGAATTCTAAGGTCGAAGAACTTGTTGCCGCGGGCGAGACATGCCCGGTTGGAGGAGAAGTATAAGAAACCTATCGAGCACAACAGGCTTTATAGTTTAACTGTCCATGATCTCGATGTCATTCTTCGATCTACTAGGTCTGCTCGGGACAATCTTTCTGCAGAGATCGCTCAACTCAGAGAAGAACTCAGGCGTCGAGAGGCTTCCCTCGTTGTTGAAAAAACTTACGACATGTACAAAATGAGGAGAAAGACCTTGGAAGGAGCCAAAGCTGGCATTTTTTATATTGATGCCGAAATTGTTAAGGCATGCGAGCATGAGTTGGCTGCAAAGAAAGGACTCCCAGTGCGGTCTGATGCTCTAGGTTCTTCTGATTCTGGTTACGCGATTTCAAACACTGAAGAGGAATCAAAAGGCGATGATGCCGAAGATCAAGCCGGGGAAGATGTTGAGCCATCGATTGAACCGGTTACTGCTCCCGGGGATATGGATACTTCTCTTCCTCCCGATTCTAGTGATGTTGTACCTTAGATTTTTCTTTCCCTGTTTTGTATTTCTTTTGGCACATTCTTGTAAACGAAGACATATTTTTGCTCGAATGTTTGATCGAGTCTTACTTTTGCTTGAATGTCTAATCATATTTTCCTGTATGTGGTCTCGAATGCATTTTCTTCGATGCACTTCTGTCTCCAAAAATTATCCCTTTTACATGAGGGTTTCAATAAGTATTTGCGCAAGTTTTGTTTCTGCGCCTTTTTCATACGTGGCTTCGGGTGTATTTTTCCCCGATAGTATTATTGGTTCTGGGCATATATTCTTCCGGAACAACCCTTTAACGGGAGGGTTTTAAGAGAGGGCCCTCTTATGTTTACGGTGCTCTTAAAGAGGACGTCTCATGTTCATTACGACACTAACATTTGAAATACTTGTTTAACTTTCAAATGACAAAATTAGCTCATCGTTCAGACAAGAAACAAGATAAAAGCAAAAGGATTTCATTTAATTCCTTATGTTTTCATAGTTTACATAGGCATTTTGCTACGTAGAAAAGAAGTTGACATGACTTGTGACTATCTTGTACAATTTGTTTCTACGGGGCTATCTGTGCAGTCCCCGGCCCCGATGGTGTGTGGCATTCAGTTTTTCCTTGCCGGATTTTTGTTCCCGGTTGACGTGGCATTCAATGTTGCCTTGCCGTATTTTCGTTCCCGGTTGACGTGGCATACAGTGTTGCCTTGCCAGATTTTCGTTCTCGGTTGACGTGGCATTCAGTGTTGCCTTGTAATCATATCATTATCCTCCCCCCAGTGTTCTAATACGAAGAATGCGAGTTGGAACACTGGAAGTCTTGTATCTTCTAAGGTTCCACCAATGAATTACTACATAACCCTTCGCTCGGTAACAGATTTTGCTTTCCCCTTAGGAATTCATGTTGTCGAGCGAAAGAATACCTAACAATCCTCTAGTGGTTTGTGCTCGTGAACGATCGTGTAACCTATGTTCGGTAGCAAACTTAACTTCCCAGTGGGATTTGCTATCGAAGCAAAGATTACCTTATCATCCCCGAGTGGAGACTTGTTTGTTTTCCTACTTGTGGTATCTGCCTCGTAAAAAGCTTTGCTTTCTGTTTGACAGTTGTTTGTTAAGTAGTAATATTTTTTTAGATGAGCCATGTTCTAGTTGCTGGGCAACTTGTCTCCGTTGCTGTTTTCCAACTCGTATGACCATTTACCGGTGATAGCCGAAACCCGGTAAGGCCTTCCCATGTATAGCCTAATTTGCTGACATTGAGTTCTCGAGTGTTCTGAGTTACCTTCTTCAAGACCAAGTCCCCCCCCCCCGAAATAACGGTAGTTAGTTCTTTGATTATAATATCGCTTCATTCTCTGCTTTTGGGTTGCCAGTCTGACATGTGCTAATTCCCTGCGTTCCTCGAGCAGTTCTAAGTTGATTAGCATCGCCTCATTATTTGATTCTTCGTCTGCCTGGAAATACCTTAAGGTTGGATCCCCTACTTCCACCGGTATTAAAGCTTTTGCGCTATACAGAAGGGAAAAAAAGATTTCTCCTGTGCTTGACTTGGCCGTTGTCTGGTAGGCCCATAGCAATCCCGGTAACTCTTCGGGCCAATGGCCTTTTACTGCTTCTAGCCTTTTCTTTAGATTTTGCACAATTGTTTTGTCTGTTGACTCTGCTTGTCAATTTGCGCTCGAATGGTAAGGTGAAGAGGTAATCCTTTTTATCTTCAAATCTTCGAGGAATTTCGTAACTTTTGCCCCGATAAATTGTGGCTCGTAATCACATGCAATCTCTTTGGGTATTCCGAACCTGCAAATTATGTTTTCCCACAGGAAGTCGACCACTTCGTGTTCTTCGATATTTTGATAAGAACCTGCTTCCACTCATATTGAAAAATAGTCAGTCAAAATCAAAAGAAATATTACCTTTCCAGGAGCCGGTGGTAATGGTCCAACGATGTCCATTCCCCATTTCATGAACGGCCACGGTGACAGAATTGAATGCAGGGGTTCCGCTGGTTGATGCACTAGTGGTGCGTGGCATTGGCACTTATCACATTTTTGTACAAAGTTTTTGGTATCTTGTTCCATACGGGCCTAGTAATATCCTGCTCGGCCTAACTTCAGCACCAGAGAATCTGTGCTCGAATGGTTGCCGCATATCCCTTCATGGACTTCTCTCATGACATAATTGGCTTCTGATGCTCCTAAGCACGGGCCAACGGGCCTTGAAAGGATTTTCTATACAATTGGCCTTTACTGAAGCTATACTGCGTAACTTTGGTGCGCAATGCTCTTGAAGCTTTGGGGTCCTCGGTCAACTTTCCATATTTGAGATAATCGATTATCTCATTTTTCCAGTCCCAAACCAAACTGGTCGAATTTACCTCGTAATAACCCTCTGTGTACAAGGCTGAGTTCATCAGTTGTACTACTGTGCCTAATTCTGGTCCTCGGACTTCTGTTGATGAGTCCAGATTTGCTAATGCATCTACTTTCGCATTTTCTTCCCTTGGGATGTGGGTTATTTACCCTTTTCAGAATCGTGATAATAAGGCCTGAATCTTTACCACGTATTGTTGCATTCGCTCATCTTTGGTATCAAAAAATCCGTAAACCTGCTTTACCACCAACTGCGAGTCACATTTGATGTTGATGGCTTCAGAGTCGAGTCCCCGAGCCAATTCGAGCCCTTCAATCAAAGCTTCATACTCTACTTCATTGTTAGTTAGAGGAATTGTTCTGATAGTTTGCCTTAAGGTTTCCCCTGAAGGCGTGATCAAGATTATTCCGAGCCTAGACCATTTCACGTTTGAAGCTCCATCTGTGAATAAGGTCCAGACTCTCGGTGCCGGTTCTGACACCATTATTGCCTCTTTGGCGGCCAGAGGCAATAGTACTGGGCTGAAATAGGCCACGAAGTCAGCCAGGACTTGCGATTTAATCGATGTCCTCGATTTATACTTTATGTCTAACTCGCTCATTTGAACGGCCCATTTGGCCAATATGCCCGAGAGTTTGGGTTTATGGAGTATATTCCTCAAAGGAAAAGTAGTCACCACTGTTATCGGGTGGCATTGGAAGTAGGGCCTCAGCTTCTGGACGGCTACCACGAGAGCTAAAGCCAACTTTACCAGATGTGGGTAGCGGGTTTCTGCTCCTGTTAAAATTTTGCTAACGTAATATATGGGTAATTGCGTACCTTTTACCTCCCGGACTAAAACTGCGCTTACCGCAACTTGTGAGACCGCCAGGTAGACCAATAATGTTTCTCCTTCTTTAGGTTTCGAGAGCAACATAGGGCTTGACAGGTTTTTCTTCAATTCCTTCAAGGCTTGCCGACACTCTAGTGTCCACTCGAAGTTGTTTTTCTTTTTGATCAATGCGAAGAAGCGATGACACATTTCCGATGATTGAGAAATGAACCTGATCAAAGCCGCTAATCTGCCTGTGAATCTATGTACTTCTTTTATGTTGAATAGTTGATCAGGGATGTCCTCTATGGCCTTTATTTTGTCATGATTCACCTCAATTCCTCTTTGTGAGACTAGGAATCCTAAGAATTTACCTGATCCGATCCCGAACGCACACTTCTCGGGGTTAAGCTTCATATTGTGCTCCCTTAGTGTGTCAACGTTTCTTGCAAATATCTCAGGTGGTTACTTGTATGCAGAGACTTAACGAGCATATCTTGTATATATTCTTCCATAGTTTTTCCTAATTATTTTTCGAACATCTTATTTACGAACAGTTGGTAAGTGGCTCCAGCGATTTTTAGTCCGAAGGACATTACGTTGTAACAATATGTACCAAAATTTGTTATAAACAAAGTCTTTTACCGATATTCCGGGTTCAACTTGATCTAATTGTACCCATAATAGGCATCGAGAAAACTCATTAACTTGTGCCCAGTCATAGCGTCGATCATTTGATCGATATTTGGCAATGGGAACAAGTCCTTCGGGCATGCCTTATTAAGATCTTTATAATCTACGCACATGCGAAATTTATTGTTCTTCTTAGGAACTACTACCACATTAGCTAGCCAGTCCGGATATCTTCCCTATCGGATTGAACCAATCTTAAGTAGACGGGTTACTTTTTTTCTGACGCATTTAGTCCTTGCTTCGGCAATAGGGCATTTATTTTGCCTTACCGGAGGTATGCTCGGGTCCAAGCTTACCTTGTGCACGTGTATCTCTGTTTGGGATTCCTATCATATCCTCGTGCGACCATGCAAAATAATCAGCATTAATTTTAAAGAATTCAATAATATCTGACCAGAGCTCTAGGTGTAGTCCTGTTCCCAAATAGAATTTCCTTTCTCATAATTTTTCAAACAGTCTAGTTCTCCTGACATGGATTTTATTGCGTCTGTTTCTTCCGGTACTTGAAAATACCTTGGTATATGATATTGTCCCGACTCTCCTGCCCTCGAGGAAACTTCCTCTGGTTTGGGGGTGGAAGCCGGTTCCAATAACTGCTATGCCGGAGGTTCCTTTCCTTTGCTATGGGAGGTCGATATTGCGTTCATCTTTCAAGCGACCGGTTGATCACCTCTTATCGATCTGTTTGATCCCCTCGGGTGTGGGAAATTTCAGCAATTTGTGGTACTTCTAAGGCACATCTTTCATCTCGTTCAGCCACGACCTTCCCAAGATGATATTTTAGCCCATGTCTCCATCTACTATCACGAAGAAAGCCGTCTTTGTTACGCCCTCGGCCTCTACGAGCAGTAAAATTACCGCTCGGGTTATCACGCTTGCAAGGTTGAATCCAATAAGGAGCTTTGTCGTCGGGATGATGCTCACGGTGAGTTTAGTTTGATCTAGAACTCTCTGTTGTATGATATTTGCGGAACTTCCTGGATCCAATAAAACACGTTTAATTTTAAAGTTTAACACATTTAAAGAGATTACCAGCGTGTCATTATGCGACAGTAGTAGTACGTCCGTATCTTCATCCGTGAACATGATATCATCTTCCCGGAGCCTCTTGCTATAGGTTGTTGAAATTTTTGTCTTCTTTGCGGACGAGAAGGTGATCCCATTAATTTCGTCCCCTCCGAATATCATGTTGATCGTTTGGCGTCTCTCTTGGTTTTGAGGTTTGCGCTTCGCCCCTGCCCCGTCCATAGTTGTTTTGGCTCGGTCACTCAATAATTCTCTGAGCTGACCATCCTTTAACACTGCTGCCACTTCTTCCCGGAGGTGCCGTCAGTCCCCAGTCCGTTGGCCATTAGTGTCGTGGTATTCACACCATAAATTTGGGTCCATCTCGATTGGATCGGACTTTATCGGTCTCGAAAATCGTGCCTATTTGATATCTCTCATGTCCGACACTAACTACACCACGTTGACGTTGAAGTTATACTATGATAACTTTGGATAAGAAGAACCTCGTGATCCCGAGATTTCTTTATCCCGCAACGCTCTATTGTTCCGCCCATGATCGATCGTCCTGTCAATGGTGGACTTGTTTGATATCCGGAATCTCCTGTCACGACCTTCCTTCCGCTCGTACGGCAAAAAACGGCCCCTTGAGGTCCGCCTACCCGGGTCAATACCATCTTTCATATTTTTCATGTTCTTATCTGGTCCTTTGGTCGATGACGTAAAGCCGACCTGATCGTCTTTGATCCTTATTTTTGATTCGTACCGTTTATGGACATCTGCCCAAGTCGTTGCTTGAAACTCAAGCAGACTTTTCTTCAGCTTCCGGGAAGCGTCTGAACTACTCGGGTTTAAACCCTTAGTGAACGCTTCAGCTGCCCATTCATCCGAGACAACCGGTAACAACATCTTTCTTTCTGGAACCGGCTAACGAACCTTCATAATAACTCGGATTCTCCTTGCGCGATCCTGAATATGTCGGACTTTCAGGCTTGTACCTTTCTGGCGCCAGCATGGACCTTGATGTACGAATCCGCGAGCATTTTGAAAGAATCTATGGAATGCTCGGGCAATAATGAGTACCATGTCAAGGCTCCCCTCGTGAGAGTCTCACCAAATATCTTCAATAACACGGACTCAATTTCGTGATAAGCCAGATCATTTCCTTTCACCGTCGTTGTGTAGGTGGCGATGTGTTCCTGTGGATATGAGGTCCCATCGTATTTTGGCACTTCAGACATTCTAATCGCTTTGGGATTAATTCTGGGGCCGCACTCGGATTGTATGGCAATTGGATGTACTTCTTCGAGCTCGGGCCTTTCAATACCGATTGTGCTCCCTGGATTTGGTCCATGTGGGCATTTACTTCCTTCATGAACCGCAAGAGTTCCTCCTTGATCGGATCATTACTGTTGAGGCCAGACCTACTCCCCCAAGCCCCGTCAGAGCCAATTTCGCCCCTGGTGTTGTTGTCGACTCTCTACGTCGTTTGGTTTGTGGGAACAACAGGAGGAACCGGATCTCGCCTATTTGTATTATTTGAAGCGCCTGATAGCGCCTGTTTTTAATCCGTCATAACCTGATCCTGCCGCGTGAGGTAGCCTAGAATGATTGCTTGTTGCTCTTGTAGGATCCTTACTGCGTCTTCTACGTGCCCCTGGTCAGCATCATTTGGAGTCGCCTCCCGTACTTGTCTGGGGTACCACCCGTCATACACTAGCGTGGCATCTTCCCCCTCATTGTAAGTGTCGTTGATTGAGTCCTCGAAATGGGGTGTTCCCCTTGAACCTCAGGAATGTGAGTGTTATTAACGGTATTGATTGCCATTTTTTGGTGATTTTTTGCTAATATAGAAAAATGATCAAAACTTGTGAATGGATAAAAAGCAAGGACCAATTTTAATCGCACGACTGCCTAGGCCCCACGGTAGGCGCCAAACTGTTTGCTCGAAAAACGGTACAGTTGAATTTGTTTGTGGTTTCTAGACAGATGAATCAATTTCATTATCAGTCAATTTGGATGCAAGATACTTAGCTCAAATGAAGACAAACCGATAGATTTGGAGAGCCCGCGAACCGGGTTTACAGGCGCAATGATAATAAGATCAACAAGCTAGAGAGAAAAACAGTATCAAGATGTTGTATTAGAATCTATTCTTTGATGTCTAGAAAACCCGTCCCTTACAATGATAGTTGAGCCTACTATTTATAGCTCAATGGGCGTAATGGTCGGGCCCACCACTAATGATAATTATTGGAATGTGATAATGGAAACATAACGGTAAACATAAGTGCCCAAATTCTATAATAAGTCGTTACCCTTTAATGTTGTGAAATATTCTTCATCAAATGCTACCGGGCGTGGCATGCTTAATGCCTTTATGGACTTGCCTTTCTCGGTGACATACGCGATAAATGTGCCCGGTTTTTCGCCCTCCCGGCTTTGATTCCACGTGTCCCCTTCTTTGGTGGCCATGTACCGTCGTATTTTACCCAATACATTACTAGTATTTGAAATATGCCCTTCATTGTCTATGGAACACCCCATAAAATTGGAATAATAAATAGAAGATTTGAAATGGCCCTTCGCAAATTCATTCAAATACTTTTTTTAAAAAGAGCATGTCTTTGTCCGTACGTGAAAAAGAAAATTCATCCAATTATAAAGGTAAAGTTTAGTGGGTTGTTAGCCTACATTTTCCATTATAATGGAACATGACGTTTTTCTATAATTTAAAATTTTTAATACAGTCAAACCTAGAGTATTTCTATTTAACAGTAATTTACTATAAAAATTAAGTTTTCTTTATAATCAATTTTTTAAGTTATATTTTATTTTTTTATAATATTTTTTTTTACCTATAACAACAACAATCATATTCATAGCAGAACGCTCTTTATAAAATTAATCATTTATAATAGCCATATAGAATTATTAAAATTACTAATAATAGTTTTTAAAATATCCACACAATCTTGTCCATTAACAAAATCTCTATCTTGAGTAAGATATAAGATTTGAAGATTTGCACATGATATATTTTTCGTTGGATAAATTCCAAAAAATATTTAGATAAAAATTTAACTTTTAAACTCTTAGACTGTTTTCAAGGGAAAGCTATTGGGTACCTTTTTGTTGAAAATTTGGA
The DNA here is from genome assembly GCF_000715075.1 of Nicotiana tabacum. Lineage (NCBI taxonomy): Eukaryota > Viridiplantae > Streptophyta > Magnoliopsida > Solanales > Solanaceae > Nicotiana > Nicotiana tabacum. The sequence continues at coordinate 133,385,121 of NC_134094.1, read as the reverse complement.
CACGAATCTTCGCCATTCAAGCATTATATCCCTGAGTAAATCTACAAAACAAGCTACAATTACAAAGTTCTTTCATCAATCTTGAAAGAATTTATTTTTCTAGGTAACAACTTTAAAATGTTTGTCTTAGAGTTTAAATCTTTATACATTTAGTTATGAATTTATTAATAATGTATTAGCTTTCTTCAATATTTAACTAGTAAAATATGCATATCTTTTGAGATTTTAAATTTGAATAATTTTCTTATCTTTTATATGTAACATTAAAAAGGAAAAATAATTAATTTTTGGATAATATTTATGTATAACAATAAAAAAATATTTAAATGTCAAATGATATTATAGGTGTATAACAGTCATTCACTATAAAACCAAAAAATATTGGAACAAACGAGTATATTATAGAGATGGTTGACTGTATATCATTGTTAGAATTCTAGTGAATCAATCTCTCAAAAAATTTCGTTTAGTTTCCGCATAGGAAATCAACAGCTGCTCGTTGGCATATGATGTGAATTTACACCTATTTTACACCAATAATGTAAATATATGTTTACGCCATTAGAGTAATTTAATCATAACAGGTCGTAACAAATTGCTTACCTTATTTTCAGGTTACGAAAAGTAACATTGTAATAAGTATATGAAAGTGTCAAAAAATCTGTTTAATAGCATGTTTGGCCAAGCTTCTCCAAACCAAAAGTATTTTTAATATTTTTTTTTCAAAGTTGAAGTGTTTGACCAATCTTTTAGAGCGGGAAAAAGTGCTTTTAATATAAACATAAGCAATTTTGGAGAAGCATAAAAAAAGTAGATTCTCTTCAAAGATACTTTTTTGAAAAGCATTTTTGAGACAAAATACACTTAAAAGCAATTTTTAAAAGCTTGGTCAAACACTAATTGATGCTCAGAAATGTTTTTTAAGTAAATTAGTCAGACACAAACTGCTTCTCACCAAAAACACTTTTGAAAAAAGCATTTCTCAAAATAAGTTCATTTTTGCAGCTTGGCCAAACATGCTATAAATTAATGGCCAAAAACATTTTTTATATATATATAAAAAAAAGTATTTTTTTTCAAAATTGAAGTGTTTGGCCAAGTTTTTAGAAGAAAAGAAAGTGTTTTTAAGTAGAAGCAGAAGTAATTTTGGAGAAGCAGAAAAAAGTAACACTTTTTTGAAAAACACTTTTTAAAAGTTTGGTCAAATACTAATTGTTACTCAAAAGTATTTTACAAATTAATTAGCCAAACACAAATTGTTTATCACCAAAAAAACACTTATCTAAGTAAGTCTTTGAAACAAATCTTGTGCAGTAAGTAGATATTACAATGACTCAATAAGCAAGGTAGAGCAATGAATGTGTTATTTCTTTGATATATAGGAATTGAAGGAAACTCTTGGTGTGAAACTAAAAGAGTTGTCTCTTATAACAACTTACAGAAATGCTTAGCAAGTTCTTAGGAGTACAAAATACTAGCAGAAAACAAGAAGAATGATCACAACAAATGACTAAACAAACACTTTTCGATAAAATGCTGGATAGGAAGCAGGCGACTTTCTGCGTGCTGCTATTGGGAGCGTCTTCACTTGGTGTAGAGAACATCTTCCCATGGGTGACGGTATAGAGGCTGCTTCAATCTCTTCTGATCAAATGTGTGCCTGAAATTCAAAAAGGTACGTTACAATTGTTTGACGACTAAATTTCATAGTTAATTTGAAGTGCACCATTGGAAGGACGAGCCAACTTACCCGATAAGACCAATAGAACGTGCCAGCACAAACAGACCATTCAGGTAACCGATCTCTACTATTTCATCGATTTCTGGTTTGGTGAACATTCCGCTACCAGCAAGGAGATCCAAGAAGAGAGTACCAATGGCGCCATCAACGTTGAGGACTAGGTTGTTTGCCTTTGAGAGTGTGTAGGTTTCAACCTGAACCGCGTATTCCATGTACTTAACAGAAGGGAAATTTTCCCTCGCGTAAAGCTGCAGTAGTTCCACTCTCTTATCTCTGTTGTCACCTCTCTTGATCCTATCACACAAGAAGTAGATGCAATGCATGAGCTCCATTCAAAGAGTCACACAAGTGTCCAGTGGCGGAGCCACCTTAGGCTAAGGGGTGGCAATTAACACCCCTTTGCCGAGAAATTACACTGTATAACTAGGTCAAAATTTTATTTTTATGTATATATATTATATGTTGAATCCCTTAGCTTCTTTGTATGAAATTCCTGGCTCCGCAACTGCGAGTGTCCGACCATGAAATGCTACAATTTCACAAGACTTTCAAGTACACCATTTAGCTTCTCCAACTACCATTTTAGGGAGCAAGTCTACGATATAAACTGTTGCTTCTACTAAATACGCTTAATTTCAAGAATGAATTAAAAGAAATGCTACCTGTGGCCGATTCCAGGCACTCTGATGCCCTTCTTCTTCATACTTTCGACAAACTCATATGGTGTAAGACCCTGCAAACAAAGCATTGCAAAAGTTTATTAATCCAGACACTCAAGGTAGCAGCAGGAACTGCTTCTACTCTAATAATAGCTTAGATTGTAAGCACTTACCCTGTCATAAGCATCCTTAAAGTATCGGGCAGCATCATCGACAGCACCACCAAATCGGGGACCAATCGTCAGCAACCCTGTTACAGAACCACATTATTCCAATTCCAATTGAATGATAAACCCATAATGTAACTACATTAATAACAAATTATAACATACCGGAAACAAGACATGACACCAAGTCTTTTCCAGCCCTTGCAGTTACAATGGAGTTGTGAGCACCAGAGACACAGGGACCGTGGTCAGCACACAACAGAATGCAAATCTGCCAAGTCAAACCAACGGCAAGAAAACAGATGTTTAGAAACAGAACGACGTAGGGGCAGAACATGAAGTCCAATATAATCAAATTTTATCACTTATTCAAAGAACAATAACAATGCAATCACAACTAACTTACCTCAATAAAACGTGCACAATAACGGGGGAGACTGCGTTTGAACCACAACAGAGAAATGACATCACCAACACCTAATCCTTGCTCCACAATAGATGACATGGGTACACCAGCGTAGCATGGCTCTTCACCTATAGATAGAAATGGAAGACAAAATCAGCATTCCTTCTGACTCTTATTTAGCAATAAGAAGGCAAAATAATCAATAATAAAATGTAGTCAAATTCAGTCCATACCTCTATCATCAGATATGGTGGAAATAATATGAGTTGGGGCTCGAACTTTCCCACTCTTAATTGCTGTGTTGAGATCCTCAGGAATTTGTGGAGGCGTTATTTCCTTTACAGGAGTTGTTTTGCCATCCGAGACCTATGAAAACGACCAGGTAAACCTATTAAAACTAATACCGAGTAGATGAATTGTTATTGAGTGTGCTCAATATCAAGGGACTCACCAGCTGTTCAAATGCTTCTTTGATTGCTCCTTCAAAAGCTTCATATGAGGTGGGGACCATGGCTCCAGCATCTTTGAGTGCTTGATTCTTTGCTTGTGCAGACTCCATTTCACCACCGCTCTTCGCACCCTATTTAGAGAGTCCCATGAAAAGTTAGATTTGACGTGTGAACTAGACTAGTAGAGGCAGAAAACTGCTTCACTGAATCAGCTCTCAGTACTTAAAGAGACAAGACATTTATCTGCATTTTACGAGAAATGAGGGAATAAGGTGAAATAGCTCACCGCATGTCCAAACTGTACTTCCGACTTGAAGAGTCTAGCACAAGTTCCACTAACCCATGCAACAACAGGCTTGTTGATTTTTCCCTGCTTCAGGGCTTCAACTAAGGAGTATTCATCTCGTCCACCAAGTTCCCCAAGTACCACAATCATTTTGATCTAAGATTTCATAAGAGAAAAGTAGATCAAATTGAGAAGGGGAAGGGCAAAATGGTTCAACATATAGTTGATCATGCCCTATTAAGGTTCTAGTTATACGAGGATGGTGAAATAAAATGCGACTTGAGTCAAAATTTAATGTTTAGAAACGAGCAAAGTTACCTGTGGGATATTGTTGAAGCGCAAAACATGATCAGAAAGGGTAGATCCAGGAAAGACATCCCCACCAATTGCAATTCCTGCACAGATCGAAAATTCACTCATATTATATTTCTAAGTACGAATGAATATAAAAGTGTTCTAAAGCATAATTCAGGATTTAGAATGCCCAACCTTCATAAACTCCGTCAGTCACACGGGCAATTGTGTTGTATAATTCATTAGACATACCACCCTATATATATTAAGAGAAAAGTTAGTACTATGAAACCACAAAAAGTTGTCTTGCTCTTTTATGATTCCACCTAGAGGAAATAACTTAACCACAGTTGAAAGTTGTGAGAAAAGACGGAAAGACATCACACATACTATCTTATTTAATTGAAAATTGTTGATATTAAAGTAAAAAGTTGGCATAAATCTACCGGGGTGAAGGGGATAAATACATCTTTGACAAACCAGAGATTTCTTCTATGTATCAAAATAGAAGATGTAAAGATACTATTACTTACAGATTTGGAGACGAAGCCCACAGATCCAGGTCTGTAAAGCTTGCACTGAATAATGTTATCAATCGTTCCAGCAGTATCACCAATCTTAAAAGCTCCAGCTTGAATCCCTCCGACAGTAGCTGGACCAATAACCACCTGAAAAAATGCACATATTATAAGCCACAAGGTTCGATAACTTCTGAAACATGAAACTTGTCGATAAGAAGAGTTATTGACTCCAGGAGAAAAGAACAATGATAAACAAGATTAGGTAATGGCTAAAATAGCACTTTATGAACTCATTCTTCGCTCGAGTATCTAACATCAGTCAAGAATGTGCCAGGAAAAAAGAAAAAGAAAGATACTAGATGCTGAAGGACACAACAAGAATGATGTAACAATTAGTATACCTTATTATTTGCCTTTGCATAACCAATAAGCTGTTTGGTATCCGACTCAGGAACACCTTCAGCTATAATAGCCACAACTCTGATGGTTGGCTGTTTTAGAGCGGACATGGAGGAAGCAGCAGCACTGTGATCACGTAAGAAGGAAAAATCAGATATAGGAGCAAATCTTTTGTAGTTTAAGATTTAAAAAAAAGAAAGAACAAACCAGGAGGATGTTTAATACTACCAACCTTCTGAAAGAGGCAAAGTTTATGAAAACATCAGCTGTGGGATGAGCAGCACAGGCAGCTTCAATGCTGTAGAATGGGTAAAAATTGCAAATAAGCATCAAAATTTATAAGACTCCTCAACCAAAGGTCTGTAAAGAAGGCAAAGTTCATTCATATTCACTATAGCTTGTTTTGTTTGGTGGTTGTAGATAGCTTAGAATTAAGACTATCATTTATCTGAACTAGTTCAAACTGAGAAACTAAAGCAACAAGTCTATCGACATGTGCTTATATTGCACAAATTTCAAATGATATAAAGTAGAACCAAAAGTTAGAAAGTCACATGATCTAATTTGACATTTGGCACTCAATTGTGCGAAATTTGAGTAACAAGATTAAACCTATAAATATTAAATTTGTACCAAAAGACTAAATATGATAAAAGAGTACCACATTGAAAATGACTTCCAAATGAGGCCCTTTAAAATGTCAGCATGGAAATATAATCACTAAAAGAAATCAAATACAGAGAAAAAAAAAGCAACGAAGGGACGGATTTCACGCACGTAGAATGTACTGGAATTGCAATTTCCTCCTGACCAAAGAAGAGTTTCTGGAATCCCTCAGAACCAGGGTTGATAATTCCAGCAACAGAAGGTGTTTCTCTCCCTACAATTCAAAAACAATTAATAAAAATGTGAATGAAAACCTTATGACAACAAGTATTGGGTGCACATTTGCCGGCAAATCAATTGAGAAATAGATAGTACGAACCACAAAGGAAATCAAAGTCAAGCATTCGCTGGATAGGAAGCTGCTTGTAGTTGTAGAACAAAGCTTGTGTAGTCTTGGAGAAAAGTTGTCCAGTCGCCATTCTGCTGGTTTAATTGAGACCTCTGCAAAATTTACATTATCAGCACAAATATCAAAGCTTAATTCCATCAAAGATAAAGTTTTCCATGGGAGAGACGGCTCATGACTTTTAGACAACCGCCAAAACAATATCTCAACAGGTGTATTCATGTACAATTAGCAATAGTATTTGCAGCCAGATGTAAATGCAATGTAGTACCAATGGGTTCCACTGAACCTAGTACTTTTACACTAAAATTTTGTCAAATACTACGTTTTGAACCCATAATTCTGGAAGGGCGAAGAATTCAGTGATGAGAACATAAATATTCAACACATCAAATTTAGATGTTGGATCCGCCTTTGTTTGCAGAATCTTTCGTATTCAAGCAACCCCCAAGTTGTCCCCTCAAAATCACCTAAAATTACATATAGAACAAGATGATCCCTAAGAGTTTTCTCTAAATTGACCCTTAACAAATGAAGATAAACCGCAAACAGGCTACATCTCCCTGAGTTCAACTAAATCAAAGACTAAGCTACCCAAGGGCCTGTGATAACTGAAAATCAGAACTAAGTATAAATAATAAGCAAGTGAAACTATAAATGTACTCAAGAAGGATACTAGTTGAATGGACAAAATCTAACAAGCAATGAGAAAGGTGATTCCAAATGATGATTTCAAAAGACATGATATACTAAAAACTCATTAAAAATCAAATCTTTAACATGTATACAAAGCATGATATACCAAATACTCGTACAAAGATCAGATCTTTAACACGTAAACTCAAGGAAATGCATCTTCAGTCTCCCAAAAAGATTACAACTTTAAAATGACTCTTAAAGCAGATCTTTCCTAGATCAAAATTCTATACAAACAAATCAAAGCATGTCACCTTAGAGACATCGAAAATCGCACGAAACAAAATAGAGATTCAACAACTACAGCAGTTATACACTAACAGACAGAAATCCAAATCGACAATTCAACAGTAAAATGACAAAAATGCAGATCCCATCTCAAAAATGGAAAAAGGAAACAAACATAATATTATTCAAAACTGGGTCAAAACAATAAAATGATAAAAACCCAGATCACATACTCTAAAAAGAACAGCAAGAATCCAAATAAAGAAAGTTTTAGGAAACAAATTGTTAGTATTCAAAATGTACCAAGTATGTATGTTCTAATTGATTAATAGACAGTAAATTTGAAAGAAAAAAAAAACAGATCCCAAATCAGTAACAACATTAAGAATTTGAAAAAAAAAATACTGTAAATGTAAAGGAAACTAATAACAGAATTTAAAAATTTACCAAGTATGTATATTCTTGATTAAATGGAGATGGAGAATGAACTTGTTCCCCCTAAGTACAGTTGAGGTGAGTGAAATAATTAGGTAGTTGGTTGGTTGAATGGTGGAATTGAGTTAGTTGAGTGTATGTATATATATATATATATAAGGGGTATGGGGACTGCTGCAGAGACATAGTAGAGTGTGTGTGTGTTTGGGGGGGGGGGGGGGGGACGGAGCAGCCAACCTTGAAAGACACAGAAATGATTCGCGTGTCTGGTACAGGTAGTTAGTTCAGAGCTAATTTGATTTTTCTTTTTCTTTTTTTTCTTTTTTTATTTTTAGATTTAAGAATCCTATATCCGGAGTTCAGAAAATGGAGTAACTCGATGTTTGCATCAATCAAATAAATTAATCATAGAAGTTAAAAATTAACGTAGGAATATATATCAATTAAATATGATTAAGTGATACATTTATCTTCGGTTCATGATTTGGTGTAAGTACGAAGGGTGAGTAAATTTTACGGAAGTTTATTAGCTCTAATATTCTATATTCATGTCAAGTTAACTTACTTATAATAAAGTTTTATGACCAACAAAGATTGTGGTGGAGTGATAAGTACTTCTTCATCCTTAGCCAGAGGTCTCGGGTTTGAGCCCCGGGTATAGAGTTGCCTTTGTATGTTAGAGAGCGCTTTACCCCCTAATGTGGGACTTCCCGGCGTAAATCCGAATTTGGTTGGGCCCCAATACGACCAGGTGAGAAACCAAAAAAAATAAAAGTTTTATATAGCAAAATGTTCTTTATTTCCTCGAAAACTCTTTAATTAAGAATTTTGTAATTTCGAATTTATTACACTATTCATTGATGAAAATTTATAGTCATTGTTGTTTAGACTTCACAAATATGTAAATTTTATATACGTATTTCTCATTTATCTAAGGTTATGTTATGTATATTTCTACTTTAATTTTAAATTGTTAAGATTATATTTTTTGATTTAGTGTAAACACTGAATATGCTTAAATATTTATCCTTCAATGATTGTTCTTTGTTGTTTTACCAAAGCTGGAAAAAGGAGGAAGGATCATTATAAGTATGGTAGATGATTGAGATCTTTCATCTTTAACAAGATGTATCGGATTTGCGTCTTAGAAATAGAGAAACTTCTGATAAAGTGATTCTCTTCTAATAAAATTTATGGAACGCGAATGCAAATTAGTCAAATTTTAAATAATGAAGTAATTAGATGGAAAAAGAAAAGCAGAAAAAATAATTGGATGGACGTGGGGCATTGGATTTGGTGGAATGAAAGTTGGAAGGTTGGCTTGACTCTACTAGCTTGACAAATCAAGGTGGGCTGCCCTATTATTGTGGATGCTCTTTTTTGACCTTTAGTTATTATTATTATTATTATTATTATTATTATTATTATTATTATTATTATTATTATTATTATTATTATTTGAAGTTATGGTTGAGTCACGTGAAACGCACACTCGTTTGAATGTAAATTTGGGATTCGTCCATTGCAAATAGGCTGACTAAAGAGTAAGCCTCAATAGAATGTTAGTGAAGTACACAAGTAACGATCAAATTGGATGGTCTTAAAGTTTTGTCATCGCTTGGCCCATGGGCAGAACTTTAAGTTTAATAAGTATTGTCGCTTATTTGTCCATGGGCCAAGATTTTTAACTTTTGACCTTGAAATTCTGCTCATGGGACAAGCGAGAATCAAAAATTAAAGACCACCCCAAAAAGTATAATATTGTTGCAATTTTTTTGGTTTTTGGGACTTCATAGGTTTTGATTGTGAATGTTTTACATTATTCGATTTGTCCTAGAACATATTCTTTTTAAAATTGTTTTAAGTATTTGATTGGTACATTAATAAAGTAACATATGTTGTTTTTAAAGAGATCGATTAACATATATGGACTAAAAAGATTTTATTTTTCTAACACAGGAAATATTATAAATTATGAAAAAATGTTCATTTGCATTTATTAGACATATCGAATGTTTTCTACTTTGGAGTTTATTAGTGGGGCACTCTTTTTCAATCTTTTGGTTAGGTAGAGTACCTGATTATAAACATGGGAGTCATAATTGCTATTCACACTTCATCATTAATAAAAAAAAAAAGAGAACCAAATTCAGTTTATTATCTATTGACATGTACTCCGAGTGTCAAATTATCAGTAGTATTTCTATTTTACACGTTTCTTAAGAAAATATTAAATATGAGAGGTTTTTGACTGTTTTATTATCCTTATTTAAGTCTTAATATATACTCTCTCCGATTCACAATAAGTGACCATTATACCTTTTTATTTTGGTCCAAAATAAGTGTCCATTTACATAATCAAGAAGGAATTAATTTTATTTTTTCAAAATTTGCCCTTATTTATATATTCCAATATGTCAAGATAACAATTAATTGAGGTTAATTTAGTAAATACATATTTTTTTTCTCTAGGAGTTTGTATTTTCTTAGTGGGTGTGTCAAAGGTAAAATGATCACTTATTGTGGACCGGAGGGGGTAATCTCTCTTCATTTAATATTTACTCATAATTGAGGTATTTGTAAATCTTCAAAAACGATTAATATTAAAGGTAGAATAGAAAAAAAAAAAAATTAGTGTTGAACTTCTAAAATGACAAATAATTTTAGACAACTAATTTTAGCAATCACGATAGATAATTTGAGACGGAGGAAGTAATGATTTCCCACATTTAGTCTAGTGACTTCCATTAAAAACAAATAAGGGAAATATAAAAGAAAATTTAACGTCAAATGTTCCCCAAAATCTTCCTATAGTGAATTGGAAAAAAAAATGATCATAAATTCTTTAATTAAGTATGAAGCATCTCAGGCTCAAATACTAACAATATACTAATAGCTAAATATTATGGCCATCACATTACAAGTCACATATAGTTATTTTTTGATTTTTCGTCATATGTTCGATAATCGTTCTGGAGCTCAATTAATTCAAATTCGTGTTGAAAAATTTCACTTTGAACTAAAAAATATTTGACAAATGTCATTTATAGTGAATGTATAAGTTATAAGTGGAAGCTCTTTATTACGTTCTTATGGATGTTCATTCTTGGCTGCTACCAAAATTGAATACACCTAAATGTAGGCATGGGCAAAATGATATAAAAGAGTCAGTTTGTTGGCTATGCTTAGAGTTTAATCGAAGTAAAGATAGAGAGAAGAAGAAGAAGAAGTACAACAACAACCCAATATAATTTCACTAGTGGGGTCTGGGGAGAGTAGTGTGTACGCAGACCTTACCCCTACCATGAGGTAGAGAGGCTGTTTCCAATAGACACTTGGCATCCTTCCCTTCAAGAGCTCACCACCTTGCTCTTGGGGTAACTCGAACTCACAAATCTTTGTTGGAAGTGGAGGTTGCTTACCATCAGCGCAACCCCTCTTGTCTTAGAGAGAGAAGAACAAAAGGAAAGAAAATAATAACATAATAGAAAAGTAGACCCGAGAGATGAATTAAAATACGAACATTATAAATGAAAGTAAAAATAGCACGAGCTAGTCAGTTTTCGGACTGGTCATTGAAAAATAGCCAGCGTTTGCAAGGTCATTGAAAAATAGCAACTATTTTGCTGCAACACGGAAAGTTCCAGCATAATATACTGGAGATCGGTGCACCTGTGTATGAACTTCCAGCATATTATGTTGGACCGGTATATTATACTGGAGTATTTTCTGTATTTTGAACAATATTTTCATTCAAATTTATCTTTACATGAAAAGTGGCTAAATTTCGATTACTTTTGAAAATGCAGTTATTTTTGAATGGCCACTTGTAAATCAGGCTATTTTTGAATTTCTGAAAAGAACAAAAAAGAGAATGTAATTAGTGGAATGGTCTTTTTTAACTGAAGTTCAAATGTAGTGTCACTTTCTAGTCATAATTCAAATGCTGGAAAATGCAATGGAATAATGGCTATATTTTATTTTATTTTTCATTCGGTGTTCAATATTGCATTTTGGATTTAGACTCATCCAGATTCGCTTTGCATAAACGTTTTCTATTAGGATTTATTTATTTATTTTCAGAACATAAACCTAAATTTTTTAATTAAGGACGAAAGAATCTTATCCATTTCACTACAACCATTGGGGTTAGCCGTCAAATAGCAAAAGGACATCTATCAAATGCTCCAATAATTTATTTATTGTAAAATACTATGAAAAGTAAAATATAGATACATTAAACCTTGTTGAATGCCTCCACAGATAATGTCAAGACCTTTAGCCATCACTTACGAACGTCTTACTTTACTAGTCATTAGTCAAATTCTTACTACAAACTCTTACAACCTTAATAAATTCTTGCAATTAATTATATAAATAGTACATAAAATGCCAAAAGAAGAGTGTATATAAGGATCTAGAATTTAAAGCACGTGGAACAAAGTGAATGTGATTTATTGTAAATTAGAAAATTATAGAAAATTCCCTGTCACATGTATAAATATATGATTTGAGTCGAAAACAGTGGGTATGATTGGTGCATTATATTAATTACTAGTATTTTAATATTGGGTTAAATAATCTAACTAATTCAATGTACTGACTTAAACTTATAGTTATATTTCAAGATTGGTTGGATACATGACTAAAATTATGGTACTGAATTATTCAAGATTGGTTGGATACTGAATTAATAGTTTACTCATTATTTGTTTGTTTGAATTATGGCATCTTAATCATCGAATTCCATCAATTAAAATATCAAATCAAATTCCAAAAACAGAAAACATTTAATTAGTCGGTGCTACAAATAAGAGGTTAAACGGAGACAAAAATATTACGTAATTTCTTCTTATCTTCTATCATATGCATATGCTGATAGGAGATAATAAGTATTTGATGAAATAATTAAAGCGTGCGCAAAATAATCCGGGCTTAAGTATGAGACATTAATTGGAAATACGAGCAATCTTGAAGTTGCAGGCTGCGGCACATCAGAAATAACGCAAACATAAGCAAGCAGCCACATATGACCATATAATTATTTATAATATCCACATTTAAGTGTAGAGAAAAAATAAGTAAATAATTCTAAGGAGCCGTCAATCATTTTCTTCTTATATTATCAAGAATTCTTCATTAGTTTCGTGATTATTTTTCTTTTCTACCATTGGACTACAGTTTTTCCAAGCAGCAGTTCATCATTGACTTGGCTGGAGGCCTCGGACTTGTGCATCTAATTGCTTGAAAATACACTCTCTTAAAACTTATTTAGTTGGTCTCATTACGTTAAAATTAGGGAAAATGACATTGTATAGCCGCTCTCAAAATAATAGTAAAAAATATATAGTTTATATATATATATATATATATATATATATATATATATATATATATATATATATATATATAGAAAGAGAGAGAGAGATGGTCTAGTGATCATTTTGCCTTGAAGGCAAGTCAAAGCGGAAAGAAAGCCTTAGCCGGAGCAGTTGCCAAAGAAGCAAGAGCAGCAAGGCAAGCTTAGATAGCTTAGAGCCTTAGACTGAAGAGTTGTAGCTTCTATATTTTTTTGCTCTTGTCAGTGTGTCTAGAGTTTCCGGTTTCGGCTACCGAATATAAATAGTTTCTAACGTGGGTTAAAAATGAAAATAACCCTTAAAATTAAATATAAGAAATAAAAGCTAAATTGCTCTCTCCATTATTATGGGTAAAATCGAGTGCGGAATGGAGAATTTCTTGGTAGAGAATATTTTTTTTGAAATATTCAGATTAATCGAGCCAGTGAATATCATATACGAATTTTGTAAAAGTTTTTTTTAAAAAAAAAAAGAGAAGAAGAAGAAAAAGTGACTGAATAGAGAAAGAATAAGCAATCGATTCTCAGCAGCCGTCATTCATTTTCTTCTTATATTTTTAAAGAATTCTTCTTTTCGTGTAAAGTTTCAATTTGTACAGAAATCAAAGAAGAAGGGCTTAAGAGAAGGAAGAACAAAGAAGAACAGTGCTATAATTTTATTCATCCTTTTTGTAAAAATAAATCCATTTACTGCCGAAGGTTCTAGAGTTTGTATTTATATACAAGGGTAAAAACAAGAAGAACTAATGCTAATTATGTGGGTCGACCCGGCAGAGTGTGGGCTGCTAAGCCCAATACAAATAAATACATATCAAGCTTCTACATAGACTATGTAACTCCAATACCCCCCCCCCCCCAAAGTTGGAGGGTGGGCACACACCCAACTTGGCAGCCAAAGAATGATGAACGCCACCTGTCAAGCACTTGGTAAAAATGTCAGCCAAGTGGGAATTAGTAGAAACATGATGTAAAGAGATCAAACCATCAGCCAACTTGGTACGGATGAAGTGACAGTCAACCTCTATATGCTTGGTGCGCTCGTGGAAAACAGGGTTCTTGGCTATGTGAATGGCAGCTTGATTGTCACAGAAAACAGGGAGAGGAGTGGGGGCTTGTAAGCCCAAGTCAGACAACAAACGGACCAGCCAAGACAACTCATCAACAACTTTGCTCATTGCTCTATATTCAGCCTCAGCAGAGGATAAAGAGACTACGTGTTGTTTCTTGGACTTCTAACTAATAAGACTACCACCCAGGAACACACAAAAACCACTAACAGAACGGCGAGAATCAGGGCATGCAACCCAATCACTATCACAGTAGCCAACCAAAGAACAATCAGCAGAATCATTAAGAAATAGACCAACATCAGAAGTCCCTTTTAAGTAGCGTAAGACATGTAAAGCAGCAGCCATGTGAGGAACTCTAAGTGTTTGGAGAAACTAACTAAGGTGTTGGACAACAAAGCAAATGTCAGGGCGAGTATGGTTAAGAAAGTTAAGTTTCCCTATGAGGCTGCGATATGTGTCAGTCTAGGCAGAGGGTCACCAACATCAGAATGCAACTTAACATTCAAATCCAATGGGCATACAACAGAAGAGACATCAGAACACTCTAAATCAGCAAGCAAATCAGAAATGAACTTTTGTTGATGCAAAAGAACACCAGAAGAGTGATAATGAATCTGAATACCCAAGAAATAATGAAGAAGCCCAAGATCCTTTATTCGAAATTGGTCATCCAGAAAACTTTTCAAGGCAGCAATTTCAAGCATATCATCCCCTGTTAGAATGATATCGTTTACATATACAGCGAGAAACACAGTAGACTGAGGCGATTTCTTCATAAACAGAGAGTAATCATTTAAAGAATGGCCATAACCTCTAGAGCAAAGGGCATGGGACAATTTAGCATACCATTGGCGAGAAGCCTGACGCAAACCATACAAAGATTTATTCAATTTACACACCAAAGTATGAACATGAGAGTCAGAAGCAACAGTAAGCCCTTGGGGGAGTTTCATGTACACCTCTTCATCCAAATCACCATGTAAAAAGGCATTATTGACATCCAATTGGAATAAAGACCATTTCTGTTTAACTGCATAAGCTATAAGACATCTAATAATACACATTTTGACTACAGGAGAAAAGGTTTCATGAAAATTAATAACCTCTATTTGTGTATCTCCACGTACGACTAGCCTAACTTTGTATCTTTCCACACTACCATCAACTTTATATTTGTATTTTGTACACCTATTTACAACCAATTGGCTTTTTACCTTTGGGCAGTTCCACAATATCCCAAGTCACATTAGCTTCCAATGCCTCAAACTCTTTCCTCATGGCTTCCTGCCAAGCTGGATTGGCAGCAACCTGAGCATAAGAGTGAGGCTCAACTGCTGCATGTTGAGCAACAGAAGTGGAGGCAGTAGAGGAGCAAGAAATAGAAGGATGAAGCTGAACTACATAATTTTGAAGATGAGAAGTAATATGATGACTTCTAGAAGACTTTCTAACTGCAGGGAGAGGTGAAACAAGAGCTGGTGCATTAGAAGTAGGAGAAGAAGTGACAGATGGAAGTGGAATGGAAGAAGAAGGAGAAAGAGGAGGATCAGAGGAAAAACTAGAGGTAGATTCATCAAAATAAGGAGGGAAACCAGGAGGAAAAGGAGAGGAAGGAGAGGAAGAGGAAGAATAATTGAGATGGAGGGGAAAAATAGAATCATGAAAGAGGTCATTTCTGGAGACAAAAATAGACTTGTTCTTAAGATTGTAAAGCTTGTAGCCTTTTTTGCCAAAAGGATAACCAATAAAGACACAAGGGACAACCCTAGGTTGAAATTTATCCCTATGACACTTGGGCACACTTGCATAACAAAGGCAACCAAAAGTTTTTAAATGACTATAAGAGGGTGCTTTGCCATAAAGAATTTTATATGGGGATTTGTTAGATAAAACAGAGGAAGGAAATCTATTTATAAGATAAGTGGCTGTTAAAACACAATCCCCCAAAAATTTTGTTAGAAGTTTGGATTGGAACAATAGAGCTCTTGATGTTTCCAGCAAGTGTCTATATTTTCTTTCAACAACCCCATTCTGTTGTGGTGTATGAGGGCATGTAGTTTGGTGCAGGATCCCATTATCAGAAAATAAATTGGCAGGCTAAGTTTGAAGAACCAAGCTCCAAGGCATTATCACTTATTATTGTTTGAACAGAAAGATTAAATTGTGTTTTCACCATGGCAATAAAAGCTTTAAGTAAAGTAAAGGCAATGCTCTTGGAACTCATTAAATGTGTCCAAGTTGCCCTACTAAAGTCATCTACAATTGTCAAAAAATATTTAGCACCAGAATAAGTTTGGGTATGATAAGGCCCCCATGTATCAATGTGAATGAGTTGAAACAGAGAAGTAGAGTTGGATGTACTATCGGGAAAAGGCAATCTAGCTTGTCTAGCCAAAGGACAGATAGAACAAATAAAAGACTGTTTAGTAGACAAATCAAAAGAAACAGAAGGTATACACTTCAATTTTGCAAAAGGAAGATGTCCCATTCTATTATGCCAAATCATATCAAGAGCATTCACATGTTGTACAGAATGAACATATGAAACAGAGGGAACCACACATTTATTTAGACTACAGACATAAGTATTCAAAGATGAGCTAGATACATTCTGCACAACATTATTCAAAACAGAACCAGAAGGGATGAACTGGGAAGGTGATGAAGTTTGTATAGCCCTTGGTCCGGTCTACCAAGAACCAGAAGCTTCTTCCTGGAAAGGTCTTGTATCAAGCAGGAACAAGAAGTAAAAATGACTATGCTATAAAACTGTTGAATCAGCCTATGCACAGAGATGAAATTGTACTTGAAAGTAGGTATGTAAAGCACTTTGTGCAAGACAAATGAAGAATTTAGAGTGAGTGACCCTGTGCATGTGACTTTTACTTTGTATCCATTAGGTAGACTGACTAAGTAGGGAACAAGAAGTGGAGTAATGTCAAAAAGAAGTTCTTTAGCAGAGGTCATGTGATTAGTTGCTCCTGAATCTACTATCCAAACACTTCTAGCTACACTAGTTAACATGCAAGCAGAATAAGCAGCAACACCATTAAGCTCAGGCAAAGAAAGATTACTACCAGCAGAGTTAGCAGACCTCCCAAAGTTGGGTTGAGGATTGGAATCAACAAGACTGGATTGTTGCAGCAAACTCAAGAGTTGGGAATACTGCTCCATAGTAAGACCAGGTATACCAGCAACTGGACCATTGGAACCAGATATTGTAGGAGAATTAGAATTTTCAGAAGACTCAACATTTGCGGCAGTCCCAAACCTTTTGCCCTTGTTAAACTTGAAACCTTGTGGAAATCCAATCAATTTATAACACTTATCAATTGTATGACCACTCTTTTTGCAGTACTTGCAGGATAAGTCTTTGTTCTGATTAGGAACCAGCCTCTGATTAGGTGAGTCAAAATTGACCTTTTGAGTGCACTGCCTTTGGGGCTGAAAATGAGGAGGAAACATAATAGGTGTAGTTGCATTTGCATTGAAAGATGCTAGGTCATGTGTGAAATGAGTATTGAGAGTCACTTGTCTCTGCTTTTCATCTTGCAGAAGAATGTTATACACATTATCAAGTGAAGGAAGTGGATTCATCATGAGGATGTTGCTTTTGACAGTTATATAAGTTTCATTCAGGCCTATTAAGAATTGGTGAACTTTATTTTCTTCATCTTCCCTCAACAAACCCTCATTCGCAATACAAGTGCATGTATTTGCATGATTTGAACCCATAGCCCCCAATTCATCCCATAATTTCTTTAACTTGTTGAAATAAGAAGCTATATCAAGAGGTCCCTCACATGTGGAAGCCAATTCTTTTTTAATTTTAAATTTCTTTGTTCCACTAATAGTTCTATACCTATTGTTCAACTGTTTCCAGATGCTTTCAGCAGTGTCAGAATAATGGACACTCTCAGCAATCTCAGGTGTGAGTGAGCTGGTTAACCAGGATATAACCATGTTGTTACACCTGTCCCACTGTTTAGACTCAGGGGAACCAGCAGCCGGCTTAGGAAAACTACCATCAATGAATGCAATTTTATTCCTAGCCGACAAGGACACAATAATGCTCCTTCTCCACCCACCAAAACCACAACCAGAAAAAGGAACAGCAACTAAGGACATCCCAGGTATATCAGACGAATGAAGGAATAATGGACTAGAAGCACGTGGTATAAATTCAAAATCAGCAGTAGTACTACTAGACCCGTTAGCCATGACTGAAACTAGACGGAGAAACACCAGCAAAACTATACCACAAAATCAACAGAAATATACCACAGGATTTAACTTCAACCAATAGTGCTCAATAACCAGCAGAAACAATATAGAAAATAAAACGTGTTTACCAGCCTTTTTCGCAACCGGAGAAGAACAACCTTGAAAAACAAATGCACGACGTCACTGAAGATAACGATGTTTCGGACTAGGTAGAGTGTAGAGTCACAAACTCTAGTTTCGAACTTTATCTCGAAACCGGAGAAATTCGACAAAATACACCAACAATCGGAGTGAAAGCTCAACAAAGTAGGAGAAAATCACTATGAAACCAACAAGTCTTCGCCGGAAACTGAGAAATTGACGAAGTGAGTGAATCCAGACGAAAATCAAACCTGAACGGAATTGGACGAGGGTACCATCGATCGACTCGGGAGATGAAGATCTACAATATTCCCGGCTCTGATACCATGTAAAGTTTCGATTTGTACCAGAAACAAAGAAGAAATAGTACATTAGGGCTTAAGAGAAGGAAGAGCAAAGAAGAACAGTGCTGTAATTTTATTCATCCTTTTTGTAAAAAATGAATCCCTTTACTGCTGAAGGTTCTAGAATTTGTATTTATATACAAGGGTAAAAACGTAAAGAACTAATGCTAATTATGTGGGCCGACTCGACAGAGTGTGGGCTGCTAAGTAATGTGGGATGCTAAGCCCAATACAAATAAATACATATCAAGCTTCTGCATAGACTATGTAAGTCCAACATTTCGTGCCTTTTTTTTTCGTTTCTGCCATTGGACTAACATTTTTTGCAAGCAGTATTGACTAGCTGGAGGTCTCGAACTTGTGCATCTAATTGCTTGAAAATACTCTCTTTATCTTATTTAGTTGGTCTCAATACGTTAAAATGAATTATAAAAAAAAAGGTAAACTGCTCTCTCCGCATTATTTTGGGTAAAATCGAGTGTGGAATGGAGAATCTCTTGGCAGAGAACACTTTTTGAAATATTCAGATTAATCGAGCCAATGAATATCATATAAATTATGTAAAAAAAAAAAAACTGAATATTGTTAATTATGACTAGGCTAGAGGAACAAAGTTAAACTTTAAACTAGCTGAAAATTTCTAAAGAATTGTATATATAGTTTTTCAGTTCATCTGAGTAGAATAAGAGATTAATGTCTGTGTCATCAAATTTTGAAGTCTTATTTTTAGTGTGAGCTTTTCTTATTGAGAAGAAGCAGACTGCATATATTGCAAATGAAGAGTTTGTCAAGAAATGACAAAAACAATTATTAATGTAAGCTAGATATAAAAAAGACATGAATTTTACTAAGCAGGTGTGCTGTCTTCACTTAATTATTATCCTACAATAAATCAACATGATTATTAAAATTGAGTTTTGGATTATATAATAACAGCAAAAATGTTACAGCTAGCCTATGACATTTGGATTTGAGTTTGGTTTGATTTTGGACTACCAAGTTCTAGAAAACCTTTTGGCAAAATATTTTGAGGAAAAGTTTTGTGCTTAGATTACAAAGAACAAACTTTGTAGCAGGGAAAGATTGAGGACATCTCTTGCTTTGATACAATAGTAAACCATAAATGAATCTAACCACCGGCTAAATAACATACTCCTTTACAAGCTCTATTTGCTGGTACACATTGAAGGTTGTGTCAGAATTGGAGTAGTTATTCCAAAAAATGTTTAGCCTTTCGAGATGAGGGGGTTGGAAGAGGGTGCTACTGGAATCAATCGTCCCTACAAGCAGGCTGCAATTGAGGTCTAGTTCAATCACTTGGCCTGACATCTTATCACATTTCACTCGATCCTATAGGCAGTAAGCTGCGCTCATATTCCATGAAATTATTTTAGATAAGATTCTAACTGCGCTCATATTCCATGAAATTATTTTAGATAAGATTCTAACTATCGTAATGACAAATACTAGATGAGGGACCTTCAGTAAGCGTTTTGTTGAATTTTAGTAGGTAATGCTTTGATCTTTGGGGCACAGTTGAAGTACGGACGAAGAAATCTTATCAAAAAAGAGCATGGCCATCTAGTATTTGTGGTTACTATAGTAAGAAATCTTATCCAAAAACAATACCATGGAATAAGAGCGGAGATTGCTGCCTATGGGAAGGAGTGAACTGTGATGAGATGTCGGGCCACATGATTGAACTTGACCTTAGTTGCAGCCTGCTTACCCGGGACGATTGATTCCAATAGCAGCCTCTTCCAACTCTCTAATCTCTAAAGGCTAAACTTTTCTTGGAATAACTTCTCCTATTCTCACATCTCAGCAGATAGATGACTTTAACTGATCTACTAAGAAATATGGCAATTGCTGATACACATGTTAGAGCTGGTGGTGGATTCTTCCAATCAAGTGCTGGTCATGAGTCACTAGTCAGTCACCAAATAATCCCTATGGGTCTGCACTCTGTTAACTAAACATTGTAGGCGAGAGTCCAAGGAATCTGTGTGCTATACAGATGCCTTTGCCGCCTTCGCCTGGTGTCAAGAATTTCCTGATAACGACATGACCACAAGAGCCAAAACTTAGAGAAAGTACAAATAAAGAGGAAAACAATGTACAAAAAGATAATGGATATAGAAAATTAAGTTATAGAAATGTTAGGTTAACAAGAATTTAATAGAGCAGATATTTCAAATGCTAATAAGATTCCAAAAGAACACTATACAGTTCAAGCGAGTGCATGTTTTGATGTCATTTTATATCCATATAAGATCGTATATCGAAAAGATCAATATTGGCATGATAAAATAAACATCAGAAGTTTTAAAGATCTCATGGCATGACTAGGTCCTTATGATGACCGTTTTTAGTTGTAGCACTACCAGCCAGCTGAAAACAGCGGCCAATTTTTGCATGGGATAGCATTTCGACACTAGAAAATAGACATATTTGGCTAATACGGTATACCATTTCATTACTGAAAAGTAAAATGACTTTTAATGATATATCTACAATGGTTGTTTGTAAGGGAGGTCAAATGGAACTTTTAGCTAAGCAAGCTAATTAATAAAGCACTTCATAACATTTAAAAGTATTGCTGGAACCTAGATTCGCTCAGCTATAGATCTACCAAAGTAGCTAATGAGTAAAGTGAAGAACTTAAGGTTAGAGAGCACACCGTTAAATCAAAGTTTTGAAGTCCTCCCCTATGATCATGTATAGGAACTGATCCTTCTCCAGTCTGGTATTTGTTTCTATATTCTGTCTGAGCTATACCACCGTCATCTTTTGATTTTGACCTTTGACTTTTTCTGTACCAAAGACCATAAATTTTAATCTTGAGCCAGGTCTTCCCAAAACCTCATAGTTTAAATTTCTTCTGGTGTATCAACCTCAAATACAATCTAAGTGATCTGCTTCTGGATGTTGTAACATTTAACAGTTCCAACCAGAGCAAGTGATTCAAAAATGGCCTGCAGAAGTTGCTCGGGGAAATCTTCGACATGAGCAAGTCCATGATGGTTTTGCACTGAATTCAAAACCCTGCCAACTATCTGAAGAGGAGAATAAGAAGACGAAATTATGATACTGCCAAGTATTTACCCCATGCAGTTGATTCGATAGACTACAATAATTTCCATGATTGGCAAAAAGGACCAACCTTTCGTGCATAGCCACCAAAGGCCACACCAGCTATCAAAGCATTTGGTGAATGTAAGGAACTCGAGGGAATTTTCTCATAATCTGAAGCCTCTGAAGAAATGTGCAAATTGATATAAAAATTTCAGTGTTATGAGGAACATGAACTTAATAAAGTGAGGACTGTGGAGTTAATACCATGTATGGTTGTTTTTTGGAATAATCTCTCCTTTTTCAAACCCTCTATGGTGTGAGCATTTGTACCACCCGCCAGTTGAAGAAAACCTATGGCGTACGAAGAATCTTCAAGTTGCACCAGCGAGTATTTTATAGAAACAATGAGTTGTTGCAAGCAGTAGCAAACGAATTAGTTTTATGTGGATACCTTTAGGCTTGTTTCCAGCAGAGGCCAATTTTCGTGCAAAAGCAATTACATCTCTCGTGGCACCTCGCCCAATATCTCCACTCATAGGTCGACCATCCAACTTCAATTCATGATAATAAATGGAAATTGTGAGAAATATCTTTGGAGAGTCCTAGCTTCTAAATAAGTATTGCAATAGGACGCATGATTTGCACCTGCCATAAGTTGAAGCATTGTATGTTGGTTTCCATTATGGAGTACATAGCTTCCATTGCCGATATGGTTGAATCTCTCAAGTCTGGAAAGCTAACCTACAGGAAACCAAGATAAAAACAAATTATGTAACTTACTCTTTTGAAATGGAATAATTTTTTTAACTTACTAGATGATAGTATTTAATGTAGCCATCAGAGATCAGAAAATGAATAACAGCTTCACATACTGCGACGAGCTTCAGATTTGCAGTTGAGTTCCCCAACCCAGTCCAGAGTTCTCTAAATACTGCAGGCACCCTATTCCAAAAATGAGGATGCAGATAAAATACATTTGCTAGCTACAAATGATGTCACTTTGATAATGTGACCCCGACTCTTGAAAACCATGGAAGTAGAACTTTTATCCTTAAAAACTTACGAAATAGAACCATGTCTACATTTTATTTGTGATTTTTGTTGTTAAAGAATTTAGAAAAACCAAAGTCAGAGTGTATTAGTCTGCCTACACACTACCCTCCCCAGACCCCACGGTGTGGGATAATACTGGGTATGTTGTTGTTGTTGTTGTTGTTGTAAAATCAGAGTGTATTACAATTTACAACAATATATCTTGAGTAGGTACCTGTTCTACGGGTTAAGTTTGTGTTTCAATAGAATAAGTAGTGAAATTCACACTTAAATGATTTCGGGGAATATATTAACCAAAACATTTTGTATGCTAACCTTGCACTGGTATGAATTTCTATGGCATCAACATCATCCCTTTCAAGAAGTTCAGCTGTAGCAGTAACATCTCTCACGTATGTAATAGCTCCTAAATCAACAAAAGATTTTTTCATGAATTAAATGTGCACACAAAAACAACAATGCTAACATTAAAGGGAACAGAGCTAATGGTATAAAAAGATGAGCAGCGGCACGCAAAAACCGTGGTGACAGAGAAAGAAATAGATTTCTTTTTCTTTTTCTTTTTCTTTTTTTTTTTGGGGGGGGGGGGGGGGGGATGGAGAGAATGATTATTTTAATGGAGCTCACTTATTTTGTCATAAGGACAAACCGGAAGGCAACGACCACAGCCGTAACAGCGCTCAGCCAAAACTCCGCCCTGCTATAGTTACAGATGCAACCATTAGAAATGAACATGAATAAACTTTAAAATGAATATAACAGGGGGCAGCCACAAGGTTAAGTGTATGATAGATAAAATCAAGGGAATTGGAAACAGAAAGAACCTTTTGCAATATTGCATTAGCAGGACAGACTTTCTCACAAGGTCTTGTGCAATCCTGAGGGCAATCATCCGGATCAAATTCTGCCACAATATCACACAAAACAGGAGTATCAAATTCAATCGTCTTATTTCGCGATATTTCCAGTGATCTATGAGTAATCCTTCATGGTAAAAATACAACCTCAGGTCTTTGAGCTAATTTTCTCAGTACCATTCATTTTTTTACAAAAAGGGTTGCTGTCTTCATATTTCATGAGATTGACAAATAATAGACTCTATCGAAAATGACCATGCATTATAAGCTACTGTGTTTGATAAACTAGATTAGTTTGAGCTAAATTCTCTTCAGGTGATTCTCCGTTCAATTTTTGGAAAAAGTAAGATTTGATGATACTTTAAAGCTCACTAAAAGACTTGATATTAGGAAGGCTGAATACGGATGACAAGTTCTTCAAAACAAGAATATCCAAAGTAAAAATATACTCAATGAAGTTAGCATTTCACAATTTCTAATGCTTCAGAAGATTATACACTCCAATCAGAAGCCAATTATTTTTTAATAAACCGAGAAGTCTTGAGGCTCAGTAGCGCATGGTTCAAAACTCGGTGGACAACGGCCTGCCTCTCTATCCTTCTCCACTTAAATACCATATTTTTGTTGACAGCAGGTTTTTGTCTATGGCAGGGTCCCAATCCGAAGCCTACTTATACTAAACAAAACCAAAAAACTTTTACCCCTACATCAGGTAACCAAGATTGTTGAGTATCAGAGAGGACAAATATGCTGATCGGAATCAGGGTGGGGAGAATTACCAGCTTTACGAAAATGAAGATCTTCATCGTCATTAACACTGATCATTACCCAAGGCCTGCGAATGGGCACAATCGCTCTGGCTGCTTCTATTCCTTCGCTTACAGCATTCACCACTGATGCCTCAGCAGCACAGTCGATGCAATCAACTACAATCAACACACAAACTCACCAATCCAATCCTATGCAAGAAGTACTAGTACCAAAACTATAAAGAGATAGTTAATAATTCATTTTTCACCTCCAGCAAGAGTATAAACCAGAGAAAGGTTCCTGATGTCGACCAAATCCTACAAAAACCAATAAAGATACAATTGCTTAAATAACTTAACATGTTTATGCATTTTGTATAATCTTCAAACTTAGTTTGTACTAGCTTCGTTACACTTTATATGACAGTATTCGACTGCAGATGGAGATTAAGATGCGAACTTTAACTCTATATATATGTATACAGATAATATTAGTGATTACTATAACAGAAAAAAGATCAGTGATAGTAGAAAAAAATATGAAAATGCTACTACAACTACAACAACAACAAAACCCTCAAACCCAAACTAATGACCATTTATTAAAATAATGATTCAAATCAGTTTGATAGATAAACATATCATCAAAGTTCAAGATTTGAATATAATAATGAATTTGAACTCTGCCAAGTGGTGAAATTTATACAAAATTGAAATAGTATCAAACATTTTGAGGCAATCCTTAAACGATAGAATGTCATATAAACTGGGATTGAAGTAGTTGAATTTAATACATAGTCCCTCTGTCCCAATTTATGTGGCATTGTTTGACTGAGCATAGTGTTTAAGAAAGGAAGACAACTTTTTTGAAACTTGTAGTCTAAAACAAGACTTAGACATTTTCTTTTTGAAAAATTCCCAGGGAAACCCTCAGTCCTTGCCCTTTGGGTGCGCACGGGGTAACCTGCTCACTGTGCAATAGCTCGCAAACCACATAGGAGACGTAAACCGCACTAGGCAAGCCCGTTGCGACGAGCTCTGACTAAGGGCAGGGGCGGATGTAGAGTTTGGCCATCGGGTTCATCTGAACCCAGTACTTTCAACACGGAGCATATATTTATGTGTAAAAATTCATTAAAATTGCACTAAATAATAGGTCTGAACCCACAATTTTAAAAATATAATGGATTCAATGCTAAAAATCTTAAAAGTTGAAACCATAAAATCTAAATCCTGGATCCGCCTCTAACTAAGGAGGCTGCTGGCGAAGGGAATCAATTCCAGGTGTGGGAAATCACTCACCCAACCAACTCAACAAACCTTGAGGGCAAGATATAGACATTTGTATGGCTATAAATTTAGTAAAAGCTTAATGTTAAAATATTTCTAAATATAGAAAGGTGTTATCCTTTTTTTTTAACAAAACGAAAAGGGAAATTGTGTCATCTAAAATGGGACAGAGGGAGTAAAAATAAGCTCAAAAGAAAGATCAGGTGCAGAAAAGTGTAAAGGTGAAGTCTTTAGAGTAAATGAGGGGTTAGGTGAAAACCTCAAAGCTAGCACCACAAATGAGCTTAACCCAATTGCCTTTTTGGAGAGATTCAACAGGAGAATTACTGATACAAGGAATCACTGTTTTCTTTACGATGCTTTTCACTTTCTCAAGATCATTGTAGCTGCTGGAATTAAGCGGAGCTGTAATAGAGATACCAGATAATTAATTCAAGAAAACTGAAATAAATAAAAGGAAATATTAACTGAAATCCCATATGATGATAGAATAGAGAGAATACCTCTCAATTTGGTACTAAGTGAAGCATAGCAAGGAATGCTCAGAGCCATCATCTTGTTACGATAGTAGCTCCGTTTGGCAAGAATCTGTGATTACTCTTTGTTATCTGAAAAATCTCACATTTTTTTATATTACAAGATTACCCCCTTTAACTGTTTGAAAATAATATTAGTAACCCCTCTATTTTATCGAAAACAATATTAGTAACCCTCTATTTTATGGAGTATAGTTTTCATCTTTTTGTTAACTCCATTTTACTGGTTTCATTTTAGGATAAAACGTTTTATGTCGAAAGCAATTACACACTCATAATTAAACTCCAAATGTAAGTCTGATTAAGAAAGAAAAAGTACTAATCACACCATTATAATCTTGGTCGATAATTTATATTATGTCTAGTGTCACTAAAACATAGATATTAATTATAAATATTTCTCATTCGTATTTTATAATGGATATACATAGTAACAATTTTATTATGAATCTCTTTTATTTTTTTCCTTTGTGAATCATTTCTTGAACAACACCACCTATCTTAGTCACATAGATTGGGGTTAGAGGCTAAAAAATTAATTCTAGTTCTGTGTATCTTTTGTTTGATTTTATGTATCTCGAAATTCCAATATTGAAATAATTTTAGACATTATCCTTTACTTCATTTAATGAGCTAAAATGCTTTTTTCACTAATCTTATGCAAATAGAGAAATAACTTTTGTTTCTTTGCTAAGTACCTCTTCAACCTTAAAACCCTTTTTTTTCCTTTTGTTTGCTAATTGAAAATGAAAAGTAAAGCAAAGTAAAAAGTTACTAGAATTAATCCCATTTATGCTAGGCACGAGTTATCCTATTACACAAGGTATTCGTTTCAAGAATTAACTAATTATTAGAAGACAAATGAAAGTTTAAGTAATAGGTGATAATTAACTAATTATCAAATAGGTGATATTGCAATAATATTTATTTGACTATAAATTTTTTTTATTAATAGTAAAATGAAAAGTTTAAGTTTAAATAATAACCACTTTTAAAAAGAGGTCATTTTTCCGGAATATATCAAGAAATAGGGAAAAAAATTAGAACTACTTAACATAATGCTAGAAGAATTAATCCAAATAGCAGTTTATTCAACTACTTAAATTAAAAATAGTTGGATGTGTGCAATCCATATATAATGTGTACACTCATGCATAATTAGTATATATATAGAGAGAGGGGGAGAGAGAAAAATAAAATAAACAGTAAATTCGATCCGATTATTTGTATAAAGATTCACTTTATATAATGACGCCACTTTTGGTTCCAAAAAAATGGAATAACCTTTGTTATTATAAAAGCAAATACCAGACTTAGCGATAACGAGAAAAGGAAGAAACACATAGCTCTCTTCTCGTTTTCTCTTTTTTAATAACATGATGTTAAACTAATGTAAAAATAAACTACACAGAATACTTAGAGATTTGATTAGCAAAACTTGGCAGACTTAACGGAAAGAGCGTACATATATGTATTTGAGTAAGTAAATCTGATAATTTTTCCAAACTTCAAAGGTTTTCCTCCATTAACCAAACAATCATCAAAATACAGTCTTTTAAAAATTGTTGGATTGACCAATCTTGCAGATGCAAATGAACCACAGTTGAGATGAATATTAGAGGCTGCACAATTTGTAGAACAAGCGTTCACAATCTCAACTATGTACTCTGGAATTCCATGGCCATTTGAAGTTCTGCTCTGGTAAATTCTTATATCTTTGCCTGTGCAAATCACTGTCATAATTGCCAAAAATAAAAAAGAGTTTAAGTTATTTGTATCGACTATATAATACGTACGTATATATAATAGTTTTACAACATTGAGATCATTTTGATCGTCTTTTCATTATAAGATTCTTCCAAACAAATTTTATCCAGTCAAGACTGTTTAACGTATCTCGTAAAGAATCTCGAGTTGGTTGCACCACGTTACATGCATTTACTAATCTAATGGTATATTTAACAAATATGATGTAAGAACGCTTAAAAAAAGTTGATAACATGTTAAAATATATACTACCGTCAAAAATTTGTACTATTGCATATTGACAGCATTGTTTATGTACTTTAACATGTTGTAATAGGTAAAGCCTTATTCTTTTGGTTACATGTAGTTTTGATTGAGTAAAAATCCGTTTACATTTTTATAATATATGTAGAAGTTAATATCAATAAGAATTAGTGTGTGCGTTAACAATATTGAAAATTTTATCAAGTCACATAAAAATACTACTCCGTTAACAATCAATTTAAGATTTGATTGTTTAATTTGTACTGTGTACTAGATAGAATCACAGATACTTTTAGAAGGAACTTGTACATAGTAAAAGGATTTAAAATATATACAATCGAGAGGAAACAGAATTAATAATTACTCCATAAAGATAGAATATTTTACCTGCATCCGACAAATCTTTTCTGTTACCAGACTTATCACTCAAGTAAAATTCACAATTGCATCCTATAATAATATTCATGACAAAAGAGAAACAGAAGAAGAAATTCAAGAAATGGCTCATACTTTTAAAGTATTTTAGTTCTCAAGGAGAACGACAATACAAAGGAAAAATGCTTACAAAAATAGTGAGGACTCAGAGTTTAAATAGCTAGAAAGATAATCGTTAATTTTGCAATACCAAAATTAAACTTCGTAATTACTGCTAATTTTTAGTCAATCAGTTATATTGGAATAAGAAAAAGTACTTGTTACTGCTATTTTAATTCATAGTCAAAAACCATTAATTTAACTATAGCAAAACGTTCATTTTTTACCTCCATTTATTTTGTATTAAAGAAGAATAAATAATGCCTAACAATTGATTGACGTGAGTCCTCCTCCTCCTTTGGTGACAAAATATATTTTTATTTGCAGAAGATATTTTCCACAACTAAAGATAATTAGTATATTGAATACATCGGAAGCTAGCTAGAAAGAATTTGAATTAAGAAATTTAATAATCAAAAGAAGTGATCAATCTTTTTGTGAATACAGCAATGGTAAGGTTTTGAAGCATTCGCCCGGAATATGAGCAAATATATTATTTCGATTGTTCAATCATACTTTGGCTATCTTACGTGTAACTAAAGTAAATTTTTTCGGTGTTCTTGTTGAAACATGTGCGAAGATCCATGAGTTTACTACCGGTCCATGAATTCGAAATGTGCATTTGGACTATATTTACTATATTAACTTGTAAAAGTATGTAACCGGCAGAAGGGCAAGGCCATGGATTTGGGGCCTCATTTTTTAAAAGGGAAAGGGTCAAATATACACTTTTACTTTGATATATTATTCATATTTATTATCTGTTAAACTATCGGGTCAAATCTATCATCACCGTTAGCAAATTTTCAAATTTACCCTCTAACCTAACGAAAAGCCCCAAATCCCTTCTATTTACTGTAATTCTTCTTCACAAATTAGTCATCTTCTTCGTGTGATCCACCAGAGAAGAAAAAAGGTCCATATTATAGAAATGGGAGTGTAGAGTTACATCATAATTATTTTCCTTGTCTCTGGTTATGCTCAAACCATAAATGAAAGGTAGAATTCACAGTTTATGGGTATGTCTCCAACAGAATAAAGATGAATGAAATACCGTACATAATTTGGAAGAGATTTTTTTTATTCTTTCGGTGGTCGAAATGCATTCGCTTATGAAGTTGTTACTAATATTTATTATTTTTTATGGACCACAAGCATAACAAGGCCGTAGGTATCCATGTAAATGCATTCCCTTTCGGATTTGGATTTAGCATGTCATTTGATGCAAATTTTGCTTGCGCAAGCACTTCTGCATGAAAATATGTGACATATGATTTTTTTAGTATTGTCTGAGAAATCCTAAATTAAATGACTGTTTAAATTTATATCCAGCTTCAGAACATCCTTTCAAAGGAATATTTACTAGTGTTCTCATGCTTGTAGGTGGCGAGTTTGTTAAGTCTTCCTTCTCTAAATAATCAAGTGGAACAAGAAATCAACTTGTCGAGAATAATTTCTTCTCTGTTATAGCACACATAGGGATAAGTAATTTGTGAGAAATTATTTTAGTAAATAGAATGGATTTGGGATTTTGGGGCTTTCCGTTAGATTAGAGGGTAAATTTGAAAACTTTGCTAACAGTGAGGGTAGATTTGACCCGATAGTATAATGAAGGGTCTATGTGAACAATATATCAAAGTATAGGGGTATATTTGGCCATTTTCCCTTTTTAAAATTATATTTCTATGATTGATTTTGTAACGACTCGACCGATCGTTATGAACTCTAGCCTGTCGTTCGGCGGTTTGAGGCCTTGAGTAGCTTCACTTAAGGTATTATGACTTTTACGTGTGGTTGAAGTTTAATTTCGGGAAGTTCATGATTTATCCGGAAAGAAAATTATAATTTCGGAAGCTTTAAGTTGGAAGAATTGACTAAGATTTGACTTTTGAGTAAACGACTTAAAAATCGAGGTTTCAAGGCTCCAAGAGGTTCGTATGATGATTTCGGACTTGGGTGTATGTTCGGGTTGAGTATAGGATCACCCGGGAGTATTCCGGCGCTTATTATAAACGGTTGGCATTTTAAAGGTTTAAGAATTTCATGAGTTTGATTTGAAGTGGATTTTGATGTAATCGATGTCCGTTCGGGGTTCCGAACCTTGGAATAGTTTTTTATGTCATTTGTGACTCGTGTGCGAAATTTAAAGTCATTCCGGATTGATTTGGTACGGTTCGGCACATGATATAGAATTTGGAAATTTAAAAGTTTGATTCGAGGCGCGGTTCGTGATTTTGATGTTGTTTGACGTGGTTTAAGGCTTCGACTTAGTTCATATTGCATTTTGGGACGTGTTGGTTATTTGGTTAATGTTCTGAGGGCCTCAGATGGATTCCGGATGGTTAACAGATTGATTTTTAG
This sequence comes from Nicotiana tabacum, assembly GCF_000715075.1. Lineage (NCBI taxonomy): Eukaryota > Viridiplantae > Streptophyta > Magnoliopsida > Solanales > Solanaceae > Nicotiana > Nicotiana tabacum. The sequence continues at coordinate 133,354,225 of NC_134094.1, read as the reverse complement.
ACTTAAAAAATGCTGAAGCTGGGTAGCAGCTGGTGTGATCGCTTTTGTGATGTCTTGGTCGCATAAGCGAAATGGGAAGGGACTGGCAGTGGTCATAGGTGTGAAGATTTTCCCGCGTCTGCGTGACCGCAGAAGCGGCCCAATCGTTGCAGGAGCGGTAGGGAGTGAAGGAGGCTGGAGGCACATGTTCGAGGTTTGTGCCGCACTTGCGTGACCGTAGGAGCAGATTCTTGGTCGCAAGTGCGACTACGCAGAAGCGGAGTCTTGTCCGCAGATGCGAAGGCAAGGGGTTGAAGGGTGACCGCACGTGCGGAACCGTAGAAACGGTCAAGTGGTCGTAGGTGGGAGAGGTCGCTAGGTAGTATGTTATTTTAAGAACGGGATTTGGCCCATTCTCTTTCATTTTTACTTGGTTAGGGCGATTTTGGAGAGTTTCAAGCGGAGATTTTCATTAAGCAACACAAGGTAAGTGATTCCCATATATTACAAGTTAAATACATGGTTTGTATATGAATTTAAACATGGAATTAGTAAAAATTTGGGATGTTGGTAGAAAACCTAGAATATAGTATTTTTGAATTTTGACCATAAAATTGGACATGGAATTTGGAATAAGTTATATTTTAGTTCGTGGTGTTATGGGTAAAGTTTATCTTCGAAAATTTTCGGAATCCGAGCACGTGGGGCCGAGGGTTGATTTTATCGACTATTCGAGCAAAGTTGGGGACTATTATTAATTGATTAACTATGGGTAATAGAGTATATATTTATGGATTTTCACATTTGTTTGGCTAGTTTTGAAGAGACGGGCATCGATTTGAGGTGTTTGAGAGGCGTTGGAGCCGGTTTTAGAACTTCGGAGCGAGGTAAGTCTCGTGTCTAACTCTATGAAGGGGAAACTACCCCTATGTGATGTATTTATTATGTGCTACTTGTTACGGGGGTTACGTACGCACAAGGTGACGAGAGTCCGTGCGTAGCTAGATTCATGTTATGTCCGGGGAGACTTAGGTTCCCGCCATGCTAAAACTATACTATTTGAGTTGTCTCTTGCCTATTAAATTCCTTTATTTTACGTTGCGATTTAAGACTATACTTGTGTAGGGTGATACACTTGTTATTGTAGAGATGTGACAGGCTTTATTATTAGCCGTGAAATAATTGTACTCCTCTTATGAATTTCTCCCGCGTTATGCGTTCTCATCGAAAGGTTCCCTTAAAATTTATAACTCACACGTCTATTTGTGAGGGGGTAAATAACCCGCCAAAGCTTCTTATTCTAACGGGATCGGGCAGTTCGCCTCGGCAAGATAGATACATCTATGGTTCATGTCGTTCGACCCTCGGCAGTGCGTATATTATGATGGATCGGGTTGTACGCCTCGGCAGGATTATGTACCACACTCTCATGGGAGCGGGCCGTTCGCCTCGGCAATAAAATAAATGTATCTATGGTTCGACAATGTTATGATGGATCGAGTTGTACGCCTCGACATTGCTATAAAATACTCTTATGAAATCGTGCATATTAATTGGCAAGAAGCTAGCATATTTGTGAGCTTTTCCTGATTGAACAGTGACGACCTATTTGGTAAGGTCCAAAATATATATACTCTGATTCAGGAGGTAACTACTAGCTGAGAGTTTGAGTTATTGCTGAGAGGAGGATTGTGCCACATATTATACTTGTTGTTTCACTTATTTACTTTGACTCACACATGTTTACTTCTATTGTATCTGTCTTATTGGACCACTAGTAAGTGTTGATGTCGACCATTCGTCACTACTTCTCTAGGGTTAGGCTAGGTACTTAAAGGGTACACGTTGATTTACGTACTCATGCTACACTTGCTGCACTTTTTGTGCAGATACATATATGTCTGGTGGTCGTTTGGGCACCGAGGCGCGGCTATTACGGGGACTTTACCGTGAGCTGCATTTCATGTTACGATCCGCAGAGTCTCCATCAGAGTTATTTATATTCTCCTGTCTAATTTGTATTCAAGACAGATGTTGTGTTTTATTATATTTCCTTGTTGATGCTCATACACTTGGGACACCGAGTTTTGGGGGTTCCTACGGGTTGTTCACTATTGTAGTTCATGTAAATATTACCATTTACCTTGTAAATTCTATTTCATACTATTTAATTAATGAAAATTATGATTTCAAAATACTAAAATGAGTAATTAACCGATCAATTACCGTAGGCTTGCCTGATGGCGGTGTTAAGCGCCATCACGACTTTTAGTAGATTTTGGGTCAGACAGATTTTCTTTCAAATATATTGAATAAATAAGGTAAGAAGTATAAATATTTATAGAAGATGAATAGATAACTATTTACTCAAGGATTGAAAATGAATGTTGGTTAATTTACGGGATGACATTAATATTGTCTTCTCTTTTTTTCATAAAAAAAATTGTATTTTTTTTAAAAAAATTCTTCTCTTCCAAAGCTATTTATTCTTTCAAAAACAAAGACTAGAACAAGGACATTAAATAAATTAAATTGTACATGTATTGTCATTACTATTTCTCAAGTTTTCAAGCACGCACGATAACTATCAAACTAATTAAAGCATTGAAACTTTGCTTTGTAATTTTTGTTTGTTTTCACTTTATCGCTGTAATTTTTTTTTTTGTTTCATTATAAATCGGTGAGAGTACGAATAAGGTTACTCAACTTATAAAAAGATCATTATTGAAACTTTAAAACTTTCATGGGTAGTCAAAAAAGATTAAATAGACTATTTATATTGTCGAATAGAGAAGAACGTTTATAATAAATTATATACATATCAATAATAATTTTACATCTCAAAAAGCTAGACAAAATAGAGTTAAAATAAAAATATGTTTGAATTTTTTTTCTAAAAGCTTAAGGCCTCTTAATAAAGTTTGACTTTAGGCCACAACTTTTCTTGAGCCACCCCTGTAGGTTAGTTATCATTAATTACCAGATTATCAATTAATGCTTATTAAAAAACTTACATATAATTACTATTATGTGATCTGATTGTGTATACTTTTTTACACCGTCTAATGCATAAAACTTAAACAAATTTAAGAATCTATAGATTGACTGGCAAAACTTGGCAGATTTAAAAGAAAGAGGATACATGAATGAATTTGAGTAGGTAAATCTAATAATATTGCTATCCTTTAAAGGTTTTCCTTCATTAACCAAACAATCATCATAAGATAGTCTTTTGAAAATTGTTGGATTCACTATTTTTGTAGAGGCAAACAAACCACAACTTAGATGAATATTGGAGGGTGCACAACTTGCAAAACAAGTGTTGATAATCTCAACCATAAATTGTGGAATTCCGGTGGTTGAATATTGGCTTTGGGAAATGCTTATATCCTTGTTTGTGCAAGACCCTGATTGTCAAAATAACAATAGTTAGTATCAACCACACTAAAAAGTTTTCTTGTTAGCAAATATTGGTATTCATGAGAAAGCTAACATCCAGCTATGTTGCTCGGTCTATGCAAAAAATGTTGAGGTTTTGTTTTTAAGATGAAATATTCTTAAAATGAGGGTGAATGGGAAATGGAGGAAAAATGAAATTTTGAGTAAAATTTTAAGTTTTCCCCTCTTGACAATGAGACATTGTCCCATATTGGAAGAGGAAGACATTTTTGGTGGGTATATATATAATTGCTCTTCTTGTAGCTCTTAAAGAGTTAAGAAGAAAGCAAGCCTCGCGCCGTCGTCGTCGTCGCTCGCTCGGCTCGGTTTCGGCTACGGCTACGGCTTTGGCTTTGGCTTTGGATTTGGTCAAATGATCGATTGATTGCTCCACAAACAAGCTAATGCTTGCTCCACCATGGAGGGTGGACGTTTGGTTTTCTTCAACACTGGCTTCTATATATATGTGCAGCAGATGTTGAAGAAAGACACTCAACACACAACACACAATTCGCTCAACAAATTGGCTATACGTTGCACTCCTTCCTCTCAGCATTTCCATATTATTTTCTGAGTTTCTACTCCTTCGTCCTGCATTGTTTTTAACTTCAAACAAAGCAACTGTAAGTGTGATTTGCTACCGAACTTTGTGTTCGCAGAAACACTGGGGTTTGAAGTACCGCTACACCAGTGTGTTATTCGTTCTATCCTGGGAGGAAATAATCTATTACCTTGGGTACTAGGAGGGGATTAAATTCCTTAAGGAAACACTGTCAATTCAGTGGGCTCGAATTTATTACTGTTTCATAACGTTAACTTATATTTTGCAGAATTATTATTTACAAATACAGCAATATTGGCGGGGAATAACAAAAATATTACTGTGTGCGTGTCGTATCCTTCAAAACTAGTGTATTTTTGGAGGATTCGATAAAGATGCATCAATATTTTTGGAGGTCTGTGCAACATAAGCAACCCGAATTCAAATAGTCTTTTTTTTCTGGAAAATTCCTCGGGAAACTCGCAGTTGCTACCCTTCGGGTGTGCACTGGGTAATCTGCTCATTGTGCAATAGCTCGCAAACCACACAGAAGATGTAAAACTACATTAGACAAACCCGATGCAGCGAGCTCTGGCTGAGGAGGCTGATGGTGAGGGAAATCGATCTCATATGGAAAATCACTCACCCAACTAACTAAGCCAACCCTTGCTTTTTTACACTAATGAAGAAGTGCGATCAGAATTTTATACTCCTACGAGAATATTCCCTTTACTTTTCCTTATACAAAATATAGGGATTCAAGCATTTATAAATATATAACCAATTTTTATTTTTATTTTTACCCTATTAAACCAGTTAAATTTTTATGGGATTGACCTCTTACTAGCTAGTTCCGCCTCTGACGAGATGGTTTGACCTTTTGCGTATAACTATTATCAAAATTGTTTTCCTTTAGCACCTCTTCTAGAGTAAATAATGGAAACTTATCGTACACAATCACATGGTCAGAATTAAAGAGAATATTTGAAGTGAAAATTGAAATATATATATACCAAAGGAGTTATAAAAGATGAAAAGGAAGCAGAAATAATTCATAAAGATGGAAACTTTTACCATAAGACAAAAGTTTTCTGTTGCTGAATTATGCCTTCTCTGTTATAGTACTTGTGGTTCTGCTGCTATTTTGATAGGAAAAATGCAAGAATTTGCCTGAAAAAGAAGGGATGAGAGAGTTCTGTTTTACATTATCAGACTTACATCCACTCCAGTGAAGTCCAATATTGCAGATTATAATCATGACCAAAAAGAAACATAAGCAGAAGAATTTCTGAAGATAGCTCATAATAAATGATATTAAAAAGTAGTACTTAGTACTATTTACTACATTAGTTTTTTCAGAGTGAAGTTTGTTTTTTCACAAGAAAAGGAGTTGAGTTCAGGAAATAAGGCCTAGAAATAAGTTATAGAGAGTTTTCCTAGAGAAAGAGAAAGTACACAGAGATAAAAGGAGAGAATCATGTTTTTACATTTTTATAGATTTCAACGGTACATTTCTCTATAAAAGAAGAGTTTGTTCTTCTATGCGATGACGATGTATATAATCACATCATTTCTTAAATAATTACGGAAGAAATCTCATGATAATTATTACAGTAATTATTTTTTGTTACAATAATAATAAATATGTTATCATATGTTAAAGTTTATAACTTAATTAAATCCATAAAAATAATTTTTGATATACATGCAAAAGTATTTTTAAACACTTATTCAGATAATCATTCATAAGAAATAGAATTAGTTTCTGAAAAATTAGACAAATTACATGTTAATACAACATATGGAAAGATATCTACAATGTAAAATCTCATTATATTGTGTGCATATAAGTTAAATTATATGTTTTCAATTGGGATGAATAATTTAACGATTGGGGTACGACATGGTTATATTAAAAAAACTGAATGAATGGCAAATACAACTTATTTTTGATAGTAGAAAAGTAAATTTGACCCTTTTCCGAAAATTAAATATGTAAAATATATGTAGGCATGCCGTTTAATGATATTGTTATGGTCAAATCTCTCTATAACAGTCTAGTTTGTTCCGAATATTTTTGGATGTTAAAGCGAAGTGCTGTTATAGAGAATATATATTATAACATAACATAAAAATTAATTACGAAAAAATTTGACTTTTATAATAAAATATTATTATATAGGGATGGTTATAAAAAGGTCGGACCTAATAACATTTGGCTTTCGGAGGAAGCTAAGCTAATATTTGAATAGTCAAATAAGCCGGAAAAAGTGCATAGACAGGAATGCATTGGTCTATGTTTGCCTTTTTAGCATTTTCTAAAATGGAACTTTTCATTTGTATTATACATCAATAATAATATAAATAATTTTCACACTATCAAGTCGTATTTCCTATAATAAATATCATGCCTTATTTTTTAGAATATAAATCCCAATTTTTATGATCAGTTATTTGTAAATAACTTTAGAGTGACAAATTAACTTGTACTACATATTAACCACCGGCGTATATAAATTAAATTATCAAAGGTATGCTAGAAAAAAGGAAACTCGTTGTAGTCGATAAAATTTAGCAAATTTTAGAAGAATTTTAGCCATAAAGTTTGCAGGCAATTAAGCTCTGAGACTATACCCATAGGTAGGGCGACAAACGGGCAGGGTCGGGTATGAGCGTGTATAAAATGGGTAATGCAAAACGGATAAATTATTCGACCCGACACATATTTAATACGGATAAAAAATGGTTAGCCGACGGATAATATGGATATCAATATTATCCGTGGCTTCTTGAATATGATCAGTTTTGGGAGAATTTCTAGCCTCCCAAACTTGAGGAACCTCCAATTTGAGGCTTTATAAATATAAAAGTTACACCCATAAATTATCCATTGGTTATCCATTTTATAAGTGGATAATATGGTTCTTATTCATTTGACCCGCTTTTTAAAAGTTCATTATCCAACCTATTTTTTAATGAATAATATAGATGGATAACTATTTTCTTATAATCATTTTTATCCATAGGCTAGCCTTGCAATTGATTAAAGACTTATATATATTGCCAGTTCTAGATCTTCTTGAAAAAAATGGCTTCCCTATTTGTTCTAAAGTTTAATTCATACTTATTGCTAACGACTCGTGACCCAATTTCAATGCAAATCCTCCACCCCCAACTGTTTCATTTAATTCCAAGTAGAAGCAATAACATCAATGTCAATCATTTTTTTTCCAGTGAAAATTAATTGAAGAGAAAAATATTCAGTACAACCGATTCTGAAAATATTAGCCGGCAAAATGTATATTTTTTTATATATTAATGTATAATATTCATATTTTATACATATTTTTTTGCATCTGGCTAGCATGTAATTATTTTTGGCCGATCTACTAGATGTGTAACTTACCCAAATTTAAAATGTAATATAAAGTGGTCTACTATTTAAAAGAAACTGATGTTGTAGATTACTATTAACAAAATTTGCTATGTGACATAAGGATTAATGCAATAAACTGTCCCAATCTCAAGAAAACTCGAGCCAACGAGTAAGATGACTCTTGATCAGAAAAAGAAAATTTCTTAGGGGTGATTTGGTCGAAGGTATTAGAAAAAATAATGCAAGTATTAGCTTTATGCATTTTTATACCTTGTTTGATACATTTTTTCAATCTGTGTATAATTAATACGGTATTAGTTATACATCATATTTGGTATTATACTATGCATAAGAAATGTATAGAAAATCATGGCATTAGTAATACCAAGGCTACTAATGCATGCATTAGGTTGGTTAAAGACAAAATTATTCTTAAAGTTCCTTAAAGCTTGAGAATATAGAAGACATTTTTGTAAACAACTATTTTTCTTAAAAATTATGCAATGCATTATAATTTTAATACACCATACCAAATAGTAGATAAAAAATAATATATGCATAACTAATGCTTGCATTACTAATCTATTTATTATTAATCCATACATTACTAATACGCCTTATTCCGCACTATTCTTGTACGCCCTACCAAAGGACCCCTTAGTGTGGAACGCCTTTGATATTAGAGACGAAACATGAATTTTACTTGAGTTTTAGTTGACGGTATTACTTTTTTTTTCCTTTTAGTGGAGCAACTAACAAGACAATTGGAGAGAAGATAGATTCTTAAATTTTAAATCTACACAATTTACCAGTTTAAACAAATATGTAAAAATCGTATACATGTAATATATCTATTTAGTGATATATGTAGTATAAGTATAAGTTTTTAACATGAAAAAAGTTAATTATATTTGACTATTTTTATACTAATCATTCACTTGTTTTTTCCAGAAATATTTTCCTAGAGATATTTTGGTCACTATCAAACACATTCTAAATTTTAGCAACTCTACTATAACCAGGCTATTAAGAAAAAACATAGGTGAGATAAGCCATTTTATCTCTTTTGTATGTTTAGTACTTTTAAAAAATATTTTCTAGCATTTGAATATCATAAAATAATTTATTTTCTAAAAAATATTTTTTGGAAAACATTAATTAGAAAATATATTTCGAAAAACATTTTCCATCACGCTAAATACACCGAGATGATAATTCCTTTTAATTACACTTTAAGTAGGGTTTATCTAAAACCCTGAGTTCACACTCTTTTCGTGTACACCGTACACTCGAAATGGAGAACGTCGTCGACGACGACGACGATTTCGGCGATCTCTACGCCGACGTCGAAGTTCGAGCAAGCTCAGCAATAAACACCGTACAGATTTCAACGCAGCTTCAAACGGAAGTCAACGACGTTGACTGTAATGCCGTCGGTAACTTTAACGGTGAAAATGGAGTAAGAGAAGAGGAAGAGGAATGTGAGAGCGAGAGTGAGGATGATTTAAACATAGTGTTGAATGATGATGAAGAAGATTATGATAATCATTTTCTCAATGAAGATGAAATTGTGGAAAATGGAGGAAATGCTGAAGGAAATGGCTCAGGACAAAATTCAAACAGCAGCGAAAACGGCAATGCAGAAAAAAACAGTTACAAGGTAGCATTAGACTGTAAAATTGAGAAAAAAAACTAGTTTAAAATTTGAGTTTATATTTCTAAATTGCTCTGGTATTGATTAATTATTGAACCTGACCGAAACAAGTTGGTTAGATTTTTTCAACACTAGTTGATTTCTTCCTAGGCAGAGTTACCCTTAGGCAGGAGGGTACTCGGTGAATGGGCAAGCTGACCCGGACACCATGGTAATAAGAAAAAAAGGAAAAGAAAAGAGAGTTCTTAGATTTTGGAACATGTATAAATATCTAGAACCCGATTATTATTGTATACTAACTTGAGGTTGTTGTCGGAAACTATAAACTTCAAATTCTGTATCGACCTCTGATCATTTAGACTGTGAAATTAGAAAAAAAATGTAGTGTAAATTTGAAATTATTTCATGAGTAATTGTTTTGGTATTGATTAATTGAACCTGATTGAGTAGTTGCTTAGATTTTTGGATGCTTATTTTGGTTTGCTTTTATGCAAAAGCAGGCGGACTTTAGTACAAAGCTAATTTTGTATACTCTGATATTTATGCCATTTTCAATTTTCGAGAACTCTTACTTGGCAGTAATTAAGTTGAACTAATTCTTTTTATTAGAAGTTTGATTGCCTGAGAATCTGAATATTAGGTAAATATACACACTGTTCCAATTCGTTTGGCATTATTTGCTGATCAAGAGTCCATTTAAGTTAAAATCAGACGAGAGTAATTCTTTTTCTTAAAAAACTGAAAATTTAAATATTCTGAAGCTACTATAAGTTACAATTATCCTCATATCAAATGGTGAAAATACATTTTCAAATGTTACTCAAAGTCACTTAGTTTGAAACCTGGGAAGCGAGAAGTCCCAAAATTTTCGGAGTGGGAGAAATACAAATTTGAGTTGTTTCGATATTGCTTTGGGTTTAATTCAAGTGTTAAACCGGGCTAAACCGAGTTGATTGATGATATATATATGTATGTTTATATTGTTTATTAGAAAAATGGGCAGAATCATGCTTTATGTCATGTATCTTGATTTTGCTCTTTTTCAAAGCAAAGGCAGAGAATATTTGCTTCCCTTGTTTTTTGGGTTGCGATACACCTACCATCACTTGCTGCAACTTGGGAATTTACTGAAATTATCTTTATATATTTCTTCTTGATTATCTATTTTGAATTCTTCAATTGCGGCAATTTTCATGGTGATATGTTTCTTCAGCGTTTACATGAATTAGTGCAGTTTAGCTTTTGTGGATTAGTTAAGGTGCGCGCAAGTTGGCCAGAATACAATGTATACAAAATGAAGATGAATTAATGCAGTTCTGTTACTTCATATTGCTTCATGCTCCATATTATGATTTTTCTCTATTTTTCTGTAGAACACCAGACCTCCACAAGCAGCATATTCAAGTCATCTCAAAGCCAATGGATCTTCTTGCTTACATTCTTACTCCACAGCATTGGTCAAGGGCACCTGGGAGGATAATGGCTACATGCAAAGGATGGGCTCAGGCTCCGCTGCTCAAAATGGACAGAGCTTCTCACTTCCTCGGTCGAGGTTAGTAAATTTGGTCAAACTTAGCCTGTAGTCTAATCTTTGGTTAAGTGCTTTCTTGTGTTTCCATTTTTATTGGAAAATATCTACATTTCAAACATACTGATAAAAGACAATAATCTACATTTGAAACAACTGGTTCCATTTTTCCTGGTGCATATTTGCTTGTTGGAGATAGTGTTGATCATCTCCTCAAAGAACTGTTATGAAATAGGTTTAACAAAGAAAACCGTTCTATGTTCTTTTGAGGCAGAATCTTTTCATATTTTTTTGAGATGGTAACATTTGTATGTATTAGTATATAACAGTACAACCTATGTACTAAACCATATTTACAAGAGAACAAAAGGGAAGAATAACTGATCTACAATCCTAGCAGTATAGAATCTTTTCATATTTTATAGATAGGTAATTGATCTATAATTTTTCAGGAATATCTTGGACATGAATATTGATATGTTTGAGAAGAAACCTTGGCGGTATCCAGGTGCTGACTTGACAGATTATTTTAATTTTGGGTTCGATGAAGATAGTTGGAAACAGTATTGCAATTGCCTGGTAATGAATGTATACAAGTTTGTCTTTTATGATATGTATTATATAGTTTTTCCTTCTGTCATTTTTTGTTCATCTTTCTTTTTGTATATTTTCCCAACTTTCGAGTATGTATAGTGGTGGTAAAGTTGCTTCTACCATTTTTACTGCAAGTCTTACATGTTCATCCTTGGTCTTGACTTCTGAAATAGGATAAGCACCGAGAAAAGGCCAAAAGGGTAGTCAAGGATTCAGATTACAAGACTTCGAAAAATAGTAAGGTAGGTATCTCTGGATGATTCTCATGATTTACTACTTCTTAAACAATATCTGCAGCTTTTGTGTATCAAATGGGTTGTGAAATCTGAGGGTGACCATATTTTTCAAGAAGTAATGTCCGCAAACGCTGGTCACTTTAGTCAGAGTAGAACAGTTTCTCCAGCCAACAAAAGTTGTTTAGACAACAGCAGTTCATGCTGTTATGTCTTTCCAAAGTTCCTTACTTAATCAGGTCATACACACCACTTCTATATGCATCAAATGGGTTGTGAAATTCCTCTTGATCTTTAACCTTATCTTTTCCATTATTAAAAGCCAAAATAAGTAATTGAGTAAAGGCATAGCTCTGACCCTTTTCTGGAAAAGGACTGCCTAAAAATGCAGGTAATTCTTACCATAATGAGTGCACCCCTAACTCTACCTGCATCTGTATTTTAAAGGTTCTTTCTTTTACTCTTTCTCTCATGCTCAGCAACTCTTCTTTGCTTGATTTCCTTTGTGTTAAGATGCTGTAGTCGAGATGCCAATGGATTGGTTGCCACCCATTTGAGGGTGCTGGACTATGAGAACCTGTTATAGTTGGCAAAACTTGTAAAGAACAAATTACCTTTATGATGGACGGGCATTTAATCTGAATTGAATTGGAAAACTAGCATCTTCTGTTCAAACCATGCTGAGTATGGAATTTAAAAGGAAAAAAAATTGTAGATGTCTTTGTAACCTAGTCGTTTTTAATGTTTTCTGAAATTGCACTGTTAATGATGCTTATGGTCTAAACTTGCCATGATCAGCCAAAAGGTAGAGAAATTGAGGTGGAAGAGAGCATCATCGAGCGTCAACCATCGACAGATGTGGAACGTTCCCAGGATCGGGATTCTGATGTTGTCATACAGGTAACAAACTTTTTTATTCTGCCCACTTCTTGACCATCTAAGCACTGTCTTCTCACAGTCTTGTGCTGGCACCAGATTGCTTTGCAGGATTCAGTGGAAGATCCCATAAATTCTCCAAAAGAGCAGCGGGAATCATCTGAGAATGGAGATGTTGGGAGAGATGGAAGGGATTTTCTCTGTTTTAGTAGTGCCAGTGAAGATGAGTCAGCCAGCTTGGAAGGAAGAGGAGTATCAGGCAACTCTACATCTAGAAGGTCTGAGATCTACTGGTTGAACTGTCATGATAGTCTGTATCTCTATTAGATTTATTCTTTTTCTGGTTATACTTATTCTTCTCTTTGGACCACAACTATTTTGGAAAAGACATGTTGGTAGAAATCCCTTGCAGATTTTACTTTTTAAATCGTTGAACTTCGAACGCTATATTTGATGTGACTTAAGAGTTTGACATGTGATAGGTTTGCTTGCATGGTTTTGATGCTCGTAGTTGGCTTAAAGTTGTGTCAGCTTCTAAGTTTTTTAAGTTTTTGTCCCAGAAATATTTGCCAAATTCCATAAAAATAATCTAAATTTCTTTTTCATGGACCATGGTAATCTGTTTCATTTTTGGGTTTCTATTAGTCAAATGTGTTACGAGGAATTGCTATCTTCACCTTTACTTTTAGGTCTTGCTTCTCGCTTCTCAGCTGGTTTTCTGCTGATCTGTATTGAATAAAAATATATTTAATGATTAAGTTACTTCATTCTCATAAGATTAGCTCTGGATTCCAGGAACACACCTGTTCGTGAACACGTGTCTATGGATTCAGATAACAATGGAAACTGTGAGTTCTCTGATGCAGATGAGCATCACCACCAAGAGGGGACTGAATGTGATGTCGATCAAACCTCGGGAGCAATTGAATCTTCTCATGATGCAAATAAAAGCAGTGTGAGAGACATATCTGATCCAAGAAAATCTGTAATGTTGCAAGAACCATTGCATGGTGAAGGCCGACAGCATAGCCCAGGTTCATCTTGTTGTTCTCTAAGTCATAGTGATGCATCTGAAGATGGGGCTTTTCTTGACATTGAGAAATCCCATGATCATCATATAAGGTCATTACCAAACGCAGACTCTGAGTTACCGGAGAAGGGTACAATTGATTACCAGCCAGTTTCCGGAACCCATTATATCCAAACCAAGTCTGGTGGTTCTAAATATTTTACACGAGGTAGAAAGCCTGTGCAAAGAGGTCTGCTGCATGACAGAAGAAGACCTGGTAGAATGAGTGAAACAATTCCCACTCACCTGAAAGTTGAAGATTCCCGCAAATATGATGCTAGGATACTGTATGAAAGGCGTAATTCAACTGTGATCCAACACAGACATAGGGATAGACGGTATGCTTTTGACTCTCATGAAAGAGAAGAGACTTCACATTTTAAGAGGGCAGATGCAGGAAGATTTTCTGATTATCCATGCCGGGATTCCTATAAAAAAGATCCTGAGAGGGAATGTCAGTTAGAATACAGATATGACAACTGGTGTAGCAGTCGAAGCACGAAAAGAAAGCTAAATCCTCTTGAACTGACACTATCTACATATGATGAATTGTCCAAAAGGGATCGACCCCATTATGGGAGCAGACTCACTGTTCAGGACATGGACAATAATTCTTTTCATGAATCAAAACAATGGATTGATAAGCACATTCCGTATCTGGATGATGAGATACCCAGTCAACAAATGTGGAAAATTGATCAGCTGCAGAGTAACAACAGAATGAGGACTGATGATCTTGTAACCGAATGTAATTACATCTATGATATCATGGAAGAGACAGATAACAGATATAGATCATACAACAACAGGGATACTAATATTATAGAAGATGGCTATCATGTAAATTTGACTTATTTCAGAAGAGAAACTAAAAGCCCTAATAGGGGCAAAAGGAGAGATAACAGTCCCCACGATAGTTTAAATAATGTATTTTGCATGGATCTAAAGGATGAGGAAGGGAGATTTGACGGGTATCGACCTCCATCCTTTCGTTTGTATAGGGAACCTTGTACAGCTAGCAGAAGGTGGCAGAGCCCTGAACTGCCACGTGGTAGACATGGAATATTCAGTGGGACTAGGAAATGTCAAGATGGTGGTCAGTCTGCTAATTTGACCAACTCTATCAGTGCTGATCAGACAATCAAGTATCCTGGTAATCAGGGTAATTTTAAAAGAGGAAGAAGGTACCGGCAATCTGAAGGGTTGCACAGGGTTGAAGATGAAAATATTAGGTATCAGCAAAATATATTAGATGCTGAGAGGGCATCATGTTCATTCAGAAGAAATTCAAGTGACAAAAGGTTTGAGTCATTTGACAATAAACATGGACCCGATCTAGTAGAAAAACTTTTAGATGACAGGCATGTGGATCATGAAAAATACAAATTGATCATGGAAAGCAATAAAGCCAGTCAATTTGGTCAAGGGTCTAAATTTTTTCATAGAGATAATCATTGGAGATTCCCAAAGGGGAGAGATTCTGTTGCCACGTGCTTGGTTGTTGAGAACAGAGAGGTAATTTTGTGTATACGAATATCAAGATTGTATACTTCCATATGTAAATATGAGTACTCCATATATGTTGGGTTTTGTTCCATTGTGCGATGTCATCCCATTCTTCCAAGGTCTCCTAATTTCCCTGTGCGTTTTATTCAGTATGTTCCTTTTCTCTGAAGTTTTCATATTGCCTTGGTTTTCTTTTAAATTTAAATTTCTTGAATTGCCCCTTAAAAGATTGGACGTGCCATTCCAAAATCATATTAAGGTTGCTGTTCTAGGAATTCTTACATTACCTATGATCAATTGATCATCAATATTCTGTAGTTAATTATGGTACCATATAAATTTGTCGGTGACCATTTAGTCGGTTTATTTTCTTGATCCAACAAAAAAAATTGCATCTAGATTTTTAGTGACAGTTGTCTATACTTTGATGAGAAAAGAGTGTTTGTTTAAGGAGCATATTATCATTATGTAGCTCCAGTTGGTGGTAGTCTTTTGTCACTTGGTGTACATTAAATATCTAATGTGATAAAGCTTTTGCAAGAAGTGTGAGAGGACTCCAGTGGTTCGTTGTCTTTATAGAATTATATAGGTAGTCTTTCTCTTCTCCAACAGTGATAAGCAAGTAAAGTATTTTTATATAGGGCAATGTTAATATCTGTAAAGAGGATCTCTGCTAAACTAGAAAGAAAACTCACCAAATTGTATAGCTAGCGGGTGGATATCACTAAATTGTATACATGGTGAGACTTTCTATTTCTTCTGACTAACCAGATCTCAATTGAAGAAAAGAGTTTCTATTTCTGTGGTTGAAAGGGGTTGTGGATCTTTCTATTCTGATTCTGGCAGATTGATACGTCACTCGCACAATGTTTCTGCATGACTTCATTGATTGTTTTTATCTCTAATAGAGAAACGGTTAGGAGGAAAGTCGCCTTTTGTAGCTGGCATTGGCATAAAACTTTGTTGAACTTTACTATTAGCGTCAAGCTACGTGTCCTGAATGTGCTTTTCTTTCTGGGTATCAACTATCCTAAAGTTGTGCTTACGCAGGAACTTTATTGTTATAACTCCACATTCTAGAAAATCATATGTTCTTTCTTGACATGAGCTTGTGTACATGGGATACCTTCTGTTTTTACTAAAGTATTATCTTTGCTTTCATTTATTGCTCAATATCAAGAAATTTGAAAATGATGACTTTGAATCCTGTTCAAGAATGTGAGATGGGTAGTGAAATAAGATAAAGTAGATTGCCACATCACTGAAGTTGCTGTTCCTAGTGTATGCTCCTTTTATGTCTTTGGTGTGGCCAACTTGTCTTTTAGATAGGAAATGATAGTTTTAGCCAGACAGTTAAATTCTCTAAATTCGATTTGAGAGGCCATACTGGGTATTGCGCCTGCTTGAACTTGGACTACAATGAAATCTTTTTTATCTTTTTAAGGGGATAGGGACTGGGAGGGGGTGTTAGGTGTAGTAGTCTTCAATTTTTCGATACATAGTGCTTGGGATCTTAAGGAGATAGTTTTCAGTCTGAGGACATAACAATTAGACATCATACCTTGTATGTTTTTGGACCACTTTCTGATATTTCCAGTTAGTGCTGATGATCGGGTGTTTTTTGTAGAGAACCATGTCTTTTTATAAGGTTCTCTTATAAAAGGATATGGTTCTCTATCATCATGGTTTTTAAGGTTCTCTATGTGGTATAAATATTGTATGTATGGGTTTTCCCATCTTTTCAACAAAATCACTACCTTCATCAAAAAGGGAAAAAAAGAACAAGAAAAGCTAAACACCATATATCAAAATATAAAAAGGATTTGGGATTTGCCCTTTGCCTTTTCCAGCTCTGTATGCTTAATTCCCACCCCTCCCTCTGTTTGTTTCAAAGTGAAAAAACTAATATAATAATAGAAAATCGAAAAAAGATGTGGAGAAAACTTTAACTGCATACTTTGTTTCATGATTATAATGCATTTACTGCTGCTTCAGGATCCATTTCTTTTTTCTCAATATAACCATCAACTTTACATACATTGATGCCTCATGGTAAAAATGTACTCTCTTATATAATTTATATTTTATGTTGATATACTTTGAAAACATTATAAAGCTTTGTGATTATCCTTGTTCCTAACACATTCCAACGTCTTAAATTGAAGTTATTGATAAACTAAAACATGGTGTTCTACTTCGGCAGGTCCTGTAGATTTGCTCATTTGCACGTATGCTAATTCCTTTTATTCTTCACTTCTAATTATGATTTTACAAACCAATATAGTCATTGATTAAATAACTCTCTTCTATTTAATGATTTAATTTACATACCCTTTCAAAGTTTCAGTTTTGTTAGTACTTAGTATGATAGTGATGCCTTTTAACAGTTAGCAAGTTCTCTAATTTTGTGCATGGTAAGTTTTTGTGTCATGTGAGCTCTTGCACGATAAGGCGGCCTCTCTTCATTAATTGTGTAAACTATCAGGATTTTGATTTTTTGTTTGTGACCGTGGATCTGCAGTCCTCCGGAAGATGCTCCAAAGCAGGGGGTGTAACATACTTTGGCAGGTATGGCTACTTGGATTCAGATAGTTATGTGGAGCTGAAGCCTATTGATGGAACTAACGAACCCCATTACAGGAGGACACTCAGAAGTCGAAACCTGACAATTGATCCTAAAGAAAATGATAAAGAGAGGCTCGATATATTCTCAGATGCTCAGCAGAAAGGGTCTCTGGATATTGAAGAGGGAGAGATAATTTCTGAAGAAATAAATGAGAAAACCATTAAAAGGAGAAGCACTTGTTTTGGCAAATCGCAAGTCAGTGAAACGAAGAATTTTGCTAATGCTAAAGATGTGGAAGGAAAGGACAACCCTAAAATTTTGGAGATCATGGCAAAGATGGAAAAGCGTGGAGAGCGTTTCAAGCAGCCTATTGCTCTTAAAAGTGATTCAAAGAATCTCTCTAAGCCTTCCGTTGATTTGTTTACTGGCACGACTGAAACTATGCAACAAAGACCAGCACGAAAGAGGAGATGGGTTGCAAGTGAGGCCAACTAAAGTGAATGATGTTTCATCAAATGCCATCGGCTGTATGGTCATATTAGAGGATCTGCCTCTTAGTTTACCTCCATAACTGGATCTGTATAGTGGCATTCCACCTACAGAAATGGCTGCTGATGGTATACCTGGGGTTAAGAAGAATACTTTTCCCATGAAAAGAGGGAAAAGAAAACACGTCTAATAAAGGATATTGTTATGTCTCTGCTAAACTCCATTTTTTCCTCTTAAAAGTATAATCGATTATTTTGATGTCAAAAGGATTTAAGTTGCTCATAACAGGCTACCAGTGATGGTATGATTTGAGTTTATTGAATTCCCAATTTTACAGGAGGAAGCCATTGGTGGCTCCAATGTATAATCTCTCAATTCTTAGGTTTGTCATTTTTCTTATAGTTCCTTAAATAGGTTTTGGAAGCAGTGGCATGAAAACAGCTATTCCTGTTCGATGCAGTGGTTCGGAGCTACAGGTTCAAATAGCCAGCTCGCATGAGATATTTGTCTTCTGCTATTTTTCATTTTGCTTTCCTTGTTTATTAAGTTCGTACGTTGAACAATTGACTCAAGGATAATATAGTAAGTACAGAAATAACATTTTGGTGTTTAGTTTATAGTTAAGTCGTGAAGACTTATGGGTAGTTGGACGGAAAGAACTAACTTATTACTTATGTGCTATCTGCAACTTGTTATTCAGCTTTTCAGTAGTTTTAAGGGACTATTTTATCGTAGCTATTGTAGTTTCCACTGGGTCTCTTTTCCTTAGGCATTGTGATACTAAACACAGAGTTGTCATTTTTGAGTATCTATATTATTTCGTGGTAATAGGAACAGTTTCAGGCAAGAGTTGTAGAAGAGACTATCTCATGCGTTTATTTATTTTGTGAGTGAGGTGCTAGAGGAGATATTTTGTCTTTCAATGTAACTGAATATTCAAGTCTTTGCCCAGTACAGTTAACTATCATAGCTAAGGCCTGAGCATGAAACTTAGAAATATTGCTAATGTAATACAACTATGGTCTCATTTCAATTTGGTATACAAGTTTCTTTTGGCTCGGATTGGAATGTCACTGGGCAGAACTTTTACTAAAATGGTGCGATTTTGAGAATAAGAATGATCATTATCAGAGGATACATATAGCCCGGGCCATAGTCATGCACCATGGGATAGTGCCGATGAACCATTTTAGCTTAACAATTTCACGAGTGTCAACGCTGGACAGAAAAGTAATTAGAACTGATCTGAATAATCCCGATAAAAAACAAAATTGATTATCCAGTTAGTAAACCAAAGGTAAACGTTGGTAAGAGTTCAACCCTGAGAGCAATTGCGGGATGAGAGATCAAAGGAAATTGTTTTGAGTGCTTGTTTTTAAGCTTCTGGCAAAAAAGACGAGCAGTAGTTTTAGTCACTTCGCCTTCTATTGCTCGTGGGGGTGGTTTGCTCTGAAAGGAGTTTCAAAACATTCACCAATGCCCGTAAACGATCCCAGATATTCAAACCATAAAGAGCCTCCACAAGAGACTCTTGAAACTCGAATCCATTCTCAGCAACAGGATACTGCAAAAAGATGGGGTAAATGACATGAAATGTACGAATGATAGAATGATTTTAGAAGATGTGGAACTCACCTGAATAGGCTTTGGTATCTTGGTTTTAATAAGAGGCCACCACCGATCCTCCACAACTGATTTTACAAGACAGCAAGCTCGCAATCCTTCAATACCAGCAAATCTTCCAAATCCACTGTCTTTTACACCACCAAATGGCAGGGACTGCATATCATTATTCAGAAGAAGGGTTGAGAAGGGGCGCAATTTGAAAAGAAACATGAAAAAAGGGATGCCGGGAAGGGGGATGGCGTTAACCAAGTAAGCTGGGAGGTCCAAATATTTAAACCAAAGTCAGTTTTCAAGGATAAAGTTTGGGACTTTTGAGGTAGTTGGCCTTTAGAAGAGGGAGATGTCAGGGTTGGACACGAAGCTTCAGGACAGATGATGGGAGCAGAAAGGTCATGAGCCTCACTAATTGAGAATGAGGTTAAGTCATGAGGGGAAAGGTAGCTTTGGATTAGGTTATGCAATTAAGGGTTACTTTGGCAATTGAAGAATGGGGGTAAGTCATGACGGAAAGGATCTTTTTGATCTCTTTTGATGTTAAGGTTAAGAAATAATAAGACCATGTCGGATCTGCATAAACTTTCAAGTAGGACAGTTAGACTTAAGCAGAGGGAACCTTGATACATAAAATAGTAATAATGGAGAAAAAGTAATTACGGCAATCACTAATGGAGTTCTCATGCATATGTCACAGGGTATTGTCTGAGGTTCACAAAATTGTCGTTAGTTTGTAATCACACCTCAATCATCATGAAGTAAATAGTCACATATAAGTATGCCAAACTCTTGATAAAATGCCTCAAGAGTCTGATGCGTATACTTCAAGTACCTGACACATGTAACTTGATGCGAAGTCATTGACAGCAGCCACTCCACAATGTAATTTTGAAGCTATCTGCTTAGCACGACGCTGACTGCCTGAAAATACAGCACAACCAAGTCCGTATCTTGAATCATTTGCAAGCTGAACAACTTCTTCATCAGAGCTGAATTTCATTATCGGCAATATTGGTCCAAAAGCCTGCGAGCAATTTCCATATGGAGTTAACTAGACCACCTTTATCCCTGTAGTAAACTAAAACAAAAGAAAATCTATCAAACTGATGATACCTCCTCCTGCATCAACTTCATGGTGTGATTTACGTTTACAATCACAGTAGGAGGGAAGTACTGATCAACAGCACCTTCGCCAATATTGCCTACGCTTCCTCGAGCAACAATTTCAGCGCCTTTGTCTAGGGCATCATTTACCAGGTACTGAAGCTTTTCAGAATGCTCTTGCATGCATATGGCTCCCATGTCATACTTCCCAGATAGAGGAGGGCCCTACAATAAAATTCAGTTTAGATTATATAATTATTTTAGAAAATCGGACCACATCAGCAGAATCACTAATATTAATGTCATTAACAAAAGAATAAGTAGTTTTATGCTGAGGCTTCAGGAATTATTTTTTTGGAGAAAGGTAACAGTTAGGCTTCAGGAAACTATTATGTATTTATCTCTCAATTCTGGGCAAACTCATACTTATAACGCTCACAATTAGCAGCCTACTGGAAACTGAACAAGGATGAACATGATATATTGGGAGCTGAGCATTCAGATAAGATCAGTAAGCCATCTAACTAAGAAGTCAAACAACCATTATGTGCAAAATGCTATGTCTCATGAAGAATAAAGATCTTATAATGCATCGAGTTGAAAATGAGGCAAAAATGAGAAAAATTACGTACAGCAGTAACCGATTTCACAATTTTAACTACTTCAGCAACAAAAGAAGAGTAAACGTCCTTGTGAACATAAAAACGTTCTGCACCAGCACAATTCTGCCCACTTGATTGGAGAGCTGCTCTGGCAGCAACTTGTGCAACCTGCATTAAGTTTGATTATTTCTTTGAAGGCTCATAAAAATAAAGGTATAGTTGAATGATCTTCTTTCTTTAATTTCTCGTAGAGATTTGAATGATCTTATCATAGTGGAAAGTAATCAAATGTACTTTATCCCCAAAAAGAAAGCAGACTGGAAAAATTTATACATGTGGCACATCGACATCTTCACAGACAATAAATGCATCTTTTCCACCAAGCTCAAGGGTAACTGGTATCAGTGTATCTGCAGCAGTCCGCATAATCTGCAGAACACAAAGTCAGAACATTAGGATTTATAAAGCAGAAAAAAGAAAAAGAAAAAGAAAATTTACTCAAAGGTATCGAGAAGATGAAAAGGGAATTTAAGTTGCTCCACATTAGATATCAAAAGATAAGCCCTATTCAGGGAGACTTACCTTTTTGCCCACACCAGGTGATCCAACAAATATCATTTTGTCGACAGAGGATACTAGTGCTTCTCCAGTTTCAGCAAAGCTGGCAAGGGAAGTTTGATAAAATGTATGACAAATCAACCCATAGCGAAGATGATAAATGCTCTATAAATGCATACCCTGTTATAACTTCTACCAAGTTCTCAGGAGCTCCGACTGCAGCAAGAGCAGTTTGAATGATTCGCAGATAGAAACACCCAGACCAACTGGCATGTTCTGAGACCTAAGGTAACAGCGAGGGGATCTCGTCAAAGTCAAAACCACTGCTTTTTAGCATTTTGCTTCTGAGAGGTTGTATGGTTTGCAGTTTTAATTGTATGTGTACATATTTAAAGTTCAAGATGTGACAACTACATTTAAGTATGCTCATCTCAAATATTTTCCAAGTGCATACCATTTTGCTAAAGTTCTATCCATGAGCAAACAAGCATTGTAGGTAGTTGGAAAAGAAAAATGAAGACCTTTATCACAATGCTGTTCCCTGAGAAGACTGCAGCCAACATTGGATTAAAGATATTGTGAAATGGGTAATTCCATGAAACAATAGCACCAACAACACCAAGAGGATAAAATTCCACTTTTGCAGTCTTGTGAAGCATTGATCTCCCACATGTACTGCAAACCACAACATCTTATCATAAATTTCTTTTTAGGTATCAAGGGCTGAAGCCATGTAAGCAATGGATCCACTATTTTATAGAAATGCAAGTACGGAAAACCATTTGCATGACATACCGGTATTCAGGCTTTAGCCACTTTTCACCCTCTGAAAGAAGCCAATGTATCTTTTCACATGTAGTCATTATTTCTCCCAAGGAGGCATCTACCATTGTTTTTCCAGTATCACGTGAAGAGATACTAGCAAAAGTTGTTCAAAGAAATAATCCGACAAGGTCAAATAAAAATAGGAAGATAAATAGTAGCTTAGCGTAAAGAAGCCGCAATTTAAATGCAACTAACTCTTAGACTAAAAGCTAAAACTATAGGTTGTCATATGCGAGAGAAAGAGAAATTGGATAATGATAGGTTTTCATAATCATGAGATTCTTCCGTTATTATTTTTTTACGACCAATAAATCCCGAGGGCCGGTGGCGCATGGTTCGAAACTCTATCGATAATGGGCCCTCCCCTCTACCCTTCTCCACTTAAATACCATCCTTTTGTCTGCAGCATTGTTCGAGCATGTGACATGCGCTAACCTATGCATCACATTCTGAGCTCTTACCATTAGACCAAAGCCCTAGGGGTGAGATTCTTCTGCAGTTCTTTTATTTGTTCATCTTTGATATTCCATTAGTTATATTTAGTATTATTGGACAGAAAACTTTGATGCAACCAAACACTTGGAATAATGTCACTGGCATAAAGTTCTGATCTCTAGGCGATAGTTTAATAGTTTTCTGCACTTATCTCCTCTTCAATTTCGTAGTGTATGATTGTGAAACGAAATTATGTTTAATGGAACACTGCTCATGTCTCCAAGCACTTTCTATCTGGACCACCACAAGAGTTGTTTCAACTATGGGTCTCTCCTGAAACACTTTACTGTGTACACCATGTTAGTGTATAAATCAATAACTGATAGTAATTCATTTGGAGGTCCACCAATATTTGGTCACTAATTGTACCTCACATCCATGAAAACTGACATATGCGTCAATGTGGACTTCAGCATATAGTCTTCCAGCATCACTAACTCTTCTAAATTCTTTGATCCGTAAAATGATGTCCCAAAAAGAAAGAATCCAGTCTAATTCCCTAAGTTTTTGCTCGAAAATTGTCGGTTTAAGCGTTTACTGCTTCTATACAGATGATGTTGAAGAAACATAGGCAACAGTTACCTTAAGCATTTCAGTATATTTCATCATGCACCTTGAACATACTTTAAAGTGTCAATATTGTTGGCAGTGTCAAACAGCAGTTTTACATGGTAAGTGGTCCTTACTTGCATATAAGGTCTTGATGTTCAATAATATACTTTAGAAGTATACGCAGAAACAGGCGTCTTTGCTTGAAGCTACTCTTTGCCCATATCTTCTGAGCTTTTCTTGCATGTGCAACCCGCTCCTTAACCTGAGCATAATTTAATTTGTTAATTGCATTTGGCTTGCATGTAAAGAGGTGTTTATCTACAAAAGACTGTCGATGCTGGTTTTAGGGGTGAAGAACAAGGAAATTAATACGATCCCAGATATGAGGTGGAAAATGCTAAGGCAAACCACGGGGAACCTCCACCACTTTAACTATGATAAGGCATAAGCTGGTGCAAAAGTGTGCCAAATAAGGATTATTAATTCTGACGCTAATCTTAGCACCCCTGTTTGGTTTATTTGTAAGAACAAACCTATAATCTTGAAGTTCATGTATGAGTTTAAGATCACATAAAAGTTCTTAGAATATAAGTGGCAGGAAAAGAGAACCAGTTAGCTGATTGCTTAATCAAATCCCAATAAATATGACTCAGTATTTTTATGCAAAACTTCATACAAAAATACTACATACTTTTTGAGAAATTACAAATATTCTAGATACTGAACCATGTAAAAAAGGATGGAGAAAAAGGGGAAGTTAGTTTAGTGCATGACACAAGATATTGACATTTAGAATAGAGGAACACAAATGTCATATTTATATTAGTACATAAATCTGACCTCATCAGGTTTCAGCGCTGGGAAAAAACCCAGGTACTTCATTGTTGCAGGTTCATAGCACTGAACTTTGTCCGTATGTCTTCTCGAGGGAATCTAAATGAGCAAAATTCGTCATGAAAAGATACAGGTGTCACATTCTTTTTCCTTGTGAAATGAACCATATAAAGTTCCACAAAATGTAAGAGGGCAAAGTTCTAACAACACAGACATGCACACCACATTAAAACTCAAACTGTGTCATCTGACTAGTTCTCCTAAAGAGAAATGCTTTCTTGGTAGTGTAAATGAGTTGGAAGCGCTAAGACCTAAGAGCTACTCTCAGTAAGATGTCAAGCTGTAAATTACATAAAACTCATATTCCCAGTGTGTTCACTAAGACAGAAATAATTTCCCAATAATTTTCAATGTTCAGTTATCTTGAATTTTTGAAAATGGTTGTGGAATAAACTTATTTCCATCGAAAGAATAAAATTGACTTCAGAAACATACTGACAGGTCATTTTCTTTTACAAAATATCCCCATTCTGCTACATATCTTTTGCTTCAACCAACATTCAGGCTTTTTTGATAAGAATAATTCATCTAGTATAGCTTCTGTCGGGACTTTAATCTTGCTTCCCAAGGTTGTCTCGACCGTTAGACTTCCCCCTTGGGGAAATTCAATCCCCATACTCTATCCACCATCCCCAGGACCCCACGGTGTGGGATAAGACTGGGTATGTTGTTGTATACTCTATCCACCACCTTGTATGATATTATGATTATAATATACCAATTGAACATTGTAAAAGGTTAAATGATTTCTAATGTCAATGTGAAACACTTTCCACAGAATACTTTTCAGGAAATGGCTTTACATTCTACCAAACACACTTCCAAATTCAAATTGTTTTCTGCAATACAGTAAAATATATATCACTACATTGCCTCCTCAACTAACCACATTTCAACCAAATCACGCCATGAAAACTGTCTCAAACATAAAATGAATTTTTTTTTTTTAAGCAAAACGCAATTTGACACTATCTACTACTACTATTATTATTATTAGTATTTGACGGTAGTGTCCGGCCAGCTTGCGCACCTCGACTATTTCAAAGGGTACATGCTACCTCCCACCGGCATAGATACCCCGTAAAACTCTTACTAACAAGGCTTAGGCAGCTGTGAAGAAATCAACTAGTATTTTTTGCCTTCCCATCTGCCTGAGCTTTGATGGGTCGAGTTACCTAGTACCTGTGCTGGTAGTAGGTACCCAGTGTAATAGTTCGACACCATCAATAATTCGAATCAACATCAAGTAAATGTACCAAAATTCAACTCTAAAGCAAAAAAGCATTTCATTCGTTACTTACATAAATGAAGCTGTTCTCTTTCGTGTGATTCCCATCGTCCAACACTACAACACCAAAAATATCATTAAAACCAACACATTAATACATGTAAAAAAAAAAAAAAAAAATACAGCTGATCAATAATAAGCAATTCGAAAGTAGTGCAAAATGCAAAATACGACGGCGTATCGTTTCGTTCGTAGGCTTACCGTCGGAAGTGTCGACGTCAATGGAAGGGACATTGGAAGGAATTAGCATCAACAGTAACTTACAGATCGCGAATGCGAATACGATTACAATCAGCGCCCACCAGAACGCCATAGAAGTTTCGGGAAAACTCTAGAAGCTTCGGAGAGGGAAATGGCGAAATGGAGAAGAACGTTAGGGTTTTACGCTAAGGAATATATGAGATTCATCTCCATAACCACAGGAAAAAAAAAAAAAAAGATTCAGTTCCTCGTTGACGTCGCTTTTCAGTTCACTAATTATTAGTCACTGCTAGTTTTACAGCTTCTACATATCTAATTATTCGATAATTGTATTAAATTGATAAATGAATATTAAATGTATGCCTTTAACATAAATATTTATCATTTAATTATAGTAAGTAATTATGTATCTCATTTTAATTTGTGACTCTAAAAGTTAAAATATTTGGATTAGTGCAAACTTTGGTACGAACAAGTATAATTCATCAAAAATATGATCATAGTAACTTTTACGGTTTTACCACAGGATTTGATAGTGTAATATTGCCATTATTTTGGCTAATGAAGTTCATATCACATAGCATAAGCATCTTTGTAAAGTGTAGATTTTGTTGGCAATATTTTTTGGGACCCAAAAATATTGCATTGTGTGGTGGACAACATTTGCACAAGTTGTATCTCTTCTTTTACACCTAAGGAGCCAAGACTTTTTTGCCTATAAAAGGGAAGGCTATTAGTTCATTTTAGACACACCAACAAGATTTGAGTCTTCATTTCTTGTTTCTTATTTTCTTTATTTATTAAGAGTGTTTTGTACGAGAGTTAAGTGTTGGGAATCACTTGTGTGAACCCTTTCTTTGGAGTGATCTTGTGATGTTATTCTCTTAGGGTATTTGGGATTAATTAGAGTATTTTGTTATAGTAAATTGCTCCTCTCCACTTGTGGACGTAGGTCACTTTGATCGAACCACGTTAAATTTGTGTCTTCTTTATATTCTTTAATTACCGTTATTATTAACTTCTATTGTCTTTATTATTATCATTATACCGTTATTTGGCTAAATTCCGCACTACTCGGGTTCCCGATCCTAACAGTAATGACCAAAACTTCCCAAACTTTACCAAAGTCTTACTAAACAACCAACCCGCTTCTAATAAAACAATCCTTTTATAAAAATTTTGCTAAAATATTTCTTAAACTATTTTCTAGTATTTAAAAACCTGCCAGACACCATTATAAATAATTTTTAAAACATCACATAAACCAAGCAGGTAAATTATAGCTAGATTTTTTTTATAATCGTGGTGTCTGGATCAATTTGCGCCTACGGCCTACCTCGACTAATTTTACGGGATACACGACACCTCCTACTAACATTAGGTGCTAGGTAACTCTGTCCACCAAAGATAGAACAAATAGGGAGAAACCAAGCAGGTAACTAATAGCTAAATATTATCTATTTATCTCCATACATTAACATAACATGCAAAAGTTTTCTTCAAAAATACATTTAGAGTAACTTGTTCAAACACCAAAAAACCCTATAAAATACATCCTCTAAATGCACTAGCAAAGAATTAATAATGGGAAGATATACAAAGTAATACATTTAGAAGCAGACGAAATCAGAATTTAAAGTTTATGAGTTTGAGATTTTATTCAAGACAAAATCCAGATTTGAATTAAAGCTACTTGATTTGACCGAATTCGTAACCGACACTCTAAATGTGCCCCTAAGCATATGCACCAACATTAAACAAAATGAACTACATGAATCAAAGTAGTAGATTAATCAGAAAAACAACGAGAAGAAACATAGTGTAATTCCACATGTATACGGTCGAAATAGATTTCGGCCTTCGTACGATTGATCGAGGTCGAAATATAATGGATCGAAGAAAGACTTCGTAATATCGAGATGGGTTCTGAAGATGGTACGAACGAGCTTCAGATTTTAGGTATAGGTCAAACACCGAGTTCGAAGTCATTATCGAGCTCGGGTCCGAATCGAACTATGATGAGATGATTTCGAGCTTAAGGGGAAGAGGCCAACCGATACCGAGCCTGAATCATCACCTGATCCCGAGTCCACATCGAGCTCTAGAAGCAATACCGACCAACGCTGAGGCCGATCGTGCTCGAGCTCACAGACAAGAGCCGTTGCAAATACACTAAGGGAGAGAATCTCGACGAAAATTAGGGAAAAACTGATTTATCATGGGTTCTCCATTATGTATTTTTAATTATATCTAAATTAGGATCCTCCACTATAAAGAGGATGGCTACATTTCTGTAGAAGGCGGTTTTTCTTTGCTTACATTGTAATTAAAGCACCATACACTCCTATATTGAAGAGTTATTCCGTCAAGTTTCATACATTGATTCATCTTGATTAGTCCTAAAAATCATCTTCTTTCCAACCTTATTTATTTGGTATCCGTATTTAAGATTTCTATTTATCCTTATGATTTGTATTAAGCTATATCACATATCCTTAGAACTACGTACAAATTCAACTCTATCCGTTTTTCGGGTAAACAGTTTGGCGCCTACCGTGGGGCTAAGGATAACAGTGGTTATTTGATACAAACCTGCAACACACACCGTTTTACGCTTGTCTTTCGAGAGTATCTTTGGCTTCGGATTAGCAAGGACAAACCTCTGATTAATGGCTTTACTTATCGACAACGAAGTCGGCCTTCAAGATGAAACCAATAACTTGACGCCCAGGGATGGAAGGCCGCTTGTCGATGTCGTTGAAGCTCGAATCGAAGTACCACTAGACGTTAATTCGCATATGGCCCTTGAGGCAAACCAACGTTCTGAACCTGAACACAACATTCATGGTGGCGCTCGATCTGCAGCCTGAGACACCCATAACATTGAGGAAAACAGCGTCAGCTTGTGTATGATTTTTGAAATGTTGCAAGCCCAACAGGTAGCGATAGCTCAGTTGCAGAGCCAAACCCAACTACCTAGCAGGCCGAAGCCCAGTCCACCTCGAAAAATTGCCCACATAACGGAGCTAGCCATAGTGAGGTCAAATGAGCAAGAATCGGGGACTACTCCCGAAATTGCTAAAATACTCGAGGAGCTCACAAAGCGAGTCGAAACCAACGATAAAAAAGTAAAAACATATAACTCTAGGGTCGATCAGATCCTGGGGGCTCCACCAATGATAAAAGGGTTGGATTCCAAAAAATTCGTGCAAAAGCCTTTCCCTCGAGCGCAGCCCCAAAACCAATCCCCAAAAAATTCCGTATGCCCGAAATTTCCAAATATAACGGAACGACCGATCCCAACGAACACGTTACCTCTTACATGTGTGCCATCAAGGGCAATGATTTAGAGAACGATGAAATCGAATCTGTGTTGTTAAAAAAATTTGGAGAGACCCTCTCGAAGGGAACAATGATTTGGTATCACAACCTACCACCGAATTCGATGACTCATTTGCCATGTTAGCAGATTCTTTCGTAAAGGCACATACCGGGGCCATAAAGGTCGCAACGAGGAAATCAGACCTTTTCAAAGTAAGACAAAAGGATAACGAGATGCTAAGGGAGTTCGTATCTCGTTTTCAAATGGAACGAATGGATCTGCCACCAGTCACAGACGATTGGGCTGTTCAGGATTTCACTCAAGGTTTGAACGAATGAAGTTCAACGGCATCACGGCAGTTGAAGCACAACCTGATCGAGTACCCAGCTATCACTTGGGCCGACGTGCACAATCAGTACTAATCAAAAATTAGAGTCGAAGATGATCAGTTGGGGGCTGAACCCGTTGCTCGAAGGGATATCAATCGAGAACAAGGTCCGATCAGGGACCGATACCGACCGTATAGTGAAAACCACAGAATCAATGAATCGAGATGTAACCCCGTACAAAGTAATAGAATAAGTGATCGAGGTCAAGGGTCTCGGGGGATGACAGACAGATGTGGGTTTGACAGGCCTACCAGATCTAAGGAAGAACCTCGGCTATAGGAGTATAACTTCAGCATTGATGCATCTGCCATCGTGTCGGCTATCGGACGCATCAAAGACACTAAATGGCCTCGACCCATGCAGACTGATCCTGCCCAAAGGAATCCCAATCAAATGTGTGAATATCATGTCACCCATGGCCACCAAACGGAAGATTGCAGACAATTAAGAGAGGAGGTAGTTTGGTTATTCAATAAAGGGCACCTTCGAGAATTTTTAAGCGACAGGGCAAAGAACCATTTCAAAAACAGGGATTTCGGCAAGCAAAACGAACAAGAAGAACCATAACACATCATCCACATGATCATCGGCAGCGTCGATACCCCTCAAGGGCCGGTGCTTAAATGCATTAATACATCGAGTATGAGAGAAAATGAATCTCTAACTCAGGATTACGCACCCATAGGAACTTTGTCCTTCAATGATGATGATGCAGAAGGAGTCATACAACCTCATAACGATGCACTGGTAATATCCGTGCTTATGAATAAAACTAAAGTAAAACGTATGTTAATTGATCCATGTAGCTCGGCCAATATCATTAGATCGAATGTTGTAGAACAACTCAGTCTACAAGACCAGGTCATACCCGCAACCCTGGTTCTAAACGGATTTAATATGGCATATGAAACCACCAAAGGCGAGATAATTCTGCTGATAAACATGGTCGGGACCATCCAGGAAACAAAGTTTCACGTAATAGAAGGCGACATGGGGTACAATGCCCTTTTCGGAAGCCCATGGATCCACAACATGATAGTTGTACCTTCAACCCTACACCAGGTTCTTAAATTCCCAACACCGAGAGGGGTCAAAATAGTGTACAGAGAACAACCGGCCGCAAGAGAAATGTTTGTCGTTGAGGAAGCGAATCTGATATCCTCGCCTTCTCCAATAAAGGGATCGATCTCAAAAGAGGAACAAGATGCCAAATAGCAATCACAAACATCAGCTTTAACCCAACCAGAAATGAGAAGATCGATGCAGATGATGATCAAAGGATCCCTCGATCCTTCGTGCTTCCCGATGATTCCGACGCTACCCAATCAACGATTGAAGAGTTGGAGCAAGTCATACTAATCGAGCATTTGCCCGAATGAAAGGTATACCTGGGAACGGGATTAACCCCCAAACTCAGGAACATGCTTATTTAATTTCTTATCGATAACATGGATTATTTTGCTTGGTCCTATTTAGATATAACAGGGAACCCACCGTATATAACGATGCATCGGCTAAGCCTAGACCCTAGGTTCCAACCAATAAAGCAAAAGAGAAGGCCCAATCCGAGGTAAAACATGCATTCATAAAGGACGGGGTAACTAAACTTCTCAGAATAGGGTCCATTCGGGAGGTGAAATATCCCGAATGGTTAGCCAATGTAGTTGTAGTCACTAAAAAGGGAACAAACTTAGAATGCGTGTAGATTACAAGGATTTAAATATGGCATGTCCCAAAGATTCTTTTCCACTGCCTAACATCGATCGCATAATCGATGCCACGGCCGGCCACGAGATCCTTACTTTTCTCGATGCATATTTCGGGTATAATCAAATCCAAATGAACCCGGAAGACCAGGAAAAGACTTTATTTGTCACCAAGTATGGAACATATTGTTATAATGTGATGCCCTTCGGGCTAAAAAATACATGAACTACTTACCAATGCCTAGTAAACAAAATGGTCGAGGAACAAATAGGTAAATCAATGGAAGTTTATATTGATGACATGCTAGTTAAGTCCCTGCGCGCAGAGGACCATTTGACCAATTTGCAGGAAATATTCGAGATTTTAAGGAAATACAACATTATATACGGTCGAAATAGATTTCGGCCTTCGTACGATTGATCGAGGCCGAAACATAATGGATCGAAGAAAGAATTCGTATTATCGAGATGGGTTCCGAAGATGGTACGAATGAGCTTCAGATTTCAGGTATAGGTCAAACACCGAGTTCAAAGTCATTATCGAGCTCGGGTCTGAATCAAACTATGATGAGATGATTTCGAGCTTAAGAGGCAGAGGCCTAACCGATACCAAGCCCGAATCATCACCTGATCCCGAGTCCACATCGAGCTCTAGAAGCAATACCGACCAACGCCGAGACCGATCGTGCTCGAGCTCACAGACAAGAGCCTTTGCAAACACACTAAGGGAGAGAATCTCAGCGGAAATTAGGGAAAAGCTGATTTATCATGGGTTCTCCACTATGTATTTTTAATTATATCTAAAGTAGGATCCTCCACTATAAAGAGGATGGCTACATTTATATAGAAGGCAATTTTTCTTTTCTTACATTGTAACTAAAGTACCATACACTCCTTTATTGAAGAGTTATTTCTTCAAGCTTCATACATTGATTCATCTTGATTAGTCCTAAAAATCATCTTATTTCCAACCTTGTTTATTTGGTATCCTTATTTAATATTTCTATTTATCCTTACGATTTTTATTAAGCTATACCACATATCCTTAGAACTACGTACAAATTCAACTCTATCCATTTTTCGGGTAAACAAACATGAAGCTCAACCCCGAGAAATGTGCTTTTGGGGTCGGTTCGGGCAAGTTCCTAGGCTTCATGGTGTCAAATCGGGGGATTGAGATTAACCCCGATAAAATCAAGGCCATCGAAGACATCGCCATCGTGGACAACGTAAAATCCGTGCATGAGGCTAACAGGACGGATTGCAGCCTTGGGCCAATTCATTTCAAGGTCGTCAGATCGAAGTCCCAAATTTTTCTCTCTACTCAAAATGAAAAACGATTTCGCGTGGACTCCGGAATGCCAACGAGCATTAGAAGAATTAAAACGATATCTATCGAGCCCACCACTGTTTCATACTCTAAAAACAGACAAAAAACTTTGCTTGTAGTTGGCAGTATGGGAAATCACGGTAAGCGATATCCTAGTTCAAGAAGAGCAAGGTACGCAATTTCCCGTCTATTATGTAAGTCGAACCTTAGGAGAAGCATAAATTAGATATCCACACTTAGAAATACTGGCACTTGCACTGATAAGCGCCTCTAGAAAGTTAAGATCGTACTTTCAATGTTACCCCATATGCGTATTGACCACTTACCCTCTCCGTAATATTTTGCACAAGCCCGAACTATCTGGACGATTGACCAAATGGGCCGTCGAATTCAGTGGGTACGATATCGAATATCAACCCCGTACAACCATCAAGTCTCAAATTTTGGCGGACTTCGTGGCCGATTTCACGCCGACCCTCGTACCCGAAGTTGAAAAAGAACTCTTATTGAAATCAGGTACGTTATCGGGGGTATGGACCCTTTTTACGGACGGGGCTTCGAACATGAAAGGGTCCGGGCTAGGCATCGTTTTAAAGCCACCCACGGGTAATACTATTAGGCAATCTATCAAAACTACCAGGTTGACTAACAACGAGGCCGAGTATGAGGCCATGATTGTAGGTCTCGAGCTAGCTAAAAGCTTGGGAGAAGTCATTGAAGCCAAGTGTGACTCTTTGCTGGTGGTAAATCAAGTAAACAAAACCTTCGAAGTACGAGAATATAGAATGCAAAGGTATTTCGACAAACTGCAGGTCACTTTGCACCATTTCAAAGAATGGACTTTACAGCATGTTCCACGAGAGCAAAACAGCGAGGCCGATGCACTTGCAAATTTGGGATCATCGGTCGAGGAAGGCGAGATAAGCTCGGGGACTGTCGTTCAGCTCTCGAGATCCGTGATCGAAGAAGGTCATGCCGAGATAAATTCTACAAGCTTAACCTAGGATTGGAGGAATAAGTATATTGAATACTTAAAAAATGGAAAGCTCCCATCGGACCCTAAAATTTCTAGGGCCCTACGAACCAAAGCCACTAGATTCACATTAACTGCAGATGGAACGTTATACCGAAGGACATACGATGGACCATTGGCAGTATGCTTAGGTCCAGGAGACACCGACTACGTCCTACGTGAGGTGCACGAGGGCACTTGTGGAAATCAATCTGGTGCCGATTCATTAGTTCGAAAAGTAATCAGGGCATATTATTATTGGATCGATATGGACAAAGATGCAAAGGAGTTAGTTCGAAAATATGACAAATGTCAAAGGTTTGCACCAATAATCCATCAGCCCGGAGAGCAACTTCACTCGGTCCTATCCCCATGGCCATTCATGAAATGGGAAATAGATATCGTCGGCCCTCTGCCATCGGCCCCAAGTAAAGCTAAGTTCATTTTATTTATGACTGACTATTTCTCTAAATGGGTTGAAGCACATACGTTCGTGAAAGTAAGAGAGAAAGAGGTTATAGACTTTATCCGGGATCATATCATATGTCGATTCGGGATACCCGCCGAAATAGTGTGTGACAATAGGAAACAGTTTGACGGCAGCAAAGTGATGAAATTCCTCGAAGACCACAAAACAAAAAGGATATTATCAATACCGTATCACCCCAGTGGGAACGGACAAGCCGAATCAACGAACAAAACTATCATTCAAAACCTAAAGAAGAGGCTGAACGATGCTAAGGGAAAATGGAGAGAAATCTTACCTGAAGTTCTTTGGGCATATCGAACAACATCAAAATCTAGTACGGGGGCGACCCCATTTTCCTTAGTATATAGCTCCGAAGCCTTGATTCTAGTCGAAGTCGGGGAACCCAGTGCCAGGTTTCGATATACAACAGAAAAGTCCAATAACGAGGCTACGAACACTAGCCTATAATTATCGGATGAAAAACGAGAAGCTGCTCTCGTCCAATTGGCCGCCCAAAAGTAGCGAATCGAAAGATACTATAATCGAAGAACCAAGCTTCGCCACTTTAAACTTGGGGACTTAGTGCTAAGGAAAGTCACCCTCAGTACCAGAAATCCAAACGAAGGAAAACTAGGACCGAATTGGGAAGGACCGTATCAGTTTCTCGAAAATGTCAGAAAAGGATCATGATCATTCAACACAAAGCCCTAGGTCTGAAAACACGCGTTGCACTCTTTTTCCCTTCGACCGATTTTATCCCAAATGGGTTTTTTGGCAAGGTTTTTAATAAGGCAACCATTGATCGTGCTAAACTTAGAAATAATTCGACAGTATCCGAGGCCTCTTTACAATCGACCTCGAATACTTGGGGGGCATTAGCCCTCAAATATATCAAGTTCTGATGCAAGAAAATTACTTCGTAACAACAGGGTTCCAATAGAAAAAATTGTAAGAGCCAAATGGTCAAAACAAACCATGCTCATGTAGTTGGCTCGAGCCCTGACGCAAAATATGAACACATGTATAATGACCTGCAAAGAAAGTTTTCTTCTTTACCGATATCTTATATCCAAGAAAAATTCCTCTATTTCGAGATTTATTATAAAAACATGATTGAGATAAATCTCCGAGTTCGAGCAAACATTCACTCGACTAATAAACCTATGGGCTACTCTTATCCCGAGTTCGAGCAAGTACTCACTCGAACCTTATGCCTACAGGCTATATTACATCGAGTTTGAATCATTCACTCGACTAATAAGCCTACGAGTTACTTTTATTTCGAGTTCGAGCAAGCACTCACTCGACCATTACGCCTACGGGCTACTCTTATTCCGAGTTCGAGCAAGCACTCACTCGACCCTTATGCCTAAAGGCTATATTACATCGAGTTCGAATCATTCACTTGACTACTAAGCCTACGGGATACTTTTATTTCAAGTTCGAACAAGCACTCACTCGACCATTACACCTACGGGCTACGTTACTTCGAGTTCGAAACATTCACTCGACTAATAAGCCTACGGGCTACTCTTATTCCGAGTTCGAGCAAGCACCCACTCGACCCTATAGCCTAAGGGCTATATTACTTCGAGTTCGAATCATTCACTCGACTAATAAGCCTACGGGCTACTCTTATTCTTAGTTCAAGCAAGCACTCACTCGACCCTTACGCCTACATGCTACATTACTTCGAGTTCGAATTATTCACTCGACTACTAAGCCTACGGGCTACTTTTATTTCGAGTTCGAGCAAGCACTCACTCGACCATTACGCCTACGGGCTATATTACATTAAGTTTGAATCATTCACTCGACTACTAAACCTACGAGCTATTTCATCTCAAGTTTGAGCAATCACTCACTCGACTAATAAGCCTACGGGTTGTATTACTTCAAGTTCAAACAATCACTCAACTCGACTACTAAGCCTATGGGCTACCTTATTTCAGTTTGAGTAAGTGCTCACTCGGTTATAAATGCTACGAAACCCAAATTCGATCAAATAGCCTAAATCCTTATGAAAATATTCATAAGGCATGAATAAAATCTTCACAAGGCAGGAAACAAAACAGAAGCAAGATATACAAGATTTTTTACATGATTGATTGCAACATAGAAACTAAGGGCTAAGTTTCTTGGTTATCTCTGGGAGCGGTCTTTTCTCCACCGGGCTCCCCCTCATTCTTGGACCTGCTCTTACTCCCATCATCGTCATCATTATCATTATCTTCATCATTGGAAGCCAAGGCTTCAGCATCGGCTTCGAGTTCTTTAGCCCTTTTTATCTCTTCAGTGAGATCGAAACCTCGAGCATTGATCTCCTCGAGGGTCTCCCTCCGAGATCGGTACTTAGCAAGTTCAGCGACCCAATGTGCTCGAGTATCAGCGGTCTCGGCTGCCTCTCTTTCTTGGACCTGGGCAGCTTCTGTATCGGCCCGATAGATGGCCACGAGCGCATCCGCATCGGCCTTTGCCTTTTCAGCGTCAGATTCGGCCTTGGCAAGTTCAGAGGCCAACCGAGTCTTGAGCTCCTCTATTCTTCTTGCTTGAACCTAGCATTTCTCCTTCATACTTTGAAGTTGGTTTTCGGCCAATGATAATTGGGCTCGAGCAGCTTCTTTCTCTGCAGCAAAGCGGTCCATACCTTCTTTCCACTTCAAAGACTCCTCTTTTATCACATCGACCTCCTCACAGAGTTTCCCGATCATCTCAATTTTCTGCTGCAGTTGTGAGACCAAAATATTAGCCATCATTCCGGTATCGAGCCCATAGGCTTTTAAAAGTATCATTACCTGCTCGGGCAGATCAGCCCGATCTTGGTGAGCCTTGGCCAACTCAATTCGAAGGTCTTTTATTTCCTCTCCCATTTGCCCTAAGAGGAGTTTAAGGAAGTTCCTCTTCTCCGTAACCCATTGAAGGTCGGCCTCGTACCGACGCCGCTCGGTTCGGGCCCGAGAACATGCTTCTCAATGAACTGTCGCGACCTGCAAAGAAAGAAGAAACGAAGTTAGAAAAGAAAAGCAAACATAAAGGTAATGCCAACAAAATAATTTAAGGCTTACGTGATTCAAAGCCTGATGCACTCCGTGAAAAAGATCCGATGCATCACTAGTACCGGTAACGTCCTCGACACCGGTAAACAGGTCACGAAAAGGATCCTCTCTATCATGAGGCCTATCTAGTTCGAGGGCCCTAAAGCTTGGGCTTCCCGAATCGCCCCTGCGAAAAAAGTAGGGAAGGTGGACGAGTCTTCAATTGCTACTGCCCCAAGTGAATCACATGGAGCATTCTCTTCGGTTCGAAGAGATTCGGAAAGAGCCCCTTCAGACATATCCCCCATCTGTTGGCTTCGATGGGAAGCATCTTCGATCTTCAACAACTCGAGGACTCTGCTCGAATCTTTCTCTGATATAACCTCAGTTCGAGGCAGAGCCTTATAAACCACCATCGATCCAGCTGCATGTAGAACGTCAGTGGTCTTCTTCGTTCGGGCCGCCAGCGCAAACCCATCATTTTCTTCTTCTTTTTAGTCTTCATCCCTTAGATGCAGAACTGATTCTACGGTTAAATGAATGGTATTCTTGTTCGGCTTACGAGCCATCCTCTTCTTCGGTTTTGGATCTTCGGGAATGGAGGCCATTTTCCTCTTATTATCTTTCACCGGCTTTGGGAAAGAGGCCGAAGCCTCTTCCTCGACGGACGAGGGCCTCAAAATCGCATCTTTGCCCATACCTACATACGAGAAATTTTATTAAAGTATATGGAAAGCATCTTGTTCGAACTACCAAAAAATACGAGAAAAGGGCTTACCATGATTTTTGGCCTCTCATCGGCCCTTTGACAAGTCACGCCATGAGTTCGGCATATGTGGAGGTCGAAACCAGATACCGTACCTAGTTCTTGAGATCGGAAACTGCGCCGGGCATTCAGGGAACCGCTGTATCACAAAAAAGAGGATATCGGTGAGAAAAGAAATGAAAGAAAAAAATAGTAGGAGATAACAACAGAATTACACTTACGCTTCATGTTCCACTCCTCGAGAAAATGCATCTTTTCAGTCGGAATCAGGTTCGAAGTCCTTACTCGAACGAACCTGCCCATCCAGCCTCAATCCCTATCCTCATCTATGCTCGAGAACAGAGCCTTGCTAGTCGACGTTGAAGTTTTATTAACCCTCCTCGAAAAAGGCGAGGACGGTACAAACGGATGAGATGATCGAGGGTGAAAAGCATCCCCTCGATTTTGTTCACAAAGTATCGGATCAAAATAACGATCCGCCAAAAAGAAGGATGGATCTGGCCTAGGATTATTAGGTATTTACGACAAAAATTTATGATAATAGGGTCGAGGGGACCTAACGTGAAAGGGTAAGTGTACACACTTAAAAACCCTTTCACGTGAGTAGTAATATCCTCTTCGGGAGATGGCACTACCACTTCTTTGTTCCCCCAGTTACAATCTTTTTTTATCTGCTCGATATACCCCTCGATTATCGAACAAATATATCTCGATACGGGCTTACATCAGCCGGGAACTGGCGAACCTTTATCGAGTTTGAAATCGGAGGTAAGAACACACACCGCCGGAACGCACTCCTCAGGTCATGGATCCACCGGTGTTTTGTCGGCGGCAGATTGGGAATAAGAAGCTTTTTCTTTTTGGGGGACGGTTTTTGATATCTTCACCATTTTTGAATTTAAAGAAGGTGACAAAGCTTTGGTGGTTTAGAAGAAGAATTTTGCAGAAAAGAGTCACAGATCAGCGAATGAACTCAGAAGAGACGAAAATAGACTTAAAATTTTTGGAAGATTGAAGACCTAAAAGTGATAAATGGTGGAAGGAAGGGCTATTTATAGATTGAAGCAATGACAGTTCAATATTAGCGGTGGCCGACCACAGTCTGATACACATTAAATGCCTTGGTAAGCTAAACCGACAGACAACTATCACGGACGTCATGGTCGGGCTCGATGCAAACGTCATCGCATATCCAATTGAGCCATTGAGAAATCATATCGTTTCTCACCACATCCTTACCGAGAAACGAGGGGACTATCTGTATACT
The DNA here is from genome assembly GCF_000715075.1 of Nicotiana tabacum. Taxonomy (NCBI): domain Eukaryota; kingdom Viridiplantae; phylum Streptophyta; class Magnoliopsida; order Solanales; family Solanaceae; genus Nicotiana; species Nicotiana tabacum. Next base: position 133,314,941 of record NC_134094.1, on the reverse strand, counting down.
GTCGAAATAGATTTCGGCCTTCATACGATTGATCGTGGTCGAAACGTGATGGATCGAAGAAAGACTTCGTAATATCGAGATGGGTTCCAAAGATGGTACAAACAAGCTTCAGATTTCAGGTATAGGTCAAACACCGAGTTCGAAGTCATTATCGAGCTCGGGTCCGAATCGAACTATGATGAGATGATTTCGAGCTTAAGGGGCAGAGGCCAACCGATACCGAGCCCAAATCATCACCTGATCCCGGGTCCACATCGAGCTCTAGAAGCAATACCGACCAATGCCGAGGCCGATCGTGCTCGAGCTCACAGACAAGAGCCGTTGGAAACACACTAAGGGAGAGAATCTCAGCGAAAATTAGGGAAAAGCTGATTTATCATGGGTTCTCCATTATGTATTTTTAATTATATCTAAAGTAGGATCCTCCACTATAAAGAGGATGACTACATTTCTGTAGAAGGCCGTTTTTCTTTGCTTACATTGTAACTAAAGCACCATACACTCCTATATTGAAGAGTTGTTTCGTCAATTTTCATACATTGATTCATCTTGATTAGTCCTAAAAATAATCTTCTTTCCAACTTTGTTTATTTTGTATCCATATTTAAGATTTCTATTTATCTTTACGATTTGTATTAAGCTCTATTACATATCTTTAGAACTACGTACAAATTCAATTCTATCCGTTTTTCGGATAAACACCACAAAATGAAGTCTGAGGAGTACGCAAATTTTATCCCTACTTTGCGAAATTAAAGATAGAGACTCATGAGAAACACATGCAGAAATTGTGTTGAAAGACAACAGAACCACATATAATTAATTGATTGAATGAAACTAAAGTTTGTAATAAAGTTTTGTCGATTGAATGAAACGGATAGGTCCGGTGGGTTTTAGGTAATAAAGTTTGTAATAAAGGTTGGGGCTGAATTATAAACTGTAAAAGATTAAAGCAAATTGCGCAAAAATAAAAAAGTTTCCAACAGTCACAATTTCATTGAAATAGACGTGCCTTAATTTTTTTAATATTACTGTACAATAAATTACGTCGAGAAAATAATCGAGACTGAAAAATATTACAATAATCGTAGTATTTGATTTCAAATATTTGAGTGTACAATATCTATAAATCCTCTGATTTTTCTTTCCAATAGTAAATAAATTCAAGGGTCTTTGAGCTTGATCTTGAATCTATATTTGTTTCCACGAACGATGATCTTGAATTCAACTAGCACGAACTTTGATTTGAACTCGTACTCTTTGAATCTTGACTTGTTCTTCGTTCTTGAGCTTAAACTTGAACTTGATTGCTTGAAGCTTGAAACTTGTAGAGAAATTTACGGCGTTTGATCCACGAGTTCTCTCTTGCTTCTTGTTATAACTTCTGGTGTCTTTTTTGGGTTATGAAGACCCCTATTTATAGTTGTAGAAGGGAAGAGTTATGATAAGAACAAACTCTTTCTGACAAATCAAATCGAAGTGTGACAAGACAACATTTAATTGGCCAGAACATCTCACTTGCACACGTGACGCGATTTCATTAGCTTTTTAATGTGACTTGGCATGTCTTGTCATTTTGACACATGGCATGATCTCATTGGCTCTTCTGTTTGACTTGGCGTGCCACGTCATTTGACACGGGGCACCAAATTGGGCCTCTAGGAAGATGATATCCTGGGCTTAATGAAGTGGGCTCATCACTTTAGCCCAATTAAATGGGCTACCCATTTAATTGAGACTTATTTATTTAATCAATATATGTTGAACTTATATAACTAATATAATTATATAACCCAATAAATTTATTTGAACTAATATATCTTGAATTTAAAATATAGTCTAAATTATTTTATAGATTTAATTTCAATAAAATTTATATGCCTACAAATACCCCTACTTCAAGACTCGCTTGAAGTGCGAATTTATTAAATCTCAAGGCGAGGCTCTGAAGTACTGATAAATTAGCGTCGGATCAAATATCCTCGAAACAGGTATTTTCGAGGTTCATTTGTGTTGTATAAATTATGCCTTAAAATAATTTGACTTGAGAATTTAACATTAGCTCATGCTGGATCCGCGTTGATTGGGGTACCTTTGATACTTGAATTTAATGCTGCTCGAAAATTCCAATTCTTTCACAATTTAAGAAAGAATCTTTCCATTTGTAATGCCCAGCAGATTGACACGTTAAGTCTTTAGTTGTCTCCATGTGACAACTTCAAATACAATTTATATTCTTTGTCAGAGTGCTTTAGTTGTTTATCAGAATTTACACCACCACTACTCGTGCACATTCCTTAGGAGCGCCGCCTCAATAGACTCAAATCCTTTTCGGGGATGGACTACGAATATCCCACATCGAAACAAATCTTTGACTGCCGACCTCCGTCGTCTATAAATACACCTTTCTTTCTATTAGTACCAATTTCAGTACCAATTTCACCGTTTGCAAATTGGTTTGAGTCTACTTTTAACGATTTGGAGGTATTGACGCGAAGGTAATTTTTTCTTCTTTTCTTGTGCTTTTTTTCTTTTGTCGTTTTTTTGTAGGTCAAACAAGAAGGATGTGTTCTTATTTAATGAGATGATCCATGCATGAAGAAGGCAATCTGAGAGTGTGAAGGGATGGGTACTCATCCCTGCTCGACTATCAGAGAGATTACTCTCAATGTGGCTCGACTATCGGAGAGATTACTCTCAAAATAATCCGACTATCGGAGAGATTACTCTCAATATGACTCGACTATCAGATAGATTACTCTCAAAATGACCCGACTATCAGAGAGATTACTCTCAATGTGACTCGACTATCGGATATATTACTCTCAAAATGACTCGACTATCGGAGAGATTACTCTCAATGTGGCTCGACTATCGGAGATACTACTCTCAAAATGACCCGACTATCGGAGAGATTACTCTCAATGAAAATTATAGTTCCTTTTAAGGACAAACCTATGAAGATGCCAACTTAAGGTACAAAGGGACTTGTATGTCCACCTTAAGATTGGAAAGTTATAAAGTTTCAACTCGAAGACGACATCGACTTGAACACTTAGAAAACTTTAAAGATTTGGCAGACTTTGGAGACTTCAACTTGAAGAGTGGTTGACTTTTAAAATTCAACTTGAAAAATTAGCAGACTTGAAGACTTTAACTTGAAGATATGGAGGGCTTAAACAAGACTTGAAGACCGAGGGACTTGAAGATTTCAACTTGGAGACTTGGAGGGCTTAAATATTTCAACTTGAATAGTGGCGAACGTGAAGACTTCAACTTGAAGATCGACAAACTTGAAGATTTCAACTTGGGACTTCAACTTAAAGACCGACGGACTTGAAGATTTCAACTTGGAGACTTCGAGGGCTTAAATATTTCAGCTTCTCTTTTGCTTTACATTGTCCGACTTTTATCTTAGTCGCATAATTTTCAGCTTTACGCGCTTGTAACAAAAGATTCATATCTTGTCGTGGGAGAGTCCAAATAACGAACCGTTTGATTTTTCGAATATTAGACTTCAATATCTAAAATATACCCAAAACTTAGAATCAAACACCTTCAAAATCGCTCCAGATAATATATATTTTTTTGAAACCAACTTTAGATTCCACCACGTTGAAAATTTTAGATTTGCGCAGTCTCACCAAAAAAAATTATATCATGGTGTAGAAAAGTCAAAATCACTAACCATTTGATTTTTTGAAAGCGTAACTTGCAAATCTATAACATATCCAAAATGCAAGATTTAATTCCTTAATGATAATTTCATATAATAGTTCGAAATCAATATTAAATTCTGATGCGACGACGGTTTCAGATTTGCATGACTTCACCAAAACTTTTGTATCTTGATGTAGGAACGTCAAAATCACGAACCATTTAATCTATTGGAAACTTAACTTCCAAATATATAACATATCCAAAATACAAGATTTAATGCCTTAAGTATAGTTTCAGATAATATTTCGAAGTCAATACTAAATTCTGACACACCGACAATTGCAGATTTGCGCGACTTCGCCAAAGATTTTGTATCTTGAAGTAGGGATGTCGAAATCACGAACCACTTGATTTATTGGAAATTAAACTTCAAAATCTAAAACATATTCAAAATGTAAAATTTAATGCCTTAAGGATAGTTTCAGATGATAGTTCGAAGTCGACTTTGGTTTCTGATATGCCGACAGTTCCAAATTAGCGCGACTTCACCAAACTTTTTGTATCTTGGTGTGGAAGCCTCGAGATTGTAAGACCTTTTTAATTGTCAGAAATTGAAATTCAAAAATTTCATTCTCGCCAAATATCCTGGGTTCAAATCTCACTGAATTTGAAACGTCGTGAAGGTACACCAAAAACTTGAAGGTTTGACGAATATGAAGGCATAGCGAATTCCCGGACTTCAATGAAAATGCTTGGCAGCCTCCTAAAAGATATTAATTATTTTATTGAAGACACCAATTTACCATAGCGGCTTACCCCCTTTAAATCAAATGGGATCCAAAGTTTAACAGAAGAATAGTATCTCAGATCGATTTTCAAGTGCTCAAATTAGCGCGACTTCACCAAACTTTTTGTATCTTGGTGTGGAAGTCTCGAGATTGTAAGACCTTTTTAATTGTTAGAAATTGAAATTCAAGAACTTCATTCTCGCCAAATATCTTGGGTTCAAGTCTCACTGAATATGAAACGTCGTGAAGGTACACCAAAAACCTGAAGGTTTGACGAACATGAAGGCATAACGAATCCCCTGACTTCAATGCAAATGCTTGGCAGCCTCCTAAAAGATATTAATCATTTTATTGAAGACACCAATTTACCATAGCGACTTGCCCCCTTTAAATCAAATGGGATCCAAAGTTTAACAGAAGAATAGTATCTCAGATCGATTTTCAAGTGCTCAAATTAGCGCGACTTCACCAAACATTTTGTATCTTGGTGTGGAAGTCTCGAGATTGTAAGACCTTTTTAATTGTCAGAAATTGAAATTCAAGAACTTCATTCTCGCCAAATATCTTGGGTTCAAGTCTCACTGAATATGAAACATCGTGAAGGTACACCAAAAACCTGAAGGTTTGACGAACATGAAGGCATAACAAATCCCCTGACTTCAATGCAAATGCTTGGCCGCCTCCTAAAAGATATTAATCATTTTATTGAAGACACCAATTTATCATAGCGGCTTGCCCCCTTTAAATCAAATGGGATCCAAAGTTTAACAGAAGAATAGTATCTCAGCTCGATTTTAAAGTGCTGATTGAATGGATTGCATTCCATCGTACTTTATTTGGACAATGATTGGGGGATTATGTATCTTTTGAACTTATGCGACTAAACTCATAATGAAACTCTAAGCTGCTTACGTACCTCGGTGAAGAGGATTAAGTCATACCGTAGTTCAGAATGGGTGATTTTCTTTTTTATTTTTTTTTATGTCCTAACTTTTGCCTAGGCCGCCTCTTTCGAGGTTTTTCAACCTAGCATACTTTTTTTTTGTGTGGGCCGTATACAGTTTAGACTCATGCGGGCCAGGAGTGTAGGAACATACAATTTAGGCTCATACGTCAAGTAGTGTTGCAACTTCAAGGATAATACTTCTTCAAAAACTTGCCAGTGATAGGGCCGATTCTCATGCCATCTGCATCAACCAGCTTGTAAGCCCCAATTGAGTAAGCTTCTTGTATGACATATGGCCCATCCCATTTTGAAGTGAACTTCCCTACAAGTTTATGGGAAGTAATAATGGGTCTTCGTATGGCAAGGACTTGATCTCCTACTTGAAAGGATCTCGGGCGAACTCTTTTATTGAAGGCGCGAGACAATCGAGCTTGATAACATTCAAGACTCTATTAAGCTTCCAACCTCTTCTCATCAAGAGCCTCCAACTCTGCTAATCGAAGTCGAGCATTTTCTTCATTAGTGATCCTTTCTTGAATAGTCAGTCATAATGAAGGTATTTGATGCTCGAGTGGCAAGGCAACTTCGACTCCATAAATGAGCGAATAAGGATTCACTTGTGTTGGTGTGCGGTGAGTCGTCCTATATGCCCATATAGCTTCTTCTATACGGTCATTCCAATCTCGTTTGGATTTGGAGATGACTTTCTTTAACAAGTTGCATAGAGTTTTGTTGAATGCCTCAGCTAGACCATTGGCGGCAGCATTGTACATCGAAGAGTTACGTTGCTTGAAGCCAAAGAGATCACAGATCTTGTTCATCAACCTATTATCGAATGGCTTTCCATTATCCATTATTATGTAACGAGGAATGCCAAAGCGATAGATTATGTTTACTCGGATGAAACTTACAATATTTTCCTTCTTTACCTCCTTAAGAGCAACAACTTCAGCCCATTTTGAGAAGTAATCAGTTCCAGCCAAGATGTATAGGTGCCCACCAGAGGACTTTGGCAGTGGTCCAACAACATCCAATCCCCAAGCGTCAAACGACCAGGATGCCATAGTCGGGTGCAACATTTCAGGAGGTCGATGAATAAAATTCTCATGGAATTAACAAGCCTTGTATCTTCGAGCATAGTCCAAGCAATCTTTTACCATATCCCAGAATGTGCCATTTGGCCAATAATATCCCATCCTTTTTATATCGAAGTGGAGCTTTGGTCAAGACTGGTGTGACCCACATATCCCAGAATGTGCCTCTTACAAATCTTGGAGTGCTTCTTCTTCCTCTAAGAATCGCAAGAGTACTCCCTCGAATGACCTTCTGTATAGAGTATCTTTGTAGTAAAGGAAGCGAGGTGCACGACGACGGATTTCAGTCCTTCTCCTCGGATTTTCTGGAAGTATCCCAAAGCATAAGTAGTCGATAATGGGTTGTTGCCATTTTTCTTTCTCAACTTCAGAAACAGCGACAAGATGCTTGGATTCATTTTCTTCACCTTCAACCTCATTTGGCGGCGATACTACCCATTTTTGGCAGACAGTAACTTGCGCTTGATCAGGTAAGGTTAACGATGAAGCTAGGGCAGCTAAAGCATCAGCCTTCTTATTTTCTTTCCATGGCACATGCTGAATAGTCACATCACCGAGCCACCCCAATAATTTTTTAGTGTAATCATAATATGGGCATAGTTCAGGCTTCTTGACCTCATAACTACCTAAAAGCTGATTGACCACTAACTGAGAGTTACCAAAGACTTGCAATTGTAACCGCTTCATTTCGACAGCCATTTCAAGCCCAAGTATTAATGCTTGATACTCAGCAACGTTGTTAGAGCATAGTTGCATCAACGTAAAAGAGTAGGGCAGAACTTCACCTTGAGAAGTGACAAATACTACACTAGCACCAGCTCCTCCGCGATGTACAACACCATCAAAGTACATCTTCCATGGAGGCTGAACCTCTATAACCATTGCGTCCTCATCAGGTAGTTCGTCAGTTAGCTCCCAATCATCAGGTATAGGGTGATCTGCTAAGAAGTCCGCTAACGCTTATCCTTTTATAACCTTTTGAGGAATGTACACGATTTTAAATTGTTGAAACTGGAGGTACCACCTTGCTTGTTGATCACTAAGGACAGGTTTTGACATCATGAACTTGATGGGATTTTCTCTAGAAACCAAACGAACGACATGAGCTTGAAAGTAGTGCTTCAACTTTTGGATTGCGAAGACTAGCGCCAAACATAACTTTTCAATTGACGAATAATTCAGCTCATTTGGTGTCATCATCCTGCTCAAGTAGTAAATTGAGTTTTCTTTCCCTTCACTATTTTCTTGGGCCAACATCACTCCAACAGACCTTTCTTGTGCTGAAATGTATAGTATTAGCGGCTTATAAGTATAGGGGCTGCCAAAACTGGAGGCTTCATCAAGTAGGATTTAATCCTCTCAAAGGCATTGCTATATGCTTGGTCCCATTTTAAAGGGACACCTTTCTTCATAAGGCGACTGAATGGTTAACACCTCCCTGTTTGGTTTGAGATGAATCTCCTAAGGTACGCTAACTTTTCTTGCAGACTTTTCAATTCGTGAATATCCCGAGGCTGAGGCATTTTCAAGATTGCATATACTTTGGCTTGATCAATTTCAATCCCTCGATATCGGATGATGAAACCAAGGAACTTTTCGGAAGTAACTCCAAAGGGGCATTTCAATGAATTCATCCTAAGTTGGTACCTCAGGAGCAACTCAAACACCATTCTCAAGTCTTTCAAGTGGTCGCCTCTCTTTCTTGATTTTACCACCAAGTCGTCCACATAACATTCGACATTTTTGTGTAGAAGGTCGTCAAAAATATTCTGCATAGCCCTTTGATAAGTAGCACCAGCGTTCTTCAAGCCAAAATGCATTACCCTGCAGCAATAAATACCCTTGGGGGTGCGGAATGTAGTATGCTCTTCATCTTTTGGTGCCATGCAAATTTGGTTATAGCCTGACGAACCATCCATAAATGACATTGCCTCATACCCAGTAGTAGCATCGATCATCAGCTCTGGAATAGGAAGCGAGAATTCATCTTTGGGACACACATTGTTGAGATCCCTGAAGTCGACGCACACTCGAATCTGGCCATTCTTCTTCCTTACAAGGACAATACTTGAAAACCATGTTGGGTATTTAACTTCACTAATAAATCCAGCTTCAATGAGTTTGTTAACTTCGGTTTCAATCAGGGGAATCAAGTTCGGCCTAAAGCGCCTTTGACTTTGCTTAACAGGACGAGCGCCATTCTTGACTGCAAGGTGATGGACTGCTACTTTAGGTTCCAAGCCAGACATTTCTTTGTAACTCCAAGCAAAGACATCCCTAAACTCCTTGAGTAACTAAATATAAATGCTTTCTTCATCAACTTCTAGTAAAGCACTTAGGTAGGTGGGTCTTGGTTCTTCATCAGTGCCAGGTTAACTTCTTTTAAGGCATCAATCGTTGCCTTCACCCCTTCTTTAAGTTCCGGCGGAGCATCTTTTGCATCTTCATCTTCATTAGGGTCTCCATCGTTGAAGGATATGTGATAACATGGTGAAACATCCTTCAATTCTGCATTATCCTCCATTGAATATGGAACACCATTCTCGCCTTGTACAGTAACATGATACGAAGAACCCACACTTTCTTCATCTTCGTCACGTTCCTTAGTGTAGACGACAGTATATGGCTTTACCTTCAGTACTTCTTTACATGAAACCATAAGTTTTGTTTGTTGCCTCATTCTAGAAGGAACCAAACTTTGGAAATCCTTAGAGATCTTCTGGATTTTGGGAGAAATGGGTGTTCTTATGCTTTGAAAATTTCTCTGGAAGTTGTTCCCCTTCTTTAATGGACCCAATCTCTCAAACACGGAAGTCCTCACGGTTGATTTTCTAAGTCGATCAAAGACAGAAGGCTTGTTAGAAATGGCAAATTCATCTTCTACAGTGATATAATTATTGCTCGCCCTTATTATGGAGATGCGCACTGATGACGGTTGCTTGTATCCCAAACCTTCACGTGGTTGTCTCGTCGCAGCTTCTGATGGTAGCTTCCCTAACTTTGATGGCTCATTAGGATTGTATCCAGCTTTTTCAAATAGCCTGTAAGCGTTAGGATCAAAACCTTCATTTGTTCGCTTTGTAGGGAGTGCCACATTCTGCAAACGATTTTGGGCCACAAACCTTGCAAGCGGCATTGAGGACGACTTTACTGCCTCAATTCGTTTGACTGGAAGAGTTAACCCCTTTAGCATGTTAGTTTGGAGATTAGATGATTCACCTTCATCTTTCTTCTTTTTAGGGACGTATTGGAGTGGAGGATTAACTTTCTTGCCGTGAGACATAATATTCCCTTTATGAGACTTATTTGGGCTGGTGTGTACCTTCTCAGCAACAACTTTGGTTTTGTCAGCAACCACCTCAGCTCTCTTAGTCGTGGACTCATCATCCTTGTCATTCATGACATCATCCACTTTTAGCTCCTTCACAATGCGGTTCTTCAAGTAGAACTTTGCATCAGCGAAGTGTGACTCAGCCTCGGTGAATTGCTTGTCATCAACAATTATCTTCTTCTCGACTTCACCTTCGTAGTATTTCAAACATTGATGGTAGGTATATGGAACCACTTTATTCTCACGTATCCAAGGCCTTCCAAGCAAGACATTGTATGAAGTCTTTGTATCGATCATATGCAGCCATGCACTTGATTGCATATCTTCAATGATGATTTCCAGCCTGATCGTGCCTATGGCTCTTTGCCCCCCTTGGTTGAATCCTTGGATCATCACATGACTTTCTGTGAGTTCGTTCATGGGAATACCAAGTTCTTTCACAGTGCGAATTGGTAAAATGTTCACTGAGGATCCTCCATCAACCAAAATTCGATTTACCCTTTCATCATATATATAGCCAACCAGGTACAATGGGCGGTTATGAAGAGTGTCACCTAGCAGAAGATCATCATTTGTGAACGTGACTTTTTTCGCACAAGCATTAACTTCTTGAGGAGTGGACTCGATGAGCTTTTCCGAAAATGGTGCCAACGGTAGGTCATCACTTTTTTCTTTCCCTTCGTCACCATGGCAACAAGAGGCATCGTTACCCCCATGGGAAATCTTCATGCGGAACCAACTTGGTAAAAACTCCTCCAAGGTCACTGGATTTTGTGACTTTTGAGAGTGGTGCACCTCCACTTTTGCTTTCTTTAAGTGCTTAACCGGATTCCATCTCCTTGGTCTTTTTACCATCATTTTCCTTATTGGTTGTTCTACTGATTCTTTTCGTGGTCTCCTTCTGTGGTGCCTACGATGAGTCACCAACGTCTAACCTTCATCATCATCACGTTGATTGACTTCAGCTTTGTCGTTCTCCAGTAATTCTTCATCTTTACTTTCTTTAAAATCACATAATTCATCCTGACTGAATGAGCCAAAGGTGATAAAGACTTGGTTTGCGCTTGCTTTCTCATCTTCAAGCACGATCTTCTTTTCGCGAGCCAAGTCCATAACTTTGTCCTTGAAGACAAAGCACTTTTCCAGAGGGTGGCTAACAAGTCGATGGTATTTGCAGTAATTTGGGTTATTTGTTTTCCCAGCTTCACTTGGTCGCTTCATCTCCGGAAGCTCAATGAGATTTAACTCGAGGAGTTCTTCAAAAATAGCTGGCACATCAGAATCCATAAATGGGTAATCTTTCTCTTGTATTTCTTTTAGAGTAAATTTTCCACTTGGCTTATCTTGAAAAGAAATGGATTTCATACTCTGCTTCTTGCTCACCTTCGTCCTGAACTTTACATGTGATGTGTTGACATTCATAGCTTCTTTGATTTTAGGCTTGGGTACGAACTTGCCCCACTTTCTGACTTCTTGCTTGTCGTTCCCCTTGCGAGGTTCATAGATGGGTAGCCTTTCATTTCCAGCAGAGGCCATGCTCAATTCTATGTCATGGGCACGAGTTGCAAGTTCTTCAAATGTGCTAGGCTTGATACCTTGCAAGATGTAGCGCAATCCCCAATGCATGCCTTGGATGCACATCTCTATGCCCGAAGCTTCACTAAGCCTATCTTTGCAGTTGAGGCTTGCATTCCTCCAACGATTGATAAAGTCGATAACTGGTTCACCCTTTCGTTGACGAGTATTTGTAAGTTCTATCATACTCACAATACATCACGTGCTATAAAAGCGATTAAGGAATTCTTGCTCTAGTTGATCCCAGCTACTGTTTGACAAGGTAATCTCCATAAGTCCCAGCGTTATTGTATGTCTCAACGAAGTGTGCCACATGTTGCTTTGGATTGCCTTTACCATCAAACTGTTGAAACTTTAGAGGTTGATAGCCAGCAGGCATCTTCAACATATCGATCCTTGCAGTGTACGGCTTTGCGTACGTAAGGGAGGACTTGGCAGCAACTTCATATTTATTCTTAATAGTTCCTTCAATGAACTCCTTCAGTTGATCGATGAGAATTATCCCTTCAGATGAGACAGGGATAGCCTTAGCGGATGCTACTCGTATCGGGGGAGAATCAATCTCTGGAACTTCTGGGAGCTTGCCAGGTGCATGGGTGGATTATTCTTCCATCAAGATTCCCACCCTGTCTGTTAGGTTGTCAATTCTAGCATCTTGATTTTGCATGCACTTGGTCAAGCCAGCGATTGCTTCCGTCAAGTTCGCCAACTGCTCTTCCACATATGAAGTGTTTGTCACCATAGCTTGTATGATTGTTGTAGATGATGGGGAGTAACATGGATTGTCACACAGATTGATTCTCGAATGGCTCACGCTACGCGGTGTAAGTGCGGAGGATCCATCACCTGAAGCATTATCATCTTCCTTCACAGTCGAGTTCTCGGATCCGGGGAGGTCAAGCAGAGCAAGAGTTTTCATCATCTTTTCAGCAACATCGCTTCCTCCTTTGGGTACGTTTGTGGAAAATCTTGCTCCTTTTGAGGATGAAGATCCAAAAACAGGGGTTGATGCGGACTGCACTTAGGGTGCTTGTTGTCCTAACAAGCTTGCTTTGCTCCTCGTAACTGGTCCAAAGCTTCCAAAGGTAACATCGAGGATGCTTTCCACATCAGCATAGAACCTGGAATTAGCAGCCTTGGTGGAAGTTGAACTGGAGTTGATTTTCTTTGAAGCCATTTCAATGTTCTTGAACTTTGGTGATTTGAAAAGTTGAGATGAGAGGTAGAGATTGTCCCACTGGGCGTGCCAGAATTTGTAGACAATAAATTGCGTTGAGAAAATAATTGAGACTGAAAAATATTGCAACAATCATAGTATTTGATTTCAAATATTTGAGTGTACAATCTCTATGAATCCTCTGATTCTTCTTTCCAATAATAAATAAATTCAAGGGTCTTTGAGCTTGATCTTGAATCTATATTTGTTTCCACGAACGATGATCTTGAATTCAACTAGCACGAACTTTGATTTGAACTCGTACTCCTTGAATCTTGACTTGTTCTTCGTTCTTGAGCTTGAATTTGATTTCTTGAACTTGAACTTGATTACTTGAAGCTTGAAACTTGTAGAGAAATTTGCGGCGTTTGATCCACGAGCTCTCTCTTGCTTCTTGTTATAACTTCTGGTGTCTTTTCTGGGTTATGAAGACCCCTATTTATAGTTGTAGGAGGAAAGAGTTATGATAAGAACAAACTCTTTCTGACCAATCAAATCGAAGTATGACAAGGCCGCATTTGATTGGTTAGAACATGTCACTTAACTTTTTAATGTGACTTGGCATGCCTTGTCATTTTGACACATAGCATGATCCCATTGGCTTTTCTGTTTGACTTGGCGTGCCACGTCATTTGACACGTGGCACCAAACTGGGCCTCTAGAAAGATGATATCTTGGGCTTAATGAAGTGGGCTCATCACTTTAGCCCAATTAAATGGGCTAGCCCAATAGATTAAGACTTATTTATTTAATCCATATATGTTGGACTTATATAATTAATCTAATTATATAACCAAATAAATTTATTTGAACTAATATATCTTGAATTTAAAATATAGTCCAAATTATTTTACGGATTTAATTCCAATAAAATTTATATGCTTACAATTACTATTTGGAATTTGAAATCCAATTTTTTTTTTTTAACTGAAATTTGAAAAAAAAAGACCTTTTTGGAGAGAGGGTGTGGGGTGGGTAGGCATGGGGTGTGGGGTAGGTGGGTGTGAGGGTGTGGGGTGGGGAAGATTGAGAAGGAGTTTTGGAAAATATTTTCCCTCTCTTGATAAGGAAAATATTTTTCTCCAATTGGAGAAAAATGAGTTCATAAGGAAAATATTTTCCAAAACATTTAAGCCAACCAAACATGAAAAAATTGGATACCAAACACACTCTAAATCAACTAAAATTTTCCTTTTATAATTCAAAATCCTAATATTTAGGATCAAATATAAGAACTAATTTTGACATTATTTCAAAGTTTCACAACTAAATGTTAGATTTGCATTCAAGGCACTAAAGTCAAAAATAAAGAACTGCTACTACTTTTTAATTTGAGGAAAAGAACTACTATTTTTGGTTCTTTCATTTATTTATTTGGTACTATTGTTATTCTAAAAAGTAAAGTTAGATGAGAAATTAGAGTTAAAATAAGTCAATATACGACTAATATGAAGGAATTAATTTCTATTCCTTCTGTCTCAAATTATTTATCGAAATCTTTAAACATAGATGTTTCAAATTATTTATTATTTCAGAAGTTCAAGACTAAATTATTAATTTTTTTTCATTTTATCCCAAGCAGTAATTATTCTTGAAGATGGAGATGGCACATAAATAAAGTAAATATAATAAAGAGATATTATATTAAATACATAAAGAAGGGTAAATAGTCAAAAATTCATTCTAATTAATTTGAAACGGATGTAATATTTATTAGTAATCAAGAGCCTTTAAATAGATAGAAAGATGATGAATTATTTGTGTTATGAAATATTAGTTTAACAACAAAAATGTAACTTTAACCAAACAAATAATTGGTCAAGGTCAGAAATTTCATCATATGGTGAAGGTTACAATTACAGATTATTAGTACAGAAGTTGCACTAATCAATAAACTCACGAAGTTTACTAGCAAACTTAATTAAGTTTTGGTTAGTGGAATAGTATTTTCTAAAAATTGAAGGCAGTAAGCGTTATTAGTAATTGAAATTAAAAAAATAAGAAAAAAAAATTTCTAACTCAAAAAATTAAAATTCTGTGTCAAAATTATTCAAAGTTGCAAGTCGAAAGCTATATTTTTCTAAATACAAAAGGACTAATAACATTAGAAAAGACAGTAGCTTTACATATATGCAACTTAAAAACAAAGTCTAAGAATATTTATATTCTTTTGTTACTCCAATGCTGTTTCCAATTCAAGATTCTTAGAGAAGTAATTAATAAGCTTTTCTTTGTATTAATTCTTTGCTTTCTGACAAAACAAATGCTTTTCTCTAAATGAAGTAAACAAATGAATTCTCCTATCTGTGAAACTCATAAGAAGATATAAAATTTTATTTTTAGACACAATTAATATAACACCTACCAATCATCATATTCCTCTATTTTATGGTTTGTCATCATCAACATATTTGGATTATTTCTCTTTAGTATCATTGCTGCATTCATCTGGTAAACTTATTTCAATCTTTTCAACCACTAATTCCATCTATTTGTTTCTCTTTTTCTTTCTTTTGCACCTTAGGGGCAGTGGAGGATTTAGATTAGACACATTGGAATCAACATAATTCATTATATTTTGCTCGGACTATATATGTGTGTTGACCGTCTAAAAATTTGGGACATATATAAAAAGCAGAACGCACTGACTCTAAATCTTGAATTCGTCGATGCTTAAGGCGGTTGTTGAGGGTGGGTGGTACAAATTCAAGGTTTTTGAATTTGTTTTTTTTTTCTGCAGAGGTTTGGTTAATTCATTTATAAGATCTAATGAAATAACGATTTTGGAGGGAGCCAATTCTAGTAATGTCTCAAGGAAAGATGAAAGAAGAAGATATATCCTACACAAATATCAAAAACAAAGATCATGTATTACTCGATATCGTGCAAGAAGAAGAAGAAGATCTTGTACAATCAATTGGCGAAAAGATGAAAAATATCTCAAATTTTCATCGTATCAACAGAGTTCCTCAAGAAGTTAAAAAGGGAAGTGAAAATAGTTACTCTCCTAAATTAGTCTCAATAGGTCCTTTTCACCATGGAGTTGACACACTTAAGAATATGGAGGAACAAAAGTGGTGTTATCTCAACACGCTCGTTAGTCGAAAACCAATAAATACACAAACCATTTTAGAGAATTGTGTGAAAGCACTTAGAAATTTAGAGGAGAAAGCAAGAAAATGCTATGGAGAAAACACAATTGATCAAATTGGAAGTAATAAATTTGTCCAAATGATGCTACTTGATTGTGGCTTTCTCATTGAGCTTTTTCTCAAGCTTGCTTTAAAGGGTTATCGACGTAGAGATGATATATTCTTTAGCAATTACGAGATGTTTTTTCGATTAAGATGTGACTTAATTCTACTCGAAAATCAAATCCCTTTTTTTGTTCTACACCAAATATTTCACTTAGTTCCAATTCCTAAAGAATGTAATTATTCCCTTATTCAACTTGCTTTACTCTTCTTTAGAAAATTAATTCCAGGTGAAGGACTCATATCTATAGATAAATTTGGCCCTGAAGTTCACCATTTATTGGACTTAGTTCACCAATGCTATCTCCCAACGATTCCTCAAATTCAACCAAATGGCGTACAAAAACATTTGCACAATGTACTACATCTTCATGCTGTAGGGATCAAGTTCAAGAAAGCAATAAGTGAAAGTGTTATGAATGTTAGATTTACCAAAGACAAAGTATTGGAAATTCCATCTTTGAAAATACACAACTACTCTGTGATTTTATTCAGAAATCTGATGGCATTGGAGCAGTTTGGTTCAACAAGTCTGCGAGTGAGATATCCAGCGTCTGATGTTTGTACAACAGTATCCACAACTCCTTTACGGGCTCACAGTAACATTGATTCGAAACACGTTATGTCTTACGTTTACTTCATGAAATCTCTTGTAAGGTCTGCAAAAGATGCAAGCCATTTAATACAAAGGGAGATTTTGGACAGCAGTTTATATAATGATGAAGAGATTTTTCAACTGTTCCATAAGCTTCATGTGGAGTTTGATGTCAAGGATTTCTATTATAGTGGACTTTGTGAGAAAGTTAATGGATACAAGAAGAAAACTATGTGGAAAGTATGTTGCCAGAAAATAAACAAGACTTCCTAAGGAATTGCAGGCTTGACTGTTTTCTTAGTAGTTTATGTTTTTTCTGCAATTTTATTTTCTTTTCTTGCATTTTTACTGCACCACGCTTGAGAAATTTGAGTTTTCAATCTCCTTTCATCATTTTCGTTTTGGTACACCATTATATGCAGATTCCAAATTATTCCATTAAAGGAGTGCTCCTTACCTAGATTTACTTCACTTCCAGAGGCTCGAATCCGAGATTTCATGAGTGGAGGAATCTTATTCATGCCACCACAATCTCGAACCCGAGACTTCTGGTTATGGATGAAGAGGCTCGAATCCGAGATTTCATGAGTGAAGGGATCTTATTCATGCCACCACAATCTCGAACCCGAGACTTCTGGTTATGGATGAAGGAAACCTATTCATTCCACTGCAACCTTGCTGATTCATGAAAAAGTTGATGCAAATGCAGCCAAACACTAAAGCTCCTAAGATACAGAATTATAAGATTTCATTTAGTGACTCGGAATAATCATCAAACTTTTGCAGTGAAATAGTTGGCAGATTAGAAATAAGTATTGATTGTATATTACCTTGTTTCTATTATAAAAATGAATTAGCTTATTACCTATCAATCTGTTTTATCTACTCTAAACTTAAGACAAGCACATCCATGTTATTATATATATTATTATTACTTGAAAATAGCCATAAATATTCTTTATACACGTTTCGAACAGAAAGAAGCAAGCTAATGTGAAACTAAATTTCTTTACTTCATCTTAACTTCTTCACATGATCCTTCGCATCTCAGAAAAAGGACCATCTTTTATCTATACAAGAACTCTGTCAAAATAACATATGGTAATTCATGTTTACACGATCTATATAATTGACGTCACAACGGCAAAGGGATAAATATACTACATATTTCCTGGATAAGCTTGCCGAATTGGAGTAAATTGCCAAACATATTCCCAGTTGAACTGCATATTTACTGTTGGTAGATTCACGATTCATCAATGAAGACAGCACCATGGCCATTAGCTTTCATGTACTTCTTTAACAGAAGTACAAGTATAGCAATTGTAAGTCCAACTGCTGCCCATGTAAATATACGGTCATCAGCCTGCCTCGAAACGCTCTGTTGAGGTGTATGCAGTACCCGAGGCTCGCTTGGCCGTGCAGCAGGGAGCTCTATAGGTGCCCGTACAGGTTCTGCATCTAAAGCCAATTCGCGTCTCTCTTCAATATTTGTGTTAGCATCAGATGGATTATGAAGCCTTTCCTCAGCAGCGGCGCTGGGGTTTTCAGGACTCTCTTGGACCTCATCCTGTCCATTAATGTTCTGTTCTTCAGGAGCTGGCGAGGAAGTAGCTTGAGGAACTGGGGGTGCTTTGCTTAGCATGTATTCATGTATCTGTAAAACAAATCAACTATTATCGCTTGAGCCTCCAGACGATGGATTGGATATCAAAATGATATTCAGATAATGTTATACCTCGTCAATCAGCTTCTGGCGCTCGGGAGTTCCATATCTTGGAGCCGTTTCACGAGATTTAATAGCTAAAGCACGCCTTTCTTCCTTTGTATAGTCTAGTGATCCAAGGGCACCATTTGGGTTGGTGGGCATAAATGCAATCAGAGCTACCAGCGCAGTCCGAACTGCAAATCATAAGATATTTAAACACTAATTAGCTACCGTCTGACCAAAAGATGGAAAGCAGCATCCATTAAGACAAAAGACTAAACCACACAATAGCTTGCGCACTGCAAACTGCTTTTTTCTTGTCAATACAACAAAAGAATAATAATTGCAGGCCAATAATGTATTGTAAATAGTCGCCAATCCATATGGGTTGCTCACACTCTACTATTTGATTGAGATTTTTGCATACTGTGGGTGTTTGCATTTTTGTTTTGCTCAAGTACAGGACACCAACAGCAATCATAAAAAAGCTATACCACATATTCAATCATATCTTCTGACTTTTAAAACCATCAACACAGCCTCATGTCAAATTTAAGTACACTCCGCGAAATACAGCCACAGGTTAAAAGCACAGGACCATATAATTTCAAGAAGGGAAAATGCCAACTCATACAGATGAAGAAATCTTTTTATGCCCTAACATGACATTGCCTAAATTCGCAACCCCCCCCCCCCCCCAACCCAAACAAAAGTAAACACTGGTGCAACAATATGAAAGTGAATTATTCATTAAAATATAACATATTGCAAAAATGGTCGAGAGAATGATGAAGTTACCACTCCATGACGGTTGCCAGTGCTCAGGGTGATGATTAGAAATGCTCAAACATATCTTGGTTTGGGTTTCAAAACGTCCATTGGGCTGAAAAGAGAATCAACCATGAGTTAGCAGATTATTAAACATGAAATGAATCAACTCTAAACCCAGATGGCAATGGAATGGGATAGGGTTTGGCTCTCCTGTTAGTAGACTATCCCAACCCACAATATGCACAACTCACGTGACCACCCACTGCTCCCAACAATGCCATATCTTCTCTTTTTCATGCTTTTTCCTTTTGTTTGCTTTTTACAATCTTTTTCGCTACCCTCCCGAGAAAAACTATGTAGTGGGAGGGAACTTGGGTCACACTTCAAAAACATATTCCAGATTTGCACGTGAAGCAAAGGAACGACATCCTTCAGTACTCATTTTTTTATTTTATGAAGTAGACTTTCATTAAAGGCATCAAAAAGATGCAAAACAAAAGAGAGTACAAGTAAATCGACTTTCCTTCACTACTCATCAGTCAGATCTTATCCTATGGTAAGACTTTCCTAAGATTTGCTTACGTTCCACTTGAATGACAAATCTCCTTAGCCTCTTTTTCCCAAGAGGCCTGCTATTTATCCTTTTTTCGCATCAAAATTAATTAGCACCCTGCCCAACCCAATCTGTGAAGCCCGCTTGTGGCAGGTGAGGTTTGACCAGCATCACTCGCCCCATTCTGATCTCTACTAAAACTTATTCCATAAAATGACTTTAAGTAGTAAGACTAGCTTTTAAAACAGCAAGAAACTTACAGTCAAAAGCATGAAAGAAGGAGGCTTGAAAGGATATTCGGCAGGCAACTGGATCCGTCCATGATAAATCCCCCCTTCAAACTCAGAATCTCGTGGACCCCTGATTGCGAATTGCCATTCAAAGATGTTCTCCTGAAAAAGTAACATAAAAGTCAGCTTAAGTTGTACTGTCATCATACAACTTCAACAATTAAAAAATAACTTGTTAATAGAAGATGACTAGTCATTTGTCATAAGAATGTGATGCAAGATACGATATTTCTGAAAGCAATATCTACAAACGTTATTATGATGAAATCCATTTACTAGTGATGGATTCAAGAATCCAAAATACATACTGTCACCTCATAAGGGAAGGAAAATGCCCCAAAATCAAATCTTGACCGATTTATATCATAACAACAGAACAGCATTAAAATGAGCTAGAAGAGCACGGAGCTCATTCATCGTTAGTGAGGTTGATTCTTAAGCAGGATCAACCATAATCCTTTGACATATTTGAACTTAGAATACAAAAACCACTAAGCCAAATTTTATCGAAGCTTAAGAGTTTTATATCATGGGCATAGGACCACTATTATCTTTTAAATAGTACAAATCAAGAGTTGCTGCCTTGTCCAATTTGTAATTTGTTTATTTCAGCAGTCGACAAAAAAGGATTTGTCGAAGTAGTTTCAAATTTTAAGACTTGTACATCCACGTAGGAATAAAAGTGAGATTTAGAGAACCTCTAGCTTTAAAAAATCTCTAATTTGCCCTAATTGACAAATTATAGTATAAGAATGAAATAGGCCGGAATAGAGTAAAATGAATACAAAGGATGGTTAATAGGTGACAAGCACCCAAGGTTAAGGCCTGTGGCCAATAAAGTGGGAGGATAATAATGACTTATGAGGTTTCAGGTTCAAATCCTAGCGGAGAACACCAGATGATTTCTTCCCAATTGCCTAAGCCTTGATTGGCAGAGATACCTGGTACCTAGACCTATGTTTGTGGGAAGTAGCAGATGCCCGGTGGAATAGATGCGCAAACCGGTCAGGACACCACCATCATAAAAAGAAAAGAAATTGTAGTAGGTACAACAAGCATTAAATTAATCTAGCTATGTCCAATCCTCTAAATACTGCTTGACATAGAGACCTCATATATTCGAACTTAACTAGTCTTCAATTGAGTCAGTAGTTCACACACAATCCTTGAAGTAAATGCAAAAACATGATAAAATATATCCAACAGGATGAACTTGTCCAGCTAGAGGATAGACAATTTGCACACAGCTGAACTAAAGGAAAATAACAAATAACATATGCAAAACAGCATTGTAAAACCAAATTGGTAAGTTGTATAAAATGAATCCAGAAGAAAATATGGAACATGAAGCATCACTAACTCAGCCAAAGGCCTAAATGGATAAAAAAGAAATCAAAATTATCAGCTCAACATGAACAACCAAAAAATTCAAGCAGAAACAGCTATGAAAAGGAACATTATCCTTAAAATCAGAATGTAATAAAATTGAATCAACAAAACCCCTTCCTTGCCAATTCGGAAAACCATCAAACCTTACTTCCACAGTAAAAAAGCAAACCGTATACAAACAAATATAACCCCTCTCCCCGACACACCCTACATACATCTACATGTGCACAAACAGACAAATTTTCCAATTTATTTGATCGTTATTGCTTGCGGCCAGTAAATTTGACCAACTTTCAGATGATCCAGCAAATTACCTACACTTCCACTCGAATATATCTACAGTTTTTGCTCATGGCCAGTAAGTTCGACTAAATTTCTGAGCTAAATCAGACTATATAAATTCGGAATTTTTAAAATTAACCAATAGAGATTAGGAAATTTCGCACTATAATTTCAATTCAAATAAGAAGTTAAACCTTTTAATCAAACACCAATTGATTTGAATCCCAGAAAGCAAACAGCGTACTACATGTAAATTCTAGATCCACCACAGGTCCAAAGAGAAAAAACAAATGAATCATGAAAGGATAGGGTAAATTTTCGTAAATATTTGGAAAATCAAGGATTAAAATTGAAACCTCGAGAGGAAGGCTCATGAAATCATCGGAAGGATTAGATTGCATCTCTTTAACCTCCTGTAGTATTCTCTTCACCGCTGGATTTTTCAGATTATACTTATCCTCCGCCATTTCTATCGATCTGAACCGACACCGACCACCGTATGTCGGAAAATTAAACCTACCGCCGGTCGAAAAGTTCCACCGATGATGATGAAAATTGGTGCGAATAAATAAGCGAAAACTTTGTTTTTGGGAAAAAGTGGAAGTGGGTGGGATTTTAAGATGGGATGGGCGATGCGTCATTCAGGATGACGTGGCAGTAATTTATTGGGTACAATGACAAAGTCTTAATGGCTGTTATGGTAAAGACTAAAGAGTGATTATGAAAGATTAATGATTTGAAGGGATGAATTTAGGAAATTTATTTAGGCTAATCTTAAAGGGGGGTGATAATGATTTGTTGAGAAAAAGGGTAGTAGTTAACAGCTTGTTTGGATGGTTGTTACTATTTTTCCATAAAACGGTACAATTGAATTTATACGTGGTTTCTATACAAATAAATTAATTCGATCATGAAATAATAAAAGAATTGAACAAATATATAATACTAAGCATTGAGATGAAGATGAAATAGCATAAACAGTAGTTTCGGGAGCAAGGCTTCCGGGCACAACATTAATGAAATCAAAAAGTAATAAGGTAAAATTGTATAAAGTTTTGAATAGATTATAGCATAAGTTTGCCAGAAAATTCGTGTCCTTTACAATAATAACAGAGCTCACTATTTATAGTTGCTCCTAGAGGACAAAGTCTTAGAATCATACCCTTCTTTAATGTCAATTATGAGGGCCATTGAACAATGTGTAACAGTGAGCATGAATGACAAATTCTTTGTAACATGCAGTATATTAAATGCTGTAGAATATTCTCTATTAAATACTACCGGGTGGCAAGCATTTAGTGCATCTTTATGAGCATCATTCTTTCCGGTAATAAATGAAACAGTTGTCTTCGGCCTTAGCTATCATATGCCTTCGGTTCCACGTGTCATCCTCTTATGTAATTACCTAACATAGCATATTTTACCCTATACAGATAGCCCCCATGCTTTTCGATGACATAACTTTGTGTCACCGGGAAGTTGGTAGAAACATTCTTTTTAGCGGAAATTTCTCTAACCCCATCTGAAAAACTTCTGACGGTTGATTAGACGTACGTCTTTCCGCATTTAATGCCCCGAATACTCGCCATCCCACGATTCAACATAACTTTTTTCGATTATCAAGATAATTATGGCCACGAATTTAGGCACATAAATCTTTACTTATATGCATCAATCTCCTTCATTCACACCCATAATTCTCCAAACTCTCTTCGTTCAATTTGTACGTTGTTCTTCAATATTTCATTAACTCTCCTCATACGAGAAAAACATTTCCTTATTCTATAACATATAATGGCTTCTTCTTCAAAAAATATCAGTTCCTCAAAGAACAAAAACAAAGCCGATGAAGCCGCTCCTCCTACAGTGAGCACTATCATCCCTAGAAGTCTTGTCACAACTAAAGACTTCGAAGAGAAATTTCTTTCTGTTAGCTCTCGTACATGGGCTGTTAGCAGATATCCTTCTTCCATCCATCCTTCCAGCATTCCTGTTGTGAAGGAAGATTGTAACTGCTAGGATTTAAGCATTATTGCTCCTGATATAGCGGAGTGGGTAACCTTACCCAAGAAGGGTTTTACGTACTTCTATACGTATCCCTTCACTTTGGGGACATTTTCTCTGAGTAGAGAGCTTGATTCTGTTATTGTGGAGTTTTGCCTCCGCTACCAAGTATGTTTGGCACAGGTGAGTCCCTCGGTGTGGAGGATAATTGCTTGCCTTCGGCACCTGTGCCAAGAAACGGGGGAGGAGCTATCCCTAGCTCACATGATGAATCTTTATTCCCCCAAGATCTTCCGTGGAGGGATGATTAACTTCAGTAAGCGGGGCTGTCACGCCCCAAACCTGAAGAGACGTGGCCTGCACCCGGTACCATACTCGACCCGAGCGTGCCACTCTGTAACTATGAACTCTAGAGGGGTAACCCTCAACCTAGGCCGATGAGGCCATATTCTGAATTATCTGAAAATATCATCTCTCTCATCTGAGGGGTAAACATACCCAAAAACTCATATATATTTAAATATATATATCTATATATAAATGTGCAGGCTGACGAGGCCGCCATGAATATCTACTGATATACAAACTATACAGGACTTGTCTACAAGCCTCTAGAGATAGTTGAACTGTATCATGGTCGGGACAGGGCCTCGACCTACCCATCAAACCTGTATATATAAAACAGACTCCAAGGTCTAGACCTGGTAACTCCGGGGAAGTGGAGCTTACCAACCAAGCTGTCATTTAGCTCTGTCTACTGGGAAGGTCTATCCAGCTGTCTATCAGGACCTGCAGGCATGAAATGCAGCGTCCCCAGTAAAGGGATGTCAGTACAAATAATGTACTGACTATGTAAGGTAACAGAATAACTGAAAGCTAAAACTGAACTGATGATATAATAACTGAATGTAACTGGGAGTCAAAAATAATCTGAAGATATGCTTACCTATTGATACTGACTCAACTCTCTCCATATAGTATGTAAAATAGTTGTCCGGCCCTATAATGCTCGGTATGTGTAACTGCCGTGCCGTAGTAGGCTCGCTCATAGGCGCTCGGCCATACTAGGCTCTGTATCTCGGCCATTCTGGGCTCGCTCATAGGCGCTCGGCCACAGTAGGCTCGATATATAACTTACCATCTGATCAGAGGTTGCCCAATAGGGGCCTGCCCACCGATTATAGCTCGATGGTGGTAAAAATACTATAACACTGTATATATATATACACTCTCTGCTCTATTGGCTGAAATAAGACAATACTAAACTGAATATGAAGTCCCGATAAGGGAGAATACTGTAACTTCTGAGGCTAGGATAATGTGAATAAATTCAGGAATACAAACTTCTCTTTATGCTTCGTTATCAAACTCATGTAGTTACGAGATCATACCAAAATGAAGAAAGGTTTAGCCTTAACATACCTTATCACAATCTTTCCAATCACCAAGTTGAGCTCACCTCTTTTCACCTTAATTTACAAGAATGATAATAATGCTATCGTTAAGTTACGAAAGGTACAACTATCGCACAACGAACGACAAGCTTATTTTGTATTAAAATGGGCAGCATCTCCCCTATAATCCTTACTTTCTCCAAATTTAAGATAACACCAACAATACAAGAACAGAACAATAACAACATATATACATCATTTTCCAGCTCTATATACGCCATCAAATACTACAAAACAGCCCAACACACCCCAATCTCTTCATACACAAAACGACCACCGTAGTAGTGTCAAACGACCCGAAAATATTATGACGAATGACCAGCCCAACACCCTACATTTATATGGTGTTTCTACACCCCCTTCCTCCTCCAAAACTCCACAAAATAGTCCGCTACAAGTGAATAATTCGAACTCACGGCTTCCGATCACCGTCCCGTGAGTTCTTACAAGTATAGAACGACTTACCATGAATTTACAGCAGAAAAAATGGATGAAAGAGAGCAGTAAACTCACCTTATTTGTTAGATAACTCAGCTCCTATCTTGGTTCTTCAAACTCTAGGTTTTACCTCCAATTAGAACTTGAAAGGGAGAGAAAATCAATTAGGGTTTGTGGGAAATTTTTGGGAGGATTTTTGCAGAGCTTATGTCTGGTTATTATGCTCTATTTTAAGTCTAATATATGAAGAAAATAGGCCTTTAAAAGGCCTCTTTGGACGACCCGAAATGGCCCATTTTTGGGCTCTCATTTAAGCAAGTAGGTGACACACCTACTTGTCACCTAGCAGCTTGCGCAGTATCGCAACAATGATCATATCTCTCTACTCCGATGTCGTATTGACAAACGGTTCAATGCATTGGAAAATAGACTCATATATCTTTAATTTGATGGGTAGAACACCCCGTAACTCTAAGTATATTGGGAGAAACATGCAGTTATATTTGACCCAAAGTTTCAGTAAAACTTACGAATGTAACTTGTGATGACTTTCATCGACTTTTATTCCACAACTCGCTTGACTTTAAAACATAACATACGGATGTCATACGACTAATACAAATCATAACATAATCTCCTTATCATGTTAAGCACCCTAGTCTCACCCCAAAGATACATGTTATAACATTCCCAACTTGTCGACTTTTGACGAAACATTGTTTTCTTCAATTGCTTTAGCTTCTGAACCGTCCAACCCTCTTTGTACTTGTTGTTCATGATCTTAAATATTTGTAACCTCAGAGGTAACATGATTATCTTATTTTATATACTTTTAAAATATAATTTCATTTCTGAGCTTACATCAATTGACTTACGACGTACTCGTTCGTACGAAAACATGAGTTGTAACAGGGGCCACTATGCATTGCTATCCAGCATGGATGATGATAACGATCTTGGGTGGATGGAACGGTTTGTTTCAATTTCCACTAGTGACATCATCTCGGCCTCGGCTCTTTCCTTCCCGGAATTGTGGAATTGCACTCGTAAGTATACAGTTTGCTTTTATTCTTGTTAAAGACCATTCCTCGCCATTATTAAATTTTCTCCTTTTACCTGTCTCAATGACTCGGTGGGTTACCCATAGGGTTGAGGTCTTGGACAAAAAGGTTCAAAAAAGTTTAAACGTCGCTATGCCCGAAACCCGCACGTGGAAAGAACTATCCCTGAAATATGGATGGAAGTCCAAAAATCATGGTAAGTTGAATTTATCTTGTCCTTATCCTTTCTTATGAGAAAGTTGTCAGATTCTTCTCTCCTGCTGAATATAGGTCTACCCTAGGGCTCGGTTATCGTCCCCGAGGATGATGTTTGGCTGATCTTGTTGATGCGGCGAGGCTGCTGCAGAGAGCTTTTTCATAGACAGGCATCTCCGGGCCTGCTTCTGGTGCAAGTGTTTTTTCTCGGAGTCCCCGGCCAGAGAACAAACAACCAGAAAAAGGCGTTCCTCCGCGACCAGGGGAAAAGAATAAGAGGGCAAAGAATGCTGCCACTGAGTCGTCTCCGGAAGTCGTGGTGACGAGCCCTCCGCACAAGCCGACCATAGATACTGTGATTATTGACGATGATGGAGAAGCTAGCGAGGAAGGAGCTTCTCTACATAGAAGACGACGACCTTCCTTAACTTAACAGATTGCTCAATCTATTGAGTTAGTTACACTAACCGAGGACGATGCCTCGGCGCTCAGGGGGAGTATGAAATGGTGGAAAATGCCAACTCCCGTTTTTGAATCCTAGTCGTTGCGCCCGGTATTGTGGGGCTGAGTACCGGGTCTCTGTCATCTTCGGTTGACGAGCAACTAATAACCAGCACTGCATTTGACGCAGCTGCTTTTCACCCTTCAACACCATCAGCTTCATTTCTTTCTTCACCAACTCTTCCACCAGCAACTACTAAATTATCTTCACCGGCTGCATCTGCCCGAGTAGAGGAGATTCATCCCCCCCAGTCCAGTTCATGGGAATTTGGGGAAAAATTATGCTGCCCCCTCAGAAGATCTGCAAAGGAGGAGGAGCGTTACTCTCTCGGTCTCCATCGGATGCAATTTGATGTCCCGGCCGGTGAAACTTGCAAAGTATCTGAAGCCTTTCACTTCATAAAAAGATTGGGAAAAGATACAGGCTCTCTTGGGAGAGTGCTTGTTGAACAATGCCATGCACAACGCCACATCGGCACATTCTTTATTTCTTTTGCCATGTCTCCTATCTTTGATTAAATAAATATCCTGAGTTCACCTTTCTTGTTTTATAGGCCAATTTCCTTTCTTCCAAGGGCCTCCAGAGGTTGATTCGGGACAAAAAAGAACTTACCTCCGAACATGATCAACTTTTGGCCGAGCGGGACCAACCTGCTGCTCGCCTCTCAGAATTGGAAGCCAAAATTGATGAGGCCATTGTGTTATAGACTCGTTTGTAGCAAAGCAAGCAAGAAAAACTGAAGAGATTGCTACTGCGGGGGTGAAATATCCCCAATTGGAGGAGAAGTATAAGAAAATCATTGAGCATAATAGAATTTTCAGCTCTACTATCTGCATACTCAACGTTAGCCTCAAGTCCATTAGATCCACCCGGAAAAATCTTTCTGCCGAGATTAACCAACTTAATGAAGAACTCAAGCAATGAGTGGCTTCCCTCGTTGTTGAAAAAACTTACGTTATGTTCAACATGAGGAGAAAACCTTGGAAGAGGCTAAAGCGGGTATCATTGACTTTGATTCTGAAATCGCTAAAGCCCGTGAGCTAGAGTAAGCTGCTAAAAAGGGGTCTCCCGGCAAGGCCTAATGCTTCCGGTTCTTCTGGTTCCGGTTTCGAAACCTCGAGAACTGAAGAGGAACCGGAGGGCGAAGATGTTGAAGGCCAAACTTATAAGGGCCAAGATGTTGAGCCATCGGAAGATCTACCCACTTACCATGGGGGCGCGGACGCTTCTCTTCTTCCGAGTTTCGGAGATACAGCAGTTTAACTTTTTCTCCGGGTCTCCCGACAGGGCCCGATGCTTCCGTTTTGGCACATTTATTGTGAATAAAAATATCTTTTGCTCAGGTATTGCATGAGTCTTTCTGCGTTCTTTCGTTTGAACATTTATACAAATATTGAAGAGATTGCATAAATGATACGGTGCTCTTGAAGATGACGTCTCATGTTCATTACGACACTAGCATTTGAAGTACTTGTTTAACTCTCAAATGATAAAATCAATTCATCGTTCAGACAAGAAACAAGATAGAAATAAAATGACTTTACTTTATTCCTTCAATTTTCAAAAAGTACATAAGCATTCGTGATGTTAAAAGAAACTACTATTTTTTGTGGCTAACTTGTACAACTTGTTTCTACGAGGCTGGTTGCGCAATCCCCGATCCCGATGATACAACTATATTTCCGATTTTTGTATTTCGATCGATGTGGCAGTAATTGTTATCGTATCCTCATATCATCCCCCCCAAGTGTTCGAATGCGAAGAAAGTGAATTGGAACACTGGAAGTTTTGCACCTTCGAGGATTCCACTAATGAATTGCTAGATAATCTTCAGTTCGGTAACAAACTTCACTTCCCCTTAGGAATTTATGCTATCGAGCCAAAGACTATCTAACAATCCCTTAGTGGTTTGCACTTGTGAACGGTTGGGTAACCTTTGCTCGATAGCAAATTTAATTTCCCCGTGGAAATTTTGCTATCGAGCCAAAGATTATATAACCGCTCCTAAGTGTTTTTTCGCTTGTGTGCCTTGATATTAAAGGTCTTATTGATGTTGTTGAAACCTTCTTCGTAGTGTGCTTTCCATTGATGCCTCGTTAAAAACCTTGCTAGAAAAACTTAATTGGGACAAAAATTGGACAAAGAGAAAAAGCGTGCAACACATAATTTCAGTACATGTGATGTTCATCAGCAATAATATCTCTTGAGGTGTGCCACATTCCATTTGCTTGGCGACTTTTCTCCATCCCGATTCTCTAACTCATACGAACCTTTCCCGGTGACAGCTGAAACCCGGTAGGGGCCTTCCCAGGTTGGGACTAGCTTCCCTGTGTTGATTTCCCGGGTGTTTTGATTTACTTTCCTTAGAACCAAGTCTCCCACTTTGAAATAACGGAGGTTGGCTCTTCGATTATAATATCTTTCCATTCTCTACTTTTGGGCCGCCATTCTTATATGTGCCAAGTCCATGCGCTCATCGAGTAGCTCTAAGTTGATTAACATTGCATCGTTGTCTGTCTCTTCATTTGCTTAGAAATATCTCGAGGTGGGCTCCCCTACTTCCACCGGGAATAAAGCTTCTACTCCGTACATAAGGGAAAAATGAGTTTCTCTTGTGCTTGATTTGGCCGTTATTCGGTATGCCCATAGCACTCCAAACAGCTCCTCGGGCCATTTACCTTTGGCCGCTTCCAACCTCTTCTTGTGATTATGTATAATCCATTTGTTCATTGATTCCGCTTAACCATTTGCGCTCGGAAGATAGGGCGAAGACGTGATTCTTTTGATTTTCAAGTCTTCAAGGAACTTTGTAATCTTTGCGCCTATAAATTATGGCCCGTTATCGCAGGTTATCTCTTTGGTATCCCAAATCTGCAAATTATGTTCTCCCATAAGAAATCCATCACCTCGCGTTCATCGATCTTTTGATAAGGACCTGCTTCAACCCACTTAGAAAAATTATCAATTAAAATTAAAAGAAATCTTACCTTACCAGGGGCCGGCGACAGTGGTCCAACGATATCCATTACCCACTTCATGAACAACCATGGATATAGAACTGAATGTAATGGTTCCGCTGGTTGATTTACCAGTGGTGCGTACCGTTGACACTTATCTCATTTTTGCACGAAAGCTTTGGCGTCTTGTTCCATTTGGGGTCAATATACCCTCCCCTTATCAGTTTTAGTACTAATGAGTATGTGCCCGAATGATTTTCACATATCCTTTCGTGGACTTCTCGCATAATATAATTAGCTTTGGAGGTTCCCAAGCATTGGGCCAGCGCGCCTTGAAAAGATTTCCTGTACAGTTGGCCTCCATTGAAGCTATATCGCGTTGCTTTGGCACACAACGCCCGGGATGCCTTGGAATCTTCGAGCAACTTTTCGTGTTCGAGATAATCAATGATCTCATTCCTCCAATCCCATACCAAATTAGTCGTATTTACCTCATAATAGCTATCTGCGTCCAGAATCGAGGGCATGAGATACACTACCATCACAAAATCCAATCCCTTCATTTTCGTTGATGAACTGAGGTTAGCTAGTGCATCCGCTTCTGCGTTTTCTTCCCTTGGGATATCTGTAATTGACCACTCCTGGAATCGTGCAAGCAGATCCTAAACCTTCATCATGTATTGTTACATGCACTCTACTTTGGTTTCGAAGATCTCGTAGACTTGATTTACCACCAACTGGGAGTCGCATTTGACTTCTATGACCTCAGAATCTAGTCCCCGAGCAATTCGAGTCCTGCAATCAATGCTTCATACTTTGCTTTGTTGTTAGTCAAAAAGACTGTTTTTATGGCCTGTCTTAGGGTTTCTCCCGAAGGCGTGGTTAATACTATGCCAGACCCGTACCCGTTTACATTGGAAGCTCCGTCTGTAAATAAGGTCCAAACTCCCGATGTCGATTCTGACACCATCACTACTTCTTTGGTTGCCAAAGGCAGTAATCCTGGACTGAAATCGGCTAGAAAATCGACCAAAACTTGTGACTTAATCGTAGTCCTAGGTTTATACTCTTTATCGAATTCACTCATTTCGACGGCCCATTTGGCCAATCTACCAGAGAGTTCAGTTTAGTGAAGGATATTCCGCAGGGGAAAGTGTAACGACCCGACTTGTCGTTTTGAGAATTAGCGTCCCGTTCGACAATTTAAGATCTCGAGCAGCTTCGTAATGCGTATTATGACTTGCGTGTGCGGTCGAGTTTGGTTTTTGGAAGGTTCAGAATTAAATTGAAAGAACAATTCTTATTTTTTAAGCTTAAATGAAAAGAGTTAACCGGAGTTTGACTTTTGAGAAAACGACTCCGAAATAGGATTTTGATGATATCAATAGCTTTGTATGGTAATTTCGGACTTAGGCGTATGCCCGGATTTAGATTTGGAAGTCTGTAGGACAATTTGACGCATTTTGGCAAAAGTTAGAAAATGAAAGATTTTTAGAAAGTTTGACCGGGGGTTGACTTTATTGATATCGGGGTCAAAATTCAATTCCGGATATTAGAACAGTTCCATTATGTTATTTAAGACTCGTGTGTAAAATTTAAAGTCATTTCGGATTGATTTGATACGTTTCGACGTAAATTACAAAGTTTGGAAAATCTATAAACTCATGATTCGATTCGAGGCACGATTTGTAATTTCGAATTTGTTTGATGTGATTTGAGGCCTCGAGCAGGTCCTCATTGTGTTATGAGACTTGTTGGTATGTTAGGACGGGGTCCCGAGGGGCTCGGATGAGTTTCGAGGTGGTTTCGGACAATTTCTAGACAAAAGATTCCAGCTCAAAATTTGCTCTTCGCGATCGCGGAAAACCAATCGCGATCCCGAGGCACAAACTCCCCAACTCTTCTAGATAGCCTCTAGTTTAATGATCATAACTTTTTGTTCAAAATATCAAATAATAAATGGTTTGACTTTTTGAAAACTAGACATCAAGAGCTACAACTTTCATGTTTTGCTCATCTCCCAATTCCTTATATATTTCGAGATATAAGCTTCCAAAGTCAGCCCTGTGCAACATCAATTTCTTCTTCGCAATTTTCAAACTCTTCCCAGACAGACTGTAGTTTATCCATCATACCTTTTTGTACACAAACCTAAATGCCAAATGGTTTGATTTTCTAAAAACTAGACACAAAGAGATACAACTTTTATTTTTGAATCATCTCCAAATTCCTTATAGATTGCGAGACATAAGCTTCCAAAATCAAGTTAGTGCAGCAGAATTTTCCTCTACGTGATCGCGAAAAGGCTTCCGCGATCGCGATTCACAGTGTCCAAATAGCAAAATTGCTCTTCGTGATCGCGACTGCATTTTCGTGATCGCGATGCATACCTCTGTGGCCAAAAATCAGCAACTAAAAATGACCTAAAAATGGTCTGAAACCACCCCGAAACTCACCCGAACCTCTCGGGACCCCGTCCTAACATACCAACAAGTCCCATAAAATAAAGAGGACCTGCTCGAGGCCTCAAATCACATCAAACAACGTCAAAATTATGAATCACGCCTCGAATCGAATCATGAGTTTATGAATTTTTCAAATTCTATAATTTACGTCGAAACGTATCAAATCAATCCGGAATGACTTCAAATTTTGCACACGAGTCTTAAATGACATAATGGAATTGTTCCAATTTCCGAAATCGAATTTCGACCCCAATATCAATAAAGTCAACTCTTGGTCAAACTTTTTAAAAATCTTCCATTTTTAACTTTCGCAAAAATGCGTCAAATTATCCTACGGACTTCCAAATCCAAATTCGGACATACGCCTAAGTCCGAAATCACCATATGAAGATATTGACATCATCAAAATCCTATTCCGGAGTCGTTTTCTCAAAAGTCAAACTCCGATTAACTCTTTTCATTTAAGTTTTAAAAATAAGGATTGTTTTTCCAATTTAATTCTGAACCTTCCAAAAACCAAACTCGACCGCACACGCAAGTCATAATATGTATTACGAAGCTTCTCGAGATCTTAAACTGTCGAACGGGATGCTAATTCTCAAAACGACAAGTCGGGACGTTACATCCTCCACCTCTTAAACAAACGTTCGTCCTCGAACGTGCTAAGAATTATTATGAGGTTATCAAATTGCTGATTTTACTCTTATACATAAACTCGCAGGTAATACCACGTCGCCGCACCTGACATAGGTTCGTCAACACCATCTC
Source organism: Nicotiana tabacum (assembly GCF_000715075.1). Classification (NCBI taxonomy): domain Eukaryota; kingdom Viridiplantae; phylum Streptophyta; class Magnoliopsida; order Solanales; family Solanaceae; genus Nicotiana; species Nicotiana tabacum. Next base: position 133,281,645 of record NC_134094.1, on the reverse strand, counting down.
AATTAATTATAATTTTATGAATTATATGCCCTACCGGTATGAGGGTTAATTATGTGTCGTGATTTTGTTTAACAGAAATTATTTTAAAGAAGAAATGGAAAGATTTCGGTTGACACTATGTGCATATTACCTGTGATTCAGAGTTGAGGACAAGATCCTCACATTTTAATATGATGTGAACTGTTTAAACCGGGCTATAAGCTGCGGTGGAAGTTATATCAGGACGAGATCCTAGTGATAAAAATTTATGTGTTTTAAATTTTTCCTTTGTGAAATTTAATTTGTACTATAGTTTCAATAGGGAGTCATGCATGTTAAGACTTAATTGATAATTATTTCATGTGGTATGTGCATATTTAGCCATATTCGTACTGCAATTATTGAGTTTTAGCCTACGAGATTAGTGCCCAGATGGCATTAAATATAACTCGTTAATTCAGATAAATAATTATGAGGCCTTTATGCCTCGTGTCTTGTTGTCAGTATTGTGAAGGTTTTAAACGGGATTTTTGTTAACATGAAGTTAATTGACAATGAAGTAATTGGTTATGAACAACTATTATGACCAGAGATGTGGTTATGGGCGTATGCATATTGTGATACACTAATTCAGTAAGTGTTAGGCTTACCTAGTCCCTAAGACTAGGTGCCATCACGATATCCTACGGAGGAAAATTTGGGTTGTGACAGAAAGGTGGTCACCACAACTATCGGGTGACATTGGAAGTAAGGCCTCAGCTTCCTAGCGGCAACTATGATAGCTAAGGCCAGCTTCTCCAAGTGTGGATAGCGAGTTTCTTCTCCCATTAAAAATTCTACTAACGTAATAAATGGGAGATTGTGTACCTTCATCCTCATGGACTAAAACGGCACTTAATGCTACCTCCGAGACTGCTAGGTAGATTAACAGTGTTTCATCTTCCTTCGGCTTTGATAGTAACGGAGGGCTTGACAAGTACATTTTCAAATCTCTCAAAGCTTGTTGGAATTCCGAGGTCCATTCGAAGTTGTTTTTCTTTTTGAGCAGCACGAAGAAACAGTGCCATTTCTCTGATGACCGGGAAATGAACCTGCTCAAAACGTCTAATCTTCATGCGAGCCTTTAAACTTCTTTCACGCTTGATAGCTGGTCTGGGATGTATTCGATGGCTTTGATCTTATCGGAGTTTACCTCAATCCCTCTTTGTGATACCATAAATCCTAGGAACTTGCTGGAGTTGACCCCGAACGCGCACTTCTTGGGGTTAAGCTTCATGTTATGCTTCCTTATGATGTCAAAAGTTTCTTGCAAATGCTTAAGGTGATCACATGCGTTCAAAGACTTAACAAGAATATCATCTATATAGACTTCCATGGTTTTCCCTTTTTTCAAACATCTTGTTTACGAGCCGTTGATAAGTGGCTCCAACGTTCTTTAGCTCAAAGGGCATCATATTATAGCAGTATGTGCCGAAATTCGTTATGAACGAAGTTTTTTCCTAATCCTCCTGGTTCATCTTAATTTTATTGTACCTGGAATAAGCATCGAGGGAACTCATCAACTCATGCCCGGCCGTTGCATCAATCATTTGATCGATGTTTGGCAGTGGGAATGAGTCCTTTGGGCACGCCTTATTCAAATCCTTATAGTCTATGCACATACGAAATTTATTTTTCTTCGTAGGAACTACTACTACATTAGCTAGCCAGTCTGGATACTTTACCTCTCGAATCGAACCAAAATCAAGTAGGCGAGTTACCTCTTCTTTGATGAATTTATTCCTCGCCTCCGTAATAGGGTGTTTCCTTTATCTTACCGGAGGGATGTTGGGATCCAAGCTTAACTTGTGTACGGCCACTTCCGTCGGGATACCTGTCATATCCGCATGTGACCACACAAGACAATCGATATTAAATTTAGGAATTTTAATAAACCCCGACATGAGCTCGGGGTGTAGTCCTGTCCCCAAGTGAAATTTCCTTTTCAAGAACTTTTCAAATAAAACGACATGCTCAAGCTCTTCCGTTGTGGACTCCGTTGCGTCCGTCTCTTCTGGTACCTGGAAGTATCTTGACACCTGATAAGATTCTGACGCTTTTTCCCCCTGGTTAACTTGACGTGATTCAGGAGCAGGCGCCGGTTCCTGTAATTGCTATGCCGTATGTTTCCTTTCTTTGCTACTTGAGACCGAAATCGCATTCATCTCCCTTGTCGCCGGTTGATCACCTTAATCTGCTTAATCCTCTCGGGAGTTGGGAATTTCAATAACTGATGATACGTTGAAGGCACGGCTTTCATCTCGTGCAACCATGGTTTTTCCAGAATAATGTTGTAACCCATATCACCGTCCACAACCTAAAGAGTCATTTTAATTACCCCTTCGGCATTTGTTGGCAGCAGGATTTCTTCTCGGGTCGTCACGCTTGGGAGGTTGAATCCGGTGATGAGTTTTGTGGCCGAAATAATGCTTCCGATAAGTTTGGCTTGTTCCAATACACTCCATTCTATGATAGTGGCCGAACTTCCTGGATCCACCAGAACACGTTTGATTTTAAAATCTAACACATTTAGAAAAATTACCAATGAGTCGTTATGCGGTAGCAACAGTCCGTCTGCGTCCTCCGTGAAAGTGATGTCGTCTTCAGCGACTTTTCGGAGTTTCTTGTTGTGGGTTAGTGATACCTTCATCTTTTTCTTCTGAGAAGGTAACCCAGTTAATCTTGTTTCCCCCGAAAATCATGTTGATCGTCTGGTGCGGGGGGTCTTCTCCTGTTTTCAAGGGCTCCGCATTATCACGGTTGCGATCGTAATTGTTCTTGGCCCGGTCACTTAAGAATTCCCTGAGATGGCCATTTTTCAGTAATGTTGCCACCTCTTCTCACAGATGTCAGCAGTCCCCAGTCCGGTGGCTATTCATCCCGTGGTATTCGAACCACAAATTGGGTCCCTCTGGCTGGGATTGGACCTCATCGGCTTCGGGAATCGTGATTCTTTAATGTTCCTCATAGCCGATACAACTCTACTACACTCATGTTGAAGTTGTATTCTGATAGACTGGATAAGAAGGATCCCGAGAACCTAACGTCTCTTTGTCCTACAATGATCTGTTGTTCTGACTGCGATCAGTTCTTCTGTCAGTAACGAACCTGTCTGCTGACCGAAAACCTCTGCCACATCCTCCGGCCCGTTCGTAGGGCAAAAACTGACCCCTCGAAGACCGTCTATCTGTGTCGAAATCGTCTTTTGATTTTTCTTTATTCTTATCCTGACCTTTTGCTGACGCCAGGAAGCCAATCTGATCATCTTCAATCCTTATCTTGGACTCGTAACGGTTGTGAATATCCTCCAAATTCATCACTTGGAACTCAAGCAAACTTTTCTTCAATTTTCGAGAAACATCATAACTTCTCGGATTCAGACCCTTGGTGAATGCTTCAGCCGCCCATTTATCTAGAACAACCGGGAGCAACATTCTTTATTTTTGGAACCGGGTAATGAATTCCCGTAGCAACTCGGACTCTCCTTGTGTAATTCTGAATATGTCGACATTTCGGGCCTTCACCTTTCTAGCCCCGGCATGGGACTTAATAAAAGAATTCTCGAGCATCTCAAAGGAATCTATGGAATGCTCAGGCAATAGCGAATACCACGTTAAGGCTCCCCTCATGAGTGTCTCTCCGAATTTCTTCAGCAAAACAGATTTGATCTCATGGGGGAGCTAAATCGTCCCCCTTCACCGTCGTTGTATAGGTGGTAATATGCTCTTCAGGGTCCTAAGTCCCATCATATTTTGGCACGTCGGGCATTTTAAACTGCTTCAGGATTAATTTTGGTGTCGCGCTTGATTTGTACGACAACTGAGTATACTTCTTTAAGCCTGGCCCTTTCAGCACGGGTGGTGCGCCCGAGATTTGGTCCATGCGAGCGTTCACTTCCCTCATAAATCATAAAAGCTCGCTTTTGAAGGGATCGCTCTCGTTATTGTGACCGAAACTGCTCCCCCCGGCCCCATTGAAAACAACCTCGCCCCTCAAGGTATTGTTATCGGCCCTCTGTGTTGTTTTATTTGCGAGAGCACCAACAAGAACTAGACCTCATTCATTTGCGTTATTGGAAGCACCTGACAATGCTTGCTTTAGTTCCGTCATAACCTTATACTGCCATGTGATATGGCCTACAATGACCTCTCGCTATTACTGCAGGACTGTAACGACCCGACCGGTCATTTTGAGTATTACAACCCTGTTCCCCCATTTACTGCTTAATTTATGCTTTACAGTTATTGTATAACTTACCGGGGCAATTGGTTCGGGTCCGGTGAGTTTTTAAAATGAATTGAGACACTTGGTATTCAAGATGAAACTTAAGTTGAAAAGATTGGCCAGATATTGACTTATATGTAAACGACCTCGGAATAGAGTTTTGATGATTCTAATAGCTCTGTATGGTGATTTTGGACTTAGGAGCGTGTCCAAAAAATTATTTGGAAGTCCGTAGTTAAATTAGGCTTGAAATGGCTAAAATAGAAATTTAAGCTTGGAAGTTTGACAAGGGAGTTGACTTTTTGATATCCGGGTCGGAATCCGATTCTAGAAATTTGAATAGGTCCGTTATATCATTTATGACTTTTGTGCAAAATTTGAGGTCAATCGGACTTGATTTGATAGGTTTCGGCATCAAATGTAGAAGTTGAAAATTCTTAGTTTCATTAAGCTTGAATTGGGGTATGATTCGTGGTTTTAGCATTGTTTGATGTGATTTGAGGCCTCGACTAAGTTCGTATAATGTTTTAGGACTTGTTGGTATATTTGGTTGAGGTCTCGGGGGCCTCGGGTGAGTTTCAGATGATTAACGGATCAAATTCTGACATAAGGAAATGCTGGAATTTTTCTGTTGCTAGTGTCTTCGCACCTGCGCATGAGGGACCGCAAGTGCGAGCTCGCAAAAGTGAGCTTGGTTGTGCAAAAGCGGAATTGGCTTGGCAAGAGCAGGGGTCGCACGTTCGCACGCAGGACCGCAAAAGTGGACTCGCACCTACGACGAGCTGATCGCAAAAGAGGAAGTGAGAGAGGAGGGGCCTCATCGCAGAAATGGCTTGGGTTCCGCGAATGCGAGGCAGCAGATGCAGACCTCTTGTCCGCAGAAGCGAAATAAGCTGCAGAAGCGGCAACTTCGACTCAGAAGTGGGAACCGCAGAAGCGGCTTAGTGAGCCGCAGATGCGAAAACCCATGGATAGAATAAAAATATAGGGGTTGCGGGATTTTGGCATTTTTGGTCATTTCCAACATGGGTTGAGGTGATTTTTCAGAGAGAATTCACGGAAAAACTTGAGGTAATTCACTTGTGATTATTTTTAGTCAATAATATTGGATTATCATTGAGTATTTCGACTAGATTACATATTTTTGAGATGAAATTAAAGGATTTGGGCCTAGGGATTTGAAAATGAGATTTGGGGATTTTAAGGTCGAGTTGTTGTCGAAATTTGATAAATTTGTATGGTTGGACTTGTGGTTGAATGGGAGTTCATATTTTATAACTTTTATCGGGTTCCGAGACGTGGGCCCCACCGGCGATTTTTGAGTGTACTTTCGGATTTTTGTGGGAAAAATTAGTATTTTGATATGGAATTAATTCCTATAATTTGTGTTGACTGAATCGAATTAATTGTGACTCGATTCGATCCGTTCGGATGATGTTACGCATAGAATGGAAATTCTGGAGCACTGTTTAGCTTGCTTGATATTGGACTCAACTTGTTTTAGATAAGTAACTCTTCTAATCTTGGAGCTGAGGGTATGAACCTTGACTATACGTGTTATGTGTTTGATGTTGAGGTGACGCACATGCTAGGTGACGGGTGTGTGAGCGTACACCATGTGAACTGTGACTCCATTAGTTCTATGGTACTGTGTAGTTACCTGAACTTATTTGTAATCATGAAATCTCTACGTACTAGAGTTATCGAACTGTGATTCATGTTAGAAAATATGTCTAGACTACATGCTTATTCTGTTGGGACCCACTGAGGTCATTGCTGCTGTTGAGTTATTTGCTTACATTGCGATGTCATACTCAGTCATATTCATTAATTGTATATCATATCTCAGTCTGTTGTTATTTAATGATACACCATATCATCATTTTGGGCTAGTTCATGCCATTGTGAGCTCGAGAGACTGGAGAGGTTGATGACTGAGTGAGGCCGAGGGCCTGATTTTGAGATATTAATACTATAGCACGTGAGTTATCCGTGCAGCATGTGAGTTGTCTATGCGGATTTTAGTGCTTGGGCTGAAGGAGCCCCTCCAAAGTCTGCACACACACAGTGAGCGCGGTTGATTTATATTGAGGGATGGATCTTTCCTGGGCATGGATCTTGTCCGAAGCATTTATACCTGGGGATGGATCTTCCCCACGGGATGGATTGGCCCTACTCGATATTGAGTGACTGATGGTCAGTTGATGTATATATTCCGGGATGGATCTTTCCTGGGCCGGATTGGCCATATACAGTACTGAGTGATTGAGCATGATGAGTGAAAAGTGTGAGACAATGAGATTGAGTACTCTGAGAGTGTGAGTACATGAGTTCATCTTTGAGATACATTGTATTGACATGCACACATGACATACAAGCATAGAGATGTATTTTCCTCGTGATGTACGATATCACGTCATTCATGACTTCTCACACATGTTGACATATGGGCATAAAGATGTATTTTACACTTGCTATCTAGAAAGAAAAATGAAACATTTTATCTATTGTTGAAAGGAGTTTTAGGAAAAAATACTGTTTTCAAACTTACTTATATTTTTGGTAACTTCGGTAAACGGCTTGAAGTTTTCACTGATATACTTGAAAGGCAAAACTATTTTTTAGAAATCATGATTAAGCTGAGCATTTTATCTCTGAGTTACTTCTTTTATTCCTTGCTTTACGTTGTTATGGACTGTTGTTGGTTATTGGTGTTGGACCCGACCTTTGTTCCAGCTCGTCACTACTTTCAACCTAAGGTTAGGTTTGTTATTTATTGAGTACATGGGGTCGGTTGTACTCATACTATACTTCTGTACCTTGCGTGCAGATGTTGGTTGTTGATGTTGCTGTGATCGACGGGAGCTGGAATTGAAAATGTACCTGCGTTCCGGTTGTAGATGCCTCTTGTTCATGGTAGCCTTAGATTTATAAAGATTTGTTTATGTACATTTCAAACAGATGATGTATTTATGTCATACTAGCTTTGTAAATTCTAATCTTAGGAGCTCATGATTTGTACTACCAGTCCTTGGGGGATGTATAAGATTTAGATATTTTCTTTTACTTAATTGTCTTGTTAAATTTTATTGGAATTGGATAGTTGATAACTGGCTTACCTAGCGGGTTGGGTTAGGTGTCATCATGACTAGTTGGATTTTGGGTCGTGACAAGGGCCCTTACCGCTTCAACAACATGCACCTCTTCAGCATCATCGGGATTCGCCTCCCGAACATGTCACGGGTACCGCCTGTCGTGAACCGGCATGGCATCGTTTCCCTCATTGCGGGTTCTACTGATTGAATCCTCCTGCTGAGGCTGGTCTCCTTGGGTCTCAAGTTTGTGTGTATTGTTAATACCATTATCTACCATTTTTTGTGATTTTTGCTAAGAACAGATAATCAAAACACGTTAGTAAAAGAAGCAAAGATCAACTTAATTACACGACTGTCTATACCCCACCGTGGGCGTCAAACTGTTTGCCCGTAAAACGGTACAGTTAAATTTTTACGTGGTTTCTAGACAAGTGAATTAATTCGATCCTGAAATAATAAAAGAATTGAAGAGATATGCAATACTTAGTCTTGAGATGAGGATGAAATAGCAGAAATAGTAGTTTCGGGAGCAAGGCTTCCGGGGACAACAGTAATGAAATCAAAAAGTAAGAAGGTAAAATTGTATAAAGCTTTGAATAGATTATAGCATAAGTTTGCCAGAAAATTCGTGTCATTTACAATGATTACAGAGCTCACTATTTATAGCTTCACCTAGGGAACAAGGTCCTAAGATCATGCCCTTCTTTAGTGTCAATTATGAGGGTAATTGAAGAATGTGTAACAGTGAGCATGAATGACAAATTCTTTGTAATTGGCACTGTAATAAATGTTGTAGAATATTCCCAATTAAATGCTTCTGGGTGGCAAGCATTTATTGCATCTTTATGAGCATAATTCTTTCCGGTAACAAATGAAACAGTTATCTTCGGCCTTAGCTATCCTCTGCCTTCGGTTCCGCGTGTCACCATCTTATGTAATTACTTAACATAGCATATTTTACCCTATATACCTATTGTATTGCATCGTATTGTTACTTTAAATATAATATTTGTTTTGATTGTTACTTAAACTTTATTGTATCGCATCGTTAAATAATGACGAAGTGCCACTTTACGTAATGACGGATTTGGTGTGGTGACGTCGTTACCTTATTTTTTTCCTCTCATTTTGTCCTTCTTTATTATTAAATAATCATATTTTATCCTTTGCCCTACTTTTTTAATAATTCTACTTTGTATCCTATTTTTTCTTAGTAATGTTGCGAGCTTATTCTTCATATGTTTGGTGCGTGACATCATGAAACGGCGGCAAACAATACAATCTATCCAAATATTGTATTCATCAAACAATACAATACAGTACAATACAATATGATACATTATGGAACGACATGTAACAACCATCCAAACAAGCTGTAAAATATTGCGATTCAAACTCTTCCATGTTTTCGTAGTAACTATCAAAATGATCTATGTCTGGAAAGTATAATGTGTACGCAAACCCTACTCCTACATTGAAGGTAGAAAAAATAGAATTATGAGTAAATGCATCTAAATTTATAATGTGACAGGAGCCTGGATTTTCTTCGAAAGTAAACAACTATATGCTAGTTAAGCTAACAATATACGAAACTAAACAACTATATGCTAGTTAAGCTAACAATAACAACAATATACATTGTGTATTTTCACAAGTAGGGTCTGAAAAACAATAGTATGTACCTAAACCTTATCCTTATCTTGTGCAGATAGAGAGCCTGATAGTGAGGTCCCTTTTTTAAGAAAATGACATATCGAAAAAGGTGGAATCCTTCTGCACAAAGATGATTAACATGCGCTGCTCGCTAATTTATCACGAACATGTTTAAAGAAGAGATTAATGAACTAAATGAACAAACTAATCAACACCGTATTTGATTGAGCAAAAGTTTTGCTTCCCTCCCGCGAGAGATATCTCTAAAAGTAATAGAAAGGCATATACACAAAAAATCGAACTTGAGACAGAATGTTTGATCATTCATTTTTTTTTAAAGGAGTAGCTCTAATGTACATATTTGCAGCCAAAGTTGATTGTCCACAATTTTAATATACAATTCCGTATAAATTAGACAACATCGAAATAGAAAACTTGGCCTCAAGCAGTACTGACCTCTCTAACGTAACATTTGGTCACTACGCCCACGAAATCGAAGAATAACCTTTCAAGGGCAAAAGTTGGTGCCCTATGCATTGTATATAACTAAGGAAAGTTAGAATGGAGATGGGGTAGGGATAAAACAAAGAATTGGAGAAAGCAAAACTCTATAGCTATGGAATGTTTTACAGGACCAATAGGAAATGCTAAACAAAAGAGAACCCAAGAGGGATACTAATCTCTTCTCGCGCTTGCAACGGCACTGTACAGACTCCCCTCCACCAATACTTTAGAAACTCCACAATGGATTCGCTTGTTAGCTCGTTCCTCATGTCGAAGTTGTGCAGAGAGCTGATTTGAAGCAAGCACATGCTCAAGCAATATCTTGTAGACCACGGTAGGAGTAAAAATGGCATGATTGTCTCAAAAGAGGAGTTATGATCCATTTACAGCCATTTCAGGAGATGATTTTGGCGGTATTAACGGATAATCATCTCCCCTCTGCCTATCATCTGGAGAACTGTGCATGCTTTCAGAAAAACTTTTAGGACAAGTTGGTTCTTGGTCGTCATGAGTATCCAAATCAGCACTCCCATTATCAGTAGAATTCCCTTTCTCCTCATGGTTGGACTCCACAGATTTCTTGTCTCCATCTGAGCATGGACCATCTTGTGCTGTACTTACTGTCTTTTTAGAGGGCAAAACTGCTTGACTTAAGGTTGAGCACAAAGCAGCGAAAACACCGTCTCGAGACTTTGAGCCTTTAGCAATCCGCTGCAACCTTTTTGGCTCAGGCTCTTCTTTCGGAGATAGCTTTCGTTTCAACGGAAAAGACTCCGCATCTTCATCAGAATTATTAGATTGCTTCCTAGGTGGTGGCTTATAATCTTCATCATCCTCGTCGTCATCATAATCAACAAGTCCTCCAGATCTAAAGCAACAATGAGAGTCTCATAACATGTTCCCTCAATTTAATAAATCCAGATTCCAGCAGTAACATCTACTTACCTCACAGATGAGGGGCTTGGAGCAGACCCATTAGGCAAGGCCGGCTGAGCCTGCGCTCTACTTGCGTTGGCCACAGAGGCAAACGCAGAATCTTCTTCATCACTGAAGGAATACATATTCAGTGGCTACCATATAAAGTTTTACATGCAAAGAAGTAAAAAGGCATACCTGTCTTCATTGAAATATTCTTCTTCTTCTTTCTCTAAACCACGCTCATTAACTCTTTTCCTAGGGTCGTCTAACAGATCGCCAACACTTCTGGTTCCTGAACAATCTAGGGACTAGACCCAAATAACCGATTATGAGCAAAGCATCACTTCCAAGAGAGCGATGGTGAACAATACGGGCAAGAATGGACAATACCTGCTCATATTTAATTTTCAAAGAGTGAATAGATGTCAACTTTTCAAACTTGACCAGTTCATCCCAGAATGAGTCCACTAAATACTTGAGCAATATCTTCAAGTTATCCTACATTAAGTCATGTCAGAGCCTAAGAAATAAGAGAAGTCATGTCACACTTACTTTTACACAATCTAAGCAGGTGAAGGAAATAAGATACTACCTTACGAATATGCTCAAAAAGCTCAAGAACAGCTGAGTTTAGCAGATTGTAGCGGTCTCCATTAGCAACAAAAGCATCAACCACTGGTTTTAAGAGATTGTGCTTCGCTATGTAATTCATCAAATGCTCATCCTGCTGATCGTACTTAGAAGAATTTGAATATATTCACAAATACACAGAAGGGAAACACTCGGAAATAATGAACATAATATTACACTTTAGTTTCTGCCAAATTTGTAGAAGCTCTACTGCCATGTGAAAAGACATGAAGAATAGAGAAAAACTCTTAATGAAATTGGTTGGTTATAGAAGTTGACTCACTTTATAGGAGTTTAGGTTATGTAAGATAAGGAAAATTTCATAGGTCTTGGGTGTCTCTAATATATGAGAATAATTATTAAGAATATTATACACAATATTCTTATTATTATTCTCTTCTTTCAAGAAGCTTCAACCGACTTGAAGGACATTTAAGCAGTACAACCAAAAAGAAGGCACTATTTAGCTCTTATCCCCAAAGGATAGAGTATGGTTTCTTCGCAGCCATACACTAAATCAAACCGTTCAGTAGAATTTACTTTTATGAACAAAAGAAAAGGGAAAAGAGAATCATAACCTATAATATTCTGGTCCAAAATTTTGAAACCATTCTTAGAAAGTTACTTTACACTAACGAACCCAAAAAAGAAGATAATGTTTCAATTCTGAATAGTAGCTACAAAACCTACAATCTTCCATGTCATTTTAGTAAGCAATTATGACTTCTACAGTACAATCCTCTACAAATACAAAGATGTTCAATGTTTCAACAAATTCTCTTTAACTCAATCAAAGTGACATTACCTCAAACCTACTAATCTATCTCATTAGTTGTGGTTACTAGAGAGTGGTAATACATGCATACAGTGTAATTATTCACTGATGCAAGTAAAAGTCGCAGGATAAGACATTAGCTAACTAGAGGGTGAAAATTTATCTGTCAAGCGCTGAAATAAGAGCTTCAAAATCGTACTATTACACTTTTTAGCAGAAAATCTATCTTAATATTTTACAAGAATCGGTTCTCAAAGTGTGGATACATGGATGTAACAAGTAGAACCTAGACCTATTTTACAAGAATTGGTTCTTAAATTTTGAATCCACCCTATTCTACCTCTCTGTTGACTCTACATACAATTTTAGGCCAAGTCTAATGTCTTAGCAGTTTTACCTAGTTATTATCAGATAAAAACCTACATAAGATCCCAACCAGTTTCATTCGACGTTTGCCAAGTCTATTGGGCCTTCACGGACTCATGAATCACCATAAGACTAACAGAACAAACCAATCCCCTGTGGATTAGCTGGCCCAACCACAGGTGGTGGACAAGTTCGAAACTCAGGAGAGTACAGACCCACCCTCTACCTTCCAACCACTAAAAGACCAGGATTTAGTCCTAGGTATGGTTCAAAGTCGTGACGTGCTCCTACCACACATCCCACATTTTAATTCCTTTACTGTTGGTCCGAAGCCTTGGGGGCTGCTTCTCAAAACATCTAAGCTCATTTCACGGGGTGACACATTCACCATAGAGGAAATAAATCAAAACTTGAGTCAATTAAGTCATGTCCACAGACAACGTTCTCTTGCTTGAGAGAAGTAAACAACTCACATTGCGCGAAATAAGAGTTCTCATAAATCTAACAGCGGCAACTACCAGGTACTTTTCTTTTCTTCGTGTCAGAAAGAGAACTTTATCTATCACATTATTTAGAAGAAAGTTGCACCTGCGACACAGAAGAGAATCAACATTAAACCAAAGAATCAAACTTAGCATTTAGGAACCAAGCAAAACCATACCAAGATGAGAAGATCACTTTATTCTATAAGGATGGTGCACAATACAAAAACATAGGAGATCACAGATATTTAGTAGTATTTCAGGCTTGACGCTGCTTTGCTTTTCAGTTCCTCCATCAGAGCACTCCGAGTTACGGACAGTTTCTGCAGCACCGTCTGCCGGGCAGGATGATGTTATAGCATCAATGAGTTGACTTAGGTGCTTCTCGTAGAAAATTTCAACAATGGCCTCTCTCTGGAACAAATTTAAGGAAGATAATCAAGAGCTTGAAGTAAATAAAAGTCAAAAGTAGTTGTTGACTAGAGAGAACAACCTTATCTAAATACTATTATCATTTTTATCCATTTTCCTATAGGCCCTCCCAGCCTCTAGTTTTTAACTGTGTTTCCTCTTCCTCTACAGTTTCTTCCTTACCCTTCCCTTCCCCTAGTTACACATGGTCAGAATATTGAAATGCAGTTTCCCCGCTAAGAAAGGTCAGACATTATCAGTCAGGAATAGAATTGCGTAAGATGTTCCACTCACCATCACAATACTTGAGAAGTTATAAGAGAGAAAATTCTAGATCTGTAGGAGAAAAAAGGACATTGTACGTATCCATGTTTTAAATGCCAATCCTGTCATTAACTCGACTAACCTGAATTTTTTGGACAAGGTACTAAATTTTTACAGAAAATTAAAACTATTATGGTAGAACCAGAAAAGTTATGCGCAAAGCACCTGGGTTCCTGATGCATATGAATCCATGAGACTGCGCAGAATTTCAAGAAACTGGCAGTGCATTTCATCCCCAAAATCTGTTAGCATACCTTTGACCTGCAAATTTGAAACCATGCTATTATTTACTTCTAGTGCCTTGCATGGCAGCAAGCACGGCTACCCTCCATTTGAGAGGAATGCAAAGCCAAGGGAAAAAAATGTGAGAGGTAAAATTAACAAATATCGTCTAAGCCAAATAAAAGGGCACGTCTTAGTGCTACAATTAGGAAAATATCCAGCATATGGAAACAGGAAACATCAAAATGAGAAATGGAGGAGAGACAAACTACCTTCTCCAATTATTTATCTCATGAATCACATACCACATTCACAGCATAGAATAACTGAACATTCTCACACGACAGCAGCAGATGCCTCACAACTTAACATGTTGAAGGGGATAGGCATAAGATAACAAAATCCATATATTGAAGCACATCATCCCAACAGTTGAATAAATGTTACATGAAAGAATGCATTTTAGGAGCAGGTAACTAACAGCTAGACTCACACTGATAATACACATACTTCAGTAGTCTCCATTGTCGAGCAATCCTTGATTTTAATAATCTATGAAACAAGAAAAGAAGAAAAACCTAATCTTTGCTCACCAGAAGTCCAAACAAAGCAAGGCCTTCCTGACGAATTACATAAGATCGCAGAAGATTTGAATCTTGATTTAAGAATAGAATGAGGATGTCTGTCCTGCATCAGTTAGAATCATTTTGGATAAGAACTTCAGGGAAGCGACAACCACAATGATATGCAAAGACAAAAGAAAAAGGAAAAGAAAAAGAGTCTACTTGCTAAAATATAACGATATGGTCCATTACCCCATCAGGACTAGCTTTTTGTCTTGGCTCTGCAAAACATCAGCTATGATATCGAATATGCCTTCATTAACAAGATCCCTGCAACCATAATAGTATTTGCAGTTATATCACCTCATTTGCTATAAAAGCAACATAAGATAAATAAATAAAAAGGCAGCCCGGTGCATAAAGCACCTCGCGTTCATGCAGGGTTCGGGGAAGGGCCGCACCCTCACAAAGGTGTGATGTAGGCAGCCTACCCTGCAAGCATCAGTGGCTAATTCCACGGCTCGAACCCGTGTCCTATAGGCCACACGGAGACAACTTGTCTCCGTTGCTCCAAGTAACGGATTCTTCCAATATCAATAGGTTGATTGTTTCGCTCCCCCTTCCAACATAAGATAAATTAGACTGATATTTCATATGAAAGACATATGCGTGTGATGCATACCTAAATAGCCGATGTTGCTGGACCACTTGCAAGCTCTTACTCAAAGTACAAAACTCATGCAAGAAGTGCACCTACCCAAATCCAAGAAAAGCAAACATTCAGTGCAACAATGATGAGACTACAAGTACCCTATCTAGGTCTCCCGTCAAATATAAGAATAAGGAACAGAAACGTATAAGGTCAAGATGTAAAGTTACTACCACACATTTTAGGGATGGCTGAAAGAGGAATAAGTACATGATTTACCTATTATTATCATGGCTCAATAAAGGATATACTATGAGCGCAACAACATGCCAAATGCCAGGGACAGATTTTTGGATTTCTTTTTTAATCCAAAGTCCATCATAGTGATGGAGGAGTTAGGCTTGACTCCAACCTGTGCATTCCAGATTTTTGGATTTGTGGTGGAAGAAAAGACAATAATTTTCTAGCATGTCATCCAACAAGCTCAACTACTCTTTGCAATCTCACTACAGGTGAATAGCATAAAAAGTAAATTTTGGAACTAATGTTAAACAGACACTACGATACATAATTCTGCAAATTCCACTCCCACCCGAGTTCGAAATTTTCCTACATTTGCGCCAGGCAACTTCTATATCTAACCAGCACACTCTTTCTAGGCTTAAAAGGGAAAAGGAAGATCTAGCCCCGATGAGAAATTGGTTGAAAATATTTTCTTTTATCTGACCAGGATAAGGGTGGCATGTGGGCCGGTTAGGACCGGGACCGGCCCAGGACCGCAAGCCCACATGGGCGGTGGGCCTAAACGGTCCTAACCGGATAGGACCGGGACCGTGGGGTGGTGGGCCGGGTAGTGTGCCGGTCTCATAGGCGAGGCCCGCGAGACCGGGACCGGTTGAGAAGTGGGCCGGTTCAAGCGGTCCCAAACGGTCCTATCCGGGCCCAACGGATAATTTTAAAAAAAAAAATTACCGTTTGGCCATTTAAAAACTAGCCGTTTGGTCTGCCAAAATAGCCGTTGGCTATTTGCAAAATAGTCATTTAACCCCCCAAATTTTGTTTTAACCCCAAACTTTTTATAATTACACTTTTTTTCCTATTTTCAACTATAAATACTCCTTCATTCTTTCATTTTTCTCACAAAATCATCAATCTCTCTAATATTCTTCTATAATTGCTTACTTAATTGTTACAATTTGTGCAAAATTGTGAAGTTGGTGAATTGAAGTCTTCAAGTCTTCAACGATAATTATTTTTCAACAAGTTGTTCGTCAATTCGGTAAACTCGTTCCAACTCTTAAGTTTTAATATTATAGTTTTGTTTGTTTTATTTACTTTGCTTGATTAATTAAGATGGCTTATTCCTTAAAAAAATATTTAGTAAAAATAAGGGAAAATCCAAGAATGGTGAATCTAGTGGCCAATCTGTTCCTCCTCCACTTCCCCCGGCTCCCCGGCCCAAACCTGTTACCCGTCCTACACCTCCTATTCTTGATAGCGATAATAGTTTATTACAATTTACCGAGAGTCAATTTTGCCATAATATTGCACCCGGTGAACAATTAAACCATGAATATATGAATGCTCTTTATGGTAATCCAACTATTGATGAAAATGATGATGAAGAAATAGATTTTGATGAAACGCAACCGGATGACGATACACCCACTAGTCCTGCTCCTGAAGTTAACCCAACTAATAATAATCCAAATGATCCCCCGTCTGACCCTCCTGTTACTGCCCCTACTTTTTCTAGACAACCTTCTAAACGGGCAGAAACATCTCTTGTTTGGCCATTTTTTACTCAACTAAGAGAAAAAAATAGGGCTAAGTGTAAAACTTGTGGCAAAGAGTTAGTTTTTAAATATGTTGGAAGTCGGGGGGGACGGGAAGTTTGACTAGACACATATTGCTACACCCTCAAGATAAAGCTAGATATTTTCGTATGAAAGCTTTGGCCGAGGGGACAAGTGCACCTAGTCAGGCTGACCTTAGTACCGGGTCAAATCAATTTCAACCGGGAATTAACACTGTTACCGGTGGTATTTTATATTATGATCCAAAAAAAGATCGGGAAGAATTGGCAAAAATGGTTACTGTTATGTGCTTACCCTATAGTTTTCCTTCTAACCCTCACTTTGTGCATTATATTAGAAAAGTTTATAATCCTACTTATAAAGGTTTTCCTCGCACAACCGTAAAGAGTGATATTTATAAATATAAACATGAATATGAACAATATTTGCGCTATTTATTTACTCATATAAATTGTCGTGTTGCTATTACAACTGATATTGGTAGAAGTGGTAATGACTGTGATTACCTTACTGTTACCAGTCATTGGATTGATGAGGATTGGATAATGCAAAAGCGCATTATTGCTTATAGAATAATTAATTCACGTCACACAGGGCAGTTTATTTCTAGCACGATTACGGATATTTGTAGATATTTTTGCATTAGTGATAAAATAATGTCAGTTTCAATGGATAATGCTACTAGTAACACAAATGTTGTAGCCTTGCTTACCACTACACTAAGTCCTGCATTTAGTAACATTTTTCATGTTAGATGTATTTGTCATATTTACCATTTAATTGTGGGTGATGGTATGCGAATTTTAAATGTTGAAATTGAAAAGGTTAAAATGGCTCTTAATTGGCTTTTTTATTCAAACCGTAGAAGTAGACTTAGAGAATATTTTAAAAGATGCGATGAATTTGGCCTAAGAGAAAGAAAGGTTCCTAAACCTTGTCCAACTAGATGGAATTACATGTATGAAAGTTTAGTTGTTGCATATGAATATAGAAACCCCATAAACTCAACGTTTAATGCTCATGTAAGTGATGATGATGAGCACCTTACAAATGCGGATTGGGCTAATGTTAAAATGCTTGTAGATTTTTTAGAAAAATTTCATATTGCTACAAATGAATTTTCTGGGCAATATTATCCTACTATTTCTAACTGTTTAGTTTATATTGCAGAACTTGCAAATTTGTTTGATCATTTTTCAGAGGGTGGAGAAATTTATCAACTTGCTATTGATTCCATGAGAAAAAAATTTAAAAAATATTTTTTCCCTATTCCCCCTATTTATGGTGTTGCTGCATTGTTAAATCCTACTATGAAATTAGGAGGTCCTCAATTTTGGTATGAAACTGTTTATAATGGTTTAGCACTTGAAGATGAGGAGTTGTCTACACTTGCGGACGCAATAGCCTCAATTAAAATAAATGTTCAAACTATTTATAATGCTTATCAAGTTGCATTAGATCATGCTAGACCAAATGTTCCAACTCCTTCTTCTTCTAGTTCTCAATCATCTAAAAGAACTGCGGGAGTAAGAGCACTTAGTGCTTGGGCAGGGTTCAGGGGTTCTCAAGGTTCTAGTACTAGTGATTTTTCACAACTAAATGAGCTTGAAGTTTATTTGTCACAGGGAATTGAGGAAGTGAATCCCGACGGCTCCTTTAATATTTTGGAATGGTGGAAGGACAAAGAAAAACACTTTCCGATTCTTTCAAGGATGGCCCGAGACATTTTAACTATTCAAGCTTCAACAGTGGCATCAGAGAGCGCTTTCAGTCAAGCAAGACTTCAACTCGGTGATTATAGAGCGTCTATGAGGGAGAGCTTGGAAAAATCAGTACTTTTCAGAGATTGGATCCGTTCGGAAAGAAGAAATTTTGGACTTGCTGAATCACAACCAGAGGTAGACGAAGCTTATGAAGAAATGCTAGCTGAACTTGCGGAGGATGATGCTTCGCCTGGAAGCGGTGATGACCAAGCTTCATTTCCGCCACCACCAACGGAAATTCCTCCGGACCTTGAAGGATTTATGAAATTTGTAAGAGATACCATGTAAATTAATATGTAACTTGTATTTTGGCACATCTTGATTAGTTTCTTTTTCTTCTCAATGGTGGTATTAGCACCTTGTTGTGCTCATTCCATAGGGGGAGGAAGACTAAGAAAGATATTGCCATGATTTTTTAATGCTATAATAAAAATATAACGCATTGCTTTGAATATCTCTTTACAATATTTTTGTCTTTTTATATATCTTAAGCTATACATATAGTATATATATATATATATATATATATATATATATATATATATATATATATATATATATATATATATATCTATATTATATACATAGTATATAAGTCATATTCGATAGTATACATCTTACGATATACTATATATACATCTTAATATAGTAAGATGTATATATGTATATATATATATATATAAGCTATACATACATATAGTATATATATATATATATATATATATATATATATATATATATATACATAGTATATAAGTCATATTCGATAGTATACATCTTACGATATACTATATATACATCTTACTATAGTATATCGTAAGATGTATACTAAGATATACTATATATACATCTTAAGATATATATATATATATATATATATATATATATATATATATATATATATATATATATATATATATATATATATATATATATATATATATATATACATCTTACTACATACTATATAAGTCATATTCGATAGTATACATCTTACGATATACTATAGTAAGATGTATATATAGTATATCGTAAGATGTATACTATCGAATATGACTTATATACTATGTATATAGTAAGATATATATATATATATATATATATACATCTTAATATAGTAAGATGTATATATAGTATAGTGTAGTAAGATGTATATATATATATAGAGAGAGAGATCTTAAGCCATATTCGATAGTTAGTATATATATATATATATATATATATATATTATAACGCATTGCTTTGAATATCTCTTTACAATATTTTTGTCTTTAAATTTGAATTAAAAAATTTAGGTGACAATTCTATAATATAATTTACTAGGAATTGCCTTAGATATTTTTGTTACCATTTTTTTTCTCTAACTTGTATAAAAATAATTTAAAAAATAGAAAGTATCTGTTGGGCCCACTTGGGCTCGCTTAGGCCCGGGACCGGCCCACTTAACACGGGACCGTTAGTTCGTGGTCCCGGACCGGTTCCAACAAGAAGCCCGCGAAGCCCACTTAGGAACGGGCCCGGCCCACATGCCACCCTTAGACCAGGATACCAAGAGTTTCGTATTCCACTTGCTTTAAACAATTCGAATGGAAAATAACTAACTAAAAAGAAATCCCTTAGCTTGCTGCTTAAACATAAACCCAAAAAATTCTGGAAAATGATCCTTACCACCCCCCCTCCCACCAAAAAGGAAAAAGATGCAACTACTGAAACGTCTTTAATATAAAGAGAAATGACACCACGCACGGCTTCCATTGAATGATTCAAAAAGTCCAATGTAGTGAACTTGTCTTTTGCAACTTAACATTGAGTATTTACAATCTCTGTTATTTATTATGTTATTTATTATATGCAAGCTGATATTCCCACTCCCACCCCGCTCAAGATTAGTAACCTAGACATGAGTCCAGAGAAATTATGAGATCCTGAAGTGATCTGATATATATGGAAGACCATTGGGATTCATTAGTTAATAAATGACCGATAACAAGAATGGGGATTTGGTGGGTGATAAGCCAAGATATACCCAGTGTTTTAAAAAGCGATCACTTCGTCGCTGTAAGCAAGAAGCGACGCAAAGCGATGGCTGCTCGCTTTTCCATGCCTGAGGCGACTCGACCAGATGAAGCGCGAAGCGACTTTGAAGCGTGAAGCGCAGAAGCACTCGCTTCTGTTCAGAGGGGTCAGTTTTTTTTAAAAAAAAAGCTTGGGTCTGTTCTTTTATTCTACAAAACAGACCCCTAAGACCAAATTGAACGACAATTTCTCTCTTCTTCCCAAAATCAATTGCTGCTGCTAGGGTTTCAGTCGCCAGAGACCTCTAGGTAATTTTTCTTCTTTTTTTTCTTTTTTCTTTCTTTTTCTTCTTCTCCTTTTTTTCTTTCTTCTTTCTTCTTCTTGTTCCCGTCCAGGCATCTGCTCACCCTGAGGTATTTTATCTTTTTTTCTTTCTTCTTCCTTCCTTCTTTCTTCCTTCTTCTTCTCTTCTCTTTTTCAGTTTTTCTCGTCCAGCCGTCTGCACAGCTAGGGCAGGTGTTGATTAATTTTATATGTATTTCATTTTAGAAAATTAATTATTATTATTTGATTTTCTTAATGTATTTTTCAGTATATAAAATTAATTATTATATATATGTTATGTTTTCAGTTTATTTGATTAATTTTATATGTATTTCATTTTAGAAAATTATATATGTTATATTTTAGTTTATTTGATTTTTTTAATGTGTATTTCGGTTTATAAAATTAATTATTATATATATTATATGTATTTTCAGTTTATTTGATTATGTATTTTCTTATATCTTAATAGGGATTTCAAAATGTCTCAAAGATCGAAAGATAAAGACCCGGCTTGGCGATATGGCGATAGAGTTAATGAGAAGAATACAAATGTTGTATGCAAGTTTTGTAACAAGATTACAACAGGTGGAATTTATCGCTTTAAATTTTATCTTATTGGTGGCGATAGAAACGTCACAAGTTGTCCGAAATGCCCACCGGAGGTGAGGGATGAAATAAAGAATTTTGTTGAGAAGAAGAAGGAGCAAAAAAATCAAATAAGTCATCAACCATTTGTGACCAATCTTGATGATGATGATGATGATATTGAAGAAAGTGACAAAGGGGAAGAGATGCAATCTCTTTAAGCAATGGATTGACGGGTACGAGTAAGACTAAAGGTCCTGTAGATTGCTATTTCCTAAAGAAGCTAGAAGCAAAGAGCGGTGGAAAAGATGTACAAAAAATTGCTAAGGACATTTTGAGGGATCGTGCAGTTAGAGCTTTTGCACGATGGGTCTATGACGATGGGCTCCCCTTCAATTGTGTCAACTATACTGACACTTTTGAAGACTTTATTGAGGTCGTTGGTCAATATGGACCTGGAATGAAGCCTCCCACTTATCATGAAATCAGAGGTCCTTATCTAAATAAGGAAGTGGAGGAGACTAATAAAATTGTGGAGGAACATAAAGTTGTGTGGAACAAGTATGGCTGCTCCATTATGATGGATAAGTGGACGGCAAGAAATGGGAAAATGATTATTAATGTGTTGGTGAATTCTCCCAAGGGAAGTTTGTTTCTTGAGTCGATTGATGCTAGCGACTCGTCCACTTACCACATCAAAATGTTCACCTTGTTTCAGAACACCATTGAAAAGATTGGCCAGAGCAAAGTTGTTCAAGTGGTCACTGATAATGAGAGTGAAAATGTGAAAGCGGGTGGCATGGTGCAAGGAGCGTACCCGAATGTTTATTGGACTCCATGTGCGGCTCATTGTATCAACTTAATATTCAGGGACATTTTCAAGGAAAAACCCTTCTCTACAGTTTTTGGCCAGGGCGTTAGGGTACATTCTTATATTGCTCAGCGGCCCTTGTTATTGAATATGATGAAAAGATTCACCAGACAAAAAAATTTGGTGAAACCGGGCAAGACAAAGTTCGCCATTGCTTTCTTGACTTTGCATAGTATCCACTTGCAAAAAGCCAATTTGAGAAAGTTGTTCATTTCAGAGGACTGGAACAAGAGTAATTTGCAAAGGAAATTGGGGGGAAAGATGTTGCACGCATTATTCTTTCTTATTCTTTTTGGAATAATGTCCTTCATGCTCTTAAAATTGGTGGCCCTTTGGTTAAAGTACTATGTTTGGTGGATGGGGAGCAAAAACCACCAATGGGCTACCTCTATGAAGCTATGGATAGGGCCAAGGAGGCTATTCAAGCATCATTCACTGATGAGCAGAAATATGCAAAGGTCTTTCAGATCATTGATTCAAGATGGACGGAGCAACTTCATCGACCTTTGCATGCAGCTGGACTTATTCTGAACCCGTCACTCTTTTATGATCAGTATAAGAATAATTCATTGGCTAGAGAAGTGTGGATAGGATTCCATTAGTGTGTCATTAAGTTGACCTCAGATGAAGACTTGCAAGAAAAGATAGTAGATCAGTTTGCTATTTACAAGGCAGCTGAAGGACTTTTTAAGCTACGACTGGCTACTAAACAAAGAAAGACGAAGTAGCCAGGTGACCAAGTGCTTCTATATTTTATAGCTCTAACTTTTAATGTATTTTTTATACTTATTAACTCTTGAATATTTTTTTTAACTTCTATAGTTGAGTGGTGGGACCAATATGGTGCAGAGACTCCAGATTTACAGACTTTCGCCATCAAAGTTCTAAGTTTAACTTGTAACTCATCTGGATGTGAAAGGAACTGGAATGTTTTTTAACACGTGAGAAATAAAAAGAATGATTTCGTGTTTTGAGATAAAGTAAATTATATCTCAATTGTCCTAACTCCTACTAATTGGTTGACACATCTTGTTTGCAAATTCATACAAAGAAGAGGAATCGACTAACCTTGAAACGCCACCATAATCTAGTGTTCATAAAATACAATAGAGCATTAAGGCGTCGCTACAACCACCGCAATCTAATTGATCCAATTCTTTTGGACAATATTGATGAGGCTAATGAGTGGCTAACCGGAGTCCCCGAAAATTGTGAAGATGAAGAAGTATTTGAAGGCGACTCTAATTTCACTTGGAGTGATGTTGCGGATGCTAGTGGAGTTGGAGAGAATCCTTATGGTTTAAGGGGGAATACTTCAAGTTCAATCTCGATTAGAAAAGGAAAAAGTGTGGCTACTACAAGTCGATCCTTATCCCTAATTGATGAAGATGAAAGTGATCATGAAGAGGAAGAGGAGGGGGAAGAAGAAGATGACGAGCAATATGAAGATAATAGAGGAATTCAAGATTTTGACAATCTTGAAGAAGAACAAGAAGAGTAGAAGAATAAGATGTTGATTCTAGTAATTTAGTAGCTTTGATTTTGCTTGTCCTATGGTTTGTGGAGGATTTGGTGGTACCTACTTTTAAGTCTTTAAATTGAACTTTTTGATTATTTATAGTGTCTTTGCAAGGTTTACATTATGTTTTTTAAGAATTGTGCTTCACTTCAATGAAGCGTGCGCTTCGCTTTTGACGCGAGGCGAGCCCCTGTCGCTTTTTTGCGCTTCTTGCTCTCAAACACACTGGATATACCATGGGTAATAAGAGGGAAGAGGCGCTCGACACAATCAATTCCAGGAGGAGGGGGGAATGCACGTAATTCTCACCGAGACAAAAAAATACTAGGTAATTTTTCCCATTGGCCTAAGCCTTGGTAGACAGATTTACCCTATGCTGGTGGGAGATAGCAGGTACCCCGTGAAATAGTCGAGATAGAATGTGTATTTTTCTTGTTTTTAATAGAATGTGGTTACTAAAGCACCAACAAGGTGCTAATAGAGGCCGAGGAGGAAGATACACACAAGCTGGTGCTTTATGTGAAAGATAGCAGGAGATGGTGTCAACAATTTGTTACGTCATTGTCCTGTTGCACACAAGTTATGGTGTATGGTGTGGAATATATTTGGAGTCGTAGAGAAGTAGAATAAAAGCAGAAAGTAGCACCCCTAGCGGTCATGTGGACATGATGGAGGGAAAGGAACGAGAATGCATTAAAGATTGAAATTACTTTTGAACAGATTATAGGAGAGCGCCTTTAAGATTAAGGTTGGTACTTAAGATTTGGGTGCTCTTTGTAGAGAACCATGTTTGTTTGTAAGGTTCTTTACGTGGTATACTATCTTGATTGCAGTGTTTCTCCATATTGTTACAAGAAATTACTCTGTATTATCATTATCAACGAGTATAAAGAGGGAAAAGATTGCCCTCAAATCTTATGTTTGACCAATTCAATTACTGACAAAACAGCAAGCAAAAAGAATATAAAAGAATGATGACCCAACAGAAAATAAGATAAGAATCCAAAGACTACAAGGACAAGCAATTATCAGAAGCTGACAAGATAGTGAACAATTAAATGTCTTCTAAGAAAAGAACAAAGAAATCAATTAATAGCTGCAATGCAAGAGAGGCAAGCATAAAAGAGAGAGGAAACAACAATTTTCTTTACCAAATTTTTCTTTGACTCTGCAGATGTGGAAGGCGACTTCAACTTTCCAAACAAATCCTGAATGAAGGTGCTATCATCTTTTAAGAGAGATACAACCTGTATCAAAACCAAATAATCAGGAGACCATAATAACCACAAGATAGAATATTTTAACTACAGCAAAAGCAAATCTTACAACTGCATTGTTTGCATGGATTATGGAATTAAGGTTTGCAACTGTTGCGTCATCCAACATTCGAGGCAAAATGACATCCTGAATGTTAGTCCCACAAACTATAAGTTTCATTGATAGTACATGGTCTAAAAGGTAAAAAAGAAAAAAAAAAGTATCACCTTCAGATAGCCAACTCGGTATGTTTGATGTATCTTTGAAAGGACTAATGGATCTTTAATAGCTATAGCCTACCACACCCACAAGGGAAACAAGACACTTCAGCAAACATTCCTCAGAGGTCCTCGGAAGTCAGTAGGAGGTATGGAGTAGAAAAGAAACATAACATACCTCCTTAAAGACCACATGCTCTTTCAGAAAATTGCGATGATGAACATGAGGAGCATCTGGATCATCTGTTGACCAAAATATGCATCAGGCCATTCCAAAATGAGAACAAGTAAGCAAAGAAAGCTTGAAAACGGCAAAAATATTAACTCATCAAACAGATTATGGTTATCCACATACAAGAAACCCAAATTCACAATCCACAGTGCTATACGCGCATCAAGAATGTCCTTGTTATATACAACTCAAAACACTTCGCCAATAACAATGACAAGCCCTAAAGTGTCCCACTCCAACAACAAATGCGATTGAGTTCAACATTCTAAACTACAACAAAAATAAACAAGGATTGAACCTAAGCACTTGGTCTAGTAAGAGTTTGCAGTTTTCAAAAAGCACATACCAGAAAAGAAAGCAAGGCCAAATCCCGAAACAAGAGGATTAGCAGCATATCTAAAGAGCACCAAATGAAAGACTCAGTCACTCCTTTTTGCAGATAAGTGACTCAGCTACTCAAGTAGAGGAGATAATATAATCAAGGGAAAAAGTTCAGTATTGCCCCTGTACTATTGTAAATAGTATACGTTTGTCCTCCGTTTCATTTTACATCCAAAATCCACCCTACCGTTAACAAAGTAAGCGGAACTGCCCCTAACCCTAACGGATGGCCAATGTGGCACCTGACCCACTCCATTTTTTCCATGTCAGCTGCCAAGTCACTTATTTACTCAATAAAAAAAATTAAAACATATCCCCCCAACCCCACCCCCTCCGGGCTCCCTACTTCTTCTTCTTCCATGAGTTCTTCATCTTTGCTTCAAATTTTTCAATCCAAACTAGGCCAAGTTTTTCATCAAACTAACTCAAGTTGCAACCATAACTTCTCGACATTAATATTCTCAACAAATTCCAGCTAACACTTTGCTTAAACTTCAGCAAATTAGAATACCCATTTTATGTTCTCAAGCATTCTTACAAATCCTTTAATGGTGATTTTTTTTTTCCAAATCTATAAACATCAGTGTTATTCTTCCCGTTTCAAGCTCCAATTTTTATTTTTTTCACTCGATTTCAGTAGGAAACAAGCAAGAATTTCAGATTCTTGAGTCTTTTTTCAACTTCAAATTTCGGCAACCCAAAAAATGGAGTACAAATTTGTTCTTCACTTAAATCCACGAATTTAATGTTTGATTCACGATTTTAAGCTCCAAACAACAACACCCAGCTGATTTCCTCCATATATAATCAACAAATCGAATTGTCAACTTCAAGTTTTCGACACCCAAAGAACACACCATAATGGGTTTCGAGATTCTCACGACTGAATTTCCAAACTTGAAACAGAGATGAGTGATAGCACCAGTGAATCCAAACAACTTCATAAAGGGTCACAAAATTCTCCAGGACGAACACAGGTGGCCTCAAAACGTTGTGCTTTTTCATAATCATTCAATCAGATAGAGACTTAGGAAAAACTATACCCACAATTTATTTAAGCACAAGATTAGAATGCACGTCTAAACTACTATAGCAACAGCACAATTGAAAATTTAGTAACAACAATTTCAACCATCAAAGACGTAGCATCTGACAAACAAGAGCAGTCGAGAAACTCATGGGCCAGAGATGGAGAAACAGTGAAAGTGTGAGCAACACCAAATCATGGTCAATCACAAGCAATCGACGGAGCATACCAATTTCACAACAGAAAAATCACAGCAGTAGGCTAACGAGCGACGTCCAAAACAACAGGAGCGCCGGAAACTTAGCAGTCACCGTAGTTCGTGTATTCCGGCCAGATTAAGAGAAAAGAAAGGCCACCAAATGACATACCGGTCACATCCGTTCAGATCCGACCAGATCCAAGGGTTTCGGATGGACCTTCAACGAGATGGAGTTTTCCAGTGATAGAGGTTCCACCGTTTTGGTCGCTGCTTTTGTCGTAACTCAAGGAGAAAGAAAGAGAAAGGGAATAGGGTCAAGTGCCACATTGGCCATCCGTTAGGGTTAGGGGCAGTTCCACTTACTTTGTTAACGGTAGGGTGGATTTTGGACGTAAAATGAAACGGAGGACAAACGTATACTATTTACAATCGTACAGGGGCAATAATGAGCTTTTTTCCTATAATCAAACACTAGTTTACCTCGAGCAAATTTTCTACCTTTTCCCTTCTACTTTGTCATCCAATTATCAACCCCCCAAATGCTCTTTAAATCAAATAAAACAACTAACAGCACAATGCATAAAAATTTTGCAACTCAATTGCCAAAACATACATTTGCCATTCACATCTGCAGATTAAATTTTCCACTGAATTTAGGAATGGCAATGGGGCGGGGCGGGACGGGTTTGAGCTTAACCCGCAAAATTTTAACTCGCCCCGCATAGCAGTTTTTTCTATTTTCAACCCACCCCGCCATGCCCCGCAAAGACTCGCCCAGCAATTTTTTTTTTCATTTGTTATTTTTGCTGAAAAAGCACAAGTTTAATATTTTATTTTTTTCAGTTTCCTAAATCCCTCATATGGATCCAACTATTATATTTTTATTTTCAGAAATTATAATATAAAATATAACTTAATTGAAACGCGTAAAAGCTAGAAAATAAACGTGTTGAAAAGCGTAACATCAACATATCGTATACCTAAATTTACATATTAACTTGTACTTGATATATTTCCATATAACAAATATGCACCATAATTATTTTATAACTAGTTTATAATATATAATATGTAAGCTCATATATGTGAACATATACTTTCTGCTTGATTTTATAGTATTTTTCTTTTCTCCGTTTTCAGTAAGAATTATCTCCTAACCAGTTACTTTATAAATACAAGAAAATGACCTCACAAGAATTTCCTATATTCATTTACTAATCTTTTGTCAAAAAAAGACCGTATGTATATAATTAAAAGAACCTTTTTAAGGACATAATACGGATCCCCCTCTTGTAGGCCACCATATGATACCCAAAAACAAAGACAAATGGAAAATAAGTTGATTCAATCACCTATAAATTTAGTGCAGAAAAGTACCAATGTCACAGAGAATTTTCTTCACTATTTTTTTGCCTTATTTGTACGGTCCATAGTGACTTCCATAGAGTAAACCCGCAAGGAACCGCAATAAAACCCGCAACCGCCCCGCATAAGATCAAACCCGCCCCGCCCCGCACCGCCCCATTTCCATCCCTAACTGAATTGCCAAAACATACATTCACCTAAGATTCATATAGATGATATTTACTAGTTAGGAATAGGCTTTAAATTTGTTAGAGAATTTTTAATATTATTAATATTTTATTATTATTATTATTATTATTATTATTATCATACATACATATATATATTAAAAAAACTTAATTTCAGTACTACTCTTATTTTATTTTGGTATGATTATGATATGAGTTGAGCTTAAGGAAAGAAGTGCGGATTCATATCGCCGACCCCAACTTTGTTTAAGATTGAGGCGTAGTTGTTGTAGATAAGGAAATTAAAATGAACCATATCGAGTTGAAATTCTAATCATAGAGCTAGCGGCTAACACTCATGCGTAAAAGAAGCAAAATTGGTTACCATATACCGCAACTAAAATGCAAATATAAGTAAGTTGGAAGAAAGGAGCACATCCACTACAGGTCTTCAAGCAATCCTATCTTC
Source organism: Nicotiana tabacum (assembly GCF_000715075.1). Lineage (NCBI taxonomy): Eukaryota > Viridiplantae > Streptophyta > Magnoliopsida > Solanales > Solanaceae > Nicotiana > Nicotiana tabacum. Next base: position 133,252,598 of record NC_134094.1, on the reverse strand, counting down.
TTTTGCCCTTTATCGGTTTTTTTTTTTTTTTTGGGGGTGGGGGGAGGAAGAGGTTGGCGATTCAGTATATAATTAAACAATAGAGTTCCATTGGGATCAAAAGAAGTCATTTTAACTAAAAATCGAAAGTAATAAAATCAAAAACTTACATTCAAGACACCCAATAATATCTATTATCAGCTCATCACCAAATATTTTTTCAAAGATCTGAGAGCTATTGAGCATAACTGCAAGAAACCACTTCATGCTGATTAGTTAACACCCACAAAAACAAGCAGAACTATTCACAAAAGAAAAACGGGTGACGAATAGACAATACTAACTGATTCCTCTCACTATTTTGAAAAGAATGTGAAGATTCTCAATGTTCTCCAGATCTTCAGAGATGCTAAATAAATCCATCAGCTTACGGAAAAAATCTTGCTGTGGAAGAAAAAAACCAACTCAGAGTGATTCACCCATGACTCAGAAAACAAGGAAACAAATGAATAAACAAGCAAGTTTAGGATGATCCAAGATCAATGAAAAGAGCGAAACACTTCTCATGTTTTCCCCTTTCTGGGATTTTCTTTTTCTTTTTGATTTTTTTTTTTTGGGGGGGGGGGGGGGGGCATTTCTCTCGTCTTACATAAATCAGAAACTCCTTGGAGAGTGCACCAACAACTTGAATACAGTATTGCACTTAGCATAAAGGATATCACAAACAGTACAAAGGATTCAAAGGCCTCCAGCTATTCCAAGACTGGTATAAGGATGAAAGAGGCAGGGAGGGAAACTGAGGGGTCACTAGAGATTACGCCGGCGACGGAAAATTCTGTGCAGATTCCAAAGGAGTCATGGGCCCCTGTTAAGCTACCAGGGCCCAGATTGAATACAGCTTGACGTGGAAGAGGGCTAAAGTGGGAAAAATCAGGGGGGTGAAGAGTGGTTGAGGAAGGAGCCCTGGCAGTACGAAAGACTAAACTGTACATACAACCACCATTTTAAAGGCACTGAAAAGTTTACCACACCTATCAAAATTGATAAGAAATGGACATTGGGCCTAACTCAACCCCAAAAGCAAGCTCGTGAGGTGAGGATTGCCCAAGCCATATAAAGAGATCAAGTCTCCCATCCCTAAGTCGATGTGCGAGACTCAACAAAAAATTTATACCTAACATATGAAAACAAAGGTAACATCCACTCATGGTTCAGTTTCCATTTTTCCAACTTATCTATAACAGATAATTAAGTTCTCATCCAGTTATTGTTAGTGTAATCAATAATTGCTTCTAAAAAGGGAAGACCCAACATCTGTATCTTCAAGATAGGTGATGAATATGATAGCGAACAATTCCTAAGCTGACATGCTCGAAGCAGTTTCACAACCATTGCCACTCTTGGCTTCTTTGTTACGAGGGAGATATTACTGATGCTAATATGAGGTCACACAACCCTCATTTTAATGAAGATTTATTGCCCGAAAAGAAATCAAGCTTAGAGAACTGAAAGATTCATGAAGCTCACATCATGCAATATTAGTTCTGTAACACGCAACTGATCAGCAATGCCACTCTCCACAACTGTCTGCAAAACAAACAATAAACAACAAATTTTCAGAAATCAGCAAACAGTATGAAAAGATTTACAGCACTCGAAAGAGTATTGCCTTCGCAAAAAATAAAAGAGAGCTTTACCTATGGTGCATCCCTTATAATGATATTGGCCCTAAACTTTTTACTTTTACAGGCCTTTTTATTTGGTTGGGATGTGGAAGGTACCCAAGGAGAGTGTTAAAGGCCTCGAGGTTGAAACTAACCACAAACCTAATAGACATTCAAACTTTGAGAACAAGTAATTTTTTTAATAATGGTAGTGTTTGGGCGAGCTTGCGCACACCTCAATTATTTATAGGTACTAAATAACTTAGCCACCAAGGCTTAGCAGATGGGAAGAAATCACCTACCCAAGTCTCAAAGAAAAAAAAAACACCAACTTCATTGACCACAAGCCAAACCCTTGGGTGCAACTTTGAGAATAGGTGATCATCAGGGCAATATAAGAAAAAGACATTTGAACTATTTAAGAAGAAAAGAAATACTGGAAGGAGGACATTCAGATAAACCTCAAGTATCTGGCAAAGCGTAGAAAGCTCAACCGGAGGCAACTCCCTCAGGTCACTGTTGACACTATGAAATGTCTCATCTGAAAATAGTAAGGAAAAAAAAGAAAAGAAATAAATAAGTAATATACATAAAACCTTTTTCCGATAGGTACGAAAAATGAGCCAATAGAAACCAACAGTAATTTGTAAAGAGAGCCCAATGACAGGTGTCCTTGAAGTAAGAGTGAAACTATGTGAACCTATTTTTGTAATGCATCGATTTACTATTTCCTTTGTCGTCATACTTATAATTTTACACTCTTTTTTCCCGAAACAATCAAGACTACAATATCATGAACCCCAGACTCTCCATTGGAGGATCTCTGATATAGGCGGACAGCAGAACATACAGCCTCAATCCCGTTTCACGTGATAGCCCAACTTTATGAGGTCAAGATTATCGATTCGTAAATCCAAGTTATTTCTTGATAAGGTAAAACTTTATTAAATAAAAAGGGTACCAAGATGGTACAAATGCTATTCGTAAATCCAAGCTAATCAATTAATTCAAATTTTTTAAAATGAAATGTGAACGTGAAAAACAAATTTGGTAATAAAAATCTGCGGAAGCTAATTTTTACAAATTTTAAATTAAAAGGGAATACAGTAGTAGCAATACATCTATATGTTCAAAGTAATCCTCGTCAAAATGAACACTTCGCCAAGAAAATAAGGTTAAAGGAAGAGCTCCACCAGTCAGACAACAATATCCACTTTTTTTAATAAATCATTCTGATGCAGGAGTATCTCTCATTGCATCTCCCAACTCAGTCAGAGGATTATATATCGTCAATAACATGTCTCACATACACTCATATCAAAATCATCAACAATGCGCCTCACATAAACTAATCATTGTTCCCAACAGAATAATTGACTCACAATCATAACAATAGCAATTGAAGTGTTTAACAATAGCAACTCAAAAGTATTCGTGGGGAAAATTTTTATACTAAGTGACGACAAATTGCAATTGACTTTCACATTTCCAGTTTGACAATTGAGTTGAGGACCAAAAGTCTTAGCAACCTATGCTAACCAAGAAGATAAAGTTCCATTTCCAACTCAATTAATTGGGAAAAATGGACCGAAATTTTTCAATGTACATACTCCTTATATTTGCATGGGGCCAGAAGTATGACTATCCCGTATCATAATTGCAGCCAAAATTTTAAAAACTCAGAATCATGGGAGCTCAACAATATTCTGTTTTTCAAGAGTATAAAATGATTACGTTAAAGACTTACTGTTAAGACTACTGAAGTGCATATTCCTTTGCACAGTACATATATGGTCCCTACAAAGCAAAAAAAGACATAAGATGTTATTTGCTGATGTTTCTAACAGCTTCTAAAAAACAAGGAGGGAAGTATAACCAAACAAAAAGGAGATAAATGTAAAAATTTATTTTCCAAAAACTTGCCATATATAGGAGCAACCAGTCGTCTCTTGAAAGCTAAGAGCTAGTTCAGTTGAATACTCTGGATCCCTCCAAGAAATAATTGTATCTGAATAGAAGAATATTTTATTCTGAAACTGAATAACAACATAATAGAATTCATAGAAGGGGAGAAAGGGGACAAAACTATGGAGCTTGAGGATACCTTCTTGCTTCCGATAGATATCCTCTGCACTAATACGGTGCAGAAGCAAAGTCTCGTTACCATCTTCATCAAGTACAAGCAATCCTAGTTCTTCCGATCTCTGCATCAGCATCCACAATCAGAAGCAATAAATTAACCCTCTCAATCGGTTCATATGAATCATTTTTTGACAAAACAAGCAAAATGGTATAAACTGAACATCAAACATTCTACTAAAACTCACCTCTATATAATCCACAGTTACATGCCCTGTTCCTTGATCATCCCATTTTCCATCGTCATTAAGACGATAGACCTTTACACGCTGCAACATAGATGGGACAAGGTTAATCTTACAAAATTGAATTAATACGAGAAAGTAAGAAAGACCAACTGCAAGGCCAAATATATTAGTAGGCAAAGCTGCTTAGGAATGTTCATCAGCCTGTAAAGAAATCATAGTTGGGAAAGGGCAGGAAGGTTCTTCTTTGTTTTTTGTTTTGTGGGAGGTGAGAGGCAAGGTAGGTTCTCATAAAAAATACAGAGATAAAGATACAAGAATGTAAAAGAAAATCTACATTGAGTACAGAAAAGCGCACAGAACAAAAAGATGCTACAACCTGCACAAGTATTCCAAAACCTCCTGCACACCGGAATTGCAGAGGAAGTTTCAGCTGGTAACGACAAACCAAACACAGTTCCACTCATGTAACCAATTTGCGTTTTAAACAACTTTAATATATCTTTTTAAATTAAAAAAGAAGTGATAGATCTTTTCATTTCTGCACAAAACTGGACAGAGTTTTCCCCCCCGTAGATTCCCCTGATAGTTATTTGAACTTTGTTACCTCCTTAGTATTAGCCTCAACATCTGTATTGGAGCTAGCATTATACCTTTTTTGCTATAAATCTGCTGTAACTATTATGCATCTTCTTGATGCCAGCAATCAAATCAATTGTTTCATCAAAATAAACTGGACAGAGTTTAATACCAATATCTTTTATTTTTTATTTTTAGAAAATGTAATTGCAGTTTATAAGTTATAACCCAATATCACATCCAAAAGAATAAGATTACTTGCTATGCGACAAATATCAGATGGTAAAGTCACTGGTAATAAGAATAGGAAGTGCAATAACATCTATTTTTTTCAAAGGACTAGCGCAGCAATGCCAAGATACTATCCTACATCGGCACAAGTTCATCTCCAATGACATCTCGACTGATGCAATCCATTACCAATCTGCAAACTCTATACTAAACTTCGCTCTTAATATCCAATATGTTGATTCACTTATCAAAAAAAATATCCAATATGTTGATTGACAAACCAATGATGTTGCGTACCAATCAGTTAGAGTAAGATATGTAGATCGTCTATATTCGTTGGCTCATCAATACTAAATAAAATTCCTTTTAAGAAACGTTGGCCCTCTACATCAATCTCAACTACTTGGTATCACCTTTATAGATTCTTTAATAAATGGTATTCTACTCTAAGCTAAGTTTGCATCAATTCCAAGAGATTTTAGGCCTTCTGAGACAACTTACAATGTGTGATCTTAGGTCTTCTTTGTCTTCATTTATTACCTTTTTAAACAAGTAACGAAAAGTTTGCCTCCTTTTTAACTTCAACCATCATATTCTTAAATACCTACCAACCAATGGATGTGGAAATCTATGCAAGATATGACCAAACAATCTCGAGTGACCTTCTCCAATGTTTCCTCTATATTCGCTTTTTGCATCCTCTACTAGATGCGTACATTTTTAATATTCTTTGTTGATAAATAAGAAGACAGCACAAAAGTTCACGTTGTCGATAAAGGATCATTTCTAATATTGTACGGACTTGTACCATTGCACGCCTATCTTCTTTTTCTGTTTTGATAAGTAGGTAAAATTTTATTAATGTAAACAGACGAGCAATAAGCTAATGGTGGACATTACATAATAGGAGGCCCCTTTATAAAAATACAGATCTTAACATCTGCATATTTACAACATTCATCTTGTGGATATATTGGACCTTGGAGGTCCAACATTTACTCTCATGCAACATTGCTGGTCTCATAAGTGTTTTACAAACTTGCATTTCATGTAGTTAGATATTTTTTTGCCATATAGTAGTCTTGTAACACTCCTCCATTTTTTTTGATTTGCACCGGGTGTCCGAGTCTCTTTGAGCCCCGACTACTCCCGGGGGTGCACAGGCCCTCGGCAAGGAGTTTCCCGCAAGTGCACCACGGTTAATTCAGGTTTTACCCAGTCCGATGGCCCTCAGAAATTGTTTGCACCCAGTGGGTTTCGAACTTGAGACCTTGAAAGGGAGCAAACCCCAAGGCTCAAGTCAATTGCCACCAGGCCAACCCCTGAGGGTTTCAATCTCTTATTCCAATTCAATGTGCTACATCTTCATCTATGATCCATCATACTATTCTTCAGGAAGACTGAGTCCACATATTTAGGTTGTCTGCATTTACGCACTAACAATCCTAAATAATCTCATTTCACAATCATTTTTCTGATTGGAATTAAACTTGTACTGGATATATTTTTTTGGAGAGTTTTTAGATGGAGCTTGTTTAACACAAAACAACCTCATCAGAATGCTTTCCGCTAGCTAACAGGTGATGTATTTGTCAATCCAAATCAAAAAGTATTAATTTATATATTCCTCCACTGTGAAGTTGCAGCAGACCTATGGAGCATGTTTTTCACTATTTTCGGACTAAATGGGTTATGCGTTAGAGATGCCTGCGAGAACTGAAATACAAGATCTGGAAAATGGTGCCTACGAGTATTCTTAGGTATATGTTTTGATGGAATCTCAGCTTCAAGCTACTCCCTGAAGGTTAGCTGTGCTTAATGAAATTAGCCGGATTAACCTTTCCCCTGTAAATAACACTGATCAATTTTTGGATTTTGTCCGCTCCTTAATCTTATTAGTCTCTCCTTAATATTTGGGCTCACTCAATCTCAATTTCGTAAATTTTGCATCTGCTAGATGGTTTTTGATGATAGAAACTTACTTCAGAAAAAAATAGTATCTTATTCTACTTACCCTAAAATCCTCACACAGTAAAGTGCTTCTCAGTTCAAACTTTTGGCTGAATCCCCACTAATTTAACATTAATCTAATAACAAACTAACTTCAAAAGGTCCGTTGAAGCAACAATAACACATCTACACAAATACTCAACACTAGCAAGCCAAACTTGTTCAATTTACGCCCTCTTTCACCCCCTAACACTATTTAACTCATAGACAAAAAGGTATAGTATGCTGAATATTGTGTGTCACTATTAAGACTAAAGTAGCTTTGTGCTTTTTCACATTAAGTTTGCTTGCATGTGCCCTCAATAATCTAGCAAGATTCGTGATGTGATTGTTCACAAGTTTTTCAACTCTTGCATATGAGATCCATTGAGATACAAAGCTAACCATCAACGCCAACTCAAGCTTATAGCTAAATTAGAAGCTTGTGTATCATATTGTAGCAAATCTTAGGTCACTCAAAATTTTGTAAATTCATACTTCAACATCATCCGAAGATCGATTAGGTCTCTCTTATATTTTCCATATCCCAATTTCCTTATCTCAAGAGCAAGTTTTATCCATCAATACGAAATATCCATCTCACTTTCCAAATCACAGGAAAAATCTAATTGCAGACCAAGTTTGAAACTTGTGCTTAAGACTTTTATAACTTAAAGAGGACATTCTTAGACTCCCTAAGAACCAGAAGAGTTAAAACAAGTTCACTCAAATCAAACCAGCTCTGTTTCACCTGAATGCTTTTTGGAGAAATCTTATTTTTCTTTGGTGCATATGACATTTCCAGGCACATGCATATGTTTCCCGTCCCAAGGGGGCTAAACCATTAACTGATATTTTCTCTATTTTTCTTTCTTCTACAAAAAAGTGCAAAAGTTGCAATTTAGGAAAACAATTAAGTAAATGATTTTCTCCAAAAAATGCCAAAAGATGAGTGCTAGAAACATCTGGTACTCAACCTATTAAAAATTAAGAAGTTGAAAAATTCATCAATATGACGACAAGTGGCTGCCTCACCCTACGGCCTACACAGATTACACAAAAGAGGAAGCAAAAACAACTAAGCACCAGAAACAACTATAAAGCAAGAGCTCTTCCAATTAGATATAAAATCATAAGTTTCCCTTGGCGCCAACCAAAAGAGCCTGATTTTTTTAATTCTAACATACAAATCAACAATACAGGTCCAGCGTCAGTTAGGATTGATCAGTACCCAGAAGACATAAATTAGTCTAATATAAACTGTAGAAGGCTGGATAACCAGAGCATAAATTACAAACCCAGGGCAGGGCTGAATAATCAGAGCATAAATTACAAAACCCACAAGAATTTAACAGTATAACAAAGCAAGTATAGAAGACTTTTTTTATGACGGCAGTGTTCGGGCAAGCTCTCGCACACCTCAGCTATTCCACCGGGTATCTGCTACCTCCCCCTAACACATATACCGGGTAAGGCCCACAAAGAACATAGAAGACATACTGTGCCACTTAACACTACAAAGTACCTTCTAAAAGCAGGGTCATAGCTAGCTCTTCGATTATGGATTCAGCCAAACCCAGGTTTTGTTACAAACCCTGTATTTGTCTTAAGAACTCTATTGGATATATATAAATTATTAAAACCCAAAAGGACCCGAATCCAAAAGCTTCAAATCCTGGCTCCGCCTCTGTCTACAAGGAAACTGAACCGAAATATAAATACTCGGACAAACAGTGTGCAGAATTCCCAGTAAATATCCATTTTTTTAGCTCAGCGAATAGTTAATATAGTCAAAATATAGTGAATATTCAACCCCAACTAGTTCGGGATAACCACGTAATCACTTGTGTAATATAATAATTCTAAAGAAAAAACAATCACTGTGAAATTAGTGCTAGGGTTAATGCAAAGGTGCGACTTTTTTGGAGTGAATTTAAGAAACGGAGCTAACCTGCATCGGATTATTAGTTCCTGTAGACTTCTCTTGAGCGCCCATGGAAACTTCTAGAAGCCAAAATTCACTGCGCCAGTAGTGTAGATTGGATAACGAGGAACGATAACTAGGGTTTTTGAGTGGGCAAAAAAAGGGGAGATAAAAAAGAGGAAGAAGAGGAAGTATTTGAGGTTTTTTTGAGGTATAAAAAAATTGGGGAATCAATTCAAAACCCTAACCGCCATTGAAATTATTTTGCTGAGTGAATTGAATCTTCTATGCTTCTCTCTCTCTCTCTCTCTTCTTTCTCTCTCTCTTCTCTCTTTCGTTTTTATTCTCTCGTTTTTCTGAAGTGTTTTTACGTGGCCCGACCTTTGGAACACAGAAGCAGTACATTGGTTGGTTATTAAATGCCTTTATTACCCTTCATTTGCATGAAAATACCGGAGTATGCCACTGCTGTCTAGGAAGAGGAATATTTATTTCACCTACTCTATTTTTTTTTAACCTTTTAAAAATTAATTAATTCGACTAATTTAGATTTGCACCGAATAAATACACAATAAAAATTTTATTCACAAGGATTATTTATTTCAAGTTGAACAGGACCAAGACATAATACTTGGAGTGTAAATTTAGTGGCGAGACTCAAGGAGGGGAATGGGAGGTGAGGCTGGACTAGCAAGTCATCCCTAGGAGAGTAAGTTTTAAGTACATTGGGTCTATTATTCAGAGGATGGGGAGATTGATGAAGATGTCACATATCGTATTGGGTGGGATGGATGAAATGGAGACTCGCTTCCGGTGTTTTGTGTGACAAGAAGGTGCTACCGAAACTTAAGGGTAAGTTCTACAAAGTGGTGGTCAGACCAACGATGTTGTATGAGGCTGAGTATTGGCCAGTCAAGATCGCTCATATCCAGAAAATAAAGGTAGCAGAGATGAGGATGTTGAGATGGATGTGTGGGCACACCAGGTTAGATAGGATCATAAATGAGGTTATTTGCGACAAGGTGGGTGTGGCCCCCTATTGAGGACAGGATGCGGGAAGCGCGGCTTAGGTGATTTGGCCATGTGAGGAGGAGGAGTACGGACTCCCCGGTGAGGAGGTGTGAGAGGTTGACATTGGAGGGCCTACGGAGAGGTAAGAGGTAGGACAAAGAAGAGGGGAGCGGTGATTAGGCAAGACATGGCGCAGGTTCAACTGATCGAGGATATGACCCTTGATATGAAGGTATGGAGGTCGAGGAGGGTAGTAGAGTAGGTAGTCTAGAGTGTTCATAACAGTAGTATTGGCACGCAGTCTCGCTTTCTGTTGGTAGTAGTTTTTTATGACTAACCGTTGTTTTTTTTCATTGTTGATCACCTTATTATCTTGTTATTTTTATTCTGCTTTTATATGGCTTTTTGGTACTGTCCCTTCTTGTCTATATTTTCATTAATGTGATGCTTATACTTTCCTGAGCCGAGGGTCTATTGGAAACGGCCTCTCAATCCTCATAAGATAGGGGTAAGGTCTGCGTACACACTATCCTCTCCAGACCTCATGATATGGGATAATACTGGGTATGTTATTGTTGTGTTGTTTGATTATTTATATCAAATAAATAAATACATATATTTCTTTCACTTACTTATATTTCACTACATTAAATCACTTAATCATGACAAGCTTGTATAGTTTGACGTAAATATTAGTACAAGAATGCCCTCTCTTAATAGGTTTTGTTGGAATAATTGGAAACAAAAAATTATGGTTAGAGATATTAGAAATAATAATCAGTGCATGATTTATGAGATTTTGGTTGGTAGGAGATTATGGTAAATTCAATAAGTTTGACGTTATTAGATAATATCTGAATTAATTTATGTTGAATCTAGGTATTATTTTATATGAAATAAAATGTGTTTATTGATGAAAACATATAAGGTCATCCTTAACAATATAAATTTAGATGACATGCACATCTAAAACAAATGAGGAAAAATCTTGCCTTAACCGGAGACCTAACATTTGAATGGCTACATCATCATTAACTTTATCAAAAAGTAGAAAAATATTTTATTAGTCATGCAATAATCTATTAGTATTGTTACTACTTACTTTATTTCTAGTAGCAAACAGTAAATACAAGCCATACGCTAATAATTATTTATATCAGAATTTCTTAGCTGCTCTAGTGTTTGTTTTAAAAACTGTTAAAAGAAAATTCCGAAAAACTTTTTTCCAATTTCCTCAAAAAAATTTAGAACCTATCACGATTTGAGAAAAGTTCCTGTTTTTGCAAAAACTAATAAATTTTGGAAATCTTACGAAAATGTCCCAAATAAGTTCCAACTTACCAAGCTCTAGCTGTTAACCATAAACTTACCAAAACTAGTCAAACAAATATAAAAATTGAAAACCTAAATAAATAAGATTCTTTCTCTCAAAGAATCACATGCAAAGATCGCCTTCTATATTTTTAAGCGTGATCAACAATATTAGATGCAAGACAGAAAGAAAATTTCATGGATAAGGTAGGAAATAAGGTGAAATACAAAAAATTATATATACAAGATTCTAAAAATTTAAGAAAAAAGGAACCTTTTTAATGGGTATGATTGAAACTCACTGAAAACACATAAACGAGTCAATATACAAAATTTGATGAAGATTGGAGGTGATTTTGTCACGATCCAAAATTCCACCACATGCGTCGTGATGGCACCTAGTCTCTAAGACTGAGTAAGCCGATTTTTATTACATTTCGAACATTTCGAAGCCTTTTTTTTAAATATATATAAGTAATCAAAACTAACTGCGGAATAAATATGGATATACCATCTCCCAAGACTGGTAGTACTGAGTCACGAACTCTAACTGAATACATGGAATGATCATGAGAACCGAATATACAATATTGTTTGATTACAAATTAACAGTACAATGAAATGAAAAGACTCCAAGGGACTGCGACGACCAAGCAGCTCTACCTTGAATCCTTACGATCCCTCTTTAACTCTGCTCAAGTCTGATATCACCAATACCTGGTTCTGCACAAAAATGTACAAAAGTGTAGTATGAGTACACCACGGTCGGTACCAAGAAAGTATCAAGACTAACCTCAATGGAGTAGAGACGAGGTACAGTCAAGACACTCACTAGTCTAATAACCTGTGCAATATAGCATACAAAAATAATAGAAAACAAATGGCAGTAATAACAACATCAATCAACTAGTGATTTAAGCATCAAGGTAACAGGAATACCATAAATATTGCTCAAACGAGTAATAAATACAGGTACAGCCAATTAATCAGGTCCTTCAGAATATACATCTTTTATCTAAGTTATTCAATAAAAAAAATATTTAGAATATAATCCTTTTCAATAAATATATTTTCGAATATAATTCTTTCAAGTAAATATCTTTCGAATATAATTCTTTCAAGTAAATACCTTTCGAATATAATTCTTTCAAGTAAATATCTTTTGAATATAATTCTTTCAAGTAAATATCTTTCGAATATAATTCTTTCAAGTAAATACCCTTCGAATATAATTCTTTCAAGTAAATATCTTTCAAATATACTTCTTTCAAGTAAATATCTTTATAATATAATTATTTCAAATAAATATCTTTCTAATACAATTCTTTCGAATAAAAGTCACCATGTGACGCCTCATTTATCTTTCCTGGCGTGAGGAATACATTAAACATATCATATCAAATGGCACGGCAATACCTTTGTGCACTTAACTCATTCTCACCCAATATATATATTTGATTCAAATAAATTGGAACGGCAACACACTTCGTGCATTTATATCGTCCTCACTGTGCATGCATATAATAGTACCAACTAGATGGGAGAAATGTCAATACCAATAAAAGAAATAAAGCAGAGGCACACAGGAAGCAACAACGACTACAAGTCACATAGAAAACATAGGCGCACAATAACATCTCAAGATAAAGGCATGAATATATACACAACAAAACGATATCACAATATAATATATGTCTCTCGTCCTCTCCTGCACGGAAACACCCTTCGTGCCATGAGTATATGATAATATAAAAATAATTGCACGGCATCAACCTTCGTGCTTTTACTCTCATCCTCACTTGATAATATAAATGAAACGGCACGGCATCACCCTTCGTGCTTTTACACTCTCAATGGCACGGCATCATCATTCGTGCTTTACACTCTCCCTCACATGATAACATAATTCAAATGGCACGGTATCACCCTTCGTGTTTTACATTCTTCCTCAGCAAGTACATGTATATCATTAACAAGCAAGGTAGGAAGCATAAATAATACAAAGAAGAGTGTTTAATCCACAACACAATACAATAATTCATATCACAATTTTTCGCTGACCACAACCAAGTTCCAAATATGTAGCAGAATCAATAAATTTCTTAACAAATAGCCCAAAGCTCCACACAACGTATATAAAACCTCAAACAATCAACAGAGGTAAAAAATATTCAGTATAGGGCAACGCCTTTATTAATCCAAATTCTTGATAATTATATTAACTCCTCAATTCAAACTTATTTAATAAACATTTGCAGATAAGGATTCCATCATGGATTTAATTCCAAGAAACATATCAAATCAACAAACACACGAAATCCACATAAAATCCAAATAACAATAACACCAAATTATTATATAAAATACAAACTTGACAAATAAGGAATGCCGCATGATAATTCAAGGATTTACTAATGCCAACAATTATCCAACTTAATACATAAAGATGCCTAAAGTTTTAAACCAATAACATTTGCACATATAAGCCCGAGTACGTACTCGTCACCTCGCTTACACGGCTTCCAACCACACAATTTCCACATAAGACGCAATGCCTAAGGGGTAATTTCCCCACTCGAGGTTAGGCAAGATACTTACCTTTTTGAAGTTATGCCAATATTCCAAAATCGCATCCTTTCTTGAATTGACCTCCAGACCGCCCAAATCTATCTAAATTAATTGTATAACTTCATTAAAATTCATTGGAAATAATTCCGGACAACAATACGTCGACTTAAAAATTTATTCCAAAAGGTCAACAAAAGTCAACGCGGGGCCTGCCCCTCGGAACCTGGCATAATTTTCATGAAATCCAAACACCCATTCCGATACGAGTTCAACTATACCAATTTTATCGAATTCCAATAACAACTCAACCTCCAAATCTTAAATTTTCATTTTTGGAAGATTTTACAAAAATCTTGATTTTCACCCATTTAAATCCAAATTAAATGATGGATTCAAAGACATAATCATGGAAATTAATCAAAACTAGATAAGAATCACTTACCCCAAATACCCACGTAAGAATCTCTCCAAAAATCGCCTTCTATCGAGCTCCCAATTTGATTTTCTGAGTTATGAACTCAAAACCCCATTTTTGGGACTTTTAATTCTGCACAGATACACTTTCTTCACGTTCGCGACCATTGCTTCGCGTTCGCGAAGGCCAAAACCCAGCTGCCTCAAATTCTTCTCTGCATTCGAGTGACCAGAGTCGCGTTCGCGAAGGCCAACTGTTCCTGCCCCATCATTTCCTCTTCGCGTTGACGACCTCCTCGTCGCGTTTGCGGTGACCAGCTGACTAGCTCTTTCACGTTCGCGTTCCGCACTTCGCGTTCGCGAAGGTCACACAATCTCAGCCCCAACTCTTCCTTTCTTCTTAGCGTTCGCGTTCGCATTGCCTCGGCCGCGTTCGCGAAGGCTTGCCCTGCTCCTTCTTCGCGTTCGTGTCCACAGCTTCGCGTTCGCGAAGGCCAAACCATCAGCCCCTTAAATTCCTCTTCGCGAACGCGGGACTCCCTTCGTGTTCGCGAAGAAGGAAATCAGACTTCAGCAACAACAGTCCAAACAACTCCAATTTGGTCCTAAACCACCCCGAAACACACCCGAGTCACTCGGGACCCCGTCCAATCATATCAACATGTTCCATAACATAACACGGACCTGCTTGAAGCCTCAAATCACATCGAACAACATCAAAATAATGAATTATACCTCAAATCAAAATTTATGAACTTTGAACTTTCAAATTCTATATCTTGTGCCGAAACACATCAAATCAATCCGGAATGACTTCAAATTTTGCACACAAGTCATAATTGACATAACGAAGCTATTCAAATTTCCATAATCGGATTTCGACCCCGGTATCAACAAGTTAACCCCCGGTTAAACTTTTTAAAAATTCGACTTTAGCCATTTCAAGCTTAAATTGGCTACAGACCTCAAATTCACAGTCCGGACACGCTCCTAAGTCCAAAATCACCCAACGGAGCTAACAGAACCTACGAAACTCCATTCCGGAGTCATCTTCACACAGTTCCGACTACGGTCAAAATTCTAAGACTTAAGCTTCCGTCTTAGGGACTAAGTGTCCCAAATCTCTCCGAATCATCCGTAAATCAAACTCGACCACACACGCGGGTCATAATATATATTGCGAGGTTGTTCGAGATCTTAAGTCACTGAACGGGCGTTAATTCTTAAAACGACAAGTCGGGTCGTTACATTCTTCCACCTCTCAAATAAACGTTCGTCCTCGAACGTGCTAAGAATTATTATGCGGTTACCAAATTGATGATTTTACTTTTACACATATACTCACGGTTAATCCCACGTTACCGTATTAGAAATAAGCCCGACAACACTATCTCATTTGAGATTATTTCTTTTCTCCATTCTTATAAGCTTTAAAGCAAAATCCCTAACTCTCCAATCATTTCCAAAATGCCTGATTTTCACTTCGACGCACGGTATTAGTCTCAACTGGCTATAGCAACTCGTGCATACGCATACATCAACTTTCTTGATATTGTTGAAGTACTTCGGGATGTTACATTCCCCCCCCCCCCCCCCCGCGCTTAGGTTCATTCGCCCTTGAATGAGGAGTAGAGTCTGCCCTCAAATACATAACATAACTTTTCTCTTCTTTCGCATATAACAATCTCCCAAATTTCTCAGAAATTTCGTTAGAGTCTCCCTTGCAATTGGGCATATCCATCTGCTAGAGTAACACCAAAACAACTCCTAACAACACATCCATAACACAACAAAACACCACAAGGTATATATCAATAACACCAATATCAGCATTACAAGCACTATATTATCATAATGATATCAGGACATGAAGCACATCATATGTATGCTCACCACCACATCTCTGGTCTTAAAAGTTGTTCATAATTAATTCCAGCATCATCAATTAATCTCCAATTAACCACTACCTCATTTCGAATTTTTACAATACTGACAACAGAATGTGAGGCATGAAGACCTCATGATTGCTTACTCAGATTAATGAGTTACATTTAACGCCATATGTGCACTCATCTCATAGGTTAAAACTCAATGTTTACAACATGAAAATGACTGTATATGAATAGAAAAATATACAAGAGTTATCAAATAAGCCTAACAGGCATGACTCCCTATTAATATTATTGTACAAATTATTTTCACAAAGGAAAAATTTTTAAACTCATAAATATTTTACCACAAGGACCTCGTCCTTACATAACTTCTACCGCGGCTTGTAGCCCGATTTAAATATTTCACATCAAAAATGCGAGGATCTCGTTCTCATATCCGAATCACAAGTGTTTTGCACATTGTGCCAACTGAATTTCAATTTCCTTTCTTTTTTCTTTTCAATAAATTTCGTAAATATTTTTCATAACACATAACGAACCCTCATACCGGTAGGGAATATAATTCATAAAAATTAAAATCAATTATTCCAAAACACATTAAACCCATTGTAATAAATAATAAAAATTACTTTTGGACTTATAGCCCTTAATGGTGTACAAAAATAAAATGACAGACACGGGCTCACACCTTCAAATCTCCCAACAGGGATAAACATATAAGTTGGTCACAAATTTATGAAGCTCACCCATAAGTGGAGCATAATAGGAGGACTCACCTCAATATTCCGAACTGAATCAAATTAAGGAAGATATCCTTTTATAATAAAAATCAGGATCGTACCTGTAACGACATCATCCGGTGTATTGTCCTTAGCCAAATCATAGTGATTAAATCAACGGGTCGGGCCTCCACCTCTTAGGCGCCCACTACCCACTTGCCTTCCACCTCTAGCTGACTGTACACGTGGAGTATTAACTGGAGTAAAGCTTGTAGCTTGAATGTTCTGATAAAATCCACCCCTCTCAAGTCTGGGACAATCTCTCATGATATACCTAGTATCACCACACTCATAACAACCCCTCTAAGGTCGCGACTGCTCGTGCTGAGTCTGTGCCGGATAACTGGAATAACCACTGCAAGAATCTCGTGTCAGTGGTGCACTATAAACTGGAGCACCCCTAGTAATCTGATGTGCGGACTGAGCTGACCGACTGCTCGAGCCTCCGCTATAATGAGTCCTAACTGAAGAGTAAAATCCACTGAATCCTCCAGATCTTAGGAGCTACTGGTGGCTCCTCAACTGTTGTTCTGACAGGTGCTCTAGTCACAACACGTGCCCTTCCTCGACCTCTACCTCGGCCCCGGCCTCTTGCAGTCCTAGCAGTATGTGCGGATGCCTGCTCAGCTAACCCAGTGGCACGTGTCCTCACCATCCGTGAGAGAATGGAGATACAAAGGTTCAAATTCCAAATTTAACAAATTCCGCACGACAGGAATGAAAGAAATAGAAATTTCCTAACAGTTATGTAGCCTTTTGAAGATAAGTACAGACGTCTCCGTACCGATCCGCAAGACTCTACTAGACTCGTTCGTGACTCGTAATACCTATGAACCTAGAGATCTGATACCAACTTGTCACGACTCAAAATCCCACCACAGGCATCGTGATTGCACCTAGTCTCTAAGACTGAGTAAGCCGATTTTTATTACATTTCGAAGCCTTTTTTTTAAATATATATAAGTAATCAAAACTAACTGCGGAATAAATATGGATATACCATCTCCCAAGACTGGTAGTACTGAGTCACGAACTCTAACTGAATACATGGAATGATAACGAGGATACACCACGGTCGGTACCCAGAATGTATCAAGTCTAACCTCAATGGAGTAGAGACGAGGTACAGTCAAGACACTCACTAGTCTAATAATCTGTGTAATATAGCATGCAAAAATAATAAAAAATAAATGGCAGTAATAGCAACATCAATCAACTAGTGATTTAAGCATCAAGGTAACAGGAACACCATAAATATTGCTCAAACGAGTAATAAATACAGGTACAACCAATTAATCAGGTCCTTCAGAATATACATCTTTTATCTAAGTTATTCAATAAAAAAAATATTTAGAATATAATCCTTTTCAATAAATATATTTTCGAATATAATTCTTTCAAGTAAATATCTTTCGAATATAATTCTTTCAAGTAAATATCTTTCGAATATAATTCTTTCAAGTAAATACCTTTCGAATATAATTCTTTCAAGTAAATATCTTTTGAATATAATTCTTTCAAGTAAATATCTTTCGAATATAATTCTTTCAAGTAAATACCCTTCGAATATAATTCTTTCAAGTAAATATCTTTCAAATATACTTCTTTCAAGTAAATATCTTTATAATATAATTATTTCAAATAAATATCTTTCTAATACAATTCTTTCGAATAAAAGTCACCATGTGACGCCTCATTTATCTTTCCTGGCGTGAGGAATACATTAAACATATCATATCAAATGGCACGGCAATACCTTTGTGCACTTAACTCATTCTCACCCAATATATATATTTGATTCAAATAAATTGGAACGGCAACACACTTCGTGCATTTATATCGTCCTCACTGTGCATGCATATAATAGTACCAACTAGATGGGAGAAATGTCAATAACAATAAAAGAAATAAAGCAGAGGCACACAGGAAGCAACAACGACTACAAGTCACATAGAAAACATAGGCGCACAATAACATCTCAAGATAAAGGCATGAATATATACACAACAAAACGATATCACAATATAATGTATGTCTCTCGTCCTCTCCTGCACAAAAACACCCTTCGTGCTATGAGTATATGATAATATAAAAATAATTGTACGGCATCACCCTTCGTGCTTTTACTCTCATCCTCACTTGATAATATAAATGAAACGGCACGGCATCACCCTTCGTGCTTTTACACTCTCAATGGCACGGCATCATCATTCGTGCTTTACACTCTCCCTCACATGATAACATAATTCAAATGGCACGGTATCACCCTTCGTGTTTTACATTCTTCCTCAGCAAGTACATGTATATCATTAACAAGCAAGGTAGGAAGCATAAATAACACCAAGGAGAGTGTTTAATCCACAACACAATACAACAATTCATATCACAATTTTTCACTGACCACAACCAAGTTCCAAATACGTAGCAGAATCAATAAATTTCTTAACAAATAGCCTAAGGCTCTACACAACGTATATAAAACCTCAAACAATCAACAGAGGTGAAAAATATTCAGTATAGGGCAACACCTTTATTAATCCAAATTCTTGATAATTATATTAATTCCTCAATTCAAACTTATTTAATAAACATTTGCAGATAAGGATTCCATCATGAATTTAATTCCAAGAAACATATCAAATTAACAAACACACGGAATTTACATAAAATTCAAGTAACAATAACACCAAATTATTATATAAAATACAAACTTGACAAATAAGGAATGCGGCATGATAATTCAAGGATTTACTAATGCCAACAATTATCCAACTTAATACATAAAGATGCCTAAAATTTTAAACCAATAAAATTTGCACATATAAGCCCGAGTACGTACTCGTCATCTCGCGTACACGGCTTCCAACCACACAATTTCCACATAAGACGCAATGCCTAAGGGGTAATTCCCCCACTCGAGGTTAGGCAAGATACTTATCTTTTTGAAGTTATGCCGATATTCCAAAATCGCATCCTTTCTTGAATTGACCTCCAGACCGCCCGAATCTATCCAAATTAATTGTATAACTTTATTAAAATTCATCAAAAATAATTCCGGACAACAATACGTTGACTTAAAAATTTATTCCAAAAAGTGAACAAAAGTCAATGCGGGACCCGCCCCTCGGAACCCGGCATAATTTTCATGAAATCCGAACACCCATTCCGATACGAGTTCAACCATATCAATTTTATCGAATTCCAATAACAACTCGACCTCCAAATCTTAAACTTTTGTTTTTGGAAGTCCCCCCATTTAAATCTGAATTAAATGATGGATTCAAAGACATAATCATGGAAATTAATCAAAACTGGATAAGAATCACTTACCCCAAACACCCATATGTTGAGTTATGTTGGATTTCCTCCCAATTTGATTTTTGAGTTATGAACTCAAACCTCTATTTTTGGGACTTTTAATTCTGCCCAGATACACCTTCTTTGCGTTCGCGACCATTGCTTCGCGTTCGCGAAGGCTAAAACCCAGCTGCCTCAAATCCTTCTTCGCGTTCGCGTGACCAGAGTCGCGTTTGCGAAGGCCAACTATTCCTGCCCCATCATTTCCTCTTCGCGTTCGCGACCTCCTGGTCGCGTTCGTGGTGACCAGCTGACCAGCTCTTTTGCGTTCGCGTTCGCGAAGGTCACACGACCTCAGCCCCAACTCTTCCTTTCTTCTTCGCGTTCGCGTTGCCTCAGCCACGTTCGCGAAGGCTTGCCCTGCTCCTTCTTCGCGTTCACATCCATAGCTTCGCATTCGCGAAGGCCAAACCATCAGCCCCTCAAATTCCTCTTCGCGAATGCGGGACTCCCTTCGCGTTCGCGAAGAAGAAAACCAGACTTCAGCAACAATAGTCCAAACAACTCCAATTTGGTCCGAAACCACCCCGAAACACACCCGAGCCCCTCGGGACCCCATCCAATCATACCAACCTGTTCCATAACATAACACGGACCTGCTCGAAGCCTCAAATCACACCGAACAATATCAAAATGATGAATCACACTTCAAATCAAAATCTATGAACTTTGAACTTTCAAATTCTATATCTTGTGCTGAAACATATCAAATCAATCCGGAATGACTTCAAATTTTGCACACAAGTTATAATTGACTTAACGAAGCTATTCAAATTTTCAGAATCGGATTTCGACCCCGATATAAAAAAGTCAACCCCCCGTCAAACTTTCCAAAAATTCGACTTTCGCCATTTCAAGCTTAAATTGGCTACAGACCTCAGATTCACAGTCCGGACACGCTTGTAAGTCCAAAATCACCCAACGGAATTAACAGAATTGACGAAATTCCATTCCGGAGTCGTCTTCACACAGTTCCGACTACGGTCAAAATTCTAGGACTTAAGTTTCTGCTTTAGGGACTAAGTGTCCCAAATCACTCCGAATCATCCGTAAATCAAACTCGACCACACACGCGGGTCATAATACATATTGCAAGGTTGTTCGAGACCTTAAGTCACTGAGCGGGACGTAAATTCTTAAAACGACAAGTCGGGTCATTACAGATTTGGACTGATTTGGTATCAAAATTCGTAGTTAAAATCGAATTCAAAAAATTATTCTGCAATACATGTATCAAACATGTATCACACATGCATCTCATACACGGGTATACATGAATATACATGTGATACATATTTGATACAAATATGATACATATGTGATACACAAATGATACACAATTTGATACACGTATCAATTTTTTTTTATGTTCATCTTCTATTTTGAATTTTCAATTTAAACTATCTCAAAACTCAACCACATAATCCCAAAATTGAGATTCAAGCTCCTTAAAGTGTACTCAATCTATTCTAATAATACTCACTCAAAAGAAAGCAAAAATTTGACCTTTTTTGGCTACAAATAGCTAATTGGCTAATATTAGTAATATTTTATGAATTGACCAATTTTTGTATTAAGCTACTTATAAATGGATATAACTGGTATTTTCCCGCAAAAGTATTCTTGCTTTAACCTAAAATGAGATTTTCTAGCGCGAATCCAAATTATTTAAGTTTCAAAGCGGATAACGAATACTGAAATTAAAAAAAATATATGTAGTAACTTTTTTATAGTACTAGTCTTTGAGTACGGGTTTTGCGCGTGTACTCATATCAATAAACATAAACTTTTTAATAATCACACTGATAAATTGTTTTAAAATTATATTTAAGGTATAAAATAAAAATTAAAGAAAAAGATTTAAGTTCATGAAAATAATAAATGACATTAGTTAACTAATGTATTAAAGGAAGAAACCATACTCAACAAAAGTCATCGCGACATAGACAATGAAGCTACTCCATCATGCGTTTGCATCATTATTTATGATTGGTATTTTTCTAGTTTTGTTATCTTTTCTTCTAGACAAATAGAAAAGAAAATCCTTATTTCAAATAAAGACTTCAAATAACTATGTACTACTAATTCTAAACCTAATAATAGATACCATTTGTAGAGAGATAACTTGTAAAAATGCTGACCTAGTCAAATTTAAGGATAGCAAAAAATATATAAATTATCAATTAAGCTTCTAAAAGAAATACTTACCGAACTAAATGCTATAGCTGCTCACTCAACGGGATAATTTGCATTCTTTCTATGTAACTAAAGATGATACAATCGCTAACAAGAAAGTCAAATAAATAAAAGAATGCTCGTAAAGGACACAAAGTATTGATGAGAGCTTACATATAATAATAATAATAATAATGATAATATAATGATAATAATAATAATTACATTAAACCAGGGATTATTATTGAAGCAGACATACAACACTTCCGGTAAAATCAGCCATACCTCTCCCTACCAGAAAATTAACAAAAGTATTAAAGAAAATTAACAATAAAATCAATACACCCAAATAGAAAGTAGAAAAATAAAATAAAGAATCAACAAACTAACGTCTAAAGATCCCTAGGTATTTCATTCGGTCCCTCAAGAGAAGATTTCTCATTAATAACTTCAGACTTTCCTACCTTGTGAGATTTTTAATACTTGAGTACTTGCTTATGTGTTATTTAAAATTTATCTTGTTCAACGAAAATTAACAAAGAAACTAAATTAGAAAAAAATGGGAAAAGAATAAACGTAATGTACTACACAATACAATGTGCAAAATCAATTGCCCAATCTGCTAAACGAAAGCAATTTACTGTTTTCAGGTAATGAATATTTAATTTATGGATCGTTATACAAGTAAATTTCTAGCATCGAAATTCCATGTAGTAATTTGATATGCATTCTAAGAAATTGTACTTTTTCCTTTAATATTTTTTATAATAAAACTAATTTTTAATTTCGTAGACTTATATACAAAATTATAACACCTACCATGTTTCAATTAAATCTACTTGATACCAAGAGAATCTATGATACATAATATGTATAATAGATTATCATTAATATAGTCAACGCCTTACCCAGAATTGAATGAGCAAAAAACTTCATGAAGTACCATTAAAACAATGAATCTCTCACAAACAAGTTCCCTTCATATAACTTCTTCTACGTACTTCGTCAGAGTAATGAGATAGGAATAGGAGACGTTGTCTTGCACGAAAAACAATTAATTGCATTGTATAAACTTAAAAGTATTAATGAATATAAGGAAATAACAAAGGTAATTAAGGTACAATACATGTGTAAATTAGGACTCCAACATATTTAAAATAAAGAAAGATTTATTAGTTAAAATTTAAGTCAATTTCAAATTTCTAAATATTAGGAACATAATTAAATGACTATTTTATCTAGTGTGAACTCTATATTTAAAAAGTAAAAAAGATGAACGACATTTCGTTAAGGTCCTTCGTATTTTTAATATAGTACTAGCCTCTATTGCTCGTGCATTGCACGAATATTTCAAGTGATATATGGCATAATTAATACAAAGGATAATAAACTTTAATCGCATATTTGTTCTAGCAATAACATTTGTTATTGGCCATTGCACGTCCCTCCAAAAGAGCACAACTGAAATAAGTTATATATAAAATAAGATAGCATGCAAATCACAAAATTACAATATTGACTGTCCAAAGTAGTATCCAAACTTCTACGGCTTTATACTTAGCATTGGTTTTTATGTTCTTTGTTTTTCCCAGCATACTAAACAATCCAATTTTCAATACAATTAAGAAATCAAAATAAACCATCAAAACACTTGTCGAATCAATGAATTAGGAGTAGTTCAAAAGAAGAAAACGTATTTGGAGTAAATTTAGAGGCAATAATCAGACGCATGAATCTAATTGTAAAGGCCATAATTAGGACAAAGTATAATAACTTACAAATAGCTTCACGGAAGTATCCTGTTGAATGTTGCCCGTGAATTTGTGGGTAAGGATAGATATTTGCCTTGTTCATCATAGATATAAAGTTAATGTAAGAGGCTAAGAGTGATGTCATTTTGTGTTGGAAGTCTTAACATATTCAATTTGAATTGGGACAGAATCTGAACGAACAAAAATTCTTGTATATTCTATGTGGCCGAAATTGTAGTTGAAGTCAAACTCAACTATTAGGCAAAGTATAGATATTACAAATTTGTCCAACATTGATATATATTTTGAGCGAATAATTTAGTTTTTGAAGGGTATAAAAGTCGAACAATATTTCAGGGATATTTTAGTCGTTTAACATTTAGCGTGCAATATCCGTGCTTTTATAATAAATATAGATAGATAGACTAGTATATATGAACGTGCGTTGCACGTTAATAATGACACGTGATGATTTAACCATTTAAATCATCTGAAAGTCGAAAAATATTATTACATTAGCATAATACGTGAATTCAAAATAAAATGGCATCATCAGAACTTACACAAATGATCAATTTAGTCAAGTTAGTTAGATAATTACGTATTATAATTTAAACGTATTTAATTTGATAGTATCTTGTCACGACCCAAAATCCAACTAGTCGTGATGGCACCTAACAACCCGCTAGGTAAGCCAATTATCAACTATCCAATTCCAATAACAATTATTAAAGCAATTTAAGCAAAGAAAAATCTTAATCTTATACATTCCCCAAGAACTGGTAGTACAAGTCATGAGCTTCTACGAATGAAGTATACAAAGCTGATATGAAGTAATACATCATCTGTTTGAAAAGTACATAAACAGAGTTTTATGAATCTAAGGCTACCATGAACAAGAGGCAGCTACAATCGGAACGCATGTACATCTTCAGATCCATCTCCCAACGAACGCAGTAATATCAGCGGCCAATATCTGCACGCAAGGTGCAGAAGTGTAGTATGAGTACAACCGACCCCATGTACTCAATAAGTAACAAACCTAACTTTAAGTTGAAAGTAGTGACGAACTTGTACCAAGGTCGGGTCCCAACTTCAATAACCAACAATAGTTCATAACAACATAAAACAAGTAATACCGGAAGTAACTCAACAACCAAAATGCTCAACAAAAACATGATTTATGAAAATAGTTGTAACGACCCGGCCGATCGTTTTGAGTATTACAGTCATGTTTCCTCATTTACTGCTAAATTTATGCCTTACAGTTATTTTAAGACTTACCGGGTTAATTGGTTTGGGTCCGGTGAGGCTTTGGAATGAAATGGAACACTTAGTTCCAAGGTTTAAAGCTTAAGTTAAAATAGTGATTGAATGTCGACTTATGTGTAAACAAACCCGAAATAGAGTTTTGATGATTTCAATAGCTCCGTATGGTAATTTTGGACTTAGGAGTGTGTCCGAAAAATTATTTGAAAGTCCGTAGTGGAATTTGGCTTGAAATTGCGAAAATTAAATTTTTGAGAAGTTTGACCGGGGAGTTGACTTTTTGATATCGGGGTCGGAATCCGATTCTGAAAATTGAAATAGGTCTGTAATGTGAAATGTGACTTGTGTGCAAAATTTGAAGTCATTCCGGATTGATTTGTTGTGTTTCGGCAGAAAATATAGAATTTGAAAGTTCAAAGTTCATAGATTTTGATTTGAGGTGCGATTCGTCGTTTTGATGTTGTTTGATGTGATTTAAGGCCTCGAGTAGGTCCGTGGTATGTTTTAGGACTTGTTGGTATATTTGGTTGAGTCCCGGGGGCCTCGGGTGAGTTTCAGATGGTTAACGGATCAAATTCAGACTTAGAAGAAATCTGAAAAATTTCTGTCTTATGGTGTGATCGAACCTGCGAGAAATTAGCCGCAGGTGCGACTCTTGTTGCGGAGAAGCGACTCATGCAGGCGCGGGCGATGGAATGCAGGTGCGGAGTTTGGGAAACCAAGTGACTTCCGCAGAAGCGGAAATTTCACCGCGGAAGCGATTCCGCAGGTGCGGATAGGGGATCGCAAGTGCGGAAATCCTTGGCAGTGTACAAAACAGAGGGGTTCCGACATTTTTGTCATTTTTGACATTTTGAGCTCGGGTTTTGGCGATTTTTGAGCAAGAAATCACGGGAAATCTTGAGATAAGTCCCTTGTGATCATTTCTACTTCATAATTTGAATTATCATCGAATAATCCCACTAGATTTCGTGTTTTTGAGGTGTAAATCGGGAATTTAAAAATAAGATTTGAGGGTTTGGAGGTCGAGTCGAGGTCGTATTTTGATAAAATTAGTATGTTTAGACTCGTGGTTTAATGGGCTTTTGGATTTTGTAACTTTTGTTGGGTTCTGAGACGTGGGCCCCACAAGCGATTTTGGGAGAGTAATTTCGGATTTTAATGGAAAAATTATATTTTCATATGGAATTAATTCCAATAAATTTTATTGATTGAAATAAATTATTTACGACTAGATTCGAGGCATTCAGAGGCCGATTTGCGAGGCAAAGGCATAGTAGAGTAAAGAATTTCACGGTTTGAGGTAAGTAACAGTTATAAATCTGGTCCCGAGGGTATGAAACCCCAGATTTTTTGTCATGTGATTATTTTAGAGGTGACACACATGCTAGGTGACGGGCGTGTGGGCGTGCACCGAGGGGATTGTGACTTGGTCCGTCCCGTGAAAACTTTAAAGTTGAATAACTTGTTGATAGCTATGTGCTCTCTATGTGTTGCGGAAACTTGACTATAAATCATGTTAAAAATCATGTTTAGGCTATATGCTGGTACTGTTGGGACCCACATAGGTTGTGTACATGTTGAACTATCTGCTTAATTATTGTTTTGTGCTCAGTCACAGTTTACTTGATAATTTTACCCCAGTCTCTATTGTTCATTATTGATGCATCATATCATTGTTGTTTGGGCTGATTTCTTGATTGTTGAGAGCCCGGGAGACTGGAGTGATTTATGACTGAGCAAGGCCGAGGGCCTGATTTTTAGATATTATACTATAGCACGTTAGTTGTCCGTGCAGCACGTGAGTAGTCCGTGTGGATCCTTATATTATACTATAGCACGTGAGTTATCCGTGCAGATCCTTATATTATACTATAGCACGTGAGTTGTCCGTGCAGATCCAGATATTTATACTATAGCACGTGAGTTGTCCATGCAACACGTGAGTTGTCTGTGCAGCACGTGAGTTGTCCGTGCAGATTATAGCGCTTGGGCTGTAGAAGTCCCTCCGGAGTTTGTACACCCCCAGTGAGCGTGGGTAACCATTGAGTGTGAGTGCAGAGGGCTGGAAGCCTAGTGAGTGATTGTTGTCCTGAGAGGCTGTACTTACTTTTCATTTGTTGATGCACTTAGTTGCTATCTATTAATGTTGTGAAATTCCTGAAAGATTCTATATATGGATTACATGAACTTGAACTATATAAAATTGATTTGACTTAAACTGCCGGATTTGAAAGCATGTCTATTCTTTGCTGGAATTACTGAAAATAAACTATAATTGTGTAGCTCGTCACTATCTTCAGTTCTTTATTTATTATTGTTACTTACTGAGTTGGTTGTACTCATACTACACCCTACACTTCGTGTGCAGATCCAGGTATTCCCGGACACAGCGGGTGTTGATTCTTTCGCATAGTTGAGTTTTTGGAGATTCAGAGGTAGCTACCGTATTTCACAATCCTTGTCTCTCCTTCCCTATCTCCTTGTTTACTGTATTTGGTCCCAGATTATTATAAACCGTATTTTCCAGACTTGCATTCATATTAGATGCTCATGTACTCAGTGACACCGGGTTTTGGGAGTATTTATATTTGTACTTGTGAGATTTTTTCCGCTGAATTTAATCATTATGTTTTCAAATTTAAAAGATATGTGGTTTATTGAGATTGTCGACTTGCCTAGTATTGAGATAGGCGCCATCACGACGGGTGAGATTTTGGGTCGTGACAAGTTGGTATCAGAGCCCTAGGTGACATAGGTCTCACGAGTCATGAGCAGGTTTAGTAGAGTCTTGCGGATCGGTACGGAGACGTCTGTACTTATCTTCGAGAGGCTGCCAAAACCTTAGGAAAATTTCACTTTCTTGTATTCTATCGTGCAAAATTGATTCAGCTTGAAACATAACTCTTTGAATTCTTTCCACGCATTTCGTATGCGCATATGAGCGCTCGGTATCAGCTGTGCATCATTAACTTGTGATTCTATGAACGAGGTTCAAGTCTGGAGGTTCAAGACCGTAGCTTAGGCTCGGTAGCTTCAGTTGTAACCTGTCCATTTGGACTCATATGTCAGGTAATGTCCTTACGAGTGGAATTTGTGGCTCGATGAGCGGTGGAATGGCTTTGCGAGGAGTATGATGTAACTGCGGGATGTGTTAAAACGATTTGAATGTGACAAGAAGTGTTTCTTTTAAATGTAAGGAAGGCCATTGGGTGCTTGATTTTCGTTTTGATGTGACGTACGGTCTCGAGTGTGAATGATTTGAAGGATCTTTCACGTTGTTAAATTTTGGGTCAAATTAAATTCTCATGCCTTGTCAATGAGTTTGGACTCAAGAAGAGTAAGTGATTGTGGTTGCGAATGGGTATTTCTGATGTTGATGGCTTGAGAAAGATGATCTTCGAAGAGACTTAGAGTCGGTAACATTTTATTCATTCAGGTGCAACAAAGATGCATTTTGATTTGATGCAAGAATTGGGCAATAAAGTGTGACGGAAGACATAACGGGAAGTGTTTCACGGTGGTTGAAGTACTAGCAGGTCAAGTAGGAGAAGTAGAGGTTGAGAAGTTGCTTAAAGGAGATGATTAAACCGAAGTAAGAGTGGCAGATTAGCATATGAATTCAATGGTAGGGTAGTCGTGCGCCTCGATAAAGTGATAGAATGTGATTTGGCCTACATAATTTATTTGGAGTGATTGTTATTGTACGGAGAAAGATTGAATATGGCAGCAAGGAGTTTTTTTGGATTGAAGAGGGATGTGAAGATCTGATTATCGTTTCAGGCGCAATATGACTTGAGTTCGGAAGGTATTGTTGAACTTTCAGTTGATGTCAATAGGGAAAGTGCAGACTTATACAAATGGTGGACGAGCATGAGCTCAGGAGAATTTACTGATTACGTGGTCGTTGCACCCAATGCAGTGTCGTTGGAAGATGTCGGTAAGGAGTTCCATAGGTGGTTTATCTCTTGTGAGCAGTTAGCGGTGGCGTGATGTTGATGAAGCTTCTACGAGGAATATTACTTGCTACCTGGTAAGAGGTCGGGTGTGTGACTGTGGCTGGTGATTTGGAATGTTCATGAAAAGCTTAACAAAAGACTTCGAGAAGTCTGGCTGGTTAACGGTGCGAGATCTTGGTAATTGAGAAGAGAAATCCTTGCATGTTCTAATTTTATATAATTGCAGCTTAAAGCTAAGTGGGGGAGCCTACTATTGACAATTTGATTTCATAGTTATGTGTTAAATTTTAGTTTTGGTACGAGGAATACTTGTGGATTAGTTATGACTTGCAAAGGTTGAGATTGAGGATGACTCGAGTAAAGAAATTCCTGAATATAGGTTATATTGCACTTTATGAGTATATGAAAATCATGGGATGATCAAGTTGTTATTGTTGGATGTAGTATGCACGAAGTATGAATTTGATTGGTGACGTTAAGGCAGGGTTACTTCTTTAAGTGTGGTCAAGCTAAGGGAGCACATATCTTTCGGCCCGTTCAGGTGGTGAAATTTAGATTTGAGCAAAGTGGGTGACTCCTGAGAAAATTCTAATGGGTTTGAGAATTATATATAGCAATGGAGAATGTTTCCGGACTTGTGTATGGATAAAATCTGAGATTTGCATTTGAAAATGTCGAGACTTGCGGTAATTTTGTAGGACTATGGATTCTACATTTCAGTATAAGAAAGGAAAGAGGAACAATTTTAAATTTGCATAAGGTATTTTCAGAGTGAGTGTTACGGTTGGGGTATTTATGAAGGTGCTTAAGAAGAATAGAGTGGCTTATGGGCCTTAGGGCGATATGGTTTTATGTTAGGATGTCTTGTAGTGAGCTTTGGGTAAGGATAATAGTGTTTTGACAAGGAGGAATGTCAACTTGAGGGTGATTCAGAAGAAACTCGGAGAAAACAAATAGGACAAATGGGTAACATGCTGGATCAATATGGTAATGGTATGCTCGGTTCTTTTGGTTCTTATGATGATGTGGGGATTTACGGGTGTTTTGTGGCAATACTCTCGGATTTGGCAACCTGTGTGGCTTGGTGGAGTTAGAGGAATTCAGTTATGATAGCTTGGTTATGTGCAAATGGATTTCAAAGTGTTCTTAATGGTTTCTAACATGGGTTGAACTGGATATATTCTACCGGTGTAGGGAATGTGTTGTGTATTATGAATTTCTCCTGGAAGGAAGCAAGATGAAGGTTACTGAATGACCGGGTATGTAATTTGTTGGTTACCCAAAGTTGATAATGAGATTCTCGTACTTGTCACATGATGGCATGATAGATGTGGTGTGTGGCACGAGATTAAGATTTACATGTACGAGGTGGCAGTTAATTTTTGAAAGGAAGATCACGAATTTTGGACAGAATGGTCAATTTCAGATAATTAGATGAATGTTATAACTGTTCGGTAATTCCTAAGAAGGGTGCACATTTCAGAAGGTGCGTTGTGTTTTGACTTACGGATGTTCATTGGTATTGCAGTACTCACCTAGTTGATAGACTGCTGATATTCAAATTATTGCTATGTGGCACAGAAGAATTATGAAAGTATTCCTCATGGGATTATCGTGAATGGAAGATGTGTTAGTCATTTTAGTGCTGGAGTTGGGATCAGTTACGGTGATTCATGTGTTCGATAAATTTGGAGACTGGGAGTTCTCAAAAGTATATTGTTTCGGGGTTGCGACCTATTTGAGGTGACTATTTTATTTAAAACACAGTGAAGGCACTAGTGGAGTTAATTATTTGTGATAGCTATGCGCTATGAGTGCGCATATATATGAGGTTTGAGCCATTGTGCCGGCATTAGAGCAAGTATTCATACTCGGAAGAATGCTTAGGCTATAATATGACTAGAGTTGACTGTTAAGTGTAAAGTTATAATGTTTCCCGTATCCGTACCTTTGTTGAGAACTATCTGGGCTATACTTGAGGTTACAAAGAAGATGATTCCCTAAATAAATGGGGTAGTTACTAATTCTGCGTAAAATTCCCGATTTGAAGTATGATAGCAAACTTTGCACATGCTTACACTATGGCGTGCTATTTATACCAGTCTAGGAGCACGAGAATCTTATTTCATTATCATATACAAGTGTACTTGTTTAATTGCTCCTATATGATAGGCTGGGACTGGAGGCCTGTGACCATGCCGGGTGATTCATATTATTGGCACGTGAGTTGTCCGTGTCGTATGTGGTTCTATGATAAATTATTTGATTCATTAATTTCCTCCTCTACAATTGTGCACATGCGCCTTCGGTTATCCTCTTTACGAAATTTGAGGAGTTGGTTGTAACATTGTGGTTGTGGTGGTGCTTGTTGAACTTGCAATACAGTTCTCTTCCTTGTGACATCTCCCATATTTGGGTAAACGGATTGCGCAGTGGTGGCTGGAGTTATATTGATATGGTGTGTCTGTGGGATAGTTGTGTTTAATAAAATAAGGCCATTAGACCTAAAATGAGTACTATCAGGCTTGATTATGGTATATTCGGGAGGATAATATTGAAAGTCGGCTTAGAAAGTGATTATGGTTCTGGTTGGGGCGAGAGAGCTCCATGACTTGTTTATCTGATAAGGGGTTACAAGATTCTGCGTGTTTTTTTTTTATCAACAGTGTACAAAGGTTTTGGGATGAAGTTTGGTTCGATATGGGGTTTAATACTAGTACTTGGTTGGTTTGGAGTAGTTATTGTGATCAGGAATGGTGCTACGAGCATGCGAGTTGTGTAATATGTTAGGCGATTATATCCGTGGTTATGGTTATGGCTCGATGCAGCTTGTTCAGACTCATACAATGTGTAAATGTAAGATTCATGTCTTGAAAAGAAGTCCTGAAGGTTGGGAATTGAATTCCAAGGTTCTCGGGCTAAGGTTAAATTAAGGATTTTTAGTTGTATTGTGCTGTCAGGCCTATGTGGAATAGGGTGACGTGGGATCACCCCCGGGTACGCGCGTGGTAAGATGGAGTAGTAATTTGATGGCTTGGAAACAACTCTTGGCACGTTCGAGGACGAACGTATGTTTAAGTGAGGGAGAATGTAACGACTCGATCGGTCGTTTTGAGTATTACAGTCCCGTTCCCCCATTTACTGCTCAATTTATGATTTACAGTTGTTCTAAGACTTACCTGGTTAATTGGTTCGGGTCCGGTGAGGCTTTGGAATGAATTGGAATATTTAGTTTCAAGGTTTAAAGCTTAAGTTAAAATAGTGAACATATGTCGACTTATGTATAAACGACCTCGTAATGAAGTTTTGATGATTCCAATAGCTCCGTGTGGTGATTTTGGACTTAAGAGGGTGTCCGAAAAATTATTTGGAAGTCCGTAGTGGAATTTGGCTTGAAATTGCAAAAATTGAATTTTCGAGAAGTTTGACTGGGGAGTTGGCCTTTTGATATCGGGGTCGAAATCCGATTCTGAAAATTGGAATAGGTCTGTAATGTGATATGTGACTTGTGTGCAAAATTTAAAGTCATTCTGGATTGATTTGATGTGTTTCGGCAGAAGAAATAGAATTTGAAAGTTCAAAGTTCATAGATTTTGATTTGAGGTGCGATTCATCATTTTGATGTTGTTTGATGTGATTTGAGGCCTCAAGTAGGTCCGTGGTATGTTTTAGGACTTGTTGGTGTATTTGGTTGAGGTCCCGAGGTCCTCGGGTGAGTTTCGGATAGTTAATGGATCAAATTCGGACTTAGAAGAAATCTGAAAAATTTCTATCTTCTGGTGTGATCGCACCTGCGAGAAATTAGCCGCAGGTGCGACTCTTATTGCGGAGAAGCGACTCACGCAGGCGCGGGCGATGGAACGCAGGTGCGGAGTTTGGGAAACCAAGTGACTTCCGTTGAAGCAAAAATTTCACCGCGGAAGCGGTTCCGCAGGTGCGGATAGGGGGTCGCAGGTGCGAAAATCCCGGGGAGTGTTCAAAATAGAGGGGTTCCGACATTTTTGTGATTTTTGACATTTTGAGCTCGGGTTTTGTCGATGTTTGAGCAAGAAATCATGGGGAATCTTGAGGTAAGTCACTTGTAATCATTTCTACTTCATAATATTGAATTATCATCGAATAAACCCACTAGATTACGTGTTTTTGAGGTGTAAATCGGGAATTTGAATCTAGGGATTTGAAAATAAGATTTGAGGGTTTGGAGGTCGAGTTGAGGTCAAATTTATGTAAAATTAGTATGGTTAGACTCGTGGTTGAATGGGACTTTCGGATTTTATAACTTTTGTCGGGTTCCGAGACGTGGGCCCCACAGGCAATTTTTGGAGTGTAATTTCGGATTTTAATGGAAAAATTATATTTTCATATGGAATTAATTCCAATAAATTTTATTAATTGAAACAAATTATTTGTGACTAGATTCGAGATATTCAGATGCCGATTTGCGAGGCAAAGGCATAGTAGAGTAAAGAATTTCACGGTTTGAGGTAAGTAACAGTTATAAATCTGGTCCCGAGGGTATGAAACCCCGGATTTTGTGTCATGTGATTATTTTGGACGTGACGCACATGCTAGGCGACGGGCGTGTGGGCGTGCACTGAGGGGATTGTGACTTGGTCTGTTCCGTGGAAACTGTAAAGTTGAATAACTTGTTGATAGCTATGTTCTCTCTATGTGTTGTGGAAACTTGACTATAATCATGTTAGAAACCATGTATAGGCTATATGTTGGTACTGTTGGGACCCACATAGGTCGTGTACATGTTGAACTATCTACTTAATTGTTGTTTTGTACTCAGTCACAATTTACTTGATTATTTTACCTAGTCTCTATTGTTCATTATTGATGCATCATATCATTGTTGTTTGGGCTGATTTCATGATTGTTGAGAGCCCGAGAGACTGGAGAGATTTATGACAGAGCAAGGCCGAGGGCCTGTTTGTGAGATATTATACTATAGCACGTGAGTTGTCCGTGCAGATCCTTATATTATACTATAGCACGTGAGTTGTCCGTGCAACACGTGAGTTGTCCGTGCGGATCCTTATATTATACTATAGCACATGAGTTGTTCGTGCAGCACGTGAGTTGTCCGTGCGGATCCAGATATTTATACTATGGCGCGTGAGTTGTCCGTGTAACACATGATTTGTCCATGCAGATTATAGCGCTTGGGCTGTAGGAGCCCCTCCGGAGTCTGTACACCCCTAGTGAGCGCGGGTACCCATTGAGTGTGAGTGTTGAGGGTTTGGAGCCAGTGAGTGATTGTTGTCCTGAGAGGCTGTACTTACTTTTTATTTGTTGATGCACTTAGTTGCTATCTGTTATTGTTGTGAAATTCCTGAAAAATTCTATATCCGGATTACATGAACTTGAACTGTATAAAATTGATTTGACTTAAACTGCCGGATTTGTAAGCATGTCTATTCTTTGCTAGATTTACTGAAAATGAACTATAACTGGGTAGCTCGTCACTATCTTCAGTTCTTTATTTATTATTGTTACTTACTGAGTTGGTTGTACTCATACTACACCCTGCACTTCGTGTGCAGATCCAGGTATTCCCGGACATAGCGGGTGTTGATTCTTTCGCATAGTTGATTTTTTGGAGATTCAGAGGTAACTACCGTGTTTCGCAGACCTTGTCTCTCCTTCTCTATCTCCTTGTTTACTATATTTGGTCTCAGACTATTATAGACCATATTTTCCAGACTTGCATTCATATCAGATGCTCATGTACTCAGTGATACCAGGTTTTGGGAGTATTTATATTTGTACTTATGAGATTTCTTCGGCTGAATTTAATCATTATGTTTTCAAATTTAAAAAATATGTGGTTTATTGAGATTGTTGGCTTGCCTAGTATTGAGATAGGCACCATCATGACGAGTGAGATTTTGGGTCGTGACAACAGTTCTGCCTTTCAAGTACATCAATGAAAACCCAAATCGTTTACCGGAGTTGCCAAAAATATGAATAAGTTTGAAAACAATAATTTTCCCAAAATCCTTTCCATAATAAATAAGATGTTTCATTTTCTTTCCAGATAACCAGTGTAAAACAAATGCATCACTATGCCCATCTGTCAACATGTGTGAGAAGTCATGAATGATGTGATACCGTACAATATGAGAAAAATACATCTATATGCCTGAATATCATGTGTGCATGTCAATGCAATGTATCTCATAGATGAACTCATTGTAACGACCCAACTGATCGTTTTGAGAGTAATTAGTTTCCACCAACCCAGATGTACCCGATTCAGTGATGACACTGACGGTACTATCCCATTTTTTTGGCTTAGGGCCTGATGCTTAGTTTCCTTCTAACTTAGTACTGATCTTTATTGTCCGATTTGCTTTCTTAGTGCTGACACCCTCGTATGCCGATCAACCAATGAAGCGGCAGAAGAACCTATTTGACAGTAATCTAGAAGGAACTTCAGAAAAAGACTGGAAAGTAAGGAACGAAGTGCTCGACCGGGAGGTTACGTTTTGGTTTTTGGAGTGTTTTGGGACACTTAGTCCCTAAATGGAGGTTTAAGCCTTGGGATTTGGACCATAGTCGGAACTGTATGAATACGACTCTGGAATGGAGTTCCGTCGATTCTGTTAGCTCCGTTAGGTGATTTTAGACTTAGGGGCATGTCCGAATTGTGTTTTGGAGGCCCGTAGCTTATTTAGGCTTGAAATGGCGAAAGTCGAAATTTTGGAGATTTGGACAGGTAGTGGTAATTTTGATATCAGGGTCGGATTCCGATTCCGGAAGTTGGAGTAGGTTCATAATATTGAATATGACTTGCGTTCAAAATTTGGGGTTAATCGGACGTAGTTTGATAGGTTTCGACATCGGTTGTGAAAATTTGAAGTTTTAAGTTCTTTAAGTTTGAATTGGAGGGTGACTCATGATTTTAGCATTGTTTGCTGTGGTTTGAGGGCTCACCTAAGTTCGTATGGTGTTTTAGGATTGGTTGGTATGTTTGGTTGAGGTCCTGTCGGGTGAGGTTTGGATGCCCAACGTATCGATTTTTGGACTTAGGAGGTTGCTGAAGTTTTCTGGTGTGTGAGTTCTGGTTTCCTTATACGCGATCGCATGGGGTGATCCGCGATCGCGTAGGCTTAGCTGAGCAGAGGAAGTTTTGTTCTTCACGTTTGCAGGCAGAAGGATGCGAACGCGTAGTGGTGTGAAGTGGTGCTTCGCGAACGTGTGGCCAAGGTCGCGCTCGCGTAGAGTTAAGGAGGCTAAAACTGAGCCACGCGCTTTGCTCATCGCGAACGCGTAGGGACGTTCGCGATCGCGTGAGTATGAGAGCCAGAGCATCGCATTCGTGTAGTGTTTTATGCATTCGTGTAGAGTTAATTTGTGGGGCAGCAAAGTTGTTCTTCGCGATCGCGATGCTATTTATGCGATCGCGATTAAGGAATCACTGGGCAGACTTATATCGTTTCCAAAAACGGGGTTTTTGCCATTTTATCAAAAACTTGAGTTGGAAGCTCGGATTTGGACGAGATATTGAGGGAGTTTCAGAGATATCCATTGGGTAATGATTCTACACTCCATTTTGGTTATATTCTACTAATCTATCATTAATTTCCTCTTTAATTTCAGATTTTTGGGGTTGAAATTGGGAAAAATTGCAAGAACTTTTTCAACAAAGATTTCGAGTTTTGAAAGGGGATTTGTGTTTGGATTTGAGTAATTTTTATATGGTTGTACTTGTGAGTGAATGGGTGTTTATATATTGTAACTTTTACCCGATTCCGAGACATGGGCCCAGGGTCGACTTTTTAGGACGGATTTCGGAAATTTTGTTAAAGTCTTGATTTCATTAATTAGATGAGTCTATTATGGTTGTATTTATGATATGTAATAGCTTTTGGCTAGATTTGGGCCATTCAGAGCTGGATATTCGTGGAAAAGGCATTGTGACCGATTGATTGAGCTTGGTTCGAGGTAAGTGGCTTGCCTAACCTTGTGTGGGGAAACTCCCCTTAGGATTTGGTACTGTTTTGATATGTGAGCGCCGTGTATGTGAGGTGATGAGTACGTACACGGGCTATTTGTTGTAAAAATCCGTTCTTCACTAAGTAATAACATGTTTCTCCTTATTTGAGCTACACTAGCATATGTAACTATCTCGTTTAGTTTAGAATAGCATGCCTACGTGCCTTAACTGCCTATCTGAACTCTGTGCAACATGTTTAGTGAAATTCCCTATTTTTCCTTAACTTGAACTTAGTCTCAATTGTAGGTTTTCTTGCTGTAACCGTTATTTCTGTTGGTTGAGTTGCATATTTACTTTGGGACTACGGAACGGTATTTCGGGAGATCCCCCTGTACTGCATATTTACTTTGGGACTACGAAACGGTATTCCGGGAGATCCCCATATATTACATATTTACTTTGGGACTACAGAACGGTATTCCGGGTGATCCCCCTGTACTGCATATTTACTTTGTGACTACAGAATGGTATTCCGGGAGATCCCCCTCTACTGCACATTTACGTTTGGGACTACGAGACGGTATCTCGGGAAAACCCCTATTGTTATCTCTGTGTGCTGAGCTGTTGTCTTCTATGATTTCATTCTTGTTAAATTTTAGTCTTTATTTTACTACGGTATTGCATTCTATCTTGTGTTATTATATATATACCAATAGGGCCCGACCTGACCTCGTCACTACTCGACCGACGTTAGGCTTGGAACTTACTAGGTATCGTTTGTAGTGACTCATGCTACTCTTCTGCACATGTTTTTCGTGTGCAGATCCAGGTACTCTTTATCAGCCATACTATCAGTGAGCCGGGATAGCTTTGGAGACTTCAAGGTATATCTGCCGTGTCCTCATACCTCGGAGTCCCCTACTACTCTTCCCTATGTCCATTATCTTATGTATTTTCTTTTGATAGACTCTGATGTATATAGATACTAGATTTTCCTTCTATAGTTTATGATTTACGATGTTCCATGTTTTGGGATTGCTATGTAGTATATTGAGGAGTTGGTTATTATACATGCCAAGTGGCATGGTACTCAGTTATAGTGTTATTGCTACAATTAGTTGTTAAATTTATGTTTTTATTTCATGATTCCGCAAATGTTAGGCTTATCTAGTCATATAGACTAGGTGTTGTCACGGCGTCATACGGAGGAAAAATTGGGTCGTGACAAGTTGGTATCAGAGCTCTAGGTTCATATGTGTCATGAGTCACAAGCCAGTTTATTAGAGTCTAGCGGATTGGTACGGAGACGTCTGTACTTATCTTTGGGAGGCTATGGAACTGTTAGAAAATTTTTACTACTTTGATTCCTTGTCGTGCGAAAAATTGTTGACTTCAAAAATTCTAAACTTCAGTATTATATTCTCTCACAGATGATAAAGACTCGTATAGAAGGATCTGATGACCAGGCACCCGTGCCCCCTGCTAGAGCTGCGAGAGGCCGGAGCCGGGGTAGAGGCCGAGGACGTCCACGTGGTGCAGCCAGAGCACCCGTACGAGCTGCTACAGAGGAGCCCCAGTAGTTCCAGATGGAGGGCAGACACCTGAGGTACCTGTTTCTGCACCCGCCCTTCAGGAGACTCTAGCCCCATTTCTAAGCATGTTCAACACCTTAGCTCAGACTGGATTGATCCCACTTACTCCTGCCACATCTCAGGCTGGGGGAGGAGCACAGACTCCCGTCGCCTGTACTCCAGAGCAGCGGGTCCAGGTAGACCAGGTTCCAGAAATTGTACCAATGCAGCCGGTAGCTCCAGCTCAGCCCGAGGTTAGAGCAACAACTTCTGAGGTGGAGCAACTCAGACTTGAGAGGTACGAGAAGTACCAACCACCTACCTTCAGCGGATTGGCTACAGATGATGCTCAAGTTTTTCTAGAATAATGTCATCGTTTTCTCCGTACTATGGGCGTAGCGGAGACGAGTGGGTTTTTTTTACCATATTTCAGCTTAGAGGAGCAGCCTATCAGTGGTGGGCTTATGAGTTGAGTAGTCCGGCTGAGGCAACTTCACTTACATGGACTCAGTTCTCGTACATGTTTTTGAGAGAGTATGTCCCTCAGAGCCTCAAGGACTCATCGCACGCGGAGTTTGAGCAGTTGCGCCAGGGATCTATGACTGTGTCGGAGTATGCAGTTCGCTTCAGTGATTTGGCCCGACATGCACCGGCCTTGGCTGCCACAGTTCGAGAGAGGTTTTGACGGTTTATTGAGGGACTCTACCCCAGCATCCGGATTAGTATGGCCAGAGAGTTAGAGATGGATATTTCTTATTAGCAGGTTGTGAGTATTGCCAGGAGATTGGAGGGCATGCTTGCCCGGGATAGAGATGAGAGGGAGGCCAAGAGGTCTCGAGAGACTGGTTATTACTCTGGAGCTCGTGTCCTAGTAGCTCTTCATGGTAGGGGTTATGTGAGTCGCCCCGTTCATTCAGCTCTTCCAGCTGCTACTGGTGTTCCAGCTCCTTATAGGCCCCAGGAGCCTTATTATGCACCACCATTATCTAGTGTGCCTCCTGCACGGGGTGTTCCTAGCGGCCAATCCAGTAGATCTGGACCGAGTCAGCCACATCAGCCACGCCCTTCCAGGGCTTGTTTTGAGTGTGGCGACACTCACCATATGGTGAGGGATTGCCCCAGATTTAGGAGGGGTGCACCTCCACAGACTTTTCAGCCACATTGTGCTCCACTTGGTCCTCAGGCTATGATTATAGCACCAGCTGCCACCCCACCTGCTCAGTCAGCTCGAGGTGGAGGTCGGGGAGGTAGAGGTTGCCCTAGAGGGAGAGGCCAGGCCAGATATTATGCCCTTCCTGCTCGTACAGAGGCAGTCGCTTTAGATTCTGTCATTACATGTATTGTCCCGGTCTGTCATAGAGATGTGTCAGTATTATTTGACCTAGGCTCTACATATTCTTATGTGTCCTCTTAGTTTGCCCCGTATTTGGGCGTATCTCAGGATTCTTTGAGTTCCCCTATTTATGTGTCTACTTCTGTGGGAGATTCTCTTGTTGTGGGCCCCGTGTATCGGTCGTGTTTGATTGCTCTTAGTGTTTTTTAGACCAGAGCCGATTTATTATTGCTCAGCATGGTGGACTTTGATATTATTTTGGGCATGGACTGGTAGTCGCTCCATTATGATGTTCTTGATTGTCACGCTAAGACCGTGACACTGGCTATGCCAGGTTTACCGCGAATAGAGTGGAGAGGTACCTTAAAGTATACTCCCAACAAAGTTATTTCATTTCTTAAAGCTCAACGAATGGTTGAGAAGGGGTGTGATGCGTTTCTAGCTTATGTGAGAGATGTCATTATTGATACCATTGCAGTTGAGTCAGTTCCAGTAGTGAGGGACTTTCCAGATGTGTTCCCAGCTGATCTTCTGGGCATGCCGCCCGACAAAGATATTGATTTTGGCGTTGATTTGTTATCGGGCACTTAGCCCATCTCTATTCCTCCATATCGTATGGCTCCTCCTGAATTGAAGGAGTTGAAGCAACAGTTATAGAAGTTGCTTGATAAGGGCTTCATTAGGCCTATTGTGTCACCTTGGGGTGATCCTGTCTTATTTATAAAGAAGAAGGATGGTTCTATGCAGATGTGTATTGATTACCGCCAGTTGAACAAAGTCACGGTGAAGAACATGTA
The DNA here is from genome assembly GCF_000715075.1 of Nicotiana tabacum. Classification (NCBI taxonomy): domain Eukaryota; kingdom Viridiplantae; phylum Streptophyta; class Magnoliopsida; order Solanales; family Solanaceae; genus Nicotiana; species Nicotiana tabacum. The sequence goes on along the minus strand of NC_134094.1, from coordinate 133,211,776 downwards.
TCCATTGCCTCATATTGATGAATTATTTTATCAGTTACAGGGTTCTAGAGTGTTTTCCAAGATCGACTTACGTTCAGGCTATCATCAGTTAAAGATTCGGGAGCCAGATATCCCGAAGACTGCTTTCAGGAATTGGTATGGTCACTACGAGTTCCTTGAGATGTCTTTTGGGCTGACCAACACCCTAAGAACTTTTATGCACTTGATGCACAGTGTGTTCCTGCCCTATCTTGACTCATTCGTCATTGTGTTTATTGACGACATTCTGGTATACTCCCAGAGTCGGGAGGATCATGAGCAGCACCTGAGGACTGCGCTTCAAACCTTGAGAGAAAAGAAGTTATATGCAAAATATTCAAAGTGTGGGTTTTGGCTAGACTCAGTGGCATTCTTGGGTCATATAGTATCGAGTGATGTGATCTAGGTGGATCCGAAGAAGATTGAAGCAGTGCAGAGTTGGCCCAAACTGTCCTCAGCTGCAGAGATCCAGAGTTTTCTTGATTTGGTGGGGTATTACCGTCGATTTGTAGAGGGTTTCTTATCTATTGCAGCACCTATGACCAGGATGACCTAGAAGAGTGCTCTGTTCAGGTGGACAGAGGAATGTGAGGAGAGCTTTCAGAAGCTCAATACAACTTTGACTACAGCCCAGTATTGGTATTACCTACAGGTTCGGGGTCTTATACTATGTATTGTGATGCATCGCCGTATTGGTCTCGGCGCAGTGTTGATGCAAGACGGTAGGGTGATTGCCTACACATCCAGATAGTTAAAGGTACATGAGAAGAATTATCCTATAAACGACCTTGAGTTAGCAGCTATTGTTCATGCCTTGAAGATTTGGCGGCATTATTTGTACGGTGCCCATTGCGAGGTCTACACCGATCATTGGAGTTTGAAGCATCTGTTTAAGCAAAAAGATCTTAACTTGCGTCAGCGGAGGTAGTTGGAGCTACTTAAGGACTATGATATCACTATTTTGTACCATGCTGGGAAGGCCAATGTGGTGGCCGATGCTTTGAGTTGCCGGGCAGAGAGTTTGGGGAGTTTAACATATCTACCAGCAGCAGAGAGGCCATTGGCATTGGATGTTTAGGCCTTAGCCATCTAGTTTGTGATATTTGATATTTCTGAGCTAAGTCGAGTATTGGCTTGTGTGGTCTCTCGGTCTTCTCTTTATGATCGTATCAGGGAGCATCAATAGAATGACTCCCATCTGCTTGTCCTTAAGGACACAGTCCAGCACGATGATGCTAAGGAGGTCATTATTGGGGATGATTGTGCATTGAGGATGCAAGGCAGACTATGTGTGCCCAATGTTGATGGTTTACGTGAGTTGATTCTTCGGGAGGCTCACAGCTCGCGGTACTCCATTCATCCAGGTGCCGGGAAGATGTATCAAGACCCGAGGCAGCATTACTGGTGGAAGAGGATGAAGAAGGACATAGTGAAGTATGTTGCTCGGTGCCTAAATTTCTAGCAGGTGAAGTATGAGCATCAACGGCTGGGTGGGTTACTTCAGAAGTTGGAGATTCCAAAGTGGAAATGGGAGCGAATCACTATGGATTTCTTTATTGGACTCCCATGGACTCAGCGGAGGTTTGATACAGTTTGGGTGATTGTGGATAGGCTGACCAAGTCGGCTCATTTCATTCCTATGATGACTACCTATTCTTCCGAGCAGCTAGCTTGAATTTACATCCGCGAGATTGTCAGACTTCATGGCGTACCGGTATCTATCATCTCTGACTGGGGTACGCAGTTTACATCAAGGTTCTGGAGAGCTGTACAGCAGGAGTTGGGTACTAAATTGGAGCTGAGCACATGATTTCACCTTCAGACGGACGGACAATCCGAGCGCACTATACAGATACTGGAGGATATGATCCGCACTTGTGTGATAGATTTTGGGGGTGCTTGGGACCAGTTTTTGCCACTTGTGGAGTTTGCTTACAACAACAGTTATCAATCCAGCATTCAGATGGCACCGTATGAGGCTCTGTATGGTAGGCGGTGTCGGTCCCTAGTGGGTTGGTTCTAGCCGAACGAGGCCAGATTATTGGGTACGGACTTGGTTCAGGATGCCTTGGAGAAGTCTAAGGTGATTCAGGATAGACGTTGCACAGCCCAGTCCAGACAGAAGAGTTATGCGGATCGGAAGGTTCGCGATGTTGCATTCATAGTTGGATAGTGGGTCTTGCTCCGAGTTTCGCCTATGAAGGGCGTTGTGAGGTTCGGAAAGAGGGGCAAGCTAAGCCCAAGGTTTATTGGTCCCTTTGAGGTGTTGCGGCAAGTTGGGGAAGTTGCTTACGAGCTTGCCTTACCTCCCAGCCTAGCAGGAGTTCATCCGGTATTTTACGTTTTGATGCTCCGGAAGTATCACGACGATCCGTCTCATGTGTTGGATTCCAGCTCAGTCCAATTGGACAATAATTTAGCTTATGTTGAGGAGACAGTGGCTATTTTAGATAGGCAGGTCAGAAAGCTAAGGTCAAAGAACATTGCTTCTGTGAAGGTTAAGTGGAGGGGACAACTGGTCGAGGAGGCGACTTGGGAGACCGAGCAGGATATGCGCAGCCACTATCCTCATCTTTTCACCACTTCAGGTATGTCTTGATACTCGTTCTAGGATGAATTATTGTTTAAGAGGAGGAGGATGTAATGACCCGGCCAGTCATTTTGAGAGTAATAGCCCCGATCCCCTATTTACTGCTTCTCCCATATCTATTTCTGCTATTGTGACTTGCCAGGAGGTTTCGTTTTGGTTTTTGGAGTGTTTTGGGACACTTAGTCCCTACATGGAGGTTTAAGCCTTAGGATTTGGACCGTAGTCAGAACCGTGTGAAGATGACTCCGGAATAGAGTTCCTTCAGTTCTGTTAGCTCAGTTAGGTGATTTTGGACTTAGGAGCATGTCCGGATTGTGTTTTGGAGGTCCGTAGCTTATTTAGGCTTGAAGTGGCGAAAGTCGAAATCTTGGAGATTGGACTGGTAGTGGAAATTTTGATATCGTGGTCGGATTCCGATTCCGGAAGTTGGAGTAGGTCCGTAATGTTGAATATGACTTGTGTACAAAATTTGGGGTCAATCGGACGTAGTTTGATAGGTTTCGTCATCGGTTTTGGAAATTTGAAGTTTCAAGTTCTTTAAGTTTGAATTGGAGGCGATTCATGATTTTAGCATTTTTTGATGTGGTTTGAGGGCTCGACTAAGTTTGTATGGTGTTTTAGGATTGGTTGGTATATTTGGTTGAGGTCCCGGGGACCTTGGGTGAGTTTCGGATGCCCAACAGATCGATTTTTGGACTTAGGAGGTTGCTAAAGTTTTCTGGTGTCTGAGTTCTGGTTTTCTTATATGCGACCACGCGGGGTGATCCGCGATCGCGTAGGCTTAGCTGGGCAGAGTAAGTTTTGTTCTTCGCATTCGCGGGCAGAAGGATGCAAACGTGTAGTGGTGTAAAGTGGTGCTTTGCGAACGCGTGGCCAAGGTCGCACTCGCGTTCGCATAGAGTAAAGGAGGCTAATGATGGGCCACGCGCTTTGCTCATCGCGAATGCGTGAGGACGTTCAGGATCGCATGAGTCTGAGATCCAGAGAATCGCGTTCGCGTGGTGTTTTACGCGTTCACGTAGAGTTAGTTTCTGGGGCAGCAAAGTTGTTCTTCGAGATCGCGAGGCTATTTCCGCGATCGCGATTAAGGAATCACTGGGTAGACTTATATCGTTTCCAAAAATGAGGGTTTTGCCATTTTATCAAAAACTTGAGTTGGGAGCTCGGATTTGGACGAGATTTTGAGGGAGTTTCAGAGATATCGATTGGGTAATGATTCTACACTCCATTTTGGTTATATTCCACTAATCTATCATTAATTTCAGATTTTTGGGGTTAAAATTGGAAAAAATTAGATCCATCCCGGAATATACATATCAACTGATCATCAGTCACCCAGTACCGAGTAGGGCCAATCCAGCCCATGGAGAAGATCCATCTCCAGGTATATAATACTTCGGACAAGATCCGTGTCTAGGGAAGATCTATCCCTCAATAATATCAACCGCACTCACTGGGTGTGTGTGCAGACTCCGGAGGGGCTCCTTCTGCCCAAGCGCTATATAAAGCCTATAATACCTACTGTAGGCGGGCAGCCCCGATCCACATAATAATATCCTCACAGTCAGGCTCTCGGCTTCCCTCAGTCATCAATATCTCATGTCTCTCTCTCATAGGCTCACAATGTCATGAAAATAGCACGAAAAGGATGATATGATGTATCAATAAATAACAACAGAGACTGAGATATGATATGCAATGAAATGAATATGACTGAGTATAAATTTTCAATTTATAACAAATAATTCACAGCAATATGACCTATGTGGGTCCTAATAATACTGGCACATAGCCTCAACATGATTTTTAATATGATTCTCAACTAAATTTCTTCAACATATAAAACTGCATAGAAAATGCCAAGATTATTTGACTACAAAATTCCACGGAAACAATTACGTCACAATTTCTATGGTGCACACCCACACGCCCGTCACCTAGCAACAACTCCAAACAATTCACAAAATACGTATATTCAGGGTTCACACCCTCAGCTCCAAGATTAGAAGAGTTACTTACCTCGAACAAGGCGAATCCTATGCCGGGCAAGCTAAACAATGCTCCAGAAATCCCATTCTACGCGTATCAACTTCCGAACGGTTCGAGTCTAGTCACAATTAATTTGATTCAATCCACACAAGTATATGAATTAATTCCATATCAAAATACTAACATTTTCCCACAAAATCCGAAATTACACTCCAAAAATATCTGTGGGGCCCACGTCTCGAAATCCGACGAAACTCACAAAATTCGACAACCCATCCAATTACAAGTTCAACCATACTAATTTCACTCAATTCCGACTCCAAATCGATGTACAAAACTCAAAAATTCATATTGTGAACTTTAGGCAAACACCCCCAATTTCCTCTTTAAATTCATCAACCAATTGCTAAAAATGAAGATAGATTCATGGAATATAATCATAAGGGAGTCAAGAACACTTACCCCAAGTTGTGTGGAAAAATCCCTCTCCAAAATTGCCCAAACCGAGCTCCGAAATGACTAAAATGAGAAAAATCTCAAAAACCCTCGTTTTTAACACTGCCCAGGCATTTCCGCACCTGCGGTGCCTGGGCTCGCACCTGCGCATCCGCTTTTGCGAAAGGAATTGCGCTTCTGCGGACCTCACTTACCCAGCGAGCCTCCACTTCTGCGATGCTTAGGTTCGCATCTGCGGTCGCGCTTTTGCGCAAAAATCGCCGTATCTGCAAAGACCCTAGGCCAGCTCCAGTCCCTCATCTGCGCCAACACCGCCGCACCTGCGGCCAAGACCCTCGCAGGTGCGATCACATCAGAGGCAGCATTTCCAACATTTTCCTTAAGTCCGAATTTGATCCGTTAACCATCCGAAACTCACCCGAGGCCCCCAGGACCTCAACCAAATACACCAATTAGTCCTAAAACATACCACGGACCTACTCGAGGACTCAAATCACATAAAAAAAACATCAAAACGACGAATCACAGCTCAGATAAAAAATGTATGAACTTTGAACTTTCTAATTCTATATCTTGTGCTGAAACACATCAAATCAATTCGGAATGACTTCAAATTTTGCACACAAGTCACATTTCACATTACAGACCTATTCCAATTTCCAGAATCGTATTCCGACCCCGATATCAAAAAGTCAACCTCCCGGTCAAACTTCCCAAAAATTCAACTTTCGCCATTTCAAGCCTAATTCCACTACGGGCCTCCAAATAATTTTTCGGACACGCTCCTAAGTCCAAAATCACCATACGAAGCTATTGGAATCATCAGAATTCAAATCTGAGGTCGTTTACACATAATCAACATCCGGTTAACTTTTTCAACTTAAGTTTTTAATTACGAGACTAGGTGTCTCAATCATTCCGAAATCTCTTCGGACTCGAACTAACTAATCCTATAGGTCATAATACATCTATAAAGCACAAATGGAGCAGTAAATGTGAGAACGGGGCTGTAATACTCAAAACGACCGGCCGAGTCGTTACATGTCTTACCGAACATTTCTTTGTAGATGATTTTTTTTGTATGTTTCCTTCTAATGCTTTGGTTGCTCTGCCATGGCCAGAACTCTTATTGTTGATATTGATATTCCTGTTGAAAGTTCAACATATAGTTGTTTGTGCAAGAAAATATATTGCGATAAATATTGTTCAATATTTAGGATGTTTGTCCTTGTACTTTATTTATTATAATTGCAAAGCATAAGCATACCGAAAATTATTTTCACACAAATTTAAAAGGATATTCTTTAGTTTCGTAAGACGAAAGCTAAATTCGGGGATAGAAATATACTTAGAAGCATATTGACCAGTATCATAATTTTTGCATGTATAACATTATTGTCAAAACTTCTATATACCATCTATGTCCTATTACATAAGCTATTCAGCGGATCTAAGTTTTCAGTAGCATGCCGGACATAGTTTTCTTCAAAATCAATCTATATGCAATGGAAGATCAATGTTAACTTAGTCTATTACATATACGATGATACTGGCATACATAAGAAAAAAATAAACTTGACAACAAACTTGTGTGGTAGAAGGCCATTTGGTATTAAAGTATTTAAGCATTATTCTTAGTAGTAATTGTTAGTATCATATTTTGCCGAGTCAAAAACTGAAAAATATCTTATTTTTACCATAAAATTTCGCAATCAACCTTTTATTTAGTTGATCAACATATTCATTTTTGCTACTAAGATAGCTTTTTAATTTCTATCATGCAATTTGCACAAATTGCGTTTTAATCTATTGATAGAATTATTTTTCTTATTAAATGCACTACTATTACAATTGGGATTGATAACCAAGTGTTCTGGAAGATCTAAATCATCTTTTATTTGATACTCTTCTTCGTGTCTGACACGAAGGAAGAAGTTACTGAATACTGGATCAGTTCTTAATTTATATTTCTTGTGAGTTGAATCTTTTTCATTTGAGGCACAAATATAATTTTGGCAAGCTAGTTTTTACAGTCTCTGCTTTCGTCGATTTTGTAACTATTGATAGTACTTGACAGAAATCATCTTCTAAGCTATTAGTTTTTCACCAAATGGATTACTAGTATTCAATATATCTCCAGGGGCAATTGTTTCGATCATTTAACACTTAGTCATAAGCGCTTCATCCCATATTATCAATTTTGCTTTCTTATGAATTTAGCACTGTTGCTCCACTTTGATATATTTATGATGGTTATTTCAGTTAAGTCATGACCCAATTCCATCTCAGGCCGTGATGGCGCCCAACACTAATGTTAGGCAATCCAACACTGATCAAACTAATGGTTTCCCGTTTAAATAAATTACTAAGTGGATAACATTTCCTCATTTGTTTAAAAGATTTAGAAATTTGCAAAGGTGACATAATTAAATGGAAGAAAACGAGTACAAATCGTAATCATGTAAACAAATCCAAAATCGTAAGTCTACTAGTGTGTGTGCCAAGACCTGGTGTCACAAGTATGTGAAAAATCTAGTAGAATATACAAAAGAACACTATCCTACTGTCTGAAATGAAATAGACAGAAACAAAATAAAACATAAGAGAGACTCCAGCTGCTGCAGTACGGCTCAGAAGACAGCTCACCGTGAAGTCTCGAGATGGGGATCAAATCTACGCACCAGACTGGTAATCAGATGCACCTTCCTCAGATCATATACAATTTAGTACAGAAGTGTAGCGTGAGTACATAAATAATATGTACCCAGTAAGTATATAGCCTAACGTCGAAGAAGTAGTAACGAGGGGTCGACTCCGATGCTTACTAGGGCCAATAACATGATAATATGAAATTCTAATTAAGCCTGATATACAACAATAAGACTCAGAACAAGAAATAACTGAGAAAGTCTTCAAAAATATTTAAGAGCTTGAATCACTTCCTTCCTTTAAAACATATGATCACACAAACAATGAATTTATACCGATTATGAAAGGAACTTCCAGTTTTATTATCACACACGAATACAACCGAAGACGTTCGGCCCGATCCAACATAAATGTAAACTGTGCACTGCCGAGGGTCGAACGATGTGAACCATAGATGCATCTATTACCCCGCTCGCGAATCATACATGCGACGCGGTCATATATAAATTTATCAATAAATCATAACCCTTCCTTGATTCTTTTCAAAATAAAGACAATTCGACTTAAAGATTTTAAATCCTTAAAAATCCTTAACTCAGTTAAGGTTGATACATTTAACAAATATGATCAAATAACGGTGTCCACAAGCATGGTGTAAACCTAAAACAACCCGGACATAAACAAGAATAGTAGTTACGTACGGACTCTCGTCACTTCGTGCATACGTAGCCCCCACAAATAACAACACATATTAATTAAGTTCACCTATGGGGTAAGTTCCCTCTTACAAGGCTAGAAAAAAGACTTAACTCGTCTCAAAGCTTACTTCTCAATTCAAGAATGCGCTCAAACCTCCAAATTTGATGCCAAACGACTCGGAACTAGCCAAACATAATATAAATCGATCAATCTATTGCTCAAAAGTTCATATCTCCACTATTAAAGTGATTACCTAACCAAAATTGCAAGATTCCTAAAATTCACCCCCGGGCCCACAAGCCCGGATTCCAAAAAATATTTGAAGAAAGTTGTTACCCATAACCTTAGGAACATAATATATGATTTTCACTAAGTTTCATAATCATTTTCGTGGTAAAATCTCATTTTTATTAAACCCTAGGTTTTTTTCATCTCAACCCATGATTTCTACCAATTTGCATGTGGAAATCTACCCATAATATATGTACTAAATTCATATTTAAAAGAAATTACTTACCTCACAACGCTAGGTCAAAATCCCCTCCTTAGAAGCTCTCAAATCGCCCAAGAGTGGAAGAAAATATGATAAAAATGGTCCTAACCCGTAATAAATGAGGCTCATTGCCTCCAGCAGTTTCCGCACTTGCGGTCATAGGGCCATACCTACGCCCTCGCTTCTGCGGAATTCACTGAGCCGACTGGGACCGCTTTTGCGGACGGGTACCCGCTTCTGCTATCCTGCTTCTGCGGAGGATGGGCCGCATCTGCGAAACCTGGGCTACCCTCCTTTGGCCGTTTCTACGAGGCTTGGCCCGCACCTGCGAGCTCGCACATGCGGCTGACCAAGCGCAGGTGCGGTGTTGACAGATCTGGTGCATCAGCTACTGCTCCAAATTCTCATCTTGGTCCGAGCCTCATCCGATTGACACTCGGGGCTCCTGGGGCCCCGCCCGAACATACCAACAAGTTTGGAATCATAAAACGGACTCACTCGAACTCTCAAAACGCCCAAAACAACATTAAAACTAAGAATCATACCCCAAAATCAATTGAATCAAACTTAAGAACTTCAAGTTCTTCAATTTACTTCCAATTCGCCGAACAAACTTAAACTACTCGAAATGACACCAAATTTTACGTGCAAGTCTTAAATGACATTACAGAACTATTCCCGATCTCGGAATTCTATTTGGATTTTGATATCACCAAAACCCGCTCAAAACCAAATTCAAAGAACTTTTAAAACCTTCAAGAACCAACTTTCACTATTAGGCACCGAAACACTTCCGGTTCATCCAAAACCCGATCCAAACATACGCCTAAGTCCGAAATCATCATACGAACCTATTGGAACCGTCAAATTCCGGTTCTGAGGTCGTTTACTCAAAATGTTTACTGAAGTCAAACTTGGCCTTTTAAGCCAACCTTCTGAAACTAAGTATTCCGATTTTAACCCGAACCCTTCCAAATTCCGAACTAACCATCCCCGCAAGTCATAAAATATTAAAAGCATGTACGAGAAGTCTTATTTAGGGAAACGGGGTTCTAGAAAGAAAAATGACCAGTTGGGTCGTTACATTCTCCACCTCTTAAACAAATATTCGTCCTCGAACGGGTTTAGAATCATACCTGAAGTGCTGAATAAGTGTGAATATCTGCTCCGCATGTCCTCCTCGGACTCCCAGGTCACCTCCTTGACTGGTTGGCGCCTCCACTGGACCTTTACCGCGGAAATCCTCTTGGATTTCAACTGGTGATCCTGTCTAGCAACAATGGCATTTGGCTCCTCCTCATAACCTAAGCTCTCATCTAGCTGAAGAGTGTTGAAGTCTAACACATGTGACAAGTCGGCGTGATACCTCCGGAGCTTAGACACGTGGAAAACCGGATGAACCCCTGATAGGCTGGGAGGTAAAGCAAGCTCATAAGAAACCTCCCCAACCCGCCTCAACACCTCAAATGGGCCTATAAACCTTGGGCTCAACTTGACCTTCTTCCCGAATCTCATAATGCACTTCATCGGCGAGACTTTCAATAGAACCTTCTCGCCTATCATAAATGATACATCACGCGCCTTCTGATCTGCATAACGCTTTTGTCTGGACTGCGCTGTACGAAGTTGCTCCTGACTTAACTTTACCTTTTCCAAGGCATCCTTCACCAAATCAGTACCATATAACTTAGCCTCGCCATGCTCAAACCACCCGATAGGAGAACGATATCGCCGACCATATAAAGCCTCAAATGGAGCCATCTCGATACTGGACTGATAACTGTTGTTGTAAGCAAACTCGGCCAAAGGCAAGAACTGATCCCACTGTCCCCCAAAGTTAATCACTCATGCTCTGAGCATGTCCTCCAAGATCTGGACTGTCTACTCTGACTGCGCGTCGGTCTGTGGATGAAACGCAGTGCTAAGCTCTACACGGGTCCCCAACTCACTCTGTACGGCTCTCCAGAAATGCGAAGTGAACTGAGGGCCTCTGTCCGATAAGATGGAAATAGGTGCACCGTGCAACTGAACTATCTCCCGAATATAAATCTGGGCCAACCTCTCTGAAGTATAAGTAGTTACAACTGGAATGAAGTGTGCTGACTTGGTCAACCTGTCAACAATGACCCAAACTGCATCGAACTTCCGCAAGGTCCGCGGCAACCCAACTATGAAGTCCAAAGTAATGCGTTCCCATTTCCACCCTGGTATAGTCATCTGCTGGAGTAAGCCACCTGGCCTCTGGTGTTCATACTTAACCTGCTGGCAATTTAGGCACCTAGCTACATACTCAACTGTGTCTTTCTTTATCCGCCGCCACCAATAATGCTGTCTCAGGTCCCGATACATCTTCGTAGCACCTGGATGAATGGAATATCGAGAACTGTGTGCCTCCTCTAGGATCCTCTCCCTCAAGCCATCGATATTAGGAACACATAGACGACCCTGGAGACGCATGACACCATCCTCGCCAATAGAAACCTCCTTGGCAACACCCTGTAGTACCGTCTCCCTGAGAACTGCCAAGTGCGGATCATCAAACTGTCAAGCCTTGATCTGCTCCAATTGTGAAGACTGGGCAACAACACATGCAAGAACTCGGCTGAGCTCTGAAATATCTAACCTCACAAGTCTGTTGGCCAAGGACTGAATGTCCAAAGCTAGTGGCCTCTCCTCTGCTGATATGAATGCCGAGCTACCCATGCTCTATGCCTTCCTACTCAATGCATCCGCGACTACATTCTCCTTGCCCGGATGATAAAGAATAGTAATGTCATAGTCCTTTAGTAACTCAAGCCATCTGCGCCGCCTCAAATTGAGATCCCTTTACTTGAACAAGTATTGCAAACTGCGGTGATCAGTGTAAACCTTACAAGGCACCCCATATAGATAATGCCTCCAGATCTTAAGAGCATGAACAATCGCGGCCAACTCCAAATCATGCACATGATAATTCTTCTCATGGGGCTTCAACTGACTTGATATGCAATAAATCGCACCTCCTGCATCAATACACAACCCAAGCTAACACGTGAAGCATTGCAATACACCGTATACATCCTCGAATCGGAAGGCAACACTAGAACTGGTGTTGTAGTCAAAGCTGTATTGAGCTTGTGAAAGCTCGCCTCACAATCATCTGTCCAACGGAACGGAGCACCCTTCTGGGTCAATCTAGTCAAAGGTGCTACAATGGATGAGAAGTCCTCCACAAATCGGCGATAATAACCTGCTAGCCCCAAGAAACTCCCGATCTCAGTCGTCGAAGTAGGACGAGGCCAACTCTAAACCACCTCAATCTTCTTGGGATCCACCTTAATACCCTCACCTGATACCACGTGCCCTAAGAATGCCACAGAATCTAACCAAAACTCACATTTGGAGAACTTAGCATATAACTTCTGTTCCTTCAAGGTCTGAAGCACCACTCTCAAATGCTGCTCATGCTCCTCCATGCTACATGAGTAAATCAAGATGTCATCAATGAAGACAATAACAAAGGAATCGATATAAGGCTTGAACACTATGTTCATCAAATCCATACATGCCGCTGAGACATTAGTCAGGCCGAAGGACATCACTAGAAACTCATAATGGCCATATCTAGTACGGAAGGCAGTCTTTGGAACATCCGAGTCCCTAATCTTCAACTGATGGTATCCCGATCTCAAGTCGATCTTAGAAAACACCCTAGCACCCTGCAACTTGTCAAACAAATCATCAATACGCGACAACGGGTACTTGTTCTTAATGGTGACTTTGTTCAACTAGCGGTAATCAATGCACATCCGCATAGTCCCATCCTTCTTCTTCACAAATAATACTGGTGCACCCCAAGGTGATACACTCAGCCTGACGAACCCCTTCGCTAGCAACTCCTCAAGCTGTTCCTTCAACTCCTTTAATTCTTTCGGAGCCATACGATACGGTGGGATGGATATAGGCTGAGTTCTTGGAGCCAAGTCAATACATAAATCAATATCATGATCTGGTGGCATGCCTGGAAGGTCAAAAGGAAACATAACGGCAAACTCCCGGACTACTGGCACTGAATCAATCATCGGAGACTCTGTGGTGGTATCCCAAACATAGGCTAGATAATCCAAACAACCCTTCTCGACCATATGTCGAGCCTTCAGAAAAGATATAACCCGACTAGATATACTGACAGACGAACCCTTCCATTCCAATCTAGGTAACTCTGGCATTTCTAAGGTAACATTCTTAGTATGGCAATCAAGGATGGCGTGATATGGGGATAACCAGTCCATACCCAGGATGGCCTCAAAGTCGGTCATATCAAGTAACAGAAAGTCCGCTCTAGTCTCGTAACCACAAAATATGACCACACAGGAACGATAGATCCGACCCACAACCACATAATCACCCACATGAGTGGACACATAAACAAAAGTACCCAAGGACTCACGAGGAATATCCAAGAAATAAGCAAACAGAGATGATACATATAAATAGGTAGATCTCGGATCAAATAAAACTGAAGCATCCCTACCGCAGACAAAAATAGTACATGTGATCACGGCATCTGAGGCCACTGCATCTGGTCTGACCGGAAAAGCATAGAATCTAGCTAGAGCGCCGGCTGGATGGCCTCCACCTGACTGAACAATAGCTGGCTGACCTCCCCCTGCCTGGAGTCCACTTCTAGGATGGCCCCTACCCGCCTGTCCCCCACCTCTGGTCGGTCGGACGGCTGGTGCTGCAATTATGGGCTGATGACCCTACTGTACTGCCTTGCCCCGAAGTCTGGGACTGGTTCTCTTCATGTGATCTGGATCTCCACACCCGTAATAACCTCTCGGTACCATAGACTGTTGCCCCGAAGTCTGACCCTGATGGCCTGAATACTCTCTAGAAGAACCCTGGATGGCTGGTGGGCGGTATGAACTCTTCGGCATGACATTGAAATAGGCACTAGAAGAACCCTGATGAGCTGGTGGGCGATAAGAACTCTCTGGCATAACACTAAAATAGGGCCGCGCTGGAGCACCCTGAGGAGGTGGTGGTGCTGGATATGTGGGCCTGCTAGACTGACCCCTCCCAAACTGACCTATGCCCCTAGCCGGGCACCTCTAAACTCTTCAGAGAAACGGTTCCTCTTGTCCTGCTGCATCTGCTCTCTACCCCTCTGGCGGTAGCCCTCAATCCTCCAAGCAATCTCCACTACTAGCTGACAATCACTACCCATCTTAACCTCCCGGTCTATACTATCCTGAATACTGGGGTGCAACCCCACAACAAATCTCCACACTCTCTCTGTGTCAGTAGGAAGTATCATAAGTGCGTGGCGAGACAACTCAGAGGATCTCGCATCATAATTGGTCACTAACATCTGACCCTGCTAGAGCTGCTCGAACTGACCTCGCAACTTTTCCCTCTGAGAGGGTGGAATATACCTGTCGAAGAAAATCTGTGTAAACTGGTCCCAAGTCATGGGAGGAGAACCCGTTGGTCTGCCAAGATGATAAGACTGCCACCATCTACGAGCCCTGTCCTCCAGCTAGAAAGTAGTGAAATCCACCCCATGGGACTCCAATATCTTCATGTTGTGCAGTCTGTCCCTGCACCGATCAATGAAGTCCTGAGGATCCTCATGCCGCTTGCCCCCGAAGATTAGAGGGTGTATCCTAGTCCATCTGTCCAATAGCATCTGCAGATCTCCATCCGCAACTGGTCTAGGCTCAGGTGCAACCGCTAAAATTAGCTGGGCTCCGCCCACGGGTGGTGTACCCGGAGTCTGATATACTGTAACTGCATGTCCCGGAGCCTGGGCAGTAGGGGTCTGCGCTCCCCCTCTCGCCTGAGATGTGGCTGGGTCTGCTGGAAATAAACCAGCCTGAGTCATAGTGTTCATGAACCGCAACATACGACCCACGACCTCCTGAAAACCCGGCGCTGACATGAAATCTGCCGGGGCTGGCTCTGTGGCGGGCACCTCGGTCTGCTCCTCAATGATGGGATCCTCCACTGGATCCGCTGGTGGTGCTACTGGGGTAGCTCTAGTCCGCCCTCGTCCCCTACCTTGGGCTGGAGCCCTCCCCCGGCCTCTGCCTCGCCCTCTAGCTACGGGGGGAGCAGCTTCTCCCGGGTCTGGAATGTCCGCCGTACGCGTCCTCACCATCTGTGAGAGAATGAGAGAAAGGGTTTTAATATACCACAAACTGCACAACAGGAGATGAATAAAGAGTAGTTTCCTAACACCGTATAGCCTCTCGAAGATAAGTACATATGTCTCTGCACCGATCCACAAGACTCTACTAGGTTTGCCCATAATTTGTGAGACCTACTTGAACCTAGTGCCCTGATACCATGTTGTCACGATCCAATTCCATCTCAGGCCGCGATGGCTCCCAACACCATTGTTAGGCAAGCCAACACTGATCAAACTAATGGTTTCCCGTTTAAATAAATTACTAAGTGGATAACATTTCCTCATTTGTTCAAAAGATTTAGAAATTGGCAAAGGTGACATAATTAAACAGAAGCAAACGAGTACAAATCGTAATCATGTAAACAAATCCAAAATCGTAAGTCTACTAGTGTGTGTGCCAAGACCTGGTATCACAAGTATGTGGGCAATCTAGTAGAATATACAAAAGAACACTAGTCTACTATCTGAAATGAAATAGACAGAAACAAAATAAAACATAAGGGAGACTCCAGCTGCTACAGAACGGCTCGGAAGACAGCTCACCGTGAAGTCTCGAGATGGGGATCAAATCTGAGCACCATACTGGTAACCAGATGCACCTTCCTCAGATCCTATACAATTAAGTACATAAGTGTAGCTTGAGTACATAAATAATATGTACCCAGTAAGTATCTAGCCTAACCACGAAGAAGTAGTAACGAGGGGTCGACTCTGACACTTACTAGGGCCAATAACATAATAATATGAAATTCTAATTAAGTATGATATACAACAATAAGACTCAAAACAAGAAATAACTGAGCAAGTCTTTAGAATTATTTAAGAGCTCGAATCACTTCCTTCCTTTAAAACATATGATCACACAAACAATTAATTTATACCGATTATGAAAGGAACTTCCAGTTTTATTATCACACACGAATACCACCGAGGACTTTCAGTCCGATCCAACATAAATGTAAACTGTGCACTACCGAGGGTCGAACGACGCGAACCATAGATGCATCTATTACCCCGCTCGCGAATCATACATGCGACGCGGTCAAATATAAATTTATCAATAAATCATAACCCATCCTTGATTTTTTCAAAATAAAGACAATTCGACTTGAAGCTTTTAAATCCTTAAAAATCCTCAACCCAGTTCCATATGATACAGTTAACAAATATGATCAAATAACGGTGTCCACAAGCATGGTGTAAACCTAAAACTACCCGGACATAAACAAGAATAGTAGTTACGTACGGACTCTCATCACTTCGCGTACGTAGGCCCCCCCACAAATAACAACACATATTAATAAAGTTCATATATGGGGTAAGTTCCCTTTTACAAGGTTAGAAAAGAGACTTACCTCATCTCAAAGCTTACTTCCCAATTCAAGAATGCGCTCAAACCTCCAAATTTGATGCCAAACGACTCGGAACTAGCCAAACATAATATAAATCGATCAATCTATTGCTCAAAAGTTCATATCTCCACTATTAAAGTGATTACCCAACCAAAATTGTAAGATTCCTAAAATTCACCCCCGGGTCCACACTCCCGGATTCCGAAAATATTTGAAGAAAGTTGTTACCCATAACCGTAGGAACATAATATATGATTTTCACTAAGTTTCATAATCATTTTCGTAGTAAAATCTCATTTTTATTAAACCCTAGTTTTTTTCATCTCAACCCATGATTTCTACCAATTTTCATGTGGAAATCTACCCATAATATATGTACTAAACTCATATTTAGAAGAAATTACTTACCTCACAACGCTAGGTCGAAATCCCCTCCTTAGAAGCTCTCAAATCGCCCAAGAGAGGAAGAAAATGTGATAAAGATGGTCCTAACCCATAATAAATGAGGCTCACTGCGTCCAGCGGTTTCCGTACCTGCGGTTAAAGGGCCACACCTGCGCCCTCGCTTCTGAGGACAAGGGTCCACTTTCGCAGAATTCACTGGGCCAGCTGGGACCGCTTCTACGTACGGGTACCTGCACCTGGGCTGCCCTCCTTTGGCCGCTTCTGCGAGTCTTGGCCCGCACCTACGAGCTCGCACCTGCGGCTGACCAAGCGCAGGTGCGGTTCTGAATGATATGGTGCATCAGCTGTTGCTCCAAATTCTCATCTTGATCCGAGCCTCGTCCGATTTACACTCGGGGCCCCTGGGGCCCTGTCCGAACATACCAATAAGTTTGGAATCATAAAATGGACTCGCTCGAACTCTCGAAATGCCCGAAACAACATTTAAACTAAGAATCGCACCCCAAAACCAATTGAATCAAACTCAAGAACTTCAAGTTCTTCAATTTACTTCCAATGCGCCGAAACGTACTTAAACTACTCAGAATAATACCAAATTTTACGTGCAAGTCTTAAATGATATTACAGAAGTATTACCGGTCTCGGAATTCCGTTTGGACCTCGATATCACCAAAACCCGCTCCAAACCAAATTATAAGAACTTTTAAAACCTTCAAGAACCAACTTTCACAATTAGGAACCGAAGCGCTCCCGGTATATCCAAAACCCGATCCTAACATACGCTGTCATGACCCAAAATCCGACTAGTCGTGATGGCACCTAACCCACCCGCTAGGTAAGCCACTTAACCACTAACCAATTCCAATAACAATTAATAAAGTAATTTAAGTAAATAATTATCTTAACCTTATACATTCCCCAAGAACTGGAAGTACAAATCATGAGCTTCTAAGAATAGAGTTTATAAAGATGGTATAAAGTAAATACATCATCTGTTTGAAAAGTACATAAACAGAGTTTTATGAATCTAAGGCTACCATGAACAAGAGGCAGCTACAACCGGAACACAGGTACATCTTCAGATCCAGCTCCCAATGAACACAACAATATCAACAGCCACCATATGCACGCAAGGTGCAGAAGTGTAGTATGAGTACAACCGACCCCATATACTCAATAAGTAACAAACCTAACCTTAGGTTGAAAGTAGTGACGAGCTTGTACCACGGTCGGGTCCCAACTTCAATAACTAACAATAGTTCATAACAACTTAAACAAGTAATACCAGAAGTAACTCAACAATCAAATGCTCAGCAAAACATGATTTCTGAAAATAGTTCTGCCTTTCAAGTACATCAATGAATGCCCAAATCGTTTACCGGAGCTGCCAAAAATATGAATAAGTTGAAAACAATAATTTTCCCAAAATCCTTTCAATAATAAATTTGATGTTTCATTTTTCTTTCCAGATAACCAGTGTAAAACAAATACATCACTATGCCCATCTTCCAACATGTGTGAGAAATCATGAATGATGTAATATCGTACAACATGAGGAAAATTACATCTCTATGCCTGTATGTCATGTGTGCATGTCAATGCAATGTATCTCAGAGATGAACTCATATGCATACTCTCAGAGTATCAATTCACTCAGTCCTCCCCATCACTCAGTCTTCACAGTCACTCAATCCTCCTAATCTCTTGGCACTCGAACACGGCACTCGTACTCCGTAGGTAACTGTGCTCACTGGGGGTGTGTACAGACTCCGGAGGGGCTCCTTCAGCCCAAGCGCTATAATCTGCACGGATATAAGTATGAATTTTCAATTTAAAACAAATAATTCACAGCAATATGACCTATGTGGGTCCTAATAATACTGACACATAGCCTCAACATGATTTTAATATGATTCTTAGCTCAATTTCTTTAGCACATAAAACTACATAGAAAATGCCAAGATTATTTGACTATAAAATTCCACGGAAACAATTATGTCATAATTTCCATGGTGCACGCCCACACGCCCTCACCTAGCATGTGCATCACCTCCCAACAATTCACATAATACATATATTCAGGGTCCATACCCTCAGCTCCAAGATTAGAAGAGTTACTTATCTCGAACAAGACGAATCCAATTCCGAGCAAGATCAAATGCTCCAGAAATTCCATTATGCGCGTATCAACTCCTGAACTGCTCGAATCTAGTCACAATTAATTTGATTCAGTCCACACAATTATAGGAATCTATCCCACATCAAAATACTAATTTTTTCATAAAATCCGAAATTACACTCAAAAATCCCCCGTGGGGCCCACGTCTCAGAACCCGACAAAAGTTACAAAATATGAACGCCCATTCAACCACGAGTCCAACCATACCAATTTTATCAAATTCCGACATCAACTCGACCCTCAAATCTTCAAATTAAAGTCTATGAAAATTTCTATAAGTTTCAACCCAAAACACTAATACGTTGATAAAAACAGCAATAGATACGTATAATTTAACCAAAACCAAGTTAGAATCACTTACCCAATCCATATGGTGAAAATCGCCTCAAACGTCGCTTCAATCCGAGCTCCATAGCTCCAAATATGTTAAAATGGCTGAAACCTCAAAATAAAGCTTATGTCCAGGCATTTACTCTTCGTGATCACGGAAAATGCTTCACGATCGCGAAGCACAAAATTTTCCAGCCCAAAATGTGCCCTTCGCGATCGCGGAACACCAATCGCGATCGCGAAGAACAAACTCCCCAACTAGTCTAGACAACCTCTAGTGTAATAGTCATAACCTTTTATACAAAACTCCAAATGACAAATGATTTAATTTTCTGAAAACTAAACATCAAGGAATACAACTTTAATTTTCGGATCATCTCCAAATTCCTTATAGATTGTGAGATATAAGATTCCAAAGTCGGGTGAGTGCAGCAGAGATTTTGTTCTACGCGATCGCAAAAGAGCTTACGCGATCGCGATTCACAAGGCCCCAAACTGTTTTTTTCTCTTCGCGAACGCGATCAAATGTTCGCGATCGCGATGCACACCTCTGTAGACAGAAACCAGCAATTAAAAATGGCCTAGAAATGGTCTCAAACCACCCTGAAACTCACCCGATCCCCTCGGGACCTCAACCAAATATACCAACAAGTCATAAAACATCATACGAACTTATTCGAAGCCTCAAACCACATCAAACAACGCTAAAACCACGAATCACGCCCCAATTCAAGCTTAATGAAACTAAGAAATTTCAACTTCTACATTCGATGACGAAACCTATCGAATCAAGTCCGATTGACCTCAAATTTTGCACTCAAGTCATAATTGACATAATGGAGGTATTCCAATTTTCAAAATCGGATTCCGGCCCCGATATCAAAAAGTCAACTCCCCGGTCATACTTCCAACTTAAATTTCTATTTTAGCCATTTCAAGTCTAATTTAGCTACGGGCTTCCAAATAATTTTTCGGACACGCTCCTAAGTCCAAAATCACCATACGAAGCTATTGGAATCATCAAAACTCTATTCTAGGGTCATTTACACATAAGTCGACATCCGGTTACTATTTTAACCTAAGCTTTAAAGCCCTGGATTTCATTCTTCCAAACTAACTCCGAAATATCTGAAAACCAAAACCGACAATTCACACAAGTCATAATACATCGTATGAAGGTATTCAAGACTTCAAATAGTAGAAAGGAGCATAAATGCCCAAAACAACCGGTCGGGTCGTTACATTCTCCCCCATTTAAACATACGTTTGTCTTCTAACGTGCCAAGAGTTGTTTCCAAGCCATCAATTCACTATTCCACCTTACCACGCACATACCCTGAGGGTGATCCCACGTCACCCTATTCTATATAGGCCTGACAACACAATACAACTGAAAATCATTAATTTAACCTTAGTCCAAAAACCTTGAAATTCAATTTCCAACATTCAGAATTTCTTTTCAAGACTCGAATCTCACATCTACACACCATATGAGTCTGAACAAGTTGTATCGAGCCATAACCATAACCCAGATATAATCACGTAATGTACAACACAACTCACATGCTCGCAACACCATTCCCGATCACAGTGATTATTCCAAACTAACCCGGTACTAGTATTAAATCCCATATCAAACAAAACCTCGTTCCAAAACCTTCGTACACTGTTGATAATGAAAGAAACACGCAAAAATCTCATGACCCCTTATCGGATCAACAAGTCATGGAGCTCTCTCGCCCCAACCAGAACCATAATCACTTTCTAAGTCGACTTTCAATAGTATCCTCCCGAATATACCACATTCAAACCTGATAGCACCCATTCTAGGTCCAATGACCTTATATTATTAAACACAACTATCCACTGACATGCCACATCAGCATAACTCAAGCCACAACTGCGCAATCCATGTACCCAAATATAGGAGATGTCTCAAGGAAGAGAACCATATTTCAAGTTCAACAAGCACCATCACAACCACAATGTTACAACCAACTTCTCAATTTTCGTGAATAGGATAACCGTAGGTGCATGTGCACAATTGTAAAAGAAGGAAATTAATGAATCAAATAATTTATCATAGAAATAAAATTCCCACACACGGCAAGGACAACTCACGTGCCAATAATATGAATCGCCCGGCATGGTCACAGGCCTCCAGTCCCAGCATATCATACAGGAGCAATTAAACAAGTACATTTGTATATGATAATGAAATAATATTCTCATGCTCCTGGACTGGTATAAATAACACGTCATAGTGTAAGCATGTGCAAACTCTGCTATCACACCTAAAATCAGCAATTTAACGTAGAAATAGTAACTATCCCGTTTATTCAGGGAATTAGCCTCTTTGTAACCTCAAGTGTAGCCCATATAGTTCTCAACAAAGGTAAGAACACGAGAAATGTTATAACTTTACGCTTAATAGTCAACTCTAGGCATATCATAGCCTAAGCATTCTTTCGAGTATAAATACCTGCCCCAATGCCCGCACATTGGCTCAAACCTCACATATATGCACGCTTATAGTGCGTAGCTATCACAAATAATTAACGCCACTAGTGCCTCCACCGTTTTTAAAATAAAATAGTTACCTTAAATAGGTCGCAACCCCGAAACGATATACTTCTGAGAACTCCCAGTCTCCAAATTCATCGAACACATGAATCACCATAACGGATCCCAACTCCAGCACTAAAATGACTAACACATCTTCCATTCACGATAATCCCATGAGAAATACTTTCATAATTCTTCTGTGCCACATAGTAATAATTTAAATATCAATAGTCTATCAACCAGGTGAGTACTGCAATACCGATGAACATCCATAAGTCAAAACACAACGCGCCTTCTGAAATGTGCACCCTTCTCAGGAATTACCGAGCAGTTATAACTTTCATCGAAATATCTGAAACTGACCATGTTGTCCAACATTCGTTACCTTCTCTTCAAGACTGAACTGTCACATTGTACATGTAAATCCTAATCCCGCACAACACACCACATCTATTATACCATCATGTGGCAGGCACAAGAATCCCATTATCAACTCTGAGTCACCAGCAATTACATACCCGGTTAGTTAGAAACCTTCCTCTTGCTTCATTCCAGGAGGAAATCACAATACGCAACACGTTTCCCACACCGGTAGAAAATATCCGGTTCAAACCATGGTAGAAACCTTCAAGAACACTTTGAAATCCATATGCACATAACCAAGCTATTAGAACTAAATTCCTCTAACTCGACCAAATCACGTAGGTCACCAAAACCCAAGAATATTGCCACCAAAACATTTGTAGAGTCTCACCACATCATAATTACCCCTATAAATACCACAACCGAAACACCCACTCTAAAAGATCTTATGTGAAATTTAAAAACGTTCCTCTTCCCTTTCTTATACTGGAATGTAGAATCCATAGTCATACAGAATTTCCGCAAGTCTCAACACGATTCAATGTAAATAATCGATTCTAGCGATATACGAATCCAAAATTTTTTTAGTAATTGGGTCATCCTCGATCTCAACCTCTGCAAGTCATAACTAATCCACAAGTATGCCTCAGACCAAAACTAAAATTTAACATATAATCATGAATTGAATTGTCAATAGCAGGCTCCCCCACTTGGCCCAAAGCCATAGATTAAAACACACAATAACTCACAATACCCATATTTTATTACTGCTATAATGCTGCAGTCAGTTCAACGAAAAGTTCTTCTCAAGCTCATATAACACCAACCATAAAAAAAATACCTCAATCGTCCGCTAAGCTCGCATTCATTCTCTTGACACTCATATCAACTTTCTCAACCAGATTCAAATTCAAATCTCAACACATACGCCCCGCTGGCAGAAAAGAAACTCTCCACTCACATTATAAGGAACACACCTACGTAGATTACTCCACAGGGGATAACCCACCTGCTTAGCCTCAAATTGGTATCTTGTTATACCCTTTTGCAGTCACAATTACTATGCAATCACTTAGTCTATCTGAGTCCAAACTCAGTAATCAGACATGAGAATTTAATTTTCCCCAAAATTTAACAACGTGAAAGGTCCTTCAAAACATTCATACTCGAGACTGTACGTCACATCAAAATGAAAATCAAGCAACCAATGGTCCCTCCTTTACATTTCAAGGAAACACTTCTCGTCACATTCAAATCGTCTTAACATAGCCTGCAGTTATATCATACTTATCACAAAGCCATTCCTTCGCTCATCGAGTCACAAATTCCACTCGTAGGGACATTACCGGACATATGAGTCCAAATGTACAAGTTACAACCGAAGCTACTGAGCCTAAGCTACGGTTCAAAATCTGGCCTCAAGTCTTCCAGACTGGCCTATCACCAAAACACTGAGTACACATCCTGCACGTCATCCCTGAAATCATAAGCCGACGATACACATCTGATACCGAGCAGTCACATGCCCACACGAATGCGTGGAAGGAACTCAAAGAGTTATATTTCAAGCTGAATCAATTCCGCACGATAAAGAAAGAAAGATGGAAAATTATCCTAAATGTCCTGTAGCCTCTCGAAGATAAGTATGGACGTCATCATATCGATTCGCAAGAATCTACTAGACACTTGCTCATGACTTGTAGAACCTATGAACCTAGAGCTCTGATACCACCTTGTAACGACCCAAAATCCGACTAGTCGTGATGGCACCTAACCCACCCGCTAGGTAAGCCACTTAACCACTAACCAATTCTAATAACAATTAATAAAGCAATTTAAGTAAATAATTATCTTAACCTTATACATTCCCCAAGAACTGGAAGTACAAATCATGAGCTTTTAAGAATAGTTTTACAAAGCTGGTATGAAGTAAATACATCGTCTGTTTGTAAAGTACATAAACAGAGTTTTATGAATCTAAGGCTACCATGAACAAGAGGCAGCTACAACCGGAATGCAGGTACATCTTCAGATCCAGCTCCCAACGAACATAGCAACATCGGCAGCCACCATCTGCACGCAAGCTGCAGAAGTGTAGTATGAGTACAACCGATCCTATGTACTCAGTAAGTAACAAACCTAACCTTAGGTTGAAAGTAGTGACGAGCTTGTACCAAGGTCGGGTCCCAACTTCATAACTAACAATAGTTCATAACAACTTAAACAAATAATACCAGAAGTAACTCAACAATCAAATGCTCAGCAAAACATGATTTCTGAAAATAGTTCTGCCTTTCAAGTACATCAATGAATGCCCAAATCATTTACTGGAGCTGCCAAAAATATGAATAAGTTTGAAAATAGTAATTTTCCCAAAATCCTTTCAATAATAAATAAGGTGTTTCATTTTTCTTTCCAGATAACCAGTGTAAAACAAATGCATCACTATGCCCATCTGCCAACATGTGTGAGAAATCATGAATGATGTAATATCATACAACATGAGCAAAAATATATCTCTATGCATGTATGTCATGTGTGCAAGTCAATGAAATGTATCTTAGATATGAACTCATATGCATACTCTCAGAGTATTAATTCACTCAGTCCTCCCCATCACTCAGTCCTCACAGTCACTCAGTCCTCACAGTCACTCAGTCCTCACAATCACTCAATCCTCCCAATCGCTCGGCACTCGCACTCGTACTCAGTAGGTAACTGCGCTCACTGGGGGTGTGTACAGACTCCGTAGGGGTTCCTTTATCCCAAGCGCTATAATCTACACGGACAACTCACTTGCTGCACGGACACTTCACGTGCTATAGTATTAATATCTGTATCCGCACGAACAACTCACGTGCTATAATAAGCCAATATGACCTGCTGCGGCATGCAACCCGATCCCATAATAATAAAGTATATAAAGCCAATATGGCCTGCTGCACCGTGCAACACGATACCATAATTATCCTCACAATCAGGCCACCGACCTCACTCGGTCATCAATCTCTGCAGTCTCTCTCTCATGGGCTCACAATGTCATGAAAATAGCCCGAAAATAATGATATGAGGTATCAATAAATAACAACAGAGACTGAGATATGATATGTATTGACATGCATATGACTGAGTATGAATTTTAAATTTAAAAGAAATAATTCACAGCAATATGACCTATGTGGGTCCCAATAATACTGGCACATAGCCGCAACATAATTTTTAATATGATTCTCAGCTCTTAAATCGCCCAAGAGAGGAAGAAAATATGATAAAAAGGTCCTAAGCCGTAATAAATGAGGCTCACTACCTCCAACGGTTTCCGCACCTGCGGTCATAGGGCCGCACCTGCGCCCTCGCTTCTGCAAACAAGGGTCCACTTTTGCAGAATTTACTGGGCCGGCTGGGACCGCTTCTGCGGATGGGTACCCACTTCTACGGAGGATGGACCGCATCCGCGGAACCTGGGCTGCCCTCCTTTGGCCGTTTCTGTGAGTCTTGGCCCGCACCTGCAAGTTCGCACCTACGGCTGACTAAGCACAGGTGCGGTTTTGAACGATATGGTGCATCAGCTGCTGCTCCAAATTCTCATCTTGGTCCGAGCCTCGTCCGATTGACACTCGGGGCCCCCGGGACCCTGCCCGAACATACCAACAAGTTTGAAACCATAAAACGGACTCGATCGAATTCTCGGAATGCCCGAAACAACATTAAAACTAAGAATCGCACCCCAAAACCAATTGAATCAAACTTAAGAACTTCAAGTTCTTCAATTTACTTTCAATGCGCCAAAACGTACTTAAACTACCTTGAATAACACCAAATTTTACGTGCAAGTCTTAAATGACATTACAGAACTATTACCGGTCTCGGAATTCTGTTTGGACCTCGATATCACCAAACCCCGCTCCAAACCAAATTTTAAGAACTTTTAAAACCTTCAAGAACCAACTTTCACAATTAGGCGCCGAAACGCTCCCGAGTTATCCAAAACCCAATCCGAACATACGCTGTCTTGACCTAAAATCCGACTAGTTGTGATGGTACCTAACCCACCCGCTAGGTAAGCCACTTAACCACTAACCAATTAGAATAACAATTAATAAAGCAATTTAAGTAAATAATTATCTTAACCTTATACATTCCCCAAGAACTGGAAGTACAAATCATGAGCTTCTAAGAATAGAGTTTACAAAGATGGTATAAAGTAAATACATCATCTGTTTGAAAAGTACATAAACAGAGTTTTATGAATATAAGGCTACCATGAACAAGAGGCAGCTGCAATCGGAACACAGGTACATCTTCAGATCCAGCTCCCAATGAACACAGCAACATCAGCAGCCACCATATGCACGCAAGGTGCAGAAGTGTAGTATGAGTACAACCGACCCCATGTACTCAATAAGTAACAAACCTAACCTTAGGTTGAAAGTAGTGACGAGCTTGTACCAAGGTCGGGTCCCAACTTCAATAACTAATAATAGTTCATAACAACTTAAATAAGTAATACCAGAAGTAACTCAACAATCAAATACTCAGCAAAACATTATTTCTGAAAATAGTTCTCCCTTTCAAGTACATCAATGAATGCCCAAATCGTTTACCGGAGCTGCCAAAAATATGAATAAGTTTGAAAACAATAATTTTCCCAAAATCCTTTCAATAATAAATAAGATGTTTCATTTTTTTTCCAGATAACCAGTGTAAAACAAATGCATCACTATGCCCATCTGTCAACATGTGTGAGAAATCATGAATGATGTAATATCGTACAACATGAGAAAAAATACATCTCTATGCCTGTATGTCATGTGTGCATGTCAATGAAATGTATCTCAGATATGAAATCATATGCATACTCTCAGAGTATCAATTCACTCAGTCCTCACAGTCACTCAATTCTCCCAATCGCTCGGCACTCGCACTCGGCACTCGTACTCAGTAGGTAACTGCGCTCACTGGGGGTGTGTACAGACTCTGGAGGGGCTCCTTCAGCACAAACGCTATAATCTGCACGGAAAACTCACGTGCTATAGTATCAATATCTGTATCCCCACGGACAACTCATGTGCTATAATAAGCCAATATGACCTGCTGCGGCGTGCAACCCGATCCCATAATAATAAAGTATATAAAGCCAATATGGCCTGCTGCGCCGTGCATCCCGATCCCATAATTATCCTCACAATCAGGCCCTCGGCCTCACTCAGTCATCAATCTCTCCAGTCTCTCTCTCATAGGCTCACAATGTCATGAAAATAGCCCGAAAATGATGATATGATGTATCAATAAATAACAACAGAGACTGGGATATGATATGTTATGACATGAATATGACTGAGTATGAATTTTCAATTTAAAACAAATAATTCACAGCAATATGACCTATGTGGGTCCTAATAATACTGACACATAGCCTCAACATGATTTTTAATATGATTCTCAGCTCAATTTCTTTAGCACATAAAACTACATAGAAAATGCCAAGATTATTTGACTATAAAATTCCACGGAAACAATTATGTCACAATTTCCATGGTGCACGCCCACACGCCCTCACCTAGCATGTGCATCACCTCCCAACAATTCACATAATACATATATATAGGGTCCATACCCTCAGCTCCAAGATTAGAAGAGTTACTTATCTCGAACAAGACGAATCCAATTCCGAGCAAGATCAAAATGCTCCAGAAATTCCATTATGCGCGTATCAACTCCTGAACAGCTCGAATCTAGTCACAATTAATTTGATTCAGTCCACACAATTATAGGAATCAATCCCATATCAAAATACTAATTTTTCCATAAAATCCGAAATTACACTCAAAGATTGCCCGTGGGGCCTACGTCTCGGAACCCGACAAAAGTTACAAAATATGAACGCCCATTCAACCACGAGTCCAACCATACCAATTTTATCAAATTCCGACATCAACTCGACCCTTAAATCTTTAAATTAAAGTCTATGAAAATTTCTATAAGTTTCAACCCAAAACACTAATATGTTGATAAAAACAACAATAGATTCGTATAATTTATCCAAAACCGAGTTAGAATCACTTACCCCAATCCATATGGTAAAAATCGCCTCAAACATCGCTTCAATCCGAGCTCCATAGCTCCAAATGTGTTAAAATGGCTGAAACCTCAAAATATAGCTTCTGTCCAGGCATTTACTCTTCGTGATCGCGGAAAATGCTTCGCGATCGCAAAGAACAAACTCCCCAACTCGTCTACACAACCTCTAGTATAATGGTCATAACCTTTTGTAGAAAACTCCAAATGACAAATGATTTAACTTTCTGAAAACTAAACATCAAGGGATACAACTTTCATTTTCGGATTATCTCCAAATTCCTTACAGATTGCTAGATATAAGATTCCAAAGTCGGGTGAGTGCATCAGAGATTTTGTTCTACGCGATCGCAAAAGAGCTTCCGCGATCGCGATTCACAAGGCCCCAAAACTGTTGTTTGCTCTTCGCGAACGTGACCAAATGTTCGCAATCGCGATGCACACCTCTGTAGACAGAAACCAGCAATTAAAAATGGCCTAGAAATAGTCCGAAACCACCCTGAAACTCACCCGAGCCCCTCAGGACCTCAACCAAATATACCAACAAGTCCTAAAACGTCATACGAACTTAGTCGAAACCTCAAATCACATTAAACAATGCTAAAACCACGAATCATGCCCCAATTCAAGCTTAATGAAACTAAGAAATTCCATCTTCTACATTCGATGCCGAAACCTATCGAATCAAGTCCGATTGACCTCAAATTTTGCACACAAGTCATAATTGACATAATGGAGGTATTCCAATTTTTAGAATCGGATTACAACCCCGATATCAAAAAGTCAACTCCCCGGTCAAACTTCTAACTTAAATTTCTATTTTAGCCATTTCATGCCTAATTTATCTACGGGCTTCCAAATAATTTTTTGGACACGCTCCTAAGTCCAAAATCACCATACGGAGCTATTGGAATCATTAAAACTCTATTCCAGGGTTGTTTACACATAAGTCGATATCCGATCACTATTTTAACCTAAGCTTTAAAGCCTTGGATTTCATTCTTCCAAACTAACTACGAAATACCCGAAAACCAAAACCGACAATTCACACAAGTCATAATACATCGTATGAAGTTATTCAAGACTTCAAATAGTAGAAAGGAGCATAAATGCCCAAAACGGCTGGTCGGGTCGTTACATACGCCTATGTCCGAAATCATCATACGAACTTATTGGAACCGTCAAATCCCGATTCCGAGGTCATTTACTCAAAATGTTGACCGAAGTCAAACTTGGCTTTTTAAGCCAACCTTAAGGAACCAAATTTTCTGATTTTAACCCGAACCCTTCCAAATCCCGAACTAACCATTCCCGCAAGTCATAAAACAGTAAAAGCGTGTACGAGAAGTCTTATTTATGGGAACAAGGTTCTAAAAAGCAAAATAAACGGTCGGGTCGTTACAAGTTATTTGAAGATGTATATCAAATCTAAAGTGAGTGGCCTCGTAATAAAATCGTTGCTGGTACACCATTTGTTACTATTGCTAACAGTATCATGCCTCTTGATTTGACATTTGCAAGTAATGCATGACATAGAAATATTATTCCGATTCCGCCAGAGGCATTTACAAAAAGGATAATCCCGCCATAAGAGTCGACTCTTTATAATATAGTCTTGAAAGCTTGTTCTTGTTTAGGATTTAGCTTTGATTGTGCTTCAACATACACTTGTATGGCCGTTTGATTCGTAATACTATAATAACATTTTTTACTTCGTGTTCTAATTTTTTTAATCTCTAACGCTCTTTTTATGGAATAAATTTATGTACCCTAAGATTTTTCTTAACTTGAAAAATAGCTTTACTGATATGATAAATATAAAAAATAATTGAATTGGATTCTCTTGCTAAGTAATTAATTGAAAGATTTAATTATTTGGTCTTAAAACAAAAATAATTTAATTTATGTCGATTCAGATTCTTAATATTAGTTTATCTATTGTTTTGAAGATTTAATCTTAATTATAATTTTATTCACCATAAAGTTTCTTTTCAAAGAGTAAAAAGATCGATCAAACATTTCACTTTTAGATTTTTATGTTTGCAGAATCATTAGTGGTAATGACTCTTGCCGACCATTTTTCTTTCTATTTCTCACACATTTATATTTTTAAATATTTTCTTAGTTTTTGTTTAATTATTGGATATATTTTTCAATATTACACGAAAAACTAATTAAAAAATATATTATTTAAGTAGAAAAACATATCAAATATAATATAAAAATATATTATGGGGATATTGTTTCTCAAGTTCAACGCTTTATGCAGTCCATTTAATATTACTTTTATTTTCTCTTAGAATTGGATATTATGGAGTGGTAACGTACTGTCAATATGGAGGATTCTTATGAAATTATTAAACCTTCCTACATATTTTTAATAAGAATTTAATAGATAAAATTTATTAATTTTAAAATAATAAATATTAAAAAATTAACATAGAAGGTCTTGTAGTCCAAAAAATATGTTATTTTAGTTATGTTCTTCTGATGACCCAAAATGTCATCTTTAAATTTAATAAGTAATTCTATGTTTAACACCTCAAAAAGCACCATTTATCATTCCTCGACTTGCGTGCACATTCCGTAAAATTTTTCGGAAAGTTTTTATGTAAAAAATGGATTAAACTGTGAACTAGAGCCTTAAAACTCAACTGAGTTGACTTTGGTCAACATTTTGAGAAAACAGACCCAGATCAGTGTTTTGACAATTCCGGTAGGTCCGTATTGTGATTTGGGACTTGGGCGTATGCCGGAATCGAATTCCGAGGTCCCTAGCTCGAGATATGGAATTTTGAAGAAAAATTAAAAGCTTGAAAGCTTAATACTTTTTAAGAAATTACTGATATTGAATTTATTGACCTCGGGTCCGTATTTTGGTTTCATAGCCCAGTGTAGGTCCACTATAATATTTATGACTTGTCTGCCGAATTTGGTGAGAATCGGAGTTGATTTGACGTGATTCAGACGTCTGGTTGTAAAAATATAAGTTTTAAAGTTTTCTTGAAAATCTCCTTTGATTTGGTGTCCGATTCGTAGTTCTTCATGTTATTTTGGTGATTTGAACACGCGAGCAAGTTCGGATGACGTTTTAGGACTTGGGTGCATGTTTGGTTTGGAGATCCGAGGGCTCGGGTTAGTTTCGGATAGGATACAGGATGATTTTGAACTTAGAAAATCTGGTTTTTCTGCAACTTTAGGCTTCTGGTATTTCCTTCATCGCATTCGCGAATGTACTCTCGCGAACGCGAAGAGCAAAATGGGCTGGCTTAAATATTCCTTCTTCGCGAACGCGAAAATTGGGTCATGAACGTGAAGCTATGGGGACTTTACCCTTCGCGAACGCGACCAGCTCAACGCGAACGCGAAGCTTTAGAGGCCTGGGGGTGGGGTCAGTTGTCCTTCTACGCGAACGCAAGCACTGGCACGCGAACGCGAAGGCTAGGGGGAAAAAGCCTTCGCGAACGCGAAAGCCACATGCTGCTATTCATCGCGAACGTTATAGGCCCTTCGCGAACGCGAAGAAGGCCTGACGCCTGTGACTTAAAACAGAACCAAAACGGAATTTTTTTCCCATTTTTCACAAACCCTCAATTATAACTCGGCTTAGGGGCAATTTCTAAGGAGTCTTTCACGATTTCGAACTAGGTAAGTGTTCTTTATCATATAGTGATTGTATTTCATAAATATAAGTCTATATTCATCATTTATTTCGGATTTACACAAAAAAAATTGGAATTTTTGTAAAACTTTCAAAAAACGAAAATTTAGATTTGAAGGTCCATTTGACACCGGAATTGGATAATTTTTGTATGGTTGGACTCGTCTCAGAATGGGTGTTCGGATTTCGTAAGTTTTTCCTAGATTTGAGATGTGGGTCCCACTGTCGAATATTTAAATAAATTTTAGATTTTTATCTGGAAAATTTATAAAATCAGATGGAATTAATTCCTATGATTCGTATTGAGTATATAAAATTGTTTGTGAAGAGATTTGAAGCTTTTGGAGACAAATTTAAAAGGAAAAGCTGTGATCGAGTAATTAATTGGAATTTGCAAAGCGAGGTAAGTGTCGTGGTTAACCTTGACTTGAGGGAATAGAACCCTTAAATTAATTGTTATGTGAATTGCATGTGAACGACGTATAGGCGAGGTGACGAGTGTCTATACGTCGTCAAATTAATTGTTTGCCTGCTTAATTGAAAAATCATAAATTATTTTAAATCATGAATTAATTATTATAATAATTGTTTCTCTCCTATTCTTTATCAAATATTAATTCTTGAATTCCTGCATTAATTGTTACATGCTATTTGAATTATGTGCCTTAATTGTTATTTGACATTTAGCATATTAAATATTAAACTGCATATTTTCTCTCTGATTTCTATAATAATTTGCTATTTGTCTTTGTTTGTTTCGTAATTAAATCATAATTATTGTATGCTTGTTGTCTTATAATTTTATATTAATTGTTGCATTTATTGGGAAAATTCTTTTATAAGAATTGGTAAATGAATATGTTGGAGCATCGGGTTGCACGCCGCAACAGAATTGATTATAATGAATATATTGGAGGATCGGGTTGCATGCCGCAACAGAAATGATTGAAATGAACATATTAGGGGTTCGGGTTGCACGCCGTAACAGACTTATTAAAAGTCCATATTGGAGGATCGGGTTGCACGCCGCAACAGACTTATTAAAAGTCCATATTGGAGGATCGGGTTGCACGCCGCAACAGACTTATTAAAAGTCCATATTGGAGGATCGGGTTGCACGCCGCAACAGACTTATTTAAAAGTCGACATACATATATATATTGGTGGATCGGGTTGATTAAAATGAATATATTATGAGAGCGGGTTGCACGCTGTAACAGACTTGATTAAAATGAATATATTGTGAGAGCGGGTTGCACGCTGCAACAAAATTGAATGTGAATATATTGTGAGAGCGGGTTGCACGCTGCAACAGAATTGATGGAAATGATAATTGGTTATGACTGCTGAGTTGGCTTCAATTATTATGAACGAGTTACCTGATTTATTTCTATTATTGTTGTTGTTACTAATATTGCGTACAGGTAATGTAAGTGACTCGCCTTAGCCTCGTCACTACTTCGTCGAGGTTAGGCTCAACACTTATCAGTACATGGGGTCGGTTGTACTGATACTACACTCTGCACTTCTTGTGCAGATTTTGGAGTTGGTCCCAACGGCGTACCATAGACTTGCTCGAATTTCAGCTACTCAGAGGAGACTTGAGGTATAACTGCACGGCGTTCGCAGTTCTGAAGTTCCCGTCTACTTTACTTTAGCTGTGTGTTTGTTTCCAGACAACTTTATTTTATTCAGACCTTTATTTGTATTTATTCTATAAGCTCGTGCAGTTATGACACCAATTCTGGGATAGTATTTAGACACCGCTGTTTTTATGGATTAATCACTATATTTCAGACCTTACTTCCGCATTTATTTCTTTGTTATTAATAAATCTAAAGATTGTTTAAATATTGGTTAATATCATTCTAACATTGGCTTGGCTAGCAAGTAAAATGTTAGGCGCTATCACGGTCCGAAGGTGGGAATTTCGAGTCGTGACAGTTGGTATCAGAGCACTAGGTTACATAGGTCTCACGAGTCACGAGCAAGCTTTGTAGATTATAAAGGATCGGTACAGAGACGTCTGTACTTATCTCTCAGAGGCTATGGAGTTTAGGAACAATTTCACTTCTTTCATTCCTTATCGTACGACATTGATTTATCTTGAAACATATATCTCATATTCCATTGTATCCACTCGTGTATGATATTGCGCACTCGGTATCAGTTGTGCATCGACGGTTCGTGATTCCGCAGATGAATTACGAGAGAGCCATAGATGCTCAACATTGCCTCAACGTGTGGTTCCGACTGAAGATGCAGACGTATTGAGAGATCATCCAGTGAATCATGTGAGGGGTGCAACGGACCTTGGCATCTGGTTGATTTATACGAGCTGTGAAGGTTATTATTGTGGATCATCGGACGTGGTGAACTGTGACTTCGCGCCGAGTGGGGGGGAAGTCCACTATCAATGGATGGATTGCCGGGTCATGTGTTATATTAGTTTTGGCCTAAAATGTATATATGTGGTACTGAAAGGTTCCCCAAAAGAATATTTACACATGTTTAAGGCTGAGATTTTGTAGAGGATAAGGTTGGGACTTGGGGTATGTCCGCCTACTTAATAATCCTATACTTCAGTACCAAAGGAGTTAGAGAAACAACTTTAAATCTATAGAATGTCTACTCACCGTGGACGTCATGGTTGCGAATTTCGGAGTGCTTTGGAAGAAGTACAATGGTTGACAAGATTCTGGACTATGTGGTTCATGCCAAGATTTTGCCTGTATGGAGCTCTACTTTTGTGATCGTTGTGTATAAATGGGGGTAAGGGTTACCCCAAAGAAGATTCGAAGAGTATGTTAAGAAGTGGGTCAGCTCACCAGTGTTGATTCAACATAACAAAAGAAGAAATTGGCCTTGGGAGAGATACTTCTCCACAAGTGTCCGTGGCAAGCCTATGAAGAGGGAAGACCAGCCAATGCAACACCGCCCACTTGGCTCAGTTCTCAGAACGCTTTTGAAAGAGTTTGTTTCCCAGACTCTCCGTAGGGTTTGAATGGTTGCATCAAGTCACCATGACAGTGTCATAATATGCCATCTGGTTCAATAAGTTAGCCCGTCATATTCCTACTTTGCTTCCTATAGCCAGAGAGCGAGTGGACTGACTCATTAAAGGACTCAATTATGATCGTAAAATTTTGTATGAATCTGGAGCTACAGGCTGATACTTCATTTCCACTAGTGGTAGAAATTGCCAAGATATTAGAACGTGTTCGGGGTGAGGAAAAAGGAAACTAAGGAGGCCAAGACGTCTTGAGGTTCTGGGGGATTCAGTGGATTCTACTCTGCGAGTATAAATCATTGTGGCGGGGGCTCAGGTAGTCGGCCAGCCCAGTTCGCACATCGGATTAATCGAGGTGCTCCAGTAAGTTTTTTTTAATGCACCACCGACATGAGTTTCCTACAATGGTTGTTCCAGTTATCTGGCACAGACTCAATATGAGCAGCCAAACCCACAAATAGGTCGTTATGAATACGGTGATACTAGGCACATCATGAGAAAATTGTCCCAGACTTGGGAGATTCATATTTCATCAAAGCACTCAGTCTACGTGCCCCATTGTAGTTACTACACCATCTACACGACCAGTTAGGGGTGGAGGATAGGCGGGTAGAAGGCGTCCTAGAGGTGGAGACCCAGCCATTGTTATATTTGTTTTATGGTATGGCGGAGGTCGTTACATCAGATGGTGTCATTATGGGTACGACCTCAATTTAAAATAAAGGAATAATTTCCTTAACTTGATTTGGTTCTGAGTATCAAGACGAGTCCTCCTATTGTGCTCCACTTATGATAAAGCTTCGTAATTCTATAATCTACTTATGTGTTTACTCCTGTTGGGAGATTCTATGGAGATAACTACGCCTATCATTCCATGTTGGTCACTAATAAGAGCTGTGAGGCTAAATGTGGCTTTCTGTTACTCATTTCAGTAGGTTTTGATGTAATTTACGGATAATTAATTACAAATTATGAATTATATGCCTTATCGGTGTGAGGTTCATTATGTGTGTGATTTTGTTTAACGAAAGTTATTTAAAAGGAGAAAATGGAAAGTTTCGATTGGCAAGATATGCATATTACTTGTGATTCAGAACTGAGGCCGAGGTCCTCGTATTTTAAAATAAATTGATATGTTTAAACCGGGCTATGAGCTGCGGTGGAAGTTATATAAGGACGAGATCCTTGTGATAAAAATCCTTGTGTTTAATTCCTCCCTTGTGAAATTAAGTTTGTACTATAGTACTAATAGGGAGTCATGCCTACTAGGCTTATTTAAAAATATTTGTATGAAATTCTCTGTGCATACTTGCCAAATTCGTGTTGTAATATTGAGTTGTAACCTACGAGGTAGGTGCCCGCCCAAGTGGCCTTAAATATGACTCGTTAATTCGGGTAAACAATTATGAGGTCTTCATGCCTCGTATCTCGTTATTAGTATTGTAAAGGTTTGAAACGAGATTTTTGTTAACATGAAGTTAATTGACGATTCTGTAATTGATTATGAACAACTATTAAGACCAGATTGACCCAGAAGGGTACCCCATTTAGATGGTCAGACGAGTGTGAGTTGATCTTTCAGAAGCTCAAGACCGCTTTGACTACAACGCTAGTGTTGGTATTACCCACAGGTTCAAGATCATATACGGTATATTGTGATGCCTCTCACATTGGGCTTGGTGCAGTATTAATGCAAGATGGCAGGGTGATTTCATATGCGTCACGGCAGTTGAAAGATCACGAGAAGAATTATTCTGTTCATGACTTAGAATTGGCAGCCATTGTTCATGCGCTGAAGATTTGGAGGCATTACCTCTACGGTGTCTCGTGTGAGGTATTTACTGATCATCGTAGCCTTCAGTATCTGTTCAAACAAAAGGATCTTAATTTGAGGCAGAGAAGATGGTTGGAGTTGTTGAAAGACTATGATATCACCATTTTGTATCACCCCGGAAAGGCCAATGTGGTGGCCGATGCTTTGAGTAGAAAGGCTGTGAGTATGGGCAGTCTTGCGTATATTCCGGTTGGTGAGAGGCCATTAGCTGCAGATGTTCAGACTTTGGCTAATCAGTTCGTGAGGTTAGATGTTTCAGAACCCAGTCGGGTTCTAGCTTGCACAATCGCTCGGTCTTCTTTAATATGAGCGCATCAGAGAGAGGTAATATAATGATCCTCATTTACTTGTCCTTAAGGACACGGTGCGGCACGGTGATACCAAACAAGTTGCTGTGGGAGAAGATGGGGTTCTATGAATGCAGGGTCGTATTTGTGTGCCTAATGTGGATGGGCTTCGTGAATTAATTCTTGAAGAAGCACACAGTTCTAGGTATTCTATTCATCCAGGTACCGCCAAAATGTATCAAGATTTGCGGCAATATTATTGGTGGAGGAGAATGAAAAAGGATATAGTTGCATATGTAGCTCGGTGTCTGAATTGTCAGCAAGTTAAGTACGAGCATCAGAGACCTGGTGGTTTGTTTCAGAAGTTAGAAATTCCTGAGTGGAAGTGGGAGCGTATCACTATGCATTTTGTTATTGGGCTCCCACGGACTCAAAGAAAATTTGACCCAGTTTGTGTCATTGTGGACAAGTTTACCAAGTCAGCACATTTCATTCCAGTGGCAGTTACCTATTCTTCAGAGAGGTTAGCTGAAATTTATATTCGTGAGATTGTCCGCCTTCACGGGGTGCCCGTGTCTGTTATTTTAGATCGAGGTACGTAGTTTACCTCACATTTCTAGAGGGCTGTATAACATGAGTTAGACACGCGGGTGGAGTTGAGTACAACATTTCATCCACAGACAGACGGACAGTCAGAGAGGACTATTCAGATTTTGGGAGATATACTCCGCGCTTGTGTTATAGACTTTGGAGGTTCTTGGGATCATTTCTTGCCACTTGCGGAGTTTGCTTATAATAATAGCTACCAGTCGAGCATACAGATGGCTCCATATGAGGCATTATACGGAAGGCGATGCCGATCGCCAGTTGGTTGGTTTGAACCGGGAGAGGCTCGGTTGTTGGGTACCGATTTGGTACAGGATGCCTTGGATAAGGTCAAGATTATTCAGGATCGACTTTGCACAGCTCAGTCTAGGCAAAAGAGTTATGTCGACCATAAAGTTCGTGATATTGCATTCATGGTTGGAGAAAGAATATTGCTTCGGGTTTCACCTATGAAAGGTGTAATGAGGTTTGGAAAGAAGGGCAAGTTGAGCCCTAGATATATCGGACCCTTTGAAATTCTTGAAAGGGTGGGTGAAGTAGCCTACAAGCTTGCATTACCACCTAATTTATCAGTGGTTCATCCGGTGTTTCATGTGTCTATGCTCCGAAAATATCATGGTGATCCATCCCATGTGTTAGATTTCAGCTCAGTCCAATTGGACAAAGATTTGGCTTACGAGAAGGAGCCGGTGGCTATTCTAGCCCGACAGGTCCGACAGTTGAGGTCTAAGAGTTATCCTTCAGTTCGGGTGCAATGGAGAGGTCAGCCAGTAAAGGCATCTACCTGGGAGTCCGAGTCGGACATGCGGAGTAAATATCCACACCTTTTCTCCAGCTCAGGTACTTTTTCTAACTCCGTTCGAGGACGAACGTTTGTTTTAGAGGTGGAGAATGTGATGACCCAAAATGTCATCTTTAAATTTAATAAGTAATTCTGTGTTCTAAGACCTCGAAAAGCATAATTTATAATTCCTCGACTTGCGTGCACAGTCCGTAAAATTTTCTGGAAAGTTTTTATATGAAAAATGGATTAAATTGTGAACTAGAGCCTTAAAACTCAACTGAGTTGACTTTGATCAACATTATGAGCAAACGGACCCGGATCGGTGTTTTGACAATTCCGGTAGGTCCGTATCATGATCTGGGACTTGGGCGTATGCCTGAATCGAATTCCGAGGTCCCTAGCTCGAGATATGGAATTTTGAAGAAAAATTAAAAGCTTGAAAGCTTAATAATTTTTAAGAAATTACTGATATTGAATTTATTGACCTCGAGTCCGTATTTTGGTTCTGGAGCTTGTTGTAGGTCCACTATAATATTTATGACTTGTCTGCCGAATTTGGTGAGAATCGGAGTTGATTTGACGTGATTCGGACGTCTGGTTGTAAAAATATAAGTTTTAAAGTTTTCTTGGAAATTTCTTTTGATTTGGTGTCCGATTCGTAGTTCTTGGTGTTATTTTGGCAATTTGATCACGCGAGCAAGTTCGTATGATATTTTAGGGCTTGGGTGCATATTTGGTTTGGAGCCCCGAGGGCTCGGGTTAGTTTCGGATAGGATACAGGAAGATTTTGAACTTAGAAAATCTGGTTTTTCTGCAACTTCAGGATTCTGGTATTTCCTTCATCGCGTTCGCGAATATACTCTCGCGAACGTGAAGAGCAAA
Source organism: Nicotiana tabacum (assembly GCF_000715075.1). NCBI lineage: Eukaryota > Viridiplantae > Streptophyta > Magnoliopsida > Solanales > Solanaceae > Nicotiana > Nicotiana tabacum. Next base: position 133,172,374 of record NC_134094.1, on the reverse strand, counting down.
ATGGGCTGGCTGAATTTTACTTCTTCGCGAACGCGAAGATTGGGTCGTGAACTCGAAGCTATGGTTACTTTACCCTTTGCGAACACGACCAGCTCAACGCGAACGCAAACGCGAACGCGAAGATTTAGAGGCCTGGGGTAGGGGTCAGTTTTCCTTCTACGCGAACGTGAGCACTGGCACGCGAAAGCCAGGGGGAAAAAGCTTTCACAAACATGAAGGAGGACTCGCGAACGCGAAAGCCACGGGCTGCTATTCATCGCGAACATGACAGGCCCTTCGCGAACGCGAAGAAGGCCTGACGCCTGTGACTTAAAACAGAACCAAAACGGAATGTTTTTCCCATTTTTCACAAACCCTCAATTATAACTCGGCTTAGAGGCGACTTCTAAGGAGTTTTTCACGATTTCAAACTGGGTAAGTTTTCTTTATCATGTAGTGATTGTATTTCATAAATCTAAGTCTATATTCATCATTTATTTCGGATTTAGACGGATGAAATTGGAATTTTTGTAAAACTTTCAAAAAACGAAAATTTAGATTTGAAGGTCCATTTGACATCGGAATTGGATAATTTTTGTATGGTTGGACTCGTCTCAGAATGGGTGTTCGGATTTCGTAATTTTCCGAGATTTGAGATGTGGGTCCCACTGTCGAATATTTAAATAAATTTTAGATTTTTATCCGGAAAATTTATAAATTCATATGGAATTAATTCCTATGATTCGTATTGAGTATATAAAATTGTTTGTGAAGAGATTTGAAGCTTTTGGAGACAAATTTAAAAGGAAAAGCTGTGATCGAGTAATTAATTGGAATTTGCAAAGCGAGGTAAGTGTCGTGGTTAACCTTGACTTGAGGGAATAGAACCCTTAAATTAATTGTTATGTGAATTGCATGTGAACGACGTATAGGCGAGGTGACGAGTGTCTATACGTCGTCAAATTAATTGTTTGCCTGCTTACTTGAAAAATCATAAATTATTTTAAATCATGAATTAATTATTATAATAATTTTTCTCTCCTATTCTTTGTCAAATATTAATTCTTGAATTCCTGCATTAATTGTTACATGCTATTTGAATTATGTGCCTTAATTGTTATTTGACATTTAGCATATTAAATATTAAACTGCATATTTTCTCTCTGATTTCTATAATAATTTGCTATTTGCCTTTGTTTGTTTCGTAATTAAATCATAATTATTGTATGCTTGTTGTCTTATAATTTTATATTAATTGTTGCATTTATTGGGGAAATTCTTCTATAAGAATTGGTAAATGAATATGTTGGAGCATCGGGTTGCACGCCGCAACAGAATTGATTATAATGAATATATTGGAGGATCGGGTTGCACGCCGCAATAGACTTATTAAAAGTCCATATTGGAGGAGCGGGTTGCACGCCGTAAAAGAATTGATTATAATTAATATATTGGAGGATCGGGTTGCACGCCGCAACAGACTTATTAAAAGTCCATATTGGAGGATCGGGTTGCACGCCGCAACAGACTTATTAAAAGTCCATATTGGAGGATCGGGTTGCACGCCGCAATAGACTTATTAAAAGTCTATATTGGAGGATCTTATATTATGAGAGCGGGTTGCACGCTGTAACAGACTTGATTAAAATGAATATATTGTGAGAGCGGGTTGCACGCTGCAACAAAATTGAATGTGAATATATTGTGAGAGCGGGTTGCACGCTGCAACAGAATTGATGGAAATGATAATTGGTTATGACTGCTGAGTTGGCTTCAATTATTATGAACGAGTTACCTGATTTATTTCTATTATTGTTGTTGTTACTAATATTGCGTACAGGTAATGTAAGTGACTCGCCTTAGCCTCGTCACTACTTCGTCGAGGTTAGGCTCAACACTTACCAGTACATGGGGTCGGTTGTACTGATACTACACTCTGCACTTCTTGTGCAGATTTTGGAATTGGTCCCAACGGCGTACCATAGACTTGCTCGAATTTCAGCTACTCAGAGGAGACTTGAGGTATAACTGCACGGCGTTCGCAGTTCTGAAGTTCCCGTCTACTTTACTTTAGCTGTGTGTTTGTTTCTAGACAACTTTATTTTATTCAGACCTTTATTTGTATTTATTCTAGAAGCTCGTGCACTTATGACACCAATTCTGGGATGGTATTTAGACACCGTTGTTTTTATGGATTAATCACTATATTTTAGACCTTATTTCCGCGTTTATTTCTTTGTTATTAATAAATCTAAAGATTGTTTAAATATTGGTTAATATCATTCTAATGTTGGCTTGCCTAGCAAGTAAAATGTTAGGCGCCATCACGGTCCGAAGATGGGAATTTCGGGTCGTGACAGGAATATACATGTCCAGGAAGATACAGGTGAACCTGTCCCAAGTCATGGGAAAGGGTCTTCGTGCTTTTAATATAGTACTAGTATCTATAAACGTGCGTTGCACGTTAATAATGGCACATGATGGTTTAAATATTTATTTATATGAAGGAACAATAAAATTTAATTAATGAGAGAAATTTTATATATAATACTACAACAATCATCTAAATGCCGAAAAATATTGTTACATTAGCATAATACGTGAATTCAAAATGAAAGGGCATCATCAGAACTTACATAAATGATCAATTTTAGTCATATTAAGTAGATAATTATGTATTGTAGTTTAAAGGTATCTAATGTGATGGTATCTTACTGTCACGACCCAAAATCCCAACCTGTCGTGATGGCGCCTATCTCGATACTAGGCAAGCCGACATTCTCAATAAAACACAATTTCTTTTAAATTTGAAAATATAATATTTAAATACAATCCACAAACCTTGCAAATACCGATAAAAACATTCCCAAAACCTGGTGTCACTGAGTGCATGAGCATCTTGTATGAATAAAGTCTGGAAAATACGATCTATAATAGTCTAAGACCAAATACAATAATCAAGGAGATAGGGAAGGAGAGACAAGGTCTGCGAAACGGCAGCTACATCTGAATCTCCGAAAAATCAACTGTGCAAGAAAATCAACACCCTCTATGTCCGGGAACAACTGGATCTGCACACGAAATGCATGGTGTAGTATGAGTAAAACCAACTCAGCAAGTAACAATAATAAATAAGGAATTGAAGATAGTGACGAGCTACACAGTTATAGTTTATTTTCAGTAATTCCAATAGAGAATAGACATGCTTTTAAATCTAGCAGTTTAAGTCAAATCAATTTATACAGTTCAAGTTCATGTAATCCGGATATAAAATCTTTCAGAGAATTTTACAATAATGACAAATAGCAACTAAGTGCAACAATAAATAAAAAGCAAGTATAGCCTCTCAGGGAAACAGTCACTCTACTCGTCATAACAACTCAACCACTCGGTTCTCAGCCCTCAGCAATCACACTCAATGGGTACCCGCGCTCACTAGGGGTGTACAGACTCCGGAAGGGGCTCCTACAGCCCAAACGCCATAATCCGCACGGACAACTCACGTGCTGCACGGATAAGGCTGGCAAGTGGGCCGGTCCAGGCCCGGGACCGCGGGCCAAACGGGCCAAACGACTAAACGAGCCAGGACCGTTTGGTCCCGTTTTAGCGGGCCTAGTCCGGTCTCGTGGGCCGGTCCTATGATTTGGGCCCGTTAGGCCCGGGACCGTTTGGCCCGCCAGGGCCCCGGGACCGGACCGGGCCCGGCCCGGTCCCTTAGCGGGCCTAGCGGGCCCAACGGCTATTTGTTTTAAAAAAATAGCCGTTGGGCTGTCAAAAATAGTCGTTGGCTATTTATGAAATAGCCATTTAACCCCCCAACTTTGTTTTAATCCCAAACTTTTTATAATTACACTTTTTCTCTATTTTCAACTATAAATACCCCATCATTATTTTATTTTTTCTTACAAAATTATCAATCTATCACAATCTCTCTCTAATTTACTTCTATAATTGTTACTATTGCTTACTTTATTGTTACAATTTGTGAAACAATTGTGAAGTTGGTGAATTGAAGTCTTCAACGATAATCAATTTCCAACAAGTTGTTCGTCAATTCGGTAAACTCGTTCCAACTCTTAAGTTTTAATATTATAATTTTGTTTGTTTTATTTACTTTTCTTGATTAATTAAGATGGTTTATTCCTTAAAAAATATGTTTAGTAAAAATAAGAGAAAATCGAAGAGTGGTGAATCTAGTGGCCAATATGTTCCTCCTCCACTTCTCCCGGCTCCCCGACCCAAACATGTTACCCGTCCTACACCTCCTATTCTTGATAGCGATAATAGTTTATTACAATTTACCGAGAGTCAATTTTGCCATAATATTGCACCCGGTGAACAATTAAACCATGAATATATGAATGCTCTTTATGGTAATCCAACTATTGATGAAAATGATGATGAAGAAATAGATTTTGATGAAACGCAACCGGATGATGATACACCCACTAGTCCTGCTCCTGAAGTTAACCCAACTAATAATAATCTAGATGATCCCCCGTCTGACCCTCCTATTAGTGCCCCTACTTTTTCTAGACAACCTTCTAAACGGGCAGAAACATCTCTTGTTTGGCAATTTTTTACTCAACTAAGAGAAAAAAATAGGGCTAAGTGTAAAACTTGTGGGAAAGAGTTAGTTTTTCAATATGTTGGAAGTCGGAGGGGGGGGGGGACGGGAAGTTTGACTAGACACATATTGCTACACCCTCAAGATAAAGCTAGATATTTTCGTATGAAAGCTTTGGCTGAGGGGACAAGTGCACCTAGCCAGGCTGACCTTAATACCGGGTCAAATCAATTTCAACCGGAAATTAACACTGTTACCGATGGTATTTTATATTATGATCCAAAAAAAGATCGGGAAGAATTGGCAAAAATGGTCACTGTTATGTGCTTACCCTATAGTTTTCCTTCTAACCCCCACTTTGTGCATTATATTAGAAAAATTTATAATCCTACTTATAAAGGTTTTCCTCGCACAACCGTAAAGAGTGATATTTATAAATATAAACATGAATATGAACAATATTTGCGCTATTTATTTATTCATATAAATTGTCGTCTTGCTATTACAACTGATATTGGTAGAAGTGGTAATGACTGTGATTACCTTACTGTTACCAGTCATTGGATTGATGAGCATTGGATAATGCAAAAGCGCATTATTGCTTATAGAATAATTAATTCACGTCACACAGGGCAATTTATTTCTAGCACGATTGCGGATATTTGTAGATATTTTTGCATTAGTGATAAAATAATGTCAGTTTCAATGGATAATGTTACTAGTAACACAAATGCTGTAGCCTTGCTTACCACTATACTAAGTCCTGTATTTAGTAACATTTTTCATGTTAGATGTATTTGTCATATTTACCATTTAATTGTGGGTGATGGTATGCGAATTTTAAATGTTGAAATTGAAAAGGTTAAAATGGCTCTTAATTGGCTTTTTTTATTCAAACCGTAGAAGTAGACTTAGAGAATATTTTAAAAGATGCGATGAATTTGGCCTAAGAGAAAGAAAGGTTCCTAAAACTTGTTCAACTAAATGGAATTACATGTATGAAAGTTTAGTTGTTGCATATGAATATAGAAACCCCATAAACTCAACGTTTAATGCTCATGTAAGTGATGATGATGAGCACCTTACAAATGCGAATTGGGCTAATGTTAAAATGCTTGTAGATTTTTTAGAAAAATTCCATATTGCTACAAATGAATTTTCTGGGCAATATTATCCTACTATTTCTAACTGTTTAGTTTATATTGCAGAACTTGCAAATTTGTTTGATCATTTTTCAGAGGGTGGAGAAATTTATCAACTTGCTATTGATTCTATGAGAAAAAAGTTTAAAAAATATTTTTTTTCCTATTCTCCATATTTATGGTATTGCTGCATTGTTAAATCCTACTATGAAATTAGGAGGTCCTCAATTTTGGTATGAAACTGTTTATAATGATTTAGCACTTGAAGATGAGGAGTTGTCTAAACTTCCGAACGCAATAGCCTCAATTAAAATAAATGTTCAAACTATTTATAATGCTTATCAAGTTGCATTAGATCATGCTAGACCAAATGTTCCAACTCCTTCTTCTTCTAGTTCTCAATCATCTAAAAGAACTGCGGGAGTAAGAGCACTTAGTGCTTGGGCAGGGTTCAGGGGTTCTCAAGGTTCTAGTACTAGTGATTTTTCACAACTAAATGAGCTTGAAGTTTATTTGTCACAGGGAATTGAGGAAGTGAATCCCGACGGCTCCTTTAATATTTTGGAATGGTGGAAGGACAAAGAAAAATACTTTCCGATTCTTTCAAGGATGGCCCGAGATATTTTAACTATTCAAGCTTCAACAGTGGCATCAAAGAGCGCTTTCAGTCAAGCAAGACTTCAACTCGATGATTATAGAGCGTCTATGAGGGAGAGCTTGGAAAAATCAGTACTTTTCAGAGATTGGATCCGTTCGGAAAGAAGAAATTTTGGACTTGCTGAATCACAACCAGAGGTAGACGAAGCTTACGAAGAAATGCTAGCTGAACTTGCGGAGGATGATGCTTCGCTTGGAAGCGGTGATGACCAAGCTTCATTTCCGCCGCCACCAACGGAAATTCCTCTGGACCTTGAAGGATTTATGAAATTTGTAAGAGATACCATGTAAATTAATATGTAACTTGTATTTTGGCACATCTTGATTAGTTTCTTTTTCTTCTCAATGGTGGTATTAGCACCTTGTTGTGCTCATTCCATAGGGGGAGGAAGACTAAGAAAGATATTGCCATGATTTTTAATGCTATAATAAAAATATAACGCATTGATTTGAATATCTCTTTACAATATTTTTGTCTTTTTATATATCTTAAGCTATACATATAGTATAATATAGCTTAAGATATATAAGCTATAGTATAGTATATATATATATATATATATATATATATATATATATATATATATATATATATATATATATATATATATATATACACACACACACACACACACACACACACACACACACACACATCTCATAAGATATATAAGCTATATTCGATATACATATATATATATATATAAGCCTATATATATACTATCGAATACGGCTTATATACTATAGTATAGTATAGTATAGTATATATATACTATATATACAACTTAAGATATATAAACTATATTCGATATACTATATATACATCTTAAGATATACTATATATACTATACTTTACTATATATACATCTTAAGATATACTATATATACATAGTATACTAGATATACTAGATATATATATAGTAGATATACATGTATATATAGTATATCTTAAGATGTATATATAGTATATAAATCGAATATAGCTTATATATAGTAAGATGTATATATATTATAGTATAGTATAGTATACATATAAGCTTATATTTATACTATACTATAGTCTATACTATATATACATCTCATAAGATATATAAACTATATTCGATATACTATATATACATCTATATACATCTTACTATATATATTATATATATCTTAAGATATATACTATCGAATATGACTTATATACTATGTATATATAGTATAGTGTGTGTGTGTGTGTATATATATATATATATATATATATCTTAAGATGTATATATAGTATATCTTAAGATGTATACTATCGAATATGACTTATATACTATGTATATATAGTATAGTGTGTGTGTATATATATATCTTAAGATGTATATATAGTATATAAATCGAATATAGCTTATATATATATTTTAAGATGTATATATAGTATAGTATAGTATATATATATAAGCTTATATATATATGTATATCGAGTATATCGAATATACTATGTATATATAGTATAGTGTGTGTGTGTGTGTGTGTGTGTGTGTATATATATATATATATATATATATATATATATATATATATATCTTAAGATGTATATATATACTATAATATACTATATATATACTATAATATATATACATAGTTTATAAGTCATATTCGATAGTATACATCTTAAGATATACTATATATACATCTTACTATATATATATATAGCTTATATATCTTAAGATGTATATATATCTTAAGATCTACTATACTATACTATATATATATAGTATATCTTAAGATGTATATATAGTATATTTTAAGATGTATACTATGTATATATAATATAGTATATATATATATATATATATATATATATATATATATATATATATATATTTTAAGATGTATATATAGTATATAAATCGAATATAGCTTATATATCTTTATTACTATTTTTTTTCTCTAACTTCTATAAAAAAAATTAAAAATACAAAGTTTCTGTTGGGCCCGTTTAGGCCCGTTTGGGCCCGGGACCGGCCCACTTAAACCGGGACCGTTAGTTCGTGGTCCCGGTCCCGAGCCGGTTCCAGCAATAAGCCCGCGAAGCCCGGGACCGTTTAGGACCGGCCCACTTAGGACCGACCCACTTAGGACCGGGCCTGCGAAGCCCACTTAGGACCGGGCCCGGCCCACTTGCCACCCTTATGCACGGATAACTCACGTGCTATAATATCCTACACGGAAAACTCACGTGCCATAGTATCCTTACCTCACCGACAGGCCCTCGACCTTACTCAGTCCTCAACCTCTCTAGTCTCTCGGGTTTTCGGAAATCTCAAAGATCAGCCCAAACAAAGATAACATAGCGTATCAACAAATATCAAGAAAGACTGAGGTATGATACACAAGTAAAATCATGACTGAGCATAATACAACAATTAGCAAATAATTCATCAAGTACGCGACCTCGGTGGGTCCCAATAGTACTATCACATAGCCTAATCATGATTTCTAACATGATTTACAGTCAAATTTCTTAACCACATAGAGAGTATATAGCTAACAACAAATTATTCAACTTTACAGTTTCACGGGACGGAACAAGTCACAATCCCCCCGGTTCATGCCCACACGCCCGCCACCTAGCATGTGCGTCACCTCCAAAACAATCACATGATACAAAATCCGGGGTTTCATACCCTCAGGACTAGATTCATAACTGTTACTTACCTCAAAACGTGAAATTCTTTACTCTGCTATGCCTTTGCCTCGCAAATCAGCCTCCGAATGCCTCGAATCTAGTCACAAATAATTCGTTTCAGTTAATAAATTTTTTTAGAATTAATTCCATGAGAAAATACTAATTTTCCATAAAAATTCGAAATTTAGCTAAAAAAATCGGCCGTGGGGCCCACGTCTCGGAACCCAACAAAAGTTACAAAATTCAAAAGTTCATTCAACCACGAGTCTAACCATATAAATTTTACCAAAATCTGACCTCAACTCGACCCTCAAATCTTCATTTTAAACCAAGAGGGTTTTCTAAAATTTTCCAACTTAATTCACCCATTAAATGATAAAAACAACCATGGAATTGGGTAGTTAATCAATATTGAGTTAAGAACACTTACCCCATTGTTTTCTCTGAAAATCTCCCAAAAATTGCCTCTTCCCGATCTCCAATCCGTCAAAAATGGAAAATGGGACGAAGTCCCATTTTCAGAACTCAAACTCACTGCCCAGTCATTTGCTCTATGCGATCGCGAACAATCACACGCGATCGCGAATCACAGTTTTCCACTGCCCAGATTTAACCCAACGCGATCGCGTACTTCTCCACGCGATCGTGATGCACAACTTCACAGACCTACGTGATCGTAGACTCGTCCACGCGATCGCGAAGAACAAAATGCGTGACTTCTATTTCCGCCCCACTTACTCTACGCGAATGCAACCATATCCACGTGTTCACGAGTCACAAAATCCTAGAGCTACGCGATCGCATCCCTCTTCACGCGATCGCGTAGAACAGAACTCAGCAGCCCCCCAGTTAACCCTACGCGATCACAGATATCCCCACGCGACCGCATAGAACAAAAACCTCCACTGACCAACTAAGCCTACGTGATCGCAGACACATTTATGCGATCGCGTATAAGGAAACCAGATACAGATATCAGAAAGTTCCAACAGTTGTTTAAGTCCAAATTTAGATCCGTTAAGCATCCGAAATTCACCCGAGGCCCCCAGGACCTTAACCAAATATACCAACAAGTCCTAAAACATCATATGAACTTAGTTGAGTCTTCAAATCACATCCAATAACACTAAAAATACGAATCATACATAGATTCAAGCCTAATGAACTTTGAAACTTTCAATTTCTACAAACGACACCGGAAACTATCAAATCACATCCAATTGACCTCAAATTTTGCACACAAGTCATATATGACATAACAAAGGTATTCAAATTTTCAGAATCGGATTTCGACCCCGGTATCAAAAAGTCAACCCCCGGTCAAACTTCCCAAAAATTCGACTTTCGCCATTTTAAGCCTAATTCCACTACGGACCTCCAAATAATTTTCCGGACACACTCCTAAGTCCAAAGTCACCATACAGAGCTATTGCAATTACCAGAATTCGAATCCGAGGTCATTTACATATAAGTCCACATCCGGTCAACTTTTCTAACTTAAATTTTCAATTATGAGACTAAGTGTCTCGTTTTATTGCGAATTTCTTCCGGACCTGAACCAACTAACCCAGTAAGTCATAAAACAACTGTAAAGTATAAATTGAGAAATAAATGGGAAATGAGATTATAATACTCAAAACGACCAGCCGAGTCATTACATTCTCCCCCTCTTAAATAAACGTTCGTCCTCGAACTGGTTTAGAATCATACTTGGAGTCTCAAATAGGTGTGGATATTTGTTCCGCATCTCCTGCTCAATCTCCCAAGTAGCTTCTCCGACTGGCTGGCCTCTCCACTATACCTTCACTGATGCTATCTTCTTTGACCTCAACTTTCGAACTTGCCGGTCTAAAATAGCCACCGGCTCCACATCATAAGTCAAATTACCATCCAACTGTACTGTACTGAAATCCAGAATATGCGACGGATCCCCGACATACTTTCGGAGCATGGATACATGGAACACTGGATGAACACCTGATATACTAGGTGGTAAGGCAAGTTCATAATCCACCTCTCCAATTTTATTAACTATCTCAAAAGGCCCAATATACCGAGGGCTCAACTTGCCCTTCTTTTCGAACCTCAACAAACCCTTCATGGGTGAAATCTTGAGTAGAACCTTCTCCCCAACCATGTGAACAACATCACGAACCTTTCTGTTGGCATAACTCTTCTGTCTAGACTGTGCCGTGCGAAGCCGTTCCTGAATCACTTTGACCTTCTCTAAAGCATCCTGAACCAAGTCAATACCCAATAGCCTAGCCTCACCCGGCTCAAACCAACCCACCGGGGACCGGCATCGTCTCCTATACAAAGCCTCATACGGAGCCATCTGAATATTCGACTGGTAGATGTTATTGTAAGCAAACTCCGCGAGTGGCAGAAATTGATCCCAAGAACCCCTAAAATCAATGACACAAGCGCGTAGCATATCCTCTAATATATGAGTAGTGCACTCGGACTGTCCGTCCGTCTGAGGGTGAAATGCTATACTCAACTAAACCTGTGTGCCCAATTCTTGTTGCACTGCTCTCCAAAACTGTGATGTAAATTGCGTGCCCCAATCTGAAATGATGGACACTAGCACATCGCGTAGGCGAACAATCTCGCGAATATAAATCCCAACCAACCGCTCCGAAGAATAATTAGTACCAACTGGAATAAAATGCGCAGATTTGGTCAATTGATCTACTATCACCCAAACAACATCAAACTTTCTCAAAGTCTGTGGGAGCCCAACTACGAAATCTATGGCAATACGCTCCCATTTCCACTCCGAAATTTCAAGTCTCTGAAGCAATCCTACCGGCCTCTGATGTTCATATTTTACCTGTTGACAATTTAAACACCTAGCTGCAAACCCAACTATATCTTTCTTCATTCGCCTCCACCAATAGTGATGCCTCAAATCCTAATACATTTTTATGGCACCTGGATGAATGGAGTACCGCGAACTGTGAGCTTCCTGGAGAATCAACTCACGCAAACCATCTACATTAGGCACACATAGCCTGCCCTGCATCTGTAATACACCGTCATCTCCAATAGTGACTTCCTTGGCATCACCGTGTTAAACCGTATCCTTAAGGACAAGCAGATGTGGATCATCATACTGGCACTCTCTGATGCGATCATATAAAGAATACCGAGAAACGACACAAGCCAAAACTCGATTCGGCTTGGAAACATCCTATCTAACAAACTGGTTGGCCAAGGCCTGAACATCTAAGGCTAAAGGATTCTCTGCTACCGGTAAGTATGCTAAGCTGCCCAAACTCTCCGCCTTATGACTCAAGGCATCGACCACTACATTGGCCTTTTCGGGATGATAGAGAATGGTAATGCCATAATCCTTAAGCAACTCCAACCACATTCGCTACCGCAAATTAAGATCCTTCTGTTTAAACAAATGTTGTAGACTCAGATGATCGGTATATACCTCACACTGTATACCGTACATGTAATGCCGCCAAATTTTCAAGGCATAAACAATAGCTGCTAACTCAAGATCGTGGTCTGGATAATTCTTCTCATGTACCTTTAACTCTTTGGACGCATAGGCAATCACCCTACCGTCTTGCATAAGAATTGCGCCGAGACCAATTATCGTCAGCATCACAATACACAATATAAGACTCTGAACCTGTAGGCAACATCAATACTGGAGCTGTAGTCAAAGCTATTTTGAGCCTCTGAAAGCTCTCTTCACACTCATCCGTCCACCTAAACAGAGCACCTTTCTAGGTCAATTTAGTCATAGGTGATGCAATAGACGAGAATCCCTCCACGAAGCGACGATAATAACCGACCAAGCCAAGAAAACTCCGAATCTCAGTAACTGAAGATGGCCTAGGCTAACTCTGAACTGCCTCTATTTTCTTCGGATCCACCTTAATTCCTTCACTGGACACTATATGTCCCAAGAATGCCACCGAACTAATCCATAACTCACACTTAGAGAATTTGGCATAAAGTCTCTCATCTCTCAGCCTCTGTAATACAATACCCAAGTGTTGTGCATGCTCCTCCTGGCTAGGTGAGTACATAAGGGTATCATCAATAAATACTACGACAAATAAATCAAGATATGACTGGAATACACTATTCATTAAATGCATAAATGCTGCTGGGGTATTGGTTAGCCCAAAAGACACCACAAGAAATTTATAGTGGCCATAACGAGTTCTGAATGCCGTCTTTAGAATATCCGAATCCCGAATTTTCAACTGGTGATACCCAGATCTCAAATCAATTTTGGAGAACACCCTCGCTCCCTGAAGTTGGTCAAATAAGTCATCAATACACGGCAAGGGATATTTATTCTTGATTGTAATTTTGTTCAACTGCCTATAATCGATGCACATCCACATAGTACCATCTTTCTTTTTCACAAACAGAAGTGGTGCACCCCAAGGTGACACACTAGGCCTAACAAACCCTTTTTCAAGGAGTTCCTGAAGTTGCTCTTTCAATTCTTTTAACTCAGCTGGTGCCATATGATACAGAGGAATAGAAAGGGCTGAGTGCCCTGCACTAAGTCAATACCGAAATCAATATCCATGTTGGGGGGCATACCCGGCAGGTCTTCAGGAAATACATCAGGAAAGTCTCGCACAACCGGTACTGAATCAATAATAGGAGTATCTGCATCAACATCTATCACAAAGGCTAAATATGACAAACATCCCCTTCCAACCATAGGTTGGGCCTTCAAATAAGAAATTACCCTACTAGGAACAAAATCTAGAGAACCTTTCCATTCAACCTTTGGCAACCCCGGCATCGTCAACGTTACGGTTTTTGCATGACAGTTCAGAATAGCATAACATGGAGACAACCAATCCACACCTAGGATTACATCGAAATCAACCATACCGAGTAATAAGATATCAACTCTAGTCTCCAGTTCCCCAATAGTTACCACACACGACTGATACACACAGTCCACAGTAATAATATCGCCCACCGGTGTAGATACACAAACAAGTGAAAATAAGGACTCACAGGGCATATCCAGATAATGAGAAAAATACGATGATACATATGAATAAGTGGAACCATGGTCAAATAATATAGAAACTTCCCTGTGGCATACTGAAATAATACCTGTGATCACTGCATCTGAAGCAACATCATCTGGCCTGGCAGGAAAAGCATAGAATCGGGCATGACCGCCACCTGACCGACCACCCCCTCTTGGGAGACCCCTAGCTGCCTGACCCCTAACCCGAGCTGGTTGGGCGGGTGGTGTAACTGCTGGTTCTAGTGCCATCGGTCGAGAACTCTGTTGTAGAGCCCCACTCAACAGCCTAGGATAATCTCTCTTGAAATGACCCAATTCTCCGCACTCGAAACAACCCCCCATCTCCCAGAACTGCTGCTCCTAATAACACGAGGAATTACCTGTAGAAGCCTGAGCGGACGAGGCATGATAAGAACTCTGCGCTAATAGTGCACTGAATGAAGACTGGCCTGAGTGAGCACTATAAGAACCATGGCTAGTTAATGTACCACAATGAGCTGGACGAGTTGCTTGAGCGTGTCTAAAAGAACGACCCCTACCGCGGTAAAACTGACCCCCTGAAGGAATACCGCTGAAATCACCTGAACCACGAGGCCTCTTAGCCTCCCTCTCAACCCGCTCCTGGCCACGAACCATCTCAATCTGACGAGCAATGTCGACCACCTCATCGAAAGTAGCACCAGACACTCTCTCTCTAGTCATGAGTAATCGCAGCTGAAAAGTGATGCCATCTATGAACCTCCTGATCCTTTCTCTGTCTGTGGGAATCAACTAGATAGCATGACAGGCCAATTCCAATATCTCATCTCATACTGTGTCACAGACATGTCACCCTGACGAAGCTGCTCGAACTGCCTGTGCAGCTCCTCTCTGCGGGACTGAGGCACGAACTTCTCCAAGAATAGACCGGAGAACTGCTACCAGGTAAGGGGTGCTGCACCGACCGACCTACACCTCTCGTGTCACGACCCAATTTCCCTTCCGTGTGACGTCGTGACTGCACCTAGTCTCTGTGACTAGGTAAGCCTAACATTTGCGGAATAATGAAATGAAAACATAAATTCAATAACTAACTGTAGTAATAACACCATAACTGAATACCATGCCGCTTGGCATGTACAATAACCAACTCCTTAGTATACTACATAGCATTCCCAAAACCCGGAACATCGTGAATCACAAACTCTAGAAGGAAAATCTAGTGTCTCTATACATCATAGTCTATCAAAAGAAAATACGGAAGACAATGGATATGGGGAAGAGTAGAAGAGGACTCCGAGATCTGTGGATGCGGAAGAAATACCTTGAAGTCTCCAAAGCTGTCCTGGCTCACTGATAGTGCGACTGATAAGGAGTATATGGACTGCACACGAAAAACATGTGCAGAAGATTAGCATGAGTACATCACAATCGGTACCTAGTAAGCGCCAAGCCTAACCTCGGTCGAGTAGTGATGAGGTCAGGTCAGGGCCCTACTGGTATATAGATAATAACACAAGATAAAATGAAATACCGCAGTAAAATAAAGACTGAAATTTAAAAAGAACGAATTCATAGAAGACAACAGCTCAATACACAGAGAATAACAACATGGAAATCTCCCGAGATACCGTCTCATAGTCCCAAAATAAATATGCAGTACATGGGGATCTCTTGGAATACCGTTCCGTAGTCCCAAAGTAAATATGCAAGACAGGAGGATCTCTCGGAATACCGTTCCGTAGTCCCAAAGTAAATATGCAGTACATGGGGATCTCCCGAAATATCGTTCCGTAGTCCCAAAGTAAATATGCAGTACAGGGGGATCTCCCGGAATACCGTTCCGTAGTCCTAAAGTAAATATGCAGCTAAACAATAGAATTCAATAGTCACAGCATGAAATTCTACAGTTCAACCTAAGTACCAGTTAAGGATAGACAGGTAAATTCACTAAACATGCTACACGTAGTTCAAGTAAACAGTTAAGGCAAGTAGACATGCTATTCTAATCTAGCAGGATACTACACATGCTGATGAAACTCAAATAAGAAAGAAATCAGGTTATTACTTAGTAGAAAAATCAGGTTTTTACACAATTATCCCGTGTACGTACTCGTCACCTCACGTACACGGCGCTCATATATCAAAAACAGTACAAATCCTACAGGGAGTTCCCCTACACAATTTAGGCAAGGCACTTACCTCGAACCAAGCTCAATCAATAGGTCACAATGCCCTTTCCACGAATATTCGACTCCAAATGGCCAAAATCTAGCCAATAATAATTATATATCATAAATACAACTATAATAGACTAGTCCAATTAATGAAATCAAGATTTTAATAAAATTCCGAAATCCGTCCTAAAAATTTGACCTGGGCCCATATCTCGGAATCGGGTAAAAGTCACAAAATACGAACACCCATTCACTCACGAGTCTAACCATATAAAAATTACTCAAATCCGACCACAAATCCCTTTTAAAAACTCAAAATCTTGGTTGAAGAAGTTCTTCCAAAATTTTCTCAATTTCAATATATCTGAAAATCCATCAATACCTCGTCTAAAATCCGAGCTCCCAACTCAAGTTTTTGATAAAATGGCAAAACCCCCATTTTTGGAAACTTTAATACTGCCCAGTGATTCCTTAATCGCGATCGCGGAAATAGCCTCGCGATCGCGAAGAACAACTTTGCTGCCCCAGAAATTAACTCTACATGATCGCGTAAAACACCACGTAAATGCGATGCTCTGGCTCCCATACTCACGCGATCACGAACGTCCTCACGCGTTCGCGATGAGCAAAGCGCGTGGCCCAGCTTTGGTCCACCTAAACCCTATGCGAACGCGACCTTGTCTCTGCGTTCGCGAAGCACCACCTCACATCACTACGCGTTCGCATGACCATGTCCGCGAACGCGAAGAACAATTCCATCCTCTGCCCAGCTAAGCCTACGCGATCGCGGATCACCCCATGCGATTGCGGATAAGGAAACCAAAACTCAGACACCAGAAAACTTTAGCAATCTCCTAAGTCCAAAAATCGATCTGTTGGGCGTCCGAAACTCACCTGAGGCTCCCGGGACCTCAACCAAACATATAAACTAATCCTAAAATACCATACAAACTTGGTCGAGCCCTCTAACCACATCAAACAACAACAAAAACATGAATCGCACACCAATTCAAGCTTAATGAACTTAAATCTTCAAACTTCTACAACCGATGCCGAAACCTATCAAATCACGTCCGATTGACATCAAATTTTGCACACAAGTCATAATAAACATTACGGACCTACGCCAACTTCCAGAATTGGAAATCCGACCCCGATATTAAAATTTCCACTACCGTTCCAAAACTCCAAAAATTCGACTTTCGCCAATTCAAGTCTAAATAAGCTACGGACCTCCAAAACATAATTCGGATACGCCCCTAAGTCCAAAATCACCTAACGGAGCCAACGGAACTGACGAAACTCCATTCCAGAGTCGTATTCATACAGTTCCGACTATAGTCAAAAATCCTAAGACTTGAGCTCCCATTTTAGGGACTAAGTGTCCCGAAACACTTCGAAACGGAAAACAAAACCTCCTGGAAAGTCATTTAAGCAGAAAAAGGTATAGAGGAAACAGTAAATAGGGGATCGGGGCTAATACACTCAAAATGACCGGCCAGGTCATTCCATCCTCCCCCTCTTAAAATAATCATTCGTCCTGGAACGAGCATAGAGACATACCTGAAGTGGTGAAAAAATGAGGATAACGGTTGCGCATATCCTGCTCGGTCTCCCAAGTTGCCTTCTCGACCGGCTATCCCCTCCACTGAACCTTCACGGAAGCAATGTTCTTTGACCTTAACTTTCTGACCTGTCTGTCTAAAATAGCGACTGGCTCCTCAACATAAGATAGATCCTTGTCCAATTGGACTGAGCTGAAATCCAATACATGAGATAGATCGTCGTGATACTTCTGGAGCATTGAAACATGAAATACCGGATGAACTCCTGCTCATAAGCAACTTCCCCAATTCGCCGCAACACCTCAAAGGGACCAATAAACCTTGGGCTCATCTTATCCTTCTTTTTGAATCTCATAACGCCCTTCGTGGCGAAACCCAGAGCAAGACCCGCTCTCCAACCATGAATGCAACATCGCGAACCTTTCGGTCTGCGTAACTCTTTTGTCTGGACTGGGCTGTGTGAAGTCTATCCTGAATCACCTTAACCTTTTCCAAGGCATCCTAAACCAAGTCCGTACCCAATAATCTGGCCTCGCCCGGCTCAAACCAACCCACTGGGGACCGACACCGCCTACCATACAGAGCCTCATATGGTGCCATCTGAATGTTGGACTGATAACTATTATTATAAGCAAACTCTGCAAGTGGCAAAAACTGGTCCCAAGCACCCCCCAAAATTTATCACACAAGCGCAGAGCATATCCTCCAGTATCTGAATAATGCGCTCAGACTGTCCGTTCATCTGAGGGTGAAATGCTATGCTCAGCTCCACTCTAGTACCCAACTCCTGCTGTACGACTCTCTAGAATCATGATGTAAACTATGTACCCCGGTCAGAGATAATAGATACTGGTACGCCATGAAGCTTGACGATCTCACGGATGTAGATTCGAGCTAGTTGCTCGGAAGAATAGGTAGTCATCACAGGAATGAAATGAGCCGACTTGGTCAGCCTATCCACAATCACCCAAACTTCATCAAACCACCGCTAAGTCCGTGGGAGTCCAACAACGAAATCCATAGTGATCCGCTCCCATTTCCATTCCGGAATCTCCAACTTCTGAAGTAACCCACCTGCCGCTGATGCTCATACTTCACCTGCTGGCAATTTAGACATCGAGCCACATACTCTACTATGTCCTTTTCATCCTCCTCCACCAATAATGCTACCTCAAGTCCTGATACATATTTGCGGCACCCAGATGAATAGAGTACCGCAAACTCTGAGCCTCTTGGAGAATCAACTCACGCAGTCCATCTACATTGGGCACACATAGCCTGCCTTGCATCCTTAATGCACTATCATCTCCAATAGTGACCTCCTTAGCATCACCGTGCTGGACCGTGTCCTTAAGGACAAGCAGATGAGGGTCATCATACTGACGCTCCCTGATACGATCATAAAGAGAAGACCGAGAGACCACACAAGCCAATACTCGACTCGGCTTAGAAATATCCAATCTCTCAAACTGGTTGGTTAAGGCCTGAACATCCAACGCCATAGGCCTCTCTGCTGTTGATAGATATGCTAAGTTCCCCAAACTCTCCGCCCGGTGACTCAAAGCATCTGCCACCACATTGGCCTTCCCAGGATGGTACAAAATAGTGATATCATAGTCCTTAAGTAGCTCCAACAACCTACGCTAATGCAAGTTAAGATCTTTTTGCTTGAACAGATGCTGCAAACTCCGATAATCTGTGTAAATCTCACAAGGAACACCGTATAAATAATGCCGCCAAATCTTCAAGGCATGAACAATAGCTGCTAACTCAAAGTCGTGGACATGATAGTTCTTTTCATGCACCTTCAATTGTCTGGACGCATAGGCAATCACCTTACCGTCCTGCATCAACACCGCGCCGAGACCAGTACGCGACGCATCACAATACACAGTATAAGACCCTGAACCTGTAAGTAATACCAATACTGGGGCCGTAGTCAAAGCTGTCTTGAGCTTCTGAAAGCTCTTCTCACATTCCTCTGTCCACCTGAACGGAGCACCCTTCTAGGTCAATTTGGTCATAGATGCAGCAATTGTAACGACCCAACCGGTCGTTTTGTCTTACCTAGCCAAACTAAGAAAACTCCGGATCTCTGTAGCCGAGGATGGTCTAGGCCAACTCTACACTGCTTCAATCTTCTTCGGATCCACCTGGATCCCATCACTCGATACTATTTGACCCAAGAATGCCACTGAGTCTCGCCAAAACTCACACTTTGAAATTCTTGCATATAATTTCTTTTCTCTCAAAGTCTGGAGTATAGTCCTCAAGTGCTGCTCATGATCTTTTCGAGCCCGGGAGTACACCAGAATGTCGTCAATGAACACGATGACGAATGAGTCAATATAGGGCCGGAACACATTGTGCATCAAGTGCATAAAAGCTTCTGGGGCATTGGTCAGCCAAAAAGACATAACAAGAAACTCATAGTGACCATACCGACTCCTGAAAGCAGTCTTCGGGATATCTGTCTCCCGAATCTTCAACTAATGATAACCTGAATGCAAGTCAATCTTGGAAAATACTCTGGCACCCTGTAACTGATCAAATAGGTCATCAATACGAGGCAATGGATACCTGTTCTTCACTGTGACTTTGTTCAACTGGCGGTAATCAATACACATCCGCATAGAACCATCCTTTTTCTTCACAAATAAGACAGGGGCACCCCAAGGTGACACACTGGGCCGAATGAAGCCCTTATCAAGAAACTCCTGTAACTGCTCCTTCAATTCCTTTAATTCAGGAGGAGCCATACAATATGGAGGAATAGAGATGGGCTGAGTGCCCGGCAACAAATCAACGCCAAAAAAATTATCTCTGTCGGGCGGCATGCCCGGAAGATCAGCTAGAAACACATCTGGAAAGTCCCTCAATACTAGAACTGACTCAACTGTAGGGGTATCAGTACTGACATCTCTCACATAAGCTAGATACGGGTCACACCCCTTCTCAACCATTCGTTGAGCTTTAAGAAACGAAATAACTCTGTTGGGAGTATACTCTAAGGTATCTCTCCACTCTAATCGCATTAAACCTGGCATAGCCAGCGTCACGGTCTTAGCATGACAATCAAGAATAGCATAATGGGGCGACAACCCATCCATGCCCAAAATAATATCAAAGTCCACCATGCTAAGCAATAATAAATCGTCTTTGGTCTCAAAACCACTAAGAGCAATCAAACACGACCGATACACATGGGCCACAACAAGAGAATCTCCCACATGAGTAGACACATAAATAGAGGAACTCAAAGAATCCTAAGATACACCCAAATACGGGGCAAAATAAGAGGACACATAAGAATATTTAGAGCCTGGGTCAAATAATACCGACGCATCTCTATGACAGATCGGAACAATACCTGTAATGACAGAATCAGAAGTGACTGCCTCTGTATGAGCAAGAAGGGCATAATATCTGGCCTGGCCTCCCCCTCTAGGGCGATCTCTACATCCCCGACCTTTACCTCGGGTTGGCTGAGCAGGTGGGGTGGCAGCTGGTGCTGTAATTATAGCCTGAGGACCTGGTGGAGCACGCTATGGCTGAGAAGTTTGTGGAGGTGCACCCCTCCTAAATCTGGGGCAATACCTCACCATATGGCGAGTGTCGCCACACTCAAAACAAGCTCTGGGAGGGCGTGGCTGCTGTGGCTGGCTCGGGCCAGATCTGCTGGACTGGCCGCTAGGAACACCACGTGCAGGAGGCACACTCGATACTGACGGTGCATAATAAGGCTCCTGGGGCCTAGAAGGAGCTGGAACACCGCTGGTGGCTGGAAGAGATGAATAAATGAGGCGGCTCACATAACCCCTACCATGGCGAGTTTCTGGAACACGAGCTCCAGAATAATAATCAGTCTCTTGAGACCTCTTGGCCTCTCTCTCCTCTCTATCCCGGGAAAGCATGCCCTCCAATCTCCTGGCGATACTCACAACCTGCTGATAAGAAATATCCATCTCCAACTCCCTGGCCATACTAATCTGTATGCTGGGGTGGAGTCCCTCAATAAACAGTCAAACCCTCTCTCGAACTGTGGAAACCAAGGCCGGTGCATGTCAGGCCAAATCACTGAAACGGACTGCATGCTCCGACACAGTCATAGATCCCTAGCACAGCTGCTTAAACTCCACGCGCCATGAGTCCCTGAGGCTCTGAGGGATATACTCTCTCAAAAACATGTCCGAGAACTGAGTCCATGTAAGTGAAACTGCCTTATCCGGACTATTCAGCTCATAAGCACGCCACCACTGATAGGCTGCTCCTCTAAGCTGGAATGTAGTAAAAGAAACCCCGCTCGTCTCCGCTATGCCCACAGTACGGAGAATACGATGTCACTCCTCTAGAAAACCCTGAGCATCATCTGTAGCCAATCCACTAAAGGTAGGTGAGTGGTACTTCTTGTACCTCTCAAGTCTGAGATGCTCCACCTCAGAAGCTGCTGCCCTAATCTCGGGATGAGCTGGAGCTACCGGCTGCATTGGTACAATCTCTGGAACCTGGTCTACCTAGACCCGCTGCTCTGGAGTACCCGCGATGAGAGTCTGTGCTCTTCCCCCGGCCTGAGATGTGGCAGGAGCAAGTAGAATCAATCCAGCCTGAGCTAAGGTGCTGAACATGATCAGAAACTAGGTTAAAGTCTCATGGAGGGCTGGTGCAGAAACAGGTACCTCAGGTGTCTGCCCTCCAGCTGGAGCTACTGGGGGCTCCTCTGTAGCAGCTTGTGCGGGTGCTCTAGCTGCACCACGTGGACGTCCTCGGCCTCTACCCCGGCCCTGACCTCTCACGACTCTAGCAGGGACGCGGGTGCCTGGTTATCAGATCCGCTTGTACGTGTTCTCACAATTTGTGAGAGAATAGAATACAGAAGTTTAGAAGTTTTGATGTCAACAATTTTCGCACAACGAGGAATCAAAGTAGTGAAATTTTCCTAACAGTTCCATAGCCTCCCGAAGATAAGTACAGACATATCCGTACCGATCCGCGAGACTCTAATAAACCGGCTTGTGACTCACGACACCTACGAACCTAGAGCTCTAATACCAACTTATCACGAACCAATTTCCCCTCCGTGTGACGTCGTGACGACACCTAGTCTCTGTGACTAGGTAAGCCTAATATTTGCAGAATAATGAAATGAAAACATAAATTCAACAACTAACTGTAGCAATAACACCATAACTGAATACCATGCCGCTTGGCATGTACAATAACCAACTCCTTAGTATAATACATAGCATTCCCAAAACCCGGAACATCGTGAATCATAAACTACAGAAGGAAAATCTAGTGTCTCTATACATCATAGTCTATCAAAAGAAAATACAGAAGATAATGGACATGGAGAAGAGTAGAAGGGGACTCCGAGGTCTGCGGACGCGGTAGATATACCTTGAATTCTCCAAAGCTGTCCCGGCTCACTGATAGTGCGGCTGATAAAGAGCACTTGGATCTGCACACGAAAAACATGTGCAGAAGAGTAGCATGAGTTCACTATAATCGGTACTCAGTAAAATCCAATCCTAACCTCGGTCGAGTAGTGATGAGGTCAGGTCAGGGACCTACTGGTATATAGATAATAACACAAGATAAAATGAAATATCGCAGTAAAATAAAGACTGAAATTTAACAAGAATGAAATCATAGAAGACAACAGCTCAGTACACAGAGAATAACAATAGGAAAATCTCCCGAGATACCGTCTCCTAGTCCCAAAGTAAATATGTAGTGCAAGGGGATCTCCCGGAATACCGTTCCATAGTCCAAAAGTAAATATGCAAGACTGGGGGATCTCCCGGAATACCGTTCCGTAGTCCCAAAGTAAGCAATACATGGGGATCTCCCGGAATACTGTTCTGTAGTCCCAAAGTAAATATGCAGTACAGGGGGATCTCCCGGAATACCGTTCCAAAGTAAATATGCAATACAGAGGGATCTCCCGGAATACCGTTTTGTAGTCCCAAAGTAAAAATGCAGTACAAAGGGATCTCCTGGAATACCGTTCCGTAGTTCCAAAGTAAATATGCAGCTAAACAATAGAATTCAATAGTCACGGCATGAAATTCTACAATTCAACCTAAGTACCAGTTAAGGAAAGACAGGTAAATTCACTAAACATGCTGCACATAGTTCAAGTAAACAGTTAAGGCAAGTAGACATGCTATTCTAATCTAGCAGGATACTACACATGCCGATGAAACTCAAATAAGAAAGAAATCAGGTGATTACTTAGTAGAAAAATTGGGTTTTTACACAATTATCCCGTGTACGTACTCGTCACCTCACGTACACGGCGCTCATATATCAAAAACAGTACAAATCCTACAGGGAGTTCCCCCACACAAAGTTAGGCAAGACACTTACCTCGAACCAAGCTCAATCAATAGGTCACAATGCCCTTTCCACGAATATTCGACTCCGAATGGCGCAAATCTAGCAAAAAATAATTACATATCATAAATACAACTATAATAGACTAGTCCAATTAATGAAATCAAGATTTTAATAAAAATTCCGAAATCCATCCTAAAAAGTCGACCTGGGCCCACATCTCGGAATCGGGTAAAAGTCACAAAATACGAACACCCATTCACTTACGAGTCTAACCATATAAAAATTACTCAAATCCGACCACAAATCCCCTTTCAAAACTCAAAACCTTGGTTGAAGAAGTTCTTCCAAAATTTTCCCAATTTGAACCCCAAAATTCAAAATTAAATGATGAAATCAACAATAGATTAGTGGAATATAACCATAAAGGAGTTAAGAATCGTTACCCAATCGATATCTCTAAATATCCCTCAATACTTCATCCAAAATTCGAGCTCCCAACTCAAGTTTTTGATAAAATGGCAAAACCCCCTTTTTTGCAAACTTTAATACTGCCCAGTGATTCCTTAATCGCGATCGCGAAGAACAACTTTGCTACCCCAGAAATTAACTCTACGTGATTGCGTAAAACACCACGCGAACGCGATGCTTTGGCTCCCATACTCACGCAATCGCGAGCATCCTCATGCGTTCGCGATGAGCAAAGCGCGTGGCCCAGCTTTGGTCCACCTAAACCCTACGTGAATGCAACCTTGTCTCTGCATTCGTGAAGCACCACCTCACATCACTATGCGTTTGCATGCCTATGTCCGCGAACGCAAAGAGCAATTCCATTCTCTGCCCAGTTAAGCCTACGCGATCGCGGATGACACGACCCAATTTCACCTATAGGCCGTGATGGCGCCCAGCACTACAGCTAGACAACACAACCAGTAATTTAAAACCCATATTCTATTCTTTAAAATTAACCGAGTAATTGAACTCTTCTTACTTGCAAGAATTAAAACAATATGAAAAGATCAGGTAAATTAAAATAACCAGAAAAAAAAAAATAATCAAATCAAAATATTCTACTAGTGTGTGTGCCAAGACCTGGTGTCACAAGTGTATGGGCATCTAGTAGATTATACAAAATTTATAAATACTGTCTGAAATGAAGTAGGCAGAATAAAATTTCCAGAAGAGGCACTAGTTGCTGCAGAACGGCATAGAAAGCAGCTCACCACTAAGCCTCTGGGTAATGCGGGTGCGCGCTGATAGGTCCAACGTTAGCACCTGTCTTAGGTCCTGCACAAAAAGTGCAGCAAGTGTAGCATGAGTACGTAAAAAACGTGTACCTAGTAAGTATCAAACCTAATCTCGAAGAGGTAGAGACGAGAGGTCGACTTTGACACTCACTAAGGTTCAATAATACTAATTGAAATAAAATATAGAATTATTTAAATCAACATGATTCATAAGTCTAACAATAATCTTATTTAACCAACAGAAATAATTAAATTCCTTCAAATGCAACAATTTCTAATCTATTAATTAAATTTACAAGCTGCAATTAAATATCAAGGCGTCGTGTAATTATTATTATTATTATTAGGCACGATTTCTACCGAGGCAGTACGGCCCGATCCATAGTATCGTGTACACTACCGAGGGACGTGCGACGTGATCCATAGATGCATCTATACTGCCGAGGCATTTGGCCCGCTCCACAAGAAAGGAGGACATTTTCTTATGTACCTCCGGAAGGAGAGTATATTTATTATAGATTAATTCGAGATGATGAACAATTTCTTTTAACAATTAATTAATTAAACAGAAAATTAAGTATATGAGATTTCCATCTTTAACTATCTTTCCCTAACAATTCACAATATATTACAAATAATTTAATTAAATAAAGAATACAATTTACACACGTAATTCATGATTTGAGTCCTAAACTACCCGGACTTTAGCATAAATAGTAGCTACGTACGGACTCTCATCACCTCGTGCGTACGTAGCCCCCATATTTAGCAACAATTATTAATTTAATCACCTATGGGGTAAATTCCCCCTCACAAGATTAGACAAGAGACTTACCTCAACTTGCTCTAATTTAATCCACTCGTAGGCCTTTTCCTCGATTATCCAATTCTCTATGGCTCGAATTTAGCCAAAATAATTCTATACAATCACTAAAAATTATAGGAATCAATTTCATAAGAAAATACTACATTTATCAATAAAAATCCGAAATTAACTCAAAAATCGTCTGTGGGGCCCACGTCTCGGAATCCGGCGAAAGTTACGAAATATGAATGCCCACTCAACCACGAGTCTACCCATACAATAATAACTAAATTCTGATAATATTTCGGCCCTCAAATCCTCAAATCTATCCAAGAGGGTTTTCAAACTTTTCCAACTTAATTCACCATTTGAATGATAAAAACAGTGATGGATTCGGGTAATTTAACCAATATTGAGTTAAGAACACTTACCCCATTATTTTCTCTGAAAATCTCCCAAATATCGCCTCAATCCGAGCTCCAAATCGATAAAAATGGAAAATGGGAGCAAAACTTAAACTCTCCGCCCAATGATTTCTTCTACGCGATCGCGAACTTCCTCACGCGATCGCAAAGCACAATTTTAACACTGCCAAAATTAACTCTACACGATCGCGAAAAGTCCCACGCGATCGCGAAGCACTGACTCCGCAAACCTACGCGATCGTGAACCTTCTCACACGATCACGAAGCATTAAGCGTGTGGCCCAGCTCCTCCCTCCGTTCCTCTTTGCGAACGCGGCCTTAGCCACGCGTTTGCATAGCACAGCTCGCCCCAACCTACGCGATCGTGGACTTGCCCACGCGATCGCATAGAACAAATTTCCAGCTGCCCAATTAAGCCTACGTGATCACAACCCAATTCACGCTATTGCGTAGAACAAAGTCATCTCTGCCCAAATTACCCTACGTGATCGCAGACGAACTTACGCGATCGCGTATAAGGAAATCAGAAGAAAAATACCAACACCTATACGCAATCTCCCAAAGGCCAAAAATGATCCGTTAGCCGTCCGAAACTCACCCGAGCCCCTCGGGACCTCAACCAAATATACCAACAAGTCCTAAAACATCATACGAACTTAGTCGAAAGCTCAAATCACATCAAACAATGCTAAAACCACGAATCATACTCCAATTCAAGCTTAATGAAACTTAAAATTTTCAACTTCTACATTCGGTGCCGAAACCTATCAAATCAAGTCCGATTGACCTCAAATTTTGTACACAAATCATAAATGATATAACGGAGCTATAAAAATTTTCGGAACTGGATTTCGATCCCGATATCAAAAAGTCAGCTCCCCGGTCAAACTTTCAAACTTAAATTCTTGTTTTAGCCATTTCAAGCCTAATTTAACTACGGACTTCCAAATAAAATTTTGAACATGCTCCTAAGTCCAAAATCATCATACAGAGCTATTGGAACCGTCAAATCCCGATTCCGGGGTCATTTTCTCAAAATGTTGACCGAAGTCAAACTTAGCATTTTAAGGCCAACTTAAGGAACCAAGTGTTCGATTTCAACCCGAACACTCCCAAATCCCGAACCAACCATCCCCGCAAGTCATAAATTAATAAAAGCACATACGGGGAGTTTTATTTATGGGAACGAGGTTCTAAAAGTCAAAATGACCGGTTGGGTCATTACATTCTCCACCTCTTAAACAAACGTTCGTCCTCAAACGGGTTTAGAATTGTACCATGGAGTGCTGAATAAGTGTGGATATCTTCTCCGCATGTTTTCCTCGGCCTCCTAAGTCAGTTCCTCGACTGGTTGGCCCCTCCATTGGACTTTTACTATAGAAATCCTCTTGGGCCTCAACTGACGAACCTGTTTATCAATAATGGCAACTGGTTGTTCTTCATAGCCCAAACTATTATCTAGTTGAACTGTGCTGAAGTCTAACACATGTGATAGGTCGGCATGATACTTCCAGAGCATAGATACATGGAAAACCGGATGAACTCCTGATAGATTGGGAGGCAAGGTAATCTCATAAGCAAACTCCCCAACTTGTCTCAACACCTCAAATGGGCCTATAAAACTTGGGCTCAATTTCCCTTTTTTCCCAAATCTCATGATTCCCTTCATCGGCGAAACTTTCAAGAGAACTGTTTCACCCATCATAAATGATAAATCACGCGCTTTCTGATCTGCTTAACTCTTCTGTCTGGACTGCGCTATACGAAGTCGCTCCTAAATCAACTTTACCTTTTATAACTCATCCTTCACCAAGTGAGTACTATATAACTTAGACTCACCGTGCTCAAACAATCCGATGGACGAACGGCATCGCCGACCATATAAAGCCTCAAATGGAGCCATTTCGATACTGGATTGGTAACTGTTATTATAAGCAAACTCGGCCAAAGGCAAGAAACGATCCCACTGACTTCCAAAGTCAATCACACATGCCCTGAGCATATCCTTCAAAATCTGAATTGTCCGCTCTGACTGCCCGTCGGTCTGCGGATGAAAGGCTGTGCTGAGCTCTACACGGGTCCCCAATTCACTCTGTACTGCTCTACAGAAATATGAAGTAAACTGAGAGCCTCTATCTAATATAATAGAAATTGGCACACCGTGCAACCGAACTATCTCCTAAATATAAATCTGGGCCAACCTCTCTGAAGTATGCGTAGTCACAACCTGAATGAAATGTGCCGACTTGGTCAACCTGTCAACAATCACCCAAACTGCATCAAATTTCCGCAAGGTCCGCGGCAACCCGACTACAAAGTCCATAGTAATGCGTTCCCATTTCCACTCCTGTATAGTCATCTGCTGAAGTAGGCCACCTGACCTCTGGTGCTCATATTTAACTTGCTAGAAATTTAGACACCTAGCTACATGCTCAACGATGTCCTTTTTCATTCGTCACCACCAATAATGCTGCCTCAGGTCACGATACATCTTCGTAGCACCTGGATGAATAGAATACCGAGAACTGTGTGCCTCCTCTAGGATCTTTTTCCTCAGTCCATCCATATTAGGAACACATAGATGATCCTGGAGTCGCAGAACAACATCTGCGCCAATAGTAACTTCCTTGGCACCGCCCCGTAGTGCTATTTCTCGAAGAACCATTAAGTGTGGATCATCATATTGGCGAGCCTTGATCTGCTCAAATAGTGAAGACTGAGCTACAACACATGCAAGAACTCAGCTGGGCTCTGAAATATCCAGCTGCACAAGTCTGTTGGCCAAGGACTGAATATCCATAGCTAATGGCCTCTCCTCTGCTGAAATGAAAGCCAAACTACCCATACTCTCCGCCTTTCTAATCAAGGCGTATGCAACCATATTTGCTTTGCCCGGATGATATAGGATAGTAATATCATAATCTTTCAGTAACTCCAGCCATCTGCGCTGCCTCAAATTTAGGTCCCTCTACTTGAACAAATGCTGCAAGCTGCGATGATCAGTGTAAACTTCACAAGACACCCCATAAAGATAGTGCCTCCAAATCTTAAGAGCTTGAAAATTCACAGCTAACTCCAAATCATGCACCAGATAATTCTTCTCGTGGGGCTTCAGCTGACGTAAAGCATATGCAATAACTTGCCCTTCCTGTATTAATACACAACCCAAGCCAATGCGTGAAGCGTCACAATACACTGTATACATCCCCGAACCGGAAGGCAACATAAACACTGGTGCTGTGGTCAATGCTGTCTTGAGCTTCTGAAAGCTCACCTCACAATCATCGGACCATTGGAACGGAGCACCCTTCTGGGTTAATTTGGTCAAAGGTGCTGCAATAGATGAAAAGCCCTCCATGAATCGACGATAATAACCTGCTAAACCTAGGAAACTCCTGATCTCAGTCGCCAAAGTGGGACGATACCAATTCTGAACTGTCTCAATCTTTTTGGGATCAACTTTAATGCCCTCGCCCGATACAATATGCCCCAAAAATGCTACAGACTCTAGCCAAAACTCACATTTAGAGATCTTAGCATATAGCTTTTGTTCCCGCAACGTCTGAAGCACCACTCTCATATGCTGCTCGTGCTCTTCCTTATTGCACGAGTAAATCAAAATATCATCAATGAAGACAATGACAAACGAATCAATATATGGCCTGAATACCCTGTTCATTAAATCCATAAACACTACCGGGGCATTAGTTAAACCGAAGGACATCACCAGAAACTCATAATGACCATATCTAGTCCGCAAAGCAGTCTTCGGAACATCCGACTCCCGAATCTTCAACTGATGGTACCCCGACCTCAAGTTGATCCTAGAGAACACCCTAGAACCCTGCAACTGGTCAAATAGATCATCGATACGCGATAATAGGTACTTGTTCTTAATAGTGACTTTGTTCAATTGATGATAATCAATACACATTCGCATTGTTACATCCTTCTTCTTCACAAATAATACCGGTGCACCCCAAGGCGATATACTCGGTCTGACAAACCCTTTGGCTAGTAACTCCTCAAGCTGTTCTTTCAATTCTTTCGGAGCCATGCGATACAGTGGGATAGATATAGGCTGGGTATCTGGAGCCAAATCAATACAAAAATCAATATCACGATCAGGTGGCATGCCTGGAAGATCTGAAGGAAATACATCGGAGAACTCCCGAACTACAGGCATTGAATCAATAGTCGGAGTCTCTGCTGTAGTAAACCGAACATAGGCTAGATAAGCTAAACAACCCTTCTCAACCATGTGTTGAGCCTTCATAAAAGAAATAACCCGATTAGATGCACTAACAGACGAACCCTTCCACTCTAACCTAGGAAATTCTGGAATAGCCAAGGTAACAGTCTTGGCATGGCAATCTAGGATGTCATGATATGGAGATAACCAGTCCATGCCTAGGATAATTTCAAAATCGGTCATCTCAAGTAATAGGAGATCTTCTCTAGTTTCATAACCACAGAATGTAAAAATACAGGATCGGTAGATCCGATTCACAACAACAGAATCGCCCATAGGAGTGGACACATAAATGGGAGTACTCAAGGACTCACGGGAAACACTCAGGAAATGAGAAAATAGAGTTGACACATAGGAATATGTAGATCCTGGATCAATTAATACGAAGGCATCTTTGCCGCAAACAGAAATAATACCTGTAATCACGGCATCTGAGGCCTCTACATCTGGTCTGGCCGGAAAAGCATAGAACCGAGCTGGAGCGCCAACTGGCTGCCTCCGCCTGGCTAACCTCCACCTATAGAACGGCCCCTACCCACCTGTCCTCTACCTCTTGGTGGTCGTACGACTGGTGGAGCAACTGGTGCGGTAATCATATGCTGCCGACCCTGCTGCACTGGTCTACCCCGAAGCCTGAGGCAGAATCTCTGTATGTGACTGGGATCCCCGCACTCATAACAACTATTCGGTACAATGGGCTACTGACTAAGAATATGGCCCTGGTGACCTGAATATCCACTGGAAGAACCCTGAATAGCTGGTGGGCGATAAGAACTTTCTAGTATAGCACTGAAATAAGGTCGCACTGGAGCACCCCAAGGAGGCAGTGGTGCTGGATATGGGGGCCTGCTGGACTGCCCTCTCACGAACTGATCTCTACCCCTATACGGAGCACCTCTGAACTCTCTAGAATATCTAAACCGCTTATCTCTCATAACCTGCTCTCGGCTCCGCTGACGCACACCCTCAATCCTCCGAGCTATCTTTATGACTAGCTCATAAGAAGTACCCATCTCAACCTCCCAGGCCATAGTGGCCTGAATGCCAGTATGTAAACCCGCAACAAACCTCCGCACTCTCTCCTCCTCAGTAGGGAGTATCATAAGTGCATGGCGAGATAACTCAGAGAACCTCGCCTCATAATCGGTCACTGACATCTGACCCTGCTGGAGCTACTCAAACTGAGACCGCAACTCTTCCCTCTGGGAAGGTGGAATATACCTGTCCAGGAAGATACGGGTGAACCTGTCCCAAGTCATAGGAGGAGAATCTGCTGGTCTGCCAAGAAGATGAGACTTTCACCATCTACGGGCTCTGCCCTCTAGCTGAAAAGTAGCAAAGTCAAGCCCATGGGACTCCAATATCCTCATATTGTACAGTCTATCCTTGCAACGATCAATGAAATCCTAGGGATCCTCATGTCGCTCACCCCTAAAGATAGGAGGATGTAGCCTAGTCCATCTGTCCAATAGTTTCTTTGGATCAGCGGCTGCAGCTAGCCTGGGCTTAGGTGTAGCTGCTGCCACTGGCTGGGATCCACCCACGGGTAGTGCACCCTGGTTCTGATATACAGCAGCTGCCTGCCCATGAGCCTGTGCGGTCGGAGTTTATGCTCCCCCGCCCGCCTGAGATGTGGCTGGGTCTGCAAGAAATAAACTGGCCAGAGCATAGTGTCCATGAACCACAACATATGACCCATGACATCCTGGAATCCCGGTGCAGATGTGAAATTCACCGGAGCTGGCTCTGCCACAGGCACCTTGCCCTATTCCTCAATGATGGGATCCTCTGCTGGACCCACTGGCGGCCTAACTGGAACAGTCCTGGGACGTCCTCGTCCCCTACCACGGGCTGGAGCCCTCCCTCGGCCTCTAACAACTGGGGGAGTAGCTCTTCCCTGGTCTGGAGCCTCGTTAGAGCGCGTTCTCACCATCAGTGAGAGAATAAGAGAAAGATATTTAGTACTACATCAATTGCACGATGGAATATGAAAAAGGTAGTTTCCTAACACCTTATAGCCTCTCGAAGATAAGTACAGACATCTCCGTACTGATCCGCAAGACTATATTAGGCCTGCTCATAACTTGTGAGACCTACGTAAACCTAGTGCTCTGATACGATGTTGTCACGACCCAATTTCACCTATAGGCCATGATGGCGCCCAACACTACAGCTAGGCAAGCCAACCAGTAATTTAAAACCCATATTCTATTCTTTAAAATTAATCAAGTAATTAAACTCTTATTACTTGCAAGAATTAAAATAATCTGAAAAGATCTGGTAAATTAAAATTACCAGGAAAAAAATAAATCAAATCAAACATTCTACTAGCGTGTGTGCCAAGACCTAGTGTCACAAGTGTATGAGCATCTAGTAGATTATACAAAATTTATAAATACTGTCTGAAATGAAATAGACAGAATAAAATTTCCAGAAGAGGCATTAGTTGCTGCAGAACGGCTCAGAAAGCAGCTCACCACTAAGCCTCTGGGTAACGCGGGTGCGCGCCGATAGGTCCAACGATAGCACCTGTCTCAGGTCCTGCACAAAAAGTGAAGCAAGTGTAGCATGAGTACGTAAACAACGTGTACGCAATAAGTATCAAGCCTAATCTCGAAGAGGTAGAGACGAGAGGTCTACTTTGACACTCACTAAGGGTCAATAAATAATAATTGAAATTAAATGTAGAATTATTTAAATCAACATGATTCATAAGTCTAACAATAATCTTATTTAACCAACAGAAATAATTAATTTCCTTGAAATGCAACAATTTCTAATCTATTAATTAAATTCACATACTGCAATTAAAATATCAAGGTATCGTGTAATTATTATTATTATTAGGCACGATTTCTGTCGAGGTCGTACGACCCGATCCAGAGTGTTGTGTACACTGGCGAGGGACGTGCGGCGCAATACATAGATGCATCTATACTGCCGAGGCATTCGGCCCACTCCACAAGAAAGGAGGATATTTTCTTATGTACCTCCGGAATGAGAGTATATTTATAATAAGATTAATTCGAGAGGATGAGCAATTTCTTTTAACAATTAATCAATTTAAGCAGAAAATTAAGTATATAAGATTTCCATCTTTTACTATCTTTCCCTAACAATTCACAATATATTACAAATAATTTAATTAAATAAAGAATACAATTTACACACATAATTCATGATTTGAGTCCTAAACTACCCGGACTTTAGCATAAATAGTAGCTACGTACGGACTCTCGTCACCTCGTGCGTATGTAGCCCCCATATTTAGCAACAATTATTAATTTAATCACCTATGGGGTAAATTCCACCTCACAAGATTAGACAAGAGACTTACCTCAACTTGCTCCAATTTAATCTACAAGCAGGCCTTTTCCTCGATTATCCAACTCTGTATGGCTCGAATCTAGCCAAAATAATTCGATACAATCACTAAAAATTATAGGAATCAATTTCATAAGAAAATACTATATTTATCAATAAAAATCTGAAATTAACTCAAAAATCGTCTGTGGGGCCCACGTCTCGGAATCCGGCGAAAGTTACGAAATATGAACGCCCACTCAACCACGAGTCTACCCATACCAAAATTACTAAATTCTGATAACAATTCGGCCCTCAAATCCTCAAATCGATCCAAGAGGGTTTTCAAACCTTTTCAACTTAATTCACCAATTAAATGATAAAAACAGTGATGGATTCGGGTAATTTAACCAATATTGAGTTAAGAACACTTACCCCGTTGTTTTCTCTGAAAATCTCCCAAATATCGCCTCAATCCGAGCTCCAAATCGGTAAAAATGGAAAATGGGAGCAGAACTTAAACTCTCTGCCCAGTGATTTCTTCTACGCGATCGCGAACTTCCTCACGTGATCGCGAAGCACAATTTTAACACTGCCAAAATTAACTCTACGCGATCGCGGAAAGTCCCACGCAATCGCGAAGCGCTGACTCCGCAAACCTATGCGGTCGCGAACCTTCTTATGCGATCGCGAAGCATTAAGCACGTGGCCCAGCTCCTCCCTCCGTTCCTCTTCGCGAACACGGCCTTAGCCACGCGTTTGCATAGCACAACTTGCCCCAACCTACGCAATCGCGGTCTTGCCCACGCGATCGCATAGAACAAATTTCCAGCTGCCCAATTAAGCCTACGCGATCGTAACCCAATTCACGCGATTGCATAGAACAAAGTCATCTCTGCCCAAATTACCCTACGCGATCGCAAACGAACTTACGCGATCGCGTATAAGGAAATCGGAAAAAAAAATACCAGCAGCTATCGACAATCTCCCAAAGGCCAAAAATGATCCGTTAGCCGTCCGAAATTCACCCGGGCCCTTCGGGACCTCAACCAAATATACCAACAAGTACTAAAACATCATACGAACTTAGTCTAAACCTCAAATCACATCAAACAATGCTAAAACCATGAATCATACTCCAATTCAAGCTTAATGAAACTTAAAATTTCCAACTTCTACATTCGGTGCCGAAACCTATCAAATCAAGTCCGATTGACCTCAAATTTTGCACACAAGTCATAAATGAAATAACGGAGCTATGAAACGTTTCGGAACTGGATTCCGACCCCGATATCAAAAAGTCAACTCCCCGGTCAAACTTCAAAACTTAAATTCTTGTTTTAGCCATTTCAAGCATAATTTAACTACAGACTTTCAAATAAAATTCTGAATACGCTCCTAAGTCCAAAATCACCATACGGAGCTATTGGAACCGTGAAATCCTGATTCCGAGATCGTTTTCTCAAAATATTGATCGAATTCAAACTTAGCATTTTAAGGCCAAGTGTTCCGATTTCAACCCGAACACTCCCAAATCCCGAACCAACCATCCCCGCAAGTCATAAATTAATAAAAGCACATACGGGGAGTTTTATTTAGGGGAACAGAGTTTTAAAAGTCAAAATGACCGGTTGGGTCATTACAACGGATCACCACACGTGATCGCGTATAAGGAAACCAGAACTCAGACACCAAAAACTTCAGCAACCTCCTAAGTCCAAAAATCGATCCGTTGGGCATCGGAAACTCACCCGAGGCCCCTGGGACCTCAACCAAACATTCCAACCAATCATAAAATATCATACGAACTTGGTCGATCCCTCTAACCAGATCAAACAACAATAAAAACACGAATCACACACCAATTCAAGCTTA
Organism: Nicotiana tabacum; assembly: GCF_000715075.1. NCBI lineage: Eukaryota > Viridiplantae > Streptophyta > Magnoliopsida > Solanales > Solanaceae > Nicotiana > Nicotiana tabacum. Next base: position 133,136,377 of record NC_134094.1, on the reverse strand, counting down.
ATGAACTTAAATCTTTAAACTTCTACAACCGATGCCGAAACCTATCAAATCACATCCGATTGACCTCAAAATTTGCACACAAGTCATAATCAACATTACGGACCTACTCCAACTCCCGGAATCAGAAATCCGACCCTGATATCAAAATTTCCACTATCGGTCCAAAATTCCAAAATTTTGACTTTCGCCAATTCAAGTCTAAATAAGCTACGGACCTCCAAAACATAATCCGGACACACCCCTAAGTCCAAAATCACCTAACGGAGCTAACAGAATAGAAGGAACTCCATTCCGGAGTTGTCTTTACATAGTTTCGACTACGGTCAAAAATCCTAAGACTTAAGCTCCCGTTTTGGGGAATAAGTGTCCCGAAACACTCTGAAACCAAAAACAAAACCTCCCGGCAAGTCACTTAAGAAGAAAAAGGTACGGGGGAAACAGTAAATAGGGGATCGAGGCTAATACACTCAAAATGACCGGCCGGGTCATTATATCTCGTAAGCCTCCCACCATTTGAAGGCAGCCCCAGAAAACTAAAAAGTAGTGAATGAGACCCCACTGGTCTCTAGAATACCCGTTGTCCAAAGCATCCGTTGACACTTATCCAGAAAACCATGAGCATCCTCTGACTCAGCACCGCTAAATGGTGGAGGTTGAAGCCTCTCAAATCTCTCAAGTCTCCCCTGCTCATCATCTACCATAGTAGGAACTACCGGGGCCTGAGCAGCTGCAATCGGTTGGGCTGGTAGTGCCCCCGGTATATGTAGTCCCTGTACTACCTGGTTTGGAGTACGGGCAATAGGGGTATGAGTATCTCCCCCGGTGTGAGAAGTGGAAGGTGTGGCCTGAGCCGAAACCACCTGAGCAAGACCAGTGCAAACTGTCAATATCTGGGCCAATGTCTCTTGAAGGCCTGGAATCTCAATAGGCACAGCAGGTGACTGAGCTGGTCCTGTCGGTTCAGCTATATCTGGAATCTGCTCCTGAGCTGGAGCAACTGGTGGTACAACAAGTGCTGGTCTAACTGTGGAACGAGCTACACCTCGACCTCTACCTCGGCCCCAGCCTTTACCACGGCCCCGACCTCTCGCTGCCCTAACTGGTGGCACTTGTGGCTGATCATCCGATCTGGTAGTGCGTGTTCTCACCATCTGTGAGATAATAGAATAACAAAAATTTAGTTTTCCGAAATCAATAAATTTGCACGACAGAATACAAGAAAGTGAAGTTTCTCCTAAGGGTTCTGCAGCCTCTCGAAGATAAGTACAGACGTCTCCGTACCGATCCGCAAGACTCTACTAAACCTGCTCATGACTCGTGAGGCCTATGCAACCTAGGGATCTGATAACAACTTGTCACGACCCAAAATCCCAACATGTTGTGATGACACCTATCCCGATACTAGGAAAACCGACATTCTCAATAAAACACAATTTCTTTTAAGTTTGAATATATAATATTTAAATACAATCCACAAACCTCGCAAATTCCGATACAAACACTCACAAAACCTGGTGTCACTGAGTACATGAGTATATAGTATGAATATAAGTCTGGAAAATATGGTCTATAATAGTCTAAGACCAAATACAGCAATCAACGAGATAGGGAAGGAGAGTCAAGGTCTGCGAAACACGACAGCTACCTCTGAATCTCTAAAAAATCAACTGTGCAAGAGAATCAACACCCGCTATGTCCGGGAACACCTGGATCTGCACACGAGGTGCAGGGTGTAGTATGAGTACAACCAACTCAGAAAGTAACAATAATAAATAAGGAATTGAAGATAGTGACGAGCTACACAGTTATAGTTCATTTTCAGTAATTCCAACAGAGAATAGACATGCTTTCAAATCCAGCAGTTTAAGTCAAATAAATTTATACAGTTCAAGTTCATGTAATTCGGATATAAAATCTTTCAGATAATTTCACAACAATGACAAATAGAAACTAAGTGCAACAACAAATTAAAATTAAGTACAGCCTCTCAAGGCAACAGTCACTCCACTCATCACAACAACTCAACCACTCGGCTCTCAGCCCTCAGCAATCACACTCAATGGGCACCCGCGCTCACTGGGGGTGTACAGACTCCGGAGGGGCTCCTACAGCCCAAGCGCCAAAATCCGCACGGACAACTCACATGCTGCACGGACAACTCACGTGATATAATATCCTACATGGACAACTCACGTTCCATACTATCCTTACCTCACCGACAGGCCCTCGACCTTACTCAGTCCTCAACCTCTCTAGTCTCTCGGGCTCTCGAAAATCACAAAGATCAGCCCAAGCAAAGATAACATAGTGTATCAACAAATATCAAGAAAGACTGAGGTATGATACGTAAATAAAATCATGACTGAGTACGATACAATAATTAGCAAATAATTCATCAAGTACGCGACCTCGGTGGGTCCCAATAGTACTATCACATAGCCTAAGCATGATTTATAGTCAAATTTCTTTAGCACATAGATAGTATATAGCTAACAACAAATTATTCAACTTTACAGTTTTACGGGACGGACCAAGTCACAATCCCATCGGTGCACGCCCACACACCCGTCATCTAGCATGTGAGTCACCTCCAAAACAATCACATGATACAAAATCCGGGGTTTCATATCCTCAGGACCAGATTTCTAATTGTTACTTACCTCAAAACATGAAATTCTTTACTCTACTATGCCTTTGCCTCACAAATCGGCCTCTGAATGCCTCGAATCTAGTCATAAATAATTTGTTTCAGTTAATAAAATTTATTGGAATTAATTCCATGAGAAAATACTAATTTTCCATAAAAATCTAAAATTTTGCTCAAAAATTGCCCGTGGAGTCCATGTCTCGGAACCCGACAAAAGTTACAAAATCCGAAAGCCCATTCAACCATGAGTCTAACCATACCAATTTTACCAAAATCCGACCTCAACTCGATCCTCAAATCTTCTTTTTAAACCAAGAGAGTTTTCTAAAATTTTCCAACTTAATTCACCCATTAAATGATAAAAACAACCATGGATTCGGTTAATTTAACCAATATTGAGTTAAGAATACTTACCCCGTTGTTTTCTTTGAAAATCTCCCAAAACTCGCCTCTTCCCGAGGTCCAATCCGTCAAAAACGAAAAATGGGACGAAGTCCCATTTTCAGAACTTAAACTCACTGTCCAGTCATTTGCTCTAGGCGATCGCGAACAATCACATGCGATCGAGAAGCACAGTTTTCCACTGCCCAGATTTAACCCTACGCGATCGCGTACTTCTCCACGCGATCGCGATGCACAACTTCACAGACCTACGCGATAGCGGACTCATCCACGCGATCGCGAGGAACAAAATGCATGACTTCTATTTCTGCCCCACTTACTCTACGCGAACGCAACCATATCCACGCGTTCGCGAGTCACAAAATCCCAGAACTATGTGATTGCATCCGTCTTCAAGCGATCGCGTAGAACAGAACTCAGCAGCCCCCATTTAACCCTACACGATCGTAAATATCCCCACACGATCGTGTAGAACAAAAACCTCCACTGACCAACTAAGCCTACACGATCGCAGACACATTCACGCGATCACGTATAAGGAAACCAGATACATATATCAGAAAATTCCACCAGTTGTTTAAGTACAAATTTTGATCCGTTAAGCATTTGAAACTCACCCGAGGCCCCCCGGGACCTCAAACAAATATACCAACAAGTCCTAAAACATCATACAAACTTAGTCGAGTCTTAAAATCACATCCAACAACACTAAAAATACGAATCATACATAGATTCAAGCCTAATGAACTTTGAAACTTTCAATTTCTACAAATGACGCCAGAAACTATGAAATCATGTCCAATTGACCTCAAAATTTGCACACAAGTCATGAATGACATAACATAGGTATTCAAACTTTTGAGAATCGGATTTCAACCCCGATATCAAAAAGTCAACCCCCCGGTCAAACTTTCCAAAAATTCGACTTTCGCCATTTTAAGCCTAATTTCACTACGGACCTCCAAATAATTTTTCGGACACACTCCTATGTCCAAAATTACCATACGGAGCTATTAAAATTATCAGAATTCGAATTCAAGGTCGTTTACACATAATTCTATATCCGGTCAACTTTTCTAACTTAAATTTTCAATTATGAGACTAAGTGTCTCGTTTTATTCCGAATTCCTTCCGGACCTGAACCAACTAACCCGGTAAGTCATAAAACAATTGTAAAGTATAAATTGAGAAGTAAATGGGGGAACGGGGTTATAATACTCAAAACGACCGGCCGGGTCTTTACACTTACCGAACACTTCTTTATAGACGGTATTTTTTTGTATATGTTTCCTTCAAATGCTTTGGTTACTCTGTCATAAATAGAACTTTTGTTGTGGATATTGATATCTCTCCTGAATGTGCAACATATAGTTATTCGTGTAAGAAAATATATTGTGGTAAATATAGTCCAATATTTAGGATGTTTGTCCTTGTGCTTTATTTATTATAACTACAAAACATAAACATATTGAAAATTATTTTCACACAAATTTAAAAGGATATTCTTTAGTTTCGAAAAATAAAAGTTGAATTCAGGGAAAAACACATACTTAGAAGCACATTAACCAATAACATAAGTTCTGCATATATGATGTTACTGTCAAAATTTCTATATACCATAAGTGTACTATTACATAAGCTATTCAACGGATCTAAGTTTTTAGTAGCATGCCCGGCATATTGTTTTTCAAAATCAACCTATATGCAATGGAAGATCAATTTTAACTTAGTCTATTATATATGTGGTGGCACTAACTGTCACGATCCGAAATTTCCACCTTCGGGACTATGATGGTGCCTAACATTTCACTTGCTCGCCAAGCCAACGTTAGAATAATATTAGCCATTTTAAAATAATTTTAAATTAATTAATAACAAAGAAATAAATGCGAAAATAAAGTCTGAAATAGAGTGAATAATCCATAATAATAGGGATGTCTAAATACCATCTCAGAACTGGTGTCACAAGTGCATGAGCTACTAGAATAATACAAATAAAGGTCTGAATGACAATGAAGTTGTCTGAAAGAAATACACAGCTACCATAAAGTGGAAGGGGACTTCAGAATTACGAACGCTATGTAGTCATACCTCAAGTCTCCTGCGAATAGCTGAATCCAAGAAAATCTACTGTACGCTGCTGGGACCAACTCTGCTATTTGTATAAGAAGTGCAGAGTGTAGTATGAGTACAACCGACCTGTGATGACCCAAAAGGTCATCTTTAAATTTAATAATTAATTATGTGTTCTAAGACCCCGAAAAGAACTATTTATCATTCCTCGACTTGCATGCGCAATCCGTATAATTTTTCGAAAAGTTTTTATATGAAAAATTGATTAAAATGTGAAATAGAGCTTTAAAACTCAACTAAGTTGATTTTGGTCAACATTTTGAGCAAACGAACTCGGATCAATGTTTTGATGATTTCGGTAGGTCTGTATCGTGATTTGAGACTTGGGCATATGCCCGAAATTTAATTTGGAGGTCCCTAACTCAAGTTATGGTCATTTAACGGAAACTAGAAATTTAAAGGATAAAAACTTCCAAAGTTGACCACGGATATCGAGGTCGGAATCTGATGTTCGAAAATTGAAATAGTTCTGTTATGTAATTTATGACTTGTGTGCCAAATTTGAAATCATTCCGGATTCATTTAACATGTTTCGGCACAAGGTTTGTAAATGGAAAAGTTTGAAACTCTTAAGTCCGAATCAAGGTGTGAATGGTAATTTCGATGTTATCTAATGTGATTTGAGACCCCGAGTAAGTCCGTATTATGTTACAATACTGGTTGGTATAATTGAACGGGATCCCGAGTGGCTCGGTGAGTTTCGGGGTGAGTTTTGAGCGAGTTTGGGCATTTCGACACTCTACTGTTGTTCTGAAACTTTTGGAAAAGTGCGGACCGCAGAGGAAAGTGCGGACCACACAATTTTGACTGCGGCCGCACTTCAAAGGAAAAGTGCGGACCGTAGAGGACAAGTGCGGACCGCACAATTTTGTGTGCGGCCGCACTTTAGGGGTTCTGCAGGTTCGATAGTCCGATTTCAGAGGCTTATATCTTTTAATCCACAATGAATTTGGAGATGATTCAAAAACGAAGGTTGTAGCCCTTTTAATCTAGTTTCTAGAAAGAAATAGCTTTAATCATTTGGACATTTGTACAGAAAGTTATGGGCATTTTACTGAAGCCTGGTAAGCTTCCATAGTGAAGTTCGGCCGCACTCAAAATTGTGCGGCCCCAAAATTTTGAAAATGTGCGGACCGTACATTGGGAAAGCAAAATTGTGTACTATATAACCAAGGGTTTGGGTATTATTTCACATTTTGTACTTTGGGGGCTCGATTTTTGACGATCTTTTGTGTGTTTTCAAGAAATTCATTGGGGTAAGTGTTTCTTATCCTATATTAATTATATTTCATGATTCCATATTCATTTACATCATGAATCGGTGAATTTATGGAAGTAAAATCAGATTTTTATAAAATCTTCCAAAAATGTAAAATTAAGATTTGAAGGTCAATCCGATGTCGGAATTCGATAATTGTTTGTATGGTTGAACTCGTATCGAAACGGGTGTTTGGATTTTGTATGTTTTTTCGGGATTCAAGACGTGGGTCCCACTGTTGTTTTTTGAGATGAATTTCGGATTTTAATCTGGAAAATTTGTAATTTCATACGAAATTTGCTACGATTTGTATTGAGTATATTGAATTGTTTATGACTAGATTTGAGGATTTCGGACACGAATTCGGGAGAAAAAGCTTATTGGAATCTTGAATTTGGTTGCAAGCGAGGTAAGTGTCGTGGTTAACCTTGACTTGAGGGAATAGAACCCTTGAATGATTTGTTATTTGAAATTCATGTGAATGACGTATAGGCGAGGTGACATGTATCTATATGTCGTCAAATTTATTTGTTTGCATAATTATTTAAACATCATAAATTATTTTAAGACACGAATTAATTGTTATAATAATTGCTTCTCCCATATTCCTTGCTCAGTATTATGCCTTGAATCCATGCTATAATTGCTATATGCTTATTTGATTTATGTGACTTAATTGCTACTTGACATTTAGCATACTAATTATTAAATTGCCTATTTCCTCCTTAATTTCCACAATTAATTGCTACTCGTCATCACTTATTTCAAAATAAATCATAATTAAAGTCCCTTCTACTTTATTTTAGCTGTGTGTTTTCTTTCAGACAATTTTATTTTATTCAAACCCTTATTTGTATTATTCTAGAAGCTCGTGCACTTGTAACTCCAGTTCTGGGATTGTAGTCAAACATCGCTATTATTATTATAGATTATTCACTTTACTTTGACTTTATTTCAGCATTGTTTCTTTATTATTAATTAAATTTTAAAAATTATTTTAAAATGGCTAATATTATTCTAACGTTGGCTTTCCTAGCAAGTGAAATGTTAGGCGCCATCACGGTCCCGAAGGTGGAAATTTCGGGTTGTGACAAGTTCGTATCAAAGAACTAGGTTACATAGGTCTCACGAGTCACGAGCAACCTTAGTAGAGACTGAAGGATCGGTACGGAGACGTCTGTACTTATCTTCCATAGGCTACAGAGTTTAGGAATAATTCTACTTCTTTCATTCCTTATTGTGCGACATTGATTTGGCTTGAAACATATATCTCATATCCCTTTGTATCCACTCATGTATGACGTTACGCACTCGGTATCAGTTGTGCATCGACAGTTCGTGATGCCTTAGATGGACTAAAAGGGAGCCAGAGATGCTCAAACATTGCCTCAACGTGTGGTTCCGACTGAAGATACAGACGTATTGAGAGATCACCCAATAAATCATGTGGGGGGTGCAACAGACCTTGGCATCTGGTTGATTTATACAAGTTGTGAAGGTTAATATTGTGGATCATCGGACATGGTGGCCTATGACTTCGTGCCGAGTAGGGGAGTCCACTATCAATGGATGGATTGCGGGTCATGTGTTATATCAGTTTTGGCCTGAAATGTAAATATGTGGTACTGAAAGGTTCCCCAAAATTTACACATGTTTAAGGCCTGAGATTTTGTAGAGGATAAGGTTGGGACTTGCGGTATGTCCGCCTCCTTAATAATCCTATACTTCAGTACCAAAGGAGTTAGAGAAACAACATTAAATTTATAGAAGGTCTACTCAGCGTGGACGTCACGGTTGCGGATTTTAGGGTGCTTCGGAGGAAGTACAATGGTTGACGAGATTCTAGACTATGTGGTTCGTGCCAAGATTTGTCTGTATGGAGCTCTACTTTTGTGATCGTTGTGTATAAATAGGGGTAAGGGTTACCCCAAATAAGAATCGAAGAGTATGTTAAGAAATGGGTCAGCTCAACAGTGTTGAGTCAGCATAACAAAAGAAGAAATTTGCCTCAGGTTCAATAAGTTAGCCCATCATATTCCTACTTTGCTTCCTACAGCCAGAGAGTGAGTCCACAGACTCATTAAAGGACTCAATTATGATCGTAAAATTTTGTATGACTCGGGAGCTACAGGCTGATACTTCATTTCCACTAGTGGTAGAAATTGCCAAGATATTAGAACATGTTTGGGGTGAGGAAAAAAGGAAACTAAGGAGACCAAGGTTCTGGAGGATTCAGCGGATTCTACTCTGCAAGTATAAATCATTATGGCGGGGGCTCGGGTAGTTGGCCAGTCCAATCCGCACATAGGATTACTCGGGGTGCTCTAGTAAGTTCTTTTAATGCACCACCGATATGAGTTTCCTATAATGGTTATTCTAGTTATCTGGCACAGACTCAGTATGAGTAGCCAAACCCGCAAAGGGGCTGTTATGAATGCGGTGATACTAGGCACATCATGAGAAAATTGTCCCAAACTTGGGAGAGACATATTTCATCAAAGCATTGAGGCTATGTGCCCCATTGCAGTTACTACACCACCCACACAACCAGTTAGGGGTGGAGGACGGGCAGGTAGAGGGCGTCCTAGAGATGGAGGCCCAGTCATTGTTATATATATTTTTTGGTATAGCTGAGGTCGCTACATCAGATGGTATCGTTACAGGTACGACCTCGATTTAATATAAAGGAATAATTTCCTTAACTTGATTCGATTCTGAGTATCGAGACGAGTCCTCCTATTGTTCCCTACTTATGAGTGAGCTTCGTAATTCTATAATCTACTTATGTGTTTACTCCTGTTGGGAGATTCTATGAAGATAGCTACGCCTATCATTCTGTGTTGGTCACTAATAAGAGCTGCAAGGCTAAAGGTGGCTTTCTGTTACTCATTTCGGTAAGTTTTGATGTAATTTCTGGATAATTAATCACAAATTATGAATTATATGCCCTACCGGTGTGAGGTTCATTATGTGTTGTGATTTTGTTTAATGGAAATTATTTAAAAGGAGAAAATGGAAAGTTTCGATTAGCACGATGTGCAAATTACTTGTGATTCACAACTGAGGACGAGATCCTCGCATTTTAATATAAATTGATATGTTTAAACAGGACTACGAGCTGCGGTGGAAGTTATATAAGGACGAGATCCTTATGATGAAAATTCTTGTGTTTAAGTTCTTGTGAAATTACATTTGTACTATAGTAATAATAGGGAATCCTGCATGTTAGGATTATTTGAATATTCTCGTATGAAATTCTCTGTGCATACTTGCCAAATTCGTGTTGTAATGATTGAGTTTTAACCTACCAGGTAGGTGCCCTCCCAGGTAGCGTTAAATATGACTCGTTAATTCAGGGAAATAATTATGTGGTCTTCATGCCTCACATCTCGTTATCAGTATTCTGAAGGTTTGAAATGAGATTTTTGTTAACTTGAAGTTAATTGACGATTCTGTAATTGATTATGAACAACTATTAAGACCAGATTAACCAAGAAGGGTGCTCTGTTCAAGTGGACCAAAGAGTGTGAGGAGAGCTTTCAAAAGCTCAAGACAACTTTGACTACAACGCCAATATTGGTATTACTTACAGGTTCGGGGTCTTACATGGTGTATTGTGATACATCTCGTATTGGACTTGGTGCAGTATTAATGCAATGTGGCAGAGTGATTGCTTATGCGTCGCGGCAGTTGAAAGTTCATGAGAAGAATTATCCTGTTCATGACTTAGAATTGGCAGCCATTGTTTATGCGCTAAAGATTTGGAGGCATTACCTTTACGATGTCTTGTGTGAGGTATTTAATGTTCATCATAGCCTAATATATCTGTTCAAACAAAAAGATCTTAATTTGAGGCAGAGAAGATGGTTGGAGTTATTGAAAGATTATGTTATCACTATTTTGTATCACCCCGGAAAGGCCAATGTGGTGGCCGATGCTTTGAGTAGAAAGGCTGTGAGTATGGGCAGTCTTGCGTATATTCCGGTTGGTGAGAGACCCTTAGCGGCAGATGTTCAGACCTTGGCTAATTAGTTCGTGAGTTTAGATGTTTCTGAACCCAGTTGGATTCTAACTTGAACAGTCGCTCGGTCTGCTTTACATGAGCATACCAGAGAGTGATAGTATGATGATCCTCAGTTGTTTGTTCTCAAGGACACGGTGCGACAACGGTGGTGCCAAGCAGGTTGCTGTGGGGGATGATGGAGTTTTGCGGATACAGGGTTGTATATGTGTTCCTAATGTGGATAGGCTTCGTGAATTAATTCTTGAAGAGGCCCACAGTTCCCGGTATTCTATTCATCCGGGTGCCGCCAAAATGTATCAAGATTTACGACAACATTATTGGTGGAGGAGAATGAATAAGGATATAGTTGCATATGTAGCTCGGTGTCTAAATTGTCAACAAGTCAAGTACGAGCATAAAAGACCTGGTGGTTTGCTTCAGAAATTAGAAATTCCTGAGTGGAAGTGGGAGCGTATCACTATGGATTTTGTTGTTGGGCTCCCAAGGACTCAGAGAAAATGTGACGCAGTTTGGGTCATTATGGACAGGTTGACCAATTCAGCACATTTCATTCCAGTGGCAGTTACCTATTCTTCAGAGTGGTTAGCTGAAATTTACATTCGTGAGATTGTCCGCCTTCGCGGTGTGACAGTGTCTATCATTTCTGATCTAGGTATGCAGTTCACTTTGCACTTTTGGAGGGCTGTACAACGTGAGTTAGGCACGCGGGTTATTGGAAGATATGCTTCGCGCTTGTGTTATAGACTTTCGAGGTTCTTGGGATCAGTTCTTACCACTTGCGGAGTTTGCCTATAATAACAACTACCAGTCGAGCATTCATATGGCTCCATATGAGGCATTATACGAAAGACGATATTGTTCGCCAGTTGCCTGGTTTGAACCGGGAGAGGCTCGGCTGTTGGGTACCGATTTGGTTCAGGATGCCTCGGATAATGTCAAAATTATTCAGGATCGACTTCGCATAGCTCAGTCTAGGAAAAAGAGTTATGTCGACCGTAAAGTTCGTGATATTGCATTCATGGTTGGAGAAAGAGTATTGCTCCGGGTTTCACCTATGAAAGGTGTAATGAGGTTCGGAAAGAAGGGCAAGTTGAGCCCTAGGTATATAGGACCCTTCGAAATTCTTGAAAGGGTGGGCGAAGTAGCCTACAGGCTTGCATTACCACCTAGTTTATCATCGGTTCATCCGGTGTTCCATTTGTCTATGCTCCGAAAATATCATGGTGATCCGTCCTATGTGTTAGATTTCAGCTCAGTCCAATTGGACAAGGATTTGACATACGAAGAGGAGTCGGTAGCTAATATAGCTCGGCAGGTCCGATAGTTGAGGTCTAAGAGTTATCCTTCAGTTCGGGTGCAATGGAGAGGTCAATATTGAGACAGCTACCTGGGAGTCCGAGTCGGACATGTGGAGTAAATATCCACACCTTTTTACCAGCTCAGGTACTTTTCTAATTCCATTCGAGGATGAACGTTTGTTTTAGAGGTGGAGAATGTGATGACCCAAAATGTCATCTTTAAATTTAATAATTAATTACGTCATGGCCCATGCAATCATACCTCAAGTCTCCTGCGAATAGCTGAATCTGAGCGAATCTAATGTACGCCGCTGGGACCAACTCCGGTATCTGCACAAGAAGTGCAGAGTGTAGTATGAGTACAACCGACCTGTGATGACTCAAAAGGTCATCTTTAAATTTAATAATTAATTATGTATTCTAAGACCTCAAAAAGCACTATTTATCATTCCTCGACTTGCGTGCACAGTCCGTATAAATTTTCGGAAAGTTTTTATATGAAAAATTTATTAAAATGTGAAATAAAGCTTTAAACCTCAACTGAATTGACTTTGGTCAACATTTTAAGCAAACGAACCCGGATCAGTATTTTAATGATTCCGGTAGGTCTGTATCGTGATTTGGGACTTGGGCGTATGCCCAGAATTTAATTTGGAGGTCCCTAACTCAAGTTATGGCCATTTAACGGAAACTAAAAATTTAAAGGCTAAAGATTTTCAAAGTTGACCACGGATTTGACTTTTTGATATCGGGGTCGGAATCTGATTCCCAAAATTAAAATAGCTCCGTTATGTCATTTATGACTTGTAAATGGAAAAGTTTGAAACTCTTAAGTCCAAATCAAGGTGTGAATGGTAATTTCGATGCTATTTGATGTGATTTGAGACCCCGAGTAAGTCCGTATTATGTTACAAGACTGGTTGGTATAATTGAACGGGATCCCGAGTAGCTCGGTGAGCTTCGGGGTGAGTTTTGAGCGAGTCCGGGCATTTCGGCACTCTAATGTTGTTCTGTAACTTTTGGAAAAGTGCGAACCGCAGAGGAAAAGTGTGGACCGCACAATTTTGAGTGCGGCCGCACTTCAGAGGAAAAGTGCGGACCGCAGAGGACAAGTGCGGACCGCACATTTTTGTGTGCGGCCGCACTTCAGAGGAAAAGTACAGATCGCACAATTTTGTGTGCGGCCGCACTTCAGGGGTTCTGCAGGTTCGATGGTCCGACTTCGGAGGCTTATATCTTTTAACCACAACGAATTTGGAGATGATTCAAAAACGAAGGTTGTAGCCCTTTTAATCTAGTTTCCAGAAAGAAATAGCTTTAATCATTTAGACATTTGTACAGAAAGTTATGGGCATTTAGCTGAAGTCTGGTAAGCTGAAAATGTGTGGCAGCACTTGAAAATGTGCGGACCGCACATTGGGAAAGCAGAATTGTGTACTTTATAACTGAGGGTTTGGGTATTATTTCACATTTTAGACTTTGGGAGCTCGGTTTGTGGCGATATTTCGTGGGTTTTCAAGAAATTCATTGGGGTAAGTGTTTCTTATCCTATATTGATTATATTTCATGATTCCATACTTATTTACATCATGAATCGGTGAATTTATGGAAGTAAAATCAGATATTTATAAAATCTTACAAAAATATAAAATTAAGATTTGAAGGTCAATCCGATGTCGGAATTCGATAATTTTTGTATGGTTGAGCTCGTATCAAAACGGGTGTTCGGATTTTATAAGTTTTTTCGGGATTCAAGACGTGGGTCCCACTATTGTTTTTTGAGATGAATTACGGATTTTAATCCGAAAAATTTGTAATTTCATACGAAATTAATTCCTACGATTTGTATTGAGTATATTGAATTGTTTATGACTAGATTTGAGGATTTCGGACACGAATTCGGGAGAAAAAGCTTATTGGAATCTTGAATTTGATTACAAGCGAGGTAAGTGTCGTGGTTAAACGTGACTTGAGAGAATAGAACCCTTGAATGATTTGTTATATGAAATTCATGTGAACGACGTATAGGCGAGGTGACGGGTGTCTATACGTCGTCAAATTTATTTATTTGCATAATTATTTAAACATCATAATTTATTTTAAGACACGAATTAATTGTTATAATAATTGTTTCTCCCATATTCCTTGCTCAGTATTATGCCTTGAATCCATACTGTAATTGCTATATGCTTATTTGATTTATGTGACTTAATTGCTACTTGACATTTAGCATACTAATTATTAAATTGCCTATTTCCTCCTTAATTTCCACAATTAATTGCTACTCGTCATCACTTATTTCTAAATAAATCATAATTAAAGTCCCCTTCTACTTTATTTTAGCTGTGTCTTTTCTTTCAGACAACTTTATTTTATTCAAACCCTTATTTGTATTATTCTAGAAGCTCGTGCACTTGTAACTCCAGTTCTGGGATTGTAGTCAAACATCGCTATTATTATGGATTATTCACTTTACTTTTGCCTTTATTTCCGCATTGTTTCTTTGTTATTAATTAAATTTTAAAAATTATTTTAAAATGGCTAATATTATTCTAACGTTGGCTTGCCTAGCAAGTGAAATGTTAGACGCCATCACGGTCCCGAAGGTGGGAATTTCGGGTCGTGACAAGTTCGTATCAAAGAACTAGGTTGCGGATTTTGGGGTGATTCGGAGGAAGTACAGTGGTTGACGAGATTCTAGACTATGTGGTTCGTGCCAAGATTTGTTTGTATGGAGCTCTACTTTTGTGATCGTTGTGTATAAATAGGGGTAAGGGTTACCCCAAATAAGAATCGAAGAGTATGTTAAGAAATGGGTCAGCTCAGTAGTGTTGAGTCAGCATAACAAAAGAAGAAATTGTCCTTGGGAGAGATAATTATCCACCGGTGTTCGTGACAAGCCTATGAAGAGGGCAGACCAGCCAGAGAGCGAGTTCGTAGACTCATTAAAAGACTCAATTATGATCGAAAAATTTTGTACGACTCGGGAGCTACAGGATGATACTTCATTTCCACTAGTGGTAGAAATTTCCAATATATTAGAATGTGTTCGGGGTGAAACTAAGGAGACCAAGAGGTCTCGAGGTTCTGGAGGATTCAGTGGATTCTACTCTGCAAGTATAAATCATTATGGCGGGGGCTCGAGCAGTTGGCCAGCCCAATCCGCACATAGGATTACTCGGGGTGCTCTAGTAAGTTCTTTTAATGCACCACCGATATGAGTTTCCTATAATGGTTATTCTAGTTATTTGGCACAGACTCAGTATGAGCAGCCAAACCCGCAAAGGGGTTATTATGAATGCGGTGATACTAGGCACATCATGAGAAAATTATCCCAAACTTGGGAGAGACATATTTCATCAAAGCACTCAGGCTACGTGCCCCATTGCAGTTACTACACCACCCACACGACCAGTTAGGGATGGAGGACAGGCAGGTAGAGGGCGTCCTAGAGGTGGAGGCCCAGTCATTGTTATATATTTTTTTGGTATGGGTGAGGTCACTACATCAGATGGTATCGTTACAGGTACGACCTCGATTTAATATAATGGAATAATTTCCTTATCTTGGATCTGTTCTAAGTATCGAGACGAGTCCTCATATTGTGCCCTACTTATGAGTGAGCTTCGTAATTCTATAATCTACTTATGTGTTTACTCCTGTTGGGAGATTCTATGGAGATAACTATGCCTATCATTCGGTGTTGGTCACTAATAAGAGCTGCGAGGCTAAAGGTGGCTTTTTATTACTCATTTCGGTAAGTTTTGATGTAATTTCCGGATAATTAATTATAAATTATGAATTATATGCCCGGCTAGAGTGGGGTTCATTATATGTTGTGATTTTGTTTAACATATATTTTTTTAAAGGAGAAAATAGAATGTTTCGATTGGCACGATGTGCATATTACTTGTGATTCAGAAATGAGGACGAGATCCTCCCATTTTAATATAAATTGATATGTTTAAACCGGGCTACGAGCTGCGGTGGAAGTTATATAAGGACGAGATCCTTATGATGAAAATTCTTGTGTTTAAGTTCTCCCTTGTGAAATTAAATTTGTACTATAGTAATAATTGGGAGTCATGCCTGTTAGGCTTATTTGTAAATTCTTGTATGAAATTCTCTGTGCACACTTACCAAATTCGTGTTGTAATTATTGAGTTTTAACCTAACAGGTAGGTGCCCGCCCAGGTGGTGTTAAATGTGACTCGTTAATTTGGATAAATAATTATGTGGTCTTCATGCCTCGCATCTCGTTATCAGTATTGTGAAGGTTTGAAATGAGATTTTTGTTAACTTGAAGTTAATTGACGATTCTGTAATTGATTATGAACAACTATTAAGACCAGATTGACCCAGAAGGGTGCTCTGTTCAGGTGGATTGAAGAGTGTGAGGAGAGCTTTCAACAGCTCAAGACAGCTTTAACTACAGCCCTTGTATTGGTATTACTTACAGGTTCGGGGTCATACATGGTGTATTGTGATGCATCTCGTATTGGACTTGGTGCAGTATTAATGCAATATGGCAGAGTGATTGCTTATGCGCCGCGGCGATTGAAAGTTCATTAGAAGAATTATCCTGTTCATGACTTAGAATTGGCATCCATTGTTTATGCGCTGAAGATTTGGAGGCATTACCTTTACGATGTCTTGTGTGAGGTATTTATTGATCATCGTAACCTACAATATCTGTTCAAACAAAAAGATCTTAATTTGAGGCATAGAAGATGGTTGGAGTTATTGAAAGATTATGAGATCACTATTTTGTATCACCTCGAAAAGGCCAATGTGGTGGACGATGCTTTGAGTAGCAAGGCTGTGAGTTTGGGCAGTCTTGCGTATATTCTAGTTGGTGAGAGTCCGTTAGCGGCAGATATTTAGACCTTGGCTAATTAGTTCGTGAGTTTAGATGTTTCTGAACCCAGTCGAATTCTAACTTGAACAGTCGCTCGGTCTTCTTTATATGAGCATACCAGAGAGCGACATTATGATGATCCTCATTTGCTTTTCCTCAAGGACACGGTGCGACACGGTGGTGCCAAGCAAGTTACTGTAGGGGATGATGGAGTTTTGCGGATATAGGGTCGTATATGTGTTCCTAATATGGATGGTCTTCGTGAATTAATTCTTGAAGAGGCCACAGTTCCCGGTACTCTATTCATCTGGGTGCCGCCAAAATGTATCAAGATTTACGGAAACATTATTGGTGGAGGAGATTGAAGAAGGATATAGTTGCATATGTAGCTCAGTGTCTAAATTGTCAACAAGTCAAGTACGAGCATCAGAGACCTGGTGGTTTGCTTTAGAAGTTAGAAATTCATGAGTGGAAGTGGGAGCGTATCACTATGGATTTTGTTGTTGGGCTCCCAAGGACTCAGAGAAAATGTGACGCAGTTTGAATCATTGTGGACAGGTTGACCAAGTCAGCACATTTCATTCCAGTGGCAGTTACCCATTCTTCAGAGTGGTTAGCTGAAATTTACATCCGTGAGATTGTCCGCCTTCACGGTGTGCCAGTGTCTATCATTTCTGATCTAGGTATGCAGTTCACTTCGCACTTTTGGAGGGCTGTACAGTGTGAGTTAGGCATGCGGGCTGAGTTGAGTACAACATTTCATCCACAGACAGACGAACAATCAGAGCGCACTATTCAGATATTTGAAGATATGCTTCGCGCTTGTGTTATAGACTTTGGAGGTTCTTTGGATCAGTTCTTGCCACTTGTGGAGTTTGCCTATAATAACAACTACCAGTCGAGCATTCAGATGGTTCCATATGAGGCATTATATGGAAGACAATGTCGTTCGCCAGTTGGCTGGTTTAAACCGGGAGAGGCTCGGTTGTTGGGTTATGCCTTGGATAAGGTCAAAATTATTCAGGATCGACTTCGCACAGCTCAGTCTAGGAAAATAAGTTATGTCGACCGTAAAGTTCATGATATTGCATTCATGGTTGGAGAAAGAGTATTGCTCCGGGTTTCACATATGAAAGGTGTAATGAGGTTTGGAAAGAAGGGTAAGTTGAGCCCTAGGTATATAGGACCCTTCGAAATTCTTGAAAGGGTGGGCGAAGTAGCCTACAGGCTTGCATTACCACCTAGTTTATCAGTGGTTCATCCTGTGTTCCATGGGTCTATGCTCCGAAAATATTATGGTGATCCGTCCTATGTGTTAGATTTCAGCTCAGTCCAATTGGACAAGGATTTGACTTACGAAGTGGAGTCGGTAGCTAATATAGCCCGACAAGTCCGATAGTTGAGGTCTAAGAGTTATCCTTCAGTTCGGGTGTAATGGACAGGTCAATTAATTGAGACAACTACTTGGGAGTCCGAGTCGGAGATGTGGAGTAAATATCCACACCTTTTCACCAGCTCAGGTACTTTTCTAGTTCCGTTCGAGGACGAACGTTTGTTTTAGAGGTGGAGAATGTGATGACCCAAAAGGTCATCTTTAAATTTAATAATTAATTCTGTCATGACCAATGCAATCATACCTCATGTCTCCTGCGAATAGATGAATCTGAGCAAATCTACTGTACGCCGCTGGGACTACTCCGGTATCTGCACAAGAAGTGTAGAGTGTAGTATGAGTACAACCGACCTGTGATGACCCAAAAGGTCATCTTTAAATTTAATAATTAATTATGTGTTCTAAGACCTCGAAAAACACTATTTATCATTCATCGACTTGCGTGCGCAGTCCGTATAAATTTTTGGAAAGTTTTTATATGCAAAAATTGATTAAAATGTGAAATAAAGCTTTAAAACTCATCTGAGTTGACTTAGGTCAACAATTTGAGTAAACGAACCCGGATCAGTGTTTTGATGATTCCGGTAGGTCTGTATCGTGATTTGGGACTTGAGCGTATGCCTAGATTTTAATTTGGACGTCCCTAACTCAAGTTATGGCCATTTAACGGAAACTAGAAATTTAAAGGCTAAAGATTTCCAAAGTTGACCACGTATTTGACTTTTTGATATCGGGGTCGGAATCCGATTTCGAAAATTGAAATAGCTCTGTTATGTCATTTATGACTTGTAAATGGAAATGTTTGAAACTCTTAAGTCCGAATCAAGGTGTGAATGGTAATTTCGATGTTATTTGATGTGATTTGAGACCCCGAGTAAGTCCGTATTATGTTACAGGACTGGTTGGTATAATTGAACGGGATCCCGAGTGGTTCGGTGAGCTTCGGGGTGAGTTTTGAGCAAGTCCGGGCATTTCGGCACTCTAATGATTTTTTGGAACTTTTGGAAAAGTGTGGACCGCAGAGGAAAAGTGCGGACCGCGCAATTTTGAGTGCGGCCGCACTTCAGAGGAAAAGTGCGGACCACAGAGGACAAGTGCGGACCGCACAATTTTGTGTGCGGCCGCACTTCAGGGGTTCTGCAGGTTCCACGGTCCGACTTCGGAGGCTTATATCTTTTAATCCACAACGAATTTGGAGGTGATTCAAAAATGAAAGTTGTAGCCCTTTGAATCTAGTTTCCAGAAAGGTATAACATTAATCTGTAACGACCCGACCGGTCGTTTTGAGAATTTAAGTCTCGTTCGGCGGCATAAGTCCTTGAGCAGCTTCATATTATGTGTATTGACTTGTGTGTATGATTGAATTCAATTACCAGATGATTCAGAGTGATTTGTGACACTTAGTCCCTAAAACGGAAGCTTAAGCTTTAAGATTTTGGCCGTAGGCGGAACTATGTGAAGACGACTCCGGAATGGAGTCTCGTCGGTTCTGTTAGCTCCGTTGGGTGATTTCGGACTTAGGGGAGTGTCCGTATTATGTTTTGGAGGCATATAGCTCATTTAGGCTTGAAATGGCGAAAGTCGAGTTTTTGAAAATTTTGACTGGTAGTGGAATTTTTGATATCGGGGTCGGAATCCGATTTCTAAAGTTGGCATAGGTCCATAATATTGAATATGACTTGTGCTTCAAATTTGGGGTCAATCGGATGTGGTTTGATAGGTTTTGGCATCGGTTGTAGAAATTGGAAGTTTCAAGTTCATTAAGTTTGAATCCGAGGGTGATTCGTGTTTTTAGCATTGTTTGATGTGATTTGAGGGCTCGACTAAGTTCGTATGGTGTTTTAGGACTTTTTGGTTTGCTTGGTTGAGGTCCCGGGGGCCTCGAATGTGTTTCAGATACTTAACGGATTGAGATTTGGACCTGTGTAGTTGCTGAAGCTTTCAAGCTTCTGGTGTAATCGCACCTGCTGTGGGGTGGCCGCAGGTGCGGACTCGCACATGCAGAAGGAGGAGCAGAGGTAAAATTTGGTCAAGCTTGGTCTATAGGCGCAGGTGTGAGATTGGCCCGCAGAAGCGGAGCCGCATCTGCGGAAGATGGAGCACAGAAGCGGACTGGGCCTGGAGCGTGAGGATCACAGAAGCGGAAGATATCCGCAGGAGGGGGCGCGCAAGTGCGGCCCCTTGCTCGCAGATGCAGACCCAGCCTCCTTAAGTTATTTCTGCACCTGTGAGGGTAATTCCGCAGGTGCGGCATTGCAGGTGCGACCGGTGGTCCGCAGATGCGATAATGCCTGGGAAGAACCCTTTTAAGCGAGGCTTCAAGAGTTTTGGCCATTTTCTTCATTTTGAGCTCGGGTTGGCGATTTCTTGAGAGCATTTTTGAGGGATTTCGTGAGGTAAGTTCCTTGTGCTTATTTTATCAATAATCTTGCTTCCCCAATTATTTTTCCACCTAGCTACTGTGTATTTAAGGTGGAATTTGGGAGTTTGAGGCTAGGGATTTGAAGAGTTTGATTTTGGGTTTTGAGTGGTCATTTGAGGTCGGATTTTGATAAATTTGGTATGGTTGGACTCATGAGTGAATGGGCTTTCGTATTTTGTGATTTTTGCCCGAATTTCAAGTTGTGGGCCCAGTCGATTTTTTATGACGGATTTCAGAATTTTTGTTAAAGTCTTGATTTCATTAATTAGATTAGTCTATTATAGTTGTATTTATGATATGTAATTGTTTTTGGCTAGATGTGGGCCATTTGGAGTTGGATTATCGAGGAAAAGGCATTGTTACCGATTGATTGAGCTTGGTTCGAGGTAAGTATCTTGCCTAACTTCGTGTGGGGGAACTACCCTTAGGATTTGAGTCTTCTATGCTAATCGTAGTCCATGTACGCTAGGTGACGAGTACGTACTCGGACTTATTTGTGGGAAGTTGTCCTTTTAAGGTTCTTAGGTTCTTGTATTTACTGAATATGTAGTTGTTTTGTTATGAATACGTTTCTTAATTACTGAAATTGTTATCTCTTCTATTGCCATGTTATCTTTCCCCTAACTGCTTATCTTTATTTGAAGTTATAATTATCTCTTTTGTAATTGTTCATCCTTAATTGAGGTTATGATTATCTTTCTGCTGCTTATCCCTAATTGAATTTGTTGTATCTCTTTCTTAATTGCCAACCTTAAAAGAAGTTAGATATCCTATATTTTAGTTGACTTATCCTTATTTGGAATTATTCGCATTGTGTTAGCTCCCTCGTTGTCGAACTGTACATTGTGGACCATTGTTACATAATATTTCCTTTCTTGTTGAGATGTTCTTATTATGACTAGTATTCTCTATTGTGGCCACTTCTTGTGAATTAATTCCTCCGTTCCTTTGAGTCCTGGAATTTTCGAGTTGATTTATTTGTCGTACCCTTGTATTAGTGTTATTGTTGCTGTTTTACTTGTTGTTCTTGCATATTTACTTTGGGACTATGAGGCGGTACCTCGGGAGATCCCCATTTCTTGCATATTTACTTTGGGACAATGAGGCAGCACCTCGGGAGATCCCCCTGTCTTGCATATTTACTTTTGGGACTACGAGGCGGTACCTCGGGAGATCCCCTATTGAGCATTTACTTTTGGGACTACGAGACAATATCTCGGGAGTGCCCTTTGTTGACATCTCTTTGTTATGGGGTTGCACGAGGTTTCTGCCGTGCTATTATTACTATTGATATTTGCACATGTGGCATGACAAGGCGGGATATATATATATATGTGGGTTGCGCATGTGGCGAGACAAGGTGGGAACATTATTATGCACGTGTGGAGAGACAAGACGGGCATTTACTTTACTATTGCACACGTTGTGAGACAAGGTGGGCTATGTCAGGGATTGATTTGTGATGATTTGTGATGGCCTGGGGGCATTCTTGTTGTTGATATTTGTATAGTGGTACACTTACCTGTGTGAGCTTTATCTTGTGAAAGTTGTGAGAAAACATTCTATGTGTTGTCCGTTCTTTTCCTTATGCTCACTAGCTGGTATAAACTATGTTAGGACACTTGTACAAGCATACACGTAGTTAAGCACTCTTATCGGATAAGAGGTTTTCTTCATATTGTTGAGTATAAATGCACACCCTTTCTTACTTGCCTTCTATGTGAGAATGGATCTATTTGGCACGCGAGTCGTCAGTGCGGTTATGAGGTGTAATGAGGGCACAGAATACCAAGTGTTAGGGTTCAGGTATTGAGACCCGTGAGTTGTGATAGTCCGAGGTTCGGTACCTCGTGGAGTTTATTGACTAAAAACCGGTGTGAAAGTTGTTGTATTGTTGGGTTGTTACTTTTCCTTTCTTTATCCGTGATTATCGGACTTAGGTTGTGTTTTCATTCATTCTTCTATCTCATTATTATGGTGTTCCGCTGATAGTTGTTGTTTTCCTTCCTTATTGAAATTATCGTATTAATTGCCACTTCACGTAGTCTTTATCTAGATATCATACTCTGTTGTTTCTATACTTATACTTGTTCAGGTTATTTAGTCCAGTAGGTGTCTTGCCTGTACCTCGTCACTACTCCACTGAGGTTAGTCTTGATACTTGCTGGGTACCGTCGTGGTGTACTCATACTACATTTCTGCACATTTTTGTGCA
Organism: Nicotiana tabacum; assembly: GCF_000715075.1. Taxonomy (NCBI): domain Eukaryota; kingdom Viridiplantae; phylum Streptophyta; class Magnoliopsida; order Solanales; family Solanaceae; genus Nicotiana; species Nicotiana tabacum. Next base: position 133,113,727 of record NC_134094.1, on the reverse strand, counting down.
GATCCAGGTATTTTCGAAGTCAGTTGATCATTAGCTAGTTGTGCGGATTGTTGCTGTGGAGACTCAAGGTATAACCTGTTGCTGCGTTCGCAGGCTTCGGAATCACCTTCTGATTTCTATTCACACTATTTACTTTATTTCAAACAGTTGTATTTAGAAAATTGTAACAAACTCCGTAGAGCTTATGACTTGTAATATCGGTTTGGGAATTACAAATTTTATAGAGGTTTCTATTTCAAAAATTGTTAGATGTTATTTATTATTGTTGTTATTCAGTAAATGTTAGGCTTACCTAGTCCTTGAGACTAGGTTCCATCACGATGCCCAACGGAGGGGAAATTGGGTCGTGACATAATCATTTGGACATTTGTACAGAAAGTTATGGGCATTTTACTGAAGCCTGGTAAGTTGCCACAGTGAAGTGCGGCCGCACTCAAAATTGTGCGGCCGCAGGACTTGAAAATGTGCGGCAGCACTTGAAAATGTGCGGACCGCACATTGGGAAAGCAGAATTGTGTACTTTATAACTGAGGGTTGGGGTATTATTTCACATTTTGGACTTTGAGAGCTCGGTTTGTGATGATTTTTCATGGTATTTCAAGAAATTCATTGGGGTAAGTATTTCTTATCTTATATTGATTATATTCCATGATTCCGTACTCATTTACATCATGAATCCGTGAATTTATGGAAGTAAAATCAGATTTTTATAAAATCTTCCAAAAATATAAAATTAAGATTTGAAGGTTAATCCGATGTCGGAAATTGATAATTTTTGTATGGTTGAACTCGTATCGGAACGGGTATTCGGATTTCGTAAGTTTTTTTGGATTCGAGATGTGGGTCCCACTATTGATTTTTTAGATGAATTTCGGATTTTAATCCGGAAAATTTGTAATTTCATACGAAATTAATTCCTACGCTTTGTATTAAGTATATTGAATTGTTTATGACTAGATTTGAGGATTTCGGATACGAATTCACGAGGAAAAGGTTTATTGGAATCTTGAATTTGGTTGCAAGCGAGGTAAGTGTCGTGGTTAACCTTGAATTGAGGGAATAGAACCCTTGAATAATTTGCTATATGAAATTCATGTGAACGACGTACAGGTGAGGTGACGAGTATCTATACGTCGTCAAATTTATTTGTTTGCATAATTATTTAAATATCATAAATTGTTTTAAGACACGAATTAATTATTATAATAATTTTTCTCCCATATTCCTTGCTCAATATTATGCCTTGAATCCATGCTATAACTGCTATATGCCTATTTGATTTATATTACTTAATTGCTACTTGACATTTAGCATACTAATTATTAAATTGCCTATTTCCTCCTTAATTTCCACAATTAATTACTACTCGTCATCACTTATTTCTAAATAATCATAATTATTGTATGCTTGTTGTCTTATAATTTCATATTAATTGTTGTATTTATTGGAGTAATTTCTTTTATAAGAATTGGTAAATTATATTAATTGAGGAGCGGGATGCACGCCACAACAGAAATGAAAGTGAATATATTGGAGGAGCGGGTTGCACGCTGCAACAGAATTGATTGAAATGAATATATTGGAGGAGCGGGTTGCACGCCGCAACAGAATTGAATGAAAAGATATATTGAGGATTGGGTTGCACGCCACAACGGGATTAAATAAAAATGAATATATTGTGAAATCGGGTTGCACGCCGCAATGGAATTGAATATGAATGTATTGGGGGATCGGGTTGCACGCCGCAACGGATTATATTTTAAGTTTATATTGTTGGAGCGGGTTGCACGCCACAACGGAAATTTATTAAAGAATTATATTGTTGGAGCGGGTTGCACGACGCAACGGAAATTGATTGAAATAATAATTGGTTATGATTGCCGAGTGGCTTCAACTGTTGAAATGAGTTGCCTGTTTTATTTATATTAAGGTTGTTATTACTATTATTGCGTACATGTTAATGTAAGTGACCTGCCTTAGCCTTGTCACTACTTCGTCGAGGTTAGGCTCGGCACCTACGGAGTACATGGGGTCGGTTGTACTCATACTACACTCTGCACTTCTTGTGCAAATTGCGGAGTTGGTCCCATCAATGTACTGTAGATTTGCTCGGATTCAGCTACCGGTGGAGACTTGAGGTATAGCTGCACGGCGTTCGCAACTCTGAAGTCCCCTTCTACTTTATTTTAGCTGTGTGTTTTTTTCAGAAAAATTTATTTTATTCAGACCCTTATTTGTATTATTCTAGAAGCTCGTGCACTTGTGACTCCAGTTCTGGGATGGTATTCAAACATCACTATTATTATGGAGTATTCACTTTTACTTCCGACTTTATTTCTGCATTGTTTCTTTGTTGTTAATTAAATTTTAAAAATTGTTTTAAAATGGCTAATATGATTCTAACATTGGCTTGCCTAGCAAGTGAAATGTTAGGCGCCATCACGGTCCCGAAGGTGAGAATTTCGGGTCGTGAAACGACCCCATGTACTCTGTAAGTGCGAGCCTAACCTCGACGAAGTAGTGACAAGGCTAAGGCAGGTCACTTACATTAACCTGTACGCATTAATAATAATAATAATAATAGGAATAGAAGTAAGACCGACAAATCATGTCAAAAATTAAAGTCAATTCAGCAGTCATAATCCTTCAATTTATTTCCGTTGTGGCATGCAAACCGCTCCAACAATATAAATTTAAAATAAAATCCATTGCGGCGTGCAACCCGATCCAACAATATAATCTTTCAATTAAATTTCGTTGTGGCGTGCAATCCGCTGCAACAATATAAACTTAAAATAAATCCGTTGCGGCGTGCAACCTGCTCCAATAATATAATTAAACAACTCTTAAATGTAAAAATACTCCAATAAATACCACATTTAATAAGAAATTATTAGGCAACAAAGCATACAATTATTATAATTTATTTAGGAAACAAGTAATGACAAGTAGTAATTAATTATGGAAATCAGGGAGAAAATAGGCAATCTAATATATAATATGATAAATGTCAAGTAGCAATTACAATACATAAATCCAATAAGCATGTAGCAATTACAGCATGGATTTAAGACATAATATTGAACAAGGAATTCGAGAGAAATAATTAATGTAATAATTAATTCATGATTTAAAATAATTTATGATTTTTAGATAATTATGCAAACAATCAATTTAACGATGTATAGACACTCGTCACCTCGCTTATACGTCATTATACATGAAATTCTCTTAACAAATAATTTAAGGGTTCTATTCCCTCAAGTCAAAGTTAACCACGACACTTACCTCGCTTCGCAACCAAATTCAAGATTCCAATAAACCTTTGCCTCACGAATTCATGTCCGAAAGCTTCAAATCTAGTCACAAACAATTCAATTTACTCAACACAAATCGTATGAATTAATATCATATGAATTTACAAATTTTCTGGATTAAAATCCGAAATTCATTTTAAAAATCAACAGTGGGACCCATGTCTCGGATCCCGGAAAAACTCACGAAATCCGAACACCCGTTCCGATACGAGATCAACCATACAAAAATTATCGAATTCCGACATCGGATTTCCTTTCAAATCCTCAATTAAATTCTTTGAAGATTTCTACCATTTTCAACCCAGTCTTTACCCATTTGAACTCAACAATCTTTCCACAACTTTATTGGTACAAGCATGTATAACTAATACTCTCACATCCAAGAATCACATTCCCAATCACCCGTCTTTACACAAACTCGAAATTGAAGACTAGGAGTTAGAACCTTACCTCTTGGGTGAAGATCTTGTGATATTTCCTTGTTGGATTTCAAAGCTTGAACAAGATTTTTGATGAACAAATCACTTCATCCACTTCCTCTATCTAGAACACTCTCACTTCTCTCTAAAATCATCAGATAATTGCCCCAAAATAAGCCCTAAAGCCTATTTATCAAAATAGGGTCGGGTTATTGATCTCGTCCAAGTCACACCTCTATTTGAGGTTATGAAATGGTCTATGCAATAGTAATACCAAACAGAGAGTCGGGGTCAAATTCCACAGGGAGCTATATGAATGGGATTTAGAAGTATATATTGTGTTGAATGTGCTTGAACTATCTTAAATTACACTTCCACAATATTTGGTTGATTCTAGATCTAGTTTAAACTAAGATTGCAAGATAAATAATTAAAACTAAGAAATTGTTTTTGTTGTTGCTTTCAAATAGTGTAAAAGGCCTTGGCTATGACCTTCACCTAGGTGTTTGCCTAATGGGTTGTAAAATGTAAAGCTTGTTTCATTGGTCGGGGTGTATTATAGCTAACACTCAAGTACCCACTCAATACCTCTCGGTAAGAGAGTGATTTTGTCCAATTTGGCTTTCTCAAGTCCAAAAGGGTATTGAACAAAACAGTTGATAAAATGTTCAAGTCGGGTTTTACTATCTCTAGATTCAACCCTTTACTTGGGACTATCAATCTCTTGATTTTGTCCCAAAATCTTATTAGCCAAGTTTTTCTAGACTAAGTCTCTCTTTCTCAAGAAGAGACCAAGTCAAATAGGCATGAACTAATATTTGCAACCATTAATTCTACAATCAAAAGCAAGAACAAGGCTAAATAATAAGCTCTCAACCATAAACAAGCCATAAATTAAACACCCATTAGGTTTACACACTAGGGTTGTGTCACAACCCTAGTTAGAAATCTAGCTACTCATATTGGGTATAGAAGAAAATAAAGAAGAAAAGATGATAAAACTCATATTGCAAGATTAAAAGATAAAAATCCAATGTTAAATCACCAAAGTAAGCTAAAGTTGCCTAAAGAGGCAAGTAAAAACGTTTATAGGACTTTCAATATTTCAAACTTGACCTAATTTCGTGAAACTAGTCTATTTATACAAAGCTGAAATTTTCGAACAAAAATGCCCTTTCGGAGGTTCTGCGGCCGCACAATTCTGGACTGCGGTCGCATCTCTCATATTCTGTGGTCCGAACAATTCTTTGTGCGGCCGCACAGGGCTCTTCTGCGGACCACACATTTCTGAGTGCGGCCGCACAATTATTGTGCGGTCCGCATTTCTTTTTGAGCTTGAAATGAGACTCTCTAAACTTTAGCTCTTGCATAGCTTCTGCGCCCGCACAATAATTGTGTGGTCCGCTCTTTGCACTTGGACTCTGTTAAATTTCCTTCACATTCTGCGGCCGTAGATGAAAATCTGCGGTCCGCACTTGAGCTTATGTGCCTGATTTTTGTCCTTGAGTTCAGATCACTCCTTTTTGAGTTGGATTTCATTTTAGTGGCTCATTTTTCAATACTCCTATAATTAAGCATATTTCATCAGTTTTCGGGAATACAATTAAATACTTTCGAACTAAAACTAGTGCTAAAAAGCGCTAATAAGTAGTCAAAATCCACACTTACTAGTTATGAAAATAGGAAAATGGACCCTCATAACTCAGGTATGCGGTCGCACAATGGACCGCACAAATGGTATGGGGGTCGCACAATGGACCACAAAACTGATGCCCGGAACTGGGTTACACTGGTCAGGTCGGCGACCATTTTGCGATCGCACAATAGGTTTTGCGATCTCATAATGATTATGCGATCGCACATCTGACCGCAGAATCACATTCTTCCAGCCTTTGGTAATTTGGTCATTAACTTCATGTAGGTGTGTCCAAATGATGAACAGTTTGAAGAGTTAGAAACTAGACTCGAATACCTTTCATTTGATAGGTTGATCATAATATAAATCCTTATATAACTCATTATATATATGTAGATATTCATGTCCAAAGTTTGGTCTTGTGCGTACTCATTTGGAACTTTAGTCTATTATAAAATTTTCCAACTTGACTTAGACTTAGGCCTATCCTTAGACCCCACATCACTTATAATATGTTTCATACACTTTATCTTATCCAATTGATATCCATCATATTAATAGTCCTCAGATGAGAAGTAGAGGCTGCCCCCAAACACATAACATAACTTATCTCTTCTTTCACCCATTTCAATTTCCCGAATTTTTTACTAACTCCCAAAATTTCCAAAAATTTCGCCAGAGTTTCCTTTGTAACTGAGCCTATCCACCTGCCAGAGAATCCCAGAAACTAATCCTAACAAGACATACATAATCCAATCAATGTAACACAACATGAAAACAATACTAACAATGGCCTCATAAGCAATATATTACTAGAAAAGGAACACCATTAACATCAACTATTCAGGTGATACGTAACTCATAGCAGGTAAGATCTCAACATCTTCATAGAACACATAAATGAACGTTTAAATTAAAGATGACATTTTTGGATCATCACATTCTCCACCTCTAAAACAAACGTTCGTCCTCGAACGAAATTAGAGAAGTACCTGAGCTGGTGAAAAGATGTGGATATTTGCTCTGTATGTTTGACTCGGACTCCCAGGTAGCTGCCTCAATCGGCTAACCTCTCCATTATACCCGAACTGAAGGATAACTATTAGACCTCAACTGAAGGACCTGCCGATCTAGAATAGCTATCGGCTCCTCCTTATAAGTCAAATCTTTGTCCAATTGAACTGAGCTGAAGTCTAACACATGGGACGGATCACCATGATATTTTCGGAGCATGGATACATGGAATACCGGATGAACTGTTGATAAACTAGGTGGTAGTGCATGCCTGTAGGCTACTTCACCCAGCCTTTCAATAATTTCAAAGGGTCCGATATACCTAGGGCTCAACTTGCCCTTCTTTCCGAATCTCATTACACCTTTCATAGGTGAAACCCGGAGCAATACTCTTTCTCCTTCCATGAATGCAATGTCACGAACCATACAATCGTCATAACTCTTTTGCCTATAATGAGTTGTGTGAAGTCGATCCTGAATAATCTTGACCTTATCCAAGGCATCATGTACCAAATTGGTACCCAACAACCAAGCCTCTCCCGGTTCAAACCAGCCAACTGGCGAGCGACATTGCCTCCCATATAATGCTTCATATAGAGCCATCTGAATGCTCGACTGGTAACTGTTAGTATAGGAAAACTCCGCAAGTGGCAAGAACTGATCCCAAGAAACTCCAAAGTCTATAACATAAGCGCGAAGCATATCTTCCAATATCTGAATAGTGCATTCTGACTGTCCGTCTGTCTGTGGATGAAATGATGTACTCAACTCAACCCGCGTGCCTAAATCACACTGTACAGCCCTCCAGAAGTACGAGGTGAATTGTGTACCTCGATCAGAAATGATAGACACGGGCACACCGTGAAGGCGAACAATCTCGCGAATGTAAATCTCAGCTAACCGCTCTGAAGAATAGGTAACTGCCACTGGAATGAAATATGCTGACTTGGTCAACCTGTCTGCAATGACCCAAACTGCATCACATTTTCTCTGAGTCCTTGGGAGCCCAACAACAAAATCCATAGTGATACGCTCTCACTTCCACTCAGGAATTTCTAACTTCTGAAGCAAACCACCAGGTCTCTGATGCTCGTACTTGACTTGCTGACAATTTAAACACCGAGCTACATATGCAAATATATCCTTCTTCATTTTCCTCCACCAATAATGTTGCCGCAAATCTTGATACATTTTGGCGGTACCCGGATGAATAGAATATCGGGAACTATGGGCCTCCTCAAGAATTAATTCATGAAGCCTATCTGCATTAGGTGCACAAATATGACCCTGCATCTGTAGAACTCCATCTTCTCCCACAATAAGCTGTTTGGCACCACCATGTCGCACCGTGTCCTTAAAGACAAGCAAATGGGGATCATCATATTGTCGCTCTCTAATGCACTCATACAAGGAAGACCGAGCGACTGTGCAAGCTAGAATCTAATTGGGCTCTGAAATATCTAACTTCACGAACTGATTGGCCAAAGTCTGAACATCTGCAGCTAACGGCCTCTCACCAACCAGAATATACGCAAGGCTGCCCATACTCACAGCCTTTCTACTCAAAGTATCGGCCACCACATTGGCCTTTCCGGGGTGATACAAAATGGTGATATCATAGTCCTTCAATAGTTCCAACCATCTTCTCTGCCTCAAATTGAGATCTTTTTGTTTGAACAGATACTGTAGACTACGATGATCAGTAAATACCTCACACGAGACATCGTAAAGGTAATGCATCCAAAACTTCAGCTTATGAACAATGGCTGCAAATTTTAAGTCATGAACAAGGTAATTCATTTCATGAACCTTTAAATGCCGCAAAGCATATGCAATCACCCTGCCATCTTGCATTAATACTGCACCAAGCCCAATGCGAGATGCATCATAATACACCGTATAAGATCCTGAACCTGTGGGTAATACCAACACTAGGCACCATAGTCAAAGCAGTCTTGAGCTTCTAAAAGCTCAACTCACACTCGTCTGACCATCTAAATGGGGCACCCTTCTAGGTCAGTTTGGTCAATGGAGATGCTATAGATGAAAATCCCTCCACAAACTGGCGATAATAACCTGCCAGAGTCACGATCCAAAATCCCAACCTGTCGTGATGGCACCTATCTCGATACTAGGCAAGCCGATATTCTCAATAAAACACAATTTCTTTTAAGTTTGAAAATATAATATTTAAATACAATCCATAAACCTCGCAAATACTGATACAAACACTCCCAAAACCTGGTGTCACTAAGTACATGAGCATCTAGTATGAATACGAGTTTGGAAAATACGGTCTATAATAGTCTAAGACCAAATACAGTAAACAAGGAAATAGGGAAGGAGAGACAAGGTCTGCGAAACGTGACACCTACCTCTGAATCTCTGGAAAAATCAACTGTGCGAGAAAATCAACACCCGCTATGTCGGGAACAGCTGGATCTGCACACGAAATGCAGGGTGTAGTATATGTACAACCAACTCAGCAAGTAATAATAATAAATAAGGAATTGAAGATAGTGACGAGCTACACAGTCATAGTTCATTTCCAGTAATTCCAGCAGAGAGTAGACATGCTTTCGATTCCCTGAGTTTAAGTCAAATCAGTTTTATGCAATTCAAGTTCATGTAATCCGGATATAAAATCTTTCAGAGAATTTCACAACAATGACAGATAGAAACTAAGTGCAACAACAAATACAAAGCAAGACCTCTCAAGGCAACAGTCACTTCACTCGTCATAATGACTCAACCACTCGGTCTCAGCCCTCAGCACTTACACTCAATGGATACCTGTGCTCACTAGGGGTGTACAGACTCTGGAGGGGCTCCTACAGCCCAAGCGCCATAATCCGCACAGACAACTCATGTGCTATAATATCCTGTACGGACAACTCACATGCCATACTATCCTTACCTCACCGACAGGCCCTCGACCTTACTCAGTCCTCAACCTCTCTAGTCTTTCAGGCTTTCAGAAATTAGAAAGATCAGCCCAAACAAAGATAACATAGTGTATCAACAAATATCAAGAAAGACTGAGGTATGATACGCAAGTAAAATCATGACTGAGTACAAGATAGCAATTAGCAAATAATTCAACAAGTACGCGACCTTGGTGGGTCCCAACAATACTATCACATATCCTAAGCATGATTTCTAACATGATTTACAGTCAAATTTATTCAACAAATAGAGAGCATATAGCTAACAACAAATTATTCAACTTTATAGTTTCATGGGATGGACCAAGTCACAATCCCCTCGGTGCACGTCCACACGCCCGTCACCTAGCATGTGCGTCACCTCCAAAGTAATCACATGATACCAAATTTCGGGGTTTCATACCCTCAGGACCAGATTTATAACTGTTACTTACCTCAAATCGTGAAATTCTTTATTTTGCGATGTCTTTTCCTCGTGAATTGGCCTCCAAACGCCTCGAATATAGTCACAAATAATTCGATTCAGTCAACTAAATTTATTTGAATTAATTCCATAAGAAAATGCTAATTTTCCATAAAAATCCGAAATTTAGCTCAAACAGCGCCCATGGGGCCTACATTTCGGAACCCGACAAAAGTTACAAAATATGAACGCCCATTCAACCACGAGTCCAACCATAAAAATTTTACTCAAATCCGACATCAACTCGACCCTCAAATCTCCAAATTAAACCAAGAGGATTTTCATAATTTTTCCAACTTAATTCACCGATTAAATGTTAAAAACAACCATGGATTCAGGTAATTTAACCAATATTGAGTTAAGAAAGCTTACCCCGTTGTTTTTCTTGAAAAACTCCCGAAACTCACCTCTTTCTGAGCTCCAATCCGTCAAAAATGAAAAATGTCAGAACTTAAACTCTCTTTCCAGACATTTGCTCTACGCGATCACTAACATTTACACGCGATCGCGAAAAACAATTTTTCCACTGCCCAAATTAACTCTACGCAATTGAGAACTCTTCCATCCGATCGCGATGCACAACTTCACAGACCTACGCGATCGCAGACATATTCACGCATTCGCGAGTCACAAAGAGCCAGAGCTACGCGATCGTATCTCTCTTCACGCGATTGCGTAGAACAAAACTCAGCAGCCCCCCAGTTAACCCTATGCGATTGAGTATATCCCCACGTGATCACATCAAACAAAACTCCACTGCCCAACTAAGCCTACACGATCACGAAGAAGGTTTGAAACACCAGAAATCAGCAGCTACCAGCAGTGCAAAAAATGAAGGAAAATAATCTGAATACCATTCGAAACACGCCCGAGCCCCTCGGGACCTTAACCAAATATACCAACAAGTCCTAAAACATCATACGAACTTAGTCGAACCCTCAATTCACCTCAAACAATGCTAAAACCATGAATCATACCCCAATTCAAGCCTAATGAACTTTGAAATTCCAAGTTTCCACAAGCAACGCCGAAACCTATCAAATCACGTGTGATTGACCTCAAATTTTGCACACAAGTCATAAATGACATAACATACCTATTAAAATTTTCAGGATCGGATTTCAACCCCGATATCAAAAAGTCAACCCCCCGGTCAAACTTCTCAAAAATTCGACTTTCGCCAATTTAAGCCTAATTCCACTACGGACCTCAAATTTATTTTTCGGACACACTCCTAAGTCCAAAATTACCATACGGAGCTATTGGAATTATCAGAATTCGAATCCGAGGTCATTTACATATAAGTCCACATCCGGTCAACTTTTCTAACTTAAATTTTCAATTATGATACTAGGTGTCTCGTTTCACTCCGAATTCCTTCCGGACCCGAACCAACTAACCCGGTAAGTCATAAAACAACTGTAAAGTATAAATTCAGTAGTAAATGGGGGAAAGAGGTTATAATACTCAAAACGACTGGCCGGGTCGTTACATTCTCCCCCTCTTAAATAAACGTTCATCCTCGAACGGGTTTAGAATCATACCTGGAGTCTCCAATAGGTGTAGATATTTACTCCGCATCTCCCGCTCAATCTCCCAAGTAGCTTCTCCGACTAGCTGTCCTCTCCACTGTACCTTCACTGATGCTATGTTCTTTGACCTCAGCTTTCGAACCTACCAGTCTAAAATAGCCACTGGATCCACATTATAAGTCAAATTATCGTCCAATTGTATTGTACTGAAATCCAGAATATGAGACGGATCCCAGACATACTTTCGGAGCATGGATACATGGAACACTAGATAAACACCTGATAGACTAGGTGACAAAGCAAGTTCATAAGCCACCTATCCAATCTTCTTAAGTATCCCAAAAGGCCTAATATACCGAGGGCTCAACTTCCCCTTCTTCACGAACCTCAACACATCTTTCATGGGTGAAATTTTGAGCAGAACCTTCTCCCCAACCATGTAAACAACATCACGAACCTTCTTGTCAGCATAACTCTTCTGTCTAGACTGTGTCGTGCGAAGCCGTTCCTGAATCACTTTGGCCTTCTCTAAAGCATCTTAAACCAAGTCAATACCCAATAGCCTAGCCTCACCCAGCTCAAAACAACCCACCAGGGACTGGCACCATCTCCCATACAAAACCTCATATGGAGCCATCTGAATACTCGACTGGCAGCCGTTATTGTAAGCAAACTATGCGAGTGGCAAAAATTGATCCCAAGAACCCCCAAAATCAATGACACAAGCACGTAGCATATCCTCTAATATCTGAATAATGCGCTCGGACTGTCCATCCGTCTGAGGGTGAAATGTTGTACTCAACTGAACCTGTGTGCCCAATTCTCGCTGCACTGCTCTCCAAAACTATGATGTAAACTGCGTGCCCCGATCTGAAATGATGGACATTGGCACACCGTGTAGGCAAACAATCTCGCGAATATAAATCCCAGCCAATAGCTCCGAAGAATAATTAGTACCAACTGGAATAAAATGCGCAGATTTGGTCAACCGATCTAATATCACCCAAACAGTATCAAACTTTCTCAAAGTCCGTGGGAGCCTAACTACGAAGTCCATGGTAATACGCTCCCATTTCCATTTCGGAATCTCAAGTCTCTGAAGCAATCCTACCGGCCTCTGATGTTCATACTTTACACGTTGACAATTTAAACACCGAGCTACAAACCCAACTATATCTTTCTTCATTCGCCTCCACCAATAGTACTGCCTCAAATCCTGATACATCTTCGCGACACCTGGATGAATGGAGTGCCGTGAACTGTGAGCTTCCTGGAGAATCAACTCACGCAAACCATCTACATCAGGCACACATAGCCTGCCCTACATCCGTAATACACCATCATCTCCAATAGTGACTTCCTTGGCATCACCGTGCTGAACCGTGTCCTTAAGGACAAGTAGATGTGGATCATCATACTGGCGCTCTCTGATGCGATCATATAAAGAAGACCGACAAACCACACAAGCCAAAACTTGATTCGGCTCGGAAACATCCAATCTAATAAACTGGTTGGCCAAGGCCTGAACATCTAAGGCTAAAGGCCTCTCTGCTACCGGTAAGTATGCTAAGTTGCCCAAACTCTCTGCCTTATGATTCAAGGCATCGGCCACTACATTGGCCTTTCCGGGATGATAGAGAATGGTAATGTCATAATCCTTAAGCAACTCCAACCACCTTCGCTGCCACAAATTAAGATCCTTATATTTAAACAAATATTGTAGACTCTGATGATCGGTATATACCTCACACTGGACACCGTACAAGTAATGCCGCAAAATTTTTAAGGCATGAACAATAGCTGCTAACTCAAGATCGTGGACTGGATAATTTTTCTCATGTACCTTTAACTATCTTTACGCATAGGCAATCACCCTACCGTCTTTCATAAGCACTACGCCGAGACCAATACGCGATGCATCACAATACACAGTATAAGACTCTAAACCTGTAGGCAACACTAATATTGGAGTTGTAGTCAAAGCTATTTTGAGCTTCTGAAACCTCTTTTCACACTCATCCGTCCACCTGAATGGAGCACCTTTCTGGGTCAATTTAGTTATAGGCGATGCAATAGACGAGAATCCCTCCACAAAGCGACGATAATAACCGGCCAAGCCCAAAAAACTCCGAATCTCAGTAACTGAAGATGGCCTGGGCCAACTCTGAACTGCCTCTATTTTCTTAGGATCCACCTTAATTTCTTCACTGGACACTATATGTCCCAAGAATGCCACCGAACTAAGCCAAAACTCACATTTAGAGAATTTGGCATAAAGTCTCTCCTCTCTCAGCCTCTATAATACAATACCCAAGTGTTGTGCATGCTCCTCCTAGCTTTGTGAGTACACCAGGATATCATCAATAAATACTACGATAAATAAATCAAGATATGGATGGAATACATTATTTATCAAATGCATAAATGTTGCTAGGTCATTGGTTAGCCCAAAAGACATCACAAGAAATTCATAGTGGCCATAACGAGTTCTGAATGCCGTCTTTAGAATATCCGAATCCCGAATTTGCAACTAGTGATACCGAGATCTCAAATTAATTTTAGAGAACACCCTCGCTCCCTGAAGTTGGTCAGATAAGTCACCAATACGCGGCAGGGGATATTTATTCTTGATTGTAACTTTGTTCAACTGCCTATAATCGATGCACATCCGCATAGTACCATCTTTCTTTTTCACAAACAGAACCGGTGCACCCCAAGGTGACACACTAGGCCTAATAAACCCCTTTTCAAGGAGTTTCTGAAGTTTCTCTTTTAATTCTTTTAACTCAGCTGGTGCCATACGATACGGAGGAATAGAAATGGGATAAGCGCCTTGCACCAAGTCAATACCAAAATCAATATCCCTGTCGGGTGGCATACCCGGCAGGTCTGCAGGAAAGACATCCGGAAAGTCTCGCACGGCCGGTACTGAATCAATAATAGGCGTATCTGCATCAACATCTCTCACAAGGGACAAATATGACAAACATCCCTTTCCAACCATATGTTGGACCTTCAAATAAGAAATTACCCTGCTAGGAACAAAATCTAGAGAACCTCTTCATTCAACCTTTGGCAACCCCGGCATCGTCAACGTCACGGTTTTTGCGTGACAGTCCAGAATAGCATGACATGGAGACAACCAATCCATACCCGGGATTATATCGAAATCAACCATACCGAGTAATAAGAGATCAACTCTAGTCTCCAGTTCCCTAATAGTTACCACAAATGACCGATACACATGATCCACGGTAATAATATCGCCCACCGGTGTAGATACACAAACAGGTGAAACTAAGGACTCACAGGGCATATCCAGATAATGAGCAAAATACGATGATACATGTGAATAAGTGGAACTAGGGTCAAATAATATAGAAGCCTCCCCATGGCACACTCAAACAATACCTATGATCACTGCATCTGAGGCAACAGCATCTGGCCTGGCAGGAAAAGCATAGAATCGGGCCTGACCGCCACCTGACCGGCCTCCCCCTCTTGGGCGACCCTTAACTGCCTGATCCTCACCCCGAGTTGGCTGGGTGGGTGGTGTAACTGCTGGTGTTGGTGCCGTTGGTCGAGAACTCTGCTGTAGAGCCCCACTCAACGGCCTAGGACAATCTCTCATAAAATGACCCAATTCTCCGCACTCAAAACAACCCTTCCTCTACCGGAACTGTTGCTCCTGATAACACGAGGAATTACCTGTAGAAGCCTGAGCAGATGAGGCATGATAAGAACTCTGCGCTGGTAGTGCACTGAATGAAGACTGGTCTGAGTGAGCACTGTAAGAACCGTGGATAGCTAATGCACCACGATGAGCTGGACGAGTCACCTGAGCATGTCTGAAAGAACAACCCCTACTGCGGTAAAACTGACTACCTGAAGGAACACCGCTGAAATCACCTGAACCATGAGGCCTCTTAGCCTCCCTCTCAACCCGCTCCTGGCTGCGAACCATCTCAATCTAACGAGCAATGTCGACCACCTCATCGAAAGTAGCACCAGGCACTCTCTCTATAGTCATGAGTAATCGCAGCTGAAAAGTGAGGCCATATATGAACCTCCTGATCCTTTCTCTGTCTGTGGGAATCAACCAGATAGCATGACGGGCCAATTCTGAAAATCTCATCTCATACTATGTCACGGACATATCACCCTGACGAAGTTGCTCGAACTGCCTGCGCAACTCCTCTCTACAGGACTGAGGCATGAACTTCTCCAGGAATAGACCGGAGAACTGCTGCTAGGTAAGGGGTGCTGGGCCGGTCGGTGCCTACACCTCTCGTAAGCCTCCCACCATCTGAAGGAAGCCCCAGAAAACTAAAAAGTAGTGAATGAGACCCTATTAGTCTCTAGAATACCCGTTGTCCGAAGCATCCGTTGACACTTATCCAGAAAACCCCGAGCATCCTATGATTAGCACCGCTAAATGGTGGAAGTCGAAGCCTCTCAAATCTCTCAAGTCTCCTCTACTCATCATCTGCCATAACAGGAACTACCGAGGCCTGAGCAGCTGCAACCAGCTGGGCTGGTAGTGCCCCTTATATATGTAGTCCCTGTACTACCTGGTCTGGAGTACGGGCAACAGGGGTATGAGTACCTCCCCGGCCTGAGAAGTGGCAGGTGCGGCCTGAGCCAAAACCACCTGAGCAAGACCAGTGCAAACTGTCAATATCTAGGCCAAAATCTCCTGAATGCGTGGAATCTCAATGGGCATAGCTGGTGCCTGAGCTGGTCCTGTCGGCTCAGCTATATCTGGAATCTGCTCCTGAGCTGGAGCAATTGGTGGTACTACAGGTGCTGGTCCAACTGTGGTACGAGCTACAACTAGACCTCTACCTCGGCCACAGCCTCTACCATGGCCACGGCTTCTCACGGCCCTAACTGGTGGCACTGGTGGCACTGGTGGCTGACCATCCGATCCGGTAGTACGTGTCCTCACCATCTATAAGAGAATAGAATAATAGAAATTTAGTTTACGAAATCAATAAATTCGCACGACAGAATACAAGAAAGTGAAATTTTTCTAAGGGTTCTGCAGCCTCTCGAAGATAAGTATATACGTCTTCGTACCGAACCACAACACTCTACTAAACATGCTCATTACTCGTGAGACCTATGTAACCTAGGCTCTGATACCAACTTGTCATGACCCAAAATCCCAACCTGTCGTGATGGTGTCTATCTCGATACTAGGAAAGCCGATATTCTCAATAAAACACAATTTCTTTTAAGTTTGAAAATATAATATTTAAATACAATCCACAAACTTCGCAAATACAGATACAAACACTCCCAAAACCTGGTGTCATTGAGTACATGAGCATCTAGTATGAATAAAAGTCTGGAAAATACGGTCTATAATAGTCTAAGACCAAATACAGTAAACAAGGAGATAGGGAAGGAGAGACAAGGTCTGCGAAACATGACAGCTACCTCTGAATCTCCGAAAAAATCAACTGTGCGAGAGAATCAACACCCGCTATGTCCGGGAATACCTGGATCTACACACGAAGTGCAGGGTGTAGTATGAGTACAACCAACTCAGCAAGTAATAATAATAAATAAGGAATTGAAGATAGTGACGAGCTACACAGTCATAGTTCATTTTTAGTAATTCCAACAGTGAGTAGACATGCTTTCGATTCCCTAAGTTTAAGTCAAATCAGTTTTATACAGTTCAAGTTCAAATAATCCGGATATAAAATCTTTCAGAGAATTTCACAATAATGACAGATAACAACTAATTGCAACAACAAATACAAAGCAAGTACAGCCTCTCAAGGCAACAGTCACTCCATTCGTCACAACGACTCAACCACTCGGTCTCAGCCCTCAGCACTCACACTCAATGGGTACCCGCGCTCACTAGGGGTGTATAGACTCCGAAGGGGCTCCTACAGCCCAAGTGCCATAAATCGCACGGACAACTCACGTGCTATAATATCCTGCACGGACAACTCACGTGCTATACTATCCTTACCTCACCGACAGGCCCTCGGCCTTACTCAGTCCTCAGCCTCTCTAGTATCTCGGGCTTTCAGAAATCACAAAGATTAGCCCAAACAAAGATAACATAGTGTATCAACAAATATCAAGAAAGACTGAGGTATGATATGTAAGTAAAATCATGACTGAGTACAAGACAACAATTAGCAAATAATTTAACAAGTACGCGAACTTGGTGGGTCCCAACAGTACTATCACATATCCTAAGCATGATTTATAACATAATTTACAGTCAAATTTATTCAACACATAGAGAGCATATAGCTAACAACAAATTATTCAACTTTACAGTTTCACGGGACGGACCAAGTCATAATCCCCTCGATGCATGCCCACACGCCCGTCACCTAGCATGTGAGTCACCTCCAGAGTAATCACATGATACCAAATTCCGGGGTTTCATACCCTCATGACCAGATTTATAACTGTTACTTACCTCAAACCATAAAATTTTTTATTTTGTGATGTCTTTTCCTCGTGAATTGGCCTCCAAAAACCTCAAATCTAGTCACAAATAATTCAATTTAGTCAATAAAATTTATTGGAATTAGTTCCATAAGATAATACTAATTTTCCATAAAAAAACTGAAATTTAGCTCAAAAATCGCCCGTGGGGCCCATATTTCGGAACCCAACAAAAGTTATAAAATATGAACTCCCATTCAACCACGAGTCTAACCATAAAAGTTTACTCAAATCCGACATCAACTCGACCCTAAAATCTCCAAATTAAACCAAGAGGGTTTTCACAATTTTTTCAACTTAATTCACCGATTAAATGTTAAAAACAACCATGGATTTGGGTAATTTAACCAATATTGAGTTAAGAACACTTACCCCGTTATTTTCCTTGAAAATCGCCTCTTCCCGAGCTCCAATCCGTCAAAAATAGATTTTCAGAACTTAAACTCACTGCCCAGACATTTGCTCTACATGATCGCGAACATTCACATGCGATCGCGAAGAACAGTTTTTCCACTGCCCAAATTAACTCTACGCGATCGCGAACTCTTCCGCGCGATCGTGATGCACAACATCATAGACCTACGCGATCGCAGACATATTCACGCATTCGCAAGTCACAAAGAGCCAGAGCTACGCGATCGTATCCCTCTTCACATGATCGCGTAGAACAAAACTCAGCAGTCCCCCCCAGTTAACCCTACTCGATCGTGTATATCCCCACACGATCGCATAGAACAAAACTCCACTATCCAGCTAAGCCTACGCGATCGCGTCCCAATCTACGAGATCGCAAAGAATGTTTGAAACACCAGAAATCAGCAGCTACCAGCAGTGCAAAAAATGAAGGAAAATAATCTGAATTCCATCTGAAAAACGCCCGAGCCCCTCGGGACCTCAACCAAATATACCAACAAGTCTTAAAACATCATACAAACTTAGTCAAACCCTCAATTCACCTCAAACAATGCAAAAACCACGAATAATACCCCAACTCAAGCCTAATGAACTTTGAAATTCCAAGTTTTCACAAGCAACGCCGAAACCTATCAAATCATGTCCGATTGACCTCAAATTTTGCACACAAGTCATAAATAACATAACGGGCCTATTAAAATTTTCAGAATCGGATTTCTATCCCGATATCAAAAAGTCAACCCCCCCGGGTCAAACTTCCCAAAAATTTGACTTTTGCCATTTTAAGCCTAATTCCACTACGGACCTCCAAATAATTTTTCGGACACGCTCCTAAGTCCAAAATCACCATACGGAGCTATTGGAATTATCAGAATTCGAATCCTAGGTCATTTACACATAAGTCCACATCTAGTCAACTTTCTAACCTAAATTTTTAATTATGAGACTAAGTGTCTCGTTTCACTCCGAATTCCTTTCGGACCCGAACCAACTAACCCGGTAAGTTATAAAACAACTGTAAAGTATAAATTGAGCAGTAAATGGGGGAACAGGGTTATAATACTCAAAACTATCTGCTGGGTCGTTACAATCAGACCCAGGAAACTCTGGATCTCTGTAGTTGAAGTAGGTCTAGGACAATTCTGAACTGCCTCAATCTTCTTAGGATCCACTTTTATGCCTTCTGCCGATACAACATGCCCCAAAAAGGAAACTGAGTCTAACTAAAATTCGCATTTTTAAAATTTGGCATATAACTAATTATTCTTCAAAGTCTGAAGCACAATCTGAAGATATTACTCATGCTCTTCTCGACTGCTGGAGTAAATCAAGATATCATCAAATAACACCACCACAAACGAATCCAAATAGGGCTTGAATACCTGGTTCATCAAATCCATAAATGTCGTTGGGGCATTTGTCAGCCCAAATGACATCACTAGGAATTCACAATGCCCATACCGAGTCCGAAAAGCTGTCTTAGGGACATCGGATGCCCTAATCTTCAACTGATGGTAACCAGACCTCAAATCGATCTTTGAAAACACCTTGGCACCCTGAAGTTGATCGAATAAGTCATCAATTCTTGGCAATGGATACTTGTTCTTGATAGTGGCCTTGTTCAACTGCCGATAATCTATACACACCCGCATTGAACCATCTTTCTTCTTTACAAATAACATTGGTGCACTCCAGGGCGAGATGCTAAGTCTAATGAATCCCTGGTCAAGCAAGTCTTGTAACTGCTCCTTCAATTCCTTTAGTTCTGGCGGGGACATACGGTGTGGTGGAATAGAAATGGGCTGGGTGCCCGGAGCCAAATTAGTACATAAGTCAATATCTCTGTCGGGTGGCATCCCCGGCAAATCTGCAGGAAATACATCTGGAAACTCACGAACAACTGGAACTGAGTCCATAGAAGGAACATCCACATTGGGATCACAAATATAAGCCAAATAGGCTAGACACCACTTCTCGACCATATGATGAGCCTTCATATAAGAAATAACCCTGCTGGTAGAATGACCAGGAGTTCCTTTCCACTCTAATCGAGGTAACCCTGGCATGGCTAAGGTCACTGTTTTGGCGAGACAATCCAATATAGTATGATAAGGTGACAGCCAATCCATACCCAAGATGACATAAAAATCTACCATATCAATATGTAGAAGATCCACACTAGTTTCAAGAGTCTTAATAGTAACCACACGTGAACGATAGACATGATCTACAATGATAGAATCCCCCACCGGCGTGGACACATGCACAAAAGCACTCAAAGAATCAAGAGGCACAACCAAATATGAAGCAAAGTAGGAGGACACATAAGAATAAATAGATCCTGGATCAAATAAAACTAAAGCATCTCTATGGCAAACTGGAACAATACCTGTGATCACGACGTTGGATGACTCGTCCTCAGGCCTAGCAGGGAAAGCATAGAATCGGGGCTAGGCCCCACCACTCAGAGCTACATCTGTGGGACAGCCTCTAACTGGCTGGCCTCCACCTCTAGCTGTCTGACCCCTGCCCGGTATGATGGCACGAGAATCCTGCTGAGATCTGTTGCTCGACAACCTAGGGCAATACCTCCTGATGTGACCAATGTTCCCACACTCAGAACACCCATCCTGTTGTTGTGGCTGCTGAAGATGAAACTGACCCGAACGGGCCGGATAACCGTTGTAGTTACTCTGGAGCGGTGGTGCACTGATAGGAGCTGGATGTGCACTAAATGTCGGCTGGCTAGAGTAAGGCATAATAGGACCATGACTCACTGAAGCACCATGAGATGCTTGAAGTGCTGAATAAAATTGCCTGGGAGGATGACCCCTACCATACCCCTGCCTCCAGATGAGGCACCTCTGAAATTACCAGAATGGCGAGGCCTCTTATCAGACCCCTGCCCTCTCTCCTGTGCAAGAACCGTCTCGATCCTCCTAGCAACATTAGTAGCCAGCTGGAAGGAAATCTCACTTCCGGTCTCCTTGGTCATCTGAAGCCTGATAGGGTGAGTGAATCCATCAATCCACAAAATGGGTCTCGTACTGAGTAACAGTCATACTGCCCTGCTGGAGACGCTCAAATTGCCTGCGGTAATCCTCTCTCAATATGATAAGGAGGAACTTCTCTAAAAATAGTCGCGAGAACTGCTCCCAAGTCAGTGCAGGCGACCCAGTTGGTCTGGTCAACATATAATCTCTCCACAACCTCTTGGCGGAACCCGTTATCTGAAACACTTCAAAATCGACCCCATTGGTCTCAACTATACCCATGTTTTGCAAAAACCTCAAGATAATCTTGTGGGTCCTCAGAAGGTGTACCATTGAAGTGAACTGAGAAGAGCTTAGTAAACTTGTCCAACCTCAGTAAAGCCTCAAAAGACATGGCAGGCCTATCACCGGCCTATGCCGTAACAACTGGCGGAACTACCCCAACTGGCGGGGCTGTTGAAGCCTGATACTGGGGAGCCATCTACTCTAGAGCGGGAGTAGTGGGAGTCTGTGCTCCTCCCCCAGCATGTGAGATGGCTGGTGCCACTGGAAATGTATCATTCTGAGCCACGCCCTCCATAAGACTCACCAAATGGACTAGAGCATCCCGAAGCATTGGAGTAGCTATGAATCTTTCCGGAACTTGAACTGGTCCAACTGGTACAGTCTGAACCGGAACCTCATCCTGAAGATCCACTTGAGGTTCTACAACAGGTGCTGCTGCTCGAGCTCTAGATTGAGCTCTACCTCTGCCTCTGCCTACATGTTCTTGCCATCTGCGAGAGAATAAGAATAGAATAGTTCAATCATCGATGACAGAATAAAATCGCATGACAAAATAAGAAAGAAGTGATATTGTTCCTAAACTTCATAGCCTCTGAGAGATAAGTACAGACGTCTCTGTACCGATCCTTCAGACTCTACTAAGCTTGCTCGTGACTCGTGAGACCTATGTAACCTAGTGCTCTGATACCAACATGTCACGACCCGAAATTCCCACCTTCGGGACCGTGATGGCGCCTAACATTTCACTTGCTAGGCAAGCCAACGTTAGAATAATATTAGCCATTTCTAAACAATTTTAAATTAATTAATAACAAAGAAATAAATGTGTAAATAAAGTCTGAAATAGAGTGAATAATCCATAATAATAGCGCTGTCTAAATACCATCCCAGAACCGGTGTCACAAGTGCACGAGCTACTAGAATAATACAAATAAAGGTCTGAATGAAAATAAAGCTGTTTGAAAGAAATACACAGCTACGATAAAGTGGAAGGGGACTTCAAAACTGTGAACGCCATGCAGTCATACCTCAAGTCTCCTGCGAATAGCTGAATCCGAGCAAATCTACTGTACGACGCTGGGACCAACTCCGATATCTGCAAAAGAAGTGCAGAGTATAGTATGAGTACAACCGGCCCCATGTACTCTGTAAGTGCCGAGCCTAACCTTGACGAAGTAGTGACAAGGCTAAGGCAGGTCACTTACATTAACCTGTACGCATTAATAATAATAATAACAGGAATAGAAGTAAGACCGGTAAATCATATCAAAAATTAAAGTCAATTCAGCAGTCATAATCCCTCAATTTATTTCCGTTGCGGCGTGCAACCCGCTCCAACAATATAAACTTAAAATAAAATCCGTTGTGGCATGCAACCCGATCCAACAATATAATCTTTCAATTAAATTTTGTTGCGGCGTGCAACCCGCTCCAACAATAGAAACTTAAAATAAATCTGTTGCGGCGTGCAACCCGCTCTATCAATATAATTAAACAACTCTTCAATGTAAAAATACTCCAATAAATACCACATTTTATAAAAAAAAATTATTAGGCAACAAAGCATACAATTATTATGATTTATTTAGGAAACAAGTAATGACAAGTAGCAATTAATTGTGGAAATCAGGGAGAAAATAGGCAATCTAATATATAATATGCTAAATGTCAAGTAGCAATTACGACACATAATTCAAATAAGCATGTAGCAATTATAGCATGGATTTAACACATAATATTGAACAGGGAATTTGAGAGAAATAATTAATGAAATAATTAATTCATAATTTAAAATAATTTATGATTTTCAGATAATTATGCAAACAATCAATTTGATGATGTATAGGCACTCATCACCTCACCTATACGTCATTACACATGAAATTCTCTTAACAAATAATTTGAGGGTTTTATTCCCTCAAGTCAAGGTTAACCACGACACTTACCTCGCTTCGTAACCAAATTCAAGATTCCAATAAACCTTTGCCTCATGAATTCGTGTTCGAAAGCTTCAAATCTAGTCACAAATAATTTAATATACTCAACACGAATCGTAGGAATTAATTCCATATGAATTTACAAATTTTCCGGATTAAAACCCGAAATTCATTTTAAAAATCGACAGTAGGACCCACGTCTCGAATCTCGAAAAAACTCACGAAATACGAACACTCGTTCCGATACGAGTTCAACCATACAAAATTTATCAAATTCCAACATCGGATTGCCTTTCAAATCCTCAATTAAAGTCTTTGAAGATTTCTACCATTTTCAACCCAGTCTTTACCCATTTGAACTCAACAATCTTCCCACAACCTTATTGGTACAAGCATGTATAACTAATATTCTCACATCCAAGAATCACACTCTCAATCACCCGTCTTTACCCAAACTCGAAATTAAAGACTAGGGGTTAGAACCTTACCTCTTGGGTGAAGATCTTGTGATATTTCCTTGTTGGATTTCAAAGCTTGAACAAGATTTTTGATGAACAAAGCACTTCATCCAATTCCTCTATATAGAACACTCTTACTTCTCTCTAAAATCATTATATAATTTCCCCAAAATAAGGAACTCAGGTTATGAAAAATAGAAAAAGACGGGGTCGGGTTATGAAAATAGAAAAATGAACCCTCCGAACTCAGGTATGCGGTAGCACAATGGACCGCACAATGGGTATGTGGGTCGCACAAAAGACCGCAAAACTGATGCCCAGAACTGGGCTACTGGTCAGGTCGGCGACCATTTTGCGGTCGCACAATAGGTTTTGCGATCGCATAATGATTCTACGGTCGCACATCTGACAGCAGAATCACATTCTTCCGGCCTTTGGTAATTTGGTCATAACTTCGTGTAGGTGTGTCCAAATGATAAACGATTTGAAGTGTTAGAAACTAGACTCGAAGACCTTTCATTCGAAACTCGAAGATATTTCATTTTATAGTTTTTTCATCACATAACTCCTTATATATTTGTGGATATGCTTGTCCAAAGTTTGGTCTTGTGCGTACTCATTTGGAACTTTAGTCTATTATGAAATTTTCCAACTTGACTTAGACTTAGGCCTCTTCTTAGACCCCACATCACTTATAATATGCCTCGTACACTTATTATCATATCCAATTGATATACATCATATTAATAGTCCTCAAATGAGAAGCAGAGTCCGCCTCCAAACACATAACATAACTTATCTCTTCTTTCACCTATTTCATTTTCCCGAATTTTTTACTAACTCCCAAAATTTCCAAAAATTTCGCAGAGTTTCCTTTGTAACTGGCCTATCCACCTGCCAGAGAATCCCAGAAACCAATCCTAACAATACATACATAATCCAATCAACGTAACACAACATAAAAACAATACTAACAGTGGCCTCATAAGAAATATATTACTAGAAAAGGAACGCCATTAACATCAACTATTCAGGTGATACGTAACTCATAGCAGGTAAGCTCTCAACATCTTCATAGAACACATAAATGAACATTTAAATTAAAGACAATATTTTTGGGTCATCACACTAACATACGTAAGAAATAATGAACTTGACAACAAACATGTACGGTAGAAGGCCATTTGGTATTAAAGTATTTAAGTATTCTTCTTGGTAGTAATTGTTGGTATCATCTTCTGCTGAGTCAAAACTGAAAAATATTTTGTTTTTACCATAAAACTTAGCAATCAACCTTTTATTTAGTTGATCAACATATTCATTTCTGCTAGGTAAGATAACTCTTTAGGTAAGATAACTCTTTAATTTCTATCATGTAATTTGCACAATTTGCGTTTTAATCTAATGATGAAAATAGCTTCCTTATTAAATGCACTACTATTACCATTGAGGTTGATAACCGAGTGTTATAGAAGAACCAAATCATCTTATTAGATGCTCTTCTTCGTTCTAGACACGAAGCAAGTCTTTGAATGTTGGATCTGTTCTTAATTTTATATTTCTTGTCATTAGAATATTTTTCATTTGAGGTCATAAGTATAATTTGGCAACCTAGCTTTTATAGTTTCTGCTTTGGTCAATTTTGGAAATACTGATCGTACTTGACATAAATCACCTACCAAACTATTACATTTCCACCAAATGGTTCATCGATATCCAATATATCTCTAAACCTCTAGGCGATTATTTCAATCGTTTGACGCTTAGCCAAAAGCGCTTCATCCCATATTATCACTTTTGCTTTCCTTATAAATTTAGCAATGTTCCTCTGCTTTGATATATTTATGATGGTTATTTCAAATATTTGAAGAGGTATATCAAATCTAAAATGAGTTGTACGACCTCATAATAAAGTCGTTGCTGGTACACTACTTTTTCTTATTGCTAACAATATCATGCCTCTTGATCTGATATTTGCAAGTAATGCATAATATAGGAATATTATTTTGATTTCGCCGGAGGCATCTACAAAGGATAATCCCGCTATACCATAGTCGACTTTTTATAATATAATTTTGAAAGCTTATTCTTATTCAGAATTTAGCTTTGATTGTGCTTCCTCAAATACTTGTATGACCTTCTTAATATTATACTAATCTTTTTTACTTTCTGTTCTATTTTTTTTAATCTCTAACACTCTTTTTATCAAATAAATTTATGTACCCTAAGATATTTTTTTAACTTGAAAAATAAGTTTACTCATAATCTCATATGATGAATTTAAAAAATAATTTAATTGGATTCTCTTGCTAAATAATTAATTGAAAGATTTGATTACTTGGTTTTAACATAAAATATAATTTATTTTCTATTGATTTAGATTCTTAATATTAGTTCATCTCATGTTTGAATATTTAACTGTAATCATAATTTTATCCACCATAAATTTTATTTTCAAAGAGTAAAAAGATCGATATGACATTCCACTTTTAGATTGTTATGTTTGTGAATTCTGATTATGTCCTTTTATTGTGAGTTATTTTGCTTAATATTAAAAGGTTATTTTGTAATCCAACATTCTATTCATACTTTTATAATAATATAGATATAGATATAGATAGATATAGATATCTCATTTTTAAGAATAATTTAAATTTTAACCAATTTTCTATTGAGTCTTTTTCTCAAAATTGTTCCACGCCTGCAACTTGCTTTTCAATTTCCAAAGCCCACCAGATAAGACCCGTTGATTTGAAACCAACTATAACTTGAGATTTATATGAATAACACATCATAGAGATTAATCATGACATGGCAATAAAAGTATAAGATAAACTAAGAAAGAAAAAAGTATAAGAAAATTCAGGGACTTTATGCAAAATATATTTTATCAAGCAAAAAAAGGAAAAAGAAACACAATAGAGAATAAGCAAGGAAAATGATCGGTGCCACGCTGAAAGTTGAATTA
Organism: Nicotiana tabacum; assembly: GCF_000715075.1. Classification (NCBI taxonomy): domain Eukaryota; kingdom Viridiplantae; phylum Streptophyta; class Magnoliopsida; order Solanales; family Solanaceae; genus Nicotiana; species Nicotiana tabacum. The sequence goes on along the minus strand of NC_134094.1, from coordinate 133,086,866 downwards.
GAATAATCCTTATTATGATTTGGTATTTATTTGATTCTTTTGTGTTTGCTGAATTGTTTGTGTCACGACCTAAAATCCCAACGTATCGTGATGGCGCCTATCTCATTACTAGGCAAGCCAAAAATCTCGATAAACCACAATCCCCCTTAAATTTGAAAATATAATATTTAAATACAATATAATATCCCACAAATAATGATACAAATACTCCACAAAACCTGGTTTCACTGAGTACATGAGCATCTATATATTACAAGTCTGGAGAATACGGTCTAAAATGATCTGAGACCAAATGCAATAAACAAAAAGATAGGGAAAGAGAGACAAGGTCTGCGAAACACGACAACTACCTCTGAATCTCCAGAAGATCAGCTGCGCGGAAAAATCAACACCCGCTATGTCCAGGAACACCGGGGTCTGCACACGAAGTGCAGGGTGTAGTATGAGTAGAACCAACTCCGCAAGTAACAATAATAAATAAGGAACTGAAGATAATGACGAGCTACACAGTTACAGTTCATTTTCAGTAATTCCAGCAAAGAATAGGCATGCTTTCAAATCCGACAGTTTAAGTCAAATCAATTTTATATTGTTCAAGTTCATGTAATCGAGATATAAAATCTTTCAGAGATTTTTACAACAATGACAGATAGCAACTAAGTACAACCACAAATGAAAATCAAGTACAGCCTCTCAGGCCAACAATCACTCCACTCGTCATAACAACTCATCCACTCAGCTCTCATCCCTCAGCACTCATACTCAATGGGTACCCGAGCTCACTGGGGGTGTACAGACTCCGGAGGGGCTCCTACAGCCCAAGCGCCATAATCGTCACGGACAACTCACGTGCTATAATATCCTACACGGACAACTCACATGCCATAATATCCTTACCTCACCCACAGGCCCTCGGCCTTACTCAGTCCTCAACCTCTCTAGTCTCTCGGGCTTTCAAAAATCACAAAGATCAGCCCAAACAAAGATAACATAGTGTATCAACAAATATCTAGAAAAGACTAAGGTATTATACGCAAGAAAAGTTATGACTGAGTATAAGACAGCAATTAGCAAATAGTTCAACAAGTATGCGACCTCTGTGGGTCCCAGCAGTACCATCAGATAGCCTAAACATGATTTCTACATGATTTACAGTCACATTTCTCCAACACATAGAGAGCATATAGCTAACAACAAGTTATTCAATTTTATAGTTTCACGGGACGGACCAAGTCACAATCCCCTCGGTGCACGCGCACACGCCTGTCACCTAGCATGTGCGTCACCTCCAAAGTAATCACATGATCCAAAAATTCAGGGTTTCATACCCTCAGGACTAGATTTAAAACTGTTACTTACCTCAAGCCGTGAAATTCTTATTCTGCAATGTCCTTTCCTCGTGAATTGGCCTCCAAACACCTCGAATCTAGCCATAAATAATTCGTTTCAGTCAATAAAATTCATTGGAATTAATTCCATAAGAAAATGCTAATTTCCCATAAAAATCTAAAATTTAACTCAAAAATCGCCCACGTCTCGAAACTCTATAAAAGTTACAAAATCTGGAAGCACATTCAACCCCGAGTCTAACCATACCAATTTTACCAAAATCCGACTCCAACTTGACCCTCAAATCTTCAATTTAAACCAAGAGGGTTTTCAAAATATTCCAACTTAATTGACCAATTAAATGATAAAAACAACCATGGATTCGGGTAATTTAACCAATATTGAGATAAGAATACTTACCCCATTGTTTTCCTTGAAAAACTCCTGAAAATTGCCTCTTCCCGAGCTCCAATCCGTCAAAAACTGAACATGGGACGAAGTCCCATTTTCAGAACTTAAACTCTCTGCCCAGACATTTGCTCTACGCGATCGCGAACATTCCTAAGCGATCGCGAAGAACAATTTTCCATCATCCAGATTTAACTCTACACGATCGCGGACTTACCCACGCGATGCACAACCTCACAGACCTACGCGATCGCGGACCTAACCACGCGATTGCGAAGCACAAACGCGTGATTTCCATCCCTGCCCCATTTCCTCTACGCGAATGCGACCTTCTTCACGCGTTCGCGAATAACATACTCACATAGCTACGCGATTGCGTCCCGCTTCACGCGATCGCGAAGCATAAAATACCACTGCCTCAAATTAACACTACGCGGTCGCAGATATCCTCACGCGATCGCATAGAACAAAACCCCCACTGACCAATTAAGCCTAAGCGATCGCAGATGCATTCACACGATCGCGTCGAAGGAAAACATCATCAGATATTAGAAAATTCCATCAGTTGTTCAAGTCCAAATTTTTTATCCGTTAACCATCCAAAACTCACCCGAGCCCCTCGGGACCTCAACCAAACATACCATCAAGTCCTAAAACACCATACGAACTTAGTCGAACCCTCAAATCACCTCAAACAATACGAAAACCATGAATTATACCCCAATTCAAGCCTAATGAACTTTGAAATTTTAAGATTCTACAAACGACTCCGGAACCTATCAATTCACGTCCGATTTAATTCAAATTTTGCATGCAAGTCATAAATGACATAACGGAGGTATTACAATTTTCAGAATCGGATTCCGACCCCAGTATCAAAAAGTCAACCCCCCGGTCAAACTTTCCAAAAATTCAACTTTCAGCATTTCAAGCCTAATTCTACTACGGACCTCCAAATAATTTTTCGAACACGCTCCTAAGTCCAAAATACCATACGGAGCTATTGGAATTATCAGAATGCGAATCCGAGGTCTTTTACACATAGGTCCACATCCGGTCAACTTTTCTAACTTAATTCTTTTCAACGGAAAAGGGCCAAAAATCCCCTTAAACTATTTGAAATAGCTCAAAAATGCCCTTCGTTTGTTTTTGGTATCAAAAATATCCCTGTCGTCTATATTTTGGACCACAAATGCCCTTAATCCGTTAGTCTTGCCATTGAAGGTGACATGGCAGTCCAACTGGGTTAGATTTGCTTACATGGCCATCTACCAAAGCAATCCAACATGGCAAAATTATTTTTTCGGAAAAATTAATTTTCCGAAATTTTTTTTAAAATACAAAATCAACACTTATTCCGAAAAAAGTAAAAAAAATTCCGGAAAAATTATTTATTTCGAAATTTTTTATTAAAATACAAAATCAACACTTATTCCGAAAAAAAGTAAAAAATTTCTGGAAAAATTATTTTTTTCGGAATTTTTTATTAAAATACAAAATCAACACTTATTCCCAAAAAAGTAAAAAAATTTTGAAAAAATTATTTATTTCATAAAACAACAGTAAAGCATAATTTGAGCAGTAAATGGGGGGACGGGGTTATAATACTCAAAACGACCGGCCGAGTCGTTACAGTTTGTGAAACAAAGTGACCTTGGCCAAGGGTGAGAATAAACTTCCCAAACTTGAAAAAAGCAGTAAGAAAGTATATGTTAGTGAAACTTAATTATTACAATAATTACAATGTTGCAAATGCTTCTTTGGCGAATAATATCTGGACAACATAAATAAGGTAGTATTTGATTATATATCTAATGCCAGAGAATATCCTTTTATTGTGAGTTATTATGCTTAATATTAAAAGGTTATTTTTGTAATCTAATATTTTATTCATGCTTTTATAATAATATAGATAGATAGATATAGGCTCTCCTTTTTCTAAATGAATTTTGACTATATAATACATTCTTAAATTAAATTAGTAATAGCACATTATAATACGTTTTAAAATTATATTAGTGATAGAAATTTTTAAGAAGTATATTCTAAAAGTAACAAGATTACATAACTAAACATATGTCTATATCCCGAAAGTAATTATACTAATAGAAAACCTAACGTGCTCCTAAAGATATTAGGTTTACATGCTGACATGTAATATTATATGTCTATGCTTTAAATTAATTATACTAATAAGATTCCTAAAGGTAATCATGTAAGATTCCTAACTTGTAGTATTATGTCCTAAAACTAATAGACAAATATCTAGAATTCTGGTTATGTCCTTTTATTGTGAATTATTATGCTTAATATTATAAGGTTATTTTCGTAAATCGATATTATATTCATACTTTTATAAGACAATATTTTTGGGTCATCACACTAATATACGTAAGAAATAATGAACTTGACAACAAACATGTACGGTAAAAGGCCATTTGGTGTGATGACCGAAAATGTCATCTTTAAATTTAATAAGTAATTCTGTATTTTAAGACCTCAAAAAGCACCATTTATCATTCCTCGACTTGTGTACGCAGTCCGTAACATTTTCCAGAAAGTTTTTATGTGCAAAATGGATTAAAATATGAAATAGAGCTTTAAAAACTCAAATGAGTTGACTTTAGTCAACATTTTGAGTAAACGGACCCGTATCAGTCTTTTGACAATTTCGATAGGTCCGTATCGTGATTTGGGACTTGGACGTATGCCCGGAATCGAATTCCGAGGCCCCTAGCTCGAGATATGGAATTTTGAAGAAATATTAAAAGCTTGAAAGCTTAATGATTTTTAAGAAATTACTGATATTGGATTTATTGACCTCGGGTCCGTATTTTGGTTCTAGAGCTCGGTATAGGTCCACTATAAAATTTATGACTCGTCTGCCAAATTTGGTGAGAATCGGAGTTGATTTGACGTGATTCGGACGTCCGGTTGTAAAAATATAAGTTTTAAAGTTTTCTTGGAATTTTCCTTTGATTTGGTGTCCGATTCGTAGTTCTTGGTGTTATTTTGGCGATTTGATCATGCGAGCAAGTTCGTATGATGTTTTAGGACTTGGGTGCATGTTTGGTTTGGTGCCCCGAGGGCTCGGGTTGGTTTCGGGTGGTTAACGGATCATTTTTGGACTTGAGGAAACTGCAGAAACCTGCTTCTGGTTTCCTTCTTCGCGTTCGCGAGGGGAGTCTCGCGTTCGCGAAGAGAAAATTGGGGCTGGCACATTTTGTGCTTCGCATTCGCGACAGAGAGAACGCATTCGCGAAGCTTGAGGTGCGAAGCTTCGCGTTCACGATCGAAGCCTCGCGTTCGCGAAGGGAAAGGGGCTGGCCAGGACAATTGCCTTCGCGTTCGCGAAGGCCAAGCTAGGTAAGCTTCGCGTTCGCGAAGTAGCTCTCGCGTTCGCGAAGAGTAAAATTGGGCGGCAGGAATTTGTGCTTCGCGAACGCGAGGCACTGACCGCATTCACGAAGGTTAAAAATCCCAAAAACAGAACTTAAGTTCTGGAAAATGGGATTCGTCCCATTTTCAACCCTTTTCCATTTTTGAGCTCGGGTAAGGCGATTTATTGGCGATTTTTACGGAAAAATATTGGGGTAAGTGTTCCTTATCCTATATTGATTATATTTCATGATTATATACTCATTTATATCATGAATCCGTGAATCCTTGAAAGAAAAATTAGATTTTTATAAAATCTTCCAAAAACGAAAATTTAATATTTGAAGGTCCATATGAATTTACATATTTGAAGGTCTATTTGAAGGAATGGGTGTTCGGATTTCCAAAGTTTTTTCGGGATTTGAGACGTGGGTCCCACTATCGAATATTTAAATAAATTTCGGATTTTTATCCGGAAAATTTGTAAATTCATATGGAATTAATTCCTATGATTAGTATTGAATATATCGAATTGTTTGTAAATAGATTTGAAGCTTTCAGAGTCAAATTTATAAAGGAAAAGCTGTGGTTGAGTAATTGATCGAAATTTGCAAAGCGAGGTAAGTATCGTGGTTAACCTTGACTTGAGGGAATAGAACCCTTAATTTAATTGTTATGTGAATTGCATGTGAACGACGTATAGGCGAGGTGACGAGTGTCTATACGTCGTCAAATTAATTGTTTGCCTGCTTACTTGAAAAATCATAAATTGTTTTAAATCATAAATTAATTATTATAATAACTGTTTCTCTCATATTCTGTCAAATATTAATTTTTGAATTCCTGCATTAATTGTTACATGCTATTTGAATTATGTGTTTTAATTGTTATTTGACATTTAGCATATTAAATATTAAACCGCCTATTTTCTTCCTGATTTCCATAATAATCTGTTATTTGTCATTGTTTGTTTCATAATTAAATTATAATTATTGTATGCTTGTTGTCTTATAATTTTATATTAATTGTTGCATTTATTGGGAAAATTTCTTCTATAAGAATTGGTAAATGAATATGTTGGAGGAGCGGGTTGCATGCCGCAACAGAATTAATTATAATGAATATATTGGAGGATCGGGTTGCACGCCGCAACAGACTTATGAAAAGTCCATATTGGAGGATCGGGTTGCACGCCGCAACAGACTTATTTAAAAGTCGACATACATACATACATACATACATACATACATACATACATACATATATATATATATATATATATATATATATATATATATTGGGGGATCGGGTTGCACGCCGCAACAGATTTGATTAAAGGAATATATTGTGAGAGCGGGTTGCACGCTGTAACAGAATTGAATGTGAATATATTGTGAGAGCGGGTTGCACGCTGCAACAGAATTGTTGGAAATGATAATTGGTTATGACTGCTGAGTTGGCTTCAATTATTATAAATGAGTTACCTAATTTATTTCTATTATTGTTGTTGTTACTAATATTACGTACAGGTAATGTAAGTGACCCGCCTTAGCCTCGTCACTACTTCGTCGAGGTTAGGCTCAGCACTTACCAGTACATGGGATCGGTTGTAGTGATACTACACTTTGCACTTCTTGTGCAGATTTTGGAGTTGGTCCCAGCGGCGTGCCATAGACTTGCTCGGATTTCAGATATTCAGAGGAGACTTGAGGTATAACTGCATGGTGTCCGCAGTTCTGAAGTCCCCGTCTATTTTACTTTAGCTGTATGTTTATTTCCAGACAGTTTTATTTTATTCAGACCTTTATTTGTATTATTCTAGAAGCTCGTGCACTTGTGACACCAATTCTGGGATGGTATTTAGATACCGTTGTTTTTATGGATTATTTCACTATATTTCAAACTTTGCTTCCGCTTTTGGTTCCTTGATTATTAATAATGTAAAGATTGTTTAAAAATTGGTTAATATTATTCTAACGTTGGCTTGCCTAGCAAGTGAAATGTTAGGCGCCATTACGGTCCGAAGGTCGGAATTTCGGATCGTGACAGTTGGTATCAGAGCACTAGGTTACATAGGTCTCACGAGTCACGAGCAAGCTTAGTAGAGTGTGAAGGATCGGTACGGAGACGCCTGTACTTATCTCTCAGAGGCTATGAAGTTTAGGAACAATATCACTTCTTTCTTATTCTGCCGTGTGATTTTATTCTATCATCGATGATTGAACCATTCTACTCTTATTCTCTCGCAGATGGTGAGAACACGTAATACCTCTACCGATGGACAGGGACCAGAACCCCCGGTGGCAACTACGACCAGGGGTGGAGGTCGAGGTCGAGGTCGTGATAGAGGCCGAGGTAGAGCTCAGTCCAGAGCTTGAGCAGTTGCACCTGTTATAGAACCTCAGGTGGACCTTCAAGAGGAGGTTCCAGTTCAGAATGTACCAGTTAGACCAGTTCAGGTCCCGGAAGGATTCATAGCCACTCCAATACTTCAAGACGCTCTAGTCAGTTTGGTAAGTCTTATGGAGGGCGTGGCCCAGAATGGTACATTTACAGTGGCACCAGTTGTCTCACAGGCTGGGGGAGGAGCACAAACTCCCAGTACTCCCGCTCCGGAGTAGATGGCTCCCCAGAATCAGGCTCCAGCAGCCCCGCCGGTTGGGGTAGTTCAGCCAGTTATTGTGGCACAGATCGGTTATAGGCCCGCCATATCTTTTGAGGCCTTATTGAGACTGGATAAGTTTATCAAGATCTTTCCAGTTCACTTCAGTGGTACACCTTCTGAGGACCCATAGGATTATCTTGAACGCTACCATGAGGTGCTGCGGAACATGGGTATAGTTGAGACCAATGGGGTTGATTTTGCTGTATTTCAGATGATAAGTTCCACCAAGAGATGGTGGAGAGATTATACATTGACCAGACCAGTTGGATCGCCTGCACTTACATGGGAGCAGTTCTCTCAGCTATTTCTGGAAAAGTTCCTCCCTATGACACTGAGAAAGGAATTCCACAAGCAATTTGAGCATCTACAGTAGAGCAGTATGATTGTTACTCAGTATGAGTCCCGTTTTGTGGATTTGGCCCGTCATGCTCTCCTTTTACTACCTACGGAGGTAGAGAGAGTAAGGAGGTTTATTGAGGGACTCACTCACCCTATCAGACTTTGGATGGCCAAGGAGACCGGAAGTGAGATTTCTTTTCAGGCTGCTGCTAATGTCACAAGGAGGATCGAGATGGTTCTTGCATAGGAGAGACGGCAGAGGTCCTATAAGAGGCCTCGTCAGTTCGGTGGTTTCAGTGGTACCTCATCTAGAGGCAGGGGTAATTTTGGTAGGGGTCATCCGCCCAGACCGTTTCATTCAGCACTTCATGCATCTCCCGGTGCTTCAGGGAGTCACGATCCTATTATGCCTTACTCTGGGCAGCCAGTATTCAGTGCATATTCAGCTCCTATCAGTGTACCACCACTCCAGAGTTACTACAGTGGTTATCCGGCCAATCTAGGTCAGCTTCAGCTTCAGCAGCTACGGCATCAGGATGGGTTTTATAAGTGTGGGAACATTGGTTACATCAGGAGGTATTGCCCTAGATTGGCGAGTAACAAATCTCGGCAAGATTATCGTGCCATCATACAGGCACTGGTTGCTTGACTGCCTGCTCAGCTAACTAGAGGTAGGGGTCAGGCAGCTAGAGGTGGAGGTCAGGCTATTAGAGGTGGAGGTCAGTCCATTAGAGGTGGAGGTCAGACCATTAGAGGTGGAGGCCAGCCAGTTAGAGGCCACCCCAGAGACGTAGTTCAGAGTGGTGGGGCCCAGCCCCGATTTTATACTTTTCCAGCTAGGCCTGAGGCTGAGTCATCTGATGCTGTGATCACAGGTATTATTCCAGTTTGCCATAGAGATGCTTATTTGATCCAGGATCTACTTATTCCTATGTGTCCTCCTATTTTGCTTTATATTTGGTTGTGCCTTGTGATTCTCTGAGTGCTTCTATGTGTGTATCTACACCGGTGGGAGACTCTGCTGTAGTAGATCATGTCTATCGTTCGTGTGTGGTTACTATTGGTAATCTTGAGACTAGTATGGATCATCTATTTCTTGATAAGGTAGATTTTGATGTCATCTTAGGTATAGATTTGCTATCCCCTTATCATGCTATATTGGATTGTCATGCCAAGACAGTGACCCTAGCTATGCCGGGGTTACCTCGGTTAGAGTGGAAAGGAACTCCTGGCCATTCTGCCAGCAGGGTTATTTCTTATATGAAAGCTTGGCGTATGGTAGAGGGAAGCCTATTTGGCTTATATTCGCGATCCCAGTGCGGATGTCCCTTCTATGGACCCAGTACTAGTTGTTCGTGAATTTCCAGAAATATTTCCTGTAGATTTGCCGGGGATGCCACCCGACAGAGATATTGACTTCTGTATTAATTTGGCTCCGGGCACTCAACCTATTTCTATTCCACCATACCGTATGGCCCCGCCAGAGTTGAAAGAATTGAAAGAGCAGTTACAAGACTTGCTTGATCAGGGATTCATTAGACCTAGTGTCTCGCCCTGGGATGTACCAGTATTATTTGTAAAGAAGAAATATGGCTCTATGCGGATGTGTATAGACTATAGACAGTTGAACAAGGCCACTATCAAAAACAAATATCTGCTGCCAAGAATTGATGACTTATTTGATCAGCTTCAGGGTGCCAAGGTATTTTCGAAGATCGATTTGAGGTCTGGTTACCATCAGTTGAAGGTTAGGGCCTCTGATATCCCTAAAACAGCTTTTTGAACTCGGTATGGGCATTACGAATTCTTAGTGATGTCATTTGGGTTGAAAAATGCCCCAACAACATTTATGGATTTGATGAATCGAGTGTTCAAGCCTTATTTGGACTCTTTTGTGCTTGTATTCATTGATGATATCTTAATTTACTCCAGCAGTCGAGAGGAGCATGATCAGCATCTTCGAAGTGTGCTTCACACTTTGAAGAATAATCAGTTATATGCCAAGTTTTCAAAATGTGAGTTTTGGTTAGACTCAGTTACCTTTTTGGGGCATGTGGTATTGGCAGAAGGAATAAAGGTGGATCCTAAGAAGATAGAGGTTGTTCAGAATTGGCCTAGACCTACTTCAGTTACAGAGATCCGGAGTTTCCTGGGTTTGGCAGGTTATTATCGTCGGTTCGTGGAAGAGTTTTCATCTATAGCAAGCACATTGACCAGACTAACCCAGAAGGGTGTCCCATTCAAATGGTCAGATGAGTGTGAGTTGAGCTTTCAGAAGCTCAAGACCACTTTGACTACGGCGCTAGTGTTGGTATTACCCATAGGTTCAGGATCGTATACGGTATATTGTGACGTATCTCACATTGGGCTTGGTGCAGTATTAATGCAAGATGGCAAGGTAATTGCATATGCGTCGCGGCAGTTGAAAGTTCACGAGAAGAATTATCATGTTCATGACTTAGAATTGGCAGCCATTGTTCATGTGCTGAAGATTTAGAGGCATTACCTCTACGGTGTCTCGTGTGAGGTATTTACTGATCATCGCAGCCGTCAGTATCTGTTCAAACAAAAAGATCTTAATTTGAGGCAGAGAAGATGGTTGGAGTTGTTGAAAGACTATGATATCACCATTTTGTATCACCCCGGAAAGGCCAATGTGGTGGCCAATGCTTTGAGTAGAAAGGCTGTGAGTATGGGCAGTCTTGCGTATATTTCGGTTGGTGAGAGGCCATTAGCTGTAGATGTTCAGACTTTGGCTAATCAGTTCGTGAGGTTAGATGTTTCAGAATCCAATCGGGTTCTAGCTTGCACAGTCGCTCGGTCTTCTTTATATTAGCGCATCAGAGAGAGGCAGTATGATGATCCTCATTTACTTGTCCTTAAGGACACGGTGCGGCACGGTGATTCCAAACAGGTTGATGTGGGGGAAGATGGGGTTCTGCGAATGCAGGGTCGTATTTGTGTGCCTAATATGGATGGGCTTCGTGAATTAATTCTTGAAGAAGCACACAGTTCCAGGTATTCTATTCATCCAGGTAGCGCCAAAATGTATCAAGATTTGCGGCAACATTATTGGTGGAGGAGAATGAAAAAGAATATAGTTGCATATGTAGCTCAGTGTCTGAATTGTCAGCAAGTTAAGTACGAGCATCAGAGACCTGGTGGTTTGTTTCAGAAGTTAGAAATTCCTAAGTGGAAGTGGGAGCGTATCACTATGGATTTTGTTGTTGGGCTCCCACGGACTTTGAGAAACTTTGACATTGTTTGGGTCATTGTGGACAGATTGACCAAGTCAGCACATTTCATTCCAGTAGCAGTTACCTATTCTACAGAGAGGTTAGCTGAAATTTACATTCGTGAGATTGTCCGCCTTCACGGTGTGCCCGTGTCTATTATTTCAGATCGAGGTACGCAGTTTACCTCACATTTTTGGAGGGTTGTACAGCGTGAGTTAGGCATGCGTGTGGAGTTGGGTACAGCATTTTATCCACAGACAGACGGACAGTCAGAGCGCACTATTCAGATATTGAAAGATACGCTCCACGCTTGTGTTATAGACTTTGGAGGTTCTTGGGATCATTTCTTGCCACTTGTAGAGTTTGCTTATAATAATAGCAACTAGTCGAGCATACAGATGGCTCCATATGAGGCATTATACGGAAGGCGATGCTGATCGCCAGTTGGTTGGTTTGAACCGGGAGAGGCTCGGTTGTTGGGTACCGATTTGGTATAGGATGCCGTGGATAAGGTCAAGATTATTCAGGATAGACTTCGCACAGCTCAGTCTAGGCAAAAGAGTTATGTCCACCGTAAAGTTTGTGATATTGCATTCATGGTTGGAGAAAGAATATTGCTCCGGGTTTCACCTATGAAAGGTGTAATGAGGTTCGGAAAGAAGGGCAAGTTGAGCCCAAGATATATCGGACCCTTTGAAATTCTTGAAAGGGTGGGTGAAGTAGCCTACAAGCTTGCATTACCACCTAATTTATCAGCGGTTCATCCGGTGTTTCATGTGTCTATGCTCCGAAAATATCATGGCGATCCGTCCCATGTGTTAGATTTCTGCTCAGTCCAATTGGACAAAGATTTGACTTACGAGGAGGAGCCGGTGGCTATTCTAGCCCGGCAGGTCCGACAGTTGAAGTCTAAGAGTTATCCTTCAATTTGGGTGCAATGGAGAGGTTAGCTGGTAGAGGCATCTACCTGGGAGTCCGAGTCGGACGTGCGGAGTAAATATCCACACCTTTTCTCCAGCTCAGGTACTTTTTCTAACTCCGTTCGAGGACGAACGTTTGCTTTAGAGGTGGAGAATGTTATGACCCAAAATGTCATCTTTAAATTTAATAAGTAATTCTGTGTTTTAAGACCTCAAAAAGCACCATTTATCATTCCTCGACTTGCATGCACAGTCCGTAAAATTTTTCGGAAAGTTTTTATGTGAAAAATGGATTAAAATGTGAAATAGAGCTTTAAAAACTCAACTGAGTTGACTTTAGTCAACAATTTGAGCAAAGGGACCCGTATCAGTGTTTTGACAATTCTGGTAGGTCCGTATCATGATTTGGGACTTGAGAGTATGCCCGGAATCGAATTCCGAGGCCCCTAGCTCGAGATATGGAATTTTGAAGAAAAATTAAAAGCTTGAAAGCTTAATGATTTTTAAGAAATTACTGATATTGGATTTATTGAACTCGAGTTCATATTTTGGTTCCAGAGCTCGGTATAGGTCCACTATAATATTTATGACTTGTCTGCCAAATTTGGTGAGAATCGGAGTTGATTTGACATGATTCGAACGTCCGGTTGTAAAAATATAAGTTTTAAAGTTTTCTTGAATATTTCCTTTGATTTGGTGTCCGATTCATAGTTTTTGGTGTTATTTTGGCGATTTGATCACGCGAGAAAGTTCTTATGATATTTTAGGACTTGGGTGCATGTTTGGTTTGGAGCCCCGAGGGCTCGGGTTGGTTTCGGGTGGGTAACGGTTCATTTTTGGACTTGAGGAAACTGCAGAAACCTGCTTCCGGTTTCCTTCTTCGCGTTCGCGAGGGGAGTCTCGCATTCGCGAAGAGCAAATTGGGGCTGGTACATTTTGTGCTTCGTGTTCGCGATAGAGAGAACGCGTTCGTGAAGGCTTGAGGTGCAAAGATTCGCGTTCGCGATCGAAGCCTCGCGTGTGCGAAGGGAAAGGGGCTGGCCAGGACAATTACCTTCGCGTTCGCGAAAGGCATCTCGCGATCGTGAAGGCCAAGCCAGGCAAGCTTCGCGTTCGCGAAGTAGCCCTCGCATTCGCGAAGAGTAAAATTGGGCAGTAGGAATTTGTGCTTCGCGAACGCGAGGCACTGACCGCGTTCCCGAAGGGTAAAAATCCCAGAAACAGAACTTAAGTTCTAGAAAATGGGATTCGTCCCATTTTCAACCCTTTTCCATTTTTGAGCTCGTTTGGGCGATTTTCACGGAAAAATATTGGGGTAAGTGTTCCTTATCCTATATTGATTATATTTCATGATTTCATAATCATTTATATCATGAATCCGTGAATCTATGGAAGAAAAATCAGATTTTTATAAAAGCTTCCAAAAACGAAAATTTAAGATTTGAAAGCCCATTTGACATCAGAATTGGATAATTTTTGTATGGTTGGACTCGTCTCGGAATGAGTGTTTGGATTTCATAAGTTTTTCCGGGATTTGAGTCGTGGGTCCACTGTCGAATATTTAAATGAATTTCAGATTTTAATCCGTAAAATTTGTAAATTCATATGGAATTAATTCCTATGATTAGTATTGAATATATCAAATTATTTGTGAATAGATATGATGCTTTTGGAGTCAAATTTAAAAGGAAAAGTTGTGGTTGAGTAATTAGTTGGAATTTGCAAAGCGAGGTAAGTGTCATGGTTAACCTTGACTTGAGGAAATAGAACCCTTAAATTATTTGTTATGTGAATTGCATGTGAACGACGTATAAGCGAGGTGATGAGTGTCTATACGTCGTCAAATTAATTGTTTTCCTGCTTACTTGAAAAATCATAAATTGTTTGAAATCATGAATTAATTATTATAATAATTATTTCTCTCTTATTCTTTGTTAAATATTAATTCTTGAATTTCTGCATTAATTGTTACATGCTATTTGAATTATGTGCCTTAATTGTTATGTGACATTTAGCATATTAAATATTAAACTGCCTATTTTCTTCCTGATTTCCATAATAATCTGTTATTTGTCATTGTTTGTTTCATAATTAAATTATAATTATTGTATGCTTGTTGTCTTATAATTTTATATTAATTATTGCATTTATTGGGGTAATTTCTTCTATAAGAATTGGTAAATGAATATGTTGGAGGAGCGGGTTGCACGCCGCAACAGAATTAATTATAATGAATATATTGGAGGATCAGGTTGCACGCCGCAACAGACTTATGAAAAGTCCATATTGGAGGATCGGGTTGCACGCCGCAACAGACTTATTTAAAAGTCGACATACATATATATATATATATATATTGGGGAATCGGGTTGCACGCCGCAACAGATTTGATTAAAGAAATATATTGTGAGAGCGGGTTGCACGCTGTAACAGAATTGAATGTGAATATATTGTGAGAGCGGGTTGCACGCTGCAACAGAATTGAATGTGAATATATTGTGAGAGCGGGTTGCACGCTGCAAAAGAATTGATGGAAATGATAATTGGTGATGACTGCTGAGTTGGCTTCAATTATTATAAATGAGTTACCTAATTTATTTTTATTATTGTTGTTGTTACTAATATTGCGTACAGGTAATGTAAGTGACCCGCCTTAGCCTCGTCACTACTTCGTCGAGGTTAGGCTCAGCACTTACCAGTACATGGGGTCGGTTGTACTGATACTACACTCTTCACTTCTTGTGCAGATTTTGGAGTTGGTCCTAGCGGCGTGCCATAGACTTGCTCGGATTTCAACTATTCAGAGGAGACTTGAGGTATAACTGTATGGCATCCGCAATTCTGAAGTCCCCGTCTATTTTACTTTAGCTGTGTGTTTATTTCTAGACAATTTTATTTTATTCAAACCTTTATTTGTATTATTCTAGAAGCTCGTGCACTTGTGATACCAATTCTGGGATGGTATTTAGACATCGTTGTTTTTATGGATTATTTCACTATATTTCAAACTTTGCTTCCGCTTTTGGTTCCTTGATTATTAATAATGTAAAGATTGTTTAAAAATTGGTTAATATTATTCTAATGTTGGCTTGCCTAGCAAGTAAAATGTTAGGCGTCATCACGGTCCGAAGGTGGGAATTTCGGGTCTTGACAGGTATTAAAGTATTTAAGTATTCTTCTTGGTAGTAATTGTTGGTATCATCTTCTGCTGAGTCAAAACTGAAAAATATTTTGTTTTTACCATAAAACTTAGCAATCAACCTTTTATTTAGTTGATCAACATATACATTTCTGCTAGCTAAGATAACTCTTTAATCTCTATCATGTAATTTGCGCAATTTGCGTTTTAATCTAATGATGAAAATAGTTTCCTTATTAAATGCACTACTATTACCATTGGGGTTGATAACCAAGTGTTATAGAAGAACCAAATTGTCACGATCCAATTTTTCCTCCGTTTGGGTATCGTGATAGCACCTAGTCTTAGGGACTAGGTAAGCCTAACATTAATTGAAACAACAATATTATTCATAAGCTCTATAGAGTCTCTACTAGAAAACTTCCAAAATACAACTGTCACGACCCAGTTCCACCTATAGGTCGTGATGACGCCCAACACTATAGCTAGGCAAGCCAACTAATAAATTAAACATATATCGATAAAATTTAAATCCAAGAAAAATATAAATACCAAATTCTACCAATGTGTGTGCCAAGACCTGGTGTCACAAGTGTATGAGCATCTAGTAGATTATACAAAACCTCAAATACTGTCTGAAATAAAAATAGACAGAATGAAAAGTACAAGGAGAGACACTAGTAGCTGCAGAACGGCTCGGAAAGGCAGCTCACCACTATGCCCTTGGATAACGTGAGTGTAAGACGATAGGTCCCCCACTAGTACTTGCCTCAGGTCCTGCACAAAAAGTGCAGCAAGTGTAGTATGAGTACGTAAGCAACGTGTACCCAGTAAGTATCAAGCCTAATCTCGAAGTGGTAGAGACGAGATGGCCGACTTTGACACTCACTATGGTCAATAATAATAATTGAAATACAACTAGAATATCTAAATCAGCATGATTCACAGAATTTACAATAATTTATTTAACCAGCAGAAATAATCAAATTGCTTCAAAAGCAACAATTCTCAATATATTAATTAAATTCCTTCAATTAAAATAATTTCCAATTTATCAATTAATCTCATTTACAAGAATAACAATTAATTCCTTAAAAAGCAGGCATAATAATTCATTAAATTCCAAGGATTTTCCAATTTATCAATTAGGTTCGCAAGCTGAAATAAGCTATTAAGGTATCGTGTGATTATTATTATTAAGCGCGATTTCTGCCGAGGACGTACGGCCCAATCCAGAGTATCGTGTACACTGCCGAGGGACGTGCGCCACGATCCATAGATGCATCTATCCAGCCGAGGCGTTCGGCCCGCTCCATAAGAAAGGAGGACATTTTCTTATGTACCTCCGAAATGAGAGTATATTTATTATAAGATAAATTCAGGAGGAAGAACAATTTCTCTTAACAATTAATTAACTTAAACAGAAAATCAAGTATATGAGATTTCCATCCTTTAATATTTTTATCTAACAATTCACAATATATATATATATATATATATATATATATATACACACCCATTAATATTAATTAAACAAAGAATACAATTTACTCAAGTAATTCATGCTTCGAGTCCTAAACTACCCAGACTTTAGCATTAATAGTAGCTACGCACGGACTCTCGTCACCTTGTGCGTACATAGCCCCCACAATTAGCAACAATTATTTAATTTTTAATCACCTATGAGGAAATTTCCCCC
Organism: Nicotiana tabacum; assembly: GCF_000715075.1. Classification (NCBI taxonomy): domain Eukaryota; kingdom Viridiplantae; phylum Streptophyta; class Magnoliopsida; order Solanales; family Solanaceae; genus Nicotiana; species Nicotiana tabacum. Next base: position 133,069,753 of record NC_134094.1, on the reverse strand, counting down.
TCACAAGATTAGACAAGAGACTTACTTTGTCTTGCTCCAATTTAATCCACTAGAAGGCCTTTTCCACGATTATCCAACTCTGTCTGGCTCGAATCTAGCCAAAATAATTCGATACAATCACTAAAAATTATTGGAATCAATTCTATAAGAAAATACTACATTTTCAATAAAAATTTAGAAATTAATAAAAAAATTCGTCTGTGGGGCCCACATCTCGGAATCCGGCGAAAGTTACAAAATATGAACGCTCGCTCAACCATGAGTCTACCCATACCAAAATCATTAAATTCCGATAACAATTCGGCCCTCAAATCCTCAAATCTATCCAAGAGGGTTTTCAAACTTTTCCAACTCAATTCACCAATTAAATGATAAAAATAGTGATGGATTCGGGTAATTTAACCAATATTGAGTTAAGAACACTTACCCCATTGTTTTCTCTGAAAATCTCCCAAAAATCGCCTAAATCCGAGCTCCAAATCATCAAAAACGGAAAATGGGACGAAGTCCAATTTTCAGAACTTAAACTCTCTGCCCAGTGATTTCTTTTACACGATCGCGTATCACAAATGTATTTTTCTGCCTAAACATTAACCCTACGTGATCGCATCAACTTCTACGCGATCGCGATGCACCAGGTTCCGACTCTACGCGATCGCATCCCTCTTCACGCGATCGCATAGCACAACGCGTGGCCAAGCTTCCTCTCAAATTTCCCCTATGCGATCGCAAACAATGACACGCAATCGCGATACACACACTGGCCAATCCTACGCAATCGCGGACGTATCCACGCGATCACAGTGAACAAATTCCCAACTGCCCAAATTAACCCTACGCGATCACAACCCCATTCACGCGATCGCGTAGAACAAACCCACCTCTGCCTAAATTACTCTACGCGATCGCAGACCAACTTATGCAATCGCGTATAAGGAAATCAGAAAAATACCAGCAGTTATCAGCAGTATTCCAAAGGCCAAAAGTGATCGGTTAGTCGTCTGAAACTTACCCGAGCCCCTCGGGACCTCGACCAATTATACCAACAAGTCCCAAAATATCATACGAACTTAGTTGAACCCTCAAATCACACCAAACAACACTAAAACCACGAATCATCCCCCAATTCAAGCTTAATGAAACTTAAGATTTCCAACTTCTACATTATGTACCGAAATCTATCAATTCAAGTCCTATTGACCTCAAATTTTTGCACACAAGTCATAAATGACATAACGGAGCTATGTAAATTTTTGGAACTGGATTCCGACCCCGATATCAAAAAGTCAACTCCCCGGTCAAACTTCCAAACTTAAATTCCTATTTTAGCCATTTCAAGCCTAATTTAACTACGGACTTCCAAATAAAATTCCGAACACGCTCCTAAGTCCAAAATCACCATACGGAGCTGTTGGAATCGTCAAAATTCTATTCAGGGGTCGTTTTCTCAAAAATTTTGACCGAAGTCAAACTTGACCTCTTAAAGCCAACTTAAGGAACCAAGTGTTCCGATTTCAACCCAAACACTTCCAAATACCGAACCAACCATCCCCGCAAGTCATAAATTATTAAAAGCACATACGGGAAGTTTTATTTTAGGGAACGGGGTTCTAAAAGTTAAAATGACTGGTTGGGTCATTACATTCTCCACCTCTTAAACAAACGTTCGTCCTCGAACGGGTTTAGAATTGTAACGACCTGACTTGTCATTTTAAGAATTTATGCCCCGTTTAGTGACTTAAGGTCTCGAACAGCTTCGCAATATGTATTATGCCCAGCGAGTGTGGTCGAGTTTGATTTACTAAAGATTCGGAATTTAATTAAAAGAACAATCCTTAATTTGAAGCTTAAATGGAAAGAGTTGACCGGAGAGTTGACTTCTGAGCAAACGACTTCGGAATGAAATTTTGATGATGTCAATAGCTCCGTATGGTGATTTTGAACTTAGGAGCGTGTCCGGAAAATTATTTGGAGGTCCGTAGTAGAATTAAGCTTGAAATGCCAAAAATTGAATTTTTGGGAAGTTGGACCGGAAGTGGACTTTTTGATATCGGGGTCGGAATGTGATTCTGAAAGTTGGAACAGCTCCGTTATGTTATTTGGGACTTGCCAGCAAAATTTGACGTCATTCCGGGTTGATTTGATAGGTTTCGGCACAGGTTTTAGAAGTTGAAAGATTTGAAATTTATAAGTTCGATTCATGGTGCGATGCGTAGTTTCATTGTTAGTTGATTTGATTTGAGGGCTCGACTAAGTTCGTATGTTGTTTTAGAATTGGTTGGTATGTTTGGTTGAGGTCCCGGGGGCCTCGGGTGAGTTTCGGGTGCTTAACGGATTAAAAGTTTGATTTGTGTTACTGCTAAGTCTTCAGGCTTCTGGTATTTTTGCGCCTGCGGTGAAGAGGCTGCAGGTGCGAGAGAGCACATGCGTAGAGGCAAGCATAGAAGCAGAAAGGTGGAGGAGCTCCAGGGGTCGCAGGTGCAAGGAAAATTCCGCATATGCGATGCCCGCAGATGCAGATTTTGGTGCGCAGAAGTGAGAGGAAGCGCAAGTACGGCTTGGACATGCGCACCTGCGGTCGTGCAGATGCGGCTAATTATGCGCAGGTGCGGTCACGCCTGGGCAGAAAAAAGAAATCCAAGGGTTTGGTTTCATTCTTCTTTTTTGGACTTGAGAGCTCGGAATTTGGCGATTTTTCGAGGGATTTTCAGAGGAAACTTTGGGGTAATGATTCCTAACTCGTTTTTGGTTGTATTTCATTAATCTATAGTTGTTTTCTCCATTTAGTTTCGTATTTTTGGGGTTGAAATTGGGAAAAATTGGAAGAACTTCTTCAATGAAGATTTTGAGTTTTGAAAGGGGATTTGTGGTCGGATTTGAGTAATTCTTATATGGTTGGACTCATGAGTGAATGGGTGTTCATATTTTGTGATTTTACCCGATTCTGAGAAGTGGGCCCCACAGGCGATGTTGAGTTAATTTCGGAATTTTCGTTAAAATGTTGATTTTGTTAATTAGATAAGTCTATTATTGTTGTAATTATGATATGTAATTTCTTTTGGCTAGATTTGGGCCATCCAGAGCCGGATATTCGTGGAAAGGACATTCTTACGGATTTATTGAGCTTGACTCAAGGTAAGTATCTTGCCTAACCTTGTGGGGGGGAGGGGGAACTACCCCTTAGGATTTGAGTTATCTAGGTTAATTGTAGTCTGTGTACGCGAGGTGACGAGTGCGTGCTCGGACCTATTTGTGGAAAGTTGGCCTTTTAGGGTTCTTATGTCCTTATATTCACTATGTATGATGTTGTTTTTGATCTTTTTGAATTCCTATTTGCTAGTTTCACCTCTACATGCTTTGATTAGAGATAATTGCTTTAGGATTCACTCTTACTGTCTATTTGACCCTTATTCGACTTAACCAAAGATTTTACCTCTTCTATCGTCATGTAATATTTTTTTTCATAACTGCTTATCTTTAATTGAAATCATTATTTTCTCACCCTATAATTGTTTAGTCTTAATTGGAGTTATGATTATCTTCCGCTTCTTATCCTTATTTGAATTGTTGAATTTTCCTCGTAATTGCTCAACCTCAAAAGGAGTTTAGATAACCTATGTCTTAGTTGACTTGCCATTATTTGGAACTATTTGACTCGTGTTGGCTTCTTATTGTTGACTTGAATATTGTGGAATAGTTTCTACATTTTTGTTTTGTTTTCCCTTGTTATGTTGTTCTCCTTGTGCCTAACATTCTTTACTGTGGTTATTTCTTGTGAATGAGTTATACCGTTCTTGTGAGTTAAATTCTTGAGTTGATTTGCTCGTCATACTTTGCATTTCTGTCATTGTTGCTTTTGTACTCGTTGTGGTGATTTACGAGGTTTCTGTCGTGTTATAGTTGTTATCTCTGTTGTTTGCACTGCATATTTAAATTGGGACTACGGACGTATTCCGAGAGATCCCCCAGCACTGCATATTTAAATTGGGACTACGGACGTATTCCGGGAGATCCCCCTGTCTTGCATATTTACTTTGGGACTACGGACGTATTCCGGGAGATCCCCCTGCACTGCATATTTAAATTGGGACTACGGACGTATTCTGGGAGATCCCCCAGCACTGCATATTTAAATTGGGACTACGGACGTATTCCAGGAGATCCCCCTGTCTTGCATATTTACTTTGGGATTACGGGACGGTATTTCGGTAGATTCCCCACTGTGGTTATATCTGTGTTCGGGGCTGCAAATCTTCCATGCTCAGGTGTCACAGGGTGACTTATACTCGAAGGATATGATGTGAAAAGTTTATATTTGAAAAGTATTTATCTCGAAGGAACTATATTCGAAGATATTTATTTGAAAGGGTTATACTTGAAAAGTATTTATCTTGAAAGAACTATGTTTGAAGGCTAATTATTTGAAAAGTTTATATTTGAAAAGTATTTATCTCGAAGGAACTATATTTGAAGATATTTATTTGAAAGGATTATACTTGAAAAGCATCTATCTTGAAAGAACTATGTTTGAAGGCTAATTATTTGAAAAGTTTATATTTGAAAGGTTTTATCTTGAAAGAACTATGTTTGAAGGAAGTATATTTCAAAAATAATTTCTTATTAGAAAGGATTATATTCTAAAGACCTCAATTTAAAAAAACATTTATGAGTGAAAGTTTACACTTGAAGGATTTTGACTAATTTATTGGGGTTGTTGGTTGAGACCTGATGTGAAAACTATTGCAGCTGCTGAGTTACTACTTGCCTTTATTGTATTGTGATTTCTGGATTTGGGTTGTGTTTTCGTTCATTCTTCTGTGTCTTATTCTTGTGTTCCGCTGTTACTTGTTGTTTTTCCTTCCTTATTGCAGTTGCTATGTCGTTAGCCATATCTCGGGGTCCTTAGATAGATGTCATGTTCTGTCATCCCTATACTTATACTTGTTCAGTTTATTAGACCAGTGGGTGTCTTAACTAGTCCTCATCACTACTTCACCAAGGTTAGTCTTGATACTTACTGGGCACCGCTGTGGTGTGCTCATGCTACTCTTTTGAATATTTTTTTTTGTGCAGATCCAGGTACTTGTTCGTTAGCTATCTGTGTGGACTGTTACTGTGGAGACTCAAGGTAAACCTGCTGTTGCGTTCGCAGGCTTCAGAGTCACCTCCAACTTTTCGTTTTGCACTGTTTATTCTTATTTCTAGACAGTTGTATTTAGAAGTTTTCTAGCAAACATTCTGTAGAGCTTATGACTTGTACTACCGGTTTTGGAAATTTTAAGAGATTTTATTTAAATAATATTATTTTAATTATTGTTAGGCTTACCTAGTCCCTAAGACTAGGTGCCATCACGATACCCAAACGGAGGGAAAATTGGGTCGTGACAAGAATTGTACCTTGAGTGCTGAATAAGTGTGGATATCTGCTCCGCATGTCTTCCTCGGCCTCCCAAGTCACTTCCTCGACTGGTTGGCCCCTCCATTGGACTTTTACTGTAGAAATCTTCTTGGACCTCAACTGGCGAATCTGTTTATCAACAATGGCAACTGGTTCTTCTTCATAGCCCAAACTATTATTTAGCTGAACTGTGCTAAAGTCCAACACATGTGACAAGTCAGCATGATACTTCCGGAGCATAGATATATGGAAAACCGGATGAACTCCTGATAGACTGGGAGGAAATGCAAGCTCATAAGCAACTTCCCCAACTCGTCTCAACACCTCAAATGGGCCTATAAACCTTGGGCTCAACTTGCCCTTCTTCCCGAATCTCATAATTCCCTTCATCGGCGAAACCTTCAAGAGAACTTTTTCACCTACCATAAATGATAAATCACGCGCTTTCTGATCCGCGTGTCTCTTCTGTCTGGACTGTGTAGTACGAAGTCGCTCCTGAATCAACTTTACCTTTTCCAAGGCATCCTTTACCAAATCAGTGCCATATAACTTAGCCTCACCGGGCTCAAACCATCTGATAGGTGAACGGCATCGAGGCCATATAAAGCCTCAAATGGAGCCATCTCGATGCTGGATTGGTAATTGTTATTATAAGCAAACTCAGCCAAAGGCAGGAAACGATCCCACTGACCTCCAAAGTCAATCACACATGCCTGAGCATATCCTCCAAAATCTATATTGTCCGCTCTGACTGCCCGTTAGTCTGCGGATGAAAGGTTGTGTTGAGCTCTACACGAGTCCCCAACTCACTCTGTACAGCTCTCCAGAAATGTGAAGTAAACTGAGGGCCTCTATCTGATATAATGGAAATTGGCACGTCGTGCAACCAAACTATCTCCTGAATATAAATCTGGGCCAACCTCTCTGAAGTATACATAGTCACAACAGGAATAAAATGTGTCGACTTGGTCAACCTGCCAACAATGACCCAAACTGCATCAAACTTCCGTAAGGTCCGTGGCAACCCAACTACAAAGTCCATAGTGATGCGTTAAAATTTCCATTCTGGTATAGTCATCTGTTGAAGTAGGCCGCCTGGCATCTGGTGATCATATTTAACTTGCTGGAAATTTAGACACCTAGCTACATACTCAACTATGTCCTTTTTCATTCGTCTCCACCAGTAATGTTGCCTCAAATCATGATACATCTTCGTAGCACCTGGATGAATAGAATACCGAGAACTGTGTGCCTCCTCTAGGATTTTTTTCCTCAGTCCATCCACATTAGGAACACATAGACGATCCTGGAGTCGCAGAACACCATCCGCTCTAATAGTAGCTTCCTTAGCACCACCTCGTAGTACCGTTTCTCGAAGAACCATCAAGTGTGGATCATCATACTGACGAGCCTTGATCTGTTCAAATAGTGAAGACTGAGCTACAACACATGCAAGAACTCGGCTAGGCTCTGAAATATCTAGCCGCACAAGTCTGTTGGCCAAGGACTGGATATCCAAAGCTAATCGCCTCTCTTCTGCTGAAATGAAAGCCAAACTACCCATACTCTCCGCCTTTCTACTCAAGGCATCTGCAACAATATTTGCTTTACCCGGATGATATAGGATAGTAATATCATAATCTTTCTGTAATTCCAGCCATCTGCACTGCCTCAATTTAGGTCCCTTTGCTTGAACAAATGCTGCAAACTGTGATGATCAGTATAAACTTCACATGACACCCCATAAAGATAATGCCTCCAAATCTTAAGAGTGTGAACAATCGCAGCTAACTCCAAATCATATACTGGATAATTCCTTTCGTGGGGCTTCAGCTGACGTGAAGTATAAGCAGTGACTCGCCGTTCCTGCATATCACAACCCAAACCAACACGTGAAGCGTCACAATACACCGTATACATCCCCGAGCCGGAAGGCAACACTAACACTGGTGTTGTAGTCAATGCTGTCTTGAGCTTCTGAAAGCTCACCTCACAATCATCGAACCATTGGAATGGAGCGCCCTTCTGTGTTAATTTGGTCAAAGGCGCTGCAATAGATAAAAAACCCTCTACGAATCAACGATAATAACCTGCTAAACCCAAAAAACTCCTGATCTCAGTCGCTGAAGTGGGACAATGCCAATTCTGAACTACCTCAATCTTTTTAGGATCAACCTTAATACAATCACCCGATACAATATGCCCCAAAAATGCTACAAACTCTAGCCAAAACTCACATTTGGAGAACTTAGCATATAGCTTTTGTTCCCGCAATGTCTGAAGCACTACTCTTATATGCTGCTCGTGCTCCTCCTTACTGCGTGAGTAGATCAAAATGTCATCAATGAAGACAATGACAAATGAATCAATATATGGCCTGAATACCCTGTTCATTAAATCCATAAATGTTGTCGGGGCATTAGTTAAATCGAAAGTCATTACCAGAAACTCATAATGACCATATCTAGTACGGAAAGCAGTTTTCGGAACATCCAAATCTCGAATCTTCAACTGATGATACTGTGACCTCAAGTCGATCTTAGAGAACACCCTAGCACCCTGCAACTGGTCAAATAAGTCATTGATACGCGGCAACGGGTACTTGTTCTTAATAGTAACCTTTTTCAATTGGTGATAATCAATACACATTCGCATTGTGCCATCCTTCTTCTTCACAAATAATACCGTGCACCCCAAGGTGATACACTCGGTCTGACGAACCCTTTGGCTAGTAACTCCTCAAGTTGTTCTTTCAATTCTTTCGGAGCCATGCGATACGGTGAAATAGATATAGGCTGAGTATCTGGAGCCAAGTCAATACAGAAATCAATATCACGATCATGTGGCATACCTGGAAGATCTGAAGGAAATACATCGGAGAACTCCCGAACTACAGGCACTAAATCAATAGTCGGAGTCTCTGCGGTGGTATCCCGAACATAAGCTAGATAAGCTAAACAACCCTTCTCAATCATGTGTTGAGCCTTTATAAAAGAAATAATCCTATTAAATGAACTAACCGACGAACCCTTCCACTCCAGCCTAGGCAAAAATGGAATAGCCAAGGTAACAGTTTTGGTATGACAATCTAGAATAGCATGATATGGATATAACTAGTCCATACCTAGAATAATTTCAAAATCGGTCATCTCGAGCAATGAGAGATCTGCTCTAGTTTCACAACCACATAATGTAATAATACAAGACCGGTAGATCCGGTTCACAATAACAGAATCGCCTACAAGAGTGGACACATAAATAGGAGTACTCAAGGACTCACGAGAAACACCCAGGAATGGAGCAAATAGAGATGACACATATGAATACGTGGATCCTAGATCAAATAATACTGAGGCATTCTTGCCACAAACATAAATAATATATGTAATCATAACATCTGAGGCCTCTGCATTTGGTCTAGCCGGAAAAGCATAGAACCAAGCAGGAGCGCCAACTGGATGGCCTCCGCTTGGCTGACCTCTACCTCTAGGACGACCCCTACCCACCTGTCCTCCACCTCTTGGTGGTCGGACTACTGGTGGAGCAACTGGACCGGTAAGCATAGGCTGTTGACCCTGCAGTACTGGTCTACCCGGAAGCCTAGGGAAAAACCTCCACATGTGACTGGGATCCCCGCACTCGTAACAACACTTCGATGTGATGGGCTGCTGACTAAGTGTCTGGCCCTGGGGAAATGAATACCCACTGGGAGGACCCTGAATAGCTGGTGGGCGGTAAGAACTCTTTGGTATAGACCTAAGATAAGGTCACACTGGAGCACCTCGAGGAGGTGGTGGAGCTGGATATGGGGGCCTGTTGGACTGCCCTCTCACGAACTGACCTCTGCCCCCAGACGGAGCACCTCTGAACTCTCCAGAGTACCTGAACCGTTTATCTCTCATAATCTGCTCTCGACTCCGCTGACGTATACCCTCAATCCTCGGGCTATCTCTACAACTAGCTCATAAGAAGTACCTATTTCAACCTCTTGAGCCATAGTGACCTGAATACCAGTATGTAAACCAGCTATAAACCTTCGCACTCTCTCCGCCTAAGTAGGGAGTATCATAAGTGCATGGCGAGATAATTCAGAGAACCTCGCCTCATAATCGGTCACTAACATCTGACCCTGCTGGAGCTGCTCAAACTGAAACCGCAACTCTTCCCTCTGGGAGGGTGGAATATACCTGTCCAGGAAGATACGGGTGAACCTGTCCCAAGTCATAGGAGGAGAATCTGCTGGTCTGCCAAGAATATAAGACTGCCACCATCTACGGGCCCTGCCCTCTAGCTGAAAAGTAGCGAAGTCAACCCCATGAGATTCCAATATCCTTATGGTGTGCAGTCTGTCCCTGCAATGATCAATGAAGTCTTGTGGATCCTCATGTTGCTCACCCCCAAAGACAGGAGGATGTAGTCTAGTCCATCGGTCCAATAGTTTCTGAGGATCGGCGGCTACAGCTGGCCTGGGCTCAGGTGTAACTGCTGCCACTGGCTAGGCTCCACCCACGGGTAGTGCACCCTGGGTCTGATATACAACAACTGCTTGTCCATGAGCCTGTGCGGTAGGGGTCTGTGCTCCCCCGCCCCCCTAAGATGTGGCTGGGTCTGCCGGAAATAAACCGGCCTGAGTCATATTGTCCATGAACCGCATCATACGACCCATAACATCCTGAAATCCCGGTGCAGATGTGAAATCCACCGGAGCTGGCTCTACCACAGGTACCTCATCATGTTCCTCAACAATGGGGTTCTCTGCTGGACCCACTGGCGGCATAACTGGAACAGTCCTGGGATGTCCTCGCCCTCTACCACGGGCTGGATCCCTCCCTCGGCCTCTGCCTCGGCCTCTAGCAACTGGGGGAGTAGCTCTTCCCTGGTCTGGAACCTCATTTGAGCGCGTTCTCACCATCTGTGAGAGAATAAGAGAAGGATATATATTACTACTTTAATTGCACGATGGAATATGAAGTAAGGTAGTTTCCCAACACCCTATAGCCTCTCGGAGATAAGTACAGATGTCTATGTACCGATCCGCAAGACTCTATTAGACCTGCTCATAACTTGTGAGACCTACGTGAACCTAGTGCTCTGATACCATGTTGTCACAATCCAGTTCCACCTATAGGTCGTGTGGCGCCCAACACTATAGCTAGGCAAGCCAACTAATAAATTAAACATATATCGATAAAATTTAAATCCAAGAAAAATATAATACCAAATTCTACCAATGTGTGTGCCAAGACCTGGTGTCACAAGTGTATGAGCATCTAGTAGATTATACAAAACTTCTAATACTGTCTGAAATAAAAATAGATAAAATGAAAAGTACAAGGAGAGACACTAGTAGTTGCAGAACGGCTCAGAAAGGCAGCTCACCACTATGCCCCTAGATAACGTGAGTGTAAGACGATAGTTCCCCCACTAGTACTTGCCTCAGGTCCTGCACAAAAAGTGCAGCAAGTGTAGTATGTGTACGTAAGCAACGTGTACCCAGTAAGTATCAAGCCTAATCTTGAAGTGGTAGAGATGAGATGGTAGACTTTGACACTCACTATGGTCAATAATAATAATTGAAATACAACTAGAATATCTAAATCAGCATGATTCACATAATTTACAATAATTTATTTAACCACCAGAAATAATCAAATTCTTTCAAATGCAACAATTCTCAATATATTAATTAAATTCCTTCAATTCAAATAATTTCCAATTTATCAATTAATCTCATTTACATGAATAAAAATTAATTCCTTAACAAGAAGGCATAATAATTCATTAAATTTCAAGGATTTTCCAATTTATCAATTAGCTTCGCAAGCTGAAATAAGCTATTAAAGTATTGTGTGATTATTATTATTAAGCACGATTTATGCTGAGGGCGTACGGCCCAATCCAGAGTGTCGTGTACACTGCCGAGGGACGTGCGGCACGATCCATAGATGAATCTATCCTGCCGAGGCATTCGGCCCGCTGCACAAGAAAGGAGGACATTTTCTTATGTATCTCCGGAATGAGAGTATATTTATTATAAGATAAATTCAGAAGGAAGAACAATTTCTCTTAACAATTAATTGACTTAAACAGAAAATAAGGTATATGAGATTTCCATCCTTTAATATTTTTACCTAACAATTCACAATATATATATATATATACCAAATAATATTAATTAAACAAAATATAATTTACACAAGTAATTCATGCTTCGAGTCCTAAACTACCCGGACTTTAGCATTAATAGTAGCTACGCACGGACTCTCGTCACCTCGTACGTACGTAGCCCCCACAATTAGAAATAATTATTTAATTTTTAATCACCTATGAGGAAATTTCCCCCTCACAAGATTAGACAAGAGACTTACTTCGTCTTGCTCCAATTTAATCCACTAAAAATCCTTTTCCACGATTATCCAACTCTGTCTCGCTCGAATCTAGCCAAAATAATTCGATACAATCATTAAAAATTATTGGAATCAATTCTATAAAAAAAAATACTACATTTTCAATAAAAATTTAGAAATTAATAAAAAAATTCGTCTGTGGGGCCCACATCTCGAAATCCGGCAAAAGTTATGAAATATGAACGCCCGCTCAACCACGAGTCTACCCATACCAAAATCACTAAATTCCGATAAAAATTCGGCCCTCAAATCCTCAAATCTATCCAAGAGGGTTTTCAAACTTTTCCAACTCAATTCACCAATTAAATGATAAAAATAGTGATGGGTTCGGGTAATTTAACCAATATTGAGTTAAGAACACTTACCCCGTTGTTTTCTCTGAAAATCTCCCAAAAATCGCCTAAATCCGAGCTCCAAATCGTTAAAAATGGAAAATCCCATTTTCAGAACTTAAACTCTTTGCCCAGTGATTTCTTCTACGCGATTGCGAACTTCCTCACGCGATCGCGTAGCACAAATTTTACTGCCCAAACATTAACCCTACGCGATAGCATCGAGTCCCACGCGATCGCGATGCACCAGGTTCCGACTCTACGCGATCGCATGCCTCTTCACGCGATCGCGTAGCACAATGCATGGCCCAGCTTCCTCTCAAATTTTCCCTACGCGATCGCAAACAATGACACATGATCGCGATACACACACTGGCCAATCCTACGCGAACGGGGACGTATCCACGCGATCGCAGTGAACAAATTCCCAGCAGCCTAAATTAACCCTACGCGATCGCAACCCCATTCACGCGATCGCGTAGAACAAATCCACCTCTGCCTAAATTACTCTACGCGATCACAGACCAACTTATGCGATCGCGTATAAGGAAATCAGAAGAAAATACCAGCAGTTATCAGCAGTGTTCCAAAGGCCAAAAGTGATCGGTTAGTCGTCCGAAACTCACCCGAGCCCCTCGAGACCTCGACCAATTATACCAACAAGTCCCAAAACATCATACAAACTTAGTTGAACCCTCAAATCACACCAAACATCGATAAAACCACGAATCACCCCCCAATTAAAGCTTAATGAAACTTAAGATTTCCAACTTCTACATTATGTACCGAAATCTATCAATTCAAGTCCAATTGACCTCAAATTTTTGCACACAAGTCATAAATGATATAACTGAGCTATGTAAATTTTCGGAACTGGATTCCGACCTCGATATCAAAAAGTCAACTCCCCGGTCAAACTTCCAAACTTAAATTCCTATTTTAGCCATTTCAAGCCTAATTTAACTACGGACTTCCAAATAAAATTTCGAACACGCTCCTAAGTCCAAAATCACCATACGGAGCTGTTGGAATCGTCAAAATTCTATTCATGAGTCGTTTTCTCAAAAATGTTGACCGAAGTCAAACTTGGCCTCTTAAAGTCAACTTAAGGAACCAAGTGTTCCGATTTCAATCCAAACACTTCCAAATCCCGAACCAACCATCCCCGCAAGTCATAAATCATTAAAAGCACATACGGGAAGTTTTATTTTAGGGAACTAGGTTCTAAAAGTTAAAATAACCGGTTGGGTCATTACAACAACTGTCCAGAAATAAGAATAAATAGTGCAAAACGAAAACTTGAAAGTGACTCCGAAGCCTGCGAACGTAGTAGCAGGTTTACCTTGAGTCTCCACAGCAACGACCCGCGCAACTACTAACGAACAAATGCATGGATCTACACAAAAATGTGCATAAGTGTAGAACGAGCGCACCACAGCGGTACCCAGTAAGTATCAAGACTAACCTCGGTGGAGTAGTGACGAGGAACATTCAAGATACCCACTGGTCTAATAAACTGAACAAGTATAAGTATAGAAACAATAGAAATATGATATCTACATAAAGACTATGCAATATGGCTCACAATACAGAAATTTCAATAAGAAAGGAAACAACAAGTATCAACGGAATACCATAAAAATGACACAGAAAAATGAATGGAACACAACCAAAATTCGGAATCACAAATACAACAAGGACAAGTAATAACTCGGCAACTACAACCGCTTTCACATCATGTTTTAGTCAACAAACTCCATGAGGTACCGAACCTCGGACAAATCACAACTCACAGGTCTCAAAACCTGAACCCTAACACTTGGCATCCTGTGCCATCATAACCGCATTGACGACTCACGTGCCAATAGAGCCATTCTCACGTAGAAGATAAGTAAAAAAAGGGTGAGCATCTATGCTCAACAATATCAAGAACACCTCTTATCCGATAAGAGTGCTTAACTACGTGTATGCTTATGCAAGTATCCTACCATAGTCCATACCAGCAAATAAGCATAAAGAAAAAGAACGGACAGCACGTAGAATATTTTCTCACAGCTTTCACAAGATAAAGCTCACACAGGTATGTATACCACTTCACAAATATCAACAACAAGAATGCCCCCAGGCCACAAATCAATCCCTGACACAGCCCACCTTGTCTCGCCACGTGTGCAATAATAAAGTAAGTGCCCGCCTTGTCTCGCCACACGTGCAACCCCCTATATATATATATATATATATATATATATATATATATATATATATATATATATATATATCCCGCCTTGTCACGCCGCATGTGCAAATATCAATAATAATAATAGCACGGTAGAAACCTCGTGCAACCCCATAACAACAACCGTACGGCAGAAACCTCGTGCATCACAATAATAACAATCGCACGACAGAAACCTCGTGCATTACCGTAACAATTACAACAGCAACAATGACAATAATACAAAGTACGACAAGTAAATCAACTCAAGAACTTTAAATCACAAAGAAACGGTAGAACCAATTCACAAGGAATAACCACAGTAAAGAATACTAGGCGTAAAGAGAACAGCTCAACAAGGGAAAACTAATATGTAGCAACGATCCAAAAGCAGCTCATAGCCTCAATTAAGACTGAACAATTATAGGATGAGATAATAATAATTCCAAATAAAGATAAGCAGTTATGAAAAGATAGCATGACAATAGAGGAGGTAAAATCTTCAATTAAGTCAAATAAGAGTCAAATAGGCAATAAGAGTGAATCCTGAAGCAATTAATTCTAATTAAAGCATGTAGAGGTTAAACTAGTAAATAGGAACTTAATCATATTAAGAACAACTTCATACTCAGTGAATATAAGGACCTAGGAATCTTAAAAGGCCAACTTTCCACAAATAAGTCCAAGCACGCACTCGTCACCTCGCGTACATGGACTATAATCAACATAGAAGACTCAAATCCTAAGAGGAAATCCCCCACACAAGGTTAGGCAAGATACTTACCTCGAACCAAGCTCGATCAGTCCGTAAGAATGCCCTTTTCTTGATTATCCGACTTCGAATGGCCCAAATCTAGTCAAACACAATTGCATATCATGAATACAACCATAATAGACTCATCTAATTAATGAAATCAATACTTTAACAAAAATTCCGAAATTCACCCTAAAAGGTCGACCCGGGCCCACATCTCGGAATCGGGTAAAAGTCACAAAATACGAACACTCATTCACTCACGAGTTCACTCATACCAAAATTATCCAAATCCAATGTTTAAATCCCAATCAAAACTCAGAAATTTGATTGAAGAACGTTTCCCCACATTTTCCCAACTTTTCAACCCAAATCCAAAATTAAATAGAGAAAATAACTATAGATTAATGGAATACAATCAAAAACGAGTTAGGAATCATTACCCCAAAGCTTCCTCTGAAAATCCCTCGAAAAATCGCCAAATTCCGAGCTCTCAAGTCCAAAAACGAAGAATGAAATCAAACCCTCGAATTTCTCTTTTCTGCCCAGGCGTGACCGCACCTGCGACATAATTAGCCGCATCTGCGCAACCGCAGGTGCGCATGTCCAACCGCACATGCGCTTCCTCTCACTTCTGCATCCCAGAATCCGCTTCTGCGGAGCAGCTGATGCGCACAAATTCTCTGCACCTGCGGAGACTGCCAAGTCCAGCTCTTCTCGCATCTGCGCCTCCATCTTCACACCTGCAACCATCGCACCTGCGCCCAAGGTCCGCAGGTGTGGTTACACCAAAACGCAGACCTCTTCACAACCACGAAAAACCATCTGAAACTCGTTCGAAACACCCCACCCCCCACCCCCCGGGACCCTGTCCAAGCATACAACCAAGTTCCATAACCTAACACGGACTCGCTCGAGGTCTCAAATCACATCAAATGATGCTAAAATCACGAATCACCCTCCAAATTCAAACTTAAAAAACTTAAAACTTCAAATTTCCACAACTAATGCCGAAACCTATCAAATCATGTCCGAATGACCCCAAATTTTGCACACAAGTCATAATTGACATTACGGACCTACTCCAATTTCCAGAATCAGAATCTGACCCCGATATTAAAATTTTCACTACCGGTCCAAATCTCCAAAAATTCGACTTTCGCCATTTCAAGCCTAAATAAGCTACGGACCTCAAATTCACAGTCCGAACACGCTCCTAAGTCCAAAATCACTCAACGGAGCTAACGGAACCGACGAAACTCCATTCCGGAGTCATTTTCACACAGTTCCTACTACGGTCAAAATTCTAAGACTTAAACTTCTATTTTAGGGACTAAGTGTCCCAAATCACTCTGAATTATCTGGTAACTGAATTCAACCACGCACGCAAGTCAATACACATAATACAAAGCTGCTCATGGTCTTATGCCGCCGAACGGGACTTAAATTCTCAAAATGACCGGTCGGGTCATTACATCATTCCCCTCTTAAACAAACGTTCGTCCTCGAATGTGCCAAGAATCGCCTCGAAGTCTTCAAATCACTGAAGGCACAAATTCAACATACACCCGCGGGGGACCCCACGTCACCCCAATCCACGTCAGCCTGACGACACCATCCCAACTGTAATTTATCCTTTCTATCAACACTGATAAGCCTTAGAGTCAAAATTCTCACCTTTCATTTATCTTCAAAAGACCCGATTCAAAATCCATAACAGGTATCAGTCTCAACCAGCTGGAACAACTCATGCCTACACCCTCAAGGTATGACCACTCAACATGACACACCACATATAGGCCCATGATAACATTTCTGATCACAATAGATGCCCATAGTCAAAACCAGCACCAGCAATTAGCCTCATATCCGTTAGAATCCGGTTTCAAACTTCCACAACACTAACAATGATTCAAGAAATACGTAGACCTCATAACCATACACCTGGATCAACAAGTCACAACTGACACCACCGGGCACACACCCCGCAAGCTAAAACTCAAGAAGCACATAACGAAAATGATCGAATATATAAAGAGAGACACATAAGAGAAATATCAAACAAGCCCAACATGCACAACTCTCTAACAGTACCATACTACGAATCAATTTAAAAGGAAAATCAAAGTACATGAACAAATCATAAGGATCTCATCCTGGTATAACCTTCCACCGCAGCATACAGCCCGACTCAAACATATCAAAACACATAGAATCGCGAGGGTTTCACCCTCAACTCTGAATCACAAGCCGAATACACATCATACCAATTGAATTCATCCACTAACTCAGTTCTTCCAATAAAATCACAACACTTACTGAACTCTCACCCCGGTAGAGTATCAAATCACAAATCGTAATTAATTACTTAGGAATCACATCAAATCTATAATAATGGACAACATGAATTCACTTCTAGTCTTGTAACTTTCAATAATGAATTAAAACAACAATAGACACGGATATCACTCATAGAATCTCCCAACAGGGGCAAATACATAAACATAATACTAAGTCATGAACTCACCCATAGGTGGGACAACAAATAGGGGAACTCGCCCCGATAAGCAGAACCGAATCAAAATACGAATGGTGCCCCTCTGTAACAAATCAAAAGCATACATGTATGACATCATCTGGCGTAGTGGCCTCAAGCCTACTATATGAGATACATCAACGGGATGGGCATTCCTGTGATGACCCAAAATGTCATCTTTAAATTAAATAAGTAATTTTGTGTTCTAAGACCTCAAAAAGCACTATTTATCATTCATATACTTGTTTGCGCAGTCCGTACAATTTTTCGAAAAGCTTTTATGTGAAAAATAGATTAAAATATGAAATAGATCTTTAAAACTCAACTGAAATGACTTTGGTCAATATTTTTAGCAAACGGACTCGGATTAGTATTTTGACAGTTCCGGTAGGTCCGTATCATGATTTGGGACTTGGGCATATGCCCAGAATCGAATTCTGAGGTCCCTAACCCGAGATATGGAATTTTGAGGGAAAATTTAAAAGTTTGAAACCTTAATAATTTTTAAGAAGTTAATGATGTTGAATTTATTGACACCGGGTCCGTATTTTGGTTCTGGAGCCCGGTATAGGTCCACTATAATATTTATGACTTGTCTGCCGAATTTGGTGAGAATCGGAGTTGATTTAACGTGATTCGGACGTCCGATTGTGAAAATATAAGTTTTAAAGTTTTCTTGAAAATTTCATTCGATTTGGGGTTCAATTTCGTAGTTCTAGCTGTTATTTTGATGATTTGATCATGCGAGCAAGTTTGTATGATATTTTAGGACTTGTGGGCATGTTTGGTTTGGAGCCCCGAGGGCTCGGGTGAGTTTCGGATACTCAACGGGCCATTTTGGATTTAAGAAAGATGGCATATTTCTGGTGTTCTGTTGCAGAATTTTTACTCATCGCGATCGCGTGAAGTCGTTCGCGATCGCGTAAGGCAAACTGAGAGGTCAGCCAAAGTGGCTCTTCGTGTTCGCGGATTTGAGGATGTGATCGCGTAGAGGTGTGAAGTGGTGCTTCGCGAATGCGTGGACTAGGTTGCGTTCGCATAGAGTTAAAGAGGCTAAAGCTGAGCCACGCACTTACTTATCGTGATCGCGTGAGGTCGTTCGTGATCGCGTAAGCCTGTGAGCCAAAGTATCGCGTTCGCGTGGCGTTCTACGCGTTCGCGTAGAGTAAATTTTTGGGGCAGCAAAGTAGAGCTTCGCGATCACAAGGCTATTCATGCGATCGCGATTAAGAAAAATTGGGCAGCCAAAAATGTGCTCCGCGATCGCGAAGCAATGTACGCGATCGCGTAGGGTAAAATTTGGGCAAACAGAACGCAAGTTCTGGAAAATGGGATTCGTCCCATTTTCAACCCTTTTCCATTTTTGAGCTCGGGTAAGGCGAATTATGGGCGATTTTAACGGGAAAACATTGGGGTAAGCGTTCCATATCCTATATTGATTATATTTAATGATTCTATACTCATTTAGATCATAAATCCGTGAATTTATGGAAGAAAAAATAGATTTTTATAAAATCTTCCAAAAAAGAAAATTTAAGATTTGAAGGTCCATTTGACATCGGAATTGGATAATTTTTGTATGGTTGAACTCGTAGCGGAATGGATGTTCGGATTTCACGAGTTTTTTTCGGGATTTGAGACGTGGGTCTCACTATCGAATATTTAAATGAATTTCAGATTTTATCCGGAAAATTAGTAAATTCATATGGAATTAATTCCTATGATTCGTATTGAGTGTATCGAATTGTTTGTGAATAGATTTGAAGCTTTTGGAGACAAGTTTAAAAGGAAAAGTTGTGGTCGAGTAATTGATTGGAATTTGCAAAGCGAGGTAAGTGTCGTGGTTAACCTTAACTTGAGGGAATAGAACCCTTAAACTATTTGTTATGTGAAATGCATGTGAACGACGTATAGGCGAGGTGACGAGTGTCTATACGTCGTCAAATTAATTCTTTTGCATATTTACTTGAAAAATCATAAATTATTTTAATCATGAATTAATTATTATAATAATTGTTTCTTTCCTATTCTTTGACAAATATTAATTCTTGAATTCCTGCAATAATTGTTACATGCTATTTGATTTATGTGTATTAATTGCTACTTGACATTTAGCATATTTAACATTAAACTGCCTATTTTCTCCCTGATTTCCTAAATAAATTGCTATTTGTCATTGTTTGTTTCATAATTAATTCATAATTATTGTATGCTTGTTATCTTAAAAACTTTATATTAATTGTTGCATTCATTGGGGTAATTTCTTCTATAAGAATTGGTAAATGAATATATTGGAGGAGCGGGTTACATGCCGCAATAGAATTGATTGAAATGAATATATTGGAGGATCGGGTTGCACGCCGCAACAGACTTATTAAAAGTCCATATTGGAGGATCGGGCTGCACGCCGCAACAGACTTATTAAAAGTTCATATTGGAGGATCGGGTTGCACGCGCCAACAGACTTATTTAAAAGTCAATTGATTAAAATGAATATATTGGAGGATCGGGTTGCACGTCGCAACAGACTTGATTAAAATGAATATATTGGAGGAGTGGGTTACACACCGCAACAGAATTGAATATAAATATATTATGAGAGCGGGTTGCACGCTGCAACGGAAATTGATGGAAATGATAATTGGTTATGACTATTGAGTTGGCTTCAATTATTATAAATGAGTTACTTGATTTATTTCTATTATTTGTTGTTGTTGTTACTAATATTGCGTACAGGTTAATGTAAGTGACCCGCCTTAGCCTCGTCACTACTTCGTCGAGGTTAGGCTCAGCACTTACCAGTACATGGGGTCGGTTGTACTGATACTACACTCTGCACTTCTTGTGCAGATTTCGGAGTTGGTCCCAGCGGCGTACTATAGACTTGCTCGGATTTCAGCTACTCAGAGGAGACTTGAGGTATAACTGCACGGCGTTCGCAGTTCTGAAGTCCCCGTCTACTGTATCTTAGCTGTGTGTTTATTTCCAGACAATTTTATTTTATTCACGCCCTTATTTGTATTATTCTAGAAGCTCGGGCACTTGTGACACCAATTCTGGGATTGTATTTAGACACCGTTGTTTTTATGGATTATTCACTACATTTCAGACTTTACTTCCGTATTTATTTCTTGATTATTAATAAATTTAAAAATTGTTTTAAAAGGGATAATATTATTCTAATGTTGGCTTGCCTAGCAAGTGAAATGTTAGGTGCCATCACGGTCCGAAGGTGGGAATTTTGGATCGTGACAGTTGGTATCAGGGAACTAGGTTACATAGGTCTCATGAGTCACGAGCAAGCTTAGTGGATTCTGAAGGATTGGTACGGAGACGTTTGTACTTATCGCTTAGAGGCTATGAAGTTTAGAAACAATATGACTTCTTTCTTCTTCTGTTGTGTGGTTTTATTCTATCATCGATAATTGAACCATTCTACTCTTATTCTCTCGCAGATGGTGAGAACACGCAATACCTCTACCGATGGATAGGGACCAGAGCCCCTGGTGGAAACTATGGCCAGGGGTAGAGGTCGAGGCCGAGGCAGAAGCAGAGGTAGAGCTCAGTCTAGAGCTCGAGAAGCTGCACCTGTTGTAGAATCTCAGATGGACCTTCAGGAGGAGGTTCCAGTTCAGAATGTACCAGTTGGACCAATTCAGGTCCCGGAAGGATTCATAGCCACTCCAGTACTTCAGGACGCTCTAGTCCGTTTAGTAAGTCTTATGGAGGGCGTGGCCCAGAATGGTACATTTCCAGTGACACCAGCCGTCTCACAGGCTGGGGGAGGAACACAAACTCCCACTACTCCCGCTCCGGAGCAGATGGCTCCCCAGAATCAGGCTCCAGCAGCCCCGCCAATTGGGGTAGTTCAGCCAGTTGTTGCAGCACAGACCGGTGATAGACCCGCCATGTCTTTTGAGGCCTTATTGAGACTATATAAGTTTACTAAGCTCTTTCTAATTCACTTCAGTGGTACACCTTCTGAGGACCCACAGGATTAACTTGAACGCTGCTACGAGGTGCTACGGAACATGGAAATAGTTGAGGCTAATGGGGTTGATTTTGCTGTATTTTAGATGACGGGTTCCGCCAAGATGTGGTGGAGAGATTATACATTGACTAGACCAGTTGGATTGCCTGCACTTACCTGGGAGCAGTTCTCTCAGCTATTTCTGGAAAAGTTCCTTCCTATCACACTGAGAGAGGATTTCCGCAAGCAATTTGAGCGTCTACAGTAGGGCAGTATGATTGTTACTCAGTATAAGTCCCGTTTTGTGTATTTGGCCCGCCATGCTCTCCTTTTACTACTTACTAAGGGAGAGAGAGTGAGGAGGTTTATTGAGGGACTCACTCACCCTATCAGGCTTCAGATGGCCAAGGAAACTGGAAGTGAGATTTCTTTTCAAGCGGTTGCTAATGTCGCGAGGAGGATCAAGATGGTTCTTACACGGGAGAGGAGGCAGAGGTCTGATAAGAGGCCTCGTCAGTTCGGTGGTTTCAGTGGTGCCTCATCTGGAGGCAAGTGTAATTTTGGCATGGGTCATCCTCCCAGACTATTTCACTTAGCACTTCATGCATCTCACGGTGCTGTATGGAGTCACGGTCCTATTATGCCGTACTCTGGGCAGCCAGCATTTAGTGCACATTCAGCTCCTATCAGTGCACCACCACTCCAGAGTTACTATAGTGGTTATCCGGCCCATTCGGGTCAGCTTCATCTTCAGCAGCCACAGCATCAGGATGGGTGTTATAAGTGAGGGAACATTGGTCATATCAGGAGGTATTGCCCTAGGTTGGCAAGTAACAGATCTCGGCAGGATTCTCGTGCCATCATACCGGCACTGGTTGCTTCACCTCCTACTCAGCCAGCTAGAGGTAGGGGTCAGGCAACTAGAGGTGGAGGTCAGGCCATTAGAGGTGGAGGTCAGGCCATTAGATATGGACGTCAGACCATTAGAGGTGGAGGCCAGCCAACTAGAGGCCGTCCCGGGGACACAATTCAGAGTGGTGGGGCTCAGCCCCGATTTTATGCTTTTCCATCTAGGCCTAAGGCAGAGTCATCTGATGTTGTGATCATAGGTATTATTCCAGTTTGCCATAGAGATGCTTCAGTTCTATTTGATCCAGGATCTACTTATTCCTATGTGTCCTCCTATTTTGCTTTATATTTGGTTGTGCCTTGTAATTCTCTGAGTGCTTCTGTGTGTGTATCTACACCGGTGGGAGACTCTGTTGTAGTAGATAATGTCTATCGTTCATGTGTGGTTACTATTGGTAGTCTTGAGACTAGTGTGGATCTTTTACTTCTTGATATAGTAGATTTTGATGTCATCTTAGGTATGGATTGGTTGTCCCCTTATCATGCTATATTGGATTGTCATGCCAAGATAGTGACCCTATCCATGCCGGGGTTACCTCGGTTAGAGTGGAAAGGAACTCCTGGTCATTCTGCCAGCAGGGTTATTTCTTATATGAAAGCTCGGCGTATGGTAGAGAAAGAGTGTCTAGCCTATTTGGCTTATATTCGCGATCCCAGTGCAGATGTTCCTTCTATGGACTCAGTACCAGTTGTTCGTGAATTTTCAGAAGTATTTCCTGCAAATTTTCCGGGGATGCCATCCGACAGAAATATTGACTTCTGTATTGATTTAGCACCGGGCACTCAGCCCATTTCTATCCCACCATATCGTATGGCCCCGCCGGAGTTGAAAGAATTGAAGAAGTAGTTACAATACCTACTTAATCAGGGATTTATTAGACCCAGTGTCTCGCCCTGGGGTGCACCAGTATTATTTGTAAAGAAGAAAGATGGTTCCATGCGGTAGTGTATAGATTATTGGTAGTTGAATAAGGCCACTATCAAAAAACAAATATCCGTTGCCAAGAATTGATGACCTATTTGATCATCTTCAGGGTGCCAAGGTATTTTCAAAGATCGATTTGAGGTCTGGTTACTATCAGTTGAAGATCAGGGCATCTGATGTCCCTAAGACAGCTTTTCGGACTCGATATAGGCATTACGAATTTCTAGTGATATCAATTGGGTTAACAAATGCCCCAGCGACATTTATAGATTTGATGAATCGGGTGTTCAAGCCCTATTTAGATTCTTTTGTAGTTGTATTCATTGATTATATCTTAATTTACTCCAGTAGTTGAGAGGAGCATGAGCAGCATCTTCGGAGTGTGCTTCAGACTTTGAAAAGTAATCAGTTATATGCTAAATTTTCAAAATGTGAATTTTGGTTAGACTCAGTTGCCTTTTTGGGGCATGTTGTATCGGCAGAAGGCATAAAAGTGGATCCTAAGAAGATTGAGGCTGTTCAGAATTGGCTTAGACCTACTTTAGTTACAGAGATCCAGAGTTTCCTAGGTTTAGCAGGTTACTATCGTCGGTTCGTGGAAGGGGTTTCATCTATAGCAAGCCCATTGACCAGACTGACCCAGAAAGGTGTCCCATTCAGATGGTCAGACGAGTGTGAGTTGAGCTTTCATAAGCTCAAGACTACTTTGACCACGGCGCCAGTATTGGTATTACCCACAGGTTCAGGATCGTATACGATACATTGTGACGCATCTCACATTGGGCTTGGCGCAGTATTAATGCAAGATGGCATGGTGATTGCATATGCGTCGCGGCAGTTGAAAGTTCACGAGAAGAATTATCATGTTCATGACTTAGAACTGGCAGGCATTGTTCACGCACTGAAGATTTAGAGGCATTACCTCTACGGTGTCTTGTGTGAGGCATTTACTGATCATCGTAGCCTTCAGTATCTGTTCAAATAAAAAGATCTTAATTTGAGGCAGAGAAGATGGTTGGAGTTGTTGAAAGACTATGATATCACCATTTTGTATCACCCCAGAAAGGCCAATGTGGTGGTTGATGCTTTGAGTAAAAAGGTTGTGAGTATGGGCAGCCTTGCGTATATGCCGGTTGGTGAGAGGCCATTAGCTGCAGATGTTCAGACATTGGCTAATCAGTTCGTGAGGTAGATGTTTTAGAACCCTGTCGGGTTCTAGCTTGCACAGTCACTCGGTTTTCTTTATATGAGCGCATCAGATATAGGCAGTATGATGATCCTCATTTACTTGTCCTTAAGGACACGGTGCGGCACGGTGGTGCCAAGCAGGTTGTTGTGGGGGAAGATGGAGTTCTGCGAATGCAGGGTCGTATTTGTGTGCCTAATGTTAACGGGCTTCGTGAATTAATTCTTGAAGAGGCACATAGCTCCAGGTATTCAATTCATCCAGGTACAGCCAAAATGTATCAAGATTTGCGGCAATATTATTGGTGGAGGAGAATGAAAAAGGATATAGTTGCATATATAGCTCGGTGTATGAATTGTCAGCAAGTTAAGTACGAGCATCAGAGACCCGGTGGTTTGCTTCAGAAGTTAGAAATTCCTGAGAGGAAATGGGAGCGTATCACTATGGATTTTGTTGTTGAACTCCCACGGACTCAGAGAAAATTTGACGTAGTTTGGGTCATTGTAGACAGGTTGACCAAGTCAGCACATTTCATTCCAGTGGCAGTTACCTATTCTTCAGAAAGGTTAGCTGAAATTTACATTCGTGAGATTGTCCGCCTTCACGGTGTGCCCGTGTCTATTATTTCAGATCGACGTACGCAGTTTACCTCATATTTCTGGAGTGTTGTACAGCGTGAGTTAGGCACGCGAGTTGAGTTGAGTACAGCATGTCATCCACAGACAGACGGACAGTCAGAGCACACTATTCAGATATTAGAAGATATGCTTCGTGCTTGTGTTATAGACTTTGGAGGTCCTTGCGATCATTTCTTCCACTTGCTGAGTTTGCTTATCATAATAGCTACCAGTCGAGCATTCATATGGCTCCATATGAGGCATTATACGAAAGGCGATGCCAATCTCCAGTTGGTTGGTTTGAACCGGGAGAGGCTCGGTTGTTGGGTACCGATTTGGTACAGGATGCTTTGGATAAGGTCAAAGTTAATCAGGATCGACTTCTACAGCTCAGTCTAGGCAAAAGATTTATGTTGACCGTAAGGTTCATGATATTGCATTCATGGTTGGAGAAAGAATATTGCTACGGGTTTCACCTATGAAATGTGTAATGAGGTTCGGAAAGAAGGGCAAGTTGAGCCCTAGGTATATCGGACCCTTTGAAATTCTTGAAAGGGTGGGTGAAGTAGCCTACAAGCTTGTACTACCACCTATTTTATCATCGGTTCATCCAGTGTTCCATGTGTCTATGCTCCGAAAATATCATGGTGATCCGCCCCATGTGTTAAATTTCAGCTCAGTCCAATTGGACAAAGATTTGACTTACGAGGAGGAGCCGGTGGCTATTCTAGCCCGGCATGTCCGACAGTTGAAGTCTAAGAGTTATCCTTAAGTTCTGGTGCAATGGAGAGGTCAACTGGTAAAGGCATCTACCTGGGAGTCCGAGTCGGACATGCAGAGTAAATATCCAAACCTTTTCTCCAACTCAGGTACTTTTTCTAACTCCGTTCGAGGATGAACATTTGTTTTAGAGGTGGAGAATATGATTACCCAAAATGTCATCATTAAATTAAATAAGTAATTTTGTGTTCTAAGACCTCGAAAAGAACTATTTATCATTCCTCGACTTGCGTGCACTCCGTACAATTTTTCGGAAAGTCTTTATGTGAAAAATGGATCAATGTTTCGACAGTTCCGATAGGTCCGTATCATGATTTGGGACTTCTGCGTATGCCGGAATCGAATTTCGAGGTCCCTAACCCTAGATATGGAATTTTGATGAAAAAATTAAAAGTTTGAAAGTTTAATTATTTTTAAGAAGTTACTTATGTTGGATTTATTGACACCGGGTCCATATTTTGGTTCCGGAGTCCGGTATAGGTCCATTATAATATTTATGACTTGTCTGCCGAATTTGGTGAGAATCAGAGTTAATTTGACGTGATTCGGATGTCTGGTTGTAAAAATGTAAGTTTTAAAGTTTTCTTGAAAATTTCATTCGATTTGGGGTTCAATTCGTAGTTCTAGGTGTTATTTTGGCGATTTAATCGCGCGAGCAAGTTCGTCTAATATTTTAGGACTTGTGGGCATGTTTGGTTTGGAGCTCCGAGGGCTCGGGTGAGTTTCAGATGCTCAACAGGCCATTTTGGACTTAAGAAAGATGGCAGATTTCTGGTGTTCTGTTGCGCAATTTTTACTTATCGTGTGAAGTCGTTCGCGATCGCGTTAGGCAAACTGAGAGGTCAGCCAAAGTTGCTCTTTGCATTTGTGAATTTGAGAATGCGATCGCGTAGGGGTGTGAAGTGGTGCTTCGCGAACGCGTGGACTAGGTCACGTTCGCGTAGAGTTAAAGAGGCTAAAGTTGAGCCACGCGCTTACGCATCGCGATCGCGTGAGGTCGTTCGCAATCGCGTAAGTTTGTGAGTAAAAGCATCGCGTTCGCGTGGCGTTCTACGTGTTCGCGTAGAGTAAATTTCTGGGACAGCAAATTAGAGCTCCGCGATCGCGAGGCTATTCATGCGATCGCGATTAACAAAAACTGGGCAGCCAAAAATGTGCTTCGCGATCGCATAGGGTAAAATTTGGGCAAACAGAACTTAAGTTCTGGAAAATGGGATTCGTCCCATTTTCAACTCTTTTACATTTTTGAGCTCGAGTAAGGTGATTTTTGGGAGATTTCATGGGAAAACATTGGGGTAAGTGTTCCTTATCCTATATTGATTATATTTCATGATTCCATACTCATTTACATCATGAATCCGTGAATTTATGGAAGAAAAATCAGATTTTTATAAAATCTTCCAAAAACAAAAATTTAAGATTTGAAGGTCCATTTGACATCGAAATTGGATAATTTTTTGTATGGTTGAACTTGTAGCGGAACGGGTGTTCGGATTTTGCGAGTTTTTCCGAGATTTGAGACGTGGGTCCCACTATTGAATATTTAAATAAATTTTGGATTTTATCTGAAAAATTAGTAAATTCATATGGAATTAATTCCTATGATTCGTATTGAGTATATCGAATTATTTGTGAATAGATTTGAAGCTTTTGGAGACAAGTTTAAAAGGAAAATTT
Organism: Nicotiana tabacum; assembly: GCF_000715075.1. Lineage (NCBI taxonomy): Eukaryota > Viridiplantae > Streptophyta > Magnoliopsida > Solanales > Solanaceae > Nicotiana > Nicotiana tabacum. The sequence goes on along the minus strand of NC_134094.1, from coordinate 133,042,047 downwards.
GTGGTTGAGTAATTGATTGGAATTTGCAAAGCGAGGTAAGTATCATGGTTAACCTTGACTTGAGGGAATAGAACCCTTAAACTATTTGTTATGTGAAATGCATGTGAACGACGTATAGGCGAGGTGACGAGTGTCTATACGTCGTCAAATTAATTGTTTGCATATTTTCTTGAAAAATCATAAATTGTTTTAATCATGAATTAATTATTATTATTATTATAATTGTACCTTTCCTATTCTTTGACAAATATTAATTCTTGAATTCCTGCAATAATTGTTACATGCTATTTGATTTATGTGTATTAATTGCTACTTGACATTTAGCATATTTAACATTAAACTGCCTATTTTCTCCCTGATTTCCTAAATAAATTGCTATTTGTCATTGTTTGTTTCATAATTAATTCATAATTATTGTATGCTTGTTATCTTAAAAACTTTATATTAATTGTTGCATTCATTGGGGTAATTTCTTCTATAAGAATTGGTAAATGAATATATTGGAGGAGCGGGGTGCACGCCGCAACATAATTGATTGAAATGAATATATTGGAGGATCGGGTTGCACGTCGCAACAGACTTATTAAAAGTTCATATTGGAGGATCGGGTTGCACGCCGCAACAGACTTATTGAAAGTCCATATAGGAGGATCGGGTTGCACACTGCAATAGACTTATTAAAAGTATATATTGGAGGATTGGGCTGCACGCCGCAACAGACTTGATTAAAATGAATATATTGGAGGAGCGGGTTACACGCCGCAACAGAATTGAATTTGAATATATTGTGAGAGCGGGTTGCACGCTGCAACGGAAATTGATGGAAATGATAATTGGTTATGACTGCTGAGTTGGCTTCAATTATTATAAATGAGTTACCTGATTTATTTCTATTATTTGTTGTTGTTACTAATATTGCGTACAGGTTAATGTAAGTGACCCGCCTTAGCCTCGTCACTACTTCGTCGAGGTTAGGCTCAGCACTTACCAGTACATGGGGTCGGTTGTACTAATACTACACTCTACACTTCTTGTGCAGATTTCGGAGTTGGTCCCAGCGGCGTACCATAGACTTGCTCGGATTTCAGCTACAAATAGGAGACTTGAGGTATAACTCCATGGCGTCCGCAGTTCTTAAGTCCCCGTCTACTTTACTTTAGCTGTGTGTTTATTTCCAAACAGCTTTATTTTATTCACGCCCTTATTTGTATTATTCTAAAAGCTCGTGCACTTGTGACACCAATTCTGGGATGGTATTTAGACATTGTTGTTTTTATGGATTATTCACTACATTTTAGACTTTACTTCCACATTTGTTTCTTGATTATTAATAAATTTAAAAATTGTTTTAAAATGAATAATATTATTCTAATGTTGGCTTGCCTAGCAAGTGAAATGTTAGGCGCCATCAAGGTCCGAAGGTGGGAATTTCGGGTCATGACAATTCCCCTCTTGGGCGCTCTCTACTCGCCTGAATACCCCGTTGTGACACATTTGTCCGAAGTCTAGGACAATCTCTTACCCTATGGCCGATATCTCCACACTCGGAGCAACCTCTCTGCCGATGTGGCTGTGGGAACTATGCGGTACATGTACTCTGAGTCCTATGAGTACCTGAAATACTGTGCGAAGCCTGAAGTGCAAACTGAACTGGATGACCCACAAAACCTCTACCATGTCGTACCTGCCTCCAAAATAAGGACCAGTAGATCTCTCTGGTCTACGAGGCCTCCTCCCCTCCCTTCCCTCTCTCTCCAGTCTCATGTACTCTCTCTCATGGCCCCGCCTGTCCTCTCTCCTGATCCCACATGCCCTCTACACGGTGAGTGATCCCTACCACCTGCTGAAACAAAACATCTGACTCTAACTCCCGAGCCATGCTGAACAGAATATCATGCATGAGTCCCTCAATGAATCTACAGACACGCTCTCTAACTGAGGCGACCAAAGCAGGTGCATGCCTGGCCAAATCACTGAATCTCACGGCATACTCTGACACTGACATAGTTCCCTAGCGCAGCTGCTCAAACTCCGTGCGCCATGCATCTCGAAGGGACTGAGGTACAAACTCTCTCAGGAACATCTCTGAAAACTGAACCCATGTAAGTGAAGCTGACTCGGCTGGGCTACCCAACTCATATTCCCGCCACCACTAATAAGCCTCTCCCCTGAGCTGAACATAGTAAAATTAACCTCGCCTGTCTCCACAATACCCATAGAACGAAGAATGCGGTGACACTCCTCTAGAAAACCATGTGCACTCTCTGAAGTCAAACCACTGAATGTAGGAGGGTCATATTTCTTGAACCTTGCAAGTCTAAGTTGCTCTTCCTCAGATGCTGCTGCCCTGACCACGGGCTGAACTGGAACCACAGTCTATGTCACCATGATACTTAGAACCTGACCAACATGAACTCACTGCTCTAGGGTGTAGGTAGCGAGAGTCTGGGTTCCTCCCCCGGTCTGTGAAGTAGCTGGTGCAACCGGAATCAACCCCGCCTGAGCCAATGTACCAAACATGCTCAAGAACTGTGCTAAGGTCTCCTAAAGTCTAGGGGTAACAATAGGCGCCTCCGATACCTGCTCCCCAACTGGAACTACTGGCGGCTCCTCAACTGCTGCTCTGGTAGGTGCTCTGGCTGCAGCACTTACTCCTCGTCGGCCTCCGCCTTTAGCGATACCTGCTTCAGGAGCAGCATCGTCGATAACTGCAGCTCGTGTCCTCACCATCTGTAAGAGAACGGAATTATAAAAGTTCAAACTCTAAAATCAATAAGCTCGCACGATAGGATTGAAAGAAATGAGATTGTCCTAATAGTTCTGTAGCCTCTCGAAGATAAGTACAGACGTCTCTATACCGATCCGCAAGACTCTACTAAACTCGCTTATGACTCGTAGCACCTATGAACCTAGAGCTCTGATACCAACTTGTCACGACCCAATTTCCCCTCTGTTTGGGTATCGTGATGGCACCTAGTCTTAGGGACTAGGTAAGCCTAACATTAATTGAAACAACAACATTATTCAAATAGAAATATCCTATAATTTCCAAAACCTGTAGTACAAGTCATAAGCTCTATAGAGTCTCTACTAGAAAACTTCAAAAATACAACTGTCCAAAAATAAGAATAAACAATGCAAAACGAAAACTTGAAGGTGACTCTGAAGCCTGCGAATGCAGTAGCAGGTTTACCTTGAGTGTCCACAGTAACGACCCGCGAAGCTACTAATGAACAAATGCCTAGATCTGCACAAAAATGTGCAGAAGTGTAGAATGAGCGCACCACAGCTATGCCTAGTAAGTATCAAGACTAACCTCGGTGAAGTAGTGACGAGGAACAGTCAAGACACCCACTGGTCTAATAAACTGAACAAGTATAAGTATAGAAACAACAGAAATATGATATCTACATAAAGACTATGCAATATGGATCACAATACAGAAATTTCAATAATAAAGGAAACAACAAGTGTCAGCGGAATACCATGAAAATGACATAGAAAAATGAATGGAACATAACCAAAATCCGGAATCACAAATACAATAAGGACAAGTAATAATTCAGCAACTACAATCGCTTTCACATGAGGTTTTAGTCAACAAACTTCGGTACCGAACCTCGGACAAATCACAACTCACGGGTCTTAATACCTGAACCCTAACACTTGGCATCCTGTGCCATCATAACACCTCATAACCGCACTGACGACTCACGTTCCAATAGACCCATTCTCATGTAGAAGGCAAGTAAAAAAGGGTGAGCATCTATGCTCAATAATATCAAGAACACCTCTTATCCGATAAGAGTGCTTAACTACGTGTATGCTTGGGTAAGTGTCCTAACATAATCCATATCAGCAAATAAGCATAAGGGAAAAAGAACGGACAGCACGTAGAATATTTTCTCACAGCTTTCACAAGATAAAGCTCACACAGGTACGTATACCACTACACAAATATCAACAACAAGAATGCCCCCAGGCCATAAATCATCGCAAATCAATCCCTAACACAGCCCACCTTGTCTTGCCACGTGCGCAATAATAAAGTAAGTGCCTACCTTGTCTCGCCACACGTGCATAATAATATTTCCACCTTGTCTTGTCACACGTGCAACCCCCATATTTATCTCGCCACATGCGCAACCCACATATATATATACATATCCCGCCTTGTCACGCCGCATGTGCAAATATCAATAGTAACAATAGCATGGCAGAAACCTCGTGCAACCCATAATAACAACCGCACGACAGAAATCTCGTGCATCATAATAATAACAACCGCACAACAGAAACCTCGTGCATTACCACAAAAATTACAACAATTACAATGACAATAATACAAAGTATAATAAGTAAATCAACTCAAGAACTTTAAATCACAAAGAAACTGTAGAACCAATTCACAAGGAATAACCACAGTAAAGAATGCTAGGCGTAAAGAGAACAGCTCAACAAGGGAAAATTAATATGTAGCAACGATCCCACAATATACATTTCAACAACGGGGAATCTAACACTAATCAAATAATTCCAAATAAAACAAGTCTACTAAGATATAGGATATCTAAAACTTCTCTTAAGGTTGAGGAATTACGATGGATATTCAACAATTCAATTAAGGATAAGCAGCGGAAAGATAATCATAGCCTCAATTAAGACTGAACAATTATAGGATGAGATAATAATAATTCCAAATAAAGATAAGTAGTTATGAAAAGATAGCATGACAATAGAGGAGGTAAAATCTTCAGTTAAGTCAAATAAGAGTCAAATAGGCAATAAGAGTGAATCTTGAAGCAATTAATTCTAATTAAAGCATGTAGAGGTGAAACTAGTAAATAGAAACTTAATCATATCAAGAACAACTTCATACTCAGTGAATATAAGGACCTAAGAATCCTAAAAGGCCAACTTTCCACAAATAAGTCCGAGCACGCACTCGTCACCTCGCGTACATGGACTACAATCAACATAGAAGACTCAAATCCTAAGGGGAAATCCCCCACACAAGGTTAGGCAAGATACTTACCTCGAACCAAGCTCGATCAGTCCGTAAGAATGCCCTTTTCTCGATTATCCGACTTCGAATGGCCCAAATCTAGCAAAACACAATTGCATATCATGAATACAACCATAATAGACTCATCTAATTAATGAAATCAATACTGTAACAAAAATCCCGAAATTCACTCTAAAAAGTCGACCCGGGCCCACATCTCAGAATCGGGTAAAAGTCACAAAATACAAATACGCATTCACTCACGAGTTCACTCGTACCAAAATTATCCAAATCCGATGTCTAAATCCCAATCAAAACTCAGAAATTTGATTGAAGAACTTTTCCCCCATTTTCCCAACTTTTCAACCCAAATCTGAAATTAAATGGAGAAAATAACTATAGATTAATTGAATACAACCAAAAACGAGTTAAGAATAATTACCCCAAAGCTTCCTCTGAAAATCCTTCAAAAAATCGCCAAATTCCGAGCTCTCAAGTCCAAAAACGAAGAATGAAATCAAACCCTCGAATTTCTCTTTTCTGCCCAGGCGTGACCGCACCTGCGACATAATTAGCCGCATCTGCGCAACCGCAGGTGCGCATGTCCAATCGCACATGCGCTTCGTCTCGCTTCTGCGTCCCAGAATCCGCTTCTGCGGAGCCGCTGATGCGTACAAATTCTCCATACCTGCGGAGACTGCCAAGTCCAGCTCTTCTCGCACCTACACCTCCATCTTCGCACCTGCGCCCAAGGTCCGCAGGTGCGATTATACCCGAACGCAGACCTCTTCACAACCACGAAAAACTATCCGAAACTCGTCTGAAATATACCTCGGGCCCCCGAAACCCCGTCCAAGCATACAACCAAGTTCCATAACCTAACACGGACTCGCTCAAGGTCTCAAATCATATCAAACGATGCTAAAATCACGAATCACCTTCCAAATTCAAACTTAAAGAACTTGAGACTTCAAATTTCCACAACCGATGCCGAAACCTATCAAATCATGTCCGAATGACCCCAAATTTTGTACACAAGTCATAATTGACATTACGGACCTACTCCAATTTCCGGAATCAGAATCAGAACCCGATATCAAAATTTTCACTACCGGTCCAAATCTCCAAAAATTTGACTTTCGCCATTTCAAGCCTAAATAAGCTACGGACCTCAAATTCACAGTCCGGACACGCTCCTAAGTCCAAAATCACCCAATGGAGCTAATGGAACTGACGGAACTCCATTCCGGAGTTGTCTTTATACAGTTCCGACCACGGTCAAAATCTTAAGACTTAAGCTTCCGTTTTAGGGACTAAGTGTCCCAAATCACTGTGAATCATCCGGTAACTGAATTCAACCACGCACGCAAGTCAATACACATAATAAAAAGATGCTCAGGGCCTTATGCCGCCGAACGGGACTTACATTCTCAAAACGACCGGCCGGATCGTTACACAAATCCTCTAATTGGATGCTCTTCTTCGTTTTAGGCACAAAGCAAGAAGTCACTAAATGTTGGATCTATTTTTAATTTTATATTTCTTATCATTTGAATATTTTTCATTTGAGGTCATAAGTATAATTTGGCAACCTAGCTTTTATAGTTTTTGCTTTGGTCACTTTTGGAAATACTAATCGTACTTGACATAAATCACCTCCCAAACTATTACATTTCCACCAAACGGTTCATCGATATTCAATATATCTCTAAAACTCTTGGCGATTGTTTCGATCGTTTGATGCTTCGCCAAAAGCGCTTCATCCCATATTATCACTTTTGCTTTCTTTATAAATTTAGCATTGTTCCTTTGTTTTGATATATTTATGATGATTATTTCAGATATTTGAAGAGGTATATCAAATCTAAAGTGAGTTGTACGACCTCATAATAAAATCGTGGCTGGTTCACCACTTGTTCTTATTGCTAACAATATCATGCCTCTTTATCTGACATTTGCAAGTAATGCATAATATAGGAATATTATTTTGATTACGCCGGAGGCATCTACAAAGGATAATCCCGCTATACCATAGTCGACTTTTTATAATATAATTTTGAAAGCTTACTCTTATTCAGAATTTAGCGTTGATTGTTCTTCCTCAAACACTTGTATGACCTTCTTAATATTATACTAATCCTTTTTACTTTGTGTTCTATTTTTTTAATCTCTAACACTCTTTTTATCGAATAAATTTATGTACCCTAAGATATTTTTTTAACTTGAAAAATAAGTTTACTCATAATCTCGTATGATGAATTTAAAAAATAATTTAATTGAATTCTCTTGCTAAATAGTTAATTGAAAGATTTGATTATTTGGTTTTAACATAAAATATAATTTATTTTCTGTTGATTTTGATTCTTAATATTAATTCATCTCACGTTTGAATATTTAACCGTAATTATAATTTTATCCACCATAACTTTTATTTTCAATGAGTAAAAAGATCGATATGACATTCCACTTTTAGATCTTTATGTTTGCGAATTTCGATTATGTCCTTTTATTGTGAGTTATTATGCTTAATATTAAAAGATTATTTTTGTAATCCAATATGTTATTCATACTTTTATAATAATATAGATATAGATATAGATAGATAGATATAAATAGATATAGATATCTCATTTTTAAGAATAATTTAAATTTTAACCAATTTTCTATCGAGTCTTTTTCTCAAGATTGTTCCACGCCTGCAACTTGCTTTTCAATTTCCAAAACCTACCAGATAAGACCCGTTGATTTGAAACCAACTATAACTTGAGATTTATATGAATAACGCATCATAGAGATTAATCATGCCATGGTAATAAAAGTAAAAGATAAACTAAGAAAGAAAAAAGTATAAGAAAATTTAGGGACTTTATGCAAAATATATTTTATCAAGCAAAAAAGGAAAAAGAAACGCAATAGAGAATAAGTAAGAAAAAAGATCGGTGCCACGCTGAAAGTTGAATTAGAATAATCCTTATTATGATTTGGTATTTATGTGATTTTTTTTGTGTTTGCTGAATTGTTTGTGCAAAAAAGTGACCTTGGCCAAGGGCGAGAATAAACTTCCCAAACTTGAAAAAAGCAGTAAGAAAGTATATGTTCGTGAAACCTAATTATTACGATAATTACAGTGTTGCAAATGCTTCTTTGGCGAATAATATCTTGAAAAAACAAGTAAGGTGGTATTTGATTATATATCTAATGCCCGAGAATATTTACACCATTAGAATTCATAACGTGCAGTATTATGTCCTAAACTAATAGGATTACAAGGCTAATGTCTAGAATTCCAATTATGTCCTTTTATTGTGAGTTATTATGCTTAATATTAAAAGCTTATTTTTGTAATGCAATATTTTATTCATGGTTTTATAATAATATAGATAGATAGATATAGGCTCTCCTTTTTCTAAATTAATTTGGACAATATAATACATTCTCAAATTAAATTAGTAATAGCACATTATAATACGTTTTCAAATTAAATTAGTAATAGAAATTTTTAAGAAGTATATTCTAAAAGTAACAGGATTACATGACTAAACATATGTCTCTATCCCGAAAGTAATTATACTAATAGGAAACCTAACGCGTTCCTAAAGATATTAGATTTACATGCAAACATGTAATATTATATGTCTATGCTCTAAATTAATTATACTAATAGGATTCCTAAAGGTAATCATGTAAGATTCCTAACTTGTAGTATTATATCCTAAAACTAATAGACAAATGTCTAGAATTCCGGTTATGTCCTTTTATTGTGAGTTTTTATGCTTAATATTATAAGGTTATTTTCGTAAACCGACATTATATTCATACTTTTATAAGACGGCGGTTTTGGGTCATCACACTGACATACGTAAGAAATAATGAACTTAAAAACAAACATGTACGGTAGAAGGCCATTTGGTATTAAAGTATTTAAGTATTCTTCTTGGTAGTAATTGTTGGTATCATCTTCTGCTGAGTCAAAATTGAAAAATATTTTATTTTTATCATAAAACTTAGCAATCAACCTTTTATTTAGTTGATCAATCTATTCATTTCTTCTAGCTAAGATAACTCTTTAATTTCTATCATGTAATTTGCACAATTTGTGTTTTAATCTAATGATGAAAATAGTTTCCTTATTAAATGCACTACTATTACCATTGGGGTTAATGTAATGACTCGGACGGTCGTTTTGAGTATTATAACCCCGTTCCCCCATTTACTGCTCAATTTATGCTCTATAGTTATTTTATTACTTACCGGTTTAGTTAGTTCGGGTCCGGAAGGAATTCGGAGTGAAATGAGACACTTGGTCTCATAATTGAAAATTTAAGTTAGAAAAGTGGACCGGATATGGACCTACGTGTAAACGACCTCGTATTTGAATTTTGATGATTCCAATAGCTCCGTATGGTGATTTTGGGCTTAGGAGCGTGTCCGAAAAATTATTTGAAGGTCCGTGGTGGAATTAGGATTGAAATGCCGAAAGTCTAATTTTTGGGAAGTTTGACCGGGAGGTTGACCTTTTGATATTGGGGTCAGAATCTGATTCTGAAAATTTGAACACCTCCGTTATGTCATTTATAACTTGTGTGCAAAATTTAAGGTCAATTGGACGTGATTTGGTAGGTTCCGGAGTCATTTGTAAAAATTAAAAATTTTAAAGTTCATTAGGCTTAAATTGGGTGTAATTCATGGTTTTAGCGTTGTTTGAGGTGATTTGAGGGTTTGACTAAGTTCGTATGATATTTTAGGACTTGTTGGTATATTTGGTTGAGGTCCCGAGGGACTTAGGTGAGTTTTGGATGGTTAACGGATCAAAAATTTGGACTTGAACAGCTACTGGAATTTTCTGATATCTGATGATGTTTTCCTTCTACGCGATCGCGTGAATGTGTCTGCGATCGCGTAGGCATAATTAGTCAGTGGGGGTTTTGTTCTACACGATCGCGTGGGGATATCTGCGATCACGTAGGGTTAATGTGAGGTAGTGGAATTTGTGCTTCGCGATCGCATGAAGCGGGACGCGATCGCGTAGCTCTGGGATTTTGTGACTCGCGAACGCGTGAAGAAGGTCGCGTTCGCGTAGAGTAAGTGGATCGAAAATAGAAGTCACGCATTTTGTGCTTTGCAATCGCGTGGACGAGTCCGCGATCGCGAATTTGAGCTCGGGAAGAGGCAGTTTTCGGGAATATTTCAAGAAAAATAATGGGGTAAGTATTTTTAACTCAATATTGGTTAAATTACCCGAATCCATGGTTCTTTTTATCATTTAATTGGAGAATTAAGTTGGAAAAGTTTGAAAACCCTCTTAGTTTAAATTGAAGATTTGAGGGTCGAGTTGGGGTCAGATTTTGATAAAATTGGTATGGTTAGACTCGTGGTTGAATGGGCTTCCGGATTTTGTAAATTTTGTTGAGTTCCGAGACATGGGCCCCACGGGCAATTTTTGAGTTAAATTTCGGATTTTTATGGGAAATTAGCATTTTCTTATGGAATTAATTCCAATGAATTTTATTGACTGCAACGAATTATTTATGGCTAGATTCGAGGCGTTTGGAGGCCAATTCACGAGGAAAGGACATTGCAGAATAAGAATTTCATGGCTTGAGGTAAGTAAAAGTTTTAAATCTGGTCCTGAGGGTATGAAACCCCGGAATTTTGTGTCATGTGAATATTTTGAAGGTGACGCACATGCTAGGTGACGGGCGTGTGGGCGTGCACCGAGAGGATTGTGATTTGGTCCGTCCCTAGGAAACTGTATAGCTGAATAATTTATTCTAGCTATATGCAGTTCTCTATGTGTTGAAGAAATTTGACGGTAAATCATGTTAGAAATCATGTTTAGGCTATGTTATAGAATTGTTGAGGCCGCAGAGGTCGTATACTTGTTGAATTATTTGCTAATTGTTGTCTTGTACTCAATCATGACTTTTCTTGCGTATAATACCTTAGTCTTTTCTGGATATTTGTTGATACACTATGTTATCTTTGTTTGGGTTGATCTTTGTGATTTCTGAGAGCCCGAGAGACTAGAGAGGTTGAGGACTCAGTAAGGTCGAGGGCCTGTCGGTAAGGTAAGGATGTTATGGCACGTGAGTTATCCGTGCAAGATATTATAGCACGTGAGTTGTCCGTGCAGCACGTGAATTATCCGTGCAGATTATGGCGTTTGGGTTGTAGGATCCCCTCCGAGTCTGTACACCCCCAGTGAGCGCGGGTACCCATTAAGTGTGAGTGCTGAGGGCTGAGATCCGAGTGGTTGAGTTATTGTGACGAGTGGAGTGATTGTGGGCCTGAGAGGCTGTACTTGCTTTCCATTTGTTGTTGCACTTGGTTGCTATCTGTCATTGTTGTAAAATCTCTGAAAGATTTTATATCCGGATTACATGAACTTGAACAGTATAAAATTGATTTGACTTAAACTGCCGGATTTGAAAGCATGTCTATTCTTTACTGGAATTACTGAAAGTGAACTATAACTATGTAGCTCGTCATTATCTTTAGTTCCTCGGTTATTATTGTTACTTGCTGAGTTGGTTGTACTCATACTACACCCTGAACTTCCTGTGCAGATCCAGGTGTTCCCGAACATAGCGGGTGTTGATCATTTCGCGCAGTTGATTTTCGGGAGATTTTGAGGTAGCTGCCGTGTTCCGCAGACCTTGTCTCTCCTTCTCTATCTCCTTATTTACTGTATTTGGTCTCAGACTATTATAGACCGTATTTTCCAGACTTGTATTCATATTAGATTCTCATGTACTCAGTGACACCAGGTTTTGGGGAGTGTTCGTTTCAGTATTTGTGGAATTTTGTATTGTATTAAATTATTGTAGTTTCAAACTTAAGAAAAATTATGGTTTATCGAGATTATCGGCTTGCCTAGTATCGAGATAGGCACCATCACGACAGGTTGGGATTTTGGGTCGTGACAGTTGATAACCAAGTGTTATAGAAGAACCAAATCATCTTATTAGATGCTCTTCTTCATTTCAGACACAAAGCAAGAAGTCACTGAATGTTGGATCTGTTCTTAATTTTATATTTCTTGTCATTTGAATATTTTTCATTTGAGGTCATAAGTATAATTTGACAACCTATCTTTTATAGTTTCTGCTTTGGTCAATTTTGGAAATACTGATCGTACTTGACATAAATCACCTCCCAAACTATTACATTTCCATCAAACGGTTCATCGATATCTAATATATCTCTAAAACTCTGGGCGATTGTTTCGATCGTTTGACACTTAGACAAAAGCGCTTCGTCCCATATTATCACTTTTGCTTTCCTTATAAATTTAGCATTGTTCCTCTGCTTTGATATAATTATGATGGTTATTTCAGATATTTGAAGAGGTATATTAAATCTAAAGTAAGTTGTACAACCTCAAAATAAAGTCATTGCTGGTATACCACTTGTTCTTATTGCTAACAATATCATGCCTCTTGATCTGACATTTGCAAGTAATGCATAATATAGGAATATTATTTTGATTTTGTTGGAGGCATCTACAAAGGATAATCCCGCTATACCGTAGTTGACTTTTTATAATATAATTTTGAAACCTTATTGTGATGACCCGATAGGTCATCTTATATTTTAGAACCTAATTCTACATCACAAGGTCTCAAAAATCTCATCTTATCCTTCCTCGATTTGGTGCACAGTCCGAGTGTTCTTCCGAAAGGTTTATATGTTAAAAATTAATAAAAAATAATTTTTGCCTAAAACTTCAATTGAGTTGACTTCGGTCAACATTTTTGGCAAACGGGCCCGGATCCATATTTTGACGATCCCGATGAGTCCGTAATGAAATATGAGACTTGGGCATATACCCGAAATTGAATTCTGAGATCCCTAGCTCGAGATATAAATTTTTGTTGAAAATTGAAAGACTGAAAATCTAATGGTTTTAAGAATTTGGTTTATGTTTGGCCTCATGGATATCGGGTCCGTATTTTGGTTTCGGAGCCTGGTACAGGTTCATTATAATATTTAAGACTTGTCTGTGAAATTTGGTGAGAAACGGAGTTGGTTTGACGTGATTCGGACGTCCGGTTGTGAAAATAGAAGTTTTAAAGCTTTCTTGAAAACTTCATTCAATTTGGTGTTCAATTCGTAGTTTTAGGTGTTATATTAGCGATTTGATCGCGCGAGCAAGTTCGTATGATGTTGTCAAGACCCAAAAATCACACATGTCGTGATGGTGCCTATCCCGATATTAGGCAAGCCGACAACATCAAAAACCCACAATTTCTTTTAAGTTTGAAAATATAATATTTAAACACAATCCACAAGTCTCGCAAATACCGATACAAACACTCCCAAACCTGGTGTCACTGAGTACATGAGCATCTATACATTACAAGTTTGGGAAAAATCTGGTCTATAATAATAATCTGAGACCAAATACAATAACAAAAGAATAGGGAAGGAGAGGCAAAGTCAGCGAAACAGGGCAGCTACCTCTGAATCTCCGAAAAATCAACTGTGCAAAGAATCAACACCCACTGTATCCGGGATCACCTGGATCTGCACACGAAGTGCAGGGTATAGTATGAGTACAACTAACTCAGTAAGTAACAATAATAAATAAAGAACTGAAAGTAGTGACGAGTTTCTCAGCTAAGTCCAAATGCAATACTTTCCAATATAAAAGAGTAGGCATGCTCTCAAGTTCAACATTTAAGATTTCACTAAAATTTCATATCAAGTTTAACCGAAACAAAAAAGAAAGTTTTTCCGAAATTTCCAAAATAGTGATATATGACAGCTGAAATGCAACAAATAATGAAATCAATGCATCCTCTCAGAGTAACAGTCACTCAGTCCTCCCATTCACTCGAACCTCACAGTCACTCTTTCCTCACAATCACTCTTTTCTCACAGTCACTATTTCCTCACAGTTACTCATTCCTCACAGTTACTCTTCACTCGGCACTCGACACTCGCACTCGGCACTCGTACTCAGTAGGTACCTGCGCTCACTGGGGTGTGTACAGACTCCGGAGGGACTCCTTCAGCCCAAGCGCTATAGCAAGCCAATCATGGCATATAACAATGAAACATGCTGCGGTGTGCAGTCCGATCCCATATATATCCTCACAATTAGGCCCTCAGCCTCACTCAGTCATCAACCTCTATAGTCTCTCGGGCTCAAGATGTCATGAAAATCAGCCCAAAATGATAATATGATGCATCAATAAATAGCAACAAAGACTGAGATATGATATGAAATGAATGAACATGACTGAGTGTGAAATTTCAATTTGAACATATAATTCAACCACAGAAATGACCCCAGTGGGTACCAACAATAACAGCATATGCCTAAGCATGATTTTCAATACGAGTCTCAGCTCAATTTTCTCTAACACGTAGAGAATGTACGGATATCAACAGATTATTCAACTAGATAGTTCCATGGAATTGGACCAAGTCACCATTCCTACGGTGCACGCCCATACGCCCATCACCTAGCATGTGCATCACCTCAAAACAAATCACATAACACATAATCCGGGGTTTTATACCCTTAGGACCAAATTTAGAACTGTTACTTACCTCAAACCGTGTAATTCTTTATTATGTTATGCCCTTGCCCCGAAAATTAGTCTCCAAAAGCCTTGTATCTAGCCACAATTAATTCGATTCAGTCAATACCAATTATTGTAATTAATTCCATAAGAAAATACTAATTTTCTAATAAAAATCCGAAATTCACTCAAAAATTGCTCGTGGGGCCCACATCTCAGAACCCGATAAAATATATAAAATATGAATGCTCATCCAACCATGAGTCCAACCATACAAAATTCACTGAATTCCGACATCAACTCGACCCTCAAATTTTCAATTAAAGTCCTTGAAGATTTCTACCATTTTCAACCCAATCTTTACCCATTTGAACTCAATAATCTTTCCATAAACCTTATTGGTATGTGTATGTATAAATAATATTCTAACACCCAAGAATCATACTTTTAATTACCCATCTTTATTCCAAACCCGAAATTGAAGAATTGGGAAAAGAAATTCTTACCTCTTTGAAGCCCTAGCAAGATCCTTGTGAAATCTTCAAACCTTGAACAAGAATTGATGGATAAATGACTAAGTCTTCACTTTCTCTCTCTAAAATTCTCTCACCTCTCTCTAAAATGTCAGATTTTGGCACAAAAATAAGCTTCAAGGGCTATAAATCGAAGTTAGGTCGGGTAAAAATTAGAAAGAATAGAAGCCCCGACGCAGTTATGCGATCGCATAATACGTATGTTGTCCGCATATCAACCGCATAATTTGGACTCCAAAACTGGGCGTGACTGACCCGGTCTGCGGTCATTATGCGGCCCGCATACCTGTTCTGCGGTCGCATAATGCACCGCAGAAAGGTCTGCGGTCGCATAATGCACCGTAGATTTTCCTCAAATCTTTCCCCTATCCTGATCCACTCTGCGACCAGTATGCAGTTCGCAGAGTGATTCTGCGACCACATAGTGGTCGCATAAATGACCCTTTTTCCGGGAAAATTTTTCTTTACACATCGGTGCATTTGTCAACCCAAAAAGTCCGAGCCGCGGCGAGCTTATCTTTGTACTAATTGATCTACCTCGGCACCACAAAACCTTAATTTCCTTAGCAAAAGTTCTCCGGGGTCGTTACACATAAGTCAACATCAGGTCAACCGTTCAACTTAAATTCTAAACCTTGGAACTAAGTGTTCCAAATCATTCCAAAACATCACCGGACCCGAACCAATTACCCCCGGCAAGTCACATAACTAATGTAAGGCATAAATTAAGCAGTAAATGGGGGAACAGGGTTGTAATACTCAAAACGACCAGTCGGGTCGTTATAGATATTTTAGGACTTGTGTGCATGTTTCATTTGAAACCCTGAGGGCTCGGGTGAGTTTTGGATAGGCTACCGGATGTTTGGACTTAGAAAATATGGTATTTTTATTGCAGCAGCTGTTCTGGTGTGTTCTACATCGCGTTCGCGAAGATACTCTCGCGAACACGAAGGGTAAGCTGGTCAGGGTGAGTTTTTCCTCTTCGCGAACACGAAGGCCTGGTCACGAACGCGGAGTGATGGGGGCTTTACCCTTCGCGAACATGACTGACTCATCGTGAACGCATAGCATTTGAGACATGGGGGAGGGGTTAGACTTTCCTTCTACGCGAACGCGAGCACGGGCTCGTGAATGCGAAGGCCAGGGGGAGCATAGCCTCCGCGAACGTGGTGAGGGTTTCGCGATTGCGTAAGCCTAGCAGGACAGCTCTTCGCGAACGCGATGAACACTGTCGTATAGTTCATAAAACAGTCCCAAAACGGCACTTAAGCCATTCTTTCACATTTTTCAAAAGCTAGACGGCCTAGAGACGATTTTCAAAAGACATTTTCTTCCCCAAAGTGTTGGTAAGTGATTCTAAACCACATTCTTTCAATGTCCCATTCGTTTTATGAATTTTCAACCTAAAATCTAAGGTTTTCATGGTGGAGTTGGGGACTTTTGGGTAGAAACTAGGGATTTTGAAATTTGGGGATTTAGACCTCCAATTGAGGTCGGATTCCAAAACCAATTATATATCCGGGCTCGGGGGTGAATGGGTAAATGAATTTTGGTCCGAACCTCAGGTTTTGACCAAGCGGGTCCGGGGTCGATTTTTGACTTTTGGGGGGAAAGTTTGGGAAATCTAAATTTATGCAATGTAATTGATTCCTTTAGAAATATTTGATATTATTGAGTCATTTTTGAATAGATACGAGTGGTTTGGAGGTGGATTCTAGAGGAAAAATTGTGATTGAGTATTGAGTGGCCTTCGGAGCGAGGTAAGTGTCGTGGTTAACCTTGGCTTGAGGGATTAGGTATTATTCGCTTATTTGTTGCGTGTTTGTATGTTGAGTACAACGTATAGGTGAGGTGACGAGTGCTTATGCATTGTTGTCGAGTCATAATATGCGAGTGAGTCTTATTATTGTAATTATGGTATTCCTTGATCATATTGTTCATGATTAGACTAGCTATTCGTTATGTTGAACAATTCTTATTATGTTTTAAGGAAATTGGTATTGATTGGGTATTGACTCAAAGTTGAGGTTAGTAACGTGGAATTGAATGTTGAAGTAAGACTTGTTCTTGATATTTCTATCTCCCTATTATTGTTGTTCATTGTCTTAGTGAGGGAGAGTGTTAAAGCATGAAGGGTGATGTCGTGCAACGTTTTGTGAGTGAGTGTTAATGCACGAAGGGTGATGTCATGCCATGTTATGAGAGAAAGTTAATGCACGAAGGGTGATGTCGTGTCGTTTCTATTGTTTTTTATGGTGAGGTTGAGAGTAAAAGAACGAAGGGTGATGCCGTGCACTTTCCGTTACTGTGTTTACTTGTTTCATTCTGTTTAAGATATATCGATTGATCATGTTCTCATTCCTGTTGTGATTCCTTGCCATGTAATCCCCTCAGCATGTCCCCTTCCCAATATTTCTTGTCTTGCTTCTTTAGTTGTTGTTATTGTTGTATACATTGATATATATTGCATAGGTTTATTTGTAGGTGTCTTGTCCTAGACTCGTCACTACTTCGCCCAGGTTAGACTCGATACTTACTAGTACATGGGGTCGGTTGTACTGATACTGCACTCTGCACTTTCTGTGCAGATTTTGGTACCGGCTCGGGTTGATTGAGATTTTAGCTGTTGGACCCGCTATCCGGAGACTCCAGGTAGATCTGTCGGCGTTTATAGACCTTGAAGTCCCTATCTATCTTTTATGTTTTACTGTTTCTTTCATTCAAATAGTTGTATTCCTTCAGACACATTACTTGTAGCTAAATCTTAGTAGTTCATGAATTGTGACTCCAGATTCGGGTGGTAGTAATTAAGGCAGTTTTTATATTATTCCGCACTCACTATATTTCATCTTAATTAATTTGTTGTTATTTATTGAATGGAAAAAGAATTGGTTTAATGATTCTCTAACGTTGGCTTGCCTAGCAAGTGAAATGTTAGGCGCCATCACGATCCCGACGGTGGGAATTCCAGATCGTGACAAGTTGGTATCAAAGCACTAGGTTGCCTAGATCTCACAATTAACGAGCGAGCTTAGTAGAGTCTGGAGGATCGGTACGGAGATGTCTGTGCTTATCTTCCAGAGGCTATGAAGTTTAGGAACAAATTTCACTTCCATTTTTCTTTGTCGTGCGATTTTGTTTTCTCAATACTGATTGAACTCTTCTACTCTTATTCTCTCGCAGATGGTGAGAACACGTATCGCTTCCTCAGCTGTGCAGCAGCCAGAGCCCCCAGTGGCAGCTCCTACGAGGGGCAGAGGTCGAGGCTGAGGCCGTGCCAGAGGCCGAGGCAAGGGCAGGGCTCATCCTAGAGCTCATGCAGCAGTACCAACAGTGGAGCCTCAGGTAGAGTTGGGCGAGAAGGTTCCAGCCCAGGCTGTTCCTGCCGGACCAGCTCAGGTTCCAGAGGGGTTCATTGCCACCCCAGTACTTCAGGACGCTTTGGTCCATTTGGTGAGCCTTATGGAGAGTGTGGCCCAGACAGGCGCATTTCCCATGGCACCAGCCATCTCTCAGGCTGGAGGAGGAGCCCGGACTCCCACTACTCCTGCTCCAGAGCAGATAGCTCCCCAGTATCAGGCTCCAGAAGCTCAGCCAGTCAGAGTAATTCAGCCGGTTGTTGCGGCACAGGCCGAAGATGGGTCAGCTATGTCTTCTGAGGCTTTATGGAGATTGGACAAGTTTACCAAGCTCTTTCCAGTTCACTTCAGTGGTGCTTTTTCAGAGGATCCCAGGAGTATCTCGATAGCTGTCATGAGGTTCTACGGAACATGGGTATAGTGGAGACCAACGAGGTCGATTTTGCTGCATTTCAGATGAATGGTTCCGCCAAGAAATGGTGGAGAGATTATCTGTTGACCAGATCAGCTGGGTCGCCTGCTCTTACTTGGGACTAGTTTTCTCAGCTCTTCCTAGAGAAATTTCTCCCTATCACATTGAGAGAGGAGCATCGCCGTCAGTTCGAGCGTCTCCAGCAGGGCAGTATGACTGTTACTCAGTATGAGACCTGTTTTGTGGATTTGGCCAGTCATGCTCTTATTCTACTTCCTACCGAGAGAGAGAGGGTGAGGAGGTTTATTGATGGACCTGCTCAGCCTATCAGATTGTAGATGGCTAAGGAGACTAGGAGTGAGATTTCTTTTCAGGCGACTGCCAATGTTGCCAGGTGAGTTGATTTGGTTTTAGTTCAGTGGAGTGGTCAGGGGTCTGACAAGAGGACTCGTCACTCTGGTGGATTCAGTGGAGCCTCATCTGGAGGCCGGGGTACTTATGGCATTAGGCCATCCTCCCAGGTCGTTTCATTCAACATTCCAGGCATCCCACGGTGCCTCAGGTGGTCGTGGCCCTCAGATGCATTATTCCGACCAGCTAGCCTACAGTGCACCACTAGCCCTTATTAGTGCACCTCTACTCCAGAGTTTTCAAGGTGGTTACTCAGGTCGACAGGGTCAGTTTCACGGCCAGCAGTCACAGCAGTCGAGGTCTTGCTATACTTGTGGTGATCCGAGGAACATTACTAGATTTTGCCCTCAAATATCGGGCATCTCATAGCATCAGGGTTCTCGTGCCATGGTTCCGGCACCAGTTGCTGCACCACCTGCTCAGCTAGCCAGGGGCAGGGTTCAGGCAGCTAGAGGTAGGGGCCAGACTATTAGAGGTAGAGGTCAGGCCGTTAGAGATGGAGACCAGCAAGCTAGAGGCCGTCCCAAGGACGTAGTTCAGGGTGGTGGGGCCCAGCCCCGCTGTAATGCTTTTCCAGCCATGCCTGAGGCTGAGTCATCTGACGACATTATTACAGGTACTGTTTCAATTTGCAGTAGGGATGCTTCAGTTCTATTTGATCCGGGATCTACTTACTCTTATGTGTCATCCTATTTTGCTTCCTATTTAGCCGTGCCTCGTGATTCTTTGAGTGCCCCTGTGTATGTGTCCACACCAGTGGGAGATGCTATTGTTGTAGATCATGTTTATCTTTCGTGTGTGGTCACCATTAGGAGCCTTGAGACTCGTGTAGATCTTCTACTTCTCGACATAGTTGATTTTGCGTCATTCTGGTTATGGATTTACTGTCACCTTATCATGCTATATTAGATTGTCACGCCAAGACGGTGACCTTAGCCTTGCCGGGGTTGCCTCGATTAGAGTGGAGAGAGACTCATGGACATTCTACCAGTATGGTTATCTCTTATGTGAAGGCTCGGCATATGGTCGAGAAGGGGTGTCTAACTTATTTGGCTTATGTCCGCAATTCTAGTGCGGAGGTTCCTTCCATGGATTCAGTGCCAGTTGTTCATGAGTTTCCAGAGGTGTTTTTTGCAGATATGCCAGGGATGCCACCCGACAGGGATATTGATTTCTGCATTGATTTGGCTCTGGGCACTCAGCCCATTTCCATTCTGCCATATCGTATGGCCCCGCCAGAGTTGAAAGAATTAAAGGAACAATTTCAAGATCTGCTTGATAAGGGATTCATTAGACCTAGTGTCTCGCCCTGGGGTGCACCTGTGTTGTTTGTGAAGAAGAAATATGGATCGATGAGGATGTGTAGAGATTATCGGCAGTTGAACAAGGTCACCATCAAGAACAAATATCCATTACCGAGGATTGATGATTTATTTTATCAGTTTCAGGGTGCCAAGGTGTTTTCGAAGATTGATTTGTGATCTGGCTACCATCAGTTGAGGATTAGGGCATCTGATGTCCCTAAGACAGCTTTTCGGACTCGGTATGGGCATTATGAGTTTCTAGTGATGTCATTTGGGCTACAAAATGCCCCAGCAACATTCATGGATTTGATGAACCGGGTGTTCAAGCCCTACTTGGATTCCTTTGTGATTATGTTTATTGATGATATCTTGATCTACTCCCGCAGCCGAGAGGAGCATGAGCAGCATCTTCGGATCGTTCTTCAGACTCTGAAAGCCAGCCAGTTATATGCTAAGTTCTCAAAATGCTAGTTTGGTTGAGTTCAGTTGCTTTCCTGGGTCACGTTGTATCAACAGAGGGTATTCAGGTAGATCCTAAGAAGATTGAGGCAGTTCATAACTGGCCTAGACCCACATCACCTACAGAGATCCGTAGTTTCCTGGGATTGGCAGGTTATTACCGTCGGTTTGTGGAGGGGTTCTCATCTATAACAGCCCCATTGACTAGTTTAACCCATAAGGGTGCCCCATTCAGATGGTCAGACGAGTGTGAGGCGAGATTTCAGAAGCTCAAGACTACTTTGACTACAGCACCGGTATTGGTGCAACCCTCAGGTTTAGGATCTTATACAGTATATTGTGACGCATCTCGTATTGGTCTGGGTGCGGTATTGATGTAGGGTGGCAAGGTTATTGCATATGCTTCGCGGTAGTTGAAGGTTCACGAGAAGAATTACCTTGCCCATAAATTAGAATTGGCAGCCATTGTTCATGCGCTAAAGATTTGGAGGCACTATCTTTACGGCGTGCCATATGAGGTATTCACGGATCATCGGAGCTTGCAGTATTTGTTCAAGCAGAAGGAGCTCAATTTAAGGCAGAGGAGGTGGTTGGAGCTATTGAAAGACTATGATATCACTATATTGTATCATCCCGGGAAGGCCAATATGATGGCCGATGCTTTGAGTAGAAAGTCATCTAGTATGGGTAGCCTTGCATATATTCCAATTGGTGAGAGACCGCTTGCACTAGATGTTTAGGCTTTGGCCAATCAGTTAGTGAGGTTGGATGTTTCTAAGCCAGTCGTGTTCTAGCTTGTACCGTCGCTCGGCATTCGTTGTTTGAGCGCATCAGGGAGCGGCAGTATGATGACCCTCATTTGCTTGTCCTTAGGGACTTTCCGTGCACTTGTACTGTTACTTTCCGTTACTGTGTTTACTTGTTTCTTTCTATTTAAGATATATCGATTGATTATGTTCTCATTCCTGTTGTGATTCCTTGCCATGTAATCCCCTCAACATGTCCCCTTCCCAATATTTCTTGCCTTGCTTCTTTAGTTGTTATTGTTGTATACATTGATATATATTGCACAGGTTTATTTGTAGGTGTTTTGTCCTAGTCTCGTCATTACTTCGCCGAGATTAGACTCGATACTTACCAGTACATGGGATCGGTTGTACTGATACTGCACTCTTTCTGTGCAGATTTTGTACCGGCTCGGGTTGATCGAGATTTTAGCTGTTGGACCTGCTATCCGGAGACTCAAGGTAGATATGCCGGCGTTCACAGACCTTGAAGTCCCCGTCTATCTTTTCTGTTTTACTGTTTCTTTCATTCAAACAGTTGTATTCCTTCAGACACCTTACTCGTATCTAAATCTTAGTAGTTCATGAATTGTGACTCCAGATCCGGATGGTAGTAATTAATGCAGTTTTTATATTATTCTGCACTCACTATATTTCATCTTAGTTAATTTGTTGTTATTTACTGAATGGAAAAAATAGTAGTTTAATGATTCTCTAACGTTGGCTTGCCTAGAAAGTGAAATGTTAGGCGCCATCACGGTCCCGACGGTGGAAATTTTGGGCCGTGACACTTATTCTTATTCAGAATTTAGCTTTAATTGTGTTTCCTCAAACACTTGTATGACCTTCTTAATATTATACTAATCTTTTTTACTTTGTGTTCTATTTTTTAATCTCTAACACTCTTTTTATCGAATAAATTTATGTACCCTAAGATATTTTTTTAACTTGAAAAATAAGTTTGCTCATAATCTCATATGATGAATTTAAAAAATAATTTAATTGGATTCTCTTGCTAAATAATTAATTGAAAGATTTGAATATTTGGTTTTAACATAAAATATAATTTATTTTCTGTTGATTTAGATTCTTAATATTAGTTCATCTCATGTTTGAATATTTAACCGTAATTATAATTTTATCCACCATAAATTTTATTTTCAAAGAGTAAAAAGATCGATATGACATTCCACTTTTAGATCTTTATGCTTGTGAATTCCGATTATGTCCTTTTATTGTGAGTTATTATGCTTAATATTAAAAAGTTATTTTTGTAATCCAACATTTTATTCATACTTTTATAATAATATAGATATAGATATAGATATAGATAGATATATAGATATAAATAGATATCGATATCTTATTTTTAAGAATAATTTAAATTTTAACCAATTTTCTATTGTGTCTTTTTCTCAAAATTGTTCCACGCATGCAACTTGCTTTTCAATTTTCAAAACCTACCAGATAAGACCCGTTGATTTGAAACCAACTATAACTTGAGATTTATATGAATAACGCATCATAGAGATTAATCATGCCATGGCAATAAAAGTAAAAGATAAACTAAGAAAGAAAAAAGTATAAGAAAATTTAGGGACTTTATGCAAAATATATTTTATCAAGCAAAAAAGGAAAAAGAAACACAATAGAGAATAAGTAAGGAAAAAGTTCGGTGCCACGCTGAAAGTTGATTTAGAATAATCCTTATTATGATTTGGTATTTTTTTGATTCTTTTGTGTTTGCTGAATTGTTTGTGAAAAAAAGTGACCTTGGCCAAGGGCGAGAATAAACTTCCCAAACTTGAAAAAAGCAGTAAGAAAGTATATGTTCGTAAAACCTAATTATTACGATAATTACAGTGTTGCAAATGCTTCTTTGGCGAATAATATCTGGACAACATAAGTAAGGTAGTATTTGATTATATATCTAATGCCCGAGAATATTTATACTATTAGAATTCATAACGTGCAGTATTATGTCCCAAAACTAATAGGATTACAAGTCTAATGTCTAAAATTTTAATTATGTCCTTTTATTGTGAGTTATTATGCTTAATATTAAAAGGTTATTTTTGTAATCCAATATTTTATTCATACTTTTATAATAATATAGATAGATAGATAGATAGATAGATAGAGGCTCTCCTTTTTCTAAATAAATTTGGACAATATAATACACTTTCAAATTAAATTAGTAATAGCACATTATAATACGTTTTCAAATTAAATTAGTAATAGAAATTTTTAAGAAGTATATTCTAAAAGTAACAGGATTACATGACTAAACATATGTCTCTATCCCGAAAGTAATTATACTAATAGGAAACCTAACGTGTTCCTAAAGATATTAGGTTTATTTGCTAACATGTAATATTATATGTCTATGCTCTAAATTAATTATACTAATAGGATTCCTAAAAGTAATCATGTAAGATTATCAACTTGCAGTATTATGTCCTAAAACTAATAGACAAATGTCTAGAATTCTGGTTATGTCCTTTTATTGTAAGTTATTATGCTTAATATTATAAGGTTATTTTCGTAAACCGGCATTATATTCATACTTATATAATAATAATATAATATAGATAGATAGATAGATAGATAGATAGATAGATAGATAGATATAGAAATAGATATAGATATAGATAGATATAGATATATTTATCACTTAACCAAAAGTATTTTCATTTTACTATGTATTTTCCAAATGAAATTTATTTTTAAAAAAAAAACGAATACATGTATATCATTTATCATGGAGCAACAATTGAATTCTACTAGACTACTACTACCCAATTTCAGTTCTGTCACGTGTAATTGAAGATCCAAGTCTACAGCCATTTGTACATAAATAGCATTTCAACTGTGTGTGTGCGTGTGTTTTTTAGAGAGAGAGAGAAGAGAGGGAGATGGCGGAAAGAGACATAGATGATCTTCCAAAGAATTCAGCGAACTACACCGCGTTAACTCCGTTATGGTTTTTAGATAGAGCAGCGACGGTGTATCCAAATCGCAAGTCGTTAATTCATGGCTCCGTTGAGTACACGTGGCACCAGACTTATCGCCGTTGCCGTCAATTGGCCTCTGCTCTCACCAAACGGTCCGTCACCTTTGGTAGCACGGTAATTAAGTTCTCTGTCTTCCGAGTTCTGCACAGTATTTTTATAACAATACTGTTATTAGTAGGATCATCGAGATTTGTTTTTCATATAACGATAGTGTTTGGAATTTGGATCAACTTGCGCGCATTAAAAATTATTGCTACATCATCCTCTGTATATATCACGTTTCTTGTTTCTAGAATATGGAAAATATAGCAAAGTTCTACTAAATTCAGCGTTTTATTGTTTGCTCGTCAATTAATTAAGAAAAAAAGAAAAAAGGGCAGCCCTGTGCACTAAGATCCCATGTAAGCGGGGTCCCGGGAAGGGCCGGACCACAAGTGTCTATTGTACGCAGCCTTACCCCGCGGTAAAAGAACATATATTTCGTTGCTCATGGATCGGCCCTTTTAAAGCTGCTGTTGTAATCATTATTATTACTACTACTACTATTGTTGTTGTTATTGTTCTAGAATATGGAAAATATAGCATATTTCGACTAAATTCAGCGTTTTATTGTTTGCTCGTCAATTAAAACAGACAAAAGAAAAAGATCAGATTTTCCATTGTCCAGGGATCGCCCCTTCTAAAGTTGTTGCTGTAGTAATCGTCATCATTATTATTACTATTGTTGTTGTTGTATATTTCCATCGGACCTAAACCGAGCTGGGAGGGAGAAGTTACATAGCCAAGCCCAACTGGGAGACATATACTTGACATTGTTGTTATTATCATCTTCTTCAGTATTACCTTTCTAGATATGGAGAACATGTTGAATTTCTACTAATCAGCGTTTTATTCGTCAAATTTTTTTCGAAAAAGAAAAATAAGAAGAAAAAGTTCAGACTCTATATCTGTTTCTTAGTCCATTTATTTATTCTTTATGTTCTTTTTATCATTATAGTTTTTTTGGGCTTGAACAAAGCAAAATGGATATACAGGATCGATATAGCCGGCTCAAACTGGTTTGGGATTGAGACATAGTTGATTGATGTATCGGAAGTTTTATTTCTCCCCTTTTTAGTAACTCTAGTATTCTGTGTATTGGCCCACTGTCTTCCTTTTTCAATTAAGCTCATTTTTATATCTTCTATTTTTGTTGAAGACCTTCTATTTGCTACTTAGGTGCTATTATTGTGCTTTCTCTTTTCTATTCTTGAACTAATTGCTACTCTATTATTGTGCTATTTACTTTGTACAAGCTATTGACTAAGTGAATCCGAAAGTGATTTTTGCTGAAGTTTGGTTGATTTTGAATTTGTTTCCCGACAAGTTATAGTCTGATCTTTTGTAGAACTGATGTCAACTATCCGATCCTTGTAAAGACATCAGCTGTTTTTTCCCTTTGTATGTTTGGTATGGCGGCAAATGTTTTTTGGTTACCTTGAATATTGGATAATCTTTTTCTCCAGAAAGATGTTTTTCACCAAAATGGGGAAATTGACTTCTGTCACGGGTGGAGGTAATTTCCTTTTAGAAATATTCCAATTTTATTTAATCTCACTGTCCTGTTTCCAAGTGTTATTGCATTTTTAGGCCACTGCTGCATTTTATGAGATTTATTACAAAAACTAGTGCTTGGTAACCTATATTTTAGCAGAAATCTAGCTGAAGTTCTTTGATGCAAGTCTCAGTCTCTCAGAGATGCAATATACGCCTTAAAGGGATTATGCATTGGTATTAGAGAGAGCACCACGGCACTTGATCAGTTGATCTCACTGTACCACTACATTATCTTTGTTTTTTTCAAACTAGTTTTGGCTTCATCTGCTCTTTAGCTCTTTTGCTGGTGCAATTGTTGTTCGGTTAGCCTTAGAACCCTATAAGGCTTGTGTTAGAGTTATCCATTGCATATCATTTTGGTCTTTCAGTGAACTGTTTAACCAGATTGATTTTATGCATGCTGTCCGATCAAAATCTTCAGTTTAAATCTTTTTGCTTTTGCTGCAAAAATTTACTTAAACTAACCATCATTATAGTTGATTTTGTATATCTGTGCTATTCTCATGAGGCAATCCATTACGTTGCCATCCACAAGCAGATTCTGCAATAACAGGAATAAAGAAAGATGAATCTAATATATAATAGCCTCAGTCTGATTTTGGGGTGAAACATGGTGTGCGAGCCTGAGAGAGAGTGACCATGAGAGGGAGAAGAAGAGGGAACTTAATAGGTTTCCATATAACTATATAAGTAGGAAGTGAAAATTAGAAATCAGTATGTCATAGACTATAATAAACTAAGCTAGTAAGGATAATTTTTCACGGATTTTCATCTACTAGTAGTATACAACATATGTGGGAACTATTCTTTACATCGAAACCAGTCCTACTTTCTAGTGATAAATCAGACAGCAGAAATGATATTAACTTTGAGTTTACTAGAGGATCTTTGTTTTCTCGATATAAGTATGTAGAATGTTAATTAGTTTTTCTGCCTCTCAATCCCCAAAGTTTCATTCTTTGCTGTAAGTTGACCTTTCCCATATTTTTCCTCTTGTAATGGGCTTGCCAATTTCATTCATGGCGTCATAGTAGGATATAATAATGCATGGTTCTGCTTCTCAGCCTACATGTTTTAATCTATTTAATGGCTTTTAAGATTAAAAAAAGATGAGTAAAGATAGTTGGATGAAAGAAGAATCTAAAATTTATATATTGGGTCTTTGGATCATCAATTTAAGAAGAGGCGATTAAGTATTATGTACACCAACTTTTATTTGTTCTGTTGCCTGTTGCACTTTGTCTCTCCATATTAAATGAACAAAAATGCCGAAACTTTCAATTAGTTTGTTGTGGATATCAATATTGTTGTCCTATTGATGAAATGCATTTCCTGTATCCCTGTGGATGCCCCTATTTATCCTTGTTTTGTCCGCTTCATTGGCAGGTTGCAGTTATTGCCCCAAACATCTCCGCTTTGTATGAAGCTCATTTTGGAATTCCAATGGCTGGAGCTGTTTTAAATGCTGTTAATGTTCGTCTAAATGCACAAACGATTGCTTTTCTTTTGGGCCATAGCTCGGCTGTTGTTGTCATGGTGGACCAAGAGTATTTTCCCTTGGCTGAGGAAGCTCTAAAAGTATGGGAAAATAACAGTAAAGGAAAATTTAAGGCTCCAATTCTGATTGTAATTGCTGATAAAAACTGTGATCCAGCGCCAGTCCAATATGCTCTTGAGAAAGGGGCTATTGAATACGAGAAATTCCTAGAAACTGGCGATCCAGACTTTCCATGGAAGCCACCAGAGGATGAGTGGCAAACTATTGCTTTGGGCTATACTTCCGGCACAACAGCTAGTCCTAAAGGAGTGGTGCTGCACCATCGTGGCGCTTATCTTATGGCTCTGAGTAACGCTGTGATTTGGAGTATGCAAGAGGGAGCTGTGTATCTGTGGACTCTGCCATTATTTCACTGTAATGGTTGGTGTTTCGCTTGGACGCTTGCTGCAATTTGTGGGACTAACATATGCCTTAGACAGGTAATTCCGTGGTTCTTTTTCTGCGCATGGAGATTCTCATGCCCTATTTACAACTTAATAAAGAGCAGCGCGTAATCTGCTTTTTGTTATAGGTATGCCAAACCAATTGGTAAATGAAAAAAATAGATTTCAGCTATAGTGTGCTTTGACCTAAGAAGTATTGGATTACCAAATCCTAATTGAAGATGGACGGCTACAAGTCATAATCGTTTATTTTTCAGCATATCTCCTAGTGCTGACATTTAGAGAAAATTCAAACCATGTAGATTGGACAAGGGACAATAGCGTTTGGGTGTGTATGAAATTGACACTAAGACGGGAATTTATTAATTATGGGGGGGGGGGGGAATTAAAGTTAGCTCCGTTTCTTTTCTGCCTTTTTTAGAGTTTGGTTGAATGGGTTTTCATTTTGCTTAGGAGGTTTGCATTGTGAAACTCAATTATCTAAACAATTATTGAAATGGGAGAACTTGGCTCTTAAGGTCTTTTTCTAAATTGGAGGAGGTAAAAAGAAAATGCCTTTAAGTTGGTTTTTGAACACACTGCTCCTTATTTCTGCTTGTTTCTGGCCCTTTACAAGCTTCCCTTCTGTTTTCTCATTTTCTGCATGCAGGTAACTGCAAAGGCTGTTTACTCGGCTATAGCCCATCTTGGTGTAACCCATTTCTCTGCTGCTCCTGTGGTGCTCAACACCATAGTTAATGCCCCAAAAGAGGAGACCATCCTTCCTTTGCCTCGTCTTGTGCACGTCAGCACAGCCGGTGCTTCTCCTCCTCCTCCTGTTCTTGCAGCAATGTCACAACGTGGCTTCCGTGTCTTACACACTTATGGACTTTCTGAAACCTATGGCCCCTCCACTCTCTGCACGTGGAAGCCCGAGTGGGATTTACTTCCCCCAGACGTCCAGGCACGTCTGCATGCACGCCAAGGTGTGAGATATGTTGGTTTGGAGGGGTTAGGTGTTGTTAGCACAAAAGACATGAAACCTGTCCCAGAAGACGGCAAAACAATAGGAGAGATTGTATTCAGAGGTAATGTTGTAATGAAAGGGTACCTGAAGAATCCTAAAGCTAACGAGGACGCTTTTGCTGGAGGCTGGTATCACTCTGGTGATCTTGCAGTTAAGCATCCGGACGGATATATAGAAATCAAAGACAGATCAAAGGACATCATCATTTCTGGTGGTGAAAACATAAGTAGTGTCGAGGTCGAGAATATCCTATATCTACATCCAGCAATACTAGAGGTCTCTGTAGTGGCAAGGCCCGATGAGCAGTGGGGTGAATCGCCATGTGCTTTCGTGACATTAAAGGCTGATGTGAAGAAAACAGATCAACAACAGTTGGCAGAAGATATTATGAACTTTAGTCGATCGAAAATGCCTAAGTACTGGGTTCCAAAATCAGTTGTGTTTGGACCATTGCCAAAGACTGCTACTGGGAAAATACAAAAGCACTTGTTGAGGACAAAGGCAAAGGAGATGGGACCAGTGAAGAAGAGTAGATTGTAATTATAATGGTCCGCAGCTAAATAGTACCGAAGCATGTTTTCTCATTAGTCATTAACTCATTATCAATAAAATTATACTACTTTGATCAAGAAAAATAATACAAAGACAACTTCTGAGTTTGTCTTTGTAGCTTAGGGTCGACATATCGCTATGTATCTTTGGTCTTTACTTTACATAAATAAGACTTACGTATTAGCTGAACCTTTCTTAAGTTTCTTATGTGAAACAACTTTTCTAACTTTGTTACTGTCCTCTTGACAGGAGTCATTAGAGTCAACAGCCTAAACTAATGACAAGGCAATCTAATTATTAAAACTTTTAGGATAAAAACATACTAATAACCTCTTTATAATTTTAAAACGTTTGTTGATTTTTCGTGAGTTCTAAAAAATAACCTTATAAATCACGTTCATTGATAAGAAATTAGCTCTAGAATACACGCTCATCACTAAAATTCGCACGAATGATACATGGCCTGTGACACATTAGATCATATACTTGCATTTATAGCCCGTTTGCCAAGCTGGAAAAATCAGCTTATTTTGAGAAATATTTTTTTTCAAAAGTACTTTTGGTGAGAAGCAATTTGTGTTTGGCTAATTAATTTAAAAAGTATTTCTAAGCAGCAATTAGTGTTTGTCCAAGCTTTTAAAAAGTGCTTCTAAGTGTATTTTTCTCAAAAGTGCATCTCAAAAAAGTGCTTATGGGAAGAAGCTACTTTTTTCTGCTTCTCCAAAACGGTTTCTGCTTCTCCTCAGAAGCACATTTTTTTCTCCTAAAAGCTTGGCCAAACACTTCAAATTTGAAAAAAAAAAACTGGTTTTGAACTTGGAGAAGCTTGGTCAAACAGGTTATTAGTTTGGTAATCGTTCATATAATTTTCAAGATAGAAAGAGCCCATTGGCCATTTTTCGGCTATGTCTTTGAAAAATAGCCATTGTCCTAGTGATTCAAATTCCATAAGTGAAACTCTAGGAGATAAACCTGAAGTTCCACTCAAGGAATTTGAATTTTTCGGATGATGATTATTTTTCAATTACAAAGGCTGAAAAGCGGGTGGAGTTTTCACTTATTGTCCCATTTTGTATCAACTGTTTCGTAAATGACACTCTTTTTATTTCTCTTGCAACTGATAGACCTTTTAACCAGCGGTCTAAAGATTCTTTTCAAGCAATCTAAAAACCTGATGAGAAAATGTTGTCTAAAAATTTGTATGGTATTACAAACGTTAGACCATAATCCAATATTTTGAAAGCAAACTAAAAGTTATATGTGCAAGCATTAGACCTGAATTTAACATTGTCCGAAAGGGGTAATTTTCTAAAGGAGATATTTGCACAAAATTTGAAAATAGGGACAAAATCTAAACAATAGCCTAAAAATGGTCATTTGCGCAAATCAGCCAAAAAGTGGCTTTCCACAAGCAAGTGGCTTAAAGCCCATTTATATTCCGGTTATGGCTCCAGGCAACTCCAAACCCGTGAACCCATTTTGAATCGACCCGTCTAAACCCGCCATAAAACTAAACATACAACGCCGCCGGTTGCCGCCCACACAAAACCTCCTCTTACCTAAGATTATTTGAAATTCAATCTTTGTAATGCAACATTTTCTTTTTTCAATCTATTTATCTTAAATTAATTGCAGTTTCATTTTATCAGAGCTGCTATGAGTGATCGAGCAATTGAATCAAATGAGGTACAGTCAAGCTCAGAAGCCTCAGATTGAGCCTATTCGGATGCCTACTGTGGAGGAAATAAGGGGACAAGACATTTGGAACAACTGTGCAGTTCGTAGCGTTGTTAGTGGAGTCATGGGTATGTTTTAATCACACTCCTAGTTTGAATTAATTTGTGTCATATTGTTCAGTGTTTTGGTCATTGTCCTGCGTCAACCTCCAGATTCACATGTCTGTAGGCGGGGAGCCATGTGAGTGAAGGTGTTTAAAAAGACGAGCAGTGGCGGAGCCAGGATATAAGTAAGCACACAAAGAAATCAAGGTGAGTCAACGTATAGTATATACACATAAAATTAAGAATTTAACGTATTTACCCAATGTAATTTTCCGATGAAGGGGTGTCAATTGACTCCCCTTGCCAATGAGTGGCTCCGCCACTGAGGACGAAGTTAGACCTAAAATCGCATGGACACGGTGAAAGAAAAAAGACTTATATAGGCGATGCATATTAGTTGAGAATATGTTTTAGACATTAGCACTTTTAGTGTAGGTCTTGTGCTTTCTAGGAGTAGTTTAGCCATTCAAAGATTTATACTTTTAGAATATTTGTATAATATTGGCATGAGATGAGTTTAAATGGAGTAACGTGGTTAGTGACGATTCATCTAGCTGAGCGCCAACCTGTTCATTGTTTTTTTTAAATGGATGGTCCAAATTGTCACTCTTGCAATACCTGAGGATAATGGATGACAATACTGGTTTGATGTAATAATTATGTTACAAGTGTCGAGGTAAGACAAGAGACTTTAATCTTAATCCCGTTGCTGTGATAGTTATTCTCTTGTAGTTCTGTAGTAGAGAAAAAGAAAGCTTCATTCCAGTTAGCTTACAAGCTCTACCTACTGCCATTGCTTGTGAATAAAATCTGGATCTAGAGCTTATTTTTGTATCTAGTAAGATTATTCTTTCTGGTAACTTGCTTAAATTGGTGTCTCCGTGGATGCTTATGGACTCTGCTGTGAGGTTACTTCTTGGGTTCATTTGTTGAACATTGTTTCGCTTTTGTAGGAGGGGGACTAGGGTTGTTCATGGGTCTGTTTCTAGGGGCACTGGATAACCCAATAATGCAAGAGGAAATGACTACTAGGCAACAACTTGTATACCAAGCAAAGCAGATGGGTCGGAGGAGTTGGAGTTCCTGCAAAACTTTTGCTGTTATGGGTTTGGTTTTCTCTGCTGCTGAATGTGTTGATGAGAAGGTACATTTGATCTTAGGGATTATAACCTTATGGGGTTCTACAGCTCTTGTTTTGCGATTTTCATGTTAATTTTTGGAAAAAAGGAAAAGAATTTGGAAATCATTCTCACAATTAGAGTGAGGTACTTTTCATCTAAAACTCAAATGGCATAAGTATTTTCTTGTATTATGTTAACAGGCACGGGCAAAACATGACATGACAAATACAGCAGTTGCAGGGTGCGTAACGGGAGGCACATTATCAGCTAGAGGTAACATTTGTTACAAGTATTTACAAACAGGAATCTTCCTTAGATATATTTTCATATCTTGCATCTGTTATTTATTCATATACTTTTTATTTAGATAGAGCAACATGGACAGTGAGATTCATGTAGAGACGAGCAGGGTAGTAGAGTTTCACATAAAAAAGCAAAAGAAGAAATTTCAGGGTCATGTCATCAGAATGTTATTCCCACTGT
Source organism: Nicotiana tabacum (assembly GCF_000715075.1). NCBI lineage: Eukaryota > Viridiplantae > Streptophyta > Magnoliopsida > Solanales > Solanaceae > Nicotiana > Nicotiana tabacum. Next base: position 133,008,755 of record NC_134094.1, on the reverse strand, counting down.
ATATTAAAGAAAGAAAAATCAAATGCCTAACGCAAACTCTTCCCCAAAGAGGTATCGGCAACTTAAAGTGAAGGTGCATCCAAAAGTTTGAGAAAAGTGCATTGGTTGAAACACTTGTAGTCAGTCCAACTAGTTTGGGATTAAGGCGTTGATGTTGATGTACCTTTCTCATAAAACAAAGGCGTTGACGTTGATATTGATGTCGTTGCATCTGTTCCTCGATTTTGTTACATATGCTTGTACTGCTAATTTTACTTGAATGAAATATTAGCCTGTCTCATATTTTTGAGACCTACATGAAAAAAAATGTTGTTTAATATTTGGGCTTGGGACAATTAGGATTGCCTTTTTGGTGGGTGTGGAATCGGATAGTATCTTGGTGTTAGTGGGTGACAAATATTTTTAACATTAAATACAGATGGATCTATATATTTTCTTATATTCGTCACTGTTATTGACATGAGTACTAGGATAAGATACAGAAATTCATGGGGGCTTTCCCTGAGCCCCCTATATTATCCAGCGCTGCTATGTGACGTGTCAAAGACAAGTTTCTTATTCTTGACTTAATTCATTATTTATGAGGTGGTGAAGAAAGGGTGGTGGGTTGTTGGGACTGCTTTCCTTTAGTTTTCTTAGAGGAAAACCTATAGTCGAAGTGAGTCATAGTTCAAGTATTTTAAATTCCATTTGATCCAGGGCATCAAGGAAATAGAAACTTCGCCCTTCAACTATAAAGATGCTACCCATCCAAATTCAACGTACCGGTTGGGAGAGCTCATACACGAAGTGTGCCCTTTTGTGTTCTAGCTTGATGTTGTGACGCATATAACTACCGTTTTCATCTCTTATGACTCCCATCATAATCCGAGTTCCCAGAGTAAGGAGTTTATTGCAGATTATTGCATTCTCCTAATCTAGTTCAGGGAATATGCTGCAGTATACTGAACCAGATGGACAAAACATTGTTGACAATTTATCCTATACGGGGGTTCTAATTGGAGTCATCTCTCTCTCCCTCACTCTCTCTCCTTTTTTAAATTTTATAAAATGAAGGGTAGCCATAAAAACATATGAGCAGGATTAGAGTGATAGAGAGCTTATTATACTGAAGCTAACTGTGTCACAAGACTTGTTCTTTAGTTTAATTTCTGCCATCAGAACTCTCTCTCTCTCTCTCTCCTTTTTCTTCTTCTTTGGTTATGGCTTTTGACATTTGATGATACTAGATGCTAAATTTGCTTGTAGAACCAAGCCTGTGTGGGGTTGTTTAATTACAGCTTTTTTATGACTGATGAAGAAAGTAATTGGACTGTGCTATTCCAAATTATTATCTCTTTTTATTTATACAACAATCCCATTTGTTTCAGGTGGCCCAAAAGCTGCATGTGCAGGTTGTGCTGGCTTTGCTACATTTTCAGTCCTGATTGAGAAGTTCTTGGATAGATATCACTAATCCCAGTGAGTAATTAGACAATATGGATCATTCATCAGCCTGAAATATGGAAGTTACACCAACCGGCATATATATAGAGCTCGTTTGGATTGGCATAAAAAAGTGGCTTTTTCGTAGAAATAGCTTTTAAGCCAAAAAAACAATGAGTTGCCCAGCTTATAGCTTAAAAGCCAATCCAAACACCCTCATAGTCACATTCTTTTTTACCCCAACTGTAAGATATTGATATAATGATATTGGGCAATGTTATAAACATGCAGCTCACTTCATACCTCATATTTGCCCTCTGTTCACTTCCTCGAGTTTGTGAATCTGGTCCCAGAACTGGGAATATCTAGCATTAATTTAGACACGTTTAAGACATTTTTGTCTAATAAGGTAGTCAGTTTCTCTTAGTTGTAATGTTTACTTTCTTTACTCCAATAAAATGTTGGCTTCTTTGCAAGTCACTCTACCTCCATTTCATTTATGCAACCTTGTTTGACTAAACCCGGAGTTTACAAAAAAAAAAAAAAAAAAAAAGAGGAAGAATTTTGATATTAGTGGTATTAAACATGTCATTAATTTTTACAACTACAGGATTTATAGAACTTGTTGGCTTAAACTTGTTAAAATACTTTTGTTGCTATAAAATGAGAAGTCTAAAATTAAATTATTTACAAATATACTAGCGTTTCATTCTTTACAGAAATAACTAATAAGAAAATGGTATCATATATATAAAATGAAATGCGGGAAGTAATTGTTTATTGAGTCGGAGTTGATTTACTTGCACTAAAATTCAAGCAGTAGTTAATTTTACTTGTATTTGATATTATAAGTTTAAGATCTCAATGTGTTAAGTTGTATAACTTGCGCCTAAAGATGAAGTATTACTTGCACGTATGAGCTTCTGTTCTCAAATAATGTTCCATTAATGACAATTAGACAAAGTATATTTTCTACTTTTGGTTGAATTAGGTGTTTTGTTGGTTTAGGCAAGAAAAAGATGAAGTCTGTACATTTTTATTACAAACAAAAAAGATTTTAAAAAAGGTTTTTAGTATTTCTACTCCCAACTTTTGTGAAGAAACAATAAATGAATGAAAATATTTTAGTTAAATAAATATTGATAACTTACTTTTTATATACACACCTTTTAATTTATACTAATTAAATTACTACAATTTTTTGCAGCGCCGAAATGCATAATTAGGACTTATGGAAGCTATAGTGTATGTCTATTGGGCCTATTGGTCGGGCTAAGCCTAAAGAGTCCAATTGATGTTGATGTGGTAACAGCCCAACTCCTATTCTTTCTAGGGCAAGAAACACATTTGGCCGGTCGGCCAAAAATAATTATATTCGCTAGTCAAATATATATTATCGACTATTATTTTTTAGAGTGATTATATTGTGTAGTTTTTCCTACTTTCTATGTACCTATACGTAGTCAACCCTCTTTTTAATTTTTTCATATTCTTTGTAATATCTTTTTCTTTTGTTACAATGGTGATATTTGGATCAGTTTGTGCACGCGTACTCTATCAGATAGTGGCAAAACTACTCGTAAATGAAGGAAGTTTAATTAAATTCCATTCTCAAAAAATTATACTGTGCAAATAAGATAAAAATAAATTTTTGAATTTTTTCAGTATAATGACAGAGATGGTTCAAAGAATTGCTTTAGGTTCGAATACTAGATTTACCTTTGTTGTATATTTTTAATCTTCTCATTAAAATTCCTGAATCCGCCACAGCTATTTCGTGATACCTGCACAAATATGGATAATTACCTACTCTATGATATATCTTCTATTGAATGTCTTTAATACGTGTAGGTTAAAATAAAGTAGCGATATTACAGTTATTGTCTTATACTCATATACTCAACCACCCTTTTTTCTCCTAACAACAACCTTTTCCCCATTTCCCACTTTCTCTTTCTATATAAATTTTTCTTGCCTTTGTTTGCTTCTATAATATAGAGATGACAGATTCTAATAGAAGTGAAGAGTTTTCTGTCTGCTCTCAAAATCATGAGGTACTCTTTCTCAGTTTTAACACAAATTATAATACTAGAAGTTGGTTCTTGTATTTAATTTATCTTCTTCTATTTTCCTCTTATATTCTATTCGTATTTCCTTGAGTCGAGTGTCTATTTGAAACAATCTTTTTACCTTTCTAAATAGGGTAAGGTTTGTATATATACTATCCTCCCGAGACCACACCTTATGATATAATAATGGGTTTATTATTGTATAATCTGTAAGTATTTCTTTTACATTTTTGTCTTTGTTTTCTCCACAAAAGGAGATTTTTTTCTTTCCGGTTATTTTATTTTTTTGTTTCACATTTGGTATTTGGTCTCCGCTTTGGTCAACTATTCGAATTCGCATCGTGTAAGGGATGTAAAATCATTGTGAGTCTGCTTATATGCTGGAAAAAGAGCTATTTCTCCTTTCCGTCAATTTTATTTGAACTTTTGTTGTTTCAAGTGAAAAACTACTTCGTGCGCGTTTGAACATAAGAATTGTAAAATTAAGAAAAAAAAAGTGAAAAAAAAAATTCAAGTGAAAATAGTATTTGAAAATTAGAGTTGTGTTTGGACATAAATATTAGTGCCCGTTTGGTTCATAAAATTTTCAATTTTCACTTGAATATGCATTTTGAAAATTTTCGAAAATTTGAAAAATTTCAAAAAATTATTTTTCAAAATTTTCACTCAAATCACTCACAAAACTTCAAAAACAACCCAAACTGAAATTTATGTCCAAACACAACTCTAAATTTCAAATACCATTTTCACTTGAAAAAAAATTCACAATTTTTTCGAGTTTTACAATTCTTATGTCCAAACGCCTACTTATTATTGGTTGTTTTTGAAGTTTTGTGAATGATTTGAGTGAAATTTTTGAAAAACAGCTTTTTGGAGTTTTTCAAATTTTCGAAAAATTCCAAAATTCATCTTTAAGTGAAAATTGAAAATTTTATGGCCAAACACTGATTTCGAAAAATATATATATATTTTCGGGAAAAAGTAAAAAAAAAAAAATTATGTCCAAACGGGCACGAACTTGTCTAACCAAACGCTATTTTGCTAAATTTTTTGTTATCAAAATGGATTTTGTTATATATTTATGCTAACAAGTTGTATCACGTTACTTGTATATTTTTCGAAATATCAATCCACACTGAATGCATACAATTATCCGTAATTGGCTTTTAAATAACCTGAAAGTGCAAAAAAAAGAAGAAAAAAAATCTGCTTATTAAGTTAAACTTTTTTTTTCTTTTTTCAAAATACATTTAATTGATTAAGTTACTTGTTGGACAAAACTTCACGTAATAGATAAGTAGCTTTAACTACCACCAATAGCATGTGAAATTTGTGAATTGAAGGTTGCTTTTCTGCACACCTCTTTTGCCTTTTTGGTAATCTTATCTCTTGTTTAATTCCAAACATTTCATTCTCTTTTATCTTCAAGTATAATTGGAAAAATGTATGTAATTAGTTTTATTTTTTCGACTGTAAGTTATGTGTATTAATAGTGTATAATTTTTTATAGTATCCGTTTAAATTAACCTATATAAAGAAAGGTAACTCTTCATAACAACTTAACATAGTAAGTTTAACGATAGTAATATTTTGATGTAGTCGGTTAAATTATAATTCTTTAATTTGTTAGTGCATACAACTTAAATCCTTATTTGTTTTTACCTTTAAATTAAACACCATTACATAAGTTAAATAAGATATAGAATAGTTTTTCTTACATGTAAATAATCATCTTCTTTCGCAATGTTAAACTTTGATCATAAGAAAATAATGGATTATATCTTCATATATAGGTTTGATGTAGGAATACTAAGCTTCTTCTAGTTTGAATTTTGTGTTATTGATTATCAGATTCTTTTTCTGTGTGTGTTTTTTTAATTAAGTTTATGAGTACATTGGGAGACAATTGTGGAGAGAAAAGAAGGTAATGTGGTGCACAAAGCAGAGTCCGGAGAAGGGTCGTAACCTCAAGGGGTGTGATCAGTAGCGGAAGTAGGATTTTCACCAACGAGATTCAAAAGTTAAGAAAAATAAACACATGGATTTACCCCACCCCCCATATATATATATATATATATATATATATATATATATATATATATATATATATATTGTAATTTTCGACGAATAGGGTTTGGATGTATCACCTGTTGGGATATACTATTAACCATGATGTGACGTAGACCACCTATATAATTTCCGAGGCTGTGAACCATATATATGCATCTATAGGTTATAGCATGCAAGATAACATTAGATTTATTCCTGATTCCCACATGATTTTCTTTGTATTTTTCTTGATGTGGTCCAAGAAAATATCATGAGAAAATTTGAATAAAAATGCCATAAATAATAGTGTATGTTTTGGGGTCAATGGGCACATGTGGCATGGGTCTACAATATGTGGCCCTAAACATAAGTGAATATTTTGTGTATATTTCAGCCACTCATAGCTCAGAGTATATAATTTTAGCACATTATTACTTAAAATCTGTCGGCATAAAAACATTTGGTTTTGATTCATAAATTTAATGAGCTTTAATGATTTCAACCAAGCCTGATCTGTTTATTTGTGAATTCTTATAGGCTATTGCTTCAGGTAAAAGATATGGAGAACTTATGCCAAAGAAAAAGCCTTTGATTTCAAAGGCGAGTTTTTTTTAGAGAGATTAAGTTATATACGTCGTCAGTATAAGAATTTTACGCCGTCAGTATAAGTTATTTATAATGTTATGTTTTGCGTGTAGGACCATAAACGTGCATTTTTTGATTCCGCAGACTGGGCCTTGTGCAAGGTAATATATTAGCTTCAATCTCATACATCTTATAATTATACTGCCATATACAATAAGGAGAACGAGTTTATTAAAAAAAATAAACCAAATAACTTGTTATAACAATTACGTACATTGATTCGGTAAGAAAAATAAAATATTTATACTGTCAATATATATAAGTTAAATTCAAAACGAAAATGGATGTTTTGGATCGAGGGAGTCTAAAGAGGGGTAAAAACTTATCTACACCTGGTATTACCACAAAATTTAGTAATTTATCATAGTTAAAATAAATTGATGAGGTGATAATATATGCTAATTAACCATGATTAAGAGTGAAAAAGTGTATGCTCAAATATATGTCATGCATTTTTCAATTTTATGTAAACACTCAATGCGAAGGGGTTTTAGCTCATGCCTAATCCTTAAGGGGCCGTTTGGCATGTGGATAAGGGATAATAATCCTGAATTAGATGCGAAATTATTTTATTCAGCGTTTGATTGAATTTTAAATCTGGGATTGCCAATTCCAAGATTAATTAATCCCACAATTGAATGTTATTTTATTTTACATTGAGGGTGCGATAATAATCCTATAATTAACTCCGGGATAAACACTAAAATGACAAAGAGGTCCTTCTTGGAGGCTCTTCCCCCAAAGTCTTTTAAACAATCCAAGGTTAAAATTAGAATTAAAAGTTTATCTCAACTTATCTAGTATATACCAAACACATGTTTATATTGTACCCCATTATCCTTTTTTTTAGTCCAATGAATCAAACATCTTTCAATAAAAATATATTTACTAAATAATTCCGTCAATATTTAATCTTCGTATTAGAATCTTATCATTATAATCCCTCAATAATTTGTTCCCTATCGAACGACCCCTAAGAGCTTATCCTTGTACCGTTGATTTTAATATTGGTGATTTTCTTGAGAATATTGATTGCCTAACATGGATTTTTCATACTTTCAATTATACACGATAACAGCAAGGTGTAGGAGTTAGTCAAAATTCAACAGTAGCTATAGAGACATTGAGCCCAAAGTTACAGGTAATTGCTCTAACATTCTAGAGAAAATATTTTCTTATTCTATTAGCAATAATTATATATAGTAATATATTTGCTACTAAGTATGTAAAATTGGAAATGTAACGAATATTGCATTTGAATTGTAACAGAGAACACCACATCAACAACTACCTCCTCGACGACCTGCTTGCACATCTTGACATATTAGCCTTATTGAAAATCTCGTCAATAAAATAATCAGAAATATTATGGGGTTATATGTAAGTAATTATAAATAACTTATGTGGAAAGTTTCATTAATTATGAAATGGTGTTACCTTCTACCATTTATTTGAGGTTTTTAACATTATTATAATTACTTCTCTCCAATTTTCATAGTGTGTAAATGTAACTCTCTAACATATGTTGCTCAAAAGTTTGAGGGATTGCATATATTTGCTCCTATGAAATCTCAGGTTTAGAGTGAAATATTATTTGAACTTGAACTTATAAAATATTTATATATTAATATGAAATTATTTTTCAACTGAAGTGCCGATTTCAGTTTACAAAAAAGTTCATAAAATATTTGCTATATGTTTTGACCAAATACAATTTTAATTTCCTTGAAATTTTCTTTCAAGTTTAATTTCACTAAGGGCAGAAGACATCATTTTGTTGAATCCAAGTATCAATAGTGGCCTACAATTGGCCTTTAGTAACACAAAGATATTATACAAGATCAATTCGGATGGACTTTGGTTCACTTAAGAAATGTGATTCAAAAAATGTGGTTCGGAGTATATTATTTTATATTTATGAGCTGACGAATTATCAATAATTCATTCAAAAATTTATAAATATTTAATAAATATTTTAATATTGAGTTTATATGAACTCGTAACATTAGCTAAATCCACCCATGCCAAGTACATGCAATATTTTTTGAAGTATTAACCCAAATAGCCGCTTACATAATCTCTTATACTATAAATAGCCGGGCATCACAATCTCTCTCTAATATATATATATATATATATATATATATATATATATATATATATATATATATATATATATATATATATATATATATATATATATATATATATATAACTGTGCAGGCTGATGAGGCCGCCATAAATGCTAGAAAAAGTAAAACTGAATCTGGCCGGCTATTTGTTTAATAAAAGAAGCTTCTTTTTTTCTGGCACACCTACATACATACAAAAATCCATTAAATTTTTTCTATTTATCGGGTTCCATTCTCGAAAGTTTGGATTTTGTATATATTTATATGAACAACTTGGTAATTAGAGGATCTTAGAGTAGCAGTAATTATGTTTGTATCCTATCGAATCCAAATTCCACCTACTCTACCATTTGGATTTTCAAAATTAGATCTCCTAAAACCGATTCCATTAAAGAAGTTTTCACATGATATAAATGGAACATAGTTAGTTTCCAAAAAGACATGTATATTAGGTCTACACTCATTAACAATATCTCTGACCATTGGTTTGTAGGAGGCTTTAATTAGCCCTCTACAATTCCATGTAAAGATTATTATAGATAACAATATCAAGGATAGGTGCGCTCAGGGCGGATCAAGCGTAGCGGTGGTGGGTTCATCAGTGGTGTAAGCAACAATTTTCGTAAGCGGTGTCAATATTTGAAGAAATAAACAAATGAACAAATTACTGTAATGGCAAGCAATGTCATTTCTTATATTTATCCAATATTTTAATTTTATGAATTATTTATAAATATAGATTATGCCTATCGTAAACAACTTCTATGCCTTTATATGGTAGGGGTAATGTTGCGTACACACTAACCTCCCCAGATTCCACTTACAGAATTAAGCTGGATTTTTTATTGTTGTTGTTGTTGTTATTGTTGTTATGTATATAGATTATGAAAAAAAATTGGCGAAGCGGTGTCACGTGACACCGCTTCAAACAAGGTACCTACGCCTATCGGGTTCATCTGAACCTAGTATTTTTGACACGGAGAATAGAGTTATGTATAAAAATTATCTAAAATAAGAACAAACAACATATATAGACCCATAACTTTAACAATATAATGAGTTCGAACCCATAGAATTCAAATCATTGATCTGCGGTGTGCGTATAACCCCTAGTTGGGTGTGACCCAACCATGCATCTTCCCAAAATCTGGTTTATCATCACTTTGGCAAATGAAGTGAAGGAGTTTAGGATAAAAGCTATGTGAAAAAAATGTGGTTAATGAATTAGATACTTGGGCTAATTCCGGTAAAGGGAATATTTGTAGCCATTGCAGGTATACCTATTACCTTCAAAATAAACATATTATATAGTTAGCAAAAAAGATACTAAAGAATAATAATGCAAGTGTCTTATTATGTAGTAGTAATTTGGCTAGACTTGGTAATGTAAATGTCCTTAGTGACACTCTTGTGGATATTGTATAGTCTGCAATCTAATATTAAAATCTTCACTGAGTAATTTAAAATCCTGGATCTAATTCTTGTTTAAACAAAAGTAATTATCTCGGGATAAAAATTTAGTATCGTTTTATTCCTTATTTGGTTATTAATCATGGGATAAGCTATCACACGATTAAAAATATTATTGGGATAACTTATACGTGCCAGAAGGTGAAATAATAATCCTAGGATAAAACAGTAATTTGACAGATTAATACTACATACCAAACAGTCAATAAGAAATAATATCAGGATAATCAATATCAGCATAACTAATTCCAGCATAATTCGTCTAAGGTTGTAGTGCAACGAATGGAACTTAACACTGCCCTCAAATGGTGTATGGTTCAAATACAAGAACCTTTCTCTCTTCTTGTTTTCTCTTTATCTATTCACATGTATGTCACTTCTCCGGGTTTTTTTCCTTTCTTTAAAAGAATGGTCATATCAGTCATTCGGCGGATTGCTCTTACTCTAATCCTTTTCTTCATTAATAAGTTTAGGTGATAACACCAATGGGACTAATCCTTTGTTTATGTTTTCTTGTGAATTTTCTGGCAAATGATGGACATTAAGGATAGGACCTTATCTGGAAATGATATAGTTAAGGTATGACATATAGGGCTGCATTTCCAATGCCACCATATACCTTAATTAAGCAATCACTTCATGTGAAACTTTAGGTCTCACAAGTCACATCTTACTTATTACCCCAAGTCCAAAACCCACTCTCTCACATGTCTCTCTTTTCTTTGCATTTGACAAATCTACCCAAAAAGTTAATTGGTTACTTGGTATGGTAACTAACAAAGTAATAAAGTTATTTGGTACATGTTGGTGGGAAGTATTTTGTTGAGTTAGTTGTGTAAGGTTTTTCGTACACCATGATTATATTGAAATTAAAAAAAGTAACCTTGAGTCCCATCGTAATTTTTAAATATTTATCCTTTTACAATGTCTGGTGTTAAAACTTCTTGTGCTTCAAGATTTCAAGTTTTGTTTTGGTTATATATACATATATATACTAACAACAGGATTATTGCTCCTACTTCCTAGATGTCTGCCCATACAACTTCATTAGCAAACACATTAGGAACTACCAAAAAGATGTGTCTATCAAAAAGCTTAATCTTCCCCCGCTTTCTTTTGCTAGAAGATCTGCCACCTGATTCTGCTCCCGTTGGCAGAGGCGGAGCCAAAATTTGAAGTTTATGCGTTCGGGATCAGAGGCGGAGCTAGAATTCGAAGTGTGTGAGTTCTAAATTTTAAAAAACTGTTTTCAGCGAGAATTGAACCTCCATCTTTCTAAGCGAACTCACAACCCTTACCATTGAACCAAGACTCCTTTTGTTACTGGGTTCGGCAGTATATATTTATATAGATTTAGTAAATATTTCAATACAATTATAGGGTTCCGAAAAATATCATTGGGTTCGCCCGAACCTGCACCCACTACTGTAGCTCCGCCCCTGTTCGGGATATTAGTCTGTTTAAGTTATTGAGTTCTAAATTAATAATTTGTTTATATTTAATGAATTTCTTAAGACAAATACATAGTTTGAACAAAAACTACTCAGTTCGGCCGAACCCATGTCTACCATGATAGCTCCGCCCGTGCCCGTTAGTTATGCTTAAGCCTGGCCATCAATGACCTGCATGTAATAATAATAGTATTTTAAGGCAAGTGACCATTTTTTATCATTTATATGACCTCCATTTAATCTGTGGAGATTTGTAGAGGCTAAGGTTATGCTCCAAGCTAAGGCTAATTAACTACAGTTTCTATCAATATGCTCCAAGATTTTAAGGTTGCTGCTTCACCATTCCAGAATTTTCATTTCTGAATTTCAATAGAAGCTTATTACTACCACAATTCCTATGTTGATTAAGAAAAACTTTTTTTATTCTTTTTGAACAAAATGAATGACTCTACGACTCGATTGGCTTTATATTTTCTTTTTAAAAGAATGAATAATTATACCTGAAATATTTCATAGGAAAACGATAAACGGACAGATAAGCTGATACTCATTACAGAAAGGAGGATGTCACCCTATACTGAAATATTTAATATTTGGAATGACAGAATAAAAGAAGAAACCAAACAATTATTCTATTTTTAAAATAATCATTATTTTTCGCCTTGTCGGACGATGTGTAAATTCAATTTTTTTAATATTTGCAAGGATTGGATAATCCTATTGTTATGTGTCCTCGTGATTTCTGGCGAATAAATTGAAGGTGTTTAGGATAAAAAACTAATCTCAGAAATGGTGTGGTTAAGCAATGAGATACTTGGGCTAATTCAGTCCACTCCACCCCCTTATTAAAACATATCAAATTTTGTCTGATACGTACCTCTGATATTCAAAACTCACTAGCCGGACTAGCTAAAATTTTAAGTGAGTAAACCTATCATATATATAGGTAAAATTCGACTTCAAAAATCTAGTCGATTAAAAGTGAAGGGATTTCGACCGTCAACGACATTTAGGGTCCCATCATATATTATCCAGATTATTCAAAAATATTATTGGATGCATGTTAAATCCTTCGAACGTAATATAATTTTGAAAGATCGGACACAAATACGATAGTATTTTGAAAAATTCGCGCAATGGTCCCATCCCCAATCTTGGTCTTCCTATCTTTGCATTTGACAAAAATCGAACCAAAAAGTGAGTTGCTTTTTCTACTCGTCATAATTAATGGAGCACATAAAAACTACACGTAGCATTGCTCCTTATCATTCCTTACTCCTTATCGATGCCTTGGATTTTCATGCAAGAGTACCACATTTTTTTGAATTCTTTTATTTTTTTTTTACAATTATTTGATCATATAAATAATGAGTAAATTTTATAAGTGGTCTTTCAATTTTGTGTTCATTACCCTAAAGTCACTTTTCCTTTTTTTGGTTACGTAAAAGTCACCCAACCTTGTGTTCATTACCCAAAAATTATTTTTCTTTCTTATGTTACACAAAAATTATTTTATTATGCTTTAGTTATCACAATAGTCACTTTGACCAGAATTTATAAAACTTTCACATGAAAAATTCATTTTGCCCTTGGCATTATAAATCCTCCCATTATGTAACACCTTTCTATATTATATATTATATAATATATTTTTACCTAGGTATTTTACTTATGGTTAAAATAACTTTATATTATTTTATAATATATTCGTACATTTAATTTTGTCATGGCACTCAATTTGTTTAATCATATTCAAACATGAACATATATTGAAGCATAAAAATGACAAAAAATATTTATTTGAAATAATAAAAACAAATTTAGTTAACAAATGATAGTTTTTTATATTCATTAAAACTTTCAAAAAAATATCAAAGATATTTGTGTTTAATATTAAGTCTTTTAAAGCTTTTATCTGTTAATATATATTTTTTAAAGTATTAATTTGATGTGTCAGTGCGAAAAATGTGGGTATTTTATTTGTTTGATTAACGAATATGGCTTGACTGATAAATTTGTGAGCTTTAATTAATTTTTGTTAAAAATATTTCATTAGGTATGTTAAGAATGTTGACTTGAGATTTATTCACAGAATGTTACTAACAAATTTAATAATATTAATACTTAAGTTATTTTAATTATAAGTAAAATACCTAGATAAAAATATACTATACAATATATAATATAAAAGGTATTACATAAATGGGGGATTTATAATGTCAAGGACATAATAGACTTTTCAAGTGAAGTTTTATAAAAATTGGTCAAAGTGACTATTGTGATAACTAGAGCATAGTAGAATAACTTTTGTGTGACAAAAGAAAGAAAAATGACTTTTGGGTAATAAACACAAACTTAAATAACTTTTACATAATAAAAAAAGTAATTTTAGGGTAATGAACAAAAAATTAAATGATCATTCATAAAATTTACTCTATAAATAATATAGCTGGTGTATAACTTTGCACTGAACTCGCTGCAAATTGCCTGAATAAACATTACACAAGATGTGGAAAAAGGGCGGTGGGTGTGGGTGTGGGTGGGCAAACAATCATCTTTATTGAAGAAATTAACGAGGGTGGGTGGGTGGACAAATAATTATCTTTATTGAAGAAATTAACGACTACAAGATATTACATTATGGAAAAAATTTAATATCCTAATATATTTAGTTTATTTTGTTCTTTTCTGCTTTGTTCATTTCAAGTACCACAGGGTTGACACTTTAGTAGATACCTTTCCTTTTTTCTTTTACTTTAATAAATGCCTTTCTTCTTTTTTTTTCTTTTTTCTTTTCACTTTAGATAAAAAGATATCTGAGGAACTGAACAAAGTTTTAAATTTGTATTCTCAATCATTAGATTTACATTACCCTCCATTTTACCTAGTATATTTCAACCTTTTGAATAAAATACCATTTTCAATACGTTCATAATCAGGGGGGAAAAAAGGAAGAAGAAAGGATCATGTACTACATGTCATTTCTTTCAAGAACAAGAATTTTATTAAATCAACCTCGTGCAACACCAACTTTCCCTTTCTTAGAATAACAATATAGATGTACAGAAATATTGCATGACAATGAAACTCAAAGGAAATCTTCAAACCTGTTTTGGAATCGCTTTCTCTCCGTTGGAAGTCTATCCTAAACAATCTCTCTATCTCCACAAGGTAGGGGTAAAATTTGTGTACATTTTATCTTCCTCAAACCCCACTTGTAAAAATTCACTTAGTATGTTATTGTTATTGTTATTGTAATAAAACTCAAAGGAAATACATCGTTCAACATCCCAATTAATACAACGCTAGCTATAAATTTTTCCATGCAACCAATTTATAGAAATTTATTCTCATAAATGAAACAAGAAAAAGAACATCATATAAGACTTTACAAAGTGAAATATATGGATTCATACACTTACAAGAAAGATCACGCTAATTATGAACCATAGATATAATTTTCTTCACATCAAACATTGCGGGCTATACTTTCTAAAAAAATACTACTCCATTAAAATAAGGTATTTTAACTATTCTAATATGTTTTTGTCATTTTATACGCTAAATAAATATGAAGTGCCAAATAAATTAAGACTTATTAAATAAATGGGAATCGAGAGTTGATTAGATTCTCATTAAAGGTGTGTTGACCCCAGCCGCCAACATGTTTGCAGGAATTTGGAAACATGCATGTACACTTTTTAATATTGGTTGTCACCAACCCTACATCCGCGAGATTGTCCGTCTTCACGGTGTGTCTATGTCTATCATTTCTGATCGAGGTACATAATTCACCTCGTACTTCTGGAGGGATGTACAGCATGAGTTAGGCACGCGGGTTGAGTTGAGTACAACATTTCATCCACAGACAGACGGACAGTCAGAACGCACTATTCAGATATTGGAAGATATGCTCTGCGCTTGTGTTATAGACTTTGGAGGTTCTTGGGATCAGTTCTTGCCACTTGCGGAGTTTGCCTATAATAACAGCTACCAGTCGAGCATTCAGATGGCTCTATATGAAGCATTATACGGGAGACAGTGTCGTACGCCAGTTGGCTAGTTTGAATCAGAAGAGGCTCGGTTGTTAAGTACTGATTGGTACGGGATGCCTTGGATAAGGTCAAGATTATTCAGGATCGACTTCACACAGCTCAGTCTAAGCAAAAGAGTTATGCTGACCGTAAGGTTCGTGACGTTGCATTCATGGCAGGAGAAAGAGTATTGCTCCGAGTTTCACCTATGAAAGGTGTAATGAGATTCGGAAAGAAGGGCAAGTTGAGCCCTAGGTATATCGGACCCTTTGAAATTCTTGAAAGGGTGGGTGAAGTAGCCTACAGGCTTGCACTACCATCTACTTTATCAGCAGTTCATCCGGTATTCCATGTATCCATGCTTCAAAAATATCATGGTGATCCGTCCCATGTGTTAGACTTCAGCTCAGTTCAATTGGACAAAGATTTGACTTACGAGGAGGAGCCGGTGGCTATTCTAGCCCGGCATGTCCGTCAGTTGAGGTTTAAGAGTTATCCTTCAGTTCGGATACAATGGAGAGGTCAGCCGATTGAGGCAGCTACCTGGGAGTCCCAGTCGGACATGCGGAGTAAATATCCACACTTATTCGAAGTAGATGAATTATTTTGTTCATCAAATTCTTGTTCAAGCCTTGAAATCCAACAAAAAATCACGCAAGTTCTTCATCAAAGAGGTAAGGCTCTAACCCCTAATCTTCAATTTCGAGATTGGGTAATCATGGGTGATTAAGAGTATGATTCTTGGGGGTAAGTTTTACTCATCCTATATTGATTATATTTCATGATTCCATACTCATTTACATCATGAATTCGTGAATTTAGGGGAGAAAAATCAGATTTTTATAAAATCTTCTAAAAATAAAAATTTAAGATTTGAAGGTCCATTTGATATCGAAATTGGATAATTTTTATATGGTTGAACTCGTAGCAGAACGAGTATTTGAATTTCGTGAGTTTTTTTTTGGGATTTGATATGTGGGTCCCACTGTCAGATATTTAAATGAATTTCAGATTATTATCCGAAAAATTAGTAAATTCACATGGAATTAAGTCTTATGATTCGTATTGAGTATATCGAATTGTTTGTGAATAGATTTGAAGGTTTTAGAGACAAATTTCAAAGGAAAAGTTGTGGTCGAGTAATTAATTGGAATTTGCAAAGCGAGGTAAGTGGCGTGGTTAACCTTGACTTGAGGGAATAGAACCTTAAATTATTAGTTATGTGAAATGCATGTGAACGACGTATAGGCGAGGTGACGAGTGTCTATACGTCGTCAAATTAATTGTTTACATAATTACTTGAAAATCATAAATCATTTTAAATCATGAATTAATTATTATAATAATTATTTCTCTCCTATTCTTTGTCAAATATTAATTCTTGAATTCCTGCATTAATTGTTACATGTTATTTGAATTATGTGTCTTAATTGTTATTTGACATTTAGTATATTAAATATTAAACTGCCTATTTTCTCTATGATTTTCATAATAACTTGCTATTTTTCATTGTTTGTTTCATAATTATTGTATGTTTGTTGTCTTATAATTTTATATTAATTGTTGCATTTATTGAGAAAATTTCTTCTATAAGAATTGGTAAATGAATATATTGGAGGAAACGGGTTACACGCCGCAACAGACTTATTAAAAAGTCCATATTGGAGGATCGAGTTGTACGTCGTAATATATTTATTAAAAAGTACATATTGGAGGATCAGGTTGCACGCCGCAATAGACTTATTAAAAAGTCCATATTGGAGGATCGGGTTGCACGCCGCAACAGACTTATTAAAAAAGTCTATATTGGAGGATCGGGTTGCACGCCGCAACAGACTTATTAAAAGTCCATATTGGAGGATCGGGTTGCACGCCGCAACACACTTATTAAAAGTCAATATTTGGGGGATCGGATTGCATGCCGCAATAGACTTATTTAAAAGTCAATATTGGGGGATCAGATTGCACGTCGCAATAGACTTATTTAAAAGTCAATATTGGGGGATCAGATTGCACGCCACAACAGACTTATTTAAAAGTCTATATATACTTGATTGAAATAAATATATGACAAACTTGATTAAAAGGAATATATTGGGAGAGCGGGTTGCACGTTGCAGCATAATTGAATGTGAATATATTGTGAGAGCGGGTTGCACGCTGCAACAGAATTGATGGAAATGATAATTGGTTATGACTGTTGAATTGACTTCAATTATTATAAATGAGTTACCTGATTTATTTCTATTATTTGTTGTTGTTACTAATATTGCGTACAGGTTAATGTAAGTAAACCGCCTTAGCCTCGTCACTACTTCGTCGAGGTTAGGCTCAGCACTTATCAGTACATGGGGTCGGTTGTACTAATACTACACTCTGTACTTCTTGTGCAGATTTCGGAGTTGGTCCCAGCGGTGTACCATAGACTTGCTCGGATTTCAGCTACTCAGAGGAGAGTTGAGGTATAACTGCACGGCGTTTGCAGTTCTGAAGTCCCCGTTTACTTTACTTTAGTTGTGTATTTGTTTCTAGACAACTTTATTTTATTCGGACCTTAATTTGTATTATTCTAGAAGCTCGTGCACTTGTGATACAAATTCTAGAATGGTATTTAGACACCGTTGTTTTTAAGGATTATTCACTACATGTCGGACTTTACTTCCGCATTTGTTCTTTGTTATTAATAAATTCAAAAAAATATTTTAAAAATGGATAATATTATTCTAACGTTGACTTGCCTAGCAAGTGAAATATTATGCGCCATCATGGTCCGAAGATAAGAATTTCGGGTCGTGACCGATTTCCATTTTGAGCTCACCAACTCCTATCTTTTTTGGAGATTTCAAATGAAATGAAAGTACGTTACGATTTTTAACTTTGTATGGAATAGATGAACTTAAACCGAATTACACAGACCAAAATGATCTGTGAAACTTAAATTATTGAACAAAGTTATTTAGTTTATAACTGGAAGAGTAATGTGAAATGGTGAAACTCATTATCATTTCCATTTTTCAAATGCCAAGATTAAAGACTTTTCGTGGCAGCAACACAACATGTGGTCCTCCGCTATTTAAGAAGTACTCCCATTGTCTCCAAAAAATAAAAAATAAAAAATTATTGTTTAAAATAAATTTTAAATATTTGTGTGGTCATAAATTATCTCATTAAGGGGAAAATAAAAATGTTGAAGTGAACTTGTTTCTAAATATAAAAAGGTGACATTTTTTAGGACAAACTAAAAAGAAAAGAGTGCATATAAATTTGGGACAGAGGAAGTATGATATTCGGCTTAATATATGCTTATTTTGATGTATATTGCCTCGCATTATACTCATGTCTCGTAGATTTCGAATGTACAATATAATGATTTGTGCTAATTTGTGGTATTTATATGTGTAAGAATCATTCACATGCGATTTGGGACGAAAGTGCGCGAATTGGAGCGAAAATGAGAAGAAAAGGCAAAAGTGCACATTTGAGGACCAAAGGCAGTGTGGGGCGCTGCATGCGGCGTACAAAACAAAATGCTGAAAAGTTGAGCGCCAGAACCAGCGCCCCACGCTGCCCTAGACGCTCAAAACGGGAACATGTTCTATTTCGCCCGGGACTCGGTTATTTCCACCCCAAGACGCCCCCAGCTCATATAAAAGCCAGCCTAAACCTATTTTGAGGAGAGGAGGACGTTTTTGGGAGAAAAACACACGCACAGAGCCGCCGTGAAGGCCTGGTTTTATCTTTTCTTCCACCAAACTTAGTAATTTTTATGTTTCTTTGTGTGATTTGTTGTTTTGCTACCATGTCTATGTGGGGCTAAATTTAACGTTCTAAGGTTGTGGTTATTTCATGACTATTGTTATTCGGATATTGATTTTACTTTCTTGATTTATCATATTGGTTTATTTATTCAATCATGCGCTTAATTATTTAATTGATTGATCACCAATTGAATACTATATACGAATCTAGAATTGAACTCAAACGTGAGAATTATAGATTGCACACATGATTAAGTAGAGCAAGTTCTTGAACTTGGGCATCGGGAAACAGATTCGCGGTTAGGATAGACATATACCTAAGTGCCTTGCTTGGTTGATTTACGGGAATTATAAATGCGTTCTTGTTAGTTCTATTTCCATAGACATATAAGCGTTATGTTAGCTTGAATAGGCGAGTAAGAACTCGATAGAGTTTTATGAGCAATATTAACCTTGCTAACCAATAAACTAGATAAATTAGTTATTCAATTCAATTGAAGAATACAATAGGAATGTTAGATAGCCCATAACCCTAGATCGTTTTCATCACATTGATAACATAAGAAACTGTTCTTCATTTGTTCAAAGTTCATTATTTATTTTCTTTTCATTTTAATTAGATTGAGGTCATATGATTTTAGGTTTAATTCTTGTTCAGATAATTAAGATAGTCTAATTTAATTAGTAGTTAATCACAAGTTCTCGTGGGTTCGACATCCGAGTTTTAGTCACTTTATTACTTGACGACCGCATATACTTGCGTGTTACTTTAGCCGCAACAAAGTATAAGTTAGTTTAAAGTTCAAACAAAATAATATAAGGCGGAATACCTAAAAATCATCCTAAACTTGATTACCCCCGAACTTGTCCGTTCGAGATCCATTACCTCCCTGTACGCTGATGTCGAAGAATGTGGGTGCACTATCTTTTAAGCGCATGGGAGTGAACAAATATTGAAAAATCAGCTTCCAAGTAGGTTATTTTTTAACTTTTAATTGTCATATAGTCTTATATAATGATTTATTTGTTACAACTATATATTTTTTCTTGCTTTATCTTAACGTATAATGTGGACTTTACTCTAACTTTTATTCTTTTATATATATAATGTCTATTTGTTCCAACTGGGTTTTTTTTCGGGCCAAATTTGTAAAAGTTTGGTTGGAACTCCATCAATTTAGCCAAATAGAAAACTTTTAGAAAAAGTAATGGAGTACTAGTTGTGTATTTTTTATTATTTTTTTCTTTAGATATAATGTCTAAATTTTAATTGTGTATTTTTATTTTCCAGTCAAATCAGTAAAAAAATGGCTACAGCTCCATTATTTTTTACCAAATAAAAAGGTATAGCCAAAATAATGAACTTGCAATTGTACACTCTTTTTATTTCTTCTTTTGATAGAATGACTATTTATTTGAACTATATATTTTTATTTTTTTTCATAATATCTGTAAAAAAATATTTTTAGAGCTCCATAAATTAGAGCTATATAAAAAATTATAGCCAAAATAATAAAAATCAAACTATGTATTTTTATATCTTCTTAGATGTCTTGACTATTTATTTCAACTGTATAAATCTTTATTTTTAGGTCAAATTCAAAAAACAATAACTAAAACTTTATTTTTTTAGCCAAATAAATAAATTAGCCTAAATAATGTAGTTTAGCCAAGTTTTATTATAAATATTATCCGAGAAAGATTATCTAAAAAAGTAACACACTTAAAGGTATAAAATATATTTTATTTTTCAAAAATGCCACATGGACAGGAAAATCCACCCGGCAGGCGAGTGGATGCCACTTTCATAGGATGAGATCGTCTAAGGGGGTAACAACTATCGAATAACCATAGATAGTTCAAGGATGTATCCAATAATAAGTATCAAGTTTAGATTTATTTTTAGGTATTTTACCATAATATAGTAATAATGAAAGATCATTTAAGCGCATAGCAGTTTGCCTCTACGAAAACCTTCCACCCAAAAAGTTCATGAGATCCACTCTATAAATATCATCAAATTTCAGTTTACGATCACATCAACCTTATTATCATCAAGGGGCGCTAAATATCGAAAATCAAAGAGTTTTTCTATATATTTTATTTTCTTTTTTACTTTCACTAAATATCATAAAGATTGCAACCTATACATAGAATTGGACACATGTATTGTGAACTTGTGAGTTTATCTAAACCTAATAGTTTAAGTTCGAACCATGTTTATGTATTAAAAAGTTCACATAATAAGAACAAACTATGGATTAAGTGTTTGCTTACTGGCTTCATATAATTAAAAAATACTAATTTTCTCGAGCTTCTTGTTCATATCTCTCATCAAAAAGTGCTATTCGATAATGCTGTCTAGCACACTCACTTCTAACCCTAGTGAACATTCAAATATATATCCTACATTCATTCGCGAAGGTACTTCTAATGGATTAAAGTCCATATCAACAGATTATCCATCTCGTAAATAAGGCATATCTTGTCTAAGGCAAAATTTTGAAAATGATACCTTTATTTTCGTCTTTCTAACTACCTTATCGCCTACTTTAATTTCACATTTATGTGAAATATATACACAGTCATCTCAGGATTATAAATAGAACCACTAGTAAATCAAATAGGAAGAACTACAAACTCAAACATACAAAACGTTCAAATTCTAAATCCGTCTCTGTATACATAGCTCGAAGAAATATTAAACTAACTTGATGAAAACTACGAAAACCCTAGTTTTCAAGTAGAGCGGCAAAATACAAAATGAATTTGCCAAAATATTCCCAAATTCCAAAAATGAAAAAACCAAATTAAATGGCGCCGTTTTTAATTATACCCTCAACTCTTTTTCGGCGGGTGTACAATCCAATCAAAAATTTCATTACAAGGACAGTTTCGTCCTTTCACAGTCCCCGCGCGCCTAGGGTTTTCGTATATTACTCCCCTTTATAAACCTCCGTTTTTTTCCCCAAATCGGCTATGTCTCATTATCATAAGTCGGTTCTTCGTTATCTTTCTCTGTGGTTCTGTAGCTTTTTCAGTCGGTTCATCACTATCCTATTTTCCCAAACCTTAGCTAGCCCTTAATTTCTTCATTTTTCCTTTAATAAAACCTCCTCCTTAAGTTTTTTTCTGTTTATTAGCACAAGTTGAAGGATTTTTTTCTGAGATTTTCTGGGGAAAAAAATATTCAAGATTCAGCTTGTTTTGAGTTTTATTCACCATTTCCTCATCTGGGTCTTGCTTAGTTTTTGCTAAAACCTCTTCACTTTTGATCACTGAGCTGAGGTCACTGATTAGCTGTCCAAAAATGGTAGATTTTAGTGATAAAGTTAGTGATCACGATGTACTTTATTTTTTCTACCTTTGATCATAAATTTTGTCTCTTGATATATATGTGAATTTATGATTTTGATTGTTATTGTTGTTTTTAGGTAGCAGAAAATGAAGAAATGAGTGGGCAAAATCAAACCCCAGAAAGAGTTTTATCAGAGAATAGTGAAAGCCAGCTAAAGACTTGTGTTGATTGTGGTACTACTAAAACTCCTCTTTGGAGAGGTGGACCTGCTGGACCTAAGGTCAGTTATTGTCTTCATTTGGTTAATTAATTCACTTGTCGAGATTTTTGTTTCACTTCGTATGGTAGTGTTTGATTCAACATATTTAAAATCTTAATTTAACTTGTGTATTGTATTAGTAGAATTTAGTTTGGCAAAGATGTTTGGATTTTATTCGACTGTGAATTGATTTTTGTAAAAAAAAAATAGTTATAAATAAATTCAGTACCCAAGTTGCAATAGTGGTCAATTGAGGTATGAATTAAATTTTTTTTTTACTAGGTAATAATTTTTGTAATTTTTGTGTACACGCTACTCTCTTTAGGCCCCACATATACTGGGTATGTTGTTGTATAGTGATGGTAGGTAATAGATATATGGTAAATTAGTTAATCTGAGTAAGCTGGCTTGAATATTTGGTTGTTTTTCCCTATTTGTCTAAACATTGGTAGTCAAAGTTATTTGTTAGTACTTGTATTAGTAGGAGATAATAATTATTCGGCAAATTAGTAATTATTCGGCAAATTAGTTAATATCGGCGTAAGTTGGCTTGAACAAAAAAAGAATAAAAATAATTTGAGTTCTTGCAAGTTGTAAATGTGGTGTTATTAGTGACTTAGTGTATTTATGTTAGAAATTTTGTAACATATCTAGGGGGGAGTGTCATAAATTGAAAATGAAGTATTCATTTTGAAGAATTAACCCAAATAATTGCCTGCCCAACCACTTAAACTAATATATATATATATATATATATAAAAAGCAAATATAATCAGTATATAATATGTGTATAATTATGTATAATATGTGTATAATTCATGTGTACTAGCTAAGAAGAGTAAATGTTGAATTTGGCTGGCTATTTGTGTAAAAATCCCCATTTTCAATTAATTTTGTTGAATCTGATGATTAGATCATGTTGAATGCAGTCATTGTGTAATGCATGTGGGATAAGGAGCAGGAAAAAGAGAAGGGCACTTTTGGGATTGAACAAAGAAGACAAGAAACCCAAAAAATCAGTGGGATTTTCAAATAAGAGTGTTAGCCAACATCATAATCAGAATCAGAGTAGTAATAGCAGTACAAGCAGCAGTGAGGAAAGTACAACAAGTAATGCAGTAAAGAACAATAAATGCATTCCATTTAAAAAGAGATTATTGCATTTTGGTAGAGAAGTAGCTTTACAAAGACCAAGATCAAGCTCTACTCAACACAGGAGGAAATTGGGAGAAGAAGAACAAGCAGCATTCTTGTTAATGGCTCTTTCTTGTGGTTCTGTTTATGCTTAGAAAATGAAGAAAATAATTAAGAAAAAAAGAAAAAGTTGTACTAATGGTAAGGATTGTATTACCCTTTGGCCTTTTTTGGGTTTGTTGAGCAAGAAGGTAGG
Organism: Nicotiana tabacum; assembly: GCF_000715075.1. Taxonomy (NCBI): domain Eukaryota; kingdom Viridiplantae; phylum Streptophyta; class Magnoliopsida; order Solanales; family Solanaceae; genus Nicotiana; species Nicotiana tabacum. The sequence continues at coordinate 132,984,775 of NC_134094.1, read as the reverse complement.
TGCATGAGTAGAATCTTAAATGATAAAAAAAGAGCTTAATCAAGTTGATAGCTCTCAAGAATGTAGGGTTGAGAATTGGCCTGTGTTTAAATTTAATTTAATTTATTTGAACCTAATTAGAGTTATTGGTAATGCCTACTTTGTTAGTATTGGACAAAACTAATTTGAACTTGTTGATCATATTAACCAATAAATCCAGGTTTTTCTGCACTTATTTGCATTTAATCTTACTAAAAAATGCTGTATGTATTTTTATTTTTCATGTAATGGGTTTTTTTTCATTTGGTATAACATTGAAGATGAGTAAGTAGTAATCCTTCAATCTTTTGAACAATATGACTAGAGAAAAAAGCTACTCCTAAGAAGGAACATGTGTGTGTACTACCTTTTTAGTTTGGTAGACTAATAAATGGACTACACCTTTTTAGTTTGGTAGACTAATAAATGGACTTATTGTCCTTTTGTTATCTCAAATCAAGTTAATGTCACATGAAAATCGTTTTGTATTTGTCCTATAAAATATCTTAATTTTACTTTTTGTTGTACTTTAGAATGATTCACACTTTAGCTGTTAGTAAATTGTTTTGTATTTGTTCTTGATCCTAATCAAAACTTTAACCTAAAGTATAGCAGATTATAGTTTTTGATACGTGAAATCCTTCAATTTACCATATTTACACTTTACACTAGAATTTCGGCAGTCAATAATAAATTCCATATAGCTAACAAACAACAACAATAATTATATCGGGAGTCTGTGGATGTAGGAGGATAGTGTGTACGCAGATCTTATCCTTAACTTGTGAGGGTGGAGAAACTGTTTTCGATATATTCTCGACTCAAGCAAAGTATATTTACATCATTGTTGAAAAAGAACTACAATAATGGAGAAATCATGCAAAGAAGCAATAACAACAAGATAGCCAAAGCAAAACACATGTATAGAAATCTAAGGATAAGAAAATATGAGAATAATACTAAATCTACTATTATGAAAAAGAGATACGTTTGACTATTCACTAATTTTCTGTTCTAGTTCTTGATCTACACACTTTTCTATCAAAGGTCATATGCTCGTTAAGCTGAATAATTCGCTAACAAACAAGAGTGTAATTTATTCCACAATAGAATAGAAGGTAAGTTTAAAGTATTTTGTGTAATAGAGGGTTAAATTTGAACTTTTACCCTAATTATAACATAGCAACAGACATTGACACGTGAGTCACATAGTAAAATTTGTCTCATTTTGGATGCATTAGTCACGTGTTTAAAGTCAGCGAGAGTAGCATATTCCCTTTCTAAGTTTCTAGTTTGTCATTTCCCCTTTTGTACTCTACTAACGCACACTGAATTTCCAGCTCATGATTGAGATTTTTTTTTTTGATTTCCTAATTCTTATTTTTATTACGAATAAAACATTACAAGAAGTATAAAAGAAAGAAAAGAAATTAAAATAAGGAAAGAAAAAGAAAATTAGAGTGTAAGATCATCGTTTTCTCTGACCAACACTTTATTCACACTTAATATGAACTTGGAACATCACAAAAAATAGTGGTAGGATATACATGATCCCCATCCTATATCAGACGTCTTAATTTCGTGATAGGGGTATTAAAGTAATAGTAGAAAAGCTTGTTTGATATATCATGGTATATCAAAACATGAGAAATAATCCACCTAATCCCTTGAACCAAATTGTCTCCAGCATTGTGTATTTCACTCATACTTTAATTGATTTTTTTGATTATTTTTTGTTACGATCCGAAATTTCTCACCGACGGGATCGTGATGGCGCCTAACATTTCACTTGCTAGACAAGTCAACGTTAGAGAATCTTTAAGCCAATTCCTTATTCTCATTCAGTAATTAACAATAATTAACTAAGATGAAATATAATAAGTACGGAATAGCATAAAACTGTATTAATTACTACCACCCGGATCTGAAATCATAATTCACGAGCATTCTAGAATTTACTACAAGTAATAGTCTGAAAGAAATACAAGTATTTGAATGAGAGAAACAGTAAAACAGAAAAGATAGACGGGTACTTCAAGGTCTGTGAACGCCGACAGATCTACCTTGAGTCTCCAGACAGCGGGCCAATAGCAAAATCTCGATCAACCCGAATCTGCACAAAAAGTGCAGAGTGCAGTATCAGTACAACCGACCCCATGTACTGGTAAGTGTCGAGCCTAACCTCGATAAAGTAGTGACGAGGCTAAGGCAAGACACCTACAAATCAACATGTACAATTTAACAATGTATATACAAATAACAGAAATGAAGAACTAAACAGGAAATGTCGGGAGGGGAACATACTGAGGGGAATACAAGATAAAGAACTACAACAGAATGATCACCGCAGCAGTCAATATATCATGAATCAACATGAATAGTGAATATAGTAAAGGAAAAATGCACGGCATTACCCTTCGTGCTTTTACTCTCAATCTCACCATTATATTAATAGAAACGACACGGCATCACCCTTCATACATTAACTCTCATATCATGGCACGACATCATCCTTCGTGCTTTTACTCTCAATCTCACCATAAAATTAATAGAAACGACACGACATCACTCTTCGTGCATTAACTCTCATATCATGGCACGACATCACCCTTCGTGCTTTTACACTCGCAATATGGTACGACATCACCCTTCGTGCATTAACACTCTCCCTTACGATAATGCAATGCATAAATAACAACAGGAAGATAGAATAACAAGTACAAACCTTACTTCAACATTTGGTTCCACAATATAAATCTCAACTTTTAAATAAATACTCGATTACCAACAGAAAATCCGTAAACATGATAATGATGATCAATTTAACAACACTAGTATAAACATGTAGCAATTAGGCATATGAAGAGACAATATAAGAAAACGGAAGAAACATGGAAAAACAGGTAAATTGGCGGCGCATAAGTACTCGTCACCTCACATATACGTCGCTCACCTGAATTTCACTTAGCAAATAATCTAAGGTTCCTAATTCCCTCAAGTCAGGGTTAGACACAACACTTACCTCGCTCCGAAGGCCACTTAATTCTCAATCACAACTTTTTCTTTGGAATTCACCTCCAAACCACTCGTACAAAAATGACTCAATAATATCAAATATTGCTAAAAGAATCAATTATATTGCATAAATTAAATTTTCCAAATTTTCCTCCAAAAAGTCGAAAAATCGACCCTGGGCCCGCTTGGTCAAAATCCGAGGTTCGGACCAAAATTCATTTACCCATTCATCCCCGAGCCCGAATATATAATTGGTTTTGGAATGCGACCTCAAATTGAGGTCTAAATCCCCAAATTTCCGAAATCCTTAGTTTCTATCCTAACCCCTAATTCTACCATGAAAACTCTAGATTTTAGCTTGATAATTCAAGAAATCTAATGGGTAATTGAAAGAAAATGGTTTAGAATTACTTACCAACACTTTGGGGAAGCAAATGACTCTTGAAAATCGCCTCTACCCGTTTGGTTCTTGAAAAATGTTGAAGAAATGGCTTAAACCCGTGTTTGATTCTGTTTTATGCACTGGGCGACAGTGTGCATCGCGTTCGCGAGGCCACTGTCGCGTTCGCGAAGGGTACTGGCTGCCAAGCCTTCGCGTTCGCGAGACCCAGCTCGCGTTCGTGATGGTTACTCCCCTCTGGCCTTCGCGTTCGCAAGACATTGCTCGCGTTCGCGATGAAGGAACGACCAACCCCCCAGGTCCCCAAATGCTTCGCGTTCGCATTGAGCCGGTCGCGTTCGCGAAGGGTAAATCCCCCATCACTTCGCGTTCGCGAAGAAGAAGTCTCAGCCTCATCAGTTTACCCTTCGCGTTCGCGAGAGAATCTTCGCGAATGCGAAGAAGGATATGCAGGCACCAGAATCTGCAAAAAACCAATTTTTTTCCCAGTCGAAAATATCCCGTGGCCTATTCGCAACTCACACGAGCCCTCGGGGCTCCAAACCAAACATGCACACAAGTCTAAAAACATCATACGGACCTGCTCGCGTGATCAAATTGCCAAAATAAAACCTAGAACTCCAAATTTAGCACCAAAACAAATAAAATTCTCAAGAACACTTTAAAATTTCTATTTTCTCAACTGGACGTCCGAATCATGTCGAATCAACTCTGTTTCTCACCAAATTTCACAGACAAGTCTTAAATATCATAATGAACCTGTACCGGACTCCGGAACCAAAATACGGACCCGGCACTAACAATACCAAACATCAATCAATTCTTGAAAACAATTAATTTTCAGACTTTCAATTTTCATCAAAAATTCATAACTCAAGCTAGGGACCTACGAATTCGATTTCGGGCATACGCTCAGGTCCCATAGTTCGATATGGACCCACCGGGACCGTCAAAATACGGATTCAGGCCCATTTACCAAAAATGTTGACCGAAGTCAACTAAAATCAACCTTTTAAGGCAACAATTCTTATTTTCATCAATTTTCAACATAAAAGTTACCGAAAACACGCCCGGACTGCGCACACAAATCGAGGAGGGTAAAAATGAGATTTTTAAGGCTTAAGAGTGCAGATTCGAGTTCTAGAACATAAGATGACCTTTTGGGTCATCACATTTTTACACATATTAAGAATTTTACTTTTTAGAATTAATTAACATTGAAATTGATCATATTAACCTTAATTTGTTTATTGAAAATATAACAAACACTCCTAAGCTCTTTATTCCAAGGGTAACTATGGAAAAAAGAAGTTAATTCTTTCTTGATATCTACAACAACAACAACAACAACCCAGTGTAATCCCACAAGTGGGGTCTGGGGAGGGTAATATGTACGCAGACCTTACCTCTACCCCGAGGGGCAGAGAGGCTGTTTCCAGGAGACCCTCGGCTCAAAGAGGCAACAAGAGACACTATATTAGTACTATCAATAGACTCATAATAAAACAACATAAAGTACCATAAAATCCATAACATAACATAAATACCATAAAAACAAAGTAACAACAATATAAGAGATATAGGAAATACGAGAAAGATGTAAGGTATTAATACACAGGAGATAAAGCCCATCATCAGTAGTTGATCAATAGCATCCTAAGACTACTTCCTAACTGGCTAGTCTCACTCTAGTGCGCTGTAACAAAGACATCACAATTTCCCTAACCTACCACCTTAATGCTCGATCTCCACAATTCCCTGTTTAGGGCCGTGTCCTCAGTAACCCTAAGTCGCGTCATATCCTGCCTGATCACCTCTCCCCAATACTTCTTAGGTCTCCCCCTACCTCTCCTCGTACCCACCACTGCCAGTCGTTCACACCTTCTCACCGGTGCATCAGTGTTCCTCCTCTGAATGTGCCCGAACCATCTGAGTCTTGCTTCCCGCATCTTGTCCTCCATGGGGGCCACACCCACCTTCTCTCGAATATCTTCATTTCTAATCTTATCCTTCCTTGTATGCCCGCACATCCACCTCAACATCCTCATCTCTGCAACTTTCATCCTCTGGATGTGTGAGATCTTCACCGGCCAACACTCGGTCCCATACAACATAGCAGGCCTAACCACTGCCCTATAAAATTTACCTTTCAGTAACAGTGGCACTTTCTTGTCACACAGGACTCCCGTCGCTAACCTCCATTTCATCCACCCCACCCCTATACGGTGTGTGACATCCTCGTCGATCTCCCCGGACCCCTGAATAAACGACCCCAGGTACTTGAAACTACCCCTCTTAGGGATGACTTGAGAATCAAGCCTCACTTCCACTCCCGCTTCCGTCGGCTCTGCCCCAAATTTGCACTCAAGGTATTCCGTCTTCGTCCTGCTCAACCTGAAACCTTTGGACTCAAGGGTGTGTCTCCAAACCTCTAACCTCTCGCTGACGCCGCGTCGTGTCTCGTCGATTAGAACTATGTCATCAGCAAATAGCATGCACCATGGCACCTCCCCCTGAATATGATGTGTTATAGCATCCATCACCAGGGCAAATAGGAAAGGGCTGAACGCAGACCCTTGATGCAATCCTGTAATAATCGGAAAATAATCTGAATCGCCTCCTGCTGTCCTAACCCGAGTCTTAGCTCCATCATACATGTCCTTAATCGCCCTAATGTAGGCAATCGGGACCCCTTTAGCCTCTAAGCATCTCCATAAGACCTCCCTAGGAACCTTGTCGTACGCTTTCTCTAGATCGATAAACACCATGTGGAGATCCTTCTTCTTATCCCTGTATTGTTCCATCGTCCTCCTAATAAGGTGGATAGCTTCTGTGGTAGATCGCCCCGGCATGAACCCGAACTGGTTGTCTGAAATAGACACCGTCCTTCGCACTCTCATTTCTACCACTCTCTCCCAGACTTTCATGGTATGACTTAGTAATTTAATACCCCTATAGTTGTTACAGATCTGGATATCGCCTTTGTTCTTATACAACGGGACCATAGTACTCCACCTCCACTCTTCGGGCATCCTATTAGTCTTGGATATCACATTAAGCAACTTAATAAGCCATTCCACGCCTGCTCTACCCACACACCTCCAAAGCTCAACCGGAATTTCATCTGGTCCGGTAGCTCTGCCCCTTCTCATCTTACGCATTGCCTCCATGACCTCATCGACCTCAATGTCCCGATAATCACTTAGTTCATGGGGGCTGTCGGCGTTCCTCAATTCACCTAGTACAATATCCTGATCCCCTTCCTCATTTAGAAGCTTATGAAAGTAGGTCTGCCATCTCCTCTTTATCTGGTCATCCCCCAACAAAACTTTGCCGTCCTCATCTTTTATGCACCTCACTTGGTCCAAATCCCGAGCCGTCCTCTCTCTCACCTTAGCGAGTCGGAGTAACTTCTTCTCCCCGCCTTTGTTCCCTAGTTCCTCATACAAACGAGCAAAAGCTGCCGTCTTTGCCTCCGTCACTGCCATCTTTGCCTCCTTCCTAGCTACCTTATATCTTGCAATGTTCGCTCTCTTCTCCTCCTCTCCAGTGCTCCCCACTAACCGCAGGTAAGCCACCTTCTTCGCTTCCACTTTACCTTGTACAACTGCATTCCACCACCAGTCTCCTTTGTGACCACAAGTGCGGCCTGAAGATACCCCTAACACCTCTCTTGCCGCCTTCCTTATATAGTCCGCCGTCGTCGACCACATAGTGTTTGCGTCCCCACTACTTCTCCAAGCTCCCATTGCCGACAACCTTCCTTCCAACTCCTGGGCTTTAACCTTAGTCAAGGCGCCCCACCTAATCCTCGGGCAGCCTCGTACTGACCTCTGTTTCCTTCTTATCATAATACTAACGTCCATCACCAAGAGCCTATGTTGCGTTGCAAGGGTCTCACCTGGGATAACTTTGCAATCCTCGCACAACCTTCTGTCGCATCTCCTTAGGAGGAGATAGTCAATTTGAGTCTTCGCCACCGAACTTTGGTAAGTAACCAAATGCTCCTCTCGCTTCGGAAAACTCGAGTTTGCAATCACTAGATCGAATGCCTTGGCAAAATCCAGCAGTGATATGCCCCCTCCGTTTCGTTCCCCGAAACCAAAGCCGCCATGCACCTCAGTATAACCACCTGCCGACGACCCAATATGACCATTGAAATCCCCTCCTATGAATAACCTCTCGGAAGGCGGAATACTACGAACAATGTCATCTAACCCTTCCCAAAAACGCCTTTTAATCTCCTCATCACAACCTACTTGCGGTGCGTACGCGCTAACGACGTTTAAAGGACACTCACCCACCACCAATTTAATAGTCATTAGTCTATCATTCACACGCCTGACCTCTACCACCGACTCCCTAAGATGGCTATCTACTAGGATACCCACTCCATTCTTACCCCTCACGACTCCGGAGTACCACAACTTATACCCATCCGCGTTTCTCGCCCTCGATCCGACCCACCTAGTCTCCTGGACACACGCTATATTAATCTTCCTCTTCTGAAGGATCTTCGCCAACTCTATAGACTTACTCGTTAGCGAACCTATGTTCCATGACCCGATTCTCAACCTATAGGCTCCCTTGCCCACTCTACCTCCCCTACCTCCCGACCCACCCCCTGACCCCGAGCCCACTCTTTGCCCCTCCCTCTGCCCCACCTGAGGACATGCCTTTAATCTATCATCCCAGACTGCCGCCACTACACCTACGACAACTCTACAAAAGACTCGCTAGTGCACCACGGACAACGAATCAAACTAGAAGGAAAGAAGTGACTACCTGTACACCTATTGAATGATTCAACTATTGTGAACTAAAGTAACATCAATTTAGCTAACACCAAAAGGAAAACAGTAGAACGGGAGGTACCAATTCCCGAGAACTAAACCTGTGTTGATTTGCAGCCCTCGATATACTTGCAAGCTCACGCAATGCTTCCCACCGCCCTTTGCTGATGCTCGTCCAGGTTGCTCTCCTTTGCTAGTGCTCGTGTGCCCAACTTGTCTCCAACCACTTTGAGAATTTCCCTGAAAACACAGAAAATACCACGACCCAAAGACCAACAAGGGCTATCACCGCTACCACTGGTGTAGCACCGAAAGTAACTAGCAGCCGAAATTAACTGAAGAAAAACAACAAGCAAGCTTCTGAAATAGGTGAGGAGATTCGGCTATTTCAGAAGTTCTCATATAAAAAATCGGATAGGAGTGGAATTGACCAAATGCTCAGTTCTGAAACTTATGCAATATTAAAAGAAGACGGTTTATGCAAACTTATGCAATATCTTTCTTGATATCTGAAATAATTAAATATTATGACCCACAAAAGAAAAATCAAAAAATCAATTAAAGTGGACCGGAGGGAGTAATACCAAGAGTAACTTATTTCATCAGGAGTGGACTTTTTTTTGGGGGGTGTAAAATGAAGAGAAAAATAGAATTGTGGATGTATCTTCCTGTTTTGAATTATAAAAACATAGACATTTTGTGTTTTCTTAGCTAAATCAACCAAACATGCTCTGTGCTATAAAGAAATGGCTAAAGAACAGAACATATATTATAATATATACATCTCAAGTTGTGAATAAGCTGCTCATCTAAAATAAAACACAAAAAAAGATAACACCAATGATCAGATAAATGAACAAGGAAGTACTTGTGCTTTGTAGCAATTGAAATTCAAATCTGTACACTAAGATCAAAACTTTAACTACTGTTTGAAATAAAGTTTTTGTTAACTTTAACAAACAAAAATAAAATAAAATTACTTGAGCGCTATAACATACAAAACTTTGCATGTATGCATTTGCAAAACCATATACAAAACTCTAACTACTATCTGAAATAAAGTAGACAGAAAATAGATACAAAAGAGAGACTCCAGGAGCTGCAGAACGACTTAGGAAGCAGCTCACCCCTAGGTCTTGAGGTAACGGGGGTGCGCGCCGGTATGACTGCCAATTGCACCTGCCTCAGTTCCTGCACGGTTAGTGCAGAAATGTAGCGTGAATACATAGCATATTCTTCACGTCTTACATTGGAAGATTGTCCAATGGATCGTCATCATCGCCAAACGCAGTTTCAACTGGTCCAACATTTTGTCGCTGTTGCTAGGACAGCAAATTAATCAAAATCAGTGAAAAGGCAGCAGCTATTAGCTTAGACATTGAAAATATTGAAGCCAGTGTATTTACAAACCATCACTTCATCGCGTAAAGCGATAAAGAGATGTGAATCGAGAGATTGCGCTTTATATCTGAAGCCATGTGCTTCAGAGAAGTGTGCACTTCAAACAATGACGATCCTAATGAGGAGTTGATTCTTTGAATTTCAAATTTGAGGAGTTGGATTAATGTCGACATCATTGTAAATTGGACGATAAAATTAGTTATTATTAATTGCAATGTGATTATCAACAACAACAACATCAATATACCCAGTATATTCTCACAAGTAGGATCTGGGAAGGGTAGTATCTACGCAGTCCTTACCCCTACCTTGTAAAGGTAGAGAGACTGTTTCTGGAAGACCCTCGGCTTAACAAAGCAAAATCATAGCAGTTATGACAAAGAGCTACAGAAAACGAAATAATAACAACATCCAGAAACTATAAAAACGAAGCAAAGAAAACATCAAGTAATAGTATCGATCTAAAAATTGAGAACACGAGGAATTTGATTATCATAATACCAAATTCATATATGTTTGATGTCTTTTAATTTCCTTAACTCGTGCGCTTCACTTCTAGCTTTTCGCTTAAATACCCATGGACCTTGTTGCTTCTTTGCACTTTTCAACTTAACATTGATCTTTTTAAAGCAAAGTGAAGATAACAAACTATTTCCGAGGATTTTCCGGAAATAGTCTCTCTATCTTCACAAAGTAGGGGTAAGGACTGCATACATACTACCCTCCCCAGAACCCAATTGTGGTAATATACTGGGTATGTCGTTGTTGAAGATAACAAATTAAGACTAACCTGCTCGAAAAATGCACTCATGAGGTCCTCCTGTCCAAATGGCTCATCTCCAAGAATTGAGTTAGGTTGTGATCTGCCCATAAGATTAACGCGTCCAGTTTCTTGCTCGTTAGAGAGAACTGTTTCCGCGATTGGAGCATTTGTGTTCTGTCCACTCTTCTCCAATGAAGAAATACCATGTTGTATATAGGTATCAAAGGTTGATCCAACATTCTGTAAACGCCAGTCCTGTGTCTTTTGCTGATACAATCCGCTGAAACTATCGTCGTTAGGAGAGAACCCTCTAGATCCTCTAAAGTCAGAGTTAACCTCTTCCTTAAGCATCCCTTTAGTTGCCAGAGTGGCCGTTGCTGAATTGCCACTCGCAGGAAAGCCTCTGCGTCGCAACTGCATGTTTTGGTTCAGTGAGAAATCTACCGCTGAATATGCTTGGGAAGCCTGATTGTATATACTACCTCGTGCATTGTCAACGATACCATTCCGTAAGGACTGCTTCGGTTCCACGGCTGTTGGGATTCCGTAAAGCAAGTTAACTTGGTTATTGCTGTTGTTCAGCTCTTGCTGACCCTGAAATCTCAACTTGGGATTTTCAAAGCTAAAATGGTTTCTCTGGTCTACCAGGGGAACATATAAGGAATATTTTGTTGCAGACTGACTCAATGCTGCTGGCCCGAGGGTAGCAAGACTTTGTGCAGGAAGTTGAATAGTAGCTGCAAGAGTTTGAAGATCAAGACCGTTAGGCGGTGTCCCAAAAGTTGCTTCTGAGTATCCTGTGAAAGAATAATTCAGTCCACTCTGATGCTGTGATACACCCATCGACTTCTTTAGCAACAGCCGATATTTCTGCAGCAAATGGTTGGCACTAATAAGTATTTAATCACAATCGACCACACCACCAACAAGTAGTTTAAACTAAAAGTGGTCTAACTCACACACATGCATATCCCAATTTAATATAAGTGTAACATCAATGACCGAACATTTACAACTAGTTGGTTGTCGTCTATATGGATCATTTGCTTTCATTGTGTTCTATGCTATATTTTCGCATTTATTCCTAAAGATTTATGTCTTTCGAGGCAACTCCCTTCTATGTGTTTTAGGTTTTTCCTTGTCATCTTTAGCACTATAATCACCAAAGTTTCGACCTACAGACTAGTGAAGATATCAGGGAACAACTCAGACTATATGTTGCAGATATGCAAAAGACATGAAGTCGTTCACCAACGGAACTTCTAATGCATGATATTCTTTAAAGGGGGAAAAAGTAAAGGTCCTCAGTACCTGAAGGTGGCTAGCAACATGTTCTCTTTTTAGCCAAGGAACATTCATCAGTTCCAGAATATTCTTGGGAACAGCCCCTGCATTCATAGTTAGAGTTGAGACGAGAAATATACATATATACGTCAAGATAATATTGACTTATACTTAATTGTATAGTAGAAGATCCTACAATTGTTCTGTATTTTCTGTAATTATAAAGTACAAATTGTTCTACCACTTAAGAAAGGATGAGGGCAGTGAGCGCAGATGTTGACAGAAATAGAGTCCCTTTTGTTGAGCATTAAATATGATATGAGAGTAAAAGACTCTTGACTAAGGCAGAGAGTAAGTGCAGGGAAATAGAGAAAGACACTTACATCCGTAGATGAACTCCAACAAAAAAAGGAAAAGACAACACATCTTTGGCATACGAGTATGAGGTACAAAGTAAAAGAAGCAGAAAATCAGGTAAAGGACACTCCGTTGAAGAGGAATCACTAAAAATGAGGTCACTATCTCGAAGTCATTAGCAACAAAACCGGGAGAAGAGAGAAAACGTTATACTAAATGTTACATCTGGTAAGAACTCTTTCTATCAGGTAAAAAGGTCACAGATTTCTGCAAGTAGAAAACAACCATATAAATTCCTGTTAAAAAGAAACCAATGGGGTGCCACATATCACAAAAAGGGAAATGCGTTAAGTTGTCAACAAGGCAAGGTAAATGGAGAAAGATGCATGTAAATGCATAAATGAAATCCAAAAAGGGAAAGACCACATTTGGTATAGATTGACAGAAGTAGAGAATACAACTTATGACAAGCAAGATGTGATGATGAAGAATCATGCAAAGGAATGAGATCTCTGATGCAAATATCTAAAGGTGACAGATAATACACATTTCACTTGCCAAAATAAACCAGACAATTTAGAACATCATAGAATTACATTAACACGATTAGAATCTAAGTAAATATCTAAAAGAAAGGTAAATGGTTCATACTGTCCATTCCAAGTTGATTGACAGCTTGTAGAAATTTTTCATGAAGCTCCGCGGACCAAAGAACACGTGCCTTCTTCAACGCGACCATATCATCCCTTTCTTCAGTTTCATCTTCCTCCTTTCTTTTCTTCGAGCTTTTCAAGCTCCCTTCATTAGCTGAAGACGAGTACTCAACATCTTCTGGTGGTTCCTGTGGCCATTCTCCATCTTCAACAGTGTCTGATTGATCGAACACCTTGCCCTTCCACTTGTCCTTATTTTTTCGAACAACATGCTGCCAAATGTTCTTCAGCGCCTCAATGCGTACTGGTTTGATAAGATAATCATGTGCACCATGAATCACACCTTTCATAACCACATTTCTACTATCATCCGCGGACATCACTATTCAATCACAAATGGAAGATTAAAGTCCACTGATTAGTACAAAAGTCAGCAGTTTCTAAACTTAGGAACAACAACACAGTTTGTAATACACGAAAACAAGATACTCACTTATAACAGGCAAGTCCATCTCCAAACCAATGTACTCAAGAAGCTTAAAACCATCCATGTCTGGCATGTGTACATCACTTATAACTAAGTGAAATCCGTTTTTGTTTTCGTGGAGCAAAGACAATGCAACCTCTGCTCGATTACACGTGGTGACTGGAAGAAACCATTAAACTGAAATCAATTGCGAGGAGAAGAAAAGAAAAGAACAAGTTCTTCTGTTCAGGATCAGCTTATCAACCAACCTATACATGTTCCTTGTATTTTTTCTTTTGATTTAAGACTCAGATTAACATTAAAAATTACAACTTGGTAAACTTAAAAGGGTCTGTAGAAACTTGTAAAAACAAATCCAGGTCAGTCTTCTTCCAGCATGAATTCTCAACATAACCATTTCCTAAACCACCTAAAAATCGAATTTTTAGGAACTTGCTACTCTTACTTTTTAATGGTTTAATTCTGCCTTCTTGTGAGGTTCCTCACATTGCCGGTCTCAAATCTTGATAAATTGCAGTAGGTTGACGGCTAGCACAAAGCTGGTTAACTTTTGATGAATCCTACAATCAGTGGCAAATGGAGCATATATACCACCGATTCAACTGAACCCAATATTTTTGACACGAAGTATAGATATATATATGAAACTAATCACAAAATTATCAGATATTATTTGAACTCATAATTTCAAAAGTGTAATAGTTAAATGGTAGACCTAAAGGTTGAATCCATCAAATTTCAATCCAGAATGTACCTCTACCTATTATTTACCCGTTTGGAATTGGGGCGCCGTGGTAGTTTTCACTTCTTTTTTTTTAGGTTTCCCACATGGGAGGCCTAAGGCTCGACTAATCCGGATTCAGACTTTGGATATAAAATGGTTCCTACCAAAGATAATTCTATTCCCACAGCTCAAACCCGTGATCTTTGTTTAAGGGTGAAGGAGGTACTTATTACCCCACTTGTGATCTTTAATGGCTTATCCCCTTCTTCAAATTCCTTAATTCAACAAGATTCAGGATTCCTAATAAAACCAAACATACTAAGTAGACAACGCATTCATTATTTTTCTCCCTAAAACTCAGACTCAAAATGAAAATAAAATGAATAAAGACTTAACTTTATACAATATTGCATCAAAACTTTAGAGCAGAACATTGAATACCTTCGTAGTGGCACTTCTTAAGCATCTTTTCCAAGATTTTGAGACAAGTAGGATCATCATCTACAACCAGTAATTGTAAAGTCGGAAACTTGATGGAGCTACAACTAGACATGGGTTCATTCAATAATTTTCAAGAAACTTACCTAGAAAGTTGTCACTATATATATCAATCTCTACAACACGATAGGCATAGAGTTTTTTTTGGTTTCCCTGCACAATATTGTGCTCACATTAGTGCTCGCATTGAGACTCGAATGGTGTTACCTCTGCGGCTAGGCCCCACTAATGGGACTAATAGCAGTACCTAAAAATGTTACTCTATAGCCGCTCTTAAAATAATAATCAAAAATATATATTTATTTATTTATACCATTTATTAATGCCTAGTTTATTATATTTATTAATACCTACGTTTATTCTAATCTAACAAGTTTTTTTTTTCCACTGTTTTTTTAGTGTCTAATTTAGAGTATATGGATAGGCTTGGAAGTTTGGAGTTGATTGCTATATATCAGGAACGTGTTATACTAGAAGTACTAGTTCCATTAATTTTCTCAATTTAAAACACTTATTCAGGATTAAGTTCCATTAATTTTCTCAATTTAAAACACTTATTCAGGATTAAGTCTAATTAATTTGATGATTATTAAGCTAAGTCAATATTCTGATTTACTAGTTTGACTCAAACTCTTTTTTATGATTCCGAAATTTTAAATTTTGTTTTTATATTTCATTTAAGTGATCATAAAAGTTCATTAATGACTTTACTAAATATAATTTTTTAAATGTCCTTAAGGATCATCGTAGAGATTAGTTATATAAATTTATAATATAACGATTATTTCTTATTGTTTAGCTAGAGATATATTTTAAAATATTACTTTCAGCTAGAGATATGTTTAAGATATACTAAAATTGTGTGAAATTTTTTAACTAAATTAATCTCCTTAAAACACATTAATTGTTTTTCTCCCTAAAACTCGACTCAAAATGAAAATAAATTTCATTCTTCCTTTTTTATGAAATTACATGGAAAGTTGTCACGAAACTACATAGAAAGTTGACAGTATCTCTACAACGATGTTTTTTTTGTTTCCCATTGCTATGTAGTGCTCCCACTGATGCCCGACCAATGGTGCTCCTTCTTAGGTTGTATAGTCGCTCCTTATTAATGAGAAAAATAATATTGTATAGTCGCTCTTAAAATAATAACCGAAAAAATATACTATATATATTTTTGGTATATATACACATTTCTGTATGTTATATACAAAAAATATGTAAATATTTTTGGCCACGTGTTGATTTTTGCTCATTTATTAATACCCCTCTTTCTATTTATTAATGCCTAGTTTATTCTATTTATTAATGTTTATTCTAATCTAAGGAATTTTTCCCTCTGTTTTTTAGTGTCTAATTTGGAGTATATAAATGGACTTGGAAGTTTGATTTTTTGATTTTTTTTTTTGATAGCAACAGAATATTTATATTAATACTAGTAGTAGATTTGGTTGTTACAAGTCATAGGAAACTGACACTCGTGGCGGAAGTTTGAAGTTGATTAGTATATACGAGGAACGTTTTGTACTGGAAGTACTATTTTCATTAATTTTCAATTTAAAACACTTATTCAGTATTAAACCTAATTAATTTGAGAATTATTAAGCTAATAATCTGTTTGGCCAAACTTCTAAAATTAGCTTATTTTGAGAAATGTTTTTCTCAAAAGTACTTTTCAAAAAAGTATTTTTGGTGATAAGCAGTTTGTGTTTGGCTAATTAATTTGAAAAGCACTTTTGAACAGTAATTAGTATTTGGCCAAGCTTTTAAAAACTGCTTCTAAATATATTTTTCTCAAAAGTGTTTCTTAGAAAAGTATTTTTGGAGAGAAATTATTTCTCCTCAAAAATACTTTTTTTTCCTTCTAAAACCTTGGCCAAGCACCTCAATTTTTGAAAAAAGTATTTTTGACCAAAAAAACACTTTTGGCAAAAAAACAA
The DNA here is from genome assembly GCF_000715075.1 of Nicotiana tabacum. NCBI lineage: Eukaryota > Viridiplantae > Streptophyta > Magnoliopsida > Solanales > Solanaceae > Nicotiana > Nicotiana tabacum. The sequence continues at coordinate 132,968,439 of NC_134094.1, read as the reverse complement.
AAGCTTGTCAAACAGGCTATAAGTCAATACTCTTCTTTTTTTATGATTCCAACACTTGATATTTGAATTTTTATTTTTATTTAAATGATCATAAAAGTTCATTAATAACTTTAATAAATGCAATTTTTTAAATGTCCTTAAGGATCACGCAAATATTAGTTATATAAATTTATAATATAAAGATTGTTTAGTTTTATATATTACAAGTTAGTATATAATGAATAATTTAAAATATGTGTTTACTTTTTAAATAGAATAAAAATTTATTTACTACTATGCGCGTTAGTTTTATTATATATGTGTTTAATCCATATAGTACTAATGCTTACACCAACCAAATTACCTTTTAGTAGCTAAAATAAAAAACAAACCAAATTCTCCATCCTACTATAACTGTGTTTCTAATGAGTAGTAATTAAAATTGCCCAATTGCCGGCTGAGATATCTGATAAGGTTGTGAAAGATTTTATAACTAAAAAACGAATGAAAATGAAAATAGAGTTCAATTTCAAAAAACTAAACCTTAGAAAGAAAAAATGCTCTCGTTGAGAATCGAACTCAAGACCTCCCGCTTACTAAACGGGTGCTCTAACCAACTGAGCTACGAGAGCCTTATGTCATAATCTTTCAAGATTTATTTTACATTAGACATGTACAAGTATGTAATAACTTACATAATGTTAGTCACATTGAATTACAAGGAGTAAACTTAGCTAAACTGGAGATATTTTTTATGAGCTTAACTCGCATGAATTGAATAAGGACTCAAATTTATGATTGCTTCGAAGGAAATATATATGTTGTATTTTCATTAGTAACCTTTTATGCACAAAAAAATATACTCCATTAGACATGAACTACATTATAACAGCAAGTCAACATTTGATATGGCATTTTTTAAAAATCTCCTTTTACTTATTTCAATTATGATGTTTTAGAGACTTTAAAATATATTCTTTAATCAACAACCTACGATCAGTAAATGCATGTTGCTTTGAAAATATTTCCCTAATATGTTTACTTGACTTACTGATACGAAACAACAACAACAACCTAGTATAATCCACTAGTGAGTGTCTGGGGAGGGTAGTGTGTACGCAGACCTTACCCCTACCCTAGGGTAGAGAGGCTGTTTCCGATAAACCCTTGGCTCCCTCCCTCCAAGAACTCCCACCTTGCTCTTGGGGTGACTCGAACTCACAACCTCTTGGTTGAAAGTGGAGGGTGCTCACCACTAGAGCAACCCACTCTTGTTAAAAATTCGATGGACAATCTTACAAATTCTTTTATTTTATTACTACTGTTATTTCTCTACTTTGGTTATCTTTATTATTTTTGTTGTCAATCATTTACTTTTTCTTTCATCTTAGCTTTTATCTCTCTAGTATTTTTGTACCACCTGTTTTGAAAACGCTTTTTTAGCCTATGGTCTTGTATACGGTCGAAATAGATTTCGGCTTTCGTACGATTGATCGAGTTCGAAATATAATCGATCGAAGTAAGACTTCGAGATGGGTTCCGAAGATGGTACAAACAAATTTCAAGTCCGAGGGGCCGATCAATGTCGAGCTCGATATTATAATCAAGCTCGAATCCAAATCAAACTATGATGCAAAGTAAAGTTGTCGAGCTTATGATCCAGAGACCGACCAACATTGACCTCGAATCAATTCAAGGGTCAGAGTCAGAATCGAGCTCAAGCCAAGATCGAGAGCTCGAGTCAAGACCGAAAACTCGAGTCAATATCGAGCTTATAGACAAGAGCCGTTGCAATCCCACTAGAGGAGAGAATCTTGGCAGGAATTGTAAAAAAATTAATTTATCATGGGTCTCCCACTATGTATTTTTAATTATATCTAAAGTAAGATCCCTCTAATATAAAGGGGATGGTTATCATTTCTGTAGAAGACAAGTTTTTGCTAACATTGTAATTCAAGCACTATATTCTCCTATAGTGAAGAGTTATTCTTTCAAGCTTCTTAATTTAATTCCACTTGTTTAGTCCTAAAATTCATCTTCTTTACAACCTTGTCTATTTTGCATTATTTGCAATCTATAATTGATATTTCTATTTATCCTTACGATTTGTATTAAGTTACACCACATATCCTTAGAACTACGTACAAATTCAACTCTATCCGTTTTTCGGGTAAACAGTTTGGCGCCACAGTGGGGCAAAGGATAACGGTAGTTATTTGATATGAATCTGCAAAAATACACCGTTGTGTTTTGCACTTGTTTCCGAAAATATCTTGGATTTCGGATTAGCAACGACTAACTACCAGTCAAATGGCCACACCAATCGATAACGAAGCCGGTCTTCAAGATGAGAATAATAAATTTGACACCCAATACCGAAAGACCATTTGCCAATGCCGTTGGAGCTCGAATCGGAGCGCCGATAGATATCAATTCGCATGTGGTCATTGAGGCGAACCTACATTCTGAACCCGAAAATAGCATTCATGGTGGCACTCGGTCTGCAGCTCGAGATTCCCATAACGTCGAGGAAAACGGCATCAGCTTGCGTATGATCTTCGAAATGCTACAAGCTCAACAGGCAGCAATAGCTCAGTTGCAGAGCCAAACCCAGCTATAAAGCAGGCCGGAACCCAATCCACCTTGAGAAATCACCCACATAACGGAGCCAGCCATAGTGAAGTCAAACGAGCAAGAATCGGGGACTACTCCCAAAATTGCTAAATTACTCTAGGAACTCACAAAGCGAGTCGAAGCCAATTATAAAAAAGTAGAAACATATAATTCCAGGGTCGATCAGATCCCGGGAGCTCCACCAATGATAAAAGGGTTAGATTCAAAAAAATCGTGCAAAAACCTTTTCCCTCGAGCGCAGCCCTAAAACCAATCCCCAAAATATTCCGTATGCCCGAAATTACCAAATATAACGAAATGACCGATCCCAACGAGCACGTCACTTCTTACACATGTGCCATCAAGGGCAATGATTTAGAAGAGGATGAAATTGAATCTGTGTTGTTAAAAAAATTCGGAGAGACCCTCTCGAAGGGAGCAATGATTTGGTATCACAACCTACCACCAAATTACATCGACTCGTTCGCCATGTTAGCAGATTCTTTTGTGAAAGCACATGCCGGCGCCATAAAAGTCGCAACAAGGAAATCAGACCTCTTCAAGGTAAGACAAAAAGATAACGAGATGCTGAGGGAGTTCGTATCTCGTTTTCAAATGGAACGAATGGATCTACCACCAGTCACAGACGATTGGGCTGTTTAGTCTTTCATTCAAGGTTTGAGCGAACGAATTTTGACGGCTTCACGGCGGTTAAAGCATAACTTGATCGAATACACATCCATCACGTGGGCCGACGTGCACAATTGGTACCAATCAAAAATTAGGGTCGGAGATGATCAATTGGGGTCTAAACCCGCTGTTCGAAGGGATATTAATAGAGAACAAGGTCCGATCGGGGATTGATACCGACCGTACAAAAGAAACCGCAGAGTGAGTGAATCGAGACATAACCCCGGGCAAAATATCAAAAGAAGTGATCGAGGTCAAGGGTCCCGGGGGCTGATGAACATAAGTAGGTTTGATAGGCCTGGCAGATCTAAGGAAGCGCCTCAGTTATCGGAATATAACTTCAGCATTGATGCATCCGCCATCGTGTCGGCTATCGGACGCATCAAAGACACTAAATAGTCTCGACCCATGCAGACCGATCCTGCCCAGAGGAATCCCAATCAAATGTGCGAATATCATAGCACCCATGGCCATAGAACGAAAAACTGCAGGCAACTAAGAGAGGAAGTAGCCCGGTTATTCAACAAAGGGCACCTTCGAGAATTTTTAAGCGATAGGGCAAAGAACCATTTTAAAAATAGGGATTTTGGCAAGCAAAACGAACAAGAAGAACCACAATACGTCATTTACATGATCATCGGCGGCGTCGATACCCCTCAGGGATCGGTGCTTAAACGCACTAAGACATCGATTGTGAGAGAAAAACGATCTCGAACTCAAGATTACACACCCATATGAACTTTGTCCTTCAATGATGAAGATGCAGAAGGAGACATACAACCTCATAACGATGCACTGATAATATCTGTACTCATGAATAAAACTAAAGTTAAGCGTGTGTTGATTGATCCAGGTAGCTCAGCCAACATCATCAGATTGAAGGTCGTAGAACAGCTCGGCCGACAGGACCAGATCGTACCCGCAACCCTGGTTCTAAACGGATTCAATATGGCATGTGAAACCACCAAAGGCGAGATAATTCTACCGATAAACGTGGCCGGAACCATCCAGGAAATGAAGTTCCACGTGATCGAAGGCGACATGAGATACAACGTCCTTTTCGGAAAGCCATGGATCCACAACATGAGAGCTGTACCTTCGACCCTACACAAGGTCCTTAAATTCCCAACATTGAGAGGAGTCAAAACAGTGTATGGAGAACAACCAGCCGCAAGAGAAATATTCGCCGTCGAGGAAGCGAAACCAATATCCTCGCCTTCGCCAGTAAAGGGATCGGGCTCAAAAGGGGAATGAGATAGCAAATAGCAATCACAGACATCGGCTTTGACCCAACCAGATAACCATAAGATCAAAGAAGATGATGATCAGAGGATCCCACGATCCTTCGTGATTCCCGATGATTCTGACGCTACCAAATCAACGATTGAGGAATTGGAGCAAGTCACACTAATCAAGCACTGGCCCGAACGGAAGGTATACCTGGGAACGGAGTTGAGCCCCGAACTCAGCAAGAAACTTATTCAATTTTTTATCGATAACATTGATTACTTTGCCTGGTCCCATTTAGATATAATAGGGATCCCACCGGACATAACGACGCATTGGCTAAGCTTGGACCCTAGGTTCAGACCGGTGAAGCAAAAGAGAAGACCCCAGTCCGAGGTAAAGCACACATTCATAAAGGACGAGGTAACCAAACTTCTCAAGATAAGGTCCATTCGGGAGGTGAAATATCCCGAATGGTTAGCCAATGTAGTTGCAGTGCCTAAAAAAGGGAACAAACTTAGAATGTGTGTGAATTATAAAGATTTGAACAAAGCATGCCCCAAAGATTCCTTTCCGCTGCCCAACATCGATCGCATGATCGATGCCACGACCGGCCATGAGATCCTCACTTTTCTCGATGCCTATTCCGGGTATAATCAAATCCAGATGAACCCAGAAGACCAGGAAAAGACTTTATTTATCACCAAATATGGAACATATTGTTATAATGTGATGCCATTCGGGCTAAAAAATGCAGGAGCTACTTACCAACGCCTAGTAAATAAAATGTTCGAAGAACAAATAGGTAAATCAATGGAAGTTTATATTGATGAGATGCTAGTTAAGTCCCTACGCGCAGAGGACCATTTGACCCATTTGCAGGAAACGTTCGAGATTTTGAGGAAATAAAACATCAAGCTCAACCTCGAAAAATGTGCTTTCGGGGTCGGTTCGGGAAAGTTTCTCGGCTTCATGGTGTCAAATCGGGGAATTGAGATTAACCCCGATAAGATCAAGGCCATTGAAGACATCACCATCATGTACAGTGTGAAAGCTGTACAGAGGCTAAAGGGACGGATTGCACCCTTAGGCCAATTTATTTCGATATCGTCAGATCGAAGTCACAATTTTTTCTCTCTACTCAAAAAGAAGAACGATTTCGCTTGGACCCCAGAATGCCAACATGCATTAGAGGAACTAAAACGATATCTATCGAGCCCACCACTACTTCATACTCTAAAAACAGACGAAAAACTTTGCTTGTACTTGGCAGTATCAAAAATCGCAGTAAGCGGTGTCCTAGTTCGAGAAAAGCAAGGTACGTAATTTTCCGTTTATTATATAAGTCGGACCTTAGGAGAAGCAAAAACTAGATATCCGCACCTAGAAAAATTGGCACTTGCACTGATAAGCACCTCTAGAAAGTTAAGACCGTACTTTCAATGTCACCCCATATGCGTATTAACCACTTACCCGCTTCGTAATATTTTGCACAAGCCCAAACTATCAGGCCTATTGGCCAAATTGGCCATCGAACTCAGTGGGTACGATATCAAATATCAACCCCGTACGGCCATTAAGTCTCAAATTTTAGCAGATTTCATGGCCTATTTCACGCCAACCCTCGTACCCGAAGTCGAAAAAGAACTCTTGTTGAAATCGGGTACGTCATCAGAGGTATGGACCCTTTTTACGGACGGGGCTTCGAACGTGAAGGGGTCCGGACTAGGCATGGTTTTAAAGCCACCCCACTTGTAACATTATTAGGCAATCTATTAAAACTACCAAGCTGACTAACAACGAGGCCAAGTATGAGGCCATGATTGCAGGTCTCGAGCTAGCTAAAAGCTTGGGAGTAGAAGTCATTGAAGCCAAGTGTGACTCTTTGCTGGTGGTAAATCAAGTAAATAAAATCTTCAAAGTTCGAGAAGATAGAATGCAAAGGTATTTGGACAAACTACATGTTACTTTGCACAATTTCAAACAATGGACTTTACAACATGTTTCACGAGAGAAAAACAGTGAGGCTGATGCACTTGCGAATTTGGGATCATCGGTCGAGAAAGGTGAGTTGAGCTCGGGGACTGTCGTTCAACTCTCGAGATCCGTGATCGAATAAGGTCATGCCGAGATAAATTCTACGAGCTTAACCTGGGATTGGAGAAATAAGTATATTGAATACTTAAATAACGAAAAACTCCCATCGGAACCTAAAGATTCAAGGGCCCTACGAACCAAAGTTGCTCGATTCACGTTGGCTTCAGATGGAACACTCTACCAAAGGATATTCGATGGACCATTGGCAGTATGCTTAGGTCCAGGAGATACCGATTACATCCTACGTGAGGTGAACGAGGGCACTTGTGGGAATCACTCTGGTGCCGATTCATTAGATCGAAAAATAATCATGGCAGGATATTATTGGATCGATAAGGGCAAAGATGCAAAGGAATTTATTCGAAAATGTGACAAATGTCAAAGGTTTGCACCAATGATCCATCAACCCGGAGAACAACTTCACTCAGTCCTATCCCCATGGCCATTCATGAAATGGGGAATGGATATCATCGGCCCTCTGCCATCGACCCCAGGTAAAGATAAATTTATTTTATTTATGACTGACTATTTCTCTAAATGGATTGAAGCATAGGCGTTCGAGAAAGTAAGAGAAAAAGAGGTTATAGACTTTATCTGGGATCATATCGTATGTCGATTCGGGATACCCGCTGAAATAGTGTGTGACAATGGAAAATAATTTGTCGGCAGCAAAGTGACGAAATTCTTCGAAGACCACTCTCACACCTTCTTTTTCCCGAGGTGGTAGGTGTCGGGGAGTTTTTCCAATTAAAGTGATATTATTCGAAATGAGATTATTTGTTTCAGTCAGAGTCGCCACTTGGAATAATTTATGGTGTCCCAAGTCACCGGTTTATTTTAAATCCCAAATCGAGAAAATTTGACTCTATTTTTGTGGTTTGCGAACACAGAAGACCGTGTAAGGAATTATGTTAACCCAGGAGAAGGTGTGAGTTACTCTCGAGTTCCGTGATTTTAGCACGGTCGCTCAACTATTAATGATTGGCCTAATTATCTGATTTAATATATGCTTAAAACCTATTGTGCATTTTTAACTTTTAACCGCTTTTAATTATCTATGGAACTTATTTGTACAAGTCGCGATATCGCACACTCATTTGTTTTTGTAAATATTGCAAATCGCGTCAGTGAAACGCACCCGCGATTTACAACATGCTTATTTTTATTATTATTCGAAGTTGAAGTCAAGTCGCGTGAAACGCGCACTTGAGTTAGGGTTTACATATCGTGACTATGCCACGGGAACCGTACCCATAGTCACGATGATTTATTAATCGCGCCTAAAGCAAGCTACGAATGTTTATGAGTCTATCTTCCTAAACTAATTTGAGATTATTGTGAAGGCCATAGATTATGGAATTTATTTGTGGATGACATGTCTTAATTGCTAATGGATCATTTAGTACTTGATGACCAAAAGGCTCTTTCAATTCATCTTATAATCTATAGAATATGCCCCAAGTGATAGTAATATATTAATTAATCCAATCGTTCTTATCATTAAAAAGAAATTCCTAAAGCCCAATCATTTCATGTGAATGTCCAACTCATCTTTCAAGATGTTAGTGTATGGCCCAATTAGAAAATAATTCATTTACCAATTAAGCTTTGAGCCCATATTCTTAGCACTAATAACCATTCCAAAATAACGACACCGGTGAAGCAAAACTCACGTCTTAACACCAAAAGAATTAACCAAGGACTTCAAGGCATGCTAATTAACTAAAACTAAAAACAGTAAGCAATTAGACTAAAATATCCTTAAAAAATAACAAGTGAAACAGTAAACCAATCGCGAATCAATCTTTAAGTAAAACAGAAAAAAAAACATTCAAACTTATAGCAAACATAATATGAATTAGAATCCAAAAACTGGAGAACAAGAAATGGACCTTTCAATAGCTAAATATTCTTCGGTACAACATGAACAAAGCTCTGATGGACTTTTGTACGAACTAACCACAACCGGAAACGGTATCGAGAACTTCGACGGAGCTTCTAACCTCGACTGAAACTCTTTTGTTTTAGTGTTTGGGTAAGTTTCAGTTGGTAGTTCATGGAGGAAGATGAGGTGTTAGGTGTTGGTTTTTTGCTGAAATTTTAAGCTGGATTTTCGAAAGAAAGACGAAGAAAGAATGACACAAGTAGAAATTCCCTTATCTTATAAGAAGAAAATAAATTTCTCTCAATTCTCTTCTCCCTCTTTTTTTCTCTCCTTCTCTCCCCCTTTTTTTCCTCACATTTCTCTTCTATTTATAGAAAAAAAATTCGAAAATTTCAGATTTTTTTTTAATTATTTTTTTATTTTTTAACAAAGCTAAAAAATATATATTAAATTTCTAAAAATATTTACATAGTAGAAGGTGATAAAAATTCAAATATAGTCAAAAATTAGGTGCTCACAACCACAAAATAAGAAAGATATTATCAACACCGTATTACCCCAGTGGGAACGGACATGCCGAATCAACGAACAAAGCTATCATTCAAAACCTAAAGAAGAGGTTGAACGGCGCTAAAGGAAAATGGAGAGAAATCCTACCCGAAGTCCTTTGGGCATATCGAATAACATCAAAATCTAGTACGGGGGCAATCCCGTTCTCCTTAGTATATGGCTCTGAAGCCTTGATACCAGTCGAAGTCGGCGAACCCAGTGCCAGATTTTGATATACAACAGAAGAATCAAATAACAAGGCTATGAACACTAGCCTCGAATTATCAGATGAAAAACGAGAAGCTGCTCTCGTCCAATTGGCCGCCCAAAAGCAACGAATCAAAAGATACTATAATCGAAGAACCAAGCTCCGCCATTTTAAGCCCGGGGACTTAGTGCTAAGGAAAGTCACCCTCAATACCCGAAATCCAAACGAAGGAAAACTAGGACCGAACAGGGAAGGACCATATCAGGTTCTCGAAAACGTCGGAAAGGGATCATACAAGCTCGGCATTATAAACGGCAAACAACTATCAAGCAATTGGAATGTGTCGCATCTAAAACGATACTACTGCTAAGGTACGGCCCTCCTATATTCATTTACATTTCAAAACTAACCCCTGCGAAGTCCGGTCAGGAGCTAAGATGGATCCTTCAATATGAAGCCTTAGGTCCGAAAGCACGCGTTGCACTCTTTTTCCCTTAGACCGGTTTTATCCCAAATGGATTTTTTGGCAAGGTTTTTAATAAGGCAACCAATGATCGTGCTGTACTTGGAAACAATACGACAGTATCCGAGGCCTCTTTACAATCGACCTCGAATATTGGGGGGCATTAGCCCCTCAAATATATCAAGTTCTGATGCAAGGAAGTTATTTCGCAACAACGGGGTTCCAATAGGAAAAGTTGTAAGAGCCAAATGGTCAAAACGAACCATGCTCATGTAGTTGGCCCGAGCCCTGACGCAAAACATGAATGCATGTATAATGACTTGCAAAGAAAGTTCTCCTATTTACCGATATCTTATATCCAAGAAAAATTCCTCTATTTTGAGATTTATTATGCAAACAGAATTAAGATAAATCTCCGAGTTCGAAACATTCGCTCGACCACTAAGCCTACGGGCTACTTTTATTTCGAGTTCGAGCAAGCACTCATCGACCATTACGCCTACGGGCTACATTACTTCGAGTTCGAATCATTCACTCGACTACTAAGCCTACGTGCTACTTTTATTTCGAGTTCGAGCAAGCACTCACTCAACCATTATACCTACGGACTACATTACTTCGAGTTCGAATCATTCACTCGACTACTAAGCCTACGAGCTATTTTTATTTCGAGTTCGAGCAAGCACTCACTCGATCATTATGCATACGGGCTATATTACTTCGAGTTCGAATCATTCACTCGACTACTAAGCCTACGAGCTACTTTTATTTCGAGTTCGAGCAAGCACTCACTCGATCATTACGCCTACGGGCTACATTACTTCGAGTTCGAATCATTCACTCGACTACTAAGTTTATGGGCTACTTTTATTTCGATTTCGAGCAAGCACTCACTCAACCATTACGCCTACGGGGTACATTACTTCGAGTTCAAATCATTCACTCGACTACTAAGCCTACGGGCTATTTTTATTTCGAGTTCGAGCAAGCAAGCACTCGACCATTATGCCTACGGGCTACATTACTTCGAGTTCGAATCATTCACTCGACTACTAAGCCTACGGGCTACTTTTATTTCGATTTCGAGCAAGCACTCACTCGACCATTATGCCTATGTGCTACAATACTTCGAGTTCGAATCATTCACTTAACTACTAAGCCTACGAGCTACTTTTATTTCAAGTTCGAGCAAGCACTCACTCAACCATCACGCATACGGGTTACATTACTTCGAGTTCAAAACATTCACTCGACCACTAAGCCTACGGGCTACTTTTATTTCGAGTTCGAGCAAGCACTCACTCGGCCATTACGCCTACGGGCTACATTATTTCGAGTTCGAATCATTCACTTGACTACTAAGCCTACGTGCTATTTTTATTTTGAGTTCGAGCAAGCACTCACCTGACTATTATGCCTACGAGCTATATTTCTTCGAGCTCGAATCACCGACTCAACTAATAAGCCTAAAGGCTACATCACTTCAAGTTTGAGTAAGCTTATGTTTAGATAATCACTCAACTTGACCACTAAGCATACGAGCTACCTTATTTCAAGATTGAGTAAGCGCTCGCTCGGTTATAGAGGCTACAAAGTCCAAATTTGATTAAGTTGTTTAAATCCTTGTAAAAATATTTATAAGGCGTGAATAAAGTCTTCACAAGACAGGAAATAAAACAGAAGCAAGTCGGCAAAAAAAGGGATATTTTTATATACAAAATTGTTTATATGATTGATTACAACGTAAAAATTAAGGACTAAGCTTCCTGGTCATATCCAGGAGTGGTCTCTTCTCTATCGGGCTCCCCCCGTTCTCGGATCCGCTCTTACTCACATCGTCATCATCATTGTCATCATCATCGTCATCGAAAACCAAGGCTTTAACATCAGCTTCGAGTTCTTTGGCCCTTTTTATCTCTTCAGCGAGGTTGAAACCTCGAGCATGGATCTCTTCGAGGGTCTCCCTCCGAGATCGGCACCTAGCAAGTTTGGCGACCCAATGTGCTCGAGTATCGGTAGTCTCGGCTGCCTCTCTTGCTTGGACCTGGGCAGCTTCAGCATTGGCCCGATAGACGGCCACAAGTGCATCCGCATCGGCCTTTGCTTTTTCGGCATCAAATTCGGCCTTGGAAAGTACAAAGGCCAACCGAGCCTCGAGCTCCTCTATTCTTCTTGTTTGGACCGAGCTTTTCTCCTTCATTTTTTGAAGTTGGTTTTCGGCCGATGACAATTGGGCTCGAGCAGTTTCTTTCTCTGCAGCAACGCGGTCCATTCCTTCTTTCCACTTCAAAGACTCCGCTCTTATCACATCGACTTCTTCACGGAGTTTTCCGATCATCTCGATTTTCTGCTGCAGCAGTGAGACCGAAAGATTAGTCATCATTCCAGTATCAAGCCCATAGGCTTTTAAAAGCATTATTACCTGCTCGGATAGATCGATCTGATCTTGGTGAGCCCTGGCCAACTCAGCTTGGAAGTTTTTTATTTCCTCTCTCCTTTGGCCCAAAAGGAGCTTTAAGGAGTTCCTCTTCTCTGTAACCCATTGAAGCTCGGCCTTGTATCGACGCATCTCAGTTCGGGACCGAGAACATGATTCTCGATGAACTGTCGCGGCCTGCAAAGAAAGAAGAAACGAAGTCAGAAAAGAAAAGCAAACTTAAAGGTAACGCTATATGATTTAAGGCCTACCTGATTCAAAGCCTGCTGCACTCCGTGAAAAAGATCTGATGCGTCACTTGTACCGGTAGTGTCTTCGACGCCGATGAACAGGTCACGAAAAGGATCCTCTCCATTATGAGGCCTATCTAATTCGAGGGCCCTCAAAGCTTGGGCTTCCTGAATTGCCCCTGCGGAAAAAGCAGGGAAAGTGGGCGAGCCTTCGATTGCTACTGCACTAAATGAGTCATCTGGGGCATTCTCTTCGGTTCGAAAAGATTCGGGAAGAGCCCTTTCAGACATATCCTCCATCCATCGGCTTCGATGGGAAACATCTTCGATCTCCAGCAACTCGGGGACTCTGCCCGAATCTCTCTCTGATATATCCTCAGTTCGAGGCGGAGCCTTATGAACCCCATCGATCCAGCTGCCTGTGGAACGTCAGTGGTCTTCTTTGTTCGGGCCGCCAAAGCAGACCCATCGTTCTCTTCTTCTTCTTCTTCTTCTTCTTCTTCTTCTTCTTCTTCTTCTTTATCCCTCAGACGCAGAACTGATTCTACGGTCAAAGGAATGGCATTCTTGTTCGGCTTACGAGCCGTCCTCTTCTTCGGTTTTTGATCTTCGAGGACGGGGGTTCTTTTCCTCTTATTATCTTTTACCAGCTTTGGGACAGAGGCCGGAGCCTCTTCCTCGACAGACGAGGGCCTCAAAGCCGCATCCTTGCCCACACCTGCATACGAAAATTTTACTGAAGTATGTGAAAAGCATCTTATTCGAATTACCAAAAGATACGAGAGAAGTGCTCACCGTGATTTTTGGCCTGCTATCGGCCCTTTGACAAGTCGCGCCATAAGCGCTCGGCATATGAGGAGGTCGAAACCAGATCACGTACCCAGTTCTTGAGATCGGGCACTGCGCCGGGCATCCAGGGAACCGCTGTATCACAAAATGGGAATATTGGTGAGAAAAGAAATGAAAGAACAACATAATAGGAGATAACAATAGAATTACACTTACGCTTCATGTTTCACTCCTCGGGAAAAGGCATCTTTTTTATTGGGATCAGGTCCAAAGTCCTCACTCGAACGAACCGGCTCATCTAGCCTCGATCCTTAGCCTCGTCTATACTCGAGAACAAAGCCTTGGTAGCTCGACGTTGGAGTTTTATTAACCTTCCTCGAAAAAGGTGAGGACCATATAATCAGACAAGATGATCGAGGGTGAAAGGCATCCCCTCGACTTTACTCATAAAAAATCGGATCAAAATAACGATCCGCCAAAAGGAAGGATGTATCTGGCCTAGGGTTATTAAGTATTTACGACAAAAATCTATGATAACAGGGTTGAGGGGACCTAACGTGAAAGGGTAAGTATACACGCTTAATAACCCTCTCACGTGAGTAGTAATATCCTCTTCAGGAGACGACACTACCACCTCTTTGTTCTCCTAGTTACAATCTTTTTTTATCCGCTCGATGTGCTCCGGGTTATCGAACAAATATATCTCGATATGGGCTCACATCGGCCAGGAACCTGCGAACCTTTATCAAGTTTGAAATCGGAGGTAAGAACGCACGCCACCGGAACACACTCCTCAGGACGGGGATCCACTGGTGTTTTATCGGCGGCGGATTGGGAAGAAAAAGCTTTTTCTTTTTGGGGGACGATTTTGGATGTCTTCACCATTTTGGATTTAAAGAAGGTGACAAAGATTTGGTAATTTAGAAGAAGAATTTTGCAAAGACGAATCACAGATTTGCGAATAAACTCAAGGAATACGAAAAAAAAAATTGGGGAATTTGGAAGATTGAAAGATGTAAAAGTGATAAATGATAAAAGGAAGGGTTATTTATAGGTTTAAGCAATGGCGGTTCAGTATCAGCGGTGGCCGACCACCGTCTGACATGCATTAAATACCTTGAATGAATAAATCGATGGGACAGCTATCACGTGTGTCATGGTCAAGCCCAATGTAAGCGTCAGCTTATAATCCGATCGAGCCGTTGAAAAATTATATCGTTTCTCACCACATTCTTCCTGAGAAATGAGGGGACTATCTGTATACGGTCGAGATAGATTTCGCCCTTCGTACGATTGATCGAGTTTGAAACATAATCGATCGAAGTAAGATTTCGAGATGGGTTCCGAAGATGGTACAAACAAGCTTCGAGTCCGAGGGGCTGATCAATGTCGAGCTCGATATTATAATCAAGCTCGAATACAAATCGAACTATGATGCAAAGTAAGGTTGCCGAGCTTATGATCCAGAGACCGACCAACATTGATCCCGAATTAATTCAAGGGTCCGAGTCAGAATCGAGCTCAAGCCAAGATCGAAAGCTCGAGTCAAGACCGAAAACTCGAGTCAATATCGAGCTTATAGACAAGAGCCGCTGCAATCCCACTAGAGGAGAGAATCTTGGCAGGAATTGTGGAAAAGCTGATTTATCATGGGTCTCTCATTACATATTTTTAATTATATATAAAGTAAGATTCCTCTACTATAAAGGGGATGTTTATCATTTCCGTAAAAGGCAAATTTTTGCTAACATTGTAATTCAAGCACCATATTCTCCTATAGTGAAGAGTTGTTCTTTCAAGCTTCTTAATTTGATTCCACTTGTTTAGTCCTAAAATTCATCTTCTTTACAACCTTGTCTATTTTGCATTCTTTACAATCCATACTTGACATTTCTATTTATCCTTACGATTTGTATTAAGCTACACCACATATCCTTAGAACTACGTACAAATTCAACTCTATCCGTTTTTCGGGTAAACAGGTCTATCAGAAACATCACATTTTTCTCGCACAAAGTAGGAATAAGATTTGTGTATACTTCACCCTTCCTAGATCCTAGTTGTGAGATCACACTAGGAATGTAATTATTGTTGTAGTTTTACAAAGTACTAGCTAGTAACATATAATAAGCAAAACGTTTAATTTATTTTTGTTGAAAAACATTCCCTCCATGTCTAACTATTTCAAAAAATGTGTTTCTTCCAAAACAAAATTCCTATGATATCTTTTAGAACATCTTTTAGTTTTTCTCTTGGTGAGTGGGGGTGGGAGGTCGGGGTTAACAAACTTTTTTTAAAATCTGTTAATTGAGTATTCAGTATCTATATTAGAACCCTGATTAATAACAAATTCACTATGCACATGACTTGTTAAAGAGAAATAGATCGGTGGAATTCCTTTCCTCTTAAGAGGTCTCAGAGTCCAAAAAAACAAGGGGCAGCCCGATACACAAGACATTCCACGTTAAGGCCGCACCCAAGGGGTATGATGCACACAGCTTAACCTAATGCACGCATTAGTAGCTATTTTTACGACTCGATTTGTGACCTATAGGTCACATAGAGATAATTGTAAAAGTTCTCAAGTCCGAGTTATTAAAAACAAAAAAAAACAAAAAAAGAGAGAGAAAATCGTATAATCGAATGTCCAAACTTAAGTAACAAGCTTCCATAATTTCCTAGAATATACACATCATGATGAGTCAATGACTCGATTCTTCTCTGCCAAGTGGACAGTGGCTATTTCGTAATAAACTCCAACGTCAAGCCTTTATTTACAATCTAAACTCTATATAATTCCTCTACATTTCCTATTGTACAAAATTGGAGGCTCCCTCTTAGCTATTTCTCCTCCCATTTCCACGAAACTTCGCGACTAAATTTCTCATTTTCTCTTTAGGGTTTTGATCAATTTGCATTTTGGTACCATAAAGTTCTGATCTTTGATTCAGTATCAGGGAATGTACAATTTCTTGAAAATTTTCTAAGGATTTTAACTTAAAATTTGTTTTAAAGGATACTATAAATGGATTCTGATTCTTGGATTCGTCTCTCTACTTCTTCACGACGTAATCAATCTCGTTCAGGTCAGTGTTATCTCACTTACTTTCCTCTTTAAATTTGTCCAAAAGAATATTACATTTTATATTTAAAAAGTATTTAACTCTAAATTCTCATTTTATCCCTAATGAAATGATTTATAACTACACAAAATTTATCTCTTTATGATTTATTTTGGATCACACGTTTAAAAAGTTAGCCTTTTTTAAATAATGTTACATAAATTGAGAAAGAAAGAGTACGAGTCAAAGTATCTAATGATTTATTTGAGTTACTTTAAATAGTAATACTGTTTAAAAAATAATAATTTTTGGGATGGAAGAAGGAATTTGTTTGTGAGCTGAGGTTAAGTGGATTATGTTTTGCAAGAAAATGAAAGAATAGAAAAGGAAATTTTACGTTTGCAATGCTGGGTTTTAGTTTCTGGTATTTAGGGGTTTAGTATTTTCTCACTTACTTTCCTCTTTAGGCATCTTCAGTACACTTTCTGTAAAAAAATATATATGTGTTCTGAAGTATGATGGTGAAAAGTAGCTCATTTTCGGTTTGAAGTACTTCAAATAATTTCTTTTTATCGTAAAGATGTTTTTCAAATACAACAATAACAACGTACCCAGTGTAATCACACGTTGTGGGGTCTGAGAGGGTAGTGTGTACACACAAATTATTCCTACTTTGTAGAGAGGCATTGTAAAGATGTTTTACAAATATTACCCCAAAAAGGAAAGCAGTTCGGCTCTCATATAGTAAAAGGGCGGCCCAATAAACAGATGTTTTGTCAAAAATTCTGTAAGATGATTGAGACAATAATACTATTTTATTCAATATTAAAGGTGCCTTGTACTGCTAGGAATATGTTTAAGTCATGTTATTATGTTTCATAAGATCCTATACTCTTTAGGAGTCCTTTAGCCCTATTAGAATGGAGAATCTTATGCCAGTAGGAAATATAGAGAGCTTTCATTACTTTTCTTTTTTATTTTTATTTTGTATAATGTTGGCCTGAAATGAATTTAAATGAGGAAACATGGTTAGTAAGGATTCATATAGCCGACCCCTACTTGTTTGGTACTGAGGTGTAGTTGTTGTATTGCTGGTTTTTTTCTTATTGCATTATGGATTGTTGAATTGTCGGAAAGATTGTTTATGGTTTTTGTGATTGAAGTTGGGGTGTATTTGGTGTCTTATGCAGACTTCTATAATATAGGAGAAGAGTATGAGGGTGAAGAGGAGTCAAGGCCGGAGTTTCTATGCCCTTTCTGTGGCGAGGATTTTGATATTGTTGGCCTTTGCTGTCATATCGACGACGAGCATGCTATTGAGGCTAAGAATGGGGTACAATATCTCTGCAACTCTTAATTTTCTTGCTTTTTTTCCCCTTTTGTTCGAATATCATATTGAGTTGAGGCACATAGTTGAATTGATTGAACTATCATATGTGGATTGTAAAGTTCTTAGCACCTAGGACTGTCTTATGTGCACGTTGAAGTTTTGGACTTTGTTAACCTTCTAATTATGATGCTGCATTTGACTTTCTCTAGTGCAATCTTTTCAATGGTTTAGCTTATTTTTCTTTTCTCTATTTCTTGTGCTTTTTTTTTGTGGGGGGGGGGGGGGGGGTTTGTCGAGATGGGTGTTCGGAGGATTACTGGGACATGCACATTTTGCAATGTGAAAACGTTGACCTTTAGCTATATGAAATGATCCTGGGGGGGGGGGGGGGGGAGTTGTCGACCACAGTATTGGTTCTGGGACATGCACATTTTGCAATGTGAAAACGTTGACCTTTAGCTATATGAAATGATCCTTTTCATTCAGTATGTCTATTTTAGAGGCTTCGAACTTCACGACTTCAGGATACCAGTTTCTAGTTTCCCTTATACAAGTTACAAAAAGGAGGGAAAAAAATAGTTTCTTGATTCCTTCTCCTTTACATTATTTGGGGAGAGCAAGAAATCAAGCGGTATAGGCTATGTGTCAGAAACATTTGTTGCATAAATGCTTCATTATAGTAGGTTTTCCTCTGTTCAGCTGCTATGTCAGTGC
Source organism: Nicotiana tabacum (assembly GCF_000715075.1). Taxonomy (NCBI): domain Eukaryota; kingdom Viridiplantae; phylum Streptophyta; class Magnoliopsida; order Solanales; family Solanaceae; genus Nicotiana; species Nicotiana tabacum. The sequence goes on along the minus strand of NC_134094.1, from coordinate 132,950,166 downwards.
AATTAAAATCTCTGACGATATTCGTTTTTCTTGTGTTGTTGATAGTCACAAATTCTTTCTTTTTTTCCGTAATGGTGGTGTCCCGGCCAATTTGCGCGCATCTCGACTAATCCACCGGGTACCTGTCACCTCCCACCTTTTCTACTCCTCCTTTGAAGCTATATAATTTGCCTCATATTTTTCATTGGAAAAGAATATCTTTTCCAAATCCTTTCTGAATGCTCTTGCTTATTTTTGGAGTTTTCTACCAGTTTCTAGTTTCCCTTATACAAGTTTAAAAAGGATTTGTCTTTAGCCTAGTGGAAAGGCTCCTCCACCTCCTACCCTAAGGTTGAGTATTCGAGTCAACAAGGGGGAAAATCGGTAATGGACCACTGTTGACTCTTGATAAGAGAGTTTGGCTGTTGGGCGTGCTATATTAAGAGAAAGAAAGTCAACTATGATTTAATTGTCACTCTCATAGTGAATAGACTTAGAAGTGCAACCTGATTCAGGGCCTAGCTTTGTTAGGAGATGCACACAGGAATATTAAGCTTCTTGCTTTCTATTTGTGTTAGCTTTGGTCTCATTTGACCAAGATAAATTATTAACAAGGTAACACCCTTGTGCAACTCCACTAGCTAAAGAGATATATAAACTGGAAATCCTGGGAAGCACGTCTGATACTGAAAAGCTAGCCGCAGCATTTGGGGTATTGAGAATGATGATCCGGACTTGTTTATCATGGGAGTCAAAGGTTCCTTAACGAGGGTAGCTCATTTCTTTCTCCTTGGTACTTTACTTTAACTTCTAAATTTTGGCTTGGGAATGTGAAGTAAGAGATGACGTGGTCTCAGATTTCTGTGCGGAATTGATGAGTTAAAGGAGGAGATATGCTCATTCTACGCTCCCCCCCCCCCCCCCCAAAAAAAAAAAAGCACCAGGAAAAAAAAGTAGGGTTATTTTGTGTCTTGATTATGTGTTTTTAGTTGTAGCGTTTGTATCACATTTTGTATTGACAGACGTCACCTTCACATGCCTTTTTTTCCAGACAAAGATAACAATTAGGACAAAGCTTTTGTTTTAATGACGCGAACCAAAGTCAGATGGTGACTAAAGTTTAACAAAAATTTATTCTCCATCGTTATAATGTTTAAATCTACTTAAGATTTTAGACCTCTTATTGTGAACTGTGTGTCAAAGTAAAATGTTGATATCTCTAAATGCCAATAAACATGACCAAAATTGATCCTCAGGCACTCTGACTTTTAAATGTCAGTTGAAAATGTTTATGCTGGTTGATATATCTGAGTTAATCGATGAGTTAGATAACATGTCTGTAAATGCAGATATGCCCCGTTTGTGCAAAAAAGGTCGGGGTGAATTTGGTTGGGCATATTACTCAGCAACATGGAAATATTCTAAAGGTATCCTTCTGTTGATTTTTCATAGTTGAGACTGGGATTTGAATGTGAAGCGTTTTCTGTCTCTCCTTGTGATATTACAGTAGGCAATGTATCAGTAGCTCTTGCTAGAACTATAAAGCATTCCACTTCTGTCTTGATTTACTGCTGGGCTCGACTGTGTAACAGGTGCAGCGCAAGAGACGATTTCGTAGGGGTGGATCTAATTCAACTCTTTCTATTTTAAGAAAAGAGCTGAGAGAAGGAAGTCTACAATCCATCCTCAGGGGATCCTCGCACTTGATTTCTTCCTCAACTACAGATCCTGATCCCTTGTTATCTTCATTCATTAACAGTTCAGCTTTGGTTGATGAACCTCCTGAAGTTCAACCTCTGTCTTCTGCTAAAGCATGCTCAACACAAGATAGCGCTGTTGAGAACCTGTCTGACAGGTATGGCAGCAATTATTACACTTTTGTTATGTCTTCTTTATTATTGCTTTTGATGCTGGAAAGTGGATGAGAAAGTGGGGTATAAAGGGAACAAAGTCCTTAATAATGTAATGTTTCTAAGAATATGAGCACGACCATAGTCAGATTTCTTTTCTTCATGTTTCTCTGACCATAGCTCATTGGATTTATTTTCTTCATGTGTCTGCTAATGTTTAAACTTTTGGTAGAATTGCACACAACTTTATTTTCTTAATGGAAAGTCATTTTAAGCCAAATTTGGATGTAAAAAGGGCAGCATGGTGCACTAAGCTCCCACTATGTGCGGGGTCCGGGGAAGGGCCGGACCACAAGGGTCTATTGTATGTAGCCTTACCCTGCATTATGCAAAAGGTTGTTTCCACAACTTGAACCCGTGACCTTCTGGTCACATGGCAGCAACTTTACCAGTCAAATTTGGATGTAATGTGATAAAAATATATAATGTAACTTTGTATGGCTATTATGCCTTCCCATCCTGTATGCTATATTTATCATTTCTCAATAGTCGTAGATACTCCTGTAGAGTGCTGGCCTATGTTTAGAAAAGGCATTTGTCATGAGTTTATTGAACGTTGTAAATACACTTGACAATGTCTAGCGATAAGTGTGATGCTCATTTTGGTGTTTTCTATTGACTATGTCTGAGATCAGTGATCTTAATGTTATTCTGAACAGAAATTTCCAGCCATCTCCACTATCTGAGGAAGATCAAGAAGAGAAGGCTAGAAAAAGTAAGTTTGTGCAAGGGCTTTTGCTATCGACCTTTCTTGAAGACGACTTCTAATTTAACAGAGGATTTGCTTGTAGTAGTAGCTATTATATAATAACTTGTAATGTAGCTCGGCGAAAAAAAGAGATGCAGCCAATCTGTAGTAGTTAGCCAAGAAGAACTCTGAAAATAGTCGCAGTGTATGTAGTTCTGTATGTATATGATAAAGACTATTACTTTTCCACGTTCGACAGTATGCAATATATTTCTAATTTAAGAGTATAGCAAGGCTGCATAAACATTACTGTGACCCAGTTGCTTTGCCTTGGTTTCTTCTTCAGTGGAAAATGCACTTAAAGATTTTTCTTTCTGTGCTAGGGTCACATGAAAACATGACCTTTCCGGCTCAATAGCCAAGTTTAACAACACCAGTCAAATTCCACAAGTGGGGTCTGGGGAGAATAGAATGTATGCAGATTTTATCCCTAATCCGGAGGGGCAGAGAGGCTGTTTCCGAGAGACTCTCAGCTCAAGAAGACGAAAATATACAATAGAATCTGTGACAACAAAAATCGGAAAAATAATATACGCATCGTAGGAAACAGAAAATAGATAGAAAAACAATAATAACAAAACGGAAAAATAGCGTGGACACAACATACAAAATAATGTCACACGCTTGGCTCTCTCCTAACCTTTAATAGCTAAGTGTATATATGAATTCGGAATTTAATTTGAAAGCTATATTTAAATGCGTCTCAATAGCTAAGTGTATCCTCGAATTCGGGATTTAATTTGAAAGTTATACTTAGATGCAGCCTCTCTCATATCACCTGTCAATGCATGACATATATAGTAGACAGTCAGCTCATTTGATTAGGGAAAGAGTGCTAGTCTAACTGCCCGTAACAAGTGAGTTTGTCCCTATGAGTTTTGTATTATGAGAATTATAAAAATTTAGCTAGTTTTACGTTTGCCAACTTACCACAATCGGCCTCCTTCGTTATAATTATGAATCAGTAATATGAGCAAGCTCACACAAACTGAGTAAACTCCCTATGAGTTGGTCAACTAAAATCTCCTCTTAAGATCAATTTTTTTTTTGGAGTTACTAATCACTTCTACAAGAGAGGTACTTAGCAGAACAATGTGGTTAAAGATCTCATGGTCTAATTTTATGCCACATCAACCAACTGAAAATGAAATAATCAGACCAAGTTTACTTTAGGGAGTCAAGACTTTATATTAAGAAAATAAAGAAATTTATTTCAATTTAAATGAGGAATGACGTTAATATTGAGATTTTGGGTCGAATTTCAGGTAAAACCTAGCTAAAAGGACCGCTTCAACGACTGGCACTTTCGTTTAGTTCATATACATTTTTTTTTTAATCACGGTGATGTCGAGATTAATTTGCTCCTCATCTCTATTATTTCATTAGATACCCTGCTATTTTTCGACACAACTGATGAAATTTTTTGACATAGATTGTTTCACAGGATAGCTACCTCCTATAAACATTATAAGTGTCGAATAATTCTTCCCACCAAAATTTAAGCAAATAAAAAAATCATCTAGCATTTCTTGGTCTTTGCTAAGATTTGAATTGTCTCTAAATCTCTCATAATTTTCATCTCATTTTATTGACCGTACGGCCACACTTTAATCCATAATTTCACTTGTAAGTATTTAAAAAGATTTCTCTCCCCCCCCCCCCCCGGTCCCCACCACCACCAAAAGAAAAAACAACCACAATACAATAAAAAGATGACTGGTGGAAAAGGAAAATGTCGGTATATTTAGCTGAAAAGAACCTGCACTGTTATTTTCTGTGGTATATATTAAAGATCGTATTTATAGTAATAAAAAGTTTGGACCTGTCTAGCTGAAAAATTTGGTTAATAGGGAAATGCATGCTTGTAAACGCCGCCCTTAATTAAAAGATTGTATGCTACCTTTTTTTCGGTTTGTACCTCTTCTAGAGTTTGACTAATCCTGATTTACGCTAGAAAATTCCAGTTTAGAGGGTAAAACATCTCTAACAAAATCGACTTCATACCCAAGGTTTAAAATCGAGACCTCTGCTTAAACAAGAAGAGTACATACCACTCCACCGCAATCTTGGTGATAGGCAGTGGTGGCAAAATAGATAAAATAAATAATTATTCATCCATATTATCCACTAAAAATGGGTTGGATAATAAACTTTTTAAAAATGGGTCAGATATGGATTAGATCTATATTATCCACTTAAAAATAGTTCTTAATGGTAACCAATGAGTCTAACTTTTATATTTGTAAAGACTTAAATTTGGGGTTCCTCAAATTTGAGAGAATGAAAATTCTCCCAAAAGTGATCGCATTAAAAAAGTTATAATAGATAATATGAGTATCTATATTATATTTAACCAATTTTCTATTTGTATTAAAGATGGGTGAGTTGGACTCGACCCGTCAATTTTCAACTCGCGCGACACGATCCGTTTGTCAGAGTTGTATGGTACACTTTAATAAACAAGAAAGCTTGAGCATTAAAATTAACTTTATTTCTCAAGCTATAAATACCAACATGAAACAACACAATTTCTTCAGATCAAGTTCTATCCGACAATATATTTCCAACTTTTTGAAGAGAAAAAAAATGATCTATAATGGGAATTGTCACAATCACTGATGAGTTCACTAGCCCATTTCAGCCCCAAGAATGTTTAAGGCTTCCATTCTTGATGGAGACAATCTTCTTCCTAAAATTGCACCTCAACTTTTCAAAAATATTGAGACAATTCAAGGAGATGGAGGCCCTGGAACAATCAAGCAAATGAACTTTGCTGAAGGCAATATATATCTTCTTTTTTTCTATCTTTTTTTTAAAAATTATTTTAAAACCACGCTTCTCTCGAGTATTTAGATCGAGCTTTGCAGGGCTGTGTTTGGTATGACGGAAGTCATTTTCTAGGAAAATATTTTTCGTGAAAAGTTATTTTTGGTATTTTGTTATCATAAAATGTTCCTTGTCCATCAAAACTCAAAAATGCATGCAGGTAGTGACGTCTCTGATCACTTACAGGGCGGAAGTTATTTTCCTTGCAAATATGTGAACTTCAACTACATATACTTGCTTCAACTAACACTTAGACAATATTATTAGTCTCGAGTTGCGCAAAAACAAATCCACTCTTTACTATTAAAAATTTCATCAAAACATTCTTCTATTTGCTAATATAATTATTAATAAAGTCAAACCTCTCTATAACAACCTCGTTTGTTCCGAATATTTTTGAATGTTATAGCGAAGTGTTGTTATAGAGAACATATATTATAGCATAACATAAAAATTGGTTCCGAAAAAGCTTGACTTTTATAGTGAAATGTTGTTATATAAGGATATTGTTATAGAGAGGTCTGACTATATATATATTTTCAAAATATTCTTTTGTAGTTTTATGTATAATAACGCCCCTCATATCGAACACACTCTAAACTAAATTGTTTTTTTCGTGTATGCAGGTAGTGAAATCAAGTTTGTGAAGCATAGGGTTGATGCAATTGACAAGGAAAAAATGACCTATGCTTACACATTGATTGAAGGTGATACTTTGATGGACAAGATTGACTCCATTTCATATGAGATAAATCTTGAATCCATGCCTGATGGAGGATGTAAAGGTAAAAACACTAGCAAATACAATACAAAACCTGGTGTTGAGATTAAAGAAGAGGAAATCAAGGCAGGCAAAGAGATGGCTGCTGGTATTGTAAAGGCTGTTGAGGCCTATCTCTTGGCAAACCCGAATGAATAGTTTAATTAGTCGACCCTAACTTGTTTGGAACTGAGGTATGAGGCGTCATAATTGTTGTTGATGTATGCTCCAGTTTGTTTCACTTTGTTTAATTTACTACTTTTGTTGGTTAATAAAACTTGTGTTTGGTGTGAGAAAGCATTTCCATACCACAACAGTACTATCAAATTGTAATGAGGGTTTTTCTTCGATTTCATTTTATATGCTCGACTTATAATTTAATGTTTATTGAGTCGTTAATTACAAAATTAACAAGAAAAGTTGGAAGTAAACAAAATTAGTTTCGATGAAGTGGACTCCATTAAAGCATAATAGACACAATAATATACATTGAGTATCAGTTCAACTATCTGTCAAGGCTCCACATTCTAGAGGAAAATGACTACAGGGGAAGAAAAGAAAGAAGCAGACTTACATCTAAAAGTCTAATTGCAGTTCTGCTTGTACAGTACAATTTAGATAGGTCAAAAGTTAAATTTCAACATACGAATATGCTTACCTTTGCTGATGCCTAATTATGGAGATATTCAGCAAAGCTACCTAATAATCCCAGTAACTTAATGGAGAGATCTGAAATCTAGTGTTTTTGTTGTAATGATGAACCCAAACTTCACTCATTCAATGGACTTCGAATGGAATAAGTAAATCAGCAATGTCATTCCGCATCCAACTTAACCGCCATATCGGTTTTTTAACAACTCTGGAGGCTCCTCTTCCATGATTCCGGAACCAGTTGTTGCCAAGTACTCACGTATTGTTGTTCTACGATCGCCAAGGAAGGTATGATCAAGAAAATTGTCGTAAGCTATATCACCAAGATTTTGAGCTGCCAGAACACTGCAAAGTAAATCTTTAATCATTTATCAAACTAGGATGCTCGTTTACTGCTTGTGTTAGGTTTGAAATAAATCTTGACTAACAATAAATTAAAGGTTTACAAGTATAAGGTATGGTTGTTTCAATCTAAACCAAAAGCAAAGTAATTTTAGGTAGTGCCATCGGAAAAAAGAACAATTCTGTCCATTCAAGGAACGATATCCAATAATCTCAGAGTTCAAAGTTGAGGAAGCAAGTTTCAAATAAGAATGTGGTTTGCACTACAAGAACTGGACAGAACTAACCAATGGCGGAGATAGACACGGCAAGGTAATATATCATCCCTCCAAATCTTGTCTATGTTATACCGTCCATACTGCTGGAAGAAGATGCCTTTATCACCTAATGATAAAATAAGAGATAACACATCAAACTGCATCATCTACAAAGAAGCCAAAAATAAGAGATAGGACACTAGCAACTTAGCAGAGAAACAAAACTGTCCTACAAAGAACAGCATAAAATTGAATCATCAATTCCAGAACTGGCAGTTAATTCTCCTTTCTGGAGGAAGCATTTCCCATTTTCTTATCATTAGTGTCAGCAAGGTATTTGGTACACACTCTACCATATGACAAAGTTGATTTTTCCTTTAAGTTCACAACAACCCTACACCTTAGTTCTAAACAAGTTAGGGTCGGCTTTTCTTTTTGTTTCAGAATAAAAAATAAATGTATTTTAATAAGGAAATTAAATACAGGTAAATTCTCAATCTAACAAGCATTACAGTTGATGTATCCACCTATATAACCACAAAATTTCAAGTGACTACACTCTTATATCATCACTCATACTTATGACATGTTATATTGTAAAAATTCACCCATGAGGTTGTAACCTAGATAGGGAGGTATGCAAAATTACAGAAGTTAAGACTCGCAAACGGCACAAATACCCCATGTTGTACATACTCATGTTGAAGAATGAAAATTTTCATCCTTTTCAATTTTGGACATCTCTGTATCAGTGATATACTACTCACTACCATTCCTAGTGATAGGAAAACTACCTTTGCATCTAGTTTTCAGATACTCCTCATCACTATAACGGGTACAAATTACCTGCATTAAAAGATAATACAAAGAATTAGATCAGGAATACAAATTATTGGTCCACTAGAGGTAGAAAAGGCCAAGCAGTCTCAGGGTGCTTAGTGCTTACTGCTGGGTTGATGTAAAACAATTCATTTAATGTTTCTGGGATTACCTAAATAAAAAAGGGATACTGATATTAATTACTTGAATTGAACTTACACTTTCATTTATATAGTTAGAGAAAGGAAAGAGAAGGAAAGATTATCGAAGGTCCTACAGCTAAAAACCGGAATTCGTGCTCCCTTTCAATAAATGCTGGAATCTGGCCTTTACAGAGAAGAAGTTAGAGATCAGAAGTAATCATGTCAAATTAAGATGGATTATTACTAACACATTACCTCTGATCTCTGAATTTCAAAGATAGTTACTATAAGAGTTTCCCCTTCACAGGACTCCACACTCAAGCTTGATATTTCCTGGAAATATAGAAACATTCCATGCAAAAGAAGTCAGTCCTAAACAAATTTCTTCAGTCTGTCTGAGAGTATTGGAGAAGTAGCAATAGCTTATTCACAATGATGGTTTTCCTGATACCACAAATGTACAAAAAATGAAAATCAAGCTAATCTAACTCATTCATGCAGAGAGATTTGCTAAGATTTTCGACAAAATAACAACCAGGGACTGATACTTTAGAGATTTAAACAGAGAATTAGGCTGGGATTTCTTTCATTTTCATTTTTGATAAACTTGGAGTCCCAACCAACTTACTTGCACCTCGACTAATCCACTATTCCACTTGGTCTGCTAGGCTTATACCATTCTTTCATTTCCAGTTTTCTCTCCTTCCAAATTTCCAGAAGCATTGTCCTCCTTCCCAATTCCAGTAAAAAGACTTAAAACGATTATAACAGGCCATTTTCTGATTTCCAATTTGTTTCACCCTTTCAAAGCCGGAAAAATTCTACTGATAAATATTCATGTAAACCATCAAAAGTTAGTACCTTTTACACAAAATTGTTGTTGAGCAATTTTATTTTAATTTTAGTTTTCTTTCTCCTTTCTAATATCCAATTGATATATCAAGAGATAAGCATGGAATAGCCATCTTTTTTCTTTGTTCTTTTACTCTTTGCAAAACCAAACAATATAAAAGGTTGTATTCTTAGTGAATATAAGGCACCTTGGTATCAAGATTAGCAGTGCCACGCTCGAAGAAAATAGGCGCCACATGAGCAAATACTCTCCGAAATCCACTCAATTTCCCCACTCTGAAATTGATCAGATCTGGAAATGTACTCCGAGCACTCCTCTCTGTTCTACCAACAACACAACATGGTCAAAATGCCATAGAGACAATATACACCACTATGTTGAGATAAATCACTTTTTTTTTTCTGTCGCTTTGGGTTAGCTGATTAAAAGTAGCAGACAAACATTAAATGTTGAAGACACTTTTTAGTGTTAAACTGATTCTATAAATAAGCAACGTACATGTTTAAATTTAGCCATTCAAGAAGTACACAAAAAAGTATAATAAATTGCAAGTCTGTTATGTGAAAGTGTTGAAAAAAATATATGTTAAAATACTGATCAAAGTTCCGTTAGTTTATATATCGCCAAACACACAAGTACTAAAATATTCTCCGAAATCAAAGTTAATGTATGATTAATCTGTAGGAGAGAACCAAAGCCGCATACGGAGAAAATTAATACTAATATACAGGAAGTACATAAAAAGTACCGAAAATACTGAAATTATAACTTTTCTAATAAATATTAGTCAACGTTCACATGTTTAATTTCTAAAGCAGAATTGTCAAACATTTTTACTTTTTAGGATCAGAGGAAGTATGAATATATTAACCTGAGAGGAGAGAACCGAAGCCACAAATGGAGATAAGTCCATCGGAGGAGACAATTCGATCAAAATCGAACTCATCGGAGAGTTCCAAAGGAAACTTCATTTCATCAACGTTGGCAGCAGCGGCGGCGGAAGGCATGGTGGATTTTGGCGGGAAAAAATATCTCCGGCGAGGAAAAGAGAAATTGAGTGAACGAGGAGAAGAAGCAGCGGCGGAGGTAGTGGAGACATTATAAGTAGGTCGTAAGCGCGTGGGAACACGAACAAGTGGCAGAAATGGAGGTCCTACGCCTACTACAGGAGGAGTGTAGGTGTAAGTGGTCATGTGTAACACGTGAAGAGTGTGAGAAAGATGAGTGCTGTTTGTTTGGGTGGGGAATGTAATTCTTTTGATTGGGAAAGAGGAACGAATGCCGAAAGCTAAGCCTGAAAAAGACACACCTACACCACCAATAAGTCATTTTCGTCAATCTAACACCCATCAATTACGTAAAAGGTTAGTAGTTAATGGAGTATTTATTTTTTTTTAGATTTTTATTAAGATTTATCATTTCTTTTGCTTCGGCCATTTATTATCTTATTGTTGTTATTGTTTTTAGACAGAATAGCCTAAATGATATTTATACTTGTGTCACTTTGTCATGTCGGTCCCCATACTTAACAATTTATCAATTGAACATATACACTCTTTTAAACTGTGTATAATAAACGCTTATGACAGGAGGCCGGTCCTATGTGTCATATTTGACTTTAGTGCGTGATTCACACACCTATAAGGGGCGTAAGGGCGGTTGAAAAAGCCCTAAAGATAATAACATGGCCTATTTAACAACCATCTTCTTCTTTCTACTTTATTCTCCATTGTTGAACATTAACCATCTTCTTCTTTCTACTTTATTCTCCATTGTTGAACATTATAGAAGTTGATTTATATCCAAATCTGATGCCTTCTTCTTTCTCGTGTTAGCTTCAACAGTGAAAAATAGAATTTCTTTGCTGGGATTCTTCATTACCCATCAATTTTTGCCATCCCATTTTCTTTTGAAGATCGATTTTTTTCTTCTTCTCCGGCAAGAAATAAGCTATTGTCGCGTCCTCTCCTTCAGCAATGAAGAAGGAACCTTGTGTTATTGTGAGGTTGCTGCAAATCTTAAAATATCACGAACACCCAACAATCCTGGAAGAAGGTTCCTAGATTGCCGAAGATATGAGATTGGTGAAGGTTGTGGCTTTTTCCGATGGGTTGATCCTGCGATTGAGGAAGAACACTACAAGACTCTTCTTGCGGGTCTTATTAAGAAGAGTGATTGATGTCATTGTCAAAGAAGACAAGGAAGGTCGAAGTTCATAGTTGTTGTTATTATAATTGTTGTTTTAGTTGTTCTAATGTTAGCTCTTATGTTATGTGTTTAGGATTGATAGCGCACTTTCTTATTTCCTGGGTTTAGGCTACATATTTTGTGTTGATGTAAAATTTTGTTCATGGAATATATTGACAAAGGGAATTGTAATTTACCATTACACCAAACAATACTTCCACTACTAATATCATGGCCTGCTATAGGTAGTTAATAAAATATCCAAAATAAGGAAGCTGCTTTACAAAATACTGTCTACGATAGACAATCAACAAAAACATCCACAATTATGTAGCTTTACAAAATATTATCTACCATAGGCAGTTAACAAAAACATCCATCATTAAGTCTCAATATAAATACCAGTTGATCACTTCAATTAATGTTTGTTGTGGCTTGGTTGCTTGGTGTGGATTGTATTTTTGGTGTGGCTTGAGTGGTTGTAGCAGATAAAGCTGTTTATTTGGATCGGATATCCGAAATATGAACCGTTCTACTCAATTTCGGATTTCGAATTATGTTTATTAAAATTTTGAATATTCGAATCAGATTCAGATTGATATAATTTTTACCCGATCTGATCCGTTATCTGAAATTATTAGGGCATGTATAAATACTAAACTTTAATTTCGGATAATTAGTACTTTCTTTATATTTTTCTCTAAGTTATTGCCTTTACAATTGCTTGATTTAGCTGTATTGGCATCATAGTACCTTCATAATTGTAGAAACATGAATTTTTCTTGTTGTATTGCCTCTTTTACAAAGAAAATATATGTATGAGTTTGCAACTCTGAGGCATAACAACTCGAACCTCCAGAGAAATAATTTCTTAGAGATGCAATGTTGATAAAAGGGATGAAAAGAAAAGAGATATTTGTATTAGCACATAATACATAAGAAGCAGATAAGGCAAATGCATTAGCCGATTAGATTAGCAATAGATTTAATAATACATATAATCCGATTCGAAATTCGAAATAATGATCTGATCCAAACTTTAAAATTCGATTTGATCCGATATTAATTCGGATCGGATTCGGATTGTATTTTGTAGAATCCAAAATTCGAAATCCGAATCCGAAATATGCTAAATCCGATCTGATCTGATCCATATACAACCCTAGTAGAAGAGTTTGCCCTTATATATCTCTGTTCTTGCAGCTACCTTTGTGTAACTGCAGCTCGACCCTTTCATTTTAGTCCAGGGGGTTTGAACCTAAGTTCAATGTTGGTGGGGGCAGAACTTATGAGTGTAGAAGGATTAGGTACTACTCTGTCAGTAGTTCCAGACTGCACAAAGATAAAAGATTATGAGTGAGGGATTATCTAGTAAACTATATTTGTTAACTGTGCAATTAAGTAGAAATATTTACCCTCTGTATCACAGTGCCACTTGAATCAAATAGCAGACCATATCTTGTTGTCTTTGGTCTCTTAGACCCTGCATTTGCACCACCTCTTCTAGGATCATTGGTCTTCCTTTTTGGACCTCCAGCAACATTAGTTGATTGTTGTGTGCTTGGATCAATTATTTGAGTGAAGGTGCCACTTTCTATAGTGGAAGCTCTTGTTGTTGCTGATCTAGCTGTTGTTGATGCTGCTTATGCACTTCTACTAGTTCCAGCCCTTCCACATGTTGCTGTTGATGAAGCATTTTCAGTAGTTTCACCTCCAACTGAACTAGTTCTAACCCTTCTCCATTGGTTTCTCTGCATACATATAACAAAACAGACATTAGTAATTGAATTCATCTGATAATGGGCATAAAGAACATTAATACTTACTGTTGATGAACATCCTTTCTTGTTATGTCCAAGAGTCTTACACAAAGAACATCTCATTTGTCTTCATATCCTTGTACTATTCCCAAAAATTTTCTTTGGTTCATGAGTAAATTTTTTTTCTTTGGCCTTCCTAGCAATGCAGTTATAATAAGTGGCTCATTAGCTGGCAGTATGCTTTTTGGCCACAAATTCATATTAGTTAAAGGTTGAATGAATCTGGTGCATGCCTTAAGGTATGTGTCCTTCCTATACCAATGGTCAACATATGGCTCAACCTCATAGTTATTATAATGCATTGTTATAATTGCACGTGCACATGAAATTCCTTTGAGTTGCCATGATCTACAAGTACAGGACCACCTCCTAAAGTCAACAACATGTTTATATGGCCCATTCTAGATCTCGTACCCTGTTTCACCATTAAATTTGACTTCATATTTTGCTGCCCTTTGAGCATTCTCTCTAAGTATTTCTATAGCCATGGGTGATATATCACCTACCCATTTCCAAAAAATTCTCTCATGCTATTTATCCTCTCCATACACTTGATTCTAATTTTCTCTAACATAGTAATGATATTTTTGTGCCTAGCTACCAATAGCCAACTATTGAATGCCTCGCACATGTTGTTCTCTATTACATCACACTTACTATGTTCTTTGAAGTATGCCCTACACTATGTCTCTTTGTTGTATTTCAGCAAGTCTTGGACAATATCTCCCCTCCAGCAAGTCCATTTCATCCAACTTCTTGATAAAGTAAACTTCAAATGTAGCTCTTACACACTTGCAAAACTTTTTCCTTCTTTCCTCACCAGGCCAATTTTGCTTCCAATTGGCCTAGATATGTCTAGCACACCATCTCATCTCAACATTTGGCAATAACTGAGTTATTACTAGATGAAGACCCTACAATCAATAATATTATATTGTTATAACTTAAACATAAATGAAAATAATTTCACTTTAAAGAAAAAGTGTTAGAAACCATACCTTCTACATATCAGACATGACTGTCAGCCCTTCTCCTTCAGTTTTTGTCAAGTTCATATCATGCTTGAGACATCTGATAAACCAAGACCATGTATCCTTGGATTCCTTTTCAACTACTACCCAAGCTACATGGTATATTTGATTATTTACATCCTTTAAAATATAAGAAAGCAGTTCACCTTTACATATTCCCTTTAGGAATGCACCATCAAAGGCAATTATGTTTCTGCACCCTTCTAACCATCTAGTTTTTAATGCTTCAAGACAGATATAAATGCCCATAAATACCTCCTTGCCAGGTTTTGCATTCTTAGATGTCCTTATCACTACAGTAGTGCCAGGATTAGTAGACTTTAGCATTTCAGCATAATTATGAAGCATAGCAAATTTTTTCTTGTAATAACCCATATTCTCTCTCATAACTATCATTTTTGCCTTTCTGCAGGAAGTTTTGCTCACATACAGACCATATGCTTTCCTAATTAAGGCTTGAATTTGATGAAGTTTAATTTAAGACTCACTAGTTATTCTGTCTTTGAAGTTTTTTGCAATTCATGGTGGGTTACACATCTTGTTCTTTATCTTTTTGTAGCATTTGCGAACATGGTAGTATGTAATCACCCTAAAATTCCTGGTGCTACCTTCTATGCTGCCAAAAATATGCCATGGATAACCTTTCTTTGTGTAGTTTGCCCTAACCCTTTCCCTCTGATTAGGTTTCAACTTAAGGTTCACACCTTTTTGAATATAATAGGTGTGCAATGCCTTCCTAAACTGTACAACATTCTCAAATATCATATACAGTTCAAATAATATATTTTTTTCAACTTGTGTCAAAGTAGACCTTCTTACTTGGATTCCTAGTTGGTGCATCCCTTACTTCATCAGGGCCAACAAGTTCTCTTTCATCATCACTACACTCACTACCTCGATCTGAGCTGTCAAAATACTTGTCATCTCCTCCTAGTTTTCCTTCATATTTTTCTTTTTTGTTCTTATGTATAACTTGAGACAAGAATGGGTTGCTCTAGTGGTGAGCACCTTTCACTTCCAACCAATAGGTTGTAAGTTCGAGTCACCCCAAAAGCAAGGTGGGGAGTTCTTGGAGGGAGGGAGCCGAGGGTCTATTGGAAAACAGCATCCCTGCCTCAGGGTAGGGGTAAGGTCTGCGTACACACTACCCTCCCCAGACCCTACTAATGGGATTATACTAGGTTGTTGTTGTTGTTCTTATGTATAACTTCAAAACCATAATCTACACCAACTGGACCAGATGGTATTTCATCTATATTCACTTGGGCATTCTTCTTTTTGTTAATTTTAGACTGTCTAATTTCAGAAAAGTCATCTTCTAGATCACTACACTCTTTAGTGTTCTCATCTATATCAAACAGTGAGTCAGATTCTTCAGAATCATCAAAGTCCTTATCAAAATCAGATTTTAATGTTTGGAGGTGATAAAATGAGAAGTTATTACCTCCACCTTCATCTGATTCTTCTATCTCTCTATTTATATCTTCCCCCGTATCCGTATCTTTGTCATTTTCAGTCCTATTTATATCATTGTTGGGAGGTGACACATCAGCCATAGCATATAACTCATTGTCATGCCTATGTGTTTGTGGAGTGGGGTCCAGTTCAGTTATGTCCTCAACAAGAATAGAATTACTAAGTACATGGACAATACAAACATCAACAAAGTCACTACCTTTCAATCTATTAAGAAACTTTAACACATCAGCATCTGTTTTTAAAATGTAATAGCCACCCCTTTTGTTAACTTTGCATCCAAACAAATCAACTTCTAAAAATCCTAAGTCCCTATCAAACTTGTGAAACAACATAATATGCAGCTCATCAACATCAACTGTAGTTAATTGAGGACAAGTTAGTCCATTTGCATACCTTAGCTCAGAGTCCGATACAAAATTACCACTGTGGTGGATTTGTAGGTTAACCAGGCTTGAAGCCATTTTCTTCTCATACATGCAAAGTAACAAAAAAAATATTGTTATCAATGACTATTTTTATCAAAAATTGGACCTTTGCATAACTCTATAAATAAACCAACAAAAAAGATAGATTTTTTAAGTAAAAAAGCTTCCAAGATTCTTTTTTCGTCCCCACAATACCCTATAATATTCAGAAATACACTAGTGGACCACTAACAACAATGAGACCCAACAAACTTCACAAAAAAATGCATAAATCTAAGATGAAATTCTGATTTGACAAAAAAAAAACGGAATAACCAAATATGCCATTACATGCATGAAACTACATTTAAAAAGTTTTCACTTCAAAATGTAATGAAATAGAGCAAAAGCCCCGTTTATTAAGAAAAATTAAACATCAATTACGACATAACCCAACTTTTTCCTAAAAACCCTAAACAAAGCAAAAGCCCCATATGTTGAGGTAAATGAAGATCAATAAAGATAAAAGATGAAGAAAATATGAAAAACATACCCTAGAAACTTCGATAACAACTGCGATGATAGAAATCCCGACAACGATGACGGAGAAGAGAGGAGAGACATAAGTGGTTCGATACTTTCTATGCCTTAAACTAAGCGGGGTAAGTGTAAAATGAGGGAAACTTTTGGGTTTGGGGAGTTAATAATCATTTCCCGTTTTATTTTCCTATGTGGCGATAATAAATGACCTGGAGCCTACGTGGGTTAATTTTCTTGACGTGGCGTCCTACATGTAGGAGATTGTATTACACGCACTGGCAATCTCATGTCATAAGCGTTTATTATATACGGTTTGAAGGAGTGTAAATGTTCAATTGGCAAATTGTTAAGTTTGGGGACCGACATGACAAAGTGACACAAGTATAGGTGTCATTTAGGCATTATGCCTTATTTTTATTACCTGACTTCTATAGTATTTCCTTTTTACTATTGTTTTGCTTATATTGTTGTTGAACAGAGAGTCTATTGAAAATATAGTCTTTCTACCTCCACAAGGTAAGGATACGATGCGAGTGTACACACTATCCCCCAAACCCCTCTAAGTGAGATTATGTTGATATTGTTATTGGTCAATCTAACACTCAAAAATATTTTTTTGAGAAATAATTTTCCAGTAAAAAGGGAAAAGTTACATTTTTAGCTCTATGTTTTTCTCCGTTAATTCATTTGAAATAGATTCTAAATGTATTAAATGCTGCACTCCTATGATTTTATTTCATAATTAATTTAATGCGGAGATTATACTTTTCACTACTTCCATCCAAATGTTAACATAAAGAATTAAAAAGTTTATTTGCCCCTTCCCCCACGTATTCTAGCCATTTGCTTAACAATGTGAGAATCCCGGCACGTGACACCTATGATGTAACTTTGGATATTAATACTTAATTTTATTTACGTAATTGTTATAAGAAAAATCAAATTATGGTGGATGTCTACTCTTCATCCATGATCTTCTCAAATGCTTAATGACATATTCAATGACATATTTCTATGCTTAATGACATATTCAATGACATATTTTTCTTCACTTTTCATGCATATATAAAGGCCTTGTAATAGATAGGAAAATACACACAATTGAAAAAGAAAACCTCTTCCTTCTCTCTATCTCCATTTTTTTGTTCATGTTTTACTAAATTGCTTTTATTTTATAACAACATGTCTTGTTCATGTTTTACTAAGTTGCTTTTATTTCATAATACGTTATCAGCACGATGCTCTAACCAACTGAGATTATGTGCTTTAATCGAATTTTATCTTCTTTTAACCAGAGTTAGTCAAATTTCTTTTCGGTCTAGTAAGCTTTACTTTTAAATTCTTATGTCAGCATATGTTTGCTAATTTATGTCTAGCTTTGAGTTTACACTTATATGCAATATGACAACATGATAATCAAACCAAAAATCTTAATCTACATATATGTGTGACACTTAGCTTCAATTAATTTTTTATGCCTGCATGGTTAGAAAAGAAAAAGAATTCCTAACACTTGTGTTTCATATATATTTGATTAGAGCACTGTTTTCTTCTTATATCAAAAGTAGCTTTAATGTTTAGTAAAATTTATTTGTGGATTGAGAAGGATAAGTAGAAAATTATTTTTCACTATTTTAATGATTCATGCCATTAAAATATAATAATAATAATAATAATAATACTCGTAACTATTTTATTTTAATAAGATAAAATATTAGTACAAGAAATATGTACTACACCAAAATTTTTATTTGTGATAGTTCTTATCAAATTAATACGTTGAATCATTTCTATATGGAAAGCATATAGTAGTAGATAGTAGAGAGAGATTTGTCCCCTAATTTTTCTTTGATTCCCTGATTAACCTAAAGGTTCTGCTATATCTCTTTGTTTTTCTAGAGAGCATAATACTTAATTTCCACACACAAAAAAACATATGGTTACTAGTAGTACTATATTATTCTATTTGATTTATCATTTTTCTTTAATATTTTGGTCATATCACTTTCATCTTGAAGTAAGCTTATTGCAGCAAAGACCACATGTGAATTTTTAATATTATTTTATATTTTCATATATCTTCTTGACACTAATTACTTAGCTGATTTGAGTAAACGAAAAGTCTATTGTTGAGAATTATATCCAAATGACATTATGAAGAGTTTAACTCAAAAGGTAAGTATTTCTTTCGTATTTGAAATTATTTTTGTCCTTTGCTATTAATGATATTAGCTTCAATGAGTTCATGTCACAATGAACCATGAGGGTAAGACATCAGGATCAAGTCTTGATGCTCCATGATGATAAGAGCTGGGTTTGAGTCACAATTCATTATGGCCTAACATGCCTTTATATTGGCAAGATATTAGGTTTGAGTCCCACTATACCATATTGATGATATAATAATGACTAAAGAAAAATAATATATTTTTCATGAAAAGGCAAGAATATTGCCCAACTTGATTTGCTCCATTCTTGAAGTGAATGTGGTAGTGGCGCATAACAAGTCTAAATGAAGACAAGTGGTTGAATAATGAATGTGGGCATTCCAAATATCATAATAATAATAATTATCACTATGATTATAAAAGGAGAACAATAAGGGTTCTTAAAATAGTCCTTCAAAATGTGTAGACAATGTTTACCATCAAATTGATATGAAAAATAATAAAGCACGGCGTTGATTATGATCCAAAGAGAATGTGACTGGTGACAAGCATTAAGAATGAAGACTCATTCCTAAAGGTGAATGTGGCAATATATGATAAAAGTAATGAATAAAGACATGCAATGCATGATTAGATGAATACCACACAACTCACCTCTGATGGAGGTTTGAGTGAAATAATAAGAATAAATATTATTGTGTGGTTACATGAATATGTCATTGGTCGCGTACATGTGATACGCCAAAAAAATATTTTGCTGTGCCTTATAAAAGGTTATTAAAGGCAAAATTAAAGCAATAAGTGATTTTGCTTATGATGATTTTAACCATGACAATTTATTAAGATATAAGTTTCTCCGTAAAGAAGATATTTATCATATGAATGGTGTGACAAAATATCTTGTAGTGCAAAAGTTGTTAAGAGCTCCGAAAAAATTAATTTATTACTACCCGGATGAATAAAATTATTCACGACATTGATATTATAAAGTCTCAAAAGAAACTTTTTGAGTTTCAAATGTATAAGTCAAAGTGGTTGACATTTTGAGACTATAAATGAATGAAATATTGAATATCTTTATATTTCTATAATCATAACGGGCAAATATGAAAGATTACCCGATTTTCTTTCTTTTTGTACTACACAAATATAAGCATGATGATGGAATCATATGTCACAAGTAAACTAGAGGTTTACTGAAACAAATATTAGTTGGCATGATCGGTTGACCATCTCGGTTCAATTATGATGCGAAAAATTAATTGAGAATTACATTGGCATATATTGAAAAAATATAAGATTCTTCAAGAATTTTCCTGTGCTGCTTATTCTCATGATATACCAGTTAAGGTTGGGATTGAATCCCTTGATTTCTGGAACGAATAAAAGGTGATAAATATATGGGCCCAGTCACCTTCCACGTGGACCGTTTACTATTATATGATTTTAATAGATGCATCTATTCTATGGTCACATGTGCATTTGTTATCAACTTGTAGTTTGGCTTTTGCAAGATTGATTGCTTAAATTATTAGAGCACAGTTCCAGAATATAAATTACGATGATTTATCTTGATAATACTAGTTTAAATCCAAGTTGGTTTAACAGAAATTATATACCTCCAATTATATCTAAACCATTGGTTATGAGAACAAAATTGCCAAAAATAAAATTTGGTATGTGATGTATTATTTAATATACAACAGCACTTGTACGCATCTAGCCAAGTTATGATAAGTTCTCCCTATCACAATCGGTTCAGGGGTTAGGAACCAAATAATTTTCATCTAGAAATATGAATGTGCTATATGATTTAATTGCTCCACCACAATGCACAAAGATAGATCCCCAAATAAGGCTAAGGATATGTGTTGGTGATCCCAACAATAGGGGGAGAAAATGGGCAGCTGAAAAAGTAATGCATGTAATGAATTATTATAAGTACACCGAGATCCTCGTATGACAAAATGTGAACTTGAAGTTCAAGTGATAATTCATTTGCAAAATATTATCAGGCGTATTTGCTGACCCAAAGCTAAATATCATATTCAGCTGCTAATTCTCCAAATAAAATAAAGTTCATAATGAATAGAGTCCATGGCATGCATAAAGCATAATAGACTAATCGGTTCCAAAGATAAAACTCCTTGAAGAAGGAGAGGAGCAAATGTTCAAGATGGTCATAATAAGGAGGCAAGTGCTCTAGAAGAGCACCACGACATAACACTTCCTAAGACCTCATGAGAGAGGCTCAGGTACCTGAAAATAATAAGATAAAGAGATCTCAATAAGTTATGTCTTTATTGGGTAATAGTAGAACCGATATAAAATGATCGTCGACGATATTGTTAATATAATGTAGCGCTCAATATTATTAATATTGACGAGGATCTTGAGCTCAAATCTGTCGTAAAATTTGTATAGATAAATGATTGGCCAAATAAAAAATACGCAATGAAAATTGATTTCACATGAAAAATATGAAGTTGGACGGATAGTCCCAACACCTGAAAGTATAAAGCCAATGGAGGTATAAATGTGTTCTTGTGCGGGAAAACAAGGGTCAAGTCGATAGACATAAAGACGACTTGTGTCACAAGAAGATTTATAAATATCCTGGCATTGATTATATAGAGACATGTTCTCCTGTGGTGGATGTCGCCATTTCAGGTTTTAATAGGACAATACAAGAAAAACGTGATATGCGTATAATAGAAATCATTGAAGGATTTAAATTGTTCTGAAGCATATTAAGGTTTCCAAGAAATTTATTAAATAAAGCTTCAAAAAAAAGTTCTTATACGGATTGAAACAATCAGGGCGCATGTGGTATAATCGCCTGAGTGAGTACTTGTTGAAAGAAGGGTACAAGAATGATTCAATTTGTTCTTGTGTATTTATAAAAAGATCTGGATCTAAATTTGTTATAATCACCGTGTATGTTGATGATTTAAATATCATTGAAACTCCTAGGGAGCTTCCTAAAGCAGTAGAGCTTCCTAAAGTAGTAGACTATTTAAAGAAAGATTTGAAATGAAAGATCTTGGAAAGACAAAATTTTGTCTTGGTTTACAAATTGAGTATATGAAAGATGAAATTTTTGTTCATCAATCAACATACCATAAAATAATTTTAAAGCGATTTTATATGGATAAAGCACATCCATTCCGACCTCATGAAAATAATGAAGAGCTTCTTGGTCCCGACGTACCATTTCTTAGTACAATTGGTGTACTAATGTATCTTTCTAACATTACAAGGTCTGACATAACTTTTTCAGTTAATGTCTTAACAAGATATAGCTCTGCTCCTACAAGGAGACATTGGAATAGAATCAAACACATATTGCGATATCTAAAAGGAACTACCGGTATGAGATTATTTTATGGCAATGATTGCAGTCCTTATCTTGTTGGTTATGCTGATGCTGAGTATTTATATGATCCACAAAAGGTTCGATCTCAAACAGGCTATGTGTTTACATATGGAGGCACTGCCATATCTTGGCGATCGACTAAGCAATCAATCGTGGCTACTTCATCTAATCATGCTGAGATAATTGCTATTCATGAAGCAAGTCGAGAATGTGTATGGTTGAGGTCTATAATACATCTTATTAGAGACAAATATGGTTTGAAGTGTGACAAAATATCCACAATTTTGTATGAAGATAATGCAGCATGCATAGCCCAGTTGAAGGGAGGATTCATAAAAGGGGATAAGACAAAGTACATTTCACCAAAGTTATTTTTTACACATGATCTTCAAAAGAATGGTGATATTAATGTGCAACAGATCCGTTCAAGTGACAATATGGCTGATTTGTTCACCAAATCTCTACCGACGTCAACCTTCAAGAAACTAGTATACAAGATTGGGATGCGAAGGCTCAAGGATGTGAATTGATGCTCTCATCATGGGGAGTTAATACGCGTTGTACTCTTTTTTCGTTACAAGGTTTTGTCCAACTGGGTTTTCCTTGCAAGGTTTTTAACGAGGCAACCAAAAGGCGTATTTCTAAACATGTGTACTCTTTTTCCTTCACTAGAATTTTTTTTCCATAGGGTTTTTTCCTAATAAGGTTTTAACGAGGCACATTATCTATGGACATCCAAGGGGAGTGTTATAAGAAAAATTAAATTATGGTGGATGTCTACTCTTCATCCATGATCTTCTCAAATGCTTAATGACATATTCAATGACATATTTCTATGCTTAATGACATTTTCAATGACATATTTTTTTTCACTTTTCATGCCTATATAAAAGCCTTGTAATAGATAGGAAAATACACACAATTGAAGAAGAAAACCTCTTCCTTCTCTCTATCTCCATTTTTTGTTCATGTTTTACTAAATTGCTTTTATTTTATAACAACATGTCTTGTTCATGTTTTACTAAGTTGTTTTTATTTCATAACAGTAATCATTTTTTAACTATTAATTAAATAGATTATCTATAAACTGGGAAGTGTACAGTTAGCCACTAATTAGATATGTCTTTACTCTTTAGCCATTATTTAAAATATATTTACTCTTTAGTCAGTGCTTAATAAATTTTTATCCGTCCGAATGAAAATACTCATGTGCTAGACATGGGTGTTGTGTAAATATTAAGGACATGGTGTCCTTAACTTTATGAATGTTATGTAAATATTAAGAACAAAGTGTCATGTATTTGCACCTTCCGTTGTTAAATTTTAGGACATCATGTCCTTAACTTCATATGTGCAGTGTAAATGTTAAGGACATGGTGTCCTTAACTTCATTTGTGCAGTGTAAATGTTAAGGACATAATGTTCTTAATTTGTATTTGTACCTCGTGTCATTAACTTAATATGTGTAGTGTAAATAATACGGACATGGTGTCATTAACTTCATGTGTGAAGTGTAAATGTTAAGGACATAGTGTCCTTAACTTTATGAGTGTTGAGTAAATATTAAAGACATAGTGTCCTTAACTTCATGAATGTCGTGTAAATATTAAGGACGTGTCTTGTATTTGCACCTTCAGTTGTTAAACTTTAGGACATCGTGTCCTTAACTTCATATGTGCAGTGTAAATGTTAAGGACATATCGTCCTTAATTTCATGTGTGCAGTGTAAATGTTAAGGACACCATGTCCTTAATATTTACACAGCACTCATGAGTCATGAAGAAAAGATAAACACGTCTTTTCTTATTAATTTTAGTAGAGTAGTGACTATTTTTGCTCAATATTAAAAATACTGGATAAAAACTAAATACCATGTTAAAAAGTGATTATCCCAAGCCATTTTCTCTGTATAAACGTGGAAGGAAACTAGTCAAAGAGAGCCACAACTTGAATTGAAAGAAAAGAAAGACGAGAAAGGTACAATCACACATAAACGTGAAAATTTTAGAGAAGACTTGACTAGTTGTGTGGAGGCAGGTAGGCGAGGACTTTGGAAATAGAGAAAGTGATTTTTTTTTATTTAAAAAAAAAATGGTTTTTACTTGGCGTTCAATATTCGTATTGGCCCGACTAATTCAGATTCATGTCGCATAAAACGCATCAAATATGGAAGCGTTCTCTGTCAAGATTTTTCTCATACTCAGAACTTGAATTCAAAAATTTCCGATTTAAAATGAAGATTTCTTATCCGTCCCAAGTGGTTTAAGAAAAAATGGTACCACTGAAACTTAATTACTGCTACATATTTTTCACGTTTGCTAAATGTTATGCACGATTACAATAGAACTTTATGACATAAAGTTATTTGAATAAACTAATCATAAGTAAAACTTCAACATGTATCGGTTACCGGAAAAACAATGTAATTAACCGACTACAATCGATGTATATAATGTTTTACACACAGTATAGCACGTTTTAATTTTCAGAAAATATTCAAAAGAAAAACTATTTTTTAAAGTTTCTATTTTTAATAGACTGTCAAGAGACACTACTATCCACAGGTTTGCTGGTGGTACTCTATAATTCCCAGTTCTTCGCCCCTACTTTATTACAGCAATCTCACGTACAAGGGCGGAGCTAAGGGTCTGTTTGGAAAACTGCTCGATAATTAAAATTTGTGTAATTATTAGTATAGTAATTATACAACCTAGTAATTATGACGACCTGTTTATTTGTTGTAACATGATTACAATGTAATTACTAGCGTACTATTTGGTTGCACAAGTGTAATTACACAATTATATTAAATTTTAAATGAAATAATTATCAAAATTTAAAAATTAATATAATAAATATATGCCTATAAATAATTTTTTATAAGTACAAAATGATATTAGATTTGGTATTTAAGATGCATGATTTTTTAAAAATATAAGTTAATTAGTAGTCATATATTTATAACTAATATTGAAAATGTAATTGATATATATGTTCTAAATTAATAATATTTAATTTAATTAATTATAAAAACTAAAAATATATGTTTTGTAAGAACACCATGGAAAGCATGTCTGATAAAATAAATTAATATTTATAAATTCAAATATTTGACAAAACTAATCTATCAATTCTCACTAAAAAATGAACAACATGCAATGTAAAATAACAAGTCAATACTACTAAAACAAGTAAATTGGAACCATAAATATAATAAAATTTTAAAATAAAAAAAAATTAGTTTAACATATATCAAATACCAACATAAAAAAAAAGTTCCAATACAACTTAAGTTTAGGAAACATAATAAGTTTATAACATCATTCAACAACAAAATTCTACTTTAATGGCATTACTCATTATATGCCAAGTTTGTTAATGACTCGTTATTTCTAATATTAGGAGATGTAAAAAAAGTAGAATAATAACGCAATTACGCTAAATGAAGAAAATAAAATATACGACCAATTACATGGAATCACAAGAAGTAAAGGAATATTCGACCAATTACATGGAATCACAAAAATATACGACCATGACAATTGTGTAATTACACTCAAATTCAATTCCTATGTGGCTTTCCAAACATACTCTAAAAGTCTGAATACGAATTCGATCGAATTCAACATTTTTTGCTCAAACAACGTGTTTGTGTTAAAAATTTCATTAAATATAAATAAATAGTAAATTTAGAATTCAATTATTAACACTTGAAGTCGTCATTCTAAAATTTAGAACTCATAACGTTGAAATTCTAGTTATGCATATGCTCGTGTATGATCTCAAATGATATCCATCAATAGTACACTCGTATTTGGTACGAAGGGAAGATAACTTTTTTCCTACAAAATCTTTTTTCAGGAAAATATATTATTTTCTTACTTATTTTTTAATGTTATTAACGGGAAGTATTTCTCGAATTATATTTTTCTATGTTTTAGTCTTTTAGAAGACAACAGTTTCAGGCCTTCACTAATTACCCCAATGGTTCGATACAAGCATCTTACTTTTCACTTTACTTGTTAAATGCAGTATTGAAATGTACATTTTGATATATCAATCGATAATGTAAACTTTAAAAGCTTAATTAAAAAAAGATAAGAATATAGCCATTACTCTCTCCAACATGAGTAGTTTTTCATTTAAGAAGATATGTTCTTTGACGTATTAAGTCACTTTCACTAGATATAGTTTGTTAATAAAACTTCGTTTATTTTGTTACGTTGATATTTCCTTTAATCTAAAAGAATGATTTTAAGAATAGGTTTGTGGTACAAAAAAGAAATAGAAAATGAATGGAGCAAGAAAAAAGCAATTAGTTGAAAAACTGAACAGAAGAATTTCACTCATAAGTCAGTGGTAAACCTGAATTGTATCACAACCAAATAAACAAAAACAATATTCTCCACAAATTTCTTAACAGAACCAACTAATAATTCCCTTATTTCTTCTGCCTCCACATACATAAATACTCACTCTATTATTTCAAACGAGTTTAATTTCTTTACACTGGCAGAGCCCAGGGGAAGCAAAAACATTGTCAAGAATCCCCAAATGCTCTGCAATAAAAAGAACCAAAATTATAATTGAAGAAACAATTATCCATTCGTCAAGAAAATCCCCAAAAAAAAAAAAAAAAAAAAAAAATTAATATGGCGGATGCTGGAAAAAAGAAAATAGCAATTGCTGGAATTGCTTCAATTCTTGTAGTAGCTTGTATTGTTGGTGCTGCTGTTACACTTACCAAAAAAGGAAATGATGATTCTTCAAATTCTCAAGTTTCAACCTCTACCAAAAATGTACAAGCCATGTGTCAACCAACACAATATAAAGAAACTTGTGAAAAAAGTCTTTCTTCAGCCAAAAATACAAGTGATCCAAAAGAATTAATTAAGACAGCATTTGATAGCAGTGTTAATGAAATTGCTAGTTCAATCAAGAATTCTGCTCCATTTAAGGAAGCTGCAAATGATCCAAGGACTAAAGATGCACTAAAAGTTTGTGATGAAGTACTTGATCGTTCAATCGAAGAAATTAAGAGGTCTTTTAATAAATTTGATAGTTCCGACCTCAAAAGCTTGGTCAAGGATTATATTTATGATCTTAGGTCATGGCTTAGCTCAGCTGTTACTTTCGAGACGACTTGTATTGACGCGTTCGCGAACACGACCGGTGATACCGGTGAGAAAATGAAGAACCTCTTGAAAAACGCCCACGAGCTTTCCACTAATGCCCTTGATATTGTTAGTAGCTTCGAGGAACAGGTGGAAGATTTGCAAATCTTGGGCATTAATAACAGGCGGCTGTTAACCGTTGAAGCAGGTAACTATACCCTCATTTAAAAGTAAAATAATTTTTAAAGGTTGAACCGGTCAAGTTTAAAAATGAGAGCCTTGGAATAACGGTTAACTTGTCTCCGCGTGACCTATAAGTCACGGGTTCGAGCCGTGGAATCAGCCACTAATGTTTGCGTCAGGGTACGCTGCCTACATCACACCCCCTTGGGGTGCGATATTTCTCCGGACCCTACTTGAATGCGGGATACTTTGTGCATCGTATTGTCCTTTTTTAACCCGTTATATTTAAATTCTGGATCTGGTTCTGCAGGTAACCGTAGGCTTCTTCAAGTCGCGCCCCTCAAGCCAAACGTCGTCGTTGCTCAAGATGGCAGTGGACAACACAAGTCAATCAATGAGGCTCTTAAGACTGTGCCCCCAAATAATGCACAGCCCTATGTCATTTTAATTAAGGCTGGAATTTACAATGAGTATGTTCAAGTTGCTAATACAATGACCAATGTTGTCTTTATTGGTGAAGGCCCAAACAAGACCAAAATAACTGGCAACAAAAATTACCTAGATGGTCTCCCAGTTTTCAGTACTGCCACTGTTGGTAAGTACAGATTTTTTATGGCCAAACACGCCTTTATTCTAAATTGTTAAGGAAATGGTATTTGACCTAATTAGACCCCAAAACATTAGCTCATGATCATGCAAAAATTATCCAAAATTATTTTTTATTTTTGCGAAGTTTGTTCATCTGTTCACTTCTTTAAATATCGACATTATGTAGCCATCTCGGGACAAGGATTCGTGGCGAAGGATATCGGATTCGAGAACTCAGCAGGACCGTTAAAACATCAAGCTGTTGCACTCCGTGTTTCAGCTGAAATGGCAGTGTTCCAAAACTGTCAAATAGATGGATACCAATACACCCTTATGACTCATGTTGGCAGACAATTATACCGTGACTGTACCATCACTGGAACCATCGATTTCATCTTTGGAGACGCTGTGGCTGTGTTCCAGAATTGCAAATTGATCGCGAGAAAGCCCGAGGAGATGCAGACGCAAGCGATCACAATCGCTGCTCAGGGAAGGAACCAGCAATTTGGAACAGGTTAGTGGTTCAATTGAATACTTTTCGCTGATCGTGCTAGTAAAATAAAAACAAAATTTCTTATATATGTACTCATTTCGTTTATAAACGAATGATGCATTTCTAAATTTTGAAACAATTAAACTTGAACTTTCCAATTTACCTTTGACGACAAGTTTTTACTTCCATACAAATGTAAGAACATGCTTAAGTCGTATAGTCACACAAATGTCATCTCACATTTAATACCATAATTTAAAAGTCAATCTTTATTTCGTGATTAATCAAATTAAGTCATATAAATTGAAACAACGAGAATACTATAAATATTTTAATCCCTCCGACATGAGTGAAGCTTTTAGGGGTCGTTTGGTTGGAAATAAGTTATCTCAGGGTTAATTATTTCAGGATAAGTTATTCTATCCTTCCATAGAGATAAAAAACTACTACAATCCGGGGATAACTAATCCCGGAATTAGTTATACCGTAATTTTATCCCAACCAAATACGGAATAAGCTCATCTCAAATTTAATCCCGAGATTAATGATCTCTTATCCCTCGTATCAAACGAGCCCTTAATGTATCACTAGTTTGAATCTTAGATATAGTATTCTTGCATTATATGTTTAAATTTTCTTGTTATAATTTCTGACTTCGCCACCAAAACAGGTGCGATCATTATACAGAATTGCACGATTACAGCTGAGCCAGCTCTACTCGCCATCAACCCGCCACGTAACAAGGCATACCTCGGACGTCCATGGAAGTTATACTCAAGGACAATAATTATGCAATCTCAGATTGATGGATTCATTGATCCTGAAGGATGGACACTATTCCCAGAATTAATACACAACTCTTTCTATATTTTGTTGAATATCAAAACAGAGGTCCAGGTGCAAACACAGATAAGAGGGTAAATTGGAAGAATTATATCAAGAATCCAACACCAGATGTTATTGCTAAATTTACTCCTGGAGTTGTGCTTAAAGGTGGTGATAATACTGATACTTGGGTTACTAAAACTGGTGTCCCATATGAACCAGGGATGATGAAGGTGTAAAATATTTTTGATGATGACTTTGCAATAAGTTGTTATCTTCAATAAATTGAAAAAAATATTTTATTTTTTTCTATTTTATTTTATGTCTCTTGCTTCTTCAAAGTAGTTTTTTGAAGAAAAAAAATACAACAGAATCAAAAGTGACCTTAGTTTATGGTAAGATGAATGAAGAATTGAAATTCACAAGAGGAGTACGATTGACTGTCCTAACTACGGCAAAAATATTTCGAGAAGTTAATTAGCATGGCATACTTCTATTTATTGATAATATCTTTCTAGATCTTTCTGCAACACAATTTGAACAAATTAAAATGCTCTTCAATTGTCTCTCCTCAATGGCATCTAATGTGGCGATGCGGGTAAAATATTCCACGAGTCCTCACCACAAGATTGGTTATGTATTTCAAGAGAGTATTAGACTCACTTGAAACAAGAATAGAAGGTAAAGTGACACAAGATTGGTTATGTATTTCAAGAGAGTATTAGACTCGTTTGAAACAAGAATATAAGGTAAAACGACACTCGCTAAGTTAGCGTGTGAAAAAATCTTGTGCACACTAGTTAGTGCAATTTATGTATTTTCCACACGTAAAAGTTGGGCAAGTTACACATTTAGCTAGTCGGCAAAAAATAATTACTTCCGCTAGCTAAATATATATAAAAAAATATACACTGATATGTATAAAATATTTTAATTATATATTAATTTACAATATATATATATATATATATATATATATATATATTTACATATATACGCGTATATAACAATATAATTTTTCCAAAAAAGTCTATCAAACCTTCTTTTATAGACTCCCTCATATCTGTCCAAGTTTGGCTTTCTCAAAAGACTCGACTAATAATGTCACGACCCAAACAACAGGGCCGCGACAGGCACCCGGTGCCTTACACAATCGAGTACCAACGTAACATATCTTTCTTATCTTACCGTCATGAGTAAGTGGTCCATAAGGGTCGTCATGAGCTAACGAGAATAAAACATAAAGGAATGCTAGACATAGGACGACCCAACATGATATAGGAACTTATACATGTGACATACGGGCCTATAAGGCCGACATGATCATT
This sequence comes from Nicotiana tabacum, assembly GCF_000715075.1. Lineage (NCBI taxonomy): Eukaryota > Viridiplantae > Streptophyta > Magnoliopsida > Solanales > Solanaceae > Nicotiana > Nicotiana tabacum. Next base: position 132,919,342 of record NC_134094.1, on the reverse strand, counting down.
TGTATACTCAAAACATAGGCCGATAAGGCCATACAAGTATCCATATACTTGACATTTATGTGCAAGCCTCTAAGAGTACATAAATGTCATAAAGATCGGGACAGAGCCCCGCCATACCAATCAATACATATTCAAATCATACTGACCAAATAGGCAACTCCTGAGCAAGTGGAGTGCACAAACACCTTCCGCTCAGCTGATAGCCTACTAGGAGAACTCTTAACCTGTCTATCGGGACATGCGGGCATGAAACGTAGCGTCCCCAGGTAAAAGGGGCATCGGTACAAATAAAGTACCGAGTATGTAAGTCATGAAAATAGTATATAAAAGACATGAAAGAAACATGGAGTAAAGAACTCAACCTGTAATTCTGAATAGCTCTGTGAATTATGAAAAGTTTATATTGTCATGCATGTGCGTATAAATATCATACCATGCATAGGTATATGCATACATAACATCATCAAACCTCTGAGGGCATCCCACCATATCATCTCAGCCACTGTGGGCAAAATCATCAACGTATACCAGCTGATCAGGTGGTGGTATGTATATAACGCCATAACATTTTCCCATACCCCATATACATATACTATACGCATATATAATATCATCTGGTCATAGGTCAGTATACATGTATAAATGGATGCAATGCATAATGAAGTAAGTCAATAATATCTCTCGGAATGTCATGAGACCCATGAACAGACAATATGAAAGTAGGGAATCAAGAATATAGACACCCCTAGTATTTCTATGAATAGAGTCATTTATGAAAGTTGCATATTTTTCTCGTTTCGTTTGTATCATTTGGATCATGCAAAAAAGAAAGAAGGGATAGCCTTAACATACCTCAAGTCGTCAATGCAACTCAACAACAAGCTTATGACAATTAGCGCGCCAACCCTATAACAAAAAAATACTTGTACAACTTAGATGGCGGTGGTATATCACGTATCTCAAATGATAACTCGATTCTAAAATAAAACGGACATCATTTCCCTTGATATCACTGCTCTCTCAAGCCTACTATAGGCGAGATACAAACACAATACAATCAGCAACTAAAAAACAACCCAACTACAATTCGGGACCTTCAATACAACAAAACTCCCAAATATGCCATAACATACCCAATCAATAAGTTATCAATTAGCCTGAAATTGCAACGACGAGCGACCAACCTACTACCCTACCACATGTGGCATTTCTCCATGCCCTTCATCCTTCCAAGCTCCATAAATCAACAGCACAATAGGCCAACACGAGTGGACTACAAAACAGTTCACTAAAAGTGAAATAAATCAAACTCACTGCTTTCGATCACCATCCCGTGAGTTCTAAATATTAGAAAATTAATTTATCAACACTCCTTGATATTTAAACACTTAAACACAGAAATTAGACGTTTCTTAACTATGAATTACCTTACAAAAATCGAATTACAAAGAAACAAAGAGAGGCGGTCTAATGATACTTATGTCGTGAGGATCGTTCTGATGTTATCGCTTCTCGACTTCGTACTCGGGATGTTAGTATTCTTTGAAACACTATTAGAGAGCTCAAGGATAGGTTTTATGGTGTTCTCTGGTCGGGTTCTATGTAAAAATGAAGAGAAAGACGAGTTAAGACCTATACATCAACTTTTGAAAAGTCAAAGAGGTTTTAACTTGGCACCCTCTCATTGGCCCATCTTCCAACGCTTATATCTTTTTATCCGGATGTCGTATGAAGGAACGGTTAAGAGCATTGGAAACTACATTCCAAGACTTTCAATTTGGTATTTAATATGTCCCAAAAGACCTCATATAACACATGAAATTTATTTCTCAAAAAGCTCGGTTACAAGGCAAATCCTTAGTCGATTTTTCCGCAACTTAAATTTGATTTTTTTCAAACTTTATATTTTCTATCCAAACATCATATATAGCCATATTATGACTTTAAACTCATTTAAGTCATGATTAACAAGTCTCATATTCATTATACGTCACTTTGGGACGCACAAGGTATAACAATCTTCCCCCCTTAGAAACATTCGTCCTCGAATGTTAAACTCTCAGAGATCTACAGAAATTTTTGGCAGAGTATCCTCTATAATGGTACTACTACCAATCTGTCAAACAGAAAACCCAACAACACAAAGCCACACAGGGCCACAATCATCAATAACACAAATGGCCTCACATGACCAATGACAATAACTAACATAAGAATCAAGTACCATATACATACCTAAAGGCTGTGATGTCTTAGTCTGATTCTCCTCCGGAAGCGAAAAACATGTGGGGATACCTAGACTTTCATGTCTTCTTCAGCTTTCCAAGTCATTTCTTCCACATTCTTATTCTTCCAAAGTACTTTAACTGAAGCTATGTCCTTAGTTCTCAATCTCCGAACTTGTCTATCTAGTATAGCAATGGGAGCTTCCTCATATGATAGTTGCTCTGTAACCTGAACATTGTCAACTGGAATGACTCTAGAAGGATCTCCAATACAATTGCGGAGCATAGACACGTGAAAAACTGGATGTACTGACTCCAAGTTAGAAGGCAAGTCTAAATCATATGTTACCTAGCCTACTCTGCGTATGATCTTATAAGGTCCAATGTACCGAGGGCTAAGCTTTCCTTCCTTACCGAATCTCATAACGCCTTTCGTCGATGATACCTTTAGGAATACCTAGTCATCTACCTAAAACTCCAAGTCTCGTCGTCGATTATCTGCATGGGACTTCTGATGACTCTGAGTTGCTAATAGCCTTTCCCGTATAAGCTTAATCTTCTCAACTACCTGTGGTACCAACTCTGGTCCTACTAACTTAGTTTCCCCAACCTCGAACCATCCGATAGGTGACCTACACTTTCGTCCATAAAGTGCTTTATATGGATCCATCTGGATGATTGAATGATAGCTATTATTATATGTGAACTCAATAAGTGGAAGATGATCATCCCATCTACCTCTGAAGTCTATCACACAAGCCCATAGCATATCCTCCAGTGTCTGAATAGTACGCTCCACCTGACCATCTGTCTGGGGATGAAATGTTGTACTAAGACTTACTTGAGTCCCCAATCCTTTTTGGAAGGACCTCCAGAAATTAACTGTAAACTGAGCACCTATATCTGAGATAATATATATAGGGACACCATGAAGTCGCATTATCTCCTTAATGTAAAGCCTTGTATAATCCTCTGTTGAATACGTAGTCCTGACAGGCACAAAATGGGTTAATTTTGCAAGTCTATCAACAATAACCCATATAGAATTGAACTTACGCTGGGTACGAGGTAAGCCTATGATGAAATTCATATTAATCACTTCCCATTTCCAAGTCGGAATCTCTATAGCATGCAATAATCCAACGGGTTTCTGATGCTCAATCTTAATATGCTAACAATTAGGGCACTAAGAAACAAACTATGCTATATCATTCTTCATTCCGTCCCACCAGTATATTTCCTCGGTATCATGATACATCTTTGTCGCTCCTAGATGAATAGAATAACGAAAATAGTGAGATTCTCCCATAACCTGTTGGCGCAACCCTGCCACATTAGGAATACATAATCGACCTTGATATCTGAGGACTCCATCTCTTATAATCTCACATGGTATATTATCCTTTTGAGGGGATGTATCTCTGTAATGAGCTAACACATGATCCTCATACTGGTGTTCCTTCACTTTAGTTACTAAAGAGGATGTTGCCGTGTCCTAAATAGTAACTCCGGTATCACCTGAGTCCAGCAATCGAACTCCAAAACTAGCTAGCTGATAAATCTCATGGGCCATCCCACTCTTCTCTGTCTGTAAATATGACAGGCTACCCATAGATCTACGATTGAGGGCGTCGGCTACTACATTTGCCTTCCCCGGATGGTATACAATATCAATGTCATAGTCTTTCAGTAGCTCCAACCATCTCCTTTGGCGTAAATTCAATTCCTTTTGCTTGAAGATGTATTGAAGGCTCTTATGATCCGTATAGATATCAACATGAATACCATACAAATAGTGTCTTCACATCTTTAGTGCATGAATCACCGCGGCTAACTCTAAATCGTGGGTTGGGTAATTCTTCTCGTGCTTTCTTAGTTGTCTTTAAAGATAAGCAATTACTTTTTATGGTCGTTCTGCCACTTGTTGCATGAATACATGGGTTATCTCATTGCCCGCAAATACTGGAATTTCCTATAACTCATATGATCTCAAATATCATCTTTTGATTTTTTTTCTTCCCGTTCATTAGCCACGATAGGTGCCACTTTCTTATGGAGTGTATACAATGTTGTTGTGAGACTGTTGTTACAAGACCATTTCTTCTTTATGTCACTATGCTTAAGTTGAAACATTCTTCTTTATTTCCTGAGCTAGTCTTTCTTTGTAGACTTATGGGGGACCTTTTGACTCCTGTAAAGCTGCAAGCTTATTACATTGTATACTTGAACGAATTTTTGATATTCTTACTCGCTTATAATTATCCTTCGTTACTTACCTCCACGCCCTTGTGCTCGTAGGGTTTCTTCTGAACTGAAATTTTTGACTGTCTTCCTAGTGGCACTTTCTTTTATTTCCATAATACCTATAATTACCCTAACTTCTATTTGAATATTTCTCAAGGGTTACAACCTCATATCTGCGAGACTGGATTCACTATGTTGGGGTTCACTATATTTATCTTGCACAATCTGCTGATTTGTCTGTATCCTCTTGTCTAGCAATGGCTAGGTTCTTCCTGAATCCACTACTAACTACTCGTTAGTCCATTCTCATATCTATATTCTTCGTAATCTCTCTTGGGTTATATCATTTGTTTTAACTTACCCCGCATGCTGGTTCCTTAGTTACCTGAACCACATAACTCTGACTTAATACTATATCACACTATCTTTCCCCTTTAGGGGAGTACTAATATTTAATGCTATGAAGATTTACCTATAAATATTTTACCTCTTCATCTTTTGCGTCTTTTCACATTTCCACGGACTTTTACTTGCCTTGTGGTAACCTTTCTGTACCATGGATAACTGATTTTCTTACGCACGAAGGTGTCACCTAGTGTAACTGGCACACTTAGTCCCTTAAGCTTAACTCTTCTCACAGTTCTTGCTTTATAGAAGCATCTTTCTGAATGACCTTTAAAGGTTATTCGTTTGTTGTCCGTTCAATTATCGCCGTACGCGATCTCTGAAATTCTCACGATGTCAACTATTATCAAATCCTTCGGTCCCGAATTCATGTTCAGTTTATCTTATTCACTAGCCCATACTAATTTATATTACTCCAGTGGTCTAACTTTTCCTTCTGGTAATCACGTACGAGTCACCAACTCATTTCTCGAAATTGGGACATGACTTTATGGCTTATACTCTTTTATTGTCTCAAGGCTTGTAACTTCTTGTCTTTTCCTTCACTTGACTATAGAATATGTAGTCCTGTCATATTTTGATTCACCGTTATCACCCATTTATCATATCTTACTCATAATACTTCATTTACTCTCTTCTTATTCTCCGACTAATATTTCTGTCTATCACTTTATTCTGAAAACTTCAACAAAATATTCTTTCACTTTGAGCTCCCCTTGCTTCATCTCACTTGCACTTTGGGACGCCTAACATTCTCTCTACCTTTTTTTTCTAGGGACGGAAGTCATACTAAGGTAAATATATATCCCTTTTAGGTAGGGGTGTTCATAAAAAACCGAAAAACCGAACCAAACTGAAAACTAAATCAAACCGACCAAAAAAACCGATACTTTTTAGGTTTGGTTTGGTTTTGGTTTTGAATTTTAAAAAAATCAAATTTGGTTTGGTTTTGGCTTTAATAAAAAAATAATCAAAAAACTGAACCAAACCGACTATAAAAGTAGCTATTTAAATTTATTATTACATCTGTATATATGTATATTTTTATATAAAGTTTCTAAAACTTTATGGTACATACTAGTCATTTATATTTTTAGTCTAGTTCTTTGCTATTATAATAATCTAATTCTTTGCCTTTACATTCTAGTTTAATTGATAGTTTTCTTTTGCTAAGTACAAAAATTTATTTCATGTTAAAAATAATTGATTTTTAATTGAGAACTTTAATTATTCATCACTATTTGATTCAATTATCATCAATATATCTTGGTAAATGATAGATTTCTCAAAGAGAAATTGATTTGATAGTGTTACATTGAAAATATAGTCACTGGAATATGCGTTTGGTAGTGTATGTCTCATATTTAAGAAAAAACTGATGAATAGCCGAAAAAACTAAAAAACCGACAAAAACCGAATCAAACTAAATCGATAAAAAACCGACTTAATTGGTTTTGGTTTGGTTTGGTTCTAATATTTAAAAAACCAACTTACTTGGTTTGGTTTCTTTTTCGGAAAAAACCGATCCAAACCGAACCATGAACACCCCTACTTCTAGGATTCCACTACCTATCTTCTGAAATTTCTGAACATTCTAGTATTCATATCTGACTGTACTATTCTAGAGTGCACCATCTGGGTGTATCTCAGAAGGAGAACTATTACCACGTTTGCAATATCCTTCGAAAATGTGAGCTAATGATAACAATCCATCCATAATTTTGGGTTACTCTAACCCCAGCTAGATCCTAATATACCATATTTCTCTTAAACTATATCTGTTAGCTCCCATAAGGCATAACTGAGATGGGTGTTATCAAGTGTATATATCTCTGTTACTGTTGAAAGTTACTCAGAATGCTTATATTTCTCTACCTGAATTGTAAATACAAGTAATCTTCACTAACTGGGTACCTCGTATCCTTCTTCACCTTGCCCATTTGACTTGTTGAAACTTGTATTTACCTTCCGATTCTCTCGTTGCTTTTTACCATAGGGGTAGATAGATATTCATGTCTTAGGTATCCTTATCAAGAAGATTACACGTCGTAGTACACACATAATCTACAGAAGACCTTACATTTACTCATCATAAGCATGACGCAAAATCGAGTTCCTCTGACTCAATTCTTCCACAGCCACATTCAATCTCTTATTAACTGTCTTTCAGGATGTAGATGTCATTGTATAACGAATAAAATAGAATTAAGGAGTTTGAATTTCTTACAATTGAGCTATACCACACGATCTAGAGTAAGAAGAAAGAGTAACAATCCTAAATGCCTTGTAGTCTCCTACTTATAAGTGTGGTACATAACACACCCATAAACAAGACTCTACTAGACGCGACTTGTATACTCCCTAGGACAAAACTGCTCTGATACCACTTATGTCACGACCCGAACAACAGGGCCGCGTCAGGTACCCGGTGCCTTACATAACCGAGTACCAATGTAACATATCTTTCTTATCTTACCGTCATGGGCAAGTGCGCCAGAAGGGCCGTCATGAGGTAACGGGAATAAAACATAAGGGAATACTAGATATAGGACGGCCCAACATGATATAGAAACTTATACATGTGACATCCTATAGGGCCGACATGATCATTTATATACTCAAAACATAGGCCGATTAGGCCATACAAGTATCCATATACATGACATTTGTGTGCAAGCCTCTAAGAGTACATAAATGTCATAAAGGTCGAGATAGGGTATCGCCATACCAATCAATACATATTCAAATTATACTGATCAAATAGGCAACTCCGGAGCAAATGGAGTGCATAAACACCTTCCGCTGAGCTGATAGCCTACTAGGAGAATTCTCAACTTGTCTATCGGGACCTGTAGGCATGAAACGCAGCGTCCCTAGGCAAAAGGGATGTCAGTACAAATAAAGTATCGAGTATGTAAGGCATGAAAGTAGTATATAAAAGACATGAAAGAAACATGGAGTAAAGAACTCAACCTGTAATCCTAATAGCTTTGTGAATTATGAAAAATTTATATTGTCATGCATGTGCATATAAATGTCATACCATGCATAGGTATATGTGTACATAACATCATCAAGCATCTGAGGGCATCCCATCATATTATCTCAGCCATTGTGGGCGAAATCATCTACGTATACCAGCTGATCAGGTGGTGGTGCGTATATAACGCTATAACCTTTCCCCATACCCCATATACATATACTATACGCGTATATAACACCATCTGGTCATGGGTCAGTATACATGTATAAATGGAAGTAAGTCAATAATATCTCTCGGAATGTCATGAGACCTATGAACAGACAATATGAAAGTAGGACATGTAGGGAATCCAAAACATAACAACCCCTAGAACTTCTATGAATAGAGTCATTTATGAAAGTTTAGGGTTTACATGTTTCGTTTGTATCATATGGATCATGTCAAAAAGAAAGAATGGATAGCCTTAACATACTTTAAGTCGTCAATGCAACTCAACAACAAGCTTATGACAACTAGCGTGCCAACCCTATAACAAAGAAATATGTGTACAACTTAGATGGAGGTGGTATATCACGTATCTCATATGATAACTCGATTCTAAAATAAAACAGGCAGCATTTTCCTTGATTTCACTGCTCCCTCAAGCCTACTATAAACGAGATAAAAACACAATACAATCAACAACTCAAAAATAACCCAACTACAATTCGAGACCTTCAATATAACAAAAACCCTGAATATACCATAACATACCCAATCAATAAGTTATCAATTATCATGAAATTGCAACGACGAGCGACCAGCCTACTACCCTACCACATGTGGCATTTCTCCATGCCCTTCATCATTCCAAACTCCATAAATCAGCAGCACAATAGGCCAACACGAGTGGACTACAAAACAGTCCACTACAAGTGAAATAAATCAAACTCACGATTTTCGATCACCATCCCGTGAGTTCTAAATATTAGGAAACTAATTTATCAACCTTCCTTGATATTAAAACACTTAAATACAGAAATTAGACGTTTCTTAACTATGAAGTACCTTACAAAACTCGAACTACAAAGAAAAAAAGATAGGCGGTCTAATGATACTTACATCGTAGGGATCGTTCTGATGTTATCACTTCTCGATTTCGTACCCGGGATATTAGTATTATTTGAAACACTATTAGAGAGCTCAAGGATAGGTTTATGGTGTTTTCTGGTAGGGTTCTATGTAAAAATGAAGAGAGAGACGAGTTAAGACCTATATATCAACTTTTGAAAAGTCAAAGAGGTTCTAATTTGGCACCCTCTCATTGGCCCATCTTCCAACGCTTATATCTTTTTATTCGGATGTTGTATGAATGAACGGTTAAGAGCGTTGGAAACTACATTCCAAGACTTTCAATTTGGTATTTAATATGTCCCAAAAAGACCTCATATAACACACGAAATTTATTTCTTAAAAAGCTATGCTACAAGGCAAATCCTTAGTCGGTTTTTCCGTAACTTAAATCCGATTTTTCCCAAATTTTATATTTTCTATCCAAACATCATATATAGCTATATTATGATTTTAAACTTATTTAAATCATGATTAAAAAGTCTCATATTCATTATACGTCATCTTAGGACGCACATGGTGTAACAAATGATTGGATCGAATAAACTTTAATGGTGAAAATAGTACGGGCTAGCCAGTTTTCGGACTGGTCATCGAAAAATAGCCAACGTTTGCATTGGAAAATAGCCACTGTTTTGTTGAAACACAAAAAATTTCAGCATATATGCTGGATTATGGAGCTCTTGCGTATAAACTTCCAGCATATTATGTTGGAACTCCAACACATTATGAAATTTCAGCACATTATGCTGGAATCTCATATGTAAAAAAATCAAACTCCAGCATATTATGCTGAAATTTTTCCGGATTTTTAAGGGTATTTTTATTCAGATTTTATTTTTACATGAAAAAATGACTAAATTTCGATTACTTTTGAAACTGTGGCTATTTTTCAAATATCGGTTGTAAATATGAGTATTTCTGATTTTTTCCCACATTAATGGGCTATCTCGGCCCATCTCAATTTTCCGACATAAAATCACACATATATATATACACCCCGGAGCGGAAAAAAGGCGGAAAAACATTACTCCAAAAATTTAAAAAAATCTCAGCTCCCCCCGAGCCAGACGTTAAACGACGTCACTTTAATGTACCCTTTCCCCAAAAATTGGGGCTTTGTAAATTCATTTGAACAATTCACAAATTGTAGAATTTAGGGTTCTTTTTCAGTAATGGAAAGTGGGATTTGTAGTCCCACAAGATGAAAAGCAGTCAAGAAGAAGCGAGCCGCGGCGGCGCAGCAGATGAAGAAAGTGTGAAATTTCACAGTGTTGTACAGCCACTTAGGGATTTAGAATCCAACTGGGGTGTTGATTTAGCCAAAAATCTTGAAGAATATTTGCTCAAAATTTGCTCTGGTGAAATTACTAGAGATAATTATGATGATGGTCATGTGAATTTTGCTGAAGGTTTGTCAAATTTTCAGCTTTAGTGTGTGTTTGGAGCAGAAAATCAAACATTTCCATGAAAAAAATCATCTTTTTGTGTTTGCTACAACACTGTCCTTGTACATTATCCTCCACTTATGTAAAATGCTCATATTTTACCCTAAAAATGTTTTTCCGATTATTTTCTCATCTTTGTAAAGGCACTATCTTTATACTCTATGCTCTACTTTTGTCTGATAATCTTGTGTAGGGGCTGACCTAGCATACAAGTTATGACTTAAACTGGACTTAGTAGTTTTGGCTCAAAACCCTGTATATGTGTTGATAAATATACTAAAATTAGTACAGATAATAGAATAGATTTTGAACTCAGTAAATTAAATGGGTTGTGGTAGAAATTTGAACTTGAACCATAAAGTTCAAATCTTGGGCCTGCCTCTTATTTGTGTCACCTACTTTATAGTTTATACATTGCGAAACACTGGAAAATAATCTGAAAATGTTTTTAGTAAATTATTTTTCATGAAAACATTTTTATGGAAAATTTTTTCCTCTGTGCCAGATATATTCTTGATTTTTGAAAAAGGCTGTGTTGCGTTTGTACGGTTCTGAAAAGGGTATTTTTGTAATTCTTTTAATGAGATGTTTTGGGATTTGTAGCTGCATTGCTGCTTCAGGGGTCAGTTCAGGTGTACAGCAGGAAGGTGGAATATCTGTATTCTCTGGTATTGCATTGTTTGGAATTCATTACCAAGAAGAGGTCTTTTCAACTTTTGCTTTTTAATTTTTCTGTCTTTATTTTAGTTGATTCCTTGAGTAGAATTGTATAGGTTACTCTGGTTGGAGATAAAGTTTAAGCATTTACATAATTAGAGGCTAGGTTATGAATTATTCAACTTGTTCTACTGATGGTTGAAACTGTGTCCGGTGTTAGTACATCTGATTGTGTTCACCAGTATTATAGTTTAGTAGCTATACCTTTAGACCATTCACCTGTGAGTAACGCATTAGTAGCCTGAAATTAGACAATGATGTCCTAACTGTTTAAATCTGACTCAACCCATAGGGCACAGGTTTGAATTGATTTTTTGCCTGGAAACTACTTTTAAAGCTTCTCTCTTTTCATTCAGAAGTTTTGTTTTTTTGCTTCTTTCGGTGTCTGTCTATATTTGTTCAGTGCACTAGTCTGTGAAGATGGGGTTTTATGAACTTTTGGCACTCTCAGAAATGATTCAGCTAAGTTAGAGAAATCGTGCAGCTTACTGTTGGATGAAAGCTTGTATGTAATGGTTGTTAAGTGTTGCACTTTGTTGAATGATATGTATCTGTTAACAAGCAGTTGTTTGTACTATCTGGCCCTGCTTGTCTTTGTCTTCACCCTAGTTAAATGATAGTGCTGTAAGGAATAAGGATGACCTTGTATTTCGTGAGGCTATTTAAATGCAAATACTATTCTGGCAATGACAATTAGAGTTAGCTTCTTTGGAGAGTAATGCATTTTTTTGATAACTGCGGTGTCCGGGCTAGTTTGCGGCCACCTCGACTAATTCCATGCAGTACTTGCTACCTCCCACCAACACAAGTACTGGATAACTTTGTCCACCAGGGCCTGGACATATGGGAAAAAATCACCTAGTTTTTTTGGCCTTCGTGAGGATTTGAACCTGAGGCCTCATGGTTCTCAACCCACTTTATTGACCACTAGGCTACACCTCTGGTAAGTTGGATTTGATAATCCGTTGGAAATGCTGTATTAATAAGTGTCCACAATGACATGTGGATGTTGACAATGTCCTGGAAACATACCACATACTTTTGGTCGAACTTTGGGTTATTTCTCTTGGTTATGATAAGACGCTTATAATTTTACTAGTGACCAGGTTAGACAAATTACTAGTGACCAGGTTATCGATCAGAAGCTTATAGTTTTACTAGTTGATGTCAGTTATATGGATCCTCCATATCGTATATTCAATAATTTCTAATTAGACAAATTAAGGGTTCTCTTATACTAGAAGTTCTGTATATTTTCTACTGATATTTAAATCTCTGGACAAACTTAGGAGACTCCTTGTAAACACCAGGCCTAATGTATCTTCTAAAATTTTGCTATATAAGCATGGAGAGCAAGGGCCTTTACACTATCAATGATTTCTGATTGGCCAGGGGTTTTTGTACAGAGGTTGTTATTCTTTTTCTTTTGAAATGCAAGTTGTTTGGTCTTGTCATCATGGCCTTATCGGTCATGGGATTCTTATTTGTATAGTTACTTATAAAGAATAGATTCTTATTTGTTCTTCAATCGAGCCTTTTACTAATATTGTCATATTTGCTTTTTCTGACGAATGGAAGTAAGTAATTCATATTAACTGGCTGTTGATACATTTTTCATTGCTATCAATGTTGCAGTGCACCAAATAATACTAATTCAGTTCTTAATATTGTTAAGCATCATAACCCAATAATGTTACATATTGAGATTCTCCATTTCCTGTTAAATCAGTGAACCAGATCTACCAGCAAGTGTATCAGCCCAAGAAGATGAAAACGGTTTGCCTGCTGCCGACAATGAAGAGAATGATCCATACTGGGCTTCAGAAGAAACCTCAGGTAGCATCTTCACGTGTCTGTTAATTTAGTAAGTTTCCTAGACTTCAAATAACCTGATTTATATCATTCCTTTTGCAGTGGAAGCAAAGAACATGTTGGATAATACGACGTGCAGGGATTCTTCATTTACCCAGTTTGTGAAGGCCCCTGCAAATCTGGTTGTACGCGAGGCTGACTGCTTGGATGTTACTGGAGATGCTGGAGAACTAGAGTCTTACCTGGTATGTTAATGTCTTTTTGTGTTGAATTTCAGTATGTTTGCAGTTATTTTGATTTGTTCTGTTAATACTTGCAGCTAGCCACGTGTGATCTTTACCGAGATTTTATTCTGTTGGACGCATGTGATGCCGTAACAGTGGATGAGTTTCTGAATAATGAGAATATAGCTGGAAAGGTGCTGAACAATAGCTGCAGTGCAGAGGGCCTTTCTTTGGACTCCAAGTGCCACAAGAGCTTTTACTCTCCCACAAGACGTTTTGAGGGAACTGGCAATAAGTCTTCAGCTCAAAAGAATCAGGATGCTAATTTATATCAGTCTCAAGGGTTTCATGAGTTTGGTCCAGGCAATTTTAACAATGATCAGTTCGCATCTGATATGCCTGATTACATCGATGATGCACATAGATGTGAAGATGGATATTCAGAACCTAGAGACTCAGACGAATCGGATGATGAAGACCCATGGAATCCGTTGAACCCGCATGAACCTGGCACTTTGAAAGTAAAACCATACAAAAAAGGTTTCTTAAGCTTCCTTCCCTTTATTCCTTCTGTATGCTAGCAGTTTTATTATCTAATGCAGGTTTCATGCTTTCAAGCAGTTAAATTTAATAGAAGGCAGGGTGCGGTGTCCAAAAAAGTTGCATCTTTGGCTACAGAATTTCCAGTTGCGAGATTACATGGTACCACTAGCGCAGACCTCAACGACATGTGGGAGAGAAAATGTTGTGCCATGAAAAAACAAGGCGACTCACAATCTCCTCCACCATATGAGAAGGTTTTATTTATTGATAGTTTATTGTACCTTCTTTTGTATGTCTGAATTGTTTCATTGTGTGAAGCTTCTGTTTGCAGCTCCGGGAATCACTTCTTCATGGGGAGAACAACGATTATGATGGTTTGGATAGTCCAAAGGAAAAGAATGAAAATGATGACTATGATAGTGCAGATCACGATTTTGGGCCTTCTGCCTTTGACATGCCAGAAAATGCAGACATGAACACCGATGCAACTCCATTTGGTGAAAAGGTTGGTAAACTAGATATGGATGTTTTCCCTTACATTAATGATTATGTTTCTCTGAAGCTGGTTCAATCTGGCTTGGGCGAGTTACAATGCTAATATATTTTGTTTTTGCAGCACGATAAATGTAGTCCATTTTTTGACAGTGAAGCTCATGAAGATTCGAATGCTCATGCCAACCTTGAAGATCTTTGTCGCTCCCACTTGGTAAGAATATAAATCATAATCTTCATTATTCATACATTTATGGATTTTGGTATGTGTCGCGGATATTTTCTTCATGCTCATGAACTGGCACTGGCCTTTTCTTCTTTCCTAAATGGCATTAGAAGGGGTTTCACTAATGTGGACTCTCAACAAACTTATCTGTTGCTTAGATTTTGTTAGTCTTCCATGATTGGTTTAGTGACCTTTTTTCTATTTGTAGGATTCTCTTCTTGCTAGCCTTGCTGAAACTGAAAAGCAGAGTGAATTGGCTGCACGGGTTTCAACGTGGAAACAGAGAATTGAGCAGAACTTGGAGGAACAAGTTTGTTTGCAATTTCTAATATCTCCTCTCTTTTGTTTACTTTTGAAACCTGTCAAGTTTAGATTTTTTATCGCGCTAGTGTTTACCCACAGGAATCACATCCCCCCTTTGACATTCATGAATATGGGGCTAGGGTTTTGTGCAAGTTATCCCTGGAAGAAAATGGTCAAAGCACCAAGTCTTTTTCTGATGTTGTCACGGGTCAAGAGAAGCATGATATTGCTCGAACATTTTCTGCGCTTCTGCAATTGGTAAAACCCTTTCTACATGAGTTTTAGTGACATTTATGTTACCTACCTTGGAAGATAGAAGTACTATAATTCTTAATTTGCCGTTGAAATTTTATCTACGAGTAAGCAGTATTCGCCTCTCTGTTTCCCTTTGTTAAAACAATAGGTAAACAACGGAGATGTTGGTTTGGAAAGAGGTGGAATACGTGAGTCCACTTGTTACACAGCTGCAAATCCCTTCTATGTCCGGCTCCTTAGGAATGATAATGGTAGGGAGAAAATGCAGATTCGGTCATCAAGAAAGAGAGCAAAATCTCCAATACCCAATCAGGGCTTTAGAAAGGAAAAAAACAAAGGTAAAGAAGTTCAGGCTGCTTTCAGTTCATCACCTTCAGAACCCAACTCAGGTTACCGATTTGCCCTGAAGCTGGGAAAGGTTAATGGAACTCGTTGTACGCCTGAAGGTAAGAAAAGAAGGAAATCCAGATTAGTCGTACCACCAGATATACATACTGCATTGTGATATACATTTTGCTCTAGTTTTCAAGTAAGCCTCTCCTCTCTCGCTATTCGGTCTCACTGTGCCCGTTGTATGTGAGAGACTCAAGGCAGTAATTCTGTTTGAGTGTAGTAAGACAGAAGATTAACCCCACCATGACCACTGTAATTCTTATCACAAACCAACAACCTGTTGGCTGCAGAAATTTGTAAGATGTGTTTATTCTTAACTTAATTAGGACTTACTTGTAGTACTTAGCAAGGAGGATGTAACAATATTTTGACATATGCAGAGCTTACTCTTCATTAGTCTCTCTACAGACAAACATGTTAATAAATGACTGCCCTTAATGTTTCAAGTGTATATATTTGCTTGTTGAGCTACTACATGTATAATATGTATGTTGTGTGTATTCAAGACTTCAACATGGGACGCATGTGATAGTTTTTCAAGACCGTCTAAAAATGGTTTTGGGCTTGACATTGTTTAACTGTCTTTGAACTACTACTCATTATAAAGTTTACTTTTGCTTAAAATTTAACCCTTGATTTTGAAGCGAATGTGACGTTTACTACTATTTCGTTTGGTGTTGGAAACATCAAACAAGTAAGTTGGTAGGGATAAGGTCTGTATCGTCCCCAGACCCCATCCGTGGCAGTATACTGGATTTGTCGATGTTTGAAAATTTTACGTAAGAGAAGATTGACCATATTTGTAATCTAATCAACCAAATTTGTTTTTTTTCTTCAGTGAATACTCCAGCAGAACCAGATTCCAAATAAAGACAAACTAAAAATATGTTAGTATGATGATAGGATTCATTTCCCCTACGTATTATGTTTATTGCCGAAATAAAGTTGACGTCATGCAATTGTTAGTGGTCACAAGGCTCCAAAGCAGTAAGCGGTGAGGAGTGATGATGTTATTCGTATTGCTATTGCTGTTAGGACTGTCTTGTGGGTCGGGTTGGCCCGAAACTGGACTGAACTAATTCGAGACCGAGCTGAGACTGGACCGACCCAGGAATGTTAAAGGGGAGGGGCGCTTAGGCATGGGTCGGTCCTAATGGATCGGCTCGAATAGTTCAATCCTGACTTAGGATGAAAGGGAAGTCAGACGAACTGGTGCAATTGCTTAACACATGTAAGTTGGAGGAGAAGTGGCGTTTTCAATGGTGGACGATAACACATAAGAACCTATCCTTGGAAGGGAAACAATTGCTAATACCCCATAAGCTGAGGAGCAAAAGGAGGAATCCGCCTGAAGAGGGACTCGTGTCTAATTAGCTAGTTGGTAAGGCAATAACTTACCGACCCACTAGAGGACACTTGCAGGCGGGAGAAATTCAAAAATAGTCAGATTTATAAGTGGTCATTCAAAAATAGCCACAATTTCAAAAGTAATCGAAATTTAGTCACTTTTCATGTAACGATAAATCTGAACGAAAACACTGTTCAAAATCCGAAAAATACTCCAGTATATTATACTGGAGTTCCAGCATAATATATATATATATATATATATATATATATATATATATATATATATATATATATATATATATATATATATATATATATATATATATATATATATATATATATATATATATATATATATATATATATATATATATATATATATATATATATATATATATATATATATATATATATATATATATATATATATATATATATATATATATATATATAAAAAAAATTAGACAAGTGAGGATGTGTAATTAAAAAAAATGAGAACTTAATTTTATAAATACAGAAAATTAAATGAATTTAACGTTAATTGCATCACAACTGAAATGAGAGAACCCAGAAAACATAAGTGACTCCTTTTTTTTTAGTAAATCCCTTTCTATATTTGGTAACAATTCAACTTTAGATTTTTCTTTTTACCATTAATGAGATGATTTCTAGCCCAAATTTTTTTATGATTTATTTAAAATTACAAGTTTCAAAAGCCTTCCTTTATTTCATAAAATCCATATCCAGTCAAATACTTTCATACAAATTGGGACGGAGAGAGTATAATTTATGTTAGGAAAATAAATAATAAGTTAGATTATTAGATATAGTTACGTGACCAACTAATGAATAGAGAAATATAATTAAGTAAAAAAAATAAAATAAGATTGACAGAAAACTATTTTAGTTATATTAATTAGAGGAAGAAATCGAGTTATTAAAAATTAATATGACAATAAAGAAATAAATTTATCAATAATAAAAGATAATTATATAAATAATATACTACTATATATAAAACAATACTAGTAATTTTGGGGCCTTTAAATATTTGGGGCCTAAAGCAAGTGTTTCACTTGCTTTAGGGTTGGGCCGCCCCTGGCGTCGGAGTGGCTATCTCTTTGTGCAGAAAAAAATGTGAGATCCATCAACCTTATCATATTTATCCTTCAAATCTGTTCCAGTATAATATACCGGTCTAGCATAATATGCCGGAAGTTCCTACACAAGTGCTCCAATCTCCAGTATATTATGCTGGAACTTTTCGTGTTGCAGCAAAATAATGGTTATTTTTTAATGACTTTACAAACGCTAGCTATTTTTGAATGACCAGTCTGAAAACTGATTAGCCCGTACTATTTAGACCTTGCAGGCCCCTCGGGCCACTGGGGGCAACCCACTGAACCCACCTAAAGTCCCCCTAAGCCGGCCCTCTAGGTCTACTAAATTCAGCCTAACCTTAGATTCTCGTAGTTTCTTTCTAACTTCTTATGTACTATTTTTTAGTTTGTCCATAATTTTTTTATATTTTTGAAAGCCTCGCCTGTTTGAGCCGAAAAGCGTACCAACTGTTTGAGTTAGCGATCTGGATTAGGATCGGTTCCCAAGGCCACGCCCGACTTGGCTCCATAGACAGCCTTAGCTGTTAGAAAGCTAAGCAATATTGGATGGTTTTTGTACGCAAAATTTCACATCCCTAATTTTAGCTGATTTTTTGGAGCAATTGAACTTTTCCAAAGAAGTGATAGCTAACATTGGTAGATGCTGATGAGTTATCATTAGAATAATTATTCACTCATATTATTCATTAAAAAATAAATTGGATAATGAATATTTTAAAAACGGATTGAATATGAATAATAACCATATTATTCACTTAGAAAATGGATAACCAACAAATAACTAATGAGTTTAACTTTTATATTTGTAAAGTCTCAAATCAAAAATTTCTCAAGTTTGAGAGACTAGTAATTTTGTAAAAAATAATCATATTCAAGAAGCAATTGATAATATAGATATTCATATTAACCGTTGGGTAAACCATTTTTTATCCGTGTTAAATATGGAACGAATCGAATAATTTATCCATTTTTTAAATTATAACTTTTCGGCCCGCTCATATCCGACTGGCCCGCCCTTTGCCAACCCTAGTTAACATGGTAACTTTGGACATGTTCGTTCCACGTGTCCAAATTCCGTGTGCTTCAGAACAACACCTGTGCCATTATTGTGAAATTCAAGAGTCAGGACTATAACTGTAAAGCTAAAAAGAAGTGGTGGATATAATCAAAGAAATAAAAATGGGACCTCTTTAATATCTCTTGATGTTTCTACTTTTTAAAGTAAACTAGTATATGTACCCGCACGGTACGCAGAATTATTATAAATAAAAAAAGTACGGTGAGAGATAATAGAAACCGATGTATATTACAGACTAAATTTACAGAGCGCATTAAAAAAAATTAAAGCAAAAAACTAATAGATGAAAATATCACTAAGGCCTTAAAAGAGAAAAATATGTCATAAGTACATCACTTAAAAGGGCTACAATAAAATATATCACATTTAGTTTAAATCTAATTTCAGCTCCAGTCCCAAACGAAGCTTAATCAAGGCGCCCCAACTCATATTTTAAGCAGCTCCAACATAAACCACATAGTTTCTTTAACCCTAATCTCATCCCGTACTTTAAAGTAGCCCCACATATAGCAAATAGCACTTGTGCAATATCAAATATGATGGCTGAAGAAAAATAAATTGGAAAAATCATCCCTGAAAGTATACTTGAGATCCAAAACAGGGCATTCCCATTTTCGCAATAATCAACAAATACATTTTCAATGTTCAATTTCTAATCAATGGTTTAATGCAAAAATAAATTACATAAATTCTCTATTTTCTTGAGGACAAAATCATCGACCAAGTCTTAATAGAATTAATATAACAGTAGCTCAACTCCATCATCCAGTTATTGCAGCTTGAACTTGTCATGCTAATCTCACCAAATGAAAATCTCTCAAAAGAATGAGCATTAAGTACTAATATGACATAATGAGAAATAGTCAGTAGAGAAAACATGCATAAAATAAAGTAACATGAAAAAAAAAACATAGTTTAACTATTAAAAAAATACCTCCAACGACCTTTTAAAGTGAAAAATAAGGATTACCCGTACCGATTATTTTCCGTCATTCTTGATAAAAGCACTTTCTCTAAAATATGGAATTTTTAAGTCGCTAAAACTAAGTAAAGTATAAACAAAAAGTATATAAATAAAAAGCTTTTTGCCTCATTCGTCAATTCTTTAAAATTGTTCAAAACTTCAAAGTACTACACTTACCATTACAACTAAACACTACTGAAGCTTAAACTTTTGGCTTAGCAAAATGAATGTTATTCATCTGTAAACACATTGATTTTCAATAGCAGCAAAACTTTTAGAGTTCAGATAAGTCCAACTATATTTTCAACAGTTAATAAATCAAGGCTTGCCTTCTAACATGATTTCCATATCCTTCGGAAAAAGGTTTTAAAGTTACAGTACTAACAAAAAAAAAAAAATCCTCTTTTAACACCTAATTGAATAAAGCAGAAAGCTAGGCTTATAATCATAAACTCCAAATTGCATTGGTTAAACATAATATTTTTTATAAAGGTTGCAAGCATCATGATGAGTATAAAGTAGATTTATTCTCTTCAAATAAATATTTAGAAGCAGCGATTCTTATAAATATGATATATAAGTTATGAAGTTAAAAGTCAACAATCAGGGTCTCTAAACATGAATATATACTATATAGGCTCGTACCAATACTTCGTAGTAAAAGAATAATCTGTATTTTTTGTTAGCTCAAGCAATATTTCAATTTTATAGGCATGATATCTAAATATTGGTAAAATCTTTTCTTCCATAATAATACTTCTGCAGAATACTTGTTTTACACCACAGTGCCAATCCTAAAAAATCTCAATAACTTGTAGGCGGTATGTTATTGCCTATGAACGTGATTTCTAAACAACAAAAAGAATACATGCACACATGTATATCCGACTTAATATTTCAAGCTTCTTATTTTAATTTAATCATTATTCTATTTTTTTAAGACGCATAAAGTAAGTAACTTAAAAGGAGCAACAATCATAAAGGAGTCCAAATATATATATATATATATATATATATATATATATACAAATAAACTGGTGCATCCACAATTTCAAATCGTAAATACGTCTCAAAATATATATATAAAAAAGGATAACTATGACGATGAAATGGATTGAAATAGAAGATCGATAGATTGATTTTCTTACCAGGAAAGAGATGGAACTTTTCTGAAGGAAAGTATGAATCAAAATAAAGACAATGATGATGCTTCTGAGAATCCTGGGCAGAAACATTGGTGGTTTAGGAGTTGAGATGCTTGAAGGAAATTGATAATTTTTAGGGCAAATACGCGCAGGAAGGGAGTTACATCAGTAACTTCCCAATTTAAAATTATTGTTTGATTAAAAATATAGATATTTTATTATTTTGAAATTTAAATAGAAGAAAAACTAATTTTACCTAACTTAACTATTTTTGGCTTAAAATTGCCACATGGCATTTTTTCACGCAACACTTGGCAAAGTCTCATGGATGACTTTTTTCCTTTTAATAATAGATAGATTCTCAGTCCAATAATTTTGATTCCACTCCCTTTCTTTTTTTGGTTTTTCGCCCGGTGTCTGATACCCGCGTTAGGCAGGGACGGATCTATTTAGAAGGTTTAGGGTGGTACGCCACCCAGACGCTCGGGTAAAATTTTGAGCGTGTATATTGGTATTTTACAAACAGGTCGTTATATATTATATGTCTGGCACCGAGACATGTATGATGGCTCTAGGTGCCATGGTTGAAAGCCAACATTCCAAATTCCACATTCAGGATCGAATCCCTGTTATTCCTTTTTCTTTCTTTACTTTCTGCTCCTTTTCTTAGTTTCTTGTATTTCTTCATATTTTGATTTCCTTTCTTAATACTACCACTTTGTTATTTATTCAATAATATATTTGCTTCATTTTCTTTGCATAGATCTTCAATATTTTATTTGAGTGTGATTTTAATATTTTCTCTTTTTATTCATATAATTTTATTGTTTCCATGATTTCAAAAATCTTTTATAATGATGGCATCAATAGACATATAAGGAGTGTATTTGATTATTTAAAATTTTATTTTGAATTTTGTGCATCTAATCACATCATTCCATTGAGCCAGAGAATTAGATCGAATTGGACAAAATTTATTCGGTTTGATGATCATACATTTATTTATGTACCAAAAATCTTGTAAATCGAACCGAATTAATTCAAAATAGATCGAACCAAATCGAATTAGTTCAAAATGGATCAAACCAACAAAATGTACATCCTAATTCAATCTCTTTCCCTAATGGTAGGTTTGCATTAAAAAGTGGCACCCGTAGACATCAAATCCTGGATCCGCCTCTGGCGTTAGGGCCCGATTATATCCGAATTCGCATCGGGTAGGACCCCATTCGGGGATAGTGCTCCCTACCAATTTTTTTTTTCATACCCAAGGCTCGAACCCGATACCTCAGATTAAGAGAGGAGCAGCCTCATCCACTGCACCACATCCTTTGGCGGTAATTCCACTCTCTTTCTATTAAAGGGTTAGGTAAGATATATTTGGCATAGATGTGAAAGTTATAATTATTTCCCTTCCAAAATAAATTACGTCCTTTCTAATCTAGGTATATATATCAATTTGAAACCATGCTAATTATTTTTTTTAAATTTAATTAGATCTCCTCTTATTCAATTTCTAGCAACAACACTTCTTTTTCACGAGATTAAAACTAATATATTTGAACTTTACTTATATTAGTACTTTCGGTTGAAGTCTTAAATACATATATTTAAATTAAAAATAAAGTAATAAAAACTGATTTGACTCCAAAAAACAATTAAATTGACGTACAATTAGTGAAAAATATATCAAAATAGAAAGATAATCCTAGAAAAAGGGTCACTGTTATAACTACCTATGGAAAATAGAGAAAAATCACGAAGATAGAATCGTACGTGAAGCACATGGGCAGATTAAGACGAATATACGTGAAGCACATGGGCAGATTAAGACGAATATTTCTATTTTCTAATAGTACTATTTATCCTCCGGGAAAATGACATTATATAGTCGCTTTTAAAATAATAGTAAAATATATATATATATATATATATATATATATATATATATATATATATATATATATATATGTATTATATATATTATATATAAAAATTATATAAATTTTATGTACTTTTTCGGCTATTGAATATAAATAATTTCTGACGCCAGCTAAAATAAAAGTGATAATACTCCTTTAACGTTTCTGAAGTGTACAAATATAGCCCGATAGATCAAAAATATTGAACATTGTCAACACAAAAAATCTCTTTCCACACTAAATATCAACTTGATCATATCATAGGTCAGGACAGAACGAAAAATCAACGTTTTTATTCCTCCTTTAGAAGAATACTGAACATTCTCAACACAAAAAATCTCTTTCCACACTAGATATCAGCTTGATCATATCATATCATAGGTCTAAGGACAGAACGAAAAACCAACGTTTTTATTCCTCCTTTATTCTCTTCTAAAGATTGTAATAGATTCGTGCTTTCTTTTTCCCGTGAGAAAACTCAGAAATGGAGGATTGTTTTGAGCACAAAATAGTGCCAGTGAATGGCATAAACATGCACGTTGTAGAAGCAGGTCAAGGTCCTGTAATTCTCTTCATTCATGGCTTCCCTGAATTATGGTATTCGTGGAGGCACCAAATTTCTTTCGTGGCTAAACATGGTTATCGTGCTGTCGCTCCTGACCTACGTGGCTTTGGAGATACCACAGGTATGAAATATCTTAATTTTGCTCTTTATTATACTTCGGAAAGGGAGTCATGGCGTAACTGATAAAGTTGCTGCCATGTGATCAGGAGGTCACGAGTTCAAGCCGTGAAAACAGCCTCTTGCAGAAATGGAGGGTAAGACTGCACATAATAGACCCTTGTGGTCCGGCCCTTTCCCAGATCCCGCGCATACCGGGAGCTTAGTACATCGAGCTGTCCTTTTATTATACTTCGGGGTCAGTTATATCCTTGCCGTCAGAGGCGGAGTCAGAATTTGAAACTTAAGGGTTCAATATTCAAATTCTTTTAAGTTAGTGAGTTCTAAATTGACAATTTAACATAATTCAATGACCTTTTAAGATAAATATAGAGTTTGGACAAAAATTATTGAATTCAGCCGAACCCGGATTGAAAGGGTAGCTCCGCCCCTGCTTGCTGTCATACGAAATTGTATTTGTCCTTGAGCCTAATTAACGGAGTTCCGACATGAACCCTAACCGAAGTATAACGAAGGATAATTCTAAATTATATCAGAAGTAGACAGGGGACCTTTTATCGTACAACATATCTTAATTTTAATCTTCATTATACTTTGGTGTTATTCATATTCTTGTCTGTCATATAGAATTGTATTTGTGTCTTGAGCCTAATTAATGGAGCAACATGGACCCTAACTGAAGTATAACGAAGGGTAATTCTAAACCATATGAAAAGTAGATAAGAGGGCCTTCCGTTGTACGGAATATTTTGAGTTTACTCTTTATTATACATTGGGATCATTCATATGATTGCAAGTTAGATCAAATTGTACTATTTGTCCTTGAGCCTAATGGAGCACTAGCTTGGACCCTAATCGAAGTATAACGAAGGATAATTCTATATCATATCAGAAGTAGATAGGGGACCATTTTTCCGAAGTATTTTGACATACTGGATCCACCCATCAATGCTATAGCTCTGTTAAGATCAAGGACAAATGCGATACAAGATTTGTTATTAGCAAGGGAATAAATGATCCAAAGTATAAAAGAGGATAAAATATTAGTATCGAGTATTTCTGTTTACCCATTTCTTAAATATTACTAGTAAGTTTCCAAGTCATAATTTCGAGAAGTTTAAAATATTGAATTTATTTAATTTGAATTCTGAATCTGCCTATGACAGGAGTATTGAAACATGACCCGAGTAAGTTCACAAGCTTACAAGTTGTGGGTGACTTGGTGGAACTTTTGAATACCATTGCACCTAAGGAAGAGAAGGTGTTTGCTGTAGGGCATGATTGGGGTGCAATTATTGCCTGGGCTTTGTGTTTGTTTAGGCCAGACAAAGTCAAGGCTTTGGTTAATTTGAGTGTGGCATTTTCTCCTAGGAATCCTAAGAGAAAGCCACTTGAAACACTGCGTGCTGTTTATGGAGAAGACTATTATGTTGTTAGATTTCAGGTTCTCTTTGCTTCCTTCATTCTTTTTATGTTTCATTATTTCATGTTAATTTTTTGACATGCAAATAGAGACGGATTTAAGATTTAAATAAGCAGTGCGTACATCTGTTTCCTTGCAGGGACGATATCAGCCCTTTGGCTACGATTCGGTCGAACCTATTAGCTTTGGTCAAAACCCTATATTTGTTTTATAAATTCATTGAATATGCATAGATTATTAATTTATAACTCAGTAACTTAAAAGAATAAGAATCCTGAACCCATAAGCTTTAAATCCTGCCTCCGCCTCTCCTTCCTTGGACATACTACATCTATCTAAAGATGAAACAAATTTAAATTTAATCGATTCAACCTTTATGTTCTCATTGCTAAACCCGTTATATATTTTTTGAAATCCTAGTGATTTTTTACATATATATCTATGTTTCGTGTAAAAAATATTAGGTTAAATTGAACCGAATATCGGCCTATGATATTCGTCCAGACACACACAAATGAAGAGTACTATATTGTGTTTCATCTAAGATCATAGAAACTCATAGTATATTTTCTGGGTGCAAATCCAAATTAGTCCACCATTGAGCTACATGCTTAAAGCAAAGGGAAAAAAGGGGAAAAAATCTACGAGTTTGGAGAATAGAAGCAATCTTTCCCTTTGCTTCCCTCCTCTTTTCTTTTGAATTTATTTAATTTTCTCTTTGGCATATTAAAGTACATCAACAGCGTAAAGGTTCTTTACATTTTCCATTTTATTTAACTTAAATTCAATGACTCTAAATATTCATATTGTTTATTTTATTTAGGAGCCCGGAGAAATAGAGGCAGAGTTTGCAAAAATAGGCACCAAGAAAGTATTGGAAAATTTCTTGAGTTATCGTAACCCTGGACCCTTATACTTGCCTAAGAGTAAGTTATTTGATGACAGTCCTGTAATTTTGCCGTCTTGGCTACCAGAAAAAGAAGTTGATTATGTTGCTAGCAAATATGAAAAAGCTGGCTTCACTGGAGGAGTGAATTATTACAGAGCAATTGACTTGTAAGTTATTCCACCTTCTTATCTTTACATAAATAGCCGGTCGAATTATTTATTTTTTCTAGTCGGTAGACATAAATTATACACAGTTATACACTTATTATAGAAGGCGAGCCTTGGCGTAAATGGTAAAGTTGCTGCCATGTGATCAGCTCACGAGTTCGAGCTGTGAAAATAGACTATTGCAGAAATACATGGTAATGCTGCGTACAATAGACCTTTGCGATCTGGCCCTTCCGCGAACCCCGCGCATAGCGGGAGCTTAGTGCACCAGATTTCTGTTGCAGCCAAATGCACACGCAAGTATACGCGGTCGTCAAGTAATAAAGTGACTAAAAGTCGGATATCGAACCCACAACGACTTATGATTAACTATTAACTAAATTAGACTATCCTAATTATCTAAACAAGGATTAAACGCAAAAGAAGTGATGCTAAAGTAATTAAACTAAAAAGAAATAACTAATGAACTTTAAACAGAGGAAGAGCAGATTTTTATATTATCAATGTGATGAAAACGATCTAGGGTTATGGACTATCTAACATTTTTATTGTATTCTTCAATTGAATTGACTAACTAATTTATCTAGTTTATTGGTTAACATGATTAATATTGCTCAAAAGAATCTGTCAAGTTCTTACTCGCCTATTCAAGCTAACCTAACACCTATATGTCTATGGAATTAGAACTAACAAGAACGCATTTATAATTCCTGTAAATCAACCAAGCAAGGCAATTAGGTATATGTCTATCATAACCGCAAATCCGTTCCCCGATGCCCAGGTTCAAGAACTTGCTCTACTCAATCCTATATGCAATCTAGAATTCTCACTTTCGAGTTCAATTCTAGATTCGTAGATAGTATTCAATTAGTGATCAAACAATCAAATAATTAAGTGCAGTATTGAATAAATAAACTAATACGATAAATCAAGAAATCAAAATCAACAATTCGAATAACAATATTCATGAAAGAACCACAACCTTGGAACGTGAAGTTTAGCTCCACATAGACATGGTAGCCAAACAACAAATTATACAAAGAAAAATATAAAAATTACTAAGTTTGGTGGAAGAAAAGATGAAACCCGGCCTCCACGACGGCTCTATGCTTGTGTTTTCCTCACAAAAATGTCCTCTCCCCTCCAAAATAGGTTTATGTTGGCTTTTTATATGAGTTGGGGGCGTCTTGGGGTCGAAATAACCGAGTCCCAGTCGAAATAGGACATATTCGCGTTTTGAGCGTCCAGGGCAGCGTGGGGCGCTGGCCCTGGACCTCAACTTTTCAACATTCTGTTTTGTGCGCCACAGGTAGCGCCCACACTGCCTGTGGCGCTCAATTGGGTCATTTCGCCTTTTCTTTTCATTTTCGCTCCAATTCGCGCATTTTCGTCCCAAATCACATCCGAATGATTCCTACACATAGAAATACCACAAATTGGCACAAATCATTATATTATATATCCGAAATCTACTAGACATGAGCATAATGTGAGGCAATATACATCAAAATATGCATACTTTAAGCCGAATATCAACACCTCAAACTTAAACGTTGCTCTTTCTCGAGTCAACCAACAAATAACTCTATCTTTGAGCACTCTACACCGATGACCATGGTTGATAGCAACAATTAAACTCTAGCATATGCAATCACATAAACTTCCCTTTGCTTATGCCATTCTTCAAAAATATTCAAACAAAGACATTATGCTTACAACAATCCTAGCCTCAAAAACCGACTCAATGTCACAATGCACTCATGGCTTGAATACCCAACATCCTTGAGAAGCCTAATAATGTTACCTATCCCTCGTGAAACTATGTGCCCTCACAACAAAAGCAAAGAGAGTAAAATCAATCCACACATTCGAATCTCATGCTCACATATATCAAAGAAAATCGCTCACTCTCACAAAAGAAATCACATGCATGTAATTGATACCATAAGCTTGCCCTTAATATAAATCTCTACTAATGTAGGCTCGCTCGATCTAAAATTAATTAGGACTTTTTCATGGTTGTAATGTGGGCCAAGAGACGGGTATGATATATTTAGGAATAGTAGTTCACTTTCCTAAGCACTTTAACACATCACATAATTACTTTGAGCGCATATTCTTCAATCCCAACTTCAATTTCACAACTAAAATCACTCCTAACAATGTTCCCTCATTCTTTAAGCACTATCATAATTTACACTCCACTAGCAAGAATAAGATATCAAGTTATTAATCTAAATTTTTCTTTCTCTTTTTTCAGATTCTTTTTTCATTTTCAATTTTCGCTAGTGGTGTATTATTTTACCAAATAAGTGCAACATTCTTTCTTTCATTAGTTCCACTCAAAAGTCACCCCACACTTTGTCCCTTCTTACTTCGTTTAGCGCTCATTTTACAATTAAAGTGCTTTAAGAGGTAAACAGATCAAAACAATGTCAATTAAAAATTAAAAAAAGGTATAGGCTTGTAACGTGGGTGCCAAATAAAAGTCTATAGGCTTAAAATGTTTAACTAGGGATAGATTTTATTTGTGATAAGCAATTAAGCTCAAAAAAATCAAAGAAAGCCTAAAATCATTTCTGAAACCGAGCATCACCTAAAATTTCGCTTCAACTCACATACCGGGCGAGTTCTAGACACAAGCACAATAACATGGACTATACAAAAATCTCACCACACATGGCACATGACTCACTAAGGACGGTCTCATTCTGACTCTCAACAAATGCAAGTATTCACGGAGCCACGAGATATTAATCATTAAGCACAAAGTGAACAATGGTCAAATAAATGAGACGTAGGCGTCACAAGACATGCAATACAATCAAGCAAGACATCATCAATAATTTCAAATCATAGGGAAGATACTACACATGCTAAAGCCTAATATGCTACTATCAAACAAGTCAAGGCGCCTAGGAATATCATATTTCTTCCTCCATTTATTTCCTAAATCCTACTCTACTCTAAAAAAATTAATATTATGACTCGGTTCAAACTACATCCCATGAAAAAGAATCGAGGCACAAAGAAAAACCACGGGGGATTATTACTACCTAAAAAAATAACATAATAAAAAGTCATATTTTTGGATTTTTTTTTCTATTTTTCAATTTTTTTTGACTTTAATCCCTCAAGAAAGTTTTCGAGGAGATCCATCATCGGGAAAAGTACAAATTTTCTACTTTATTTTTCGATTTTTTAATTTATTTTTAAATTAAGTTACTAAAACTACTACTCTATACTACACCATTAATTCTACTAACTATGCATTAAAAAATATAAGAAGCTAGCTAACAATAAAATGAGAAAAAACTAACAATATACTAATATAATACTATATAAACCACATAGAATCTTTCACCCCCACTTAAAAGAGTGCAATGTCCCCAATGCACTAATATCGCAAAAATAACAAGGGTGAACAAGAAACTCCCTGTGAGGCCAAAGACCGAAGCAATAGCAGCTCACGAAGTACTCAGACTTCTCCACCGGGTGGTCCTTTGTGCAGGTACCTCACACTAGTTCCAACCATCTGACTCATATTTGCACACTTCCAATGGTTTTTCTTCTATGCTCATAATCCTACAAAATAAAAACGATACTACAAAGATAGAAAATTAAAATAAACGAAAATAGATAAAAATAAAAGAAAGAAGTAAATATGGGGTGCCTCCTAACAAATGCCTAGTTTAACGTCGCGGCACGACGTGAACCACTTTTTTCTCCACCTTGAACTTATGAATTATACCCTAATTAATTTCAAGTTTTCTGCTATGCTCTTTGGGCGGTGAGACAAATTTAATTGGGCCAAGCAACCAATAGCGCGTTTTACACTTCTTGGCCTTCAGATGAGGTATGTAATTCTGTCTCTCTGGCACGGCGAATTCAAGAATATAAGCACCCCGTTCCTCGTCCATTGGCTCCTCCAAAGGCTCAGATGACTTGATTTCCATGTCATCATCCAAACACAATGTTGAAAAATGTATGGAATGAGGACCGATACACCCTAACTCTAGAATTGTATTACTCTTTACATCCTCATATGTATACACACTAGAGTTTTCAAATATAATATTATCTACTTCCTTACACGACTCTAGAGTGCTTTCCTTAACACGGACATCATCAATACAATTATGGCCGAATGATTTACTCTCCATTTTTAGTTCCTCAATTTGGCGTATAAGCTTCTTTTCAGCTACACACAACTCATAACTATTTTGTTGGGCGTTAGACGCATCAACCTTTGCAATCAATTGAGCTCCCAAGTCATGAATATCAGTGCCGACATTTTCAAACTCTTGCCCGAGTTCAGCTCTTCCTTCTATTAAGTCTTTCATCCCATATGTAATTTTCTCACGTTGAGCCTCATATATTTCCAATATTTCAGCTTGTTCTACCAGCTAAGTTTGACTCAAAATCTCCTCTTTTTCAATATTTTCCTCTTGCTCGTACTCGCTCTCTTTATTTAATTCTTCCAGATTGGCCTTCATTCTTGTGATTGATGCCCTCATTCTTTTCATATCTTTTTTGAGTTCATCCTGTTGCTCTGTTATTTGCCTCAAAATATTCCTAATATATGCATCCGGTTCCATCTCCTACACTTCATTGCCCCTATCAAACTCACAAACATCATTAGAAAGATCATAATAAGGGCTTAGAGAAGGATGAAAAGAATTAGGACAACCATCCCACTGGCCATCTTGACCACCACACATATTATAAATATTCCACTCAAAGGATTGAGATTATGCGCACAACTCGCTCCGGGAACATTCTGATAATTTTTCCACCAGTGGGGTCCTCCACAATATGGACAAGGATCATCAAAATAAGAATAACCATCATTCGAATAAATTTCATTTCAAGATGCCATGTTAAAATAAATAAAGAAAATACTAACTAAACTAAATAAAAAAAACATGAATAGATATAAAACAATGTCTAATCTAGAAAAATAGCTAATTTCTAAGTCCTCGGCAACGACGCAAAAAACTTGTTGCGGCCAAACGCACACGCAAGTATACGCGGTCGTCAAGTAATAAAGTGACTAAAAGTTAGATATCGAACCCATGAGAACTTGTGATTAACTGTTAACTAAATTAGACGATCCTAATTATTTAAACAAGGATTAAACCCAAAAGTAGTGATGCTAAAGTAATTAAACTAAAAAGAAAATAACTAATGAACTTTAAACATAGGAAGAGCAAAATTTTATATTATCAATGTGATGAAAACGATCTAGGTTATGGGCTATCTAACATTCCTATTGTATTCTTCAATTGAATTGACTAACTAATTTATCTAGTTTATTGGTTAACAGGGTTAATATTGCTCATAAGAATCTGTCGAGTTCTTACTCGCATATTCAAGCTAACCTAACGCCTATATGTATATGGAATTAGAACCGACAAGAACGCATTTATAGTTCGTGTAAATCAACCAAGCAAGGCAATTAGGTATATGTCTATGCTAATCGCGAATTCGTTCCCCGATGCTCAGGTTCAAGAACTTGCTCTACTCAATCCTATATGCAATATAGAATTCCCACTTTCGAGTTCAATTCTAGATTCGTAGATAGTATTCAATTGGTGATCAAGCAATCAAATAATTAAGTGCGAGATTGAATAAATAAACTAATACGACAAATCAAGAAATCAAAATCAATAATTCGAATAAACATGGTAGCCAAACAACAAATTATATAAAGAAATATAAAAATTACTAAATTTTGTGGAAGAAAAGATGAAACCCGGCCTCCACGACGGCTCTATGCTTGTGTTTTCCTCACAAAAACGTTCTCTCCCCTCCAAAATAGGTTTATGTTGGCTTTTATATGAGTTAGGGGTGTCTTGGAGTCAAAATAACCGAGTCCCGGTCGAAATAGGACATGTTCGCGTTTTGAGCGTCCAGGGCAGCGTGGGGGGCTAGCCATGGCCCTCAACTTTTCAACATTCTGTTTTGTGCTCCACAGGTAGTGCCCCACACTGCCTGTGGCGCTCAACTGGGCCATTTCGCCTTTTCTTCCCATTTTCACTCCAATTCGCGCATTTTCGTCCCAAATCACATCCGAATGATTCCTACACATAGAAATATCACAAATTAGCACAAATCCTTATATTATACATCCAAAATCTACCAGACGAGAGCACAATGCGAGGTAATATACATCAAAATATGCATATTTTAAGCCGATTATCAGTTTCCCTTTTTAATCGGTATACATATACACAATTATGCACTTATTATACATGAATTATAGTCTTGGCGTAATTGGTAAAATTGTTGCCATATGACCAGGAGGTCACGGGTTCGAGCCATGGAAACAGCCTCTTGCAGAAATACAAGGTAAGGCTGCATAGAATAGACCCTTGTGGTCCGACCTTTTCCCGAACCCCGCGCATAGCGGGAGCTTAGTGCATCGGGCTGCCCTTTTTAGTCGATATATATATGCATGAATATTTGTTAGATAAGATTATTATACATGAATTATACATATATTATATATCCATCGATTATGTTTAGTTTAAGCGGTTGAGTGGGTGACTGAATAAGTTAATTCTTCTTCCTTATTCATATAATAACCATTTTCAGGTTTCTACCATGTATAGTTAATTCATATCTTAGCTAAATAGTATGTTTGAAACTTCTCATTTTGAGGGGAGTTAATATTACTTCGACTGGATATTATAATCTAACAATGACACTATTATGGATATTCTGACAAATATTTTAGACACTCCATATAGTTGAGAGTGAATTTTCAAACATAATAAATACATTCATATCCGTCTTTATTTGACGTCATGAATGGATTGAATAACAATTTTTCTGTACAAGAAAATTCGTTACTTTAGCATTTACAACAACTACATTACGTGAGTTCTGCCGATACCTATCTATAGAGAAACTGTAAAAAGGTATAAGCGACGTTGACTTACTAGGTTTATGATTGAGCTCAATCCAGTTTCAGGCGGAGACTGCAAAGGTTATGATACGAACCCACGGGGCTAGAAATAGAGAGATTGGGGTTAGATTCAAGAAAATTCGTTACTTTAGCATTAACAACAACTACATTATACGAGTTTTGCCGATACTTTCTATAGAAAAACTATAAAATGGTATCAGCGATGTTGACTTTCTAGGTTTATGGATTGAGCTCAATCCAGTTTCAGACGGAGACTGTAAAAGTTATGATAGGACTAGAAATAGAGAGATTGGAGTTAAATTCAAGAACTTCTCTCGCATTTGTTTAAATTATCTGAGCTATTTACAAGCGGTTTTGTTTTGGGTGCTTTAATAAAAAAATAGTTTATTTGGTTTTGAATTGCAGAAATTGGGAATTGACAGCAGCATGGACTGGTGCAAAAGTGAAAGTACCAGTAAAATTTATTGTGGGAGATTTGGACTTAACTTACAATGCCCCAGGAGTCAAAGACTATGTACACAAAGGTGGGATGAAAAAAGATGTACCTTTGCTAGAAGAAGTGGTTATATTAGAAAATGTTGGCCATTTCCTCCAACAAGAAAAGCCTGATGAAATTAACAAACATATTTATGCCTTTTTCCATGGTTTTTCTTCATCTGCTTAAAGTTTAAGTTTAACCCTTTTAAGTTTGATTTTGGGGATATAATGACTTATGGGAGATGCTCCGTTTGTTCCTTTACTTTGCTTATGCAATATCAGACCGCAGTGGCATATGTAAGATTTTATGCAAGTAGTGCCGGCCTATCACAACTCGGCTTGTAACTGTGTCTAGACTATGTGGTTTTAAAAGGTTACTTTTTATTTCAATTTCTTTGGATTATTTTCAAGCGCTATCGGTTTATTCTATGTATACATGTTATTTTTCAAGAATACACATATATAACGTTTGGCATTCCCTTACTGTTCTTTTTAGTGACAAAGTTTTTCATGTTAAACACGTAGAAAATAGGCTTTGCTACAAGTTAGTTGATGAAAGTTTGAATGAATTGACTATTAATGTTAACAAGCTGGGGACATGCACTATGAGTAGAACTCGTTCGAAGAATTAATTTAAAATAGCTGCTCATCTAACCGCTTAAACTAAAAATTATTATTAGATATATAATATATATAATTCATGTATAATATGTATATAATCGTGTATGATTTGTGCATAATTTATGTATACCGGCTATGAAAACTAAATAGTAAACCCGACTGGCTATTTGTGTAAAGATGCCAATTCTTTTTTCCAAGACACAAATATCGTTCAATTGGCAGCCCAGTAACGAATAGCTTTACGCAAGCCCAGAAACGAGGGGCAAGTGTGTAGATAGCCATTCTCAGGGATGCTATTTAGAGATTAGCCAGTATTTATTTTGTCATGAATTTTAAACTAAAAAACCTAACTTCAGAAAAATGTAAGACATTTTTTGTCCTAAAATTTTGAACTGAAAAACTGAAACTCAGGACGCACTAACTAATTCCTAAATAGAAGCCTTTAGAGTGGCTACCTGGTGTCATTTTTCTACCAGAAAATGACTAGTAGTTTCGTAAAAATAATACTGTATAATCATTCTTGAAATAATAGCCAAAACAATGTATATTTTTGTATACTTTTTGTGTGTGTATATATATATATACAAATATATATATATATATATATATATATATATATATATATATATATATATATATATATATATATATATATTACTTTTGCGACTATCAAATATATATCTGTAAATTCCGTAGTTGAATTATGGCAGCCACTTGATGAGTTTCACTATACACACACACACACACACACACACACACACACACACACATATATATATTTTGAGTGAGTGTAACGACCCGACCGGTCATTTTGAGTATTACAATCCTGTTCCCCCATTTACTGCTAAATTTATGCTTTAGAATTGTTAT
This sequence comes from Nicotiana tabacum, assembly GCF_000715075.1. NCBI lineage: Eukaryota > Viridiplantae > Streptophyta > Magnoliopsida > Solanales > Solanaceae > Nicotiana > Nicotiana tabacum. The sequence continues at coordinate 132,884,322 of NC_134094.1, read as the reverse complement.
GTGACGCGCCAGGGTGATTAGTTCGGGTCCGGTGAGGTTTTGGAATGAATTGGAATATTTAGTTCCAAGGTTTAAAGTTTAAGTTGAAATAGTGACCGGATGTCGACTCATGTGTAAACGACCCCATGATAGAGTTTTGATGATTCCAGCAGCTCCGTATGGTGATTTTGGATTTAGGAGCGTGTCCGAAATTTTATTTGGAAGTCCGTAGTTAAATTAGGCTTGAAATGGCTAAAATAGGAATTTAAGTTTGGAAGTTTAACCGGGTTGTTAACTTTTTGATATCGAGGTCGGAATCTAGTTCTGAAATTTTTTATAGATCCGTTAAATTTGAGGTCAATCGGAATTGATTTGATAGGTTTCGGCATCGAATGTAGAAGTTGAAAATTCTTAAATTCCTTAAGCTTGAATTGGGGTAAGATTCGTGAGTTTAGTGTTGTTTGATGTGATTTAAGGTTTCGACTAAATTCGTATGATATTTTAGGACTGGTTGGTGTATTTGGTTGAGGTACCGGGGGCCTCGAGTGAGTTTCAGAAGGTTAAGGAATCGAAATTTGGACTTAAACAACTGCTGGAATTTTTAGTCATCTGGTGCAATCGCACCTGCAGAATTGTTACGACCCAAACTCCCTCCGTATAACGTCGTGACGACACCTAGTCTCTACGACTAGGTAAGCCTAACAAATTAAGAAAAATAACAAAACGAAAGTAAAACTTGGCAACTAATAGCAGTGGATAATTGAGTAACTAGTAACAATGACGCTCGGCATGTACAATAACCAATACTCTATAAATACACAGTCTTCCCAAAATCCGAAACATCGTAAGTCACAAGCTACAGAAGGAAACTAGAATCTCTATACATCAGAGTTTAATAAAAGAAATACAGAAGGTAAATGACATAAAAGAGAATAGAGGGGGACTCCGAGGTCTGCGGACGCGACAAATGTACGTTGAAGTCTCCGTACAACAACAAGCACTCTCAGCTAGTAGCGGGGCTGATAAGAAGTACCTAGATCTTCACACAAAACATGTGCAGAAGAGTAGCATGCGTACACCACAACAACACCCAGTAAGTGCCAAGCCTAACCTCGGTAGAATAGTGACGAGGTCAAGTCAGGCCCACTGGTAAATAATAAATAGGGCAGGAGAATATACAGTATAATAAAAGACTAGAATTTAACCAAAGTAAATACAACAAGGCAACAATACAACACACAAGGGTAAACAACGGGAGATCTCCCGAGATACAGTCTCGTAGTCTCAAAAGTAAATATACAAGGAGAACTTCCGAGGTACCGCCTCGTAGTCTCAAAGGTAAATATGCAGGGAGAACTCTCGAGGAATCGTCTCGTAGTCTCAAAAGTAAATGTGCAGGGAGAACTCCCGAGGAACCGCCTCGTAGTCTCAAAAGTAAATGTGCAGGGAGAACTCCCGAGGAACCGCCTCGTAGTCTCAAAAGTAAATATGCAGGGAGAACTTCCGAGGAACCGCCTCGTAGTCTCAAAAGTAAACACATAGCTCAAACCGATAAATACAACAGTTAATAACAAGATTTCTACAGTTATACTGATAAAGAACAAGGAAAAATAGAAAATCAACTAGGCATGCTTCAGAGAGTTCAAATGAGCAGTTAACGCACGTAGACATGCGATATTAGATTAAACAGGATAACTACACATATTGGAATAACTCAATTACGAATGAAAATAGACTAATACTTATTTAAACGATATAACTCAAATTAAAGGAAAAACAAGTTGCTACTCAGTAAAATAAATCAGGTTTTACAATAAATAGTCTGTGTATGTACTCGTCACCTCACGTACACGGCGCTCACATATCATAACAGTACCAAATCCTAAGGGGATTTCCCCCACACAAGGTTAGACATGTCACTTACCTCGAACCAAGCTCAATCAATCGATAACAATGCTTTTCCACGAATATCCGACTCCGAATGGACCAAATCTAGTCAAAAATAATTACATATAATAAATACAACTGTAATAAACTAATCTAATTAATGAAATCAAGACTTTAACAAAAATTTCGAAATCCGTCCTTAAAAGACGACCTAGGCCCACATCTCGGAATCAGGTAAAAGTCACAAAATACGAACACGCACTTGACCACGAGTTCACCTATACCAAAATTACCAAAATTCGATACCAATTCGCCACTCAATTCCTCAAATCAACTCACCAAATCCCTAACCTCAAACTCCTAATTTCCACCTTAAATACATACTAACTAGGTGGGAAAATAAATGGGGAAGCAATATTATTGATCAAAAATAAGCACAAGGGACTTATCTCAAGAAATCCCTCAAAAATGCCCTCAAAACTCGCCCTAAACTGAGTTTGCAAAGTCCAAAATGACAAAAATCACGAGGCCCTTCGGTTTTAAACACTGCCCAGACTTCTCGCTTTTGTGGTCACATTAGCCGCTTCTGCGGAACTGCTTTTGCGGTACGACCCTTGCATCTGCAGAGGCCACTAAGCCACACAATTTTTTTTGCGATCATAACCCCGCTTCTGCGCAACAAAACACGCTTCTGCGGACCAGCCTCAAACTCCCGCGTCCGCTTCTGCGACCCTCCAAGTGTAGGTGTGAGTTCGCTCCTGTGGAACACCCTCCGTATCTGCACTCCACATCCCCCAGTCCAAACCTTCACATCTGTGCAACCTGGCCCGCACCTGCGATCAAAGCTTCGCAGGTGCGGTTACACCACCAGAGTCCTACTTCAGCCATGCACCAAGTCCCTTTTTCGATCTGTTAGCCATCCAGAATCCACCTGAGGCCCCTAGGACCTCAACCAAACATACCAACAAGTTCTAAAACATCATACAAACTTAGTCGAGCCCTCAAATCACATCAAACAATGCTAAAACATGAATTACCCTCCAATTGAAACTTAATGAACTTTGAAACTTAAAACTTCTATAACCGATGTCGAAACCTACCAAATCATGTCCGATTCATATCAAATTTTACACACAAGACATATTCAACATTACGGACCTACTCCAACTCTCAGAATCATAATCCGTCTCTGATATCAAAAAGTCCAGTTTCGGTCAAAATATCAAAAAATTCGACTTTCACCATTTCAAGCTTAAATCAGCTACAGACCTCAAATTCACAGTCCAGACATCTCCCAAGTCCAAAATCACCCAACGGAGCTAATGGAACCGATAATACTCTATTCCGGAGTCGTCTTCACATAGTTCCAACTACAGTGAAAATCATTAAGACTTAAGCTTACATTTTAGGGACTAAGTGTCTCAATTCACTCCGAAACCACAACAAAACCTCCCGACAAGTCACATAAGCAGAAAAAGATACGGGAAAAATAGTACCAAGTCATCAAATTCCCAACTCCATGGGGGATATTCAGTATACGAGGAGAACAACGTATATCCCGGGATTGCTACCGCATCGCTCTAGACTTCACAGTCACTCAACAGACGAGGGACAGAGAAAGAGAGGCATATCAATCAACAGAGTCGGGGTTGATGCACGATGATAACAAAAACGTCATAAGAGACCCTGATACAGTCGAAGCCGCAGGATCGACCATAGAAGACCTCGATCCCGTCCAATTAGACAACAATGACCACAACAAAAAAGCTTACATCGGCTGCAAGCTTCAGGAACCAGGTAGATTTCTTCAATTCTTAACCTCTAACGCAGACTTGTTTGCTTTTAGCCATGCAGATATGCCAGGTATCCTGACGAAAATTGCCACGCACAAGTTGAACGTCGATCCATTCTATCCCCCAGTGAGGCAGGTTAGGCGTTAGTTTAACTCCGCAATGAATGATGTGGTACGCGAAGAGGTGGACAACGGCTCCATTAGGGAGTCGAAATACCTCCAATGGGTCGCCAACGTGGTCATGGTGAAGAAGGAGAATGATAAATGGAGGATGTGCGTAGACTTTAAAGATTTGAACAAAGCATGCCCCAAAGATTCATTTTCGTTACCCCATATCGACCAACTCATCGACTGAGCATGAACTTCTGAGCTTCTTGGACGCCTACTCGGGACATAATCAAATCCTCATGAAAGAAGAGGATCAGGAGAAAATCACTTTCATCACCCATCAGGGGACATACTGCTACAAGGTCATGCCCTTCGGGTTGAAAAATGCAAGAGCAACTTACCAAAGGTTAGTGACGAGGATGTTCAAACACCAACTCGGCAAAACGATGGAAGTCTATATAGATGACATGTTGGTCAAGTTCTAAAGGAAAGAGGATCACATCGACCATCTAAGAGAAATCTTCGACATACTCAGACAGTATAGAATGAAACTGAATCTCGAAAAATATGCATTCGGCATGGCCTCGGGAAAATTTCTAGGTTTCCTGGTGTCGCAGCGAGAGATCGAGGTCAACCCTGACCAAATTAGAGCCATCAAAAGAATATAAGAACACCTAGCCACCAAAAAAAGGTTCAGAGGTTAATTGGACGTATTGCCGCCCTTTCAAGATTCATTTCGCGATCATCGGATATGTGTCACAGATTCTTCGGCGTACTCAAGAAGGATAACGGCCTCCAATGGACTTCTGAGTGCGTCCAAACCCTGAAGGAACTAAAAATATATTTGTCATCGCCACCATTACTTTTAAAACTAGAGTCGGGGGAACGTCTCCTCGTCTTCCTCGCCGTATCCGAAGTAGCTGTGAGCACAGTCCTGAACTGAGAAAATAAAGGTATGCAGTCTCCCATATATTACATTAGCAAAACAGTAGTCGACGCCGAAACGAGATACACTCACCTCGAAAAACTAGCTCTGGCCTTAGTCGTAGCTTCACGAAAGCTTAGACCATATTTCCAATGCCACCCCATCTCGGTCGTCTCGATGTTCCCCCTGAGAAACATTTTACATAAACACAAGCTATCAAGCAGGTTGGCCAAATAGGCCATCGAGCTTAGCGAGTATGATATCACATATCAGCCGCGGACAACGATAAAGTCACAAGTCCTTACAGACTTCGTCGCCGACTTCAGTGCAAAAATAATGCCCGAAGTCGAAAAAAAAGTCGTCCTCGCTTCTCCCCAAACACAAGACTTCTGGGTACTGTACGCTAATGTCACGTCCAAGTCCAATGCGTCAGGGTACGGACTGAGACTCGTACTCGAAGTCCCAACCGGCGAAGTGATTCGCCAGTCCATAAGGTGCCCGGACATGACTAACAATGAGGTCGAGTATGAGGCCGTAATTGTAGGGTTGAGACTAGCACTCAAATACGGGGCGAAACGGCTAAGACCATGGTAGGTTGAATATTCGGGAGCCAGATATCCCGAAGACTGCTTTCAGGACTCGGTACGGTCATTACGAGTTCCTTGTGATGTCTTTTGGGATGACCAACGCCCCAACAACATTTATGCAGTTAATGAATAGTGTATTTCAGCCCTATCTTGATTCTTTCGTCATTATATTTATTGACGACATTCTGGTGTATTCCCGGAGTCGGGAAGATCATGAACAACACCTGAGGATTGCACTTCATACTTTGAGAGAAAATAATTTATATGCAAAATTTTCTAACTGTGAATTCTGGCTTGATTCAGTGGGATTTTTGTGTCATATAGTTTTGTGCTATGGAATAAAGGTAGATTCAAAGAAGATTGAAGCAATGCAGAGTTGGTCCAGACCGTCCTCAGCTACAGAGATCCGGAGTTTTCTTGGTTTGGCGGGGTATTACCGTCGCTTTGTAGAGGGATTCTCATCTATTACAGCACCTATGACCAGGCTGACCCAGAAGGGTGTTCCGTTCAGGTGGACAGAGGAATGTGAGGAGGGCTTTCAGAATCTCAATACAACTTTGACTACGGTCTTAGTATTGGTATTACCTACAGGTTCAGGGTCTTATACTGTGTATTATAACGCGTCGCGTATTGGTCTCGGCGTAGTGTTGATGCAAGATGGTAGGGTGATTGCCTACGCGTCCAGACAGTTAAAGGTACATGAGAAGAATTATCCGGTCCATGACCTTGAGTTAGCAACTATTGTTCATGCCTTGAAGATTTGGCTGCATTACTTATACGGTGTCATTGTGAGGGCTACACCGATCACCGGAGTCTACAACATTTGTTTAAACAGAAGGATCTTAATTTGCAGAAGCGAAGATGGTTGGAGTTGCTTAAGGATTATGATATCACCATTATCTATCATCCAGGGAAGGCCAATGTAGTGGCCGATGCCTTGAGTCGTAAGGCAGAGAGTTTGGGCAGCTTAGCATATTTACCGGTAGCAGAGAGGCCTTTAGCCTTGGATGTTCAGGCCTTGGCCAACCAGTTTGTTAGACTGGATGTTTCCGAGCTGAGTTTTGGTTTGTGTGGTTTCTCAGTATTCTCTTTATGATTGTATCATGGAACGTCAGTATGATGACCACCATCTGCTTGCCCTTAAGGATACAGTTCAGCACGGTGATGCCAAGGAAGTCACTATTGGAGATGATGATGTATTAAGGATGCAGGGAAGGCTATGTGTGCCTAATGTGGATGAGTTGATTTTCCAGGAGGCTCACAGTTCGCGGTACTCCATTCATCCGAGTGCTGCAAAGATGTATCATGACTTGAGACAACACTATTGGTGGAGGAGGATGAAGAAAGACATAGTGGAGTATGTAGCTTTTAAATTGTCAACAAGTGAAATATGAGCATCAACAACCGAGTGGATTGCTTCAGAAGTTAGAGATTCCAGAATGGAAATAGGAGCGGATCACTATGGGTTTCATTGTTGGACTTCCACGGACTCAGCGTAAGTTTGATGTAGTTTGGGTGATTGTGGATAGACTAACCAAGTCAGCTCATTTCGTTCCTGTGATGACTACCTACTCTTCTGAGCAGTTGGCTCGAATCTATATTCGTGAGATTGTGAGACTTCACGGCGTACCGGTATCTTTCATCTCTGACCGGGGTACGCAATTTACATCACAGTTCTGGAGGGCAGTACAACATTTCACCCTCAGACAAACGGACAATCCGAACGCACTATTCAAACACTTGAGGATATGCTCTGTGCTTGTGTGATAGACTTTGGGGGTTCTTGGGACCAGTTCTTACCACTTGCTGAGTTTGCTTACAACAACAGTTACCAGTCGAGCATTAAGATGGGTCCATATGAGGCCTTGTATTGTAGGCGGTACCGGTCTCTAGTGGGTTAGTTCGAACCGGGAGAGGCTAGACTATTGGGTACAGACTTGGTTCAGGATGCCCTGGAAAAAGTTAAGTTGATTCAGGATCGACTCCGTACAACCCAATCTAGACAGAAGAGTTATGCAGATCGGAAGGTTCGTGATGTTGTATTCATGGTTGGTGAGCGGGTCCTGCTCCAGGTTTTGCCTCTGAAGGGGGTGATGAGGTTTGGGAAGAAGGGAAAGTTGAGACCTAGGTATATTGGGACTTTTGAGATTCTTGAAAAAGTTGGAAGGGTGGCTTACATACTTGCACTACCACCTAGTCTCTCTGCAGTTCATCCGGTATTCCATGTTTCTATGCTTCGGAAATATCATGTCGATCCGTTTCTTGTGTTAGACTTCAGTTCGGTTTAGTTGGACAAGGATCTATCTTATGTTGAGGAACCAGTGGCTATTTTAGATAGGCAGGTTCGAAAGCTGAGGTTAAAGAACATTACTTCCGTGAAGGTTCAGTGGAGGGGTCATCCGATCGAGGAGGCGACTTGGGAGACCGAGCATGATATTCACATTTGTTATCCACACTTATTCACCAGCTCAGGTACTTTTTCTAACTCCGTTAGAGGACGAACGTTTGTTTTAGAGGTGGAGAATGTGATGACCCAAAATGTCACTATTATACTTGAAAAGAAAATATTTATTTGTACGGAACTGTGAAGGAGCTGAGCATCTTATTATTGAGTTATTCTTTGTGTTGCCTCAATTTTATTGTTATGAGATATTATTGGATATGGGTGTCGACTCTGACCTTGGTATAAGATCGTCACTACTTTGAACCTATGGTTAGGTTTGTTACTTATTGAGTATATGGGGTCGGTTGTACTCATACTACACTTCTGCACCTTGCGTGCAGATTTTAGATGTTGATATTGCTGTGCATGGAGGGAGCTAGCATTGAAGATGTACTTGTGATCCAGTCACAACTTCCTCTTGTTCTTGGTAGCTTTAGAATTATTAATCTGTTCATGTATATTTCAAACAGATGATGTATTTTATTGCACACCAGCTTTGTAAATTCAAATCTTAGAAGCTCATGATTTATACTACCAATCCTTTGAGAGTGTATTAGAGTCAGTTAAATATTAATTGAATCGTATTGTTGTTATTTGGCTTACCTAACGGGCGAGTTAGGTGCCATCACGACTAGTCGTATTTTGGGTCGTGACAAGTTGGTATCAGAGCTCTAGGTTCATAGGTTCTACAAGTCATGAACAAGTGTTTAGTAGAGTCTTACGGTTCAGTATGATGACGTCCATACTTATCTTCGAGAGGCTACAAGGCATTTAGGATAATTTCCCATCTTTCTTTCCTTATCATGCGAAATTGATTCAGCTTGAGACATTACTCTTTGAATTCCTTCCACGCATTTGTGTGCGCATGTAAGCGCTCGGTATCAGCTATGCATCGCCGGCTTGTGATTCCATGAACGGGGTTTGAAATGTGTATTCTATATTTTGGTGATGGTCCAGTCTAGAGGACTTGAGGCCAGGATTAGACCGCAACTTAGGCTCGGTAGTTTCAGTTGTGTGAACTTGTACAATTGGACTCATATGATCGGTAGTTGAACGGGTCCAAGCCTGCACTACTATTGAGTAGCGAGGATGGTCGATGCAGTTTTACCCAACAAGGTCGGGATAGAATCCACATGGAGTTAATTAATTTGGAATTAGGTTTATGTCTAAGTCTAGATACGTGTTTTGTTCCTAATTACGCTTCCACACATTTTGGTTTTGATTCTATTTCTAATTCTATTATATTGTATGCAATTATTAAAGCTAAGTACAATATCTTTTTGATATTGGTTTTCAAGTATTTACGAGGACTAGGGTAGTGACTTTTGCCTAGGTGGATATCTAATGCGTAGCAAGTCTCTAGGGCAAGCTTGATTAATTTGGGGTCGTAATATAGCTATCACACCCAAGTACTCACTCTATACCTCTCGATAGTTTGAGTGATTTTTCCCAATTTGGCTTTCTCAAGTCCAAATGGGTATTCATGCAAGTCACGTGATATTAGCTCAAGTCAGGTATTACTATCTCTAGGTTTAACCCTTTAATTGGGGCTATCAATTTCTTGAGTTCACCCCATTTCCTTATTAGCCTAGTTTTCCTAGACTTAGTCCCTCTTTCTCAAGAGGAGACTAGGTCATAAAGGCATGAATCAGTGTTTGAAACCACTAATTCTACAATTCAAGCAAGAACTAGGCTAAATATCACTAACCCATAAATATTCAAGACCTAAAATTCAGTACCCATTAAATACCCACACTAGGGTTGGGTTACAACCCTAGCTATGGGCCTAGCTACTCAAAGAAATAGCATAAATCAAAGATGAAAAGAAGATAAAATTCATAATACTAGATTAAACGATGAAACTCTAGTGTTCCAGTCGTCTCACGTGCTCAGCAATATACACTCTACCCTTAAAATGACAAAAAGTTCTATTTATACAAGGCCGCGTAATTCTGACCGTGGCCACACTCTTGCTTTAGCGGCAGTGTAATTCTGATCGTTGTCCACGTTCTTCACTTCTGGATCTGGGTTGAGCATGGTTTTGCGGACAACGTAATTTCCATTGCGGTCGCGTATGAGACTTCCGCGGCCGCATAATCTTGACACGGACCACACTTGTTGTTTTTGCTTAAAATGTAAGCTCTCTGAACCTCAGCAACCGCAGTCTGCATAATTCCAATCGTGGCCGTGTAGGTACTTTCGCGGCCGCACCTTTTTGATGCGGTCCGCGTTCATGTTTTGGCCCAAAAATCCATCTCTCTGAATCTTCCTTTTGCGGACTTCGAAATAGTGCTCACGGCCATGTTGTAACTTTCACAGTAGCACAATATATGTGCGGTCCGCATTTCACATCTTTTGGCCTAATCTTGGTTTTTGTTCAAGTTTTTACTCCTTTATGAGTTGATTATGACTCCTTTGGCTCATTTTGAACAATCTTTGCCAGCATGCATATTACATTAGTTTTCCGGGAATACCTTCATGCATTTTTGGCCATAAACACAAGTAAAAGAGAGCAAATAATAGGTTAAAATACCTACTTATCAGTAGTGCCCCTATGAGTGGAATTTATGGCTCTATGAATGGTTGGGTGACCATATGATGATTATATTGTGACCACGGGATGTGAAAAACATTTGCCTCGATTTTCTTGAGATGTAAAAAGGACTATTGGGTATTTGACTTCTGTCACGATTTGACGTAAAGTCTCGAGTTATGAATGTGTTGAAGGATATTTCACGTGGTGTAATTGTGGAACAAATTAATTTTTTTTGTCTTGTTGATGAGTTCAAACTCATGAAGGTTAAGTGATTACGTAGGAGTTGTGGCAGTAGAAAGGGTATAGAAAGATGCCAGTTTGAGGCTAAACATGCGGGTTATCACCTACGAAATAAACTACAGAGGTGTGATCTTTATAATATTGTGTGGAGAATCTTCTTTTCTACTAGTAGGGCGGATGTATTGGGATTGGAATTTGAATTGGTCAAGAAAGTTGATTTGAAAGAATTATATTAGAAGAATATTTAGTTGAAAGAATTATATATATTAGAAAGATATTTATTTGAAAGAATTATATTATAAGAATATTTACTTGAAAGAATTATATATATTAGAAAGATATTTATTTGAAAGAATTATATTAGAAGAATATTTACTTGAAAGATTTATATATATTAGAAAGATATTTATTTGAAAGAATTATATTAGAAAGATATTTACTTGAAAGAATTATACTCGAAAGATACTTATGTGAAAGAATTTTGATGGAGGGATATTTATTTAAAGAAAGTATATTCGAAATATATTTATTGAAAAGAATTATATTCTAGAGACTTTTATTGAAAAACTTTATAGGTAAAAGATGTATATTGAAGGGACTTGATTAATTGGTTGTACCTGTGTTTATTATTCGTTTAAGTAATTTTTATGGTGTTCTTGTTGCTTTGCTGTTTAAATCACTAGCTGATTGGTGTTGCTATTACTGCTATTTATTTTCTATTATTTTGTATCTCATATTGCACAGGCTATCAGATTAGTGAGTGTCTTGACTGTACCTCGTCACTACTCCACTAAGGTTAGTCTTGATACTTACTGGGTACCGACCGTGGTGCACTCATACTACACTTCTGCACATTTTTGTGCAGAGCCAGGTATTGGAGATATCGGACTTGGGCAGAGTAAAGCGGAATCGTAAGGATTCAAGGTAGAGCTACTTGGTCGTCGCAGTCCCTTGGAGTCTTTCCATTCTATTGTACTGTTAATTTCTTGTTCGATCAGTACTGTATATTCGATCCTCGAGATAATTCCATGTATTCAGTTAGAGTTCGTGACTCAGTATTACCAGTCTTGGGAGGTTGTTATATTCATATTTGTTCCGCTGTTAGTTTCTATTTTTAAAAAAATGGCTTGAATTGTAATTAAAATCGGCTTACTTAGTCTTAGAGACTAAGTGCCATCACGACGCCTGAGGTGGAATTTTGGGTCGTGACATAAAGGTAGTGTACGCAGACCTTACCCCTACCTAGAAAGTAAAGAGGTTGTTTCTGATAAACCTTCGACTCAAGAAATGATGAAAAGAAAGTAAGAAAAAATAAATATATTCATCAGATAAATAAATATCAAATACAAAAATATAATAGGAGAAAATTGAATGTTTGAGGTACCAAATAGGTTGTGATGCATGAGCTTGAGAAGAATTTAGTTAAATCTCACTACGGTGTTATGGTAGTAATTGAATATGGGTATTGTGAATTATTGATTGTTTTGATCTATGGATTTGAGCCAAGTGGGGGACCTACTATTGACAATTCGATTTCATGGTTATAGGTTAAATTAAGTTTTGGTCTGAGACATACTTGTGGAGCAGTTATGACTGCAGAGGCTGAGATCGAGGATGACTCGAGTAAGGAAATTTTCTGAATACGGGATATAATGCACTTACGAAAATATGAAAAATCATGGAATGATTAAGTTGCTAATTACAAAGAATGTAGTGCGCATGGAATATGAATTCGACCGGTGGTGATAAGACATGGTTACTTCTTTGAGTATTTTTGTGCTAATGGGGCATGTGTCGTTTGGCCCGTTTGGGCGGTGCAATTAACGTTTGAGCAGAGTGGATGACTCTTGAGAAGGTTCTAATGGGCCCGAGATTTATATATAGCAATTGCAAACTTTTTCGGACTAGCGTATGGATAGAATCTGAGATTTGCATTTGATGGTGCCGGGACTGGCGGTAATTCTGTATGACTATGGATTCTACATTCCAGTATAATAAAGGTAAAAGAACAATTTTAAGTTCACATAATGTCTCTTTAGAGTGAGTGTCTCAATGGTGGTACTTATGGGGTGCTTAAGAAGGAATACAATGGCTTATGGGCCTTAGGGTGGTGTGGTTCTATGTTAGGATGTCTTATAATGAGGCCTTACAAGTGTTTCGTGGCAATACTCTAGGATTTGGCGACAAGCGTGGCTTGGTTGAGTTAGAAAGATTCAATTATGATAGATTGGTTATGTGTGAATGTATTTCAAAGTGTTCTTGATGGTTTGAACCAGATATTTTCTACTTGTGTGAGGAACATGTTGTGTATTGTGATTTCCTCCTAGAAGAGAGAAAATGAAAGGTTTCTAACTAACCGGTATGTAATTTGCTGGTGACTCAGAGTTGATAATGAGATTCTAGTGCCTTTCACATGATGGCATAATAGATGTGGTGTGTTGTGTAGGATTAAGACTTACATTTGTAAGGTGGCAGTTCAGTCTTGAATGGAAGGTCACGAATTTTGGACAACATGGTGAGTTTTAGACACTTAGATAAATGTTATTACTACTCGGTAAATCCTGGGAATGGTGCATATTTCAGAAGGCAAATTGTATTTTGACTTACAGATATTTATTGGTATTGCGATACTCACCTGGTTGATAGACTGCTGATATTCAAATTATTGTTATGTGGCACGAAAGAATTATAGAAGTATTCCTAATGGGATGATCGGGCATGAAGGGTGTGTTAGTCAATCAAGTGTTGGAGTTGGGATCGGCTATATCGGTTCATATGTTATGTGGATTTGGGGACTGGGAGTTCTCAGAAGCAAATTGTTTGGGGCCGCGGACTATGAAGGTGTGTCCAAGTTAACTAGATAATAGTACAGGTTATGGTTAAGTCATTGAGGATTTTTTAGAGGGCTATTTATCCATGCTCAGATTGTGTTTGGGCTATAATAAGCCTGGAATCGACTGTTGAGGTTTAAGCTGTGATGTTTATCATATCTGTAACACTGCGTGAGCTATTTGAGCTATGGTTGAGGCTACATAGGAGTTAAAATACCTGAATGAACTTGATAAATGCCTTAGTGATGAAAGATATTTTGATTTGAGCTACGATAGCATACTTTGTACATGCTTACACTTTAGCATGACATTTATACCAGACCGAGAATGTGAGAATCTTATCCTACTCATCATATACCTATATACCTATTTAAATACTCCCATATGATATATTTGGACAGGAGGCCTGGGACTATACCATGCATCGCGTGGAATTTGCAAATTTCTCGATCGTTTATCCGATTTAATTGTCTTTCCTTCCTCTACATGCTATAATATTATTGAGCAGGGTATTTGAGTAATTGAGCACATACACCTACAGTTATTCTTTTCATGAAATTTGAGGAGTTGGTTGGAAATATTGGGGTTGAATGTCAATAAAGTGGTTAGGTTTAATGAGATGAGGTCATTGGACCTAAAATGAGTACTATCGAATTTGATTACGGTATATTTGGGAGAATAACATCGGCAGTGTACAAAGGTTTTGGAACAAGATTTTATGGAAAGTGGGGTTTAATACTAGTAGTTGGTTGGTTTTGAGTAGTTACTATGATCGGGAATGGTGCTGCGAATATGCGAGTTGTATGTTGTGTGATTATATCTGAGGTTATGGTTACAGCTTAATACAACTTGTTCAAATTTATACAGTGTGTAGATATGAAATTCGGGTCTTGAAAAATAAGTTTTTGGATGTTGGAAATTGGATTCCAAAGTTTATGGGCTAAGGCTAAATTAGTAATTTTCAATTATGTGGTGTCGTCAGGCCTATATGGGATAGGGTGATGTGGGATCACCTCGGGTATGCATGCATGATAAGGTGAAATAGTGATTTGAAGGTTCAAATATGTCAAAGAAGAAGCATCACCCCATGATCAAATATATATTGGATAGAAAAGTTTTTGGTCATTTTCTTACTAGAACATCTTAGAATAATTGTTGGAGGTCTCCAAAGGTTTAGTTTGGGTGTTCGGCGTAGAGATTTAGAGTTGAAGAAAGTGAACGTGTTATTCTCAAGATTTTCTCTATGAATATATTGGGTGAATTGTTAAGAAAGATAAAGTATGTGTAGTCACATTAGGCCTTATGAAATCCTGAAGGAAATAGGCCAAACTATGAGTAGGATATTTTCCTATTATTGTCCTCCATGTATTCGATGTTTCATGTGTCTATGTTGAAGAAAGTAGTTGGAGACCCGACACTCATTGTTCCGGTTGAGACTATTGAGGTTAATCAGAAATTGACTTATGAAGAGATTCCAGTTTCTAATATTGATCGGCAAGGCAAGTCCGAAAGTTGAGAAATAAAGAAATTACCTCCGTGAAAGTGTTATGGCAAAACCAGCAGGTTGAACAAGCCACTTGGAAAGACGAGGAAGAAATGAAGAAGAAGTACCCTCATTTGTTTGAATAGTCATGTATTTATAAAGTTGTGTTCTACGAAAATGCTAAGAGATACCTTCTATGAATTATGTATCAACTGTATAGCTGATGTTAAAGGTGTTCCTTTTTGGTAGTATACAGCTCGTGATGCCACGGTTAACATTATTTAAATGTTATGTTGCGTCGTTGGTTCGTGTATATGTTGTTACGATGGGTTTTGGTGATTACCTAGCAGGTGGTTAGGCCCAATTGCAAAGGATACTCTGTCAAAATTTCTGAAATATTTGGGAGTTAGTCAAATTTTGGGGCCTTAAGGAAGTTGAAATGTTGGAAGAATATCTAAGATCTATATGAAGACAAGAACGATTAAAGATGATGGTTAAGGTGAAAGGAGGATAATACTATGCCTAATAATGACGTGTAAAACATTCGAGGACAAATGTTCTTAAGTGGGGGAGAATATAACACCCCGAAAAATTTGGAAGTGTTTTAAGATCATTAAGAAGATTGACGAGTGCTAATTATATTAATTCGGGTATGAACAAGATTGATAATTTGACATGATAATATATGTATGAGGTGCATTAAGAATGGTTTATGGTCTAAGAAGAGCCCTAAGGCTAAGTCAAGTTAAATATTATATGATGCGATAAAGTTTCAAGTGAGTTCGCACAACCCTTTGAGTTATATGGTGTATAAGCTATCAAATTAAAACCCTTTGAGTCTAGTTTCCAACACATCAAACCGGTCATCATTAGGATATGTATATAGAAAGTTATGGCCATTGTACTAGATTTGTATCATATGCATGCCCAGATGCATGGTCGCGCATATTTGAGAGTTTCTGCCTCAGGTGCGCGGCTAGATGTGCATCCACTTGCCCAGGTGCGCGGCCGCACACGTAGGAACCTATTAGATACCCCCCCTCCCCCAGGCCGGGTAGAGAGAGAGAACTAAGTCATTTCTTTGAGCTAGGGCTTGTATATCAATGGGAATTCGTCCAACACCTCCCTCCCATGAACCAAGGTAATGTTTTTGGAGTAATTTTGAGTTGATTACTACTCCTAAACACTTCTATTAACAAGGATTAATCTTGAAGATCCATAAATTTCTATTTAAATCCCCAAATTGGTCAACAACACTACAAGTTGGGATTCACAAGAGTTTCACTATAAGAGGTATGTCTACCATCTCTAACTAATCTATGGTGATTATTTATGTATGAAATATGTGTTAAAACCTATGGTATGGTGATTGGAAGCCATAAGTTCCCAATTTAAATGAATACCCATTGTAGAAATTAAAAAGTGATTAATTGATGGAATTTTGTGTAACGACCTGGCTGGTCGTTTTGAGTATTATAATCCCGTTTCCCCATTTACTGGTCAAATTATGCTTTAAAATCATTTTATGACTTACCGGGTTAGTTGGTTCGGGACCGGAAGGAATTCGGAGTAAAACGAGACACTTAGTCTCATAATTAAAAATTTAAGTTGAAAAGGTTGATCGGATATTGACTTATGTGTAAACGACCTCGGAATTTAATTCCGCTAATTCCAATAGCTCTGTATGCTAATTTGGACATAGGAGCGTGGCCGGAAAATTATTTGGAGGTTGGTAGAGGAATTAGGCTTGAAATGGCGAAAGTTGAATTTTTTGGGAAGTTTGATCGGGGGTTGACTTTTTGATATCGGGGTCTGAATCTGATTCTGAAAATTGGAATACGTCCGTTATGTCATTTATGAATTGTGTACAAAATTTGAGGTCAATCGGACGTGATTTGATAGGTTCCGGCGTCGTTTGTATAAATTGAAAGTTTCAAACTTCATTAGGCTTGAATATATGTGTGATTCGTGTTTTTAGCATTATTGGATGTGATTTGAAGACTCGACAAAGTTTGTATGATGTTTTAGGACTTGTTGGTATATTTGGCTGAGGTCCTAGGGACCTCGGATGAGTTTCAGATGGTTAACAGATCAAAATTTGGACTTAAACAACTACTGGAATTTTCTGATGTCTGTATCTTGTTTCCTTATACGCGATCATATGAATGTGTCTGCGATTGCGTAGGCTTAGTTGGATAGTGGAGGTTTTGTTCTATGCGATTGTGTGGGGATATCCGCGATCGCGTAGCTATGGGATTTTGTGATTCGCGAGCGCGTGGCTAAGGTTGTATTCGCGTAGAGTAAGCGGAGCAGAAGTGGAGGTCACGTGTTTTCTCTATGCGATCGCGTAGAGCTGGGAACTCTGTGCTTTGCGATCACATAAGGGAATCCGCGATCACGTAGAGTTAATTTGGGCAGTGGAAAAGTTGTGCTTCGCGATCGCGTTTGTTTGTCCGCGATCGCGTAGAGCAAATGACTGGGCATAGAGTTTAAGTTCCTATTTTTTATTTTTGACGGATTGGAGCTCGGGAAGAGGCAAATTTTGGGAGATTTTCAAGGAAAACAACGGGGTAAGTGTTCTTAACTCAATATTGGTTAAATTACCCGAATCCATGGTTGTTTTTAACATTTAATGGGTGAATCAATTTGGAAAATTTAGAAAATTTTCTTGGTTTAAATTGAAGATTTGAGGGTCGAGTTGAGGTCGGATTTTGGTAAACATGATATGGTTAGACTCGTAGGGTTTCGAGACGTGGGCCCCATGGGCGATTTTTGAGCTAAATTTCTGATTTCTATGGAAATTAGTATTTTCTTTTGGAATTAATTCCAATAAATATTATTGATTGAATCGAATTATTTATGGCTAGATTCGAGGCGCTTGGAGGCCAATTCACGAGGCAAAGGCTTAGCTGAATAAGAATTTCATGGTTTGAGGTAAGTAACAATTTTAAATCTAGTCTTGAGGATATGAAACCCCGAATTTTATGTCATGTGATTATTTTGGAGGTGACGTACATGCTAGGTGACGGGTGTGTAGGCGTGCACTGAGGGGATTATGACTTGGTCCGTCCCGTGAAACTGTAAAGTTGACAAACTTGTTGTTAGTTATATGCTCACTATGTGTTGAAGAAATTTGACTTTAAATCATGCTTAGGCTATGTGATAGTACTGTTGGGACTTGTAGAGGTCGAGTACTTGTTGAATTATTTGCTAATTGTTGTCTTGTACTCAGTCATGATTTTACTTACGTATCATACCTTAGTCTTTCTTGATTTGTTTATTGATATACTATGTTATTTTTGTTTGGGTTGATCTTTGTGATTTTCGAGAGCCCGAGAGACTAGAGAGGTTGATGACTGAGAGAGGTCGGGGGTTTGTCGGTGAGGTATGGATATTATAGCACGTGAGTTTTCCGTGCATCACGTGAGTTGTCCGTGCGGGATATTATAACACGTGAGTTATCCGTGCGGGATATTATAACACGTGAGTTGTCCGTGCGGATTATAGCGCTCGGGATGTAGGAGCCCCTCCGGAGTCTGTACACCCCTAGTGAGTGCGAGTACCCATTGAGTGTGAGTGCTGAAGGCTGAGAGCCGAGTGGTTGGGTTGTTGTTACGAGTTGAGTGATTGTTACTTTGAGAGGCTGTACTTGCTTTTCATTTGTTGTTGCACTTAGTTGCTATCTGTCATTGTTGTGAAATATTTTGAAAGATTTTATATCCGGAATACATGAACTTGAACTGTATAAAAATGATTTGACTTAAAATGTTGGATTTGAAAGCATGTTTATTCTTTGCTGGAATTACTGAAAGTGAACTATAATTGTGTAGCTCGTCACTATCTTTAGTTCTTTATTTATTATTGTTACTTACTGAGTTGGTTGTACTCATACTACACCCTGCACTTCGTGTGCATATTCAAGTGTTCCCGACCGTAGAGGGTGTTGATTTCTTTAGCACAGTTGATTTTTTGGAGATTTAGAGGTAGCTGCCATGTTTCGCAGACCTTGCCTGTCCTTCCCTATCTCCTTATTTACTGTATTTGGTCTCAGACTATTATATACCGTATTTTACAGACTTGTATTCATATTAGATGTTTATGTACTCAGTGATACCGAATTTTAGGAGTGTTTATATATGTATTTGTGAATTTTATTTCGCTGAATTTAATCATTAGGTTTTTGAACTTAAAAGATATGGGAGTTTATTGAGATTGTCAGCTTGCCTAGTATTGAGATAGGCGCCATCACGACGAGTAAGATTTTGGGTCGTGACAAGTTGGTATCAGAGCCTAGGTTACATAGGTCTCACGAGTCATGAGCAGGTTTTGTAGAGTCTTGCAGATCGGTACGGAGATGCCTGTACTTATTTGCGAGAGGCTGCGGAACCCTTACGAAAATTTCACTTTCTTGTATTCTATCATGCAAATTTGCTGATTCCAAAAACTAAATTTCTGTTATTCTATTCTCTCACAGATTGTGAGGACATGTACTACCGGATCGGACGGCCAGCCACCAGTGCCACCAGCTAGGGTCACGAGAGGTCGGGGCCGTGGTAGAGGCCGGGGCCGAGGTAGAAGTTGAGGTATAACTTGTGCAGCAGTTGGAGCAGCACCTGTAGTACCCCCAGTTGCTCCAGCTCAGGAGCAGATTCCCGATACAGTTGAGCCGGCGGGACCAGCTCAGGCACTAGCTACACCTATTGTGATTCCAGGCCTTCAGAAGGCTTTGGCCTATATATTGACAATTTGTACCAGTCATTCTCAGGTAGTTTTTGGCTCAGGCCGCACCTTCCACTTCTCAAGCTGGTGGAGGTACTCATACCCCTATTGCCCGTACTCCAGACCAGGTAGTACAGGGACTTCAGATATTGGGGGCACTACCAGCCCAGCCAGCTGCAGCTGCTCAGGCCCCGGTAGTTCCTGTTATGGCTGACGATGAGCAGAGAAGACTTGAGAGATTTGAGAGGCTTCGACCTCCTCCATTCATCGGTACTGAGTCAGAGGATGCTTAGGGTTTTCTGGATAGGTGTCAACGGATGTTTCAGACAGCAGGTATTCTGGAGACCAGTGAGGTCTCGTTCACTACTTTTCAGTTTTTTAGGGATGCCTTCAGATGGTGGGAGGCTTACGAGAGGCATAGTTCTGTCGGTGCAGCACCCCGTAGTTCTCCGGTCTATTCCTGGAGAAATTTGTGCCTCAGTCCCGCAGAGAGGAGCTGCACAGGCAGTTCGAGAAGCTTCGTCAGGGTGATATGTCTGTGACGCAGTATGAGATGAGATTTTCAGAGTTGGCCTGTCATGCTATCTGGTTGATTCCCACATACAGAGAAAGGATCAGGAGGTTCATAAATGGCCTCACTTTTCAACTATGATTACTCATGACTAGAGAGAGAGTGTCTGGTGCCACTTTCGACGAGGTGGTCGACATTACTCATCAAATTGAGATGGTTTGTAGTCATGAGCGGGTTGAGAGAGAGTCTAAGAGGCCTCGTGGTTCAGGTGATTTCAGCGATGTTCCTTCAGGGGGTCAGTTTAACCGCGGTAGGGGTCATTCTTTCAGACACGATCAGGCGACTCGTCCAGCTCATCGCGGTGCATCAGCTAGACATGGTTATTACAGTGCTCACTCAGGCCAGTCTTCATTCAATGCACTACCAGCGCAGAGTTCTCATCATGCCTCGTCCGTTATCAGGAGCAGCAGTTCCGTCAGAGGAGGGGTTGTTTCGAGTGCGGAGAACTGGGTCATTTCAAGAGAGATTGTCCTAGGCTAATGAGTGGGGATATACATCAGAGTTCTCGACCAACGGCATCAGCACCAGCAGTTACACCACCCGCCCATCCAGCTCAGGGTGGGGGTCAAGCATCTAGGGGTCACCTAAGAGGGGGAGGTTGGTCAGGTGGCGGTCGGGCCAGATTCTATGCTTTTCCTGCAAGGCCAGATGTTGTTGCTTCATATGCAGTGATCACATGTATTGTTTCAGTGTGCCACAGGGAAGATTTTATATTATTTGACCCTGGATCCACTTATTTATATATATCATCGTATTCTGCTCATTATCTGGACATGCCCTGTGAGTCCTTAGTTTCACATGTTTGTGTGTCTACACCGGTGGGCGATATTATTACTATGAACCGTGTGTATCAGTCGTGTGTGGTAACTATTGGGGAATTGGAGACTAGATTTGATCTCTTATTACTTGGTATAGTTGATTTTGATGTAATCCTGGGTATGGATTGGTTGTCTCCATGTCATGCTATTCTGGACTGTCACGTAAAAAACGTGACATTGACGATGCCAGGGTTGCCAAAGGTTGAATGGAGAGGTTCTCAAGATTTTGTTCCTAGCAGGGTAATTTCTTATTTGAAGGCCCAGTGTATGTTTGGAAAAGGGATGTTTGTCATATTTGGCCTTTGTGAGAGATGTTGATGCATATACTCCTATTATTGATTCAGTACCGGTTGTGCGAGACTTTTCGGATGTATTTCCTATAGACCTATCGGGTATGCCACCCGACAGGGATATTGATTTTGGTATTGACTTGGTGCAGGGCACTCAACCCATTTCTATTCCTCTGTATCGTATGGCACCAGCTGAGTTAAAAGAATTGAAAGAGAAACTTGAGGAACTCCTTGAGAAGGGGTTTATTAGGCCTAGTGTGTCACCTTGGGGTGCACCGGTTCTGTTTATGAAAAAGAAAGATGGTACTATGCAGATGTGCATCGATTATAGTCAGTTGAACAAAGTTACAATCAAGAATAAATATCCCTTGCTGCGTATTGATAACTTATTTGACCAGCTTCAGGGAGCGAGGGTGTTCTCCAAAATTGATTTGAGATCTGGGTATCACTAGTTGAAAAATCGGGATTCGGATATTCTAAAGATGGCATTCAGGATTCGTTATGGTCACTATGAATTTCTTGTGATGTCATTTGGGCTAACAAATGCCCCAGCAGCATTCATGCACTTGATGAATAGTGTATTCCAAACATATCTTGACTCATTTTTTGTAGTATTTATTGATGATATCCCGGTGTACTCACGTAGCCAGGAGAAGCATGCACGACACTTGAGTATTGTACTACAGAGGCTGAATGAGAAGAAACTTTATGCCAAATTCTCTAAGTGTGAGTTCTGGTTTAGTTCGGTAGCATTCTTGAGACACTTAGTGTCCAGTGAAGGGATTAAGGTGGATCTAAAGAAAATAGAGGCAGTTCAGAGTTGGCCCAGGCCATCTTCAGTTACTGAGATTCGGAGTTTTCTCGACTTAGCCGGTTATTATCGTCGCTTCGTGGAGGGTTTCTCGTTTATTGCATCACCTATGACTAAATTGACCTAGAAAGGTGCTACGTTCAGGTGGTCGGATGAATGTGAAGAGAGCGTTCAAAATCTCAAGACAACTTTGACTACAGCTCCAGTGTTACGACCCCAAATTCCCTCTGTAGGATGTCGTGATGGAACCAAGTCTCTAAGACTAGGTAAGCCTATCAATGTGGAATAATAATAGAAATATAAAATACATAAATCTGCAATTCAAATAATTACAACTCCTAAAACGCAGTAGAAATAAGTCACAAGCTTCTAAGAATTTATTCTCTATGTCTCTATACATCAGAGTCTAAAGCAAATAAGGAAGACAACATAGTAAGATATAAGGGGACTCCGGAGTCGACAGACGCTGGCAGATATACCTTGAAGTCTCCTCGTACAACTAGTTTACTGATGCCTGGTCTGATAAAATATACCTGGATCTGCACAAAAAGATATGCAGAAGCGTAGTATGAGTACACCACAACGGTACCCAGTAAGTGCCAAGCCTAACCTCGGTAGAGTAGTGATGAGGTCAGGTCAAACCCTACTGGAAAATAAATAATGGTATGGTAAAAATGTTTAACAATATAATAAGATAATATGACAATGGAAATGAATCAACTAGTATGTCACCCTTTAATTACACCAAATAATGGCAATTAATACCTCGTGGAAACAAAACAGAATTCTTTTCAACTTCAAGGAAATCCCAACAATAATCAAAGGCAACCGCGACCATAACTTAATATCAACAAGGGCACTACCGAGGTACCACCTCGTAGTCCCAAATCATAATTAAATTCACAATATCTCATTTCTTTATATCACCGCGGGAGCCTTCACATTTAATTTTAAAGAAAAATAATTTTTTTCGAAATAGCATCCCGCGTTTTAGCCACCCTTATCACACCGCATGACTTTTAGTAGTTTCTTCTACTAGCCACGCGTATCAAGCCACCCTTATCTCACCGCATGCATTTCAATACCCAGACCGTATACCACTGCATGAGTATCAATATCACAATATATCACAATTTGTACCTCAAGTGCCCAATATTTCAATTTGCCAAAATAAATCAATAACAATATTTTTCCATGATAAAGAGCTCACGGCTCATGCCAAAATAATCCAACAATAATATTTTTCTATAATAAAGAGCTCACGGCTCATGCCAAAATAATCCAATAATAATAGTTTTCCACAATAAAGAGCTTACGACTCCATCATAATGAGCACGAAAATCTCACAAAATATTCGGGAATAAATAACTCAACAAAATAATATTTCAAAATTTTAACACGTTGCTTCAATACAAAATTTAAAATGTCAAATAATTCATATTACTAATATTTAATTTAAAGAAAATCACCCTTCAAATAATGCACAGAATAAAAGAAACCAAGTTTCAGCTAAACATGTAAAAATAATTAGCAGGAGAAAGTCAAGCAATTTAAAGTATATAAATCAGATCAATGATTAAGAATATAACAAAATAAAATAATTTAATTAATGCGCAACAGTCATCTACATAATAAAAAAACATGATCTTTCACATTTAGCCCGTGTACACACTCGTCACCTCGTGTACACGACTTTGAACAACCTACAATTATCACATAAATGCCAATCCTAGGGGAAATTGCCCTCACACAAGGTTAGACAAGTCACTTACCTCGACTTGCTCCAATTTAATCTACTAGTAGGTCTTTTCCTCGATTATCCAACTCTGAATGGCTCGAATCTAGCCAAAACAATTCGATATAGTCAACAAAAATTATAGGAATTAATTTCATAAGAAAATACTACATTTTTCAATAATATTCGAAATTAGCTCAAATTTTGCATGTGGGGACCACGTCTCGAAATCCGGCAAAACTCACAAAATCCGACAATCCATTCAATTACGAGTTCAACCATACCAGTTTAACTCAAATCCAACTCTGAATCGACACCGAAATCTCAAAAATTCGTTTCTATGAGATTTCTAAAATTTTCCCAAATTTTCATCTCAATTCATTAATTAAATGGTGAAACAATGATATATATGTATTTGACCAAATCCAAGTTAGAATCACTTACCCAAATATTATCCCTTGAAAATCTGTCAAAAATCGCTTCTGCTCAAGCTCAAATTCGTCAAAAATGGCAAATGGGACGAAATCCGCAGTTTTATAAAACTGCCGAGGTAGCCATCGATCGTGGGCATCGATCATGTCTTCGATCTTTACGGCCCTCGATCCTGGACTCGGTCACGGCCCTCGATCCTGGCCTCGTTCATTGTCCTCGATCCTAGGCCTTCGATCACTGGCCTGGGTCATATCCCTCGATCCCGGGCCTCGAGCCTGCCTTCGATCATGGCCCTCAAGCCTTGCCTTAGATCATAGCCCTCGAGCCTGCCTTCGATCATGGCCCTCGAGCCTTGCCTTCGATCATGGCCCTCGAGCCTACCTTCGATCATGGCCCTCGAGCCTGGCCTTCAATCATGTCCCTCGAGCCTGCCTTCGATCATGGCCCTCGAGCCTGGCCTTTGATCCTCGGCTCGATTTCTGGCCTTCGATTTTTGGGCTCGACTTATGGGCTCGATTTTTCTGCATTTCTAGCAGAAATATTGCAGCAACTTTTGCAGTAGTTGTTTAGGTCCAACTTATGATTCGTTAATTATCCAAAACTCACCTGAGGCCTTCGGGACCCCAACCAAATACACCAACAAGTCCTAAAACATCATACGGACTTAGTCGAAGCTTCAAATCACATCAAATAACG
The DNA here is from genome assembly GCF_000715075.1 of Nicotiana tabacum. Classification (NCBI taxonomy): domain Eukaryota; kingdom Viridiplantae; phylum Streptophyta; class Magnoliopsida; order Solanales; family Solanaceae; genus Nicotiana; species Nicotiana tabacum. The sequence goes on along the minus strand of NC_134094.1, from coordinate 132,859,439 downwards.
CTAAAATCCCAATCACACCCCAATTCAAGCTTAATAAAACTTTAGAATTTCCAACTTCTACATTCGATGACGAAACTTATCAAATCAAGTCTGATAGATCATTGGTTCCTCAACATAAGATAGATCATTGTCCAACTGAACTGAACTGAAGTCTAACATATGAGACGGATCGCCGTGATACTTCCGGAGCATAGAAGCATGAAATACCGGATAAACTGCAGAGAGACTAGGTGGTAGTGCAAGTATGAAAGCCACCTCTCCAACTCTCTCAACAATCTCAAAAGGCCCAATATACCTAGGGCTAAACTTGCCCTTTTTCCCAAACCTCATCACACCCTTCATAGGCAAAACCCGGAGCAAGACCCGCTCACCAACCATGAATGCAACATCGCGAACCTTCTAATCTGCATAACTCTTATGTCTAGATTGGGCAGTACAAAGTCGATCCTGAATAAATTTAACCTTTTCCAAGGCATCCGAAACCAAGTCTGTACCCAATAGTCTAGCTTCGCCCGGTTCAAACCAACCTACTGGAGACCGGCACCGCCTACCATACAAGGCCTCATACGGATCCATCTGAATACTCGACTGGTAGCTGTTGTTGTAAGCAAACTACGCAACTGGAAAAAACTGATCCCAAGCACTCCCAAAATCTATCACACACGCACGAAGCATATCCTCAAATATCTGAATAGTGCATTCGGATTGCCCGTATGTCTGAGGGTGAAATGTTGCACTCAACTCCACGCGAGTACCCAACTCTCGTTGTACAATCCTCTAAAACCGTGAGGTAAACTGTGTACCCCGGTCAGAGATGATAGATACCGGTACGGCATGAAGTATGACAATCTCGCAAATATAGACTTAAGTCAACTGCTCGGAAGAATAGGTAGTCATCACAGGAATGAAATGAGTTGACTTGGTCAACCTATCCACAATCACCCAAACTGCATCAAACTTCTGCTGAGTCCGTGGAAGCCCAACAACGAAATCCATAGTGATCCGCTCCCATTTACACTCCGAACTTTCTAACTTCTGAAGCAATCCACCTGGCCGCTGATGCTCATATTTTACCTGCTGACAATTGAGACACCGAGATGCATACTCCACTATGTTTTTCTTCATACGCCTCCACCAATAGTGTTGTCTCAGGTCCTGATACATCTTTGTAGCACCTGGATGAATGGAGTACCTCAAACTGTGAGTCTCTTGGAGAATCAACTCACGCAAACCATCTACATTAGGCACACATAGCCTGCCATGCATCCGTAATACACCATCATCTCCAATAGTTACTTCTTTGGCATCACCATGCCGAACTGTGTTCTTAAGGACAATCAGATGGGGGTCATCATACTGACGCTCCCTGATACGATCATAAAGAGAAGACTGAGAAACCATACAAGACAAAACTCGGCTCGGCTCAGAAATATACAACCTGACAAACTGGTTGGCTAAGGCCTGAACATCCAAGGCTAAAGGCCTCTCTACTACCAGTAAATATGCTAAGCTGACCAAACTCTCCGCCTTATGACTCAAGGCATCGGCCACTACATTGGCCTTCCCAGGATGATAGAGAATGGTGATATCATAATCCTTAAGCAACTCCAACCATCTCTATTACCGCAAATTAAGATCCTTCTGTTTAAACAGATATTGTAAACTCTGGTGATCGGTGAAGACCTCACAATGGACACCGTACAAATAATGCCACCAAATCTTCAAGGCATGAACAATAGATGTTAACTCAAGGTCGTGGACCGGATAATTCTTCTCATGTACCTTTAACTGTCTGGACGCGTAGGCAATCACCCTACCATCTTGCATCAACACTGCGCTGAGACCAATACGTGATACATCACAATACACAGTATAAGACCCTGAACCTGTAGGTAATACCAACACTGGGGTTGTAGTCAAAGTTTTCTAAGCTTTTGGTAGCTCTCCTCACATTCCTTTGTCCACTTGAATGGAGCACCCTTCTGGGTCAGTCTGGTCATAGGTGCAGTAATACAAGAGAAACCCTCTGCAAATTGGCGGCCTGCCAAACCAAGGAAACTCCGGATTTCCGTAGCTGAGGATGGTCTGGACTAACTCTGCACTGCCTCAATCTTCTTTGGATCTACCTTGATCCCCTCGCTCGAAATTATATGACCCAAAAATCCCACTGAATCAAGCCAAAATTTGCACTTTGAAAATTTGCATATAACTTCTTTTCTCTCAAAGTCTGAAGCACAGTTCTCAAGTGTTGCTCATGATCCTCCTGACTCCGGGAATACACCAGAATGTTGTTAATAAATACAATGACGAAGGAGTCAAGATAGGCCTAAAATACACTGTTCATTAAGTGCATAAATATTGTTAGGGCGTTGGTTTAGCCCAAATGACATTACAAGGAACTCATAATGACCATACCGAGTCCTAAAAGAAGTCTTTGGGATATCTGGTTCCCAAATCTTCAACTGATGATAGCCTGAACACAAGTCAATTTTAGAGAATACCCTGGCACCCTGAAGCTGATCAAATAGGTCATCAATACGAGGCAATGGATACTTGTTCTTCACTGTGACTTTGTTCAACTGGCGGTAATCAATACACATCCGCATAGAACCATACTTCTTCTTCACAAATAAGACATAAGCACCCCAATGTTACACGCTGGGTCGAATGAAGCCCTTATCAAGCTATTCCTGTAACTGCTCCTTCAACTCCTTCAATTCGGGATGAGTCATACGATATGGAGGAATAGAGATGGGTTGAGTGCCCGACAACAAATCAATGCCAAAATCAATATATCTGTCGGGCGGCATGCCCGGAAAATCAGTTGGAAACACATTAGTAAAGTCCCTCACTACTGGAACTGACTCAACTATAGGGGTATCAATACTGACATCTCTTAAATAAGCTAGATACGCGTCACACCCCTTCTCAACCATTCGTTGAGCTCTAAGAAATGAAATAACTCTGCTGGGAGTATACTCTAAGGTACCTCTCAACTCTAACCGCGGTAATCCTAGCATAGCCAACGTCACGGTTTTGGCGTGACAATCAAGAATAGCATAATGGGGGTGACAATCAGTCTATGCCCAAAGTAACATCAAAATCTATCATGTTGAGCAATAATAAGTCGGCTCTAGTCTCAAAACCACTAAGAGCAATCAAATACGACTGATACACATGGTCCACAACAAGAGAATCTCCCACAAGAGTAGACACATAAACATGGGAACTCAAAGAATCCTGCGATACGCCCAAATACGGGGTAAAATAAGAGGACATGCATGAATATGTAGAACCTGGTTCAAATAATACTGACGCATCTCTATGACAGACTGGAATAATACCTGTAATGACAGAATCAGAAGCAACTGCCTCTGTATGAGTAGGAAGGGCATAATATCTGGCTTGGTCTCCCCCTCTAGGGCAACCTCTACCTGTCCGACCTCCACATCTATCTGGTTGTGCAGGTGGAGCGAAAACTAGTGCAATAATCATGGTCTGAGAAGCCTGAGGGCCTTGTGGAATAGGTGGGGCCTAAGAAATCTATGGAGGTGCACCCCTCCTAAGTCTGGGGCAATCCCTCATGATATGACGGGTGTTACCACACACAAAACAAGCCCTCGGAGGATGTGGATACTGGGATTGGCTCGGGCCTGATCGATTAAATTGCCCGCTGAAGGCACCCCGTATAAGAGGTACATAAGACACTGGCGGTGCATAATATGGAATCTGAGGTCTGGGAGTAGCCGAAATACCACTGGAAGCTGGAAGTGCTGAATGAATAGGACGGCTCACATAATCTCTACCATGACAGGTTGCAGCTAGGGCACTAGAATTATTATATGTGCCAGAATCTCTGGGTCTCTTAGCTTCCCTCTCTTCCCTCTCCTGGATCCGTATACCTTCCAATCTCCTAGCAATTGACACCAACTGTTGGTATGTGATGTCCATCTCTAGATCTTTGTCCATACTAAATCTGATACTAGGGTGGAGACCCTCAATAAATCTGTGAACCCGCTCTCGAACAATAGCAACTAAGGCTGGTGCATGCCTAGCCAAATCACTAAATCAGACTGCATATTCCGACACGGTCATAGAACCCTAGCACAGCAACTCAAACTCTGCGTGCCATGCATCTCTAAGACATTGAGGAACATATTCCTTTAAGAATATATCTAAAAATTGAGTCCAAGTAAGTGAAGATGCTTCAGCAGGACTATCCAACTCATATGCCAGCCACCACTGGTAGGCTGCTCCTCTAAACTAGAATGTCGTGAAGAAACCCCACTTGAATCCACAATACCCATAGTATGAAGGATACGGTGCCATTCCTCCAGAAAACCTTGAGCATCTTCTGAAGCTAAACCGCTGAAAATGGGAGGGTGGTACTTCTTGTACCTCTCGAGCCTGATCTTATCTTCCTCTGAAACTATTGTCCTAATCTCAGGCCGAACTGGGATAACTGGCTGCACTGGTATAACCTCTGGGGCATGGTCAACTTGGGCCCGTGGCTCTGGAGTACGGGCGGCAAGAGTCTGTGCTCCTCCCCGGCCTGAGATGTGGAAGGAGCAAGTGGAATTAACCCTGCCTGAGCTAGAGTGCCAAACATGCTAAATAACTGGGCAAGAGTCTCCTGAAGCGCAGGAGTGGTAATAGGCGTCTCAGGTGCCTATACTCCAACTGGAGCTACTAGTGGTTCCTCTACAGTAGCTCGTGTGGGTGCTCTGGTTGTACCACGTGGTCTTCCTCGGCCTTTGGCACGATCTCTGCCCCGGCCCCGGCCTCTTGCGGCTCCAACAGGGGGAACATGTATCTGATCATCGAATCCAGTTGTGCGTATCCTCACCATCTGTGAGCGAATAGAAATACAATGGTTTAGAATTTTGAAGTCAACAGTGCACATGATAAAGAATCAAAGAAGTGAATATTTTTCTAACAGTTCCATAACCTCCCGAAGATAAGTATAGACATCTCCGTACCGATCCACAAGACTATACTAAACATGCTTGTGACTCATAACACCTATGAACCTAGAGCACTCTGATACCAACTTGTCACAACCCCAAATTCCCTCTGTATGATGTCGTGATGGAACCCAGTCTCTAAGACTAGGTAAGCCTATCAATGCGGAATAATAATATAAATATGAAATAAATAAATATGCAATTCAAATAATTACAACTCCCAAAACCCGGTAGAAATAAGTCACAAGTTTCTAAGAATCTATTCTCTATGTCTCTATACATCAGAGTCTAAAGCAAATAAGGAAAACAACATAGTAAGATAGAAGGGGATTACGGAGTCTGCGGACGCTGGCAGATATACCTCGAAGTCTCCTCGTACAGCTAGTTTACTGATGTCTGCTCTAATAAGATGCACCTGTATCTGCACAAAAAGATATGCAGAAGCGTAGTATGAGTACACCACAGCGGTACCTAGTAAGTGCCAAGCCTAACCTCGGTAGAGTAGTGACGAGGTCAGGTCAAGCCCTACTGAAAAATAAATAATGGCATGGTTAAAATGTTTAACAATATAATAAGATAATATGACAATGGAAATGAATCAACTAGTATGTCACCCTTTAATTACACCAAATAATGGCAATTAATACTTCGTGAAAACAAAACAGAATTCTTTTCAACTTCAAGAAAATCCCAACAATAATCAAAGGCAACTGCGGCCATAACTCAATATCAACAAGGGCACTACCGAGGTACCGCCTCGTAGTCCCAAATCATAATTAAATTCATATAACATTTTCTTATATCACCGCAAGAGCCTTCACATTTAATTTTAAAGAAAATTATTTTTCCCGAAATAGCATCTCGCGTTTTAGCCACCCTTATCACAACACATGACTTCTAGTAGTTTTCCCTACTAGCCACGCGTATCAAGACACCCTTATCTCACCGCATGTGTTTCAATACCCAGAACTTATACCACCGCATGCGTATCAATATCACAATATATCACAATTTGTACCTCAAGTGCCAAATATTTCAATTTGCCAAAATAAATCAACAACAATATTTTTCCATAATAAAGAGCTCACGGCTCATGCCAAAATAATCCAACAATAATATTTTTCCACAATAAAGAGCTCACGGCTCCATCACAATGATCACGAAAATCTCACAAAATATTCGGGAATAAATAACTCAACAAAATAATATTTTAAAATTTTAATACGTTGCTTCAATACCAAATTTAAAATGTCAAATAATTCATATTAATAATATTTAATTTAAAGAAAATCACCCTTCAAATAATGCACAGAATAAAAAAAACCAAGTTTCAGCTAAACATGTAAAAACAATTAGGAGGAGAAAATCAAGCAATTTAAAGTATATAAATCAGAACAATGATGAAGAATATAACAAGATAAAATAATTTAATTAATGCGCAATAGTGATCTACATAATAAAAAAATATGATCTTTCACATTTAGCCCGTGTACACACTCGTCACCTCGTGTATACGACTTTCAACATATTATAATTATCACATAAATGCCAATCCTAGGGAAAATTTCCCCCACACAAGGTTAGACAAGTTACTTACCTCGACTTGCTCCAATTTAATCCACCAGTAGGCCTTTTCCTCGATTATCCAACTTTGAATGGCTTGAATCTAGCCAAAACAATTCGATACGGTCATAAGAAAATACTACATTTTTCAATAAAATTAGAAATTAGCTCAACGTTTGCCCGTGGGACCCACGTCTCGAAATCTGGCAAAACTTATAAAATCCGACAACTCATTCAATTACGAGTCCAACAATACAAGTTTTACTCAAATCCGACTCTGAATCGACACCGAAATCTCAAAAATTTGTTTCTATGAGATTTCTAATTTTTTTTTCCAAATTTCCATCTCAATACACTAATTAAATGGTGAAAACAATGATATATTCGTATATATTGACCAAATCCGAGTTAGAATCACTTACCCAAATATTTTTCCTTGAAAATCTATCAAAAATCGCTTCTACTCAAGCTCAAATTCGTCAAATATGGCAAATGGAACGAAATCCCCAGTTTTATAAAACTGCCGAGGCAGCCATCGATCTTGGGCATCTATCATGGCTTCGATATTTATGTCCCTCGATCCTGGACTCGGTCATGGCCCTCGATCCTGGCCTCGGTCATAGCCCTCGATCCTGGGCCTTCGATCACTAGCCTTGGTCATAGCCCTCGATCCTGGGCCTCGATCATGGCCCTCGATCCTGGGCCTTAATCCTGGGCCTTCGATCACTAGCCTTGGTCATAGCCCTCGATCCTGGGCCTCGATCATGGCCCTCGATCCTGGCTTCGATCATGACCCTCAAGCCTTGCCTTCGATCATGGCCCTCGAGCCTTGCCTTCGATCATGGCCCTCGAGCCTGCCTTCGATCATGGCCCTCAAGCCTCGCCTTCGATCATGGCCCTTGAGCCTGGCCTTCGATGATGACCCTCGAGCCTGCCTTCGATCATGGCCCTCGAGCCTAGCCTTTGATCATCGGCTCGATTTCTGGCCTTCGGTTTTTGGGCTCAACATCTGGGCTCGATTTTTCTGTATTTCCAACAGAAATATTGCAGCAACCTTTGTAGCAGTTGTTTAGGTCCAACATATGATCCATTATACATCTGAAACTCACCCGAGGCCTTCGGGACCCCAACCAAATATACCAACAAGTCCTAAAATATCATACGGACTTAGTCGAAGCCTCAAATCACATCAAATAATGCTAAAATCACAATCACACCCCGATTCAAGCTTAATGAAACTTAAGAATTTCCAACTTCTACATTCGATGACGAAACCTATCAAATCAAGTCTGATTGACCTCAAATTTTTCACACAAAACATAAATGACATAACGGAGCTATGAAAATTTTCAGAACTGGATTTCGTCCCCGATATCAAAAAGTCAACTCCCCGGTCAAACTTCCAAACTTAATTTCCCATTTTAGCCATTTCAAGCTTAATTTAACTACGGACTTCCAAATAAAATTTCGGACACACTCCTAAGTCCAAAATCACCATACGGAGCTATTCGAATTATCAAAATTCTATTCTGGGGTCATTTGCACATGGGTCGACATCCAACCAACCTTTTCAACTTAAGTTTTAAACTTTGGAACTAAGTGTTCCAATTCATTCTAAAATCTCTCCGGACCTAAATCAATTACTCCGGAAAATCATATATCAGTTATAAAGTATAGAATGAGCAGTAATTAGGGAAATGGGGCTACCACTTTTAAAACTATTTGCCGGGTCGTTACATCCAGTATTGATGTTGCCTACGGGTTCAGGGTCTTATACTGTGTATTATGATGCGTCATGTATTGGTCTTTACGCAGTACTGATACAAGACGGTAGGGTGATTGCCTATGTGTCCAGACAGTTAAAGATATATGAGAAGAATTATCTGGTCCATGACCTTGAGTTAGCAGCTATTGTTCATGCCTTGAAATCTGGCGATATTATTTGTACGGTGTCCATTGTGAGGTTTATACTGATCATCAGAGTCTACAACATCTGTTTAAATAGAAGGATCTTAATTTGCGGTCGTGAAGGTGGTTGGAGTTGCTTAAGGATTATGATTTCACCATTCTCTATCATCCCGGAAAGGCCAATGTGGTGGTCGATGTCTTGAGTCGTAAGGCGGAGAGTTTGGGTAGCTTAGCATACTTACTGATAGCAGAGAGGACTTTAGCCTTGGACATTCAAACCTTGGCCAACCAGTTTGTTATATTGGATGTTTTCGAGCCGAATCGAGTTTTGCCTTGTATGGTTTCTCAGTCTTCTTTATATGATCGCATCAGAGAGAGCCAGTATGATGATCCACATCTTCTTGTCCTTATGGACACGGTTCAGCACAGTGATGCCAAGGAAGCCACTATTGGAGATGACGGTGTATTACGAATGCACGGAAGGCTATGTTTGCCTAATGTAGATGGTTTGCATGAATTGATTCTCCAGGAAGCTCACAGTTCGCGGCACTCCATTCATCCAGGTGTCGCGAAAATGTATCAGGATTTGAGGCAACACTATTGGTGGAGGCGAATGAAGAAAGATATAGTTGGATTTGTAGCTTGATTTTTAAATTGTCAACAGGTAAAGTACGAGGATTAGATACCAGGAGGATTACTTCAGAGGATTGAAATTATGGAGTGGAAATGGTAGCGTTACCATGGACTTCGTAGTTGGGCTTCCACGGACTTTGAGGAAGTTTGATACGGTTTGGGTGATTGTAGATCGGTTGACTAACTATGCGCATTTTATTCCAGTTGGTACCAATTATTCTTCGGAACGGTTGGCTGAGATTTATATTCGCGAGATTGTTCGCCTATACGGTGTGCCAGTGTCCATCATCTCAGATCAGGGCACACAGTTTACATCACAGTTTTGGAGAGCAGTGAAGCGAGAAATGGGCACACAGGTTCAGTTGAGTACAACATTTCATCCTCAGATGGACAGACAGTCCGAGCTCACTATTCAGATATTAGAGGATATGCTACGCACTTGTGTCATTGATTTTGGGTGTTCTTGGGATCAATTTCTGCCACTCGCAGAGTTTGCTTATAATAATAGCTACCAGTCAAGCATTCAGATGGCTCCGTATGAGGCTTTGTATGGGAGACGGTGCCGGTCTCCGATTGGTTGGTTTGAGCCGGTGAGGCTAGGCTATTGGGTACTGACTTGGTTCAGGATACTTTAGAGAATGTCAAAGTGATTCAGGAACGGCTTCACACAGCATAGTCTAGATAGAAGAGTTATGCTGACAGGAAGGTTCGTGATGTTGTTTACATGGTTGGGGAGAAGGTTCTACTCAATAGTTCACCCATGAAGGGTGTGTTGAGGTGTGGGAATAAGGGCAAGTTGAGACCTCGGTATATTGGGCCTTTTGAGATACTTAAGAAGATTGGAGAGGTGGCTTATGAACTTGCTTTGCCACCTAGTCTATCAGGTGTTCATCCAGTGTTCCATGTATCCATGCTCCAAAAGTATGTCGGGGATCCGTCTAATATTCTGGATTTTAGTACAGTACAACTGGACGGTTATCTGACTTATGATGTGGAGCCGGTGGCTATTTTAGACCGACATGTTCGAAAGCTGAGTTCAAAGAACATAGCATCAGTGAAGGTACAATGGAGAGGCCGGCCAGTCGGATAAGCTACTTGGGAGATTGAGTGGGAGATGCAGAGCAAATATCCATACCTATTTGAGACTCCATGTATGATTTTAAACCCGTTTGAGGACGAACGTTTGTTTAAGAGGGGGAGAATGTAACGACCCGACCGGTCGTTTTGAGTATTATAACCTCGTTTCCCCATTTATTGCTCAAATTATGCTTTACAATAATTTTATGACTTATCGGGTTAGTTGGTTCGGGCCCGGAAGGAATTCGGAGTAAAACGAGACACTTAGTCTTATAATTCAAAATTTATGTTGGAAAAGTTTATCAGATAATGACTTATATGTAAATGACCTCGGAATTTAATTCTGATGATTCCAATAGCTATGTATGGTGATTTTGGACTTAGGAGCGTGTCCAGAAAATTATTTGGAGGTCGGTAGAGGAATTAGGCTTGAAATGGCGAAAGTTAAATTTTTTGGGAAGTTTGACCGGGGGGTTGACTTTTTGATATCGGGGTCGGAATCTGATTCTAAAAATTGAAATACCTCTGTTATGTCATTTATGACTTGTGTGCAAAATTTGATGTCAATCGGACGTGATTTGATAGGTTCTGGCGTCATTTGTAGAAATTGAAAGATTCAAAGTTCATTAGGCTTGAATTTATGTGTGATTCGTGGTTTTAGTGTTGTTGGATGTGATTTGAAGACTTGACTAAGTTTGTATGATATTTTAGGACTTGTTGGTATATTTGGCTGAGGTCCCGGGGGCCTCGGGTGAGTTTCGGATGGTTAACGGATCAAAATTTGGACTTAAACAACTGCTGGAATTTTCTGATGTCTGTATCTAGTTTCTTTATACGCGATCGCATGAATGTATCTGCGATCGTGTAGGCTTAGTTGGAAAGTGGAGGTTTTGTTCTATGCGATCGCATGGGGATATCCGCGATTGCGTAGGGTTAATTGGGGGTTGCTGAGTTTGGTTCTATGCGATCGCGTGAAGAGGGTTGTGTTCGCGTAGAGTAAGTGGAGCAGAAGTGGAGGTCACGCATTTTCTCTATGCGATCGCGTGAAGAGGGTTGTGATCGCGTAAAGCTGGGAACTCTGTGCTTTGCGATCGCGTAGAGTTAATTTGGGCAGTGGAAAATTTGTGCTTCGTGATCGCGTGTGTTTGTTCGCGATCGCGTAGAGCAAATGACTGGGCAGAGAGTTTAAGTTCCCATTTTCCATTTTTGACGGATTGGAGCTCGGGAAGAGGCGAGTTTTGGGAGAATTTCAAGAAAAATAACGGGGTAAGTATTCTTAACTCAATATTGGTTAAATTACCCGAATCCACGGTTGTTTTTAACATTTAATGGGTGAATCAATTTGAAAAATTTAGAAAACCCTCTTGGTTTAAATTGAAGATTTGAGGGTCGAGTTGAGGTTGGATTTTGGTAAAATTGGTATGGTTAGACTCGTGGTTGAATGGGCTTTCGAATTTTGTAACTTTTGTAGGGTTCTGAGATGTGGGCCCATGGGCGATATTTGATCTAAATTTTAGATTTTTATGGAAATTAGCATTTTCTTATGGAATTAATTCCAATAAATTTTATTGACTGAATCGAATTATTTGTGGCTAGATTCGAGGCGTTTGGAGGCCAATTCACGAGGCAAAGGCTTAGCGGAATAAGAATTTCACGGTTTGAGGTAAGTAACAGTTTTAAATCTGGTCCTGAGGGTATGAAACCCCGAATTTTGTATCATGTGATTATTTCGGAGGTGACACACATGCTAGGTGACGGGCGTGTGGGCGTGCACCGAGGGGGGATTGTGACTTGGTCCGTCCCGTGAAATTGTAAAGTTGAATAACTTGTTGGTAGCTATATGCACTCTATGTGTTGAAGAAATTTGATTGTAAATCATGCTTAGGCTATTTGATAGTAATGTTGGGACCCGCAGAGGTCGCGTACTTGTTGAATTATTTGCTAATTGTTGTTTTGTACTCAGTCATGATTTTACTTGCGTATCGTACCTCAGTCTTTCTTGATTTTTTTGTTGATACGCTATGTTATCTTTGTTTGGGTTGATCTCCGTGATTTTCGAGAGCTCGAGAGTCTAGAGAGGTTGATGACTGAGAGAGGTCAAGGGCCTATCGATGAGGTATAGATATTATAGCACGTGAGTTGTCCGTGCAACACATGAGTTATCCGTACGGGATATTATAGCACGTGAGTTGTCCGTGCAGATTATAGCGCTTGGGTTGTAGGAGCCCCTCCGGAGTCTGTACACCCCTAGTGAGTGCGAGTACCCATTGAGTGTGAGTGCGAGTACCCATTGAGTGTGAGTGCTGAGGGCTGAGAGCCGAGTGGTTGGGTTGTTGTTACGAGTTGAGTGATTGTTGCCTTGAGAGGTTGTACTTGCTTTTCATTTGTTGTTGCACTTAGTTGCTATCTGTCATTGTTGTGAAATATTTTGAAAGATTTTATATCCGAAATATATGAACTTGAACTGTATAAAAATGATTTGACTTAAACTGTTGGATTTGAAAGCATGTCTATTCTTTGCTGGAATTACTGAAAGTGAACTATAATTGTGTAGCTCATCACTATCTTTAGTTCTTTATTTATTATTATTACTTACTGAGTTGGTTGTACTCATACTACACCCTGCACTTCGTGTGCAGATTCAAGTGTTCCCGACCGTAGCGGGTGTTGATTTCTTTCGCACAGTTGATTTTTCGGAGATTTAGAGGTAGCTTCCATGTTTCGCAGACCTCTGTATTTGGTATCAGACTATTATAGACCGTATTTTCTAGACTTGTATTCATATTAGATGCTCATGTATTTAGTGACACAGGGTTTTGGGAGTGTTTATATGTGTATTTGTGAATTTTCTTCCTCTGAATTTAATCATTAGGTTTTTAAACTTAAAAGATATGGGAGTTTATTGAGATTGTCGGCTTGCCTAGTATTGAGATAGACGCCATCACGACGGGTGAGATTTTGGGTCGTGATATTTTGTTGGTTGGGTGAGAATGGTTGGTCACACGTGTGATGTTAGGATTATAAGTTATTAAAGAATGATGGTGGGATGAATTGTTGGTAAATGATGGTAGTTGAAAAAACTAATTCTATGGTTAAAAAATGTATAAATATATGCCCACTAGGTGTTTGGTAAATTGTCTAAATGGTCTAAACTATGAAATTGGTTATTAATGTTGATCCCATTGGATGTTGATATTGTAGATTAAAGTTACTTAGTATAGTAGATCGTTGTAATATAATATCATTAAGGGGTGAATTTTAGTTTCGGATCGTTGGCATTGAATTAAGGAGACAAGAAGGCATTCTGAGTATTGATTAGCTTGATCGACTTTGGGTTCATCTTGTTGAGGTAAGTAACTCTTCTAATCTTGGAGATGAGGGTATGAAACCTCGGATTGTGTGTTATGTTATTGGTTTTGAGGTGACATACATGCTAGGTGGCGGGCATGTGGGCGTGCATCGTATGGAATTAAGACTTTATCAAATTCCATGGAACTGTGTAGTTGAATAATTTGTTGATACCAGTACATTCTCTACGTGTGAGAGAGAATTGAGTTGAGACTCGTATTAAAAATCATGCTTAGACATATGTGGTTATTATTGGTACCCATTAGGTTCATTTATGTGGTTGAATTATATGTTCAATTTGTAATTTTACACTCAGTCATGTTCATTCATATCATATCATATCTCAGTCTCTGTTGCTATTTATTGATTCATAATATCATCATTTTGGGCTGATTTTCATGGTATTGTGAGCCCGAGAGACTGGAGAGATTGATGACTGAGTGAGGACGAGGGCTTAATTGTAAGGATAATTATGGGATCGGGCTGCACGCCGCAGCATGCCATATTGGCTTTATATATTTTATTATTATGGGATCGGGTTGCACACCGTAACATGGTTGACTGATTTATGCTATGATTGGCTTGTTATAGCACTTGGGTTGAAGAAGCCCATCTGGAGTCTGTACACACTCTCAATGAGCGCAGGTACCTACTGAGTGCGAGTGTTGAGCGCGAGTGCCGAGTGATTTGGGAGGATTGAGTGACTGTGAGGCATGAGTGACTTTGAGGATTGAGTGATTGGGAGGACTGAGTGACTGAGATAATTGAGTGACTGGGAGGACTGAGTGAATTGATACTCTGAGAGTATGCATATGATTTTATCACTATATTGTATTGCATTGGCATGCACATTGACATGTAGGCATAGATGTACTTTCCCCATGCCATTTGAAAATAAAATTTCCTATCAAGGAAGAAAGTTTTTTGGGAAAAATCACAGTTTTCAGACTTACTCATATTTTGGTGAATTTGGTGAAAAGAATTGAGTTTCACTATTATACTTGAAAAGAAAATGTTTATTTTTTCGGAACTGTGAACGAGCTGAGCATCTTATTATTGAGTTATTCTTTGTTTTGCCTCAATTTTATTGTTATGAGATGTTATTGGATATGGGTGTGGACTCTGACCTTGGTATAAGCTCGTTACTACTTTCAACCTAAGGTTATGTTTGTTACTTATTGAGTACATGGGGTCGGTTGTACTCATACTATACTTCTGCACCTTGTGTGCAGATTTTGGATGCTAATGTTGTTGTGAGCTAGCATTGAAGATGTAATTGCGATCCAGTCACAACTGCCTCTTGTTCTTGGTAGCTTTAGAATTATTAATCTGTTCATGTATATTTCAAACAGATGATGTATTTTATTGTATACCAGCTTTGTAAATTAAAATCTTAGAAGCTCATGATTTGTACTACCAGTCCTTGGGGAGTGTATTAGAGTCAGTTAAATATCAATTGAATTGGATTGTTGTTATTTGGCTTACCTAGCGGGTGAGGTTAGGTGCCATCATGGCTAGTTGAATTTTGGGTCGTGGCACTTGGCAGTCCACATAAACGTTTGGACCATATAGAATAATTAACATCCGAACAAAGCATGTAAACCCACCCATACACCCGATTCGAACTGTTTATAAAGATTAAAAAAAAAAAAAGTCTTACAACGCTCTTTCTTATAAACGGGTCAGATCGAGACGGATTGGGTGTATGGGTAGATTTTATATTATGTATTGGCGTTAATTATTTTATGTAGTCCAAAAGTACATGTGGACTGCCAAATCAGCATTTTCTACCAAAAAAATCAATAAATCTGGTTGAGTGATCATTAGAGTGCAATAGAAATAGTTGAGTGACTTTCTTGTTATAAATAAAAGAAATGTGACTTCACTCAATAATTTCACGTTGTTAGTGACTGTCTGAATAATGGAACTACATTTTTCTTTCATTTCAAGTACCCAGTGATATTATTAGATCTCTAGATATTACTAAGTGGCATGCTGAAAGTGAACGATGGCACCTCTCATATATCAAGAAATGTATTTACCTTTTCTCTCATTTTGTTTTACATTTCCCTTATCTTTTTTTTTCCCCCTGATTAGAGAATTAATCACGTTCCACCTTACGTATTGAATTTTCATTCCTCCCATAAACTAATAAATAAATAAATAAATAATAATAATAATAATAATAATAATAATAATAATAATAATAATAATAATAATAATAATAATAATAATAATAAGATATTAGATAAAGACTAATTGAGTGAAAGGGGGTTACACTAATTTGGAATATTAAAAGGTACAATAAGGAGCAAATTTTCTAAAATATAACAACAAATTTGCATAAATGGGGATATAACAACAAATTTGCATAAATGAGGCTATTATATGGACAATAAAAGAGTGCAATATTTATTCAATTGTGAAAAGGGGAGATATAAGATTTTTAATCAGCAAAGCCTGTGGTAGGATAGATGAGTTTGAACTCTTGAATAGAGAAATTGTCGGTAGGAAGATTCTATCCCAATAAAGAATACATGTAAAATATTTGTCTTTTCATTTCTTTTTAGTTTCTATTTCTATTTTTTGTTTCCCTTCCTTTTTACCATTTTCTTAAAAATTTAATTGAGAAAAAAAAAGGATCAATCTTATGAAATATGAGTGTCAACAATTCATATTAAGAAAACTAGTATTAGTACCTGCACGATGTGCGGACATAATCCATGTCAAATAATGGTTTGAATTATCTAAATTATGTGCAAATAACCTTAAAATTAAACCTTCTATATAAAAATTATAAATAATTATTTTATATTAAGTAAGAAGTAGGACATGAAACTATTTTCAAATCTCATAGTGGATAATCTGTTTTCTTTTTCTATATACGTAAGAACCCAACCTCATAATTTTGACACTTGTATTTTATTTTACGGTTAATATTAAGGAATACTAAACATGTAACGTTGTGATATGTCTTGTTTGAGTACATTAAATTATATTATTTTTACAAAATTCTTACTACCACTTTATTTTTTTATCTCAAATTTAAATAAGTCTTATCCTTTACATTGTTAGACAGAATATTTTTCTCTTTATTGTTCATTGCTTATAGTTTTTGCATTATTTATTACTTAATATTGTTATACTGTAATGTGATTTTTTATTAACTTATAAATTGACTTAATTTCTTGCTTATTACCCTTTTAATAATTATTAATAAATGTAAAAAAATTATTCTCGAAATTTAATGTATTTTTACACTATTATCCTCTTACTCGGATCTCTTTCATCATTTAAATCTATTAATAATATTTTTGAGTATTATTTAATAATTTTATTTATTTATTTTAAATAAATTTAAAAATAAAAGTATCCTCGCACTATCTCTATGTTCCTCTTTATACATTCTCTTCCTTACTAAGAAAATTTAATTAGCTTTTTACATAAATATTTTACCTATACTCAAAATAATATCATATTTTATTTTAAAATATAACTTTAAATTAGTCTTAAAATTACTCCCTCTACTTCAATTTAGATGATACATTTCGCTTGTCGACAATCAATTTGACTAAATTTTGAAGCTAAATTAAATTAGTTCAACTTAGTATTTTAAAATTAAAATTTTGATATACAAAACTACACGAAAAGTACTATAAGTTACAATTTTTCTCATGTCAATATGATAACAAAATATATTTTAAAATGTTGGCCAAACTTTATACAATTTGATTCTCGATAAGCGAAACGGGTGATCTAAATTGAAACAAAGGGAATAATACATAAGTTCTTTTATAATGTTTCAAATTTATTGAATTTTCTTATAATAATTTTTTGTATTACGTCCATTTATTTTGTATTTTATTTTAGTTTCAAGATACAAATTTTCATTAGTGAAATTACCTACATGAGATATTTATTTAAAATATTTAAAATTTTAATTTAGTATCAATTTTTTAGTTTTCTTTATCTAGCAAGACGATTTTGTGGTCATATATGTATTTTGACCGTACTCATCAAAACTTTAAGATCTTTCTAATCTCAATTTCAAATAGTATTTTTCTTTTATTTTCAATTTAGGTCTTTTTAAATTTTAATTAGTTTTCTTACTTTTTCTATAATGTTATCTAATATGTAATATTATCGCGTTTTCATATGATTTTTTTAACTTTCTACTTTATTTAATATTTTTATCTGCTACTATTTTAAAGATAATATAGATAGATATATAATTTTTTATATTAAATTAAATAAATTTTTATTTTTATAAATATTTATTGAAATTCTTAAATTATTTAAACTTATCGATAATATTTTTAAGTATTGTATATTTACTTTATTTTATTTTCTAAAGTAATTCTTAGTAGAAATATCCTCACATTATCTCAAATTTATTTTATTATTCAATATTTTTAATTTTTAATTTTATTTTTTAGACTTTAGTTATATTTCCTTATATAAATGCATGTCATTTCTTATCATACGTAAACAAAACTTTCTCATCTCAAATTTAAATAAGTTTTATCCTTTTTCTTTTGTATAATGAAATTTTTGATTTTTTTTCTGTATATGTTCCTTAGTTTTAGCCTAATATTAAGCTTGACTACCCTCTTTTAAATTATATATATATATATATATATATATATATATATATATATATATATATATATATATATATATATATATATATATATATATTCTACCCCAATTTAGCATTACCATTGAATTAGAAACATTTATGTGTTTAATTAGATGAAGTATTTGACAACTCATATGTTAACAAAGTTTGACAGATTCCAACTGTATATGAAGAAAATATAAATGTTGAATCTTTAACCATTAAGTCTATGTTTTGGGGCACAACGTGCATATTCCCTTTTTAGCTCTTCCGTTTCTTTTTTCCGTTTATACTTTTCATTTTCTGATATGATAAAGAAGTATCAAAGAAATAAAAATGTCACGACCCAGTTTCACCTATAGGTCGTGATGGCGTCCAACACTACATCTAGGCAAGTCAACTAGTAATTTAAACACATAATCAATTCTTTTAAAATTAACCGAATGATTAAACTCTTCTTAATTTCAAGAATTAAAACAATATGAAAAGATCTGGTAAATTAAAATAACCAAAAAAAATAATTAAGTCCAAAAATTCTACTAGTGTGTGCCAAGACCTGGTGCCACAAGTGTATGAGCATCTAGTAGATTTTACAAAGATTCCAAATACTGTCTGAAATAAAATAGAGAGAATAAAAATTTATGGAAGGGGAACTGGTTGATGCAGAATGACTCAGAAGGGCAGCTCACCACTAAGTCTTTGGATATCGTGGGTGTGCGCCGATAGGTCCAACTATAGCACCTGTCTCAGGTCCTACACAAAAAGTGCAGTAAGTGTAGCATGAGTACGTAAACACCGTGTACCCAGTAAGTATCAAGCCTAATCTCGAAGAGGTAGAGACGAGATAGTCGACTTTGACACTCACTAAGGGTCAACAATAATAAATAGAATAGAAATAGAAATATTTAAATCAACATGATTTACAGAGTTAATAATAATTTTATTTAACCAACAGAAATAATTGAATTCTTTCAAATGCAACAATTTACAATCTATAAATTAAATTCACAAGCTGCAATAAAAATATCAAGGTATCGTATAATAATTATTATTATTAGGTACGATTTCTGCCGAGGTCGTACGACCCGATCCAGAGTGTCGTGTACACTGCCAAGGGACGTGCGGTGCGATCCATAGATGCATTTATTGTCACGACCCAAAATTTTTCACCGACGGGACCGTGATGGCGCCTAACATTTCACTTGCTAGGCAAGCCAACGTTAGAGAATCCTTAACCAATTTTTTATTTCCATTCAGTAATTAACAATAATTAACTAAGATGAAATATAATAAGTGTGGAATATCATAAAGTTGTATTAATTACTACCACCCGGATATGGAGTCACAATTCACGAGCATTCTATAATTTACTACAAGTAATAACCTGAAAGAAATACAACTGTCTGAATGAAAGAAACAGTAGAACAGAAAAGATAGGCTGGAACTTCAAGGTCTGTGAACACCGACAGATCTACCTTAAGTCTCTGGACAGCGGACCAATAGCAAAATCTCGATCAACCCAAATCGGTATCAATTTACTAATGCAAAGGACATCATTAGTACAACTGACCCCATGTACTGGTAAGTGTCGAGCCTAACCTCGGTGAAGTAGTGACGAGGCTAGGACAAGACACCCACATATAACCTGAACAGTATAATCATGTTAGTGGCAACAACAATAAATAAAGAAATAATGCAGAAATAATGGGAAGGGAACATACAGTGGGGAAATACAACATAAAGAGTGAGAACAATGAAAAGACATAATTAAACCGAAAATTCTTAAACGAATTGAGCCATTAAAACAGCAAGGAAAACTGCACGACATCACCCTTCGTGCTTTTACTCTCAACCTCACCAAATAAAGAAATAGAACGGCACGGCATTACCCTTCGTACATTTACTCTCAACCTCACCAAATAAATAAATAGAACGGCACGACATCACCCTTCGTGCATTAAACCTCTGATAATATACACGGTATCACCCTTCGTGCTTTAAACCTCTCATAATATACACGGCATCACCCTTCGTGCTTTAAACCTCTCGTAATATACACGGCATCACCCTTTGTACTTTACACTCTTCCTCACAATATAAATAATGCATGCACGGCATCACCCTTCGTGCTTTACACTCCTTCTCACCAATCAGAGAATCAATAACAACGGATAGAGAGAAGTTTCACAAAGAAATCAATATTTCATCAATGATTACTTTCACAATTTAACATCTCAACCTCGAATCAATATTCACAATTTTATCAACCTTGGTAGAACCGGATACAAGTCTCCCAATATTTCAACAACAACAATAAGTATGGATAACAAGATTTAAGACTATAAATTTGCAAGAATGGAATTTCACTTGCATGCTATGACTCGACCACAACGCATAGATTCTCGTCACCTCAACTATACATCGTATTCAACAACAAAACACGTAGCAAATACTCACACAATACCTATTCCCTCAAGCCAAAGTTAGACACGATACACTTACCTCAATTTCGCAAGCCACTCGCTGCTCAAGTATCGCTTTCCCTTTAGAATTCACCTTCAACCCACTCGTATCTAAACATAATTAGTTTAATATCATCAATTATCGCTAAAGGAATCAACTTTAATGCATAATTACAGTTTTCCTAAGTTTTTCCAACAAAAGTCAAAAACCGACCCCGGGCCCGCTTGGTCAAAATTTAAGGTTCGGACCAAAATTTATTTACCCATTCACCCCCGAGCCCGAATATATAATTGGTTTTGGAATCCGACCTCAAATTTTGGTCTAAATCCCCTAATTTCCAAAATCCCTAGTTTCTACCCAAAGCCCCTAATTCTACCATGAAAACCTTAGATTTTAGGTTGAAATCTTATAAAATGTAGTGAAAGATTGAAAGAAACCAGTTTAGAATCACTTACCTATGATTTGGGGAATAAATGGTCTTTGAAAAATCGCCTCTTGTGTTTTAGGTCTTGAAAATTTGGGAAATGAATGAAAATTCCCGTCCAAAATGATCAGCTGCAGATGTCGCATTTGTGACCTGAGCTTCGCAAATGCAAAGGAGTCGTCGCAAATGCGAAGCCCTTCACACTTCTGCTGCCTTTGCGAATGCGAAGATAAGTTCGCAATTGCGACCTTGAATCTTCGCAAATGCGACTAAATGATTGCATTTGCGATCACTGCCCTTCCCCGACTCCCTTCGCAATTGCGAAGATAAGCTCGCAATTGCGAGAATTGCAGGCCTAGGCTTTCTTCACAATTGCGATAAAAACCTCGCAATTGCCATACCTGCTTGGTTCGTATTTGCAAATCCTGATCTCGCAATTGCGAGAACAGAGGCCTTCTACAGACACCAGTTACACTAGCAAATTGCTAAGTTCCAAAATCACTCTATAGCCTACCCGAAACTCACCTGAGCCCTCGGGACTCCAAATCAAATATGCACGCAAGTCTAAAAATATAATACGAACTTGCTTGTGTGATCAAATCACAAAAATAACACCTAAAACTATGGATTTAGCACCAAAACACTTGAATTCCTCAAGAACATTTCAAAACTACTATCTTCTCAACCGGACGTCCGAATCACGTCAAATCAACTCCATTTCTCATCAAATTTCACAGATAAGTCTTAAATATCATAATGAACCTGTACCGGGATCCGAAACTAAAATACATACCTGATACTAACAATGCCAAATATCAATTAATTCTTAAAAACAAATAATTTCTAAACTTTTAATTTTCATCAAAAATTCATAACTTGAGCTAGGGACCTCCGAATTCGATTCCGGGTATACGCCCAGGTCCCATAATTCGATATGAACCCACCAGAACCGTCAAAATATTAATCCGGGCCCGTTTACCAAAAATGTTGATCGAAATCAACTAAAATCAACTTTTAAGGCAAAAATTCTTATTTTCATTAGTTTTCAACATTAAAGCTTTTCGGAAACCTGGCCGGACTGTGCACGCAAATCGAGAAGAGTAAAATGAGATTTTTAAGGCTTAAGAGTGCAGATTCGAGTTCTAAAACATAAGATGACCTTTTGAGTCATCACATCTATATTGCCGAGGCGTTCGGCCCGCTCCACAAGAAAGGAGGATATTTTCTTATGTACCTCCGGTATGAGAGTATATTTATTAAGATTAATTCGAGAGGATGAAAAATGTCTTTTAATAGTTAATTAATTAAACATTAAATTAAGTATATGAGATTTCCATCTTTTACTACCTTTCTCTAACAATTCACAATATAGTCCAAATAATTTAATTAAATAAAAGATACAATTTACACATGTAATTCATGATTTGAGTCCTAAACTACCCGAACTTTAGAATAGATAGTAGCTACGTACGGACTCTCGTCACCTCATGCGTACGTATCTCCCACAATTAGCAACAATTATTAATTTAATCACCTATGAGGAAATTTTCCCCTCACGAGATTAGACAAGTGTCACGACCCAAAATCCAACTAATCGTGATGGCACCTAACCCAACTCGCTAGGTAAGCCAATTACCAACTATCCAATTCCATTAATAATTATAAAAACAATTTAAGTAAAGAAAAATCTTAATCTTATACATTTCTCAAGAACTGATAGTACAAATCATGAGCTTCTAAGAATAGAATTTACAAAGCTGATATGAAGTAAATACATCTTATGTTTGAAATGTACATAAACAGAGTTTTTATAGTCTAAGGCTGCCATGAACAAGAGGTAGCTACCATAAGAACGCAGGTACATCTACAAATCCGGCAACCATCGAGCATAGCAACAATATCAGCCAAAATAATGTGCAGAAGTGTAGTATCAATACAACCGACCTGATGTACTGAGTAAGTAACAAACCTAACTTTAGGTTGAAAGTAGTGACGAGCTTTTTCCAAGGTCGGGTCCAAAAACTAATAGTCCACGACAGTCCATAACCACGTAAAGCAAATAATACAAGAAGTAACTCAGAGATAAAATACTCAGCTAAATCATGATTTTAAAAATAATAATTCTTCCTTTCAAGTACATCAGTGAAAACCCAAATCGTTTACCGAATTTGCCAAAAAATATGAATAAGTTTAAAAATAATAATTTTCCCAAAATCCTTTCAATAATAAATGAGATGTTTAATTTTCTTTCCATATAACCAGTGTACATCTCTCAACATGTGTGAGAAATCATGAACGATGTGACACTATACAGCATTGGCACTCAAGTCAACTTTCTCAGCCAGATTCAAATTCAAATCTCCACACATACGCCCTGCTGGCAGAAAAGAAACTCTTCACTCACATATAAGGAACATACCTACGTAGATTACTTCGTAGGGGATAACTCACCTGCTTAGCCTCAAATTGGTATCTTGTTATACCCTTTCGCAATCACAATTATTACGCAATCACTTAATCTTTCCAAGTCCAAACTTATTAAAAAGACATGAGAATTTAGTTTGTCCCAAAATTTAACAACGTGAAAGATCCTTCAAAACATTTATACTCGAGACTGTACATCACATCAAATCAAAAATCAAGCACCCAATAGCCTTTCCTTTACATTTCAAGGAAACACTTCTCGTCATATTCAAATCATGTTAACACATCCCGCGGTCATATCATACCCATCACACAACCATTCCACCACTCATCGAGCCACAAATTCCACTCGTAGGGTCATTACCGTACATATGAGTCCAATTGTACAAGTTACAACTGAAGCTACCGAGCTTAAGCTTCGGTCTAACCATGGCCTCAAGTCCTCTAGACTGGCTCATCACCAAAACACAGAATACTTACTTCGCACCTTGTCCATGGAATCACAAGCTGGCAATGCACAGCTGATACCGAGCGCTCATGTGCGCATACGAATGCGTGGAAGGAATTCAAAGAGTTGTATTTCAAGATGAATCAATTATGCACGTTAAAGAAAGAAATATGGGAATTATCCTAAATTTCATGTAGCATCTCGAAGATAAGTATGGACATCATCATACCGATCCGCAAGACTCTACTAGACACTTGCTCATGACTT
Source organism: Nicotiana tabacum (assembly GCF_000715075.1). Classification (NCBI taxonomy): domain Eukaryota; kingdom Viridiplantae; phylum Streptophyta; class Magnoliopsida; order Solanales; family Solanaceae; genus Nicotiana; species Nicotiana tabacum. The sequence goes on along the minus strand of NC_134094.1, from coordinate 132,835,302 downwards.
GTAGAACCTATGAACCTAGAGCTTTGATACCACCTTATCACGACCCAAAATCCAACTAGTCGTGATGACACCTAACCCAACCCGCTAGGTAAGCCAATTACCAACTATCCAATTCCATTAATAATTATTAAAGCAATTTAAGTAAGAAAAATCTTAATCTTATACATTCCCCAAGAACTGGTAATACAATCATGTGCTTCTAAGAATAGAATTTACAAAGCTGATATGAATTAAGTACATCTTCTGTTTGAAAAATACATAAACAGATTTTTTACAGTCTAAGGCTACCATGAACAAGAGGCAACTACCATGAACAAGAGGCAGCTACCATAAGAACACATGTACATCTTCAAATCCGGCAACCATCGAGCACAGCAACAATATCAGCCAACATCTGCACGTTGCAGAAGTGTAGTATCAATACAACCGACCTGATGCACTGAGTAAGTAACAAACCTAACCTTAGGTTGAAAGCAGTGACGGGCTTTTTCCAAGGTCGGGTCCAAAAACTAATAGTCCACAACAGTCCATAACCACGTAAAGCAAATAATACAAGAAGTAACTCAAAGGTAAAATGCTCAGCTAAATCATGATTTCAAATATAATAATTCTTCCTTTCAAGTACATTAGTGAAAACCCAAATCGTTTACTGAAGTTGCCAAAAATATGAATAAGTTTGAAAACAATAATTTTACCAATATTCATTCAATAATAAATGAGATGTTTCATTTTCTTTCCAGATAACCTATGTAAAAACAAATGCATCATTATGCCCATCTGTCAACATGTGTGAGAAATTATGAATGATGTGATACTGTACAGCATGAGGAAAATACATCTTTATCCTTGTATGTCATGTGTGCATGTCAATGAGATGCAACTCAGTGATACTATCATATGCATACTATCAGAGTATCATTTCACTCAGTCCTCCCAGTCACTCAGTCCTCACAGTCACTCAGTCATCACAGTCACTCAGTCCTCCCAATCGCTCGGCACTCGCACTCAGTAGGTACCTACGCTCACTAGGGGTGTGTACAGACTCCGGAGGGGCTCCTTCAGCCCAAGCGCTATAATCTGCACTGACAACTCACGTGTTACACGGATAACTCACATGTTATAGTATAAATATCTGTATCTGCACGGATAACTCACGTGCTACAATAAAGCCTATAAGGCTTGCTGCAGGCGGGCAGCCCCGATCCACATAATAATCCTCACAATTAGGCCCTCGGCCTCACTCAGTCATCAATCTCTCCAGTCTCTATCTCTCATGGGCTCACAATGTCATAAAAATAGCCCAAAATTGATGATATGATATATCCATAAATAATAATAGAGACTGAGATATGATATGTAATGACATGAATATGACTGAGTATGAATTTTCAATTAAAAACAAATAATTCACAGCAATATGACCTCTGTGGGTCCCAATAATATTGGCACATAGCCTCAACATGATTTTTAATATGATTCTCAGCTCAATTTCTTTAGCACATAAAACTTCATAGAAAATGCCAAGATTATTTGACTACAAAATTCCACGAAAACAATTAAGTCACAATTTCTATGGTCCACGCCCATACGCCCGTCACCTAGCATGTGCGTCACCTCCCAACAATTCACATAATACATATATTCAGGGTTCATACCCTCAGCTCCAAGATTAGAAGAGTTACTTACCTCGAACAAGCCAAATCCAATGTCGAGCAAGCTAAGCAATGCTCCAGAAATTCCATTCTGCGCGTATCAACTTCCAAACGGCTCGAATTAATTCCATATCAAAATACTAATATTTCCAAAAATCCGAAATTATACCCCAAATATTACCCATAGGGCCCACATCTCGGAATCCGATAAAACTCACAAAATCCAAACCCTCATTCAACCATGAGTCCAACCATACCAAAATTACTCAAATCCGACCACAACTCGGCTTTCAAATCCTCAAATTAAACCAAGAGGGTTTTCACAATTTTTCAACTTAATTCACCAATTAAATGTTAAAAACAATCATGAATTTGGGTAATTTAACCAATATTGAGTTAAGAACACTTACCCCATTATTTTCCTTGAAACACTCCCGAATATCGCCTCTTCTCGAGCTCAAATCCGTCAAAAATGGAAAATTGGACGAGGTCCCATTTTCAGAGCTTAAACTCTCTGCCCAGACATTTGCTTTACGCGATCACGAACATTCCCACGCGATCGTGAAGAACAGTTTTCAATAGACCAGATTTAACCCTACGTGATCGCAATGCGCAACATCACAGACCTACGTGATCGCAGACTCGTCCACGCGATCGCGAAGAACAAAACGCGTGACTTCTACCTTCGCTCCACCTACTCTACACGAACGCGACCTTATTCACGCGTTCGCGAGTCATAAAATCTCAAAGCTGCGCGATCGCATCCCGCTTCACGCGATCGCGAAGCACAAAATTCAGCAGCTCTCAATTAACCTTACGCGATCGCGGATATCCCCACGCGATTGCGTAGCACAAAACCTCTACTAACCAACTAAGCCTACGCGATCGCAGACATATTCACGTGAGCCCCTCGGGACCTTAACCAAATATACCAACAAGTCCTAAAATATCATACGAACCTAGTCGAACCCTCAAATCACCTCAAACAACGCTAAAACCATGAATTACACCACAATTCAAGCCTAAGGAACTTTGAAATTTCCAATTTCTATAAACGACTCTGAAACCTATCAAATCACGCCGATTGACCTCAAATTTTGCACACAAGTCATAAATGAAATAACATACCTATTAAACATAATTGAATTTTGACCTCGATATCAAAAAGTCAACCCCCCGGTCAAACTTCCTAAAAATTCAACTTTCGGCATTTCAAGCCTAATTCTACTACAGACCTCTAAAAAAATTTTTGGACACGCTTCTAAGTCCAAAATCATCATACATAGCTACTGGAATCATTAGAATTCAATTCCCAGGTCATTTACACATAAGTGAATATCCGGTCAACTTTTCCAACTTAAGTTTTCAATTATGAGACTAAGTGCCTCATTTCACTCTGAAATCCTTCTGGACTCGAACCAACTAACCCGATAAGTCATAAATCAATTGTAAGGCATAAATTGGGCAGTAAATTGGGGAATGAGGCTGTAATACTCAAAACGATCGGTCGGGTCGTTACAACAAAAGACTTTCCTCGTCTTGCTTTAATTTAATCTACTAGTAGGCCCTTTCCTCGATTATCCAACTCTGAATGATTCGAATATAACCAAAAATAATTCGATACAGTCACAAAAAATTATAGGAATCAATTTCATAAGAAAATACTACATTCTTCAATAAAAATTCGAAATTAATTCAAAATTCGTCTGTGAGGCCCACGTCTCGGAATCCAGTGAAAGTTACAAAATATGAACGCCCATTCAACCACGAGTCTACCCATCCCAAAATTATTGAATTCCGATAACAATTCGGCCCTCAAATCCTCAAATTTATCCAAGAGGGCTTTCAAACTTTTCCAACTTAATTCACCAATTAAATAATAAAAACAGTGATGGATTCGGGTAATGTAACCAATATTGAGTTAAGGACACTTAACCAATTGTTTGCTCTGAAAATCTCCCAAAGTTCGCCTCAATCCGAGCTCTAAATCGGTAAAAATGGACAAAACTTATACTCTCTGCCCAGTGATTTCTTCTACGTGATCGCGAACTTCCTCACGCGATCGCGTAGCACAGATTTTACTGCCCAAAAATAATCCCTACACGATCGCGGACTTGTCCACGCGATCGCAAAGTTCAACTTACAGACCTACGCGATCGCAAACCAATTCACACAATCGCAAATCACAAATGCGTGGCTTCCACTTCTGCTCCACTTACTCTACGCGAATGCGGCCTTCTTCACGCGTTCGCGAATACCAAACTCCCACACCTACGCGATCGCGGCCCTCTTCACACGATCGCGAAGAACAAAATATCACTACCACTAACAAGCATACGTGATCGTAACCCATTTCATGCGATCGCGTAGAACAATTTCACCTCTGCCCCAAATTAGCTTACGCGATCGCGTCCCCATCTTTGCGATCGCGAAGGTCTGACACACCAGCAAACAGCAACAACAATTCATTCCAATTTGGTCCGAAACCACTCTGAATCACACCCGATCCCCTCAGGACCTCAACCAAATATACCAACCAGTCCTAAAACATTCTACGAACTTAGTCGAGCCTTCAAATCACATCCAACAACGCTAAAATCATGAATCATACACCAATTCAAGCCTAATGAACTTTGAAATTTTAAGTTTCTACAAATGACGCCGAAACTTATCAAATCACGTCCGATTGACCTCAAATTTTGCACACAAGTCATAAATGACATAACGGAGCTATGAAAATTTTCGGAACTAGATTCTAACCCTGATATCAAAAAGTCAACTCCCCGGTCAAATTTCTTAACTTAAATTCCTGGTTTAGCCATTTCAAGCCTAATTGTAACTACGGACTTCCAAATAAAATTCTGAACACGCTCCTAAGTCCAAAATCATTATACGGAGCTATTGGAACCATCAAATCCTAATTCCGGGGTCATTTTTTTAAAAATGTTGACCGAAGTCAAA